>NW_024039562.1:1540000-2800000 GCF_016077235.1 Cyprinodon tularosa | reverse complement strand
TCTCATGTGTCATCCTTGCTTGTTAAGCATCATCATGAGCAAATATTTCACCAAGGGAGAGGCATGAAAATGAACGAGCTGCGTGCAAACGGAATATGGATCATAGGATGTGGAAACGTGGTCTCATCTCACATCCATAAATGTGTGAAATGTAGGAGATACAGAAGAACAACTGAGGTTCAACAAATGTCAGACCTGCCGGAAGAAAGAACCAAGACCTCTCCTCCCTTTACTTACTGTGGTCTAGATTGCTTTATTCCCTTTATTGTGAAGGAGGGAAGAAGAGAGTTAAAACGATATGGGTTGTTGTTTACCTGTTTGTGTTGCAGAGCGGTTCACATAGAGTTACTAGATGACTTAACTACAGATGCTTTCATGAATGCACTAAGAACACTCATAGCCATCAGAGGACCTGTGCGCCAACTGAGAAGCGATCAGGGTACAAATTTTGTAAGTGCCAGGAGAGTGTTTTCTGAGTTATTAAAGGGAATGGATCAAGAAAAACAAAGAAAGATTGGCTGTGAATTTGTGATGAACGTTCCATCTGCGAGTCATATGGGTGGCGTATGGGAACGTCAAATCCGAACAATTCGAAGCATCCTGTCGGCCATGCTCGACAAATCTGCAAGCAGACTCGACACCACAACTTTGAGGACCTTTCTATATGAAACAATGGCTATAATCAACAGCAGGCCCTTGAGTGTTGAACATCTTCGCGATCCAACTGGTCCAGAACCTCTCACACCAAATCATATATTGACCATGAAGTCATCAGTTATTCTGCCTCCACCTGGAAAGTTCTGTGCAGAAGACCTTTATCTGAGTAAAAGGTGGAGAAGAGTGCAGTTTCTAGCCAATGAATTTTGGCAAAGATGGAGGCGTGAATATCTGCTTAATCTACAACAAAGGCAGAAGTGGCAACGAAAATCACGAAACTCACAAGTAAATCACATAGTGATCCTGCAAGACGACAACTCACCAAGAAACGAATGGAAGCTTGGCAAAGTGGTGGAAGTTCAGCCCAGCTCAGATGGCATGGTGAGAAAGCTGAAGCTACTTGTCAGTGACACCACACTTGAGAAAGGAAAACTACAAACCAGAGCTACTTACCTTGAGAGGCCCATCCACAAAGTAGTTACTTTAATAGAGGCCAACTAAGTTGTACAGATAACTTCACATTCATGCATACATTGATTTTTCTAGACTCAATCTTAAAGTTTTTCTTAGAAATCTCTCAATTCAAGTTAATGAGTGATTTGGTGGGAGTGTAAGTGCTTTTGAGTTCTTGTTAAAATTAATCATTCATAATTTATGTTGTTGTTTAGGTAAAACTTTAAATGAGTAAATTCATGGACGTGTTATAAGATAAAATACAGGTTAATTTTATAATTTATTTCATAAGTTTGCTCTTTTCTGCACTGTTATGTTAAGCCAGGAACCAATGTTCATACTTGTGTACCACTACGTTAAATTTAATAGATGCTATACTATGAAGCAAGATTACAAAGCCTGATTCAAGCGTGTAAAGAACCTCTCTTCATGACAAGCGGCTAATGAGGTATTATTATTTGTTTTAATGATAAATCTGTTTATTCTTATGCAGCACAGAATCTTGCTCTTATTTGTACTTGTACACTGTTTGAGCTGATATATATATTTGTGTCTGTACAGTTCTCACGGCATAAAAATATGAATGTCATAAGGAACCTAAATGGAGTTTCATGTTGAACGACATGAGAGAAAAGACGAAATAAATGCCAGTTAAAGAGAACCAATCCGTGTCTGTCGTGACGAGAGTTACATAAAGAATACTAAAATAACACATCCTAGATCAAAAGAGTGAAATAATCTCTTTGTTTACTTTGTTCTGTAAAAAGATATATGTGGTGAAAACAAAATCACACAAAAATCATCAATGTAAATCAAATTTATTAACCAATTTAGGCCTGGATTGTCACACACAACAATAAAGTGGAAAAACACACTACAGGCTAAACAACTTTGTTGTAATGTCCTTAAAACAGGTCAAAATGGGTCTCCATCTTGTTTGTGTCACCTCCACATGCCCGTATGATGTCCCTACAACAGCTGGACATGCACCTGATGAGTTGATTGATGGTCTCCTAAGGGGTCTCCTCTCAGACTTGGACTTAAGCATCAAAGAATTCCTGAACAGTCTGTGGTGCAACTGACAGAGGATGGATCGAGACATGATGTCCCAGATGTGCTCAAGATTCAGGTCTGGAGAATGGGTGAGCCAGTCGATAGCTTCAATGGCTTCATCTTGTAGGAACTACAGTACTACCACACTCCAGTCACATGAGGTCTAGAATTGTCCTGCATTAGGAGGAACACAGGGCCAACAGCACCAGCATATGGTCTCACAAGGTCTCTAAGGATCTCATCTCGGTACCTAATGGCAGTTATCCTACCTCTGACAAACACATGGAGTGCTGTGCGGCTCTCCAAAGAAATACCAGCCCACACCAATACTGACCCACTGCCAAGTTGGTCATGCTGAGGGATGCTTCAAACAACAAATCACTCTCCATGGTGTCTCCAGACTTTGACACATGTGCTCAGTGTGAACCTGCTCTCATCTGTGAAGCACACAAGGTGACAGTGGTGAATTTACAAATTCTGGTGGTCTCTGGCAAATGCCAAGAGTCCTGCTCACTGTTGGGCTTCGAGTTTAACCCCATATGTGTACTCGGGCCCTCATACTTTCCTCATCAAGTTGATATCTGTTTGTGCAAATACATGCAGATTTGTGGCCTGCTGGAGGTCATTTTGCAGGGCTCTGGCAGTTCTCCTCCTGTTCCTCCTTGCAAAAAGCTGGTTGTTTGCTCCTGCTGCCACCTCCAGGTCTCCTGGTGTACTGGCCAGTCTCCTGGTAGCACCTCCAGCCTCTGGACACTGACAGACACAGCAAACCTTCTGGTCAAAGCTTGCATCGATGTGCCATCCTGGGTGAACTGCACTACTTGAGCCACTTGTGTGGGTTTTAGAATCTATCCCATGCTACCATGAGTGTTAAAGCACCACCAACATTAAAAAATTTAATAAAACATCAGCTAGACACTATAGATACTGATAAGTGGTCTCTGGTCCCCACCTGAAGAACCAGTCCTTTATTGAGTGTGCCTTGCTAATTGCCAATAATTCCCACCTGTTGTCTATTCTATATGCAAAGCAGCATGTGAAAATGCATTGTTAAGCAGTGTTGCTTCCGAAGTGGAAAGTTTGATTTCACAGAAGCTTGACTTATTTGAAATTATATTGTGTTGTTTATGTGTAGCATTCTATTTCTGAACATTTTATTTTTGACAAAACTACAAATAATCTGCATGTATTAAGCACAGTTTTCAAAACTTAAATATAATGTTGCCAAGCTTTTCACTTTTGACCAAAAATCTATTCTCTAGGCACTGGTCCCTTATGGATCACCCTGTAGGTGGCTACACAAGGAGTAAGACAGCCATCAGAAACGTACCAAGCAGCCAAAGCCTGGTTGCACGATGGGGACCCAGATCTGCTGATGAGTCAACGCTCAGAGGAGACGACCCATTATTCAAGGAAAGACAGACAGTAAAGGCTGATTTATACTCAGAACCCAGGTCGTCTGTGTGTGTGTCGCAGTAAACGCAAATGTGTCTCCGCCCCTGCCGCAGACACTCTGGTGCACCTCCCCAAAATTGTAGGTGAATTGCAAACAGTGCCACAGACAGAAGGCCTCTAATTGGTCAAATCTACATCCGCTCTACTCTATGCGTATTTCCTGTTTGATACCTTACTGGCTTGTTTTGTTTTTTTGTTTGTATGAACGCTATTGTGGAAAACGACTTGTCACACAAACTTGCCCCCACTTCCTCACTGCCTCGGCCGTATCTATACCCACAGCTAGTTAGTGATTGTGGTTCACGACAATTGCAGCAAGGGCATCTAAGGTAGGAACCTCTGGTCTTAAAAATGAGCCCGTGCCCAGAGGAAGAGGTAGATTCTAGCCACATGGCTGTCAAAAATTGATGCGATTAACACTGCCCAGAGAGTTCCAGATACTGAAGTCTTTAAGACAGCAGAACTGACAGGACATAAGGTCCAAGGAGGCAAAGGAAGGCAGGGAAATCCAGATCAGAGATCCAAAGAGGCATGAAAAAAAATCCAGGTCACTGTCAGGAAGCAGATCCAGGGTCGTCAACAGGCAGAATCCAGCAGAAGTCCAAAGACAGGTCAGGCAAACAGATCAGAACAAGAACAGGCAGGCTTGGAGAGGAGGACTACAGAGAGGAGGTGGAGCAGTTGGTGGGCTAGTGCAAAGATAACATCCTGATCCTGAACGTTGGAAAAGATGGAGGTAATGGTCCACTTCAGGAAGAACAGGCCTAACCATGCTCCACTGCTCATCAACAGCTCAGCTGTAGAGGTGGTCAGCACCAAATTCCTGGGGGTGCACATCACAGAAAACCTCACTGGACTGTAAACACCACCTCACTAGTCAAAATGGCACAAATGGCTTGTATTTCCTGTGGAGGATGAGGAGAGCCCACCAACCCATCCTGACGACCTTCTATAGAAGCACCATAGAGAGCAGTCTGACCAGCTGTCTCACTGTGTGGTGTGGAGGCTGCAGTTCCTCCAACTGGAACAAAGTGAGAAGAGTGGTAAAAAGAGCAGAGGGGATCATCGGGGCACCTCTTCCCTTCATATAAGACATTTCTTCTCTGTGCTGTGTGTCCCTGTGATGCCCCACTGTCATCAGACTACTGAACTGTTGAAAAAAACTCGAAATCATGTCAAAACTCTTCATCACACTGATAATACCACACCAAAAAATACTGCATATTTGCACCTAATATATTAATGCTCTGAACCTCCATATAAATGCGTTTTTGGCACCAGGTTTTTCTCCCACACTCTTTACATTTGATCAATGCTTTATGGAATAGAAATATTAATGTATTATCTGAAAAGCTGTATTAAATGCAATTTCATTTTGTATTAACTCTGTGTACAAAATGGCAATAAAATTGGTCTAAGTCTAAGATCATTCGCCTTTTCTACCAGAAGCTGGTGTTTTGCTCATCTAAAGTCTTTGCCAATTCCCTTCTGGGCCCCTGACATGTATTAAGCCATGTGCCTATTTAGCTTACTTACTAAAATGCCTGACTAAAGCTTCCATGTAATAGTGAGGCAGGTTATTGGCAGATTATTAGTTGGATGGGACCTGTCCCTTCTGGGGATCCTTTGGGATCAGGACCATCCAGTCTTTTGCCATTCATGGTGTATCTCATTCAATTAGGCAATTAGCAGCTGTTTCATTTGTGCTGCTGGGTACTCATGAAGTGCAGTTAGTTTCTTTAGCGAGTAGTTTTGAATCTTTTCATGGGTTAGTGCTGTCCAGCTCTTCATGTTTAAGACTCTTTCCTATATGTCTGCCAAAGTGATGGTTACTGGATCATGTTCAGGGAAGTTGCTGGCTCTACTCTTAGATCCACTAGTAACTGAGCATTGATGTTGCATCATTCTCCATTATGCTGTTCCAGTACTTCTTTCAGCAGTTTCCAGGGCCTCAGATGATGTCACAGGCATCTGTTTGTATTTCTGGTGTCTTCCGTTTCTGGATTCACCCTTCTGGAGTTTTGTGTTGTCTTAATTTTGGCTTGCATGGTGGATATTGTCTAGTGTGTTCACCCTTATGACCTGACCTTACAGGTTTACGTATCTTAAAACAAATGCAAACACAAAATTCCTTTAAAGTGCAAAATGTACATGCATTTAGAAACCAATTTCTATGCAGATGTGCACAAATGAATGCAAGGGGTGGCAGATGTTTCTTTGCACAGTTAAACCAAAACAAAACAAACAAAAAAGACTTTATTGAAATGTTTACAAAAAATAGAATATCAAAAGAGCCTGCGAAAAGACATGGGCAGGTGGGGTGTAAAAGTGAGGATCTCTATACCTTTGCACCAGACAGAAAACCTTGTGTCAAGTTGGGTAGAGGTTTGACAGAACCCAAATGCAGACGCTGAAGCTGAAGGTGGTTATTTGCAGATTTAACAAAAAATAAGCAAAAAATCCAATAAAGTAAATCCACAAAAACTGAAAGCCATCAAGGGAGCAAAGAAATGACAAACCAGCAACAGTGACTAAGCAGGAGGTGCATATAAGGGAGAGAGAAACAAAGACAAGGGTAATCAGCCGATTGGGAGCAGTTGTGAACAGAGTCTAGAACGATGCTAGGGAAAAGGAGACTGACATTCTCCATTATGCTGTTCCAGTACTTCTTTCAGCAGTTTCCAGGGCCTCAGATGATGTCACAGGCATCTGTTTGTATTTCTGGTGTCTTCCGTTTCTAGATTCACCCTTCTGGAGTTTTGTGTTGTCTTAATTTTGGCTTGCATGGTGGATATTGTCTAGTGTGTTCACCCTTATGACCTGACCTTACAGGTTTACGTATCTTAAAACTAATGCAAACACAAAATTCCTTTAAAGTGCAAAATGTACATGCATTTAGAAACCAATTTCTATGCAGATGTGCACAAATGAATGCAAGGGGTGGCAGATGTTTATTTGCACAGTTAAACCAAAAAAAAAAAAAAAAAATACTTTATTGAAATGTTTACAAAAAATAGAATATCAAAAGAGCCTGCGAAAAGACATGGGCAGGTGGGGTGTAAAAGTGAGGATCTCTATACCTTTGCACCAGACAGAAAACCTTGTGTCAAGTTGGGTAGAGGTTTGACAGAACCCAAATGCAGACGCTGAAGCTGAAGGTGGTTATTTGCAGATTTAACAAAAAAGAAGCAAAAAATCCAATAAAGTAAATCCACAAAAACTGAGAGCCATCAAGGGAGCAAAGAAATGACAAACCAGCAACAGTGACTAAGCAGGAGGTGCATATAAGGGAGAGAGAAACAAAGACAAGGGTAATCAGCCGATTGGGAGCAGTTGTGAACAGAGTCTAGAACGAAGCTAGGGAAAAGGAGACTGACACAAGAGGGCAACAGAGGGCAAACAAGAAATACCTAAGAACTCAACTACAATCAAAAATAACTAGAATAACACAATAAGGAAATACAACAAATGAAAACTTAAAGATAAAACTTAAAAAGAACCAAAACCATGACGCCTTAGCATTCGGAGAGGATGTGGGCAGTTAACAAAGTCACCTTTCTCGTGTTTTATGAAACTTTTTTGAGAGTGTGGCAATATGACTATACAGCATATATATGCTTATGATTTAATCCCTTATATTAATTAAATTCAATTCAGTTTATTTATATAGCGCCAAATTCACAACACATGTCATCTCAAGGCACTTTACAGTTCAACCAGATCATACAGTCAAATTGATACAAAGTTTTCTATCTAAGGAAAACCAGTTGATTGCATTGACTCATTGACTCAAATACAATCCCCCACACTAAGCATGCTTGTAGCGACAGTGGAGAGGAAAAACTCCCTTTTAACAGGAAGAAACCTCCAGCAGAACCAGGCTCAGTGTGAGCGGCCATCTGCCGAGGCCGACTGGGGTTCAAGGAGACAAAAGCAGAGATACAAAAAGCAGCTGTAAAAGGCGGCCCCGTCCAGGAAACACGCAGCCAGGCAGACGAGCTCCAAGGCAGCTCCCATGCCAGAGGACGAAGAGAGCACATCCACTCAGTCACGGTCAGAGAAACAGGACCACACTGGAAAACAGGCCGATCTCCAACATCTATAAACAAGGGTGTTGATAGAAGCAGCACAGCTGATGTTTCTTTCCAGGATGACGTCACAGCCAAACAGGAACAGACGAGGCAAAGCTACTCTGAGGAAAAGCAGAGAGAGCAGAAGGTTAGAGATTGAACTTACAGATTCTGCAGAATAGGAGAACAGAGAGAGAATGAAGCAGAATGATGAAATGGGGGTCCCTATGTCCTCCAAAAGTCTAAGCCTATAGCAGCATAACTATAGAGATAGCTCAGGATAACCTGAGCCACCCTAACTATAAGCTTTATCAAAAAGGAAAGTTTTAAGCCTAGCCTTAAAAGTAGACAGGGTGTCTGCCTCACGGACTAAAACTGGTAGTTGGTTCCACAGGAGAGGAGCCTGATAACTAAAAGATCTGCCTCCCATTCTACTTTTAGAAATTCTATGAACCATTAGTAAACCTGCAGATTGAGAGCGAAGTGCTCTGTTAAGAACATAAGGAACAATCAGATCTCTGATATAAGATGGAGCTTGGCCATTTAAGGCTTTATATGTGAGAAGGAGGATTTTAAATTCTATTCTTGATTTAACAGGAAGCCAATGAAGAGAAGCCAGGATAGGCGAGATATGATCTCTCTTTTTAATTTTCATTAGAACTCTGGCTGCAGCATTTTGGATCAGCTGAAGGCTTTTAACTACAGTTTGTGGACTTCCTGATAGTAAAGAATTACAATAGTCCAGCCTTGAAGTAACAAATGCATGGACTAGTTTCTCAGCATCACCCCTGGACAGGATATTTCTAATTTTTGTAATGTTCCTCAGATGAAAGAAGGAAATTCTAGAAACCTCTTTGACATGGGATTTAAATGACAGGTCCTGATCAAAAATAACACCAAGATTTTTTACTTTATTATCTGAAATCAGTTTAATCCCATCCAAATGAAGTGACTGGCTAATCGGTTTCTTTTTCAGAGACTCTGGTCCAAAGACTATAACTTCTGTTTTGTCTGCATTCAGGAGCAGAAAGTTAAGAGTCATCCAGGTTTTTATGTCTTCAAGACATGCCTGTAATCTATGTAATGGGTTAGCTTCATCTGGATTTATAGACAGATATAGCTGGGTATCATCAGCGTAACAGTGGAAATTAATCCCATGCTGTCTAATAATTCTACCAATTGGGAGCATGTATAAAGTAAAGAGAATTGGTCCTAGCACTGATCCCTGTGGTACTCCACAGGTAACCTTTGAGCGTGTTGAAGATCTATCATTAACATGAACAAACTGAATTCAATCAGATAGATAAGATTTAAACCAGTCTAGTGCTGTTCCTTTAATTCCAACAAAATATTCAAGTCTTTCTAAAAGAATATTATGGTCAACTGTATCAAATGCAGCACTAAGATCCAACAGGACGAGCACAGATACAAGTCCATTATCTGAGGCCATGAGAATATCATTAGTGACTTTCACCAGAGCTGTTTCAGTGCTATGATGAGCTCTAAAGCCAGACTGAAACTCTTCAAAAAGTTCATTATGGTGGAAGTGATCGCAAACTTGTTTGGCAACTACTTTCTCAAGAATTTTGGATAAGAAAGGAAGATTGGTTATAGGTCTATAATTGACCAAGTCATCTGGGTCAAGAGACGGTTTCTTAAGCAGAGGTTTAATTACAGCAACCTTAAAAGCTTTAGGTACATATCCCTGTAACAGAGATAGATTAATCACATCTAAAATGGAGGAGGAGATCAAAGGGAATACCTCCTTAAATAACCTGGTTGGAACTGGATCTAACATACAAGTTGAAGGCTTAGATGAAGACAATAATTTTGCTAATTCAGAGAGTTCAACTGGATCAAAGCAGTCTAAACCCGGTTCAGATTCCATGACTACCTCAGGTACAATCGCGGATAGAGGAGTGCTTATGATCTTATTTTTAATAAGATCAATCTTATTTATAAAGAATCCCATAAAATCATTGCTGCTAAGAGCAGGTGGAATGGACGGTTCAACAGAGCTATGGCTCTGGGTGAGTTTGGCAACTGTATTAAAAAGAAATCTAGGATTATTCTTATTCTCCTCTATTAATGAGGAGAAGTATGCTGCTCTTGCTTTACAAAGAGTCCTCTTATACAGCAGTAAACCATTTTTCCAGACTAGGAAGGACTCTCGCAGGCCTGTGGAGCGATATTTTCTCTCCAGTTTCCTAGCATTTTGCTTCAAAGTACGCAGCTCTGCATTAAACCAAGGAGCAAGCTTTCTATTTTTAACGGTTTTCATTTTCAAAGGAGCTGCGTTGTCTAAGGCAGTACGCAGAGAACTAGCAACCCCATCAACAAAATCAACAACCTGTGAAGGGGAATAAGCTAAGCTTTTGCACTCTGCAGCACTGCTCAGTGACACAGAGGAGAGAGAAAGTGAAGCAGATTCTTTAAAATTTATAACTGCACTATCTGATAAAGATCTACTAAAATTGAACCTTCTTCTTTCTAGACCTTCTTATATTAATGGGTGGAGGATATTCAAATGTGAATACATACCAGCCGTCAGGTCATTCAGGTTAGCAGAGGCCTGGTGACCAATAACCAATTAGATTTAGGTGTGTTGGAGAAGAGACGCATCTGAAAGTTTATAAGACTAGACTTGGACCTACGTCTGATTTAAATATGCTTTTATAGCATAATCAACTGGGTTATCTTTTAAGGGCAGAACCAGCAGAGATACAATGGTAAACAATATTTATTCCCCAAATCAAACAAACGTTGAAGTTATTATATTAATAAATTAGACAATGCTTCTTAATAATTGCTTTTAAACTGTTTAAGATTAATACAACTGTGGCGATATTGTGTTAACACTTTCGAAATATACACACTATGTGTGTATGTAACAATGAGCACTTGTTACGTCTATATATGATGAAGATAACAGTTAAATACAGCATCTGGTTTGTTGTTTGGTTTATTTTGGTTGTTCTGAATGCAGTAGATTTGTTTGTGGTTTTCCTATGAGCAATCAACTCCAGCTGCTGCCTGCTGCAATGCAGTGCAATCGGCAGCATGTCTCTCAGCTGTGTTTTAGCAGTTATAAGGCAGGCTGTGGCAGACAGACAGGGCCAGATAATTGCAAGCCAACAAGCAAGCACTTCATGTTACCTAACCAAGCTCTTGACCAGTAACCTGACAACAGCCAGATGCATGTCCCGCTCCGCCTAGCTCCACTCACATACATCTGGGAACCCGCTCATTGAAAGTGATTTCCCCAACCGAATTTATGGTCTGTCCAATCAGGACGCAGGGCGGGTGTGTCCTGGAGTGGAGAAGCGACCGTGAGATTCCAACAACAATGGCGGCTCGCATTGAGGAAGCAAGCGTTAGCATTGATGCTGCTATTTCTTCTGTGTTGTCCAATCTATCTGATATTGTTTCATTAAAAGAACATCAGAGAACCGCTTTGAAGGCTTTTGTTGGTGGAAACGAACAAAGAATTCCTGAATTCCTGAATTCGCCCTTCTCCCGACCGGATTTGGCAAGAGCTTGATCTATCAAATGGCTCCTCCTCTCACAGCGTCACGAGTTAGCTTCGGTGTGAGTGGTTGAAATAGCACGTCAATAAAGATGACAGACAAGTGGCTTATCCAATCATATGCAAGGAGTTTTGATAAGGCCCAGCCTTCAGTAAAGGCAATTCCTATGGCGGGTTCCCAGATGTATGTGAGTGGAGCTAGGCGGAGCGAGACATGCATCTGGCTGTTGTCAGGTTACTTGACCAAGTCTTTGCTTCACGGATTTTCCCTCATCGGATTTCTCTGCCTTCTGGACAACGACTCTGTTTCTGCCCCTTGACTTCTGCCTCCTGCCATCCCCCTGATCATTAAGCCTGAGTCTGGCTTCCAGGACCAAATCCTGCCTCTGTGCTCCAAGCCACCCAACAACTGTTTAAAGGAGTAGTCCGCTGCTGATCCCCGCTGAAGGGAGGACTCTGATAAGTAATCCCTGGTCCTCGGTGGATGTGCTCCTGAAGTCCTGAGTTTTGAATAAACTGTTTAAGTCCTTATTCTGTGTTCTGGCTGAAAATTTGTGTCTTCTGTCTGGATCATTACAAGTTTATTTTGAAATACTCACTTCTGCCGTTTATTTCCTTCTCCAAGCAGATAAATGTAGTTTTTCATTAGCTGTTCAGTTAAAAAAATATTCTTGTTTCTTCTTATTTTGTAGCTCTATATCCTTTTATAAGTGTTTCTTCCAATTTAGTTCCACTTCTACTCAAGAAACATTGTTCTGTGGTTGATGGGGTTTGGTTCATGTGCTGCACCAAGAACAAAACTCCTCTTAGCCTTTTCTTTTAGACCGGTTTGGGTCCCACCTCCAGGATTGCTTGGCCTCCTGACAAGCATGTACGAGTGTATAGTTCACAGCTTTCACATGCTAACAAAGACAGGGATTCTAAAAATGAACAAAGATAAATACATTAGGTTATAAATAAAAACTACAAAATAAAATGTAAATGGACGTAATACTCATTGGATCAGCTGTCTAATGTCACAGAGAGACTAGCTTTAGTCTTTTGGAAAAACAGAGAAGAGACAGAAAAAGGAGTTGAGCTTCTTCTGCAGCAATATTACAGTAGATGAGCATATGCACTTCTCCTGTAAGATATAAGTCAAATTTTCTCTGCTATTAGTGACAAAAAGTTTTTTCAGTCGTGATAAAAATTATTCTATAACAGAACCTACGCAAATAACTAGGCCACTTGAAACTTGGCAGTAAAGACTGATAAAACAAAGCCAATGCCAACTTGAAACGACACATAACAGGAATAAAACAGAAGGAGCAGAAGTGATGACAATAACAAGGACGTGACAAAAAAACAACTCAAAAAATTATAAATAAATTAAATAATAAGACCAATGTCTGATATGTGAATGATAAAAGAAAACTAAAACAAGACAAATCAAAACCGAATTTATTACCAGATCAGAAATTGACGCTCATGAACAGAACTAAATGTATACACTATCATCTTTAATTGTACAGAATATTGCTACTCATAAAGACCTCATGCAATTTACAATAACTTTGTCCAATTTTCAAGAGCTTACAAGCTCTGAATTTTGAAGGCACTAATTATCAGGCTGAAATGAAATAGTATGATTAGCAAAAAGCAAACTGAGACAAAAAAAAAACATTTAACAAGAAAGTGCTTCAGAGGAGACGACTCTCTAACACTAAAGGGGTCTTCCCAGTTTATAAAAGTGGGGGGAAAAGGGGACCTGAATTTCAAACACATGCTTCACAATGAGAAAGCAGGGGCTGAAAATAGCAGACGATGGTTGAGGCTACTGGGTTATAAAACTGAATTGGAAAAGAAAGGCATAACATCTCATCTGCTTTGTTCTATGAAGTGTATAATATATAGTATTTGTATTGTCTGTATATCTGTATCTAAGGCAGGACCCTGGCAGGATCCCACAATGTTTTGAAACAAGCTTCACTTTGTGCCGATTAATGAGAAGACAGCTTTTGACTGTGGCACACAAAGGCCACATCGCCTTTAAAACATTCCAGGTACGCTTATACTTCTGTGGCAACCCCAGAAAAAAAAATAAAAATACTTGAGGAACCCAATCATAAGCTATCTCCAGGATTTCCCACATCCACTTAACACAAGTGGGCTTTAAATCTAAGCTCCTAAGATCCACTCAATAGTTCCAAAATGATAAAGATCTGGTACACAACACCAGAGCCAGGACCATGATGTTCTTAAATAAAACTCTACATACAGTACATGGAAGCTTTACTGTATTTTCAACTGTCTGGGGTGATTATTGTATCAATATAATATTGAAAAGGATACATTTTCTAAGATACTTTTGTATCATAATAAAGCTGAATTCTTCAGTTGTAAAGAAAAAATAAATAAATCTGCCTTTGGTTTTGCTGTCATCACACTTCCACCTGTCTAAAGTCTTGTTATATTTTTTAGATTATGATAAATCATACATCTAATGATATTTCTCCGCTTGTACATCGTGTACTTGCTATGTTTCTCTAACGTTGCTGTTGTTACATTTTGCTTCTGAAATCAGGTACAAACGTAAAGCCATTTATGACTATAATGGTCCAGTGCCTATGCAATTTTTTTCGAAATATTAATTTCCACAGCATGCTGACTAAGGACAAAGTCTGAAGGAAAAGTCAAAATCCACACAGGAACAGAAAGCACAGATATTATTATTAATACTATTAATGTGTTTTTAGGATTTAAATGTATTTGCTGAAATGGAAGTGTTTACTCCATTAGTGACACAGAAGATAGTTAATGGAATGAAAGGGTGACATACAAATACACATACTTGAATCCCCCTCCACAAATCTGGAGAGGCTTATTATTTTAGGGTGCACTGCATGCAGCTTCTATTTTAAACTACTCTTTAAAAAACACCCTTTACAGAGTGCTTATTCTGTGAGGGTGACAACTAATTAAAGCTCAATATAATAGATATTTACTGCTCTGGTGTGCATATGCAAATAAGTATAAAATGAAACACTTACAGCATGGTTAGGGAGAAGGGTAAAGAGACTACTGTGGTGTTCATCAATAGTATGAACACTAAGGCGTTAATGATACATTAAGCTGACAAGATGTGAAGATGGAGGATAGGGAAAAATTAGAATAAATAAAATTTGATTTCACAAATTAAGTGATGCTTTTATAACTCAAAACTGTAAGGCAATATGTTTTAATTATTGTAGAGCAATTTCTTTTTCAGAACACCTCATTTATATATGACATTTTGTGCTGCTGTTTGTCCAAAAAAAGTTTGTTCTCTATTGAGAACCTTTCCACATTCTCCATTACTACACCTCCACTCTCTGTCCTTCCCAACCACTGTGCTCTAATTTTCAGTTCTGCAACAGTCTGCCTGACTCTGACCGGATCTCCCACACATACTCTCTTCCAGTGTAGTCTTTGGCAGCCTTTCAGGTTTTGATTTTAGTCTTATTATTTTGGATGAAAATACTGATTATTTTGAGTAATTTTATAAGCAAAAGTTCTTGTCAAGTTTCTACAGGAGCAGACGATGTGGAACTTGGGTATCTGCCTAGAGGATGTTTGAATTCAGCACAGCAGTCCTTAGCTCCTTTCTTGTCCTGGGTAGTGTTCTTACTGTTGACCCTATGGAAAGATAAAGGGATAGGAGTTAGAAACAGGAGGTATAGGTGCTTAAATTTGAAGTATTCGGATGATTCAGTAAGTGCGGTACAGAGAGTGGCAATGAAACGTGTTCCAACGACTGGTTGCTCTGTTAGCTGTGTTGATAACAGCTATAACCTCACAACATTATCCACAAAAATGTTTAGTGCCCTGCGTAGGAGTTTTAGTGTAATAATGTGCACACAAAAAATTAGCTTTCCATGTTCATGTCAAACAGACTTCAACGTTCAAATTAGATTAGTTCCATTCAAAAAATAATATACATATTATACTCATAATCTCAGTATTTAATCCATCTGGAGTACACACAGATATCTAAGGATGGAAGTAAGATCCACAATTTGACAGCCTGTAGCTTCATCTTTTGGATCCATAATGATATTCTTTAAAGATTATAAGATTTCTATGCTATGAAGTCCTAAAACACCTAAAATAAGCACCTTTATAGTGGAACATACTTTCTTAGATACTAAAAAAGAATATATACTAAAATACTTGTTAGAAATTACTAGACGTTGGCAGGATCTTAGAGTTTTATAAACACAACCATAGATTAAATCAGTGCAACATGTTATGACTTGAACTGCTGAGGAGGAAAAACAGAAATTAAGGATAGAGCCAATACAGCTCCAGATGATGTTAAAGAAAGTTCTCATGTATCAATATGCTTTTTTAGGCCGGGAATGAAAGTAGAAACAAAATACAAAATAAAACCATTTTTTACTTTTATACATCAGATTGGGTTTTTTTTTTATTACCCAAAGGTGTTATTTTGAAAAAAAAAAAATTACACAGTGAAAGAAATCATTTTAAAAGAAACATTTAAACAAACATCCCACATCTTCAATAATACAGATGGACAGAAAGTGAATATGTATGTCAGTAATCTATTGTGCCATGTTTAAAGAAAGCAAACACAACAGACCAGTTTAATGTCAGAAATTAACCATGCCTTTAAAATGAAACGCCACTAAAACAAAGTACTGTATATGGAAACAACATAAATTTACAACAGCAGTAAATAAGTTAAAGCCCTGAGCTTGTTTTGTTACAATAAAAGGGTGGAGTTTACACTTAGGAGGAATGATGTAATCTATGGTCTTATGGCCGACATGCATCAAGAGTGAGTCAAAGACAGATGTAAGGGAGTGAATCTGGTCATGTTTCAAAATAAAACACAATCTGGACTTGAAAAGTAAATTGCCAAAAATAATGAAAGGTTTTTATTCTATTAATGCAGCCCAGTACCAAATGGCACAGGTAGTGGTACTAAGCCAGGGCCCACAGGTCGAGGTTCACTGTAAAATGAAAAATAAAGTCATGTGTCAAAAAAAATTAAACATCTGTAATAAATAAATATATAAGATAAATGGAAAAAATTATAGAGATATAGCGCTACAGTTGCTCAGTTATGGTCAGGTATTTTCTCATAACAAATAAAATACTTTCATAAAATTTTTAAGAACTCCTTTAGGTACAACTCAAAGGAGCTATCCTGTACCAACAATTTAAAACAAAATAGACCCAAAAATTCTCTAAAATGATGAAGAATATGAACAACACCATACTGCATGCTTAACAACTATTAATCATTCAATGTACTTAGATTTTTTTTCTCACTTCTTCCACGGCCAGCTGACACAACCACCTCCACAAACTTATTTGATCATTTAGGAGATAGAGCTTTTCTGCTGTGTGTCACAGAGTTTTGGGAGACAGTGTGTAAATGTCTGTTAATATCCTGGTCCTACAAAGTGCTATCATGCCCAGTTAAACACTCCTGAAACAACCCAGCCGAGCTCCTGGCAGCATCACAGACTCGACTCATGCCTAATCCCAACAAACTGTGGGATTATGTATTATGTTAAATCTATGAGAGTGTATGTGTATAATGCAGCTGTGTTTGGCTTATTATAATTAAAAGAACACAGAACAAACACAGAAAACTATTCCTTTGTTTCTGCCTTCGCTCACACCAGAATAAACAAACACTCAAGTACACTTAGATGAGAAAGATATTTTCCTTTTGTTAAGAATTTTAGAGGCTGTTTTACAAAGCATTCTCAAAATAGGACGTGCTTGGTTAGACTGATATAATTTGGGTTTGTTTTATTTTTTTAATTAAAAAACGAAGCTGGTAGGAATATGTAGAGAATGAAACAACCCAACTGATGTGGAAATGGATTTTTGTATTCTTGACCCTTTGATCATGGTTCTAACAAGGTTAGAACAACCTGATCTTTCTGCTTCTCAAAGTAACTTGACACATCAGCTTCTGAACGCCACAGAAATGGCGTGAAGAAATACAGACAATACATACACACACACACACACACACACACACACACACACACACACACACACACACACACACACACACACATATATATATATATATATATATATATATATATATATATATATATATATATATATATATATATATATATATATATATATATATATATATATATTACTGCAAAGTAGTATTTGACAAACTCAAATCAGAGTCTAAAAATAAGCTCAATGAGATGAGTGATGTAATAAATGAAGAACTAACTTCATTAATAAACTAATAATGAAGAGTAGAATACGTTTCAATAAATAATGTTAATATTTCATGAATATTTATGATACATTAAAACTTAAAATAGGAACAAAGGGGGAACTAATTGGTAACTAAGTTAAAATTATTGGTGACATAATCAAATGTAGTTGAAGCACTAATGATTATTTAATGATACATGCCTAGTAGAATATGATTAGGAGTATGCATTTTGTGATAGTATAGCCCCCTATTATGTGCTTTAAAGGCGTCATAGAATGCAAAACCGAGTTTACATTATCATAGATGAATAAAGATAGTTCAGTGGGTGAAATGGACGTATAGAGAAGTTCAAACCCCATCAAGACTCCTTGCTCTGCAAATCTCACAATTCTAAACTTTCACCATAAAATTGTGAATCCAAACAAAGCCCTGAATTGACGTAAACTCTGGGATGTTGCCCTATTTCGTTCTGGCCTGTTCTTTTGTCACACCCTGAAATTGACATATAGACCAGCCCACTGGTTTACTAGCCGAAGGTATGGAGGGGGGTTATGAAGTGTAGACTGCTGAGCCGCTGACCGGACCTCAGCATAAAGCCATGAGCCAACCGTCCTCAGCTGGAGGAGGGGGGATGATAAGGCAGGGCGGGGGAAGCAAGGGGCCGCCTGTGTCCAGGCTATTGTCAGAATTGTCCCCCGCTGGCTCCCTGCCCCCGTCCGCCGGTGTTCCCGGACCAGCGCCGGAGAAGACTCAGTTCAAATGCCCGGTGTGTTTCAACTATGTGCTGCGCTGTAGTCGACCAAAATCCGATTTTGAAATTCCCCCAGTATATTTTTTTAGGCATGAAAAGTAGGACATGTGCGGGAAAAGGAGGGCGTCTGGTCACCCAGCCATATCAATAATTTCAATGGTTTAGTGAGTGAGTGCTTGTTGCTATGATGCGCCTTTGCTCAGCAGCTTCGCTTGTTGTAAACCAACCAATCAGCGCACAGCTCATCTTAATATTCATGAGCATACCATAAAAGGAAGAAAACCATTTCGTTTCACTCTAGGGCTTTTAGCTAGGCTTGCATTAGGGCTCATAGAACAGCAAATATGCCATTTTCAGATCAACCAATGTTACACACCCTATTCAGAGACCTTAAAGGGATGGTTCGGTATTTTTGACATGAATCTGTATGGCATCCCCATCACCAGTGTCATGCAATCACACTGACTTACCCCTGGCAGCGTCCTGTGAGCAGAGTTCTCGTCCAGTTTTGGTCAAGCCGAAAGTAGTCCGGCAGGTTTGCTAGAGCCAGCGAAATAAAACGTTTCTCTTCCCAAAACATTATGTGTTCAAAAGAGTGATATTTTTGCATCCCAAAAACGTTGTAGTGGAAAAAGTCACACGTCGTTATCACTTGGTCCTATTTTCTCTCTGTTCGTATCAGTGCGCGCCGTCATTCAGACAGCGAGCTCAACAACAGCCAGATGCATGTCTCCCTCCGCCTAGCTCCTAGCTGGGCGGAGGGAGACATGCATCTGGCTGTTGTCAGGTTAGTAGGCCCTAGCTGTCTGAATGACGGCGCGCACTGATACGAACAGAGAGAAAATAGGACCAAGTGATAACGACGTGTGACTTTTTCCACTACAACGTTTTTGGGATGCAAAAATATCACTCTTTTGAACACATAATGTTTTGGGAAGAGAAACGTTTTATTTCGCTGGGTCTAGCAAACCTGCCGGACTACTTTCGGCTTGACCAAAACTGGACGAGAACTCTGCTCACAGGACGCTGCCAGGGGTAAGTCAGTGTGATTGCATGACACTGGTGATGGGGATGCCATACAGATTCATGTCAAAAATACCGAACTATCCCTTTAAGGACCAGCACCAAATACCCTACAGAATATAATAATTCTATGACCCTTTTAAATAAATACTCATAAGCTACAGTTTCTTTAACTTTTTTCATGGTGTTGCGGACATTTAACAAATTACAATATTTCCAGCCATAGTTTATTGGGTATTCTTTTGTTAATAGCTATTCAGTTGTTATCTAATGATAATTAATTAACTAAGCTTATAAATAACTACTTTCTATTTTCTTTTAACATATTTCTTATTTAACAAAGCTTTACAAATATGTTTTTTATTATCAACAATATAACAATTTTTAATAATGTAGATACTATGTTAATACCTGGACATACCTGGAAATCTGAATGCTAAAAACATAAAGATTCTTAATTAACAATCTGTTCTGCATTTCTTTTCCCATGTCTTTATGTTTCAGTATTCAATAACTATTTATTTATGAAGGTTAAACTATTTTATTCAACAGTTAATAATTAGTCAGTTAACCCTGGAAGGTTCAGTTCTAACAAATTTCCTGTTTAACTGTCCATTTACAAATTAGTAAGTACTAGTCAGCTATGAAATAAATGAAATAAAAAAACCCTGCACTAATCCTTAAATATTGATGAATGGCTTAGAGGTTACTCGTTGACTCATCACGTAAACAGATAGGTTCAGTTTAAAATTCACATAGTTTTCTCTATGCATAAACGTGCACTGATATTTTATTGGCCTTTCTACTCAGAATCATGCCATGGGTGGATTAGAGGGTTTTGAGTTGCAGTCTCTGAGCTCATTCTGTGTGTTTGGAACCAATCAGTCGAGATTTATTGCCCTCGCTAAAAGCCAAATGGCTGTATTATAAAATAAGCAATTTGATCCTCAGATGTGGCTCCCTGTATTATAACACTTTGCAGCAGCAAGTTATTCAGCATTGTATAGATTTATAAATAATGCTTATACTATTGTAAAGTTTATGGAGAAACTGAGACATTTAAAGTTGAGGCTAGAACCTCTTTATTTTGCTTTTGATATTTATGCACTTGTGGCCGCTCATAGCAAAGAATGATTTTGATACATTTACTTTTTAAATACCTTTTACTGTAAAGAAAAAACTAAAAGACAGACATGGTCCTCTGTAAAACGGGCTTTCTGCAAGCGTCTTTTAACCCTTAAAAATGATGTAGAAATGATGGAAGTCTTCTCAGAGCTAACAAGAATGTTAATGTTGTTGTGATAAATGTAATTGGGGCAATAAACACACAATATACAGCAGGTGAAATAAGTATTGATCACACCACTATACACATAAAGACAAGGCCACATGCTGATTAAATTCTAAGCTGATACAAATTAAGCTAATAATTGGATCAAAAGTGATGTAGCTCAGCTTTAAGTCAGTATTACACACTTTATACACCTTTTTACCGCAACAACAACAAAGAGAGTGCTGTATCCTGTAATCATGCAAAACTTTATTTAGTTGTGTATAGCTTGCAAAATGAAATACCACGCTTTAGTATTTGTACATCCCAGGCAGATTTGAGTAAAAAGTTGAATTTGAATTTTACAAATATTCTTCTGGCTGGATGTAATATTAATGTTTGGAGTGGTAGAGCCAAAGTCATGACTTGGATCTGATGAAAAATTTGTAAAATACAAAATAAACATATTAGCATTCATATAAAATAATAGTAATGAGAACAAAAACTAGAAAGGCATGTGGAGAGCACACCTAAACAGGCAACTGTGAAACATATTGTGACTTTTACCAATAGCTAATACTCACACATGATCTGGATCATTACCAAATGTTCTGCTCTCACCTTTTTATTCACTCTCCTTTTTCAGCAGATCAAGACTTCGAGCGAGGCATGGGTCACCTTTCTTGTGTTTTTATTTTTCAGAGCAATGCTGAAGCTGTCAATAGTCACTGCTACCACTCTCTGGTTCAGGGGGAAAGTGCTTGTTCTGACAAATTATATAAAATAATCCTTTAAAAAAGCTGCAAATGAGCTGCCACCTTGGCAAAATTTTATTAAAATTCATTCGTAAGTTTTGCTATTATCATGTACACAGACAGAAAAACACAAAAAATCACATAAAACATAACTGTCTTGGCAGAGGTAGTAATACATTTAATTTAGAAATGCATTTCAGAACAACCAAGGACGTTGTACAAATAGTACAAATACAGAGCTAGTAAACATTCTTCCTCTTATACATCATCCCTCTTCCACAGCTTTTCCATCTGGGTCCTTCTTCCAGTAGTCCTTCCAGTACACCTTGGACTGATTGCCAGTCCAAGGTGTTGCAGGGCAACACAGAGAAATATATATAGGCCTATGTACACAGACAGCTAGACAACATTTTTCACAAATTGACTTCACATGTTTTTAGACTGTGAGAGGAAGCCGGAGTTCTTATAGAGAATAAAGTACATGGAAGCTCTAGGCAGAAAGACCCTAGGCAAAAATCTAAACCCAGCACTTCCTTTCTGCAAGGCAACAGTGCTACAAACGGCTAGATTTTTTAAATACTTTTATAAGAGCAGTTTGAATTTTTAAGTCAGGAATAAATTTCTGGGATCAGCAAAAACAAAATTGAATCTATTTGCCTTTGGTCTTTCTGTAGAGGACACTGTATAAAGCATTTTGATAGCAACAAAAACAGATTTGTACCAGTTTAGCTCCTGATGACAACTATTATACTTGCTATTGTCAAACATGGTGTTAAAGTTAGCATCCTTCATCACATGTAGAAGAACAGAGTCCTATTATGGCTCAGACATCTGAGTTTAAGCCACTTGCAGCTGAAACACTCATTTGGATTTTGATACTTTACATCAGAGGTTCACAAACCTTTCAGCTTCTGACACACAAAATGGTACCAAAGTCGAATTATGACCTACATGGTGGTTAAGTAAACAGACTTTTCTTCAAAATCAGTTTTAAAAACATTGTTCATTTTAAAGTGATTCTTTTAAATACTTACCGTATTTTCACGACTATAAGGCGCACTTAAACGTCTTTTTTTCCCCTCAAAATGTGCGGTGCGCCCTATGGTGCGGTGCACCCTATGTGTGTTGTAACTGCGACTTTTGAGACCACCTCATTGAGGAGATGATGAAAGAGTGGCTGAATGTAAGGAGACCAGGTGTTTTTTTTCCACTCATCACCATCGCTGTTAATATGTAACTCCATGCGTGCCCATCTCACAGCTGATGTGAAAAACATGGGGAAACAAATTAACCCTGTGCTCGCTGTTCAACCGCTCGACATCGGTGTGAACCGGACCCAGCAGGTGCAGCAGAAGCAGCGAGTTTACATGCAAAGTCAATGGTTGATGCGCGTATAGGCGCAGCAAAAGGTCCCGCAGCACGTTTTGAGCAGCAGGTGCAGCACGTCGGGAGCGTTTAAGCATCTGACGCACCGCCAACGCGCTGCTGCTGCTCGACATGGAAAAATTGAAGTTTTGCTGCTGGACGCGCCGCATCAACCAATCAGAGAAGCTGATCTGGGAGCTGACAGCGAGACAGACACAGCGCTCTGATGACATATGATATTAAATGAAAAAGGCTGGGTGGATGAGGAGATGATGAAAGCGTGGCTGAGGGAGGTGTATGTGAGGAGACTAGGTGGTTTTTTCCACGCATCACCATCGCTGCGTGCCCATCTCACAGCCGATGTGAAAAAAAGATGAATCAAATCAAATGAACGCTGTGCTCGCTGTTATCCCGGGGGGTCTGACAAAGGAGCTTCAAATGCTCGACATCGGTGTGAAGCGGCCGTTCAAAGTAAGGCTGTGAGCGGCGTGGGAGCGATGGATGACAGACGGAGACCACAGTTTCAGGATAAGTGGAAGGCAGCGCCGGGCAAGTTATGCCACCGTTTGCGGATGGATTGCAGATGCTTGGACTAACGTGTCTGCTGGCACTGTTGTTCAAGCTTTTGCATTATTTCTGAGGAGCCGCGCTGCACGGAAAGTGACTCTGACAGCGAAGAAGGGGAAATTGGCATGTCTGATTTAGCGCAGCTGTTTAATTCAGAAACAGAGGAGGATGACTTTGATGGGTTTGATTAATACTTTGTAATAAATACATTAATAAAGCACAATCATACTCAGTTTTGCTCCCGCTCTATTTTTCTACCTGAAAACTTAATTCAACAGCAGCCTCTGGGCGCGTCTCCTCCTCTTCAGCACGGTGGCTGGCAGGTGTTTTTTCATCTAAATAATCTAAATCTTGCAGCTATATTTGCTGTGATCAGTGGGAATAAAGTAGTTTTAATATATTTTTAAGTGAGAAAGTCCACCTGAAAACTTAATAATTGCAGTCAGTTCATCCAGATTATCTATTTCTGTCGGAGGCGCTCAGACCCCCACATACCAGCGGTGCACCGACAGTAGAAATCCTTTCATCAGCAGCCTCTAGGCTGGGCAGCCTCCGGGTTCACGCGGTGGCTGGCAGGTGTTTTTCATCTAAATAATTTAAACTGCAGGCACCAGGATACCGGTAATAAAAGCGAACATATTCCGTTGGCAGGTTTCAGGATTTTAAGTTAATTTAGGAGTGACCACAGCGGTGTGTCATCTGCGATGTGTCTGTCTCACGGCCAGCACCCAGGTTTGATTAATACTTTGTAATAAATACATGAATAAAGCACAGTCATACTCAGTTTTGCCCCCGCTGTATTTTTAAATACGCAGTAGAGGTATTTAAAGGTAGTAGAGGACATGTACCTGTATATAAAAAACGCGCCCTATAGTCCGGTGCGCCTTATGTGTGTGTTAAATACAGAAATGGGACACATAACTGAGAGTGCACCTTTTAGTACGGTGCACCTTATGGTCGTGAAAATACGGGTAGCCACTTAAGTTTTTATTGTTTAATTCTCTGTTATGTCTCAAGACCATATACTAGTTGGTCCAGGGCCCAAAATAAGGTCACAACCCAAGCTTTGAGAATCAGTGCTCTACACCTGAGTTGTATTCCTCAGGGCAAACATCTACCAAACAAGATGATGTTGCGTAAAACTCTATGTTGTAATATGACAGAAGTTACTTGCCTAACACAATGTCAATAAAATGTTAATAACACTGATGCCAGTGGATAACCTGGCAACTCATTCTTTGTCTTAACCTTGGTTGGTTGCCTGTACATTGCTAATCTTCACTAAATACAAGTTACCTAGACGTTCAGTATAGGGAAATGGTGTGCTTTTAGTACTTTTTTTTTAATCCTTTATTAGAAATGTAAATCATGTTTGATTTGTCTGTAATTATGGTATAGTTGTGCAGTTGTTAAAAAAGAAAGGCTTCTCTTATTTGCTTGAAGGAAACACCCGACACCGAAAGATTATCATGAGATTTAAAAAACAGATTCAGTAATTACAAATGGGGTGCAGGGACTTCACAAGCTTCACATGTCTATTTTAGTTTGTAAATGTTCACACATTCTCGCCAGAGAAGATATACATAGGTTAATACTATGAGATGTTGAGGGTCATCTATAAAAATGAGTATTAAAAAATCATGACAAGCAAAGGTTTTATCTAAAAATCTGTATTATTCATGCAGTTTTTTTTTCTGCTGCAGCGATGGCAAGCCTTATACCCCTTCAACATAATGTGAATTATAGCTTTTGTCAGCTGAATAGAGGGTAGACGATATTTAGTTATTTGCCTGTCTATTTTTGGCTTTGCTTGGGACCAAGGGATTATAAATTTTTTTTTTCTTTTTTTCCATTTCGTAATAGAAGCAGGTTTAATCACAGGCCTTTGTTTGAAGAGCCTCGCCGTTGTCTTCCGCTTAACCAGGAGCAAGTGTTAGCATAGACTCTCAGACTTCCCTTTCCCCAGAAACTTAGCTCCACTGGGGAAATTCAAGGTGTTCCAGGGCCAACTGAGAGACAGTGTCCCTCGGTCCTGTCAAAAAATTAATTGCAGGTCTTGAAATGACATGTTCTCTCGCTACTTATTGTTTGGAAAACCATATTCTGCTATGATCTGTCTTGTTTCTGTTTCATTCTGCCCACATGGCGGCTGATTAACTATTATTCCCACCTGTGCCTCTGTTCACGCTGACTGCTGATTTTTCTAACCTGTGTTGCTATCTACATAAGGTCCTGCCCTGCACTTATTCAGTGCTAGGTTTTCTGCTTATTCCTTGCACAGGTTTCAAGCATTCAAGTCTGCCACCCTAAGTGTTTACCTGACCAATCTTGTGACCTTTGATTGAAGACTACCCTTGCTAGTGTCTTTGGATTCCGATTTCAGCCTCACAGACTCCAGCGGCACCATATTTTAATGCATTCCTGAGTCTTTTTCATTGTAAAACCATGTAAAACTTCACTGTTTTAATAGCATTTAACATATCTGCATTAGGATCATTCACATTTATCTGCTGCTATTTTAAAGGACACCTTTAATGTATTAAGATTTAAAAGGGTCATAGAATTATTATATAGGGTATGTAGTGCTGGAACTTAAGGTCTCTGAATAGGGTGTGTAACATTGGTTGGGCTGAAAATGGCATATTTGCTGTTCTATGAGCCCTAATGCAAGCCTGGCTAAAAGGCCTAGAATGAAACGACAGGTTTTCTTCCTTTTATGGTATGCTCATGAATATGTAGATGAGCTGTAGGCTGATTGGTTGGTTTACAACTAGCGAAGCTGCTGAGCAAAGACGCATCATAGCAACAAGCACTCACTCACTAAAACATTGAAATTGTTGATATGGTAGGGTGACCAGAAGTCCTACTGCGTTATCGGCCCCCCCAGCCCCACTCCTCCGGCTGAGGACAGTTGGCTCATGGCTTTTTGCTGAGGTCCGGTACAGTCAGCGGCCCAGCAGTCAACACTTCATGCACCCCCCACCCCCCTCCCTCCCTTGGGCCAGCAAAACCTGTGGGCTGGTCTGCATGTCAGGTGTCGATGGGGTTTGAACTTCTCTGTACATCCGTTTCACTCATTCAATTATCGTTATTCATCTATGACAATGCATCCTCTTTAAAGGTAAAGAAGAGGAGAACAAGGGAGGATGTTAGAATATGAGCTTATCTCAACTCATCTGAGTTATTTTGTGTTATGTGTTCATGTTATCTAATTTATGTTGTAAAGTACACCCGCAAAAACACCTGTACCCTGTCATTTTCTGTTTATGTGACTGTTGTACTGCTGCCGTACACTGGGGGGCTATGAGATAGAGTTATTTTGTGTGTAGGCACCACTGTTGTAACAGAAGAAGTATTGTTAGCAATAAAATGAAATGAACACAACTATCTAACAATAACCCTTTAGTTCATTGGTAATATGAGTAATGAACAGGAAACCTCAACACTGACAATGAGTTGTGAGAATCCTACTCATCAGACCAAGCAAACTATTTGTTAAAATGAAGTAGGAAGCCGAAAAACCCAAATTGTAACTGAGGCAACATTTCACTGTCATCCTCATTATCTTTCCTCTCTATAGACCTCTTCACCTCTCTGCTAACCCCGCAAGTTGGATCATTAAAATGCAAGCATTTCATTCAGCATGAAGCTGCATCATCTCTACAGCCAAAACACACAGAATGTATATGAAATTTTGCTGGAACATTTACCTGCAAACACTCACTTAAACACATTAAGAAAAAGAAAAGGGTGTCCTGCATGAGGTCTGAACACCTTCAGAGATACAGTTTGATCAGATTATAAAAATAATTTGTTATTCATTATGTCATGACAAAATATATTAAGAATTTAATATACTAATGTAAAAAATATGTGAAAGTAACTGATACAAGTACAGTATACTAATTTAGGTTTTCATCTGCCACCAATTAAGACATTACTGTACATAAGAGCAGTTCAAGAGATTAGTGCTTCTAGCTTTAATGTAAAATGGGGCAATGATCTTGAAAAAAACAACACACATTTACATAATGCTTTTTATTTCTGCCCACAAATAAAAAAATCTGAAAAACTGAGGCCGCCTGACATTTTTCTGAGACATTTACTTGACAAAAAGTTTTTGTATGTCATAAATGTGAGAAACAATACTCCATTAATATTAGGCAATCCGGAGGGATGAGTAATGTCTTCACATCCCAGCTGATATTTTCAAGTCTCCAATGTAAATGTCAAGCACAGTTATTATGTGGTTGTCATGCCATCTTTCTCTATCTGCTGGATAGAACAGATTTAACAAGGTCCTCTGTTGTGGTATAAGCGGAGACCTCTTGTGTTTTGCATCACACTAAGGCTAATATTTCACATTTTATCTGTTTTTAAATGAGTGTTATATATGTTCCACTATTACAGCATGCTAACGCCTTTTATTGAAAATGTATTACTAAATATTTGGAAAATATTTAGCAATTTGAATGTACTGTAACTATATACTTCATCTCACTTTCATGTGTTCAAAAGTGTTCAAATGGTTTATAAAAACACAGCATCTGTAACGTCCAAACATTGCCTTACTCTGTGTTCAACACTGTAACCTATGTCATATTAAGTGAAGTTTATCTATGTTGCAATAGATATAAATGCTCAAAATTTTTAGAATTTACAGTAGATATACGGAAATGCTCAAAGAGCAAAGCATTACAAGTACGATGGCTCTGATACACTTTTATCCAGACATATAGAAGATTTTGTCAACACACCTTAAGTTTGTTTCATTTTTTTTATTTTATTCACACTCACAGTGTCACAGAAATGGTCACAGAAATAACTTGCATCTAACAAAAATTATAATTAATAAAAATAAACTATAAAAACTGACAACTGGAAGTCAGACATTGTTTTTTAACCACCAACGATAAAATGAAGTTGCCCCTCGAAAAGACTGAGAATAGAGTAACCAAAGGGACATGTTAAATTGGGTCCTCTAATTAGTGTCCACTAATTAACATCATAGCTCTCTAGAATTTTTTATTTAATCAGTGGGCCCATATATGGGGCTAAAGGTGATCACTGTGTTGTTTGGTGACATGGTGTGTACCGCACTTAACATGGATCCAAGGAATCAAAGGAAAGAGTTGTTTCAGGAGATTAGAAAGAAAATTATAGACAAGCATGTTAAAGGTGAGTATTATAGGGTATCAGACCAACCCCCAACAGTTTGATATTTCTGTGACAACAGTTGCACATATTCATAAATTTGAAAGTGTATATATGTAGTATAGTGTGTATATGTATATATATATATATATATATATATATATATATATATATATATATATATATATATATATATATATATATATATATATATATATATATATATATATATATATATATATATATATATATATATATATATATATATATATATATATATATATATATATATATATACATACATACCGAAGATCCAGAAATATATCAAAGACAAGGCTCCAACAGGTGATGTGCTATGTGAATGTAAATGGGGAACAGAAGATGAGGTGCTTGAAGTTCCGTCATTGCAGGATAGGCCCCTACATGGGATGTACCACTGAAACACAACTGAAGTGGCGGATATCAGGAAGTCCTAACTAAGGCTAGACTGAGCTAGACTGAAGGACAGCAGAGAGGCAAACATCCCTCTGTGGGGGTCCATAAGTGGGCCGGTGTAGATAAAAAAATGCCACGACCGAAAATCGTTCCCAGTTCGAGCCTGCTCAGAGGGAGTGTTGATTGGCGGACAGGCAGGTGAGCTGGATCCAGGAGGTAGCGAGGGAGACGTGTTTGGTGTCAGCATGACTGGGACGAGAGGAAAACAAGGAAGGTAAGATTTCACCTGGAGTAACAACATTTAATCTCCCACCTTAAACTGAATGTCATTAAACACAACATTGTGTTGTTTTATTACCTTTAGTTGTTCAGCAATGATCACAGAGTTAATTAAAACTCCCTCTTGAAAAGTTTAATATACACCTGTACAGGTGCTTGGTTCCAGGTACTTAGAGATTCACTTCCATACAGAAAGCCCATATTCTTATCTTCAGGTAGGCCTACCACAGAATACATGTCAGATTAAATACTACTTATACCTCAGCTATAGTATCTAGGTGTTACTTTATTGTATGTCTTGTACCATGTCCGTTGGTTGTGTTGTTCGTTTTACATCTCTTTGCAGGTGGTGCAGCAGACTGAAAATGTTTTACAGTTATCTCCCTTTTATCTCCTCTTTCTTTCATCTTTTCTCCTTTTTTACTGTTTTTCCCTTTCTGTTCTACTTACATTGCAGTGTCCATATAATCTGTAAAACTCCCTGTATAATTATAATAAAGATTTTTATATGCATAAATCAAGCGGAACACTATGGCGATAGCCGCACTGCTCTACTTGTGAAAGCAAAATCTGTTGGGCTCTTTTTGGCATCAAGACAATTATTCTTATTAAAGTTTAATATGGTTTTTGCCCATATTTTACCCAGATATTTAATTTTTACTCTGCACCTTTTTTAATACTGGGATAAAGCAGGGTTAGATTATACAACTTTAAATTAAGAGTCTCTAAAAAACCTTGTTAAAACGCATCATACTACTTACAACCATTTAATTTTTATTTGTTCAACAGAAAAATTGACTGCTTTCAGGAAAAACTTAAAAACTTAAATGTGTTTCTACCTTGTTAGTATTATTAAAATAAAAGTTGTATGGTCTGTTTTAATTTGATTTTTGGTTGCTAAACAAACAGGTCCCGCATCATCATTATTTCTTATAGGTTATTTCTTATGTACAATTTGAAGTGGTTTCTCAGCAGAATTTCATTATGGTCTTAAAATAAAAAATAAAAATATTCTTGACTTAATGTGATGGGAAAAAAATGTATGAGACCTAAAGTCAGCAGAAAAATTTGTCAGTCATCCATTGGTTAAATCATTTTTAGTTTGAAGCTAGGGCTCAAAATACTTCCAGTTTTTGTTGCCAATGTTAGACATGTTGTCTTAAGTCTTTTTTTTCCCACAAAATATTTATTATTCTAGTCTGCACATTAGTTTGGTGTTTTTTGTTTGTTTTCATCAACGATGAGGATGACGAAATCATTTTGTGGACACTCCTTTGTTGACGATAAAGAAAAACTGATGAGCTAAACATGAATCTTTGATGAATAAAACATGACTAGGCATAGGTTTAAGTTTTAGTCAACGAAAGGAGACTAAATAAAAATTAATGGGTCGTCGGTCAGATATTCAAACTGTATCATCGTCCACTTTCATCCTTGCACATGCCCCAGGAGCACAGATGGATCATGACAGCAGCGGCAGGGTCTGAGAAAATAACCCCGAATGGTCCGGTACCCGCGCTTTCAACTCTGACAAACTCTGCTCTTATCTTCCCTCTGTGCTTGTGCAGAAATGCGTGTTTGCAAGCGTGGAGCTCTGATTCTGTGTTTCATGCCACACTGATGTGTTTCATGCCACACTGATGGTTCGCTCTCAGCAGTATGGCTCTTCCTGCTCTCGCTACTTAATAAACAATATGGGGCTGACCATCCTCTGCCAAGCGTAAAAAAATCCCTTTGTCTAACTATCAAGATTTTATTTCTTCCAGCTTACAAGAGGTTATACTAAACATTCTTTAATTTCTACCAAAAGGAATACCTAAATTATATCCAAATAAAATATTTCATTCAATTCAGTTTATTTTTGGATAAAGAGCCAGATGAAAGGTGCATAGAACTTTTAATATTTCTCTCTCACTGTTCAAGTTTTTATCTATTTAATTAAAACATTCATTAAAACATTTCCCCGTTGTCCTTTAAGAAGTCAACATTTTAGTTTAAATATGTCAGCATTTTAATTCAGCATATTCATTCAATTTAGGTCTGGATTGCCATGGCAATATAAGGCCATGTAGGTTTTTTAAATCAAAATCCTATGAATTTAGATCTAATTTGACACCTGAGCAGTGGTTACAAAGAGGCAAATTCTGAGAAATAAAGCCAACATTAGTAGAAATAAGTAGAAAGAAGAATGCTCAAGTTATTTGCTTTTTTGGAGCAATTAAGATTTTATTGATCTGTGTGTACTGCAAAATTCATAGTTGATCAGGAAGTGTTTGCTTTACGATGGAAAGCTTGTATGTCTAAAATCATTCCTTTATTGTACATTTTGTCAGCTTGTCTGTCTGCTTTATTAACCAATATGATGTGTTGAACTAGATCTGCTATTTTCACAACTTTTGTGAGTTTTCTGCCCAACAGCAATGATGAACTGCACGGCAACATTCTATATCCAGCAATTGTAGTATCTAGGCAAGAGCTGTCAGTCTGGTAAAGAATCTGGTTTTTATTCAAAATTGCAAAGGTTAACTTTTTTTTTGCAACATAAAACTGACTAAAACTAGACTAAAACCTTTTTAAGTTTTAGTCGACTAAAACCGACTAAAACTGTCATATCAATGACTAAAATGCAACTAAGACTAATAATAGTTTTTGTCCTGAAGACTAACACTAAATCTAAGAAGGCTCTCAAAAAAAACAGTGCTCCATATAAACAATAACATAAGAAATAGTTGTAATGATTGTATTGCAATCTTATGACTAAGATGAAAATGATATAACAGCATAGATACAGTATGAGAGATATATCCTATTTGTCAATCCCACAATGAATTTAACTTCTGGTTCGTTTTTATGCTTTAAATAGCTCCTACTCTCAAGCACAGTCACAGCTCTTTGGAATTACGTAGTTCCAAACTGCAAAGCCACTGAAGATTACTTGTTCTGTTTTAGTCATTTACCTTAAGGTTTTCTTTGAGGGCAGGTACAGGGGTCAGCCTGAACTTTTACTTAGTGGCTGAAGCAGTGATTGAATGAATCACACACCAATGAGTCACTCCTTACAAGTAATGGAGTGATCAATGCAGTGTATTTTTAAATATATACATTTCAACTGTCTTTATTATTGTTTAACCAGCTGGAATAACTGTCGCTCTCCAGATATGACTTTAAATGGTAATTAAATTACAGTCCTGATACACATCTTTCAAAATGAGTCTATTTCTGTTTGCTTCTATTACTTCACCAAGAATGTCAGGTCCTCCCAGACCATTCTCCATTTCATTTTCAGCTCCTTATGGGAGAGCATAAATACTCCTGTTATTCTAATCTGTGAGCTGTGTGCCACCGTTTGATTGGCTGAAGTCTGATGACTCATTTCAACAGGCTGGTGTGGGGCTGGCAAGAAGAGAGATGGGTAGGCGGTTGTGAAAAGGGGGAGCAGAAGGTGGGAGTGAAGCCCCAGCCCCTTCATCCCCACCCACCCACCCCTTCACCCGCATGAACACAATCAAAAACAATGTGGTTGATGGGGGCAAGCTGTTTCTCAAGACAAAATGCACAAAAATAACTGCAACTTAATATATAAACCACTTCTCACTGTGATTCCCTGCACCTGATTACCCTTCTCAACCACTGTTGTCTTTAGCCATACTTGGGGAGGAGAGAAACTGCCTGTTTTAGAGGGAGAAAAAGAGGCTCATCAGAGAATCTGCAGCCCCCCCAACATTTTCTTCTTTCCTTCCTTTACTCTGCTCCTGCTCCACAGTCTCTGTGAAAGGCACAGGGAGGGAGAGGCAGAGGAGGAAGAGCTGCTGTTTGTCTCTGAGATGCGGAGGGAAGAGGAGTGAATTGCGAGGTGCGGAGCAGACCCAGTCAGTCTTCTGGTTCATGCCGGTGTGACCAACTCAGCCTAGTCTCTGCGCACTCCTGCCACTGCCACAGCTTCTCTCTCACGCACACACTCTCACATATCAGGAGTCTGACACCAGCATCACAAACAGGTGAGTCTGAGCACAAAAAGGATTAAATAATGAGCAGCTGCAGACAATGTTTTATTCATTTTGTAAGATTTATGCTGGTTTTAATGGTTTGCCAAAAAAATCTTCCAACATCGATTGTCGACACATGCTATGAGATGAGCTCTATCTACCTTTCGTTGTTTGTGCTGACAGATGTGGGTTTTTTTTTTTCTTTCTTGTTTTACATGTAAATGGTTGCTCACACTTGGAAGGAACTGTCGCACCTTATTCAATAGAAACCATCACATTTCATCCTGTTTTTTCATGTGTGAATCTATTTGTCCCTAACTGGCTTTACAGGGAACATCTTCCAGCTCACATTCTGATCTGTCTGTGTTTTTTAAATCAGATAAACAGGAGAAAACACAATGTAAACAAGTGCTGTCTCAGCTGCGGTGCTTAAGGCAGACTATAGTATCTGCTGGAATGCAGATTGAACAGCCTGCAGTGGGTCTTCATGGAGTTTAGCGACAACTGTCAGGAGGAGTCACAGGCTTTTATGGGTTTTTTTTACTGTTTTTCCTGAGCTTAGTGGGAGCTTTTGGTAAAAACTGCGCAGGAGATCTGCAGTCATTCTTAACTGCCGTGGTTTTGACACATTGAGAAGACAGAGTGGTATAAGACTCTAATACTATTTCTAAAACTATTACATAATAACTATCAAATATGATTATAATAGAATATTGTTCTCTTTGTGCTTATATCACAATGCCAGACTTTATTTGTGTAAAATTATTCATAATTCATATGTATGATTAAAAACCTGTGCTCTGATTTAGGCCGTCTTCCTTCATGTAGCTTGCTGCGTAATCTCATTGGGTTCAATTACAGCTCAATGTTTACTTCTGAATCCTCTGAAACACCACTTGTTGAGTTCAAGTTTGTTCAAATTTAAAAGCCAAATCCTATATTGGCAATATTTAATACATATCAGAATTTCTGTAAGGCTATTTTTATAAGGAGGTTAATTTATGCTTGCGGTTTTACAGACCTCCCATTGAAAAGGAGATATTCCTGTGCAGCTTTTTGTCTTTTTATTAGATGATGCTGCTGTTTGCATTTGACTGTCAATCTGTCAGAGATTGTGATGCTAAGCAATCAGACCCAGCTCCCCACTGATCCCCCACCCTTCAGTTTAACACCACAACGCCTCCATCACCATCATCACCACCACCACCACCACGCCATCAGTCCATCCACTCCTCCATGTTTCTCCCACCAGGTTTTGAAATGTTTGTCTCCTCACTCTCACCGCGTGCCTCCCTCCACCCCTCTCCGCTCCGGTCGCCACAGAAACGGCTGATTCAGGAAGGGTGGGCGGGTCTCTGAGCTCTTGCTGCTTGCTATGCCCCATGTGGTGCTTTCACAGTACATTTTTGCTCCTGAGCTGCTTTTATGGCCCTGATATGCTGACAGATCAGGTGGCTCAGTCAGATGTTACACAACTACTATCAACAACACAAAACCTGCCTCTTCAGTTACTTCAAAGAGTAAGTAAATCACGCAGTTCTCTTGATGTTCAGCTTTTAACAGTTGCTGAGAAGTTTAGATTTTTTTTTCTGACCAATAAGAAGAATTCCTTTGTCCTTTAAAGTATTTGCTCTTTTACAGATTTCTTGTTCTTCTGCATCAAAATATCCTAAGTAAATACAAAATGCAGTTTGCAAGCAATGTAATTATTTCATTTATTTAGAAAAAAATATGTATTTAAATAAGCAAACATTTACACAAAAATAAATTTTTTACATCCCATGGTTTGTTATTTTGACTTTTGATTAGAATTGGAGCAATGAAAAGGCAGAAGTCATGTCTCTTGCCTGTGCTCAAAAACTTGGCCAAAAAAGTAATCTGGCTCTTTCGACAGCCTCACACTGGATACTAGGTGTGTGCATTGGCAAAAAAATTGGTGATATGATACGTATCATGATACATATGTTACATTTTTATTCTGATACTTTAACAAGACCATATATCACAATTTTTATAACAATATAGCTCTGGAAAACCTATTTTTTTCTAACACCACTACTGAATACGGTGTGGCTGAAGTGCAGGTGTGCTGCAGAAAGTCGCTCATAGTAAACATGGCAAACAGCCTGGTCCTGTTGTAATGCTGGGAAGTTCACGTGGGATTGTTTGTGGCTTTGTGCTCTTTGTTTTCTTTTTCAGGAGTTTTAAGGCAAAAACCTGTATCCGTCCTCATATATACAGATATATCCCTATTTATCCCCCAATAGCCCCTCTGTTTTATTTTTCTCTGTTTTGCCTATTTATTTTTGCTAGTAAAGTCATCTTTGGTTAGTGGGTTGATTTTACTCTTAAATGTACTTTTTGCTTGTGAAATTCAAGAGCTTGATGCTGAATGTCATACTTGTGGAGTCATTATGTCGATCAGAATGGCTTAGCAACTGCACCAAAATGAACCTTGGCTGATGTGAATATACACGTTAATTTTATGGATTTGGGTTACCAGTTATACCGTTGGGCTAACACTGAATGCTGTGCGTTTACAGAATAGATGCAATCCAGGAGATCGAAGGAATTCAAATCATTCAAATAACTGTGTACACTTACATCAGCCAAGTCTGGGTGCAGTAAATAGGGCCATGCAGCCCAACAAAATCCTTTTGCAAGAACAATGTTTGGCTGGACAGTGCAACAACTTTTACGTTAAGCTCAAGAATTTTACCAGCCAAACAGGAAAAGTCAGCGACCAGATAGAGAGAGGTTCTGGTGAATTCCAGAGTAAAATCAACTTAGCAATATACCATAAATTAAGTAGGGAAAAAAGACAAAGAAACAAGAAAACACAGAGGGGCAACTTGAATAATAAAAAGGTATAACAAGCTTTGCCCGTAAACTGCTAGAAAGAGAGTAAACCCAGGTGTAATTATTTTCTGTACACCAGCACCGTAGCTACTCAGCAGTCAAACCGTATTCAATGTGAGTTTTGTTGTGTGTTCTAATATAGCCAATATGTGCCACCAACTAAAAGTCATTATACAGCATCTTTATTAAATTCAAGTTTGTACTATGACTAGATCATGTCAAAACCCTAAGTTTTTCTTTGAATCCATGTGAACTTGACTGTTGAACTAAAACCAAGGTACTATTGAACTTAGGGTCTCAAACCTAATCTTCTTGTTTGACATTTGTTTTAAGAGAAAATAGAACAGCTTATCAATTAATAATCGACCTTGTGTCCTACTGCAAAGCAGTCCTAGCCCATCACTACCATCATATTGTTTCATCTCAGTCAACAAAGCTATTGTTCCAAAAATCTTGGAGAAAATCTTTGTGTGAAATGGTAAATGGTAAACAGCATGTATTTATAGCACTTTTTCAATCAGGAGACTTAAATGACATTCAGTCATTTATCCATTCACGCACACACTCACATACTGATGGTGGCAAGCTACACTGTAGCCACAGCTGCCCTGGGGCTCACTGACAGAAGCAAGATGTATTACTGGGTATTAGGCTATCTATGGAAATCTGTGGTTATGGCCTCAAAGTCAACCATATAGGACATTTTAGCAGTCTTTTTCTTTTTGCTGAATCATGAAGACTTACCAAATCTATGACAAGTAAGACATGCAGTGCTTAGTTTTTCTGGGTTCTTTTGTGCTTTTTATTATTTTTTGTTATAATTTTTTAATTTCCCTTATTCTTTACTATAGTTTCAAAGTCTTAGATATATTTCCCCCCTTTTATACTGATAGAAGCCATTAGTTTGTGCTTGATCTATTCTTGAATGCTATTTAGATGTGTTGTTCTTTAAGGTCTTTTAATCTACAATGTTGTGGGTGTGATTTTTAAGTGACTTATTAATTCTACTGTTCTGGTTATAGTGTGAATCAGGCCAGTATGTGGCTAGCTTATGTGAAGTAAGCGTTTCATATAAAAACATAATCACAGTTAATTCATGATTTGATGTAGGGAAGTCCGGGTTGTTTTTTTCGTTTCACATTACAATCGTGTTAAGCAAACAAAATGTAAGATAGTAAAATAAATAGAATACAAATCTTTGAAGAGAAAATACTTTCATAGTACTAGACATGACATGACTGCCAGGTCACTGACACAGGGGGTGTTTTCAGAAGCTGTTCTGAGCTGATCAATAATGTAATATACCCGACCAAGTCATTTAATAATAGATATGCTGTGACCTTTCTGTTTCATGAAGCTGATAAAACAAAGCAAATATGAGGACTGTCGTAATGCAGTAAAAGGATGCAAACTTGGGTTTAGAAAGAACACTTGCTTTTTTGATTACATAAGAATTGATCAAAGGTGGCCTTCTTGTATTGTGTCATATTATTTTTGTTTTGTCTTTTTTATATTTTTATGAAGTGTTCCGGTTGCCTTGGTGATCATTTGTACAGTACAGTAGCTTTAAACACCGCCTTTTAGAGACATTAGTAAGAGGGAAAATGAAACCTGGCTTGTACTGCAGTCAATTTCAAACAGGACGCCGTGAATTTGTCCTGCTGTGCCTTTTTAAAATTAAAATGGGAGCCTTTTGCGCAGGGGAGATAATAACAAGAACCGCCTCCATTTACTCTGTCATGCTCCATGGAAATTGAGCTTTTGATGTTTTTATCTTGTTTTTACAAGTGTTTTACCCATCGTACTATGGCAATCATTCAATTTCGTATCTGTTACAGGATTACTTAAAGTAAATACATATTCCGGATATTATACTTGAAAAATTATATCTATTCAGTAACAACAAGAAAATAATGACCACTGTAAATTTGTACATCTGGTTTTATTTCATTCAGCCATTCATGTTTGTAAAGATGTGCTTTATTCCCGGTTTTTGAGAGCTGAAGGTACAAGTGGAATGTTTTAGTTTTTTTCTCCCCTGCAGTGTTTTGCTATTACAGTCAGTGGTGACGCAGCTCCAGACTCATCCAGCATACTGCAGACCCATCACAAGGCACAGCTAGAACAAAGAGCACACACTGTCATCTCCGAGAAGAACTCAACGCACAGGCCGCCTTCACAAAACATATCAAATAGAAAGGCTGCCTTAAAGTATGATGCTGTGTACTGAAACCTGATTGGCTGGTGCTGCTCACATGTGTAAAAGGTCCGCTGAACATCACTGATGAGAGATACTTACGTATGTTGTGTGTTTTCAAAATCAAGTGAAAAAAATATATTTAATATTAATTAAAAAAGAAATTTAAAAGAAAACACTTTATTTTGTTTTTAAATACTGTAGAATTGGATTTGGGCTCAGTTTCCTACTAATCAGTGTGTCTGCTAGCTGGATGTTATTCAGAGAAAAAAAAGGAAACATGGTTTCTTCTGGAGTTATTAATACTTTTTCAGTTTTTTTCTTTTACTTCTGAAAATTTACTGTAAAATGTATTTTTCTGCTAATGGGGATATTGAGAGCATCTTCTTTATCAGAACATGTCATACTTTGTTTGCATTTAATCTAATGCCCTTAAATAGAATCCACTGCCATTGGCTGATTAAAATCCCCTGCCATGTACGGTAATCAGCTATGTAAGAAAGTTTACTGTGAAAACAGGAAATTGTGAAGAATTTTTAATGATTAAAGGTTTGATTGTACAGCAATTTCCCACTAGAACATATTCTAACTGGAGAGCATTAACCTGAGAAGCAGCCCATAGACCCTTGGTAACTCTGAAGGAGCTGAAGACAGCAACGGTTTAGCTAGAAAATAATTATCATACAACTTCTGATTTTACACTCAGCAAACCTAGCTTTTTTTTTAGGAAGAGGAATAAAGCCATCATTAAAAGGAAGCAACAAGGTCCGGTCTGGGAGACAGTTCAGTTGTGATGGAAAGATGAATGGAGCTAAATAAGGGCCAATGCCATCTTCAAGCTAATTCTTGAAGAGACCCTGCATTTTTTACTCTAGACCAGGGAGTGATTTGCTTTCCAGCAGGGCAATGACCCTAAAAACTCTCAAACCAGAAGATAATAGTTTGAATTAGAGTGACCTAGATAAAGTTCATAGAAAAATCCACTCCAATCTGAATTAAGAGTGAGATATTTTTTAAAAGAACATTGGCAAAAGCTTTAGTCTCTCATTAGGTGAAGCTGTGAAAAGGGCAATGACTCTCAAATACTGACAACAAGAGGTTAAGTGCAGATGATATCAGATAAACTATATGATTTCTCAAGCAGCACTAGCAAAGCTGTATTATTTATTCATTATAGAAAAATCTGTCGTGTAAGGTGAGGACATGTCATTCTAAAATAAAATAAAGGAGGTAGTATTTGATATAGTAAGATTTTTTAAGATGATTGTGAATTTGGAATTTTATATCTGGGTTCATAGTAGCTGTTTGATATTGATATTGTAAAAGTGCCTAAGGAGCTTAAAACAGTGAATAAATGCAATTGTGGAGTGAAAGGTGAAACATATTTCACAATCAAGCCCCGTCTGAAGTGGATGTAGGATTGTATACTAGGACTTGCTCCTGTCTGATGATTAATGTCATCCCAGGTGCTGCAATACAGTCCCCAAATTGGTAGGAATAAACCAATCATTAGCTTGCTCATTACTGCTTATTGTGGTGCTGAGATTTCTGCTCGTGACTTGATCTTAGAAAACTCTTGTAATTGTTCCCCAACCCTCTCCTTGGCCCCATTTATGAGAATTTTTAGAAATTATTAACCTCAACATCTTGACACACTTACTTCACCCATCTAGATATAGTTATGTTTTGGTTTACTTCTCAGTTTTGCTATTTGTAGATATAAGGGTAGATCAAAAAGTACTTGAACCATTACAGATTTTTTGATCGATGTTTATTTTTGTTCTGTCACACTTCATTGTTTTTAGTGGTCAAAGTCTAATGTGAGACAAAGATAATTTGAGTGGAAATTCTAACAATAATTTATAAATAAAGTAAAATACATAAAAAGCTATCCAAAGTAACCCCAATGTGATAAAATTATTCTATTATTAATTAAATGTGAAGTATAGACATTGTTTAAAAGAGAGTGGTTGGTCGACCAAAATTACTCCGAAATTGCAGTGATGACTCATCCAGGAGTGTCAAGACAGACCAGAAAAACACATGAAGGCCTCACCAACCTTGGGTAATTTCACTGTTTGTCTTTCAATATTCCAAAAAAGACTGAGCAAAAATAGCAGCTATGACACAACTGCATGGTAAAGACCACAGCTAACCAAATAGCTCACATTTCCCTGAAACATCTGATGATCTGGAAGATCGTAAAGGACTGCTACCAAGGATTACACAAACTGAACTGGATGCCACAAACAGAACTAGAAATAGTTTTTTAATATCTAATAAATTTTTTTTCTATTTGGGATTAATTACAGATTTTTTTTTTATTATTTTTATTTAATTTACAGCACTGTATTAATTTCCAAGAAAAGGCCAACAAGAATAAAAATGCATGATCAGATGGAAGAGACACAGGAAAAAAGCTTTGCTCAGACTGGGTTTTAACTTGATTTACAACAGCATGTCCCTTCAGTGCCATAGCAGCAGTTTCCAGCCAATCTTTTTGTCTCCCACAAAGTGCTGACTGGCTAACAATAAGGATTAGTGAGGGAAGATTTCTACAATTTACGCTTAGTCAGAGAAAGATTGTTTCCCAGAAATTACAGGCCTCAGAGAGGTACAAATGGAGGCTGCAGTGATTGTGCAGGTGTATGGATTACTGCCAGGGGGACCAAGACAGCATGATGTAAATGATGTGCTCTTTCTGCTGGTGGTGTTGTTGGTGCTGGCTGTGGTTCTGGGTTGGTCTCACTCAGTGATGGATATAGGGAAAGTGAACTTAAGCTGAATCATCAGCAGGGAGCATGAGCCCCGAGGTTCAACACTCACTCCATCTTCTCTCTAACGGCATCGTCAGAGGAGTATAAGTAAAAAGACTTTCATACTTTGGAAGGCTTGCAAATGGTGACACACTTCACATTCAAAATTTATGCGATGGACGTGAACATATAAGATTAGTCATGCATGCATGCCTTTTTGATTACATTACTGAAAGCAGGAAAATTAGGTTTTACTCCATTAGAGTTACAATGACTATTACAAGGAGATATGGCAGCCCAGTAAATGTAAGAAATATGATACATTTAAAGAAAAATTATAAAGAATAGAAAGTGTGGGTGGAACCATTTTATTTCTTAATGGAAATATAAATACGCAGTTGTATTTTAGGTAATTAAGATTATTTACTTGTGTTTGATTTTTCTCTATCGCTACTTCAGATATGAGCTCAGATAAAAATGTACCATCCATGTGAAAAAAACATGGGCTAACTCAAAGTGGCTGTGTATCTTGATGATTTGTTTGTTATGAAACAAAGATTTGATTTGGAGCAAAAAAGGTTGTAGTGCTTCTCTTTAAGGCTGCAGTGGATTCACCATAAAAGACTTGAACAATCATTTTAAATCAAAGGAGCTTTACTATTTTTTACACAGTTTGTACACTTTCTATATTGTGTTATAATTCTGTATAATTACAAACCTTAATGTATTATTTGGTATAGTACAATAGACCAGCATAAAGTAGTGCATACTGTGTAGTGGAAAATATGAATACATTGATACATTATTTAACTGACTTTTGCTGCAGACAGAGATGCAAGTCTTATAGTCATGCCTCACGATAACCTCCATGAGAAACATACGACTGGGATCTATTGCGATGACAATATCAGTTGTAATGATCCCATTTTTATGTTAATTTTTTTTTTTATCATTATAATATCTCGACTATTCTCTGACAATTTTAGCACTGAATTCTAGATTCAGTATGGATGCAATAAGGGGAAAATTTAACTTTGTTAATGAACATGCAATACTCCACTTCTTCCTGAACTTAAGACAGCACCTGTGTTTCCCATCTCTACTGGATAAACTGATTAATCTAGGTGCACCTGACCTCAGTAACCATGACGACTATGGCCAGACACACCTGAATTAATCAGTTTATACAGCAATGAAAGACAGGAAACAAAGGAGCTGGCTTAAGATTCCAGATTTGCACAAATCAACTTTGTTAGGAAAACTCGTATTCTATATATTGTTTACACTTTATTTTGGGTTATTCCATTACCTGTTTCTTTTCCATATAAAGAATAAATCAGGTAATTTTTTTGTAAAAAACCTTAAACTAATTCAGCTTGGATGGAGGGTTTTTTTTGGATAACAAATTTGATGTCTACTGGTTGTTTACTGGCTTGAGGTCTGAACATTGTGGCAACTATTCTAAACACATAAAAAGGATTTGTTGTAAACCAGGGGTCTTTCACCTGTGGCTCCTCCTTCCACGTTGTATTGTGACATCGGTCTTCACATATGACACTACATCTATCTAATACAGATGATATCTTCACAAAAATGTACTGTGTCAGCTTTCTGCCACATGTATAGTCTTACATGTTGCCAAAAAAGTTATTTTAAAACGACTTTCTTAAACATTTCGGGTGGAGAGACTTGCAGATTGCATAATCCAGCTGAATGCTGGATCCCTGCAGCACCCCAGAAGTGCTTTTATACTATATACTGTAATGGTTTTGATTCTGTTTAAGTTTTCCTTTTGAGTTTTCCTTTTTTTTTTCATTTCCATTTTGTAATTCTAGTTGTTTTTGGTTCCGTTTGAGTTCCTATGTATTTCTTGTTTACCCTCTGTCACCCCCTTATGTCAGTCTCCTTCTCCTAGCTCCCTTCTAGATGCTTCCATCCACACCTGTTCCTCATCTGTTGATTAGCCCAGTCTTTGTTCAGTCTCCCATTTATACTCCTCCTCTTCAGTTACTCTTTGCTGGTTTTTCACCATTTCTTGCTCCTCGTGTGTGTTTTCCCTGACTTCTCTTGGATTTCTGTTTTGTTTTGGTTTTTGGACTTGCTTCTGTTGCCCTTTGGATCTATATTACATTTGCAAGAAACCACCTCAGCTTACAGTTTTGCATTTAGGTCAGTGAAAAACCTCCACAACTCCTGACATATACAGCTATTTCAAGTCATTGCATGCATGCTTCCAATATTTCTGCTTCCGGTTTATATAACTATTGCAATGGGGCTTTGCAAGTAATCCCAAGGTAAAAATAAAAAATCTTAAAATAAATACTTTTGTTAATTATGTGTAGTTGGAAGGTTTATAAAGCTTTCCCATAAGTGACTATTTTTCATGGTATATAACTTGTGGCCAGACCATAATTAGCTTATGCTTGATCATTTGGTCAAAAACCAGCAGTGGCTCTATATTACAGTACACAGTTCATCATGTCTACAATAAAAACATATTTTTTTCAAACCCAGGCTTCCCAATAAAGTCAAGATAACAATAATATAATAGTATTAGAATATATAATAATAGAATATATAATAATAATAATAATAATAATAATAATAATAAGAAGAAGAAGAAGAAGAAGAAGAAGAAGAAGAAGAAGAAGAAGAAGAAGAAGAAGAAGAAGAAGAAGAAGAAGAAGAATAATCATCCTCATCCTCATTATCATCATAATTTCTTTTCATCAATAAAAGTTATTTTTTCAAGATATGATTGTTTTGTGTCAGCCATGTGTATGTCGAAGCTTATATAATTACTGAGTATGAGATGGATCATACGTCTATGTGCCTAGAGTGAACATCAGGGGTCTGCAGGCCTTTTGCAAACTGTCTGCATCATATAGTTCTTTACAGATTTCAGTCTTGATTTGGTTGGTCAAATAATCTTTTCAGTGGGGAAAAAGTTAAACCTTTTTAAGATTTGATATACTTATCCTGCAGGCCTTAGGGCTCCCTGAAAGCCAAGTGTATAGAGACACACAGACTTTATTCACCTCTTTCTCTGATTGCTCGTTTTTTTCCAGCCATCACTGCAGGTCCCTTGCACTGTATTTAGCTTTATGCCAGCAATTGAAAACAATTATTGCTTTCATTTACAAAAAAATTAATGATTTTACATCAGAATTCTTTTAAATATAGAATTACTATATATATATATATATATATATATATATATATATATATATATATATATATATATATATATATATATATATATTGTTGAACATAACCAAAGGGCATAGACATAAACAAGCAGTTTAATACAGTTGATCTCTACAGCTGTCTTAATTAAGTTACTTTCTTCCACTGCAGCATATCAGGTCACACTGAAAAACTGTCCAGAATCAGCTATCAGATATCAGGTAACACCGCATTTGTAAAACAAATGATACCCACTTAGTTTTGATTTGTATCTGATTACTTTGACCTCTTCCTTCGAGGAGCCTGTATTATGATGGGTAATGTGAGTCTAGTAAATGGGGAGTCATTTTGGACAGTGGGTTGTCTATCAGGGGAGATCTTAGAAAATAACAAAATTTAAGGTTGAATATAATAGCTTTACTGAGAGGAAAAATTGTCTCTACCATGCCCAGCATCTTACATATCTTCTAAAGCCTGTCTGTAACACAAACCCTGTCATCTACTAATAGCCTTAGAGTAATTCCCACTTTACCAAGCAGGATTTAATAGCACTTATTAAAGCTATAGCATATACTGAACTTGTCATTTTATGATGAATTACAGTCTTTGCTGAACAGATGTTAGACTGGATTTACGGCCTCTGAACATGAACAGCTTTGTTAAAAAGCAATTATGAATTATAGAATCTTCTAATGATGAACATGATTTCCCCATTTTTTTAGATGACAAATTTAGCTACTCTATCAAATCTATCAATGAATCAATTTTTTATTTTATACATACTGTTTCTGTAATGTACCAGACTGAGGATCCAATATTCGACCAGACCCAATATTTAACATTTACAAATGTCAACAGAGCAAGCTGGAACCCAATCATGACCAGGAATTTCCATAGGATCTGAATCGGGTTTAGACTGCTTTGATACAGTTGAACTTTCAGCGTTAGCAAAACTATTGCCTTTATCTAAATGGCTGGTTATACTCCAACAGCAGTGTGTCACAGCTTGTCACAAATATTTTTGATTTATGCCCAATTTTCTGCTCTACGTTATTTCACGCTACAACGAAAGAGGGACAATAATGACCACTAGGATTATAACTAGCAATGCATAGGGCCGTACATTGTACAGCCTTAACAAAAAAAAAAAAAAAAAAAGAGTTAAATTGCACGCCCAGTTTTTCCCCTGAAAACTCTGCTCAAATGTTCAAAGTTTCACAAGCAGCGGTTGCTGGAGCTGGAAAAATTGAACTTTTGCAGCTTGATGCGCCACATCAACCAATCAGGCTGATCTGCAAGCTGGCTGGGAGATAGACACAGTGCTGCTGATGCATAGAGGTATGATCCCTCCACTAAAACTGTTTATGAAAGCCTAATGTCATGGCTCAGAACAGGAGACCCAGTATTCAAGGTAAGACAGACAGTGGGATAACTCAAAAGCATTTATTAAAACAAACAAATCTGTGGTAACAGGTGTTGGGCGTCTAAAGCAAGAACTTTCGCAGGAGAGAAACACAGGTTAGTAACCATTAAAACCTGCCCGAGGATGATCAGAATGGGTCAGTTACTAATCTGGCTTTATAGTTTAGTCCATGCCCAAAGAACATGGTAGATTCCAGCCGGTTGGCTGACAAGACGCAGCTGTTGCCACACAGAGAGTTTCAGATGCTGAAACCTTCAAGACTACAGAACTGGCAAGAGATCAGATCCAACCAAATGAAGGAAGGCAACATAATCCAGAGGGTGAAGTCAAAGCCGATGTCAAGGAGGTGCTCAGGATTCAGAACCAGAAGATCAGAGGTCTGAAGAGTTACCGAAATGAAATCCAGGTCGAAGTCAGGAAGCAAATCTAGGTTCAGTGCACAGGCAGAATCCAACAGGATTCCGAAGACAGGTCAGGCAAACAGATCAGAATAGTGACAGGCAGGCTCAGACTTCCAAAAGGAAAAACGGGTGAGGATCAGGCAATCAGAAACCCTATCAGGTACGCTAGAGAACTCTCGCTAAAGGTACAAGAATAACCTGGCTGTGATTACTGGTAGATCGCTGCTTAAATAGAAACTTGAACAGGTGGATATGATGAGCAGTAATCAGAAACTGGACAGAGCTAAGCGGGAGAATGAAATGATTAATAAAGCCAATCATCAGTGCCAAGATTTGTTTAGTATCCCAATAGGATAATTTTTTGGTGAGACTTGTCGAATCCACCCCAGAACGAACTGTATTTGTGTGCAATACAGAGGCACACAAAGACATAAAACCATGCTCACATACGCACACCTAAGGAAAATTTAGATATGCCAGTTGATACTGCTATAAAGTGCACCCTTGTTCAGCCCAATTTTAAACACATTTCTACAAAATATAGAGGCACTCTGTTATAGAGTCCTGCAACGGGTCGGGTCACCCGCTAAAATGCTCTTTTGCGGGTGAAAATACATAAATAAAAATAAACGGGTCGGGGGTCGGGCGGATATTTTTTTAGTGCGGGCGGTTAGTTGGTGATTTTTTTTTTATGCGTGTGTGTCGTTATGGACATCAGAAATGTTATATTAGCTTAAAGCCCTGCCGGCAGTGTGGGCTTCCCTCCAAAAAGGCCACAGTCAGTGCATACACATCTGCTGCAGTGTTAATGGTGCTGTTCTGCAGCACCGCGTACTATAGCCTATTACTTAATGTGTTAACGGGTCGGGTTGCTGGTTAAATATCAACGGGTTGGGTCGGGTTCGGATTTGAATTGAAGATATCCGCGGGTCACGGGTCGGATTCGGTAGTCATCCTAACGGGTTCGGGCGGGTGCGGGTTGGTAAAACTCGACCCGTGCAGGACTCTACTCTGTTAACTAAACAAGAAAAACAGAAGAAATAATTAATGTATTATGAAGGCCCATGGCACAACCTGATTAAAATGTGTTGTTTCGAATGCAGTGTTAATATTATCATAGTGTTTGCATACATACAGAATTTGAATGATGAGCCTTGACTTGGTTTTTTATCCAAGACAGACTGACATTTGGAGAGCTACTCTTACATTTCAGACCTTTGAAATTTAAGGCTGCTTACTATTTACTGGTAGTTCTCACAGAATTAGGCAGTTCTTTCTTTAGACCATTTCTTTCCTTACCTTTTTTTATCCTCTTATACTATGAGTGTTTTTTTCCTGTAATCTCTTTCTTTATATATTGTCTTTTGCTAAATCCCACTCTGTTATCTACCAGCTATTCAACTGCCTGATGAATCTATTTTTCCTTAGAGCATTGAAGCAGACTGTATTACAAAATAACTGGATTTTATCATTTCCTTTTCCTGTTATTCAGCTGTGTCTCAGAACATCGTTCCAACACACACACACAGCCCTGCTGTTCTGTAACCCATTTAGGTGCGACATCTTGTCATTGCCCTTCAGCTGCAGAAGCTCAGCTCTAATGGCCTCCAAGTTTTTCTCATCAACAAATTATGTTTTGTGATAATGTCTACAGCTCAAGCTTTTCACTATATTAACTTTTAGGCTTATGGAAACTAATCTCTTCTTTGCACAACCTGAGAAGTGGATTTCTTTATGTCTTTGCATCTTTTTGGTTTTGGCGTTGCACTGTGTTTGTAAAAATATTCAACTTTTAGAATTTGTCTTGATGAACCGAAGTGAACTTTTCTGATATAAAACACATTGCAGTCTTTGTGAAGTCAGAGTAGAAATTAAGATATAAAAGTAGACATTCAGACAGTACTCTTAAAATATTTTACACATGGTTTAACCAATAAGGATTTGTCAGCACCAACAAAGTTTTCTTCCAAAAGATAAGTGCAGATATGATGAAACTTTAGTTCTAATCCATCGGGAAGACAGGCCCAGGGTGGGGAGAGGCTACAACTGACAAAGGCTAGTTATAGAGGCTAGGTGAGGATGATGTAGAGACTATCATCTAGGCTAACTGATGGACATGTAGGAAGGACAAGAGACGATCAAGGATGCATGCCAGGCAGACAGAGTGGCAAACTGGGGTAGAGAAGGGACCACCTGGCAGGTGTATCTGCTGGAGGTATGGCCACAATACATTACTTCTAAGGTTATATTCAAACAGCTTTTTAAGAGCCACTCACACACCTCTTAAAATAATTTCCCATTTTATCCTAGGTCTGCATTTTTTTCTCTATCTTGCATTTTGATTAAAAAGCTTGTCTCTCTTGCCTCGTTAATTAAAACAGTGGTCAATTTGTGATAATAAGGCAAGTGCCTAATACACACATAGGTCCACTTTGATTCTGGACTCCAGCCTTTGCTGTTTTGACCGATTATTGGTGCAGCCTGCACCCAAGCAGATCTTTTTAGAATTTTCACTGTTGGAAAAGAAAGATGCTTTATTTATTTCATAGGAATGACTACTAAATCCATAACCAACACAAGACTATGGCATTTGGATGAATTTTACAGCAGTGCTATCAATATACAGTCAGAAGTAGTCATTTGCAGCTCCTGTAATGGCGGCACGCAGGTCAGGTGAGATGTCCAGAAATTGTGACATCACACAATGTTACCTTTTGCAAGATGGTCTTAAATCGTGAAAAACCTAGAACTTATCACCAAAGATAAATTATTAAAATACCAGAGAGAACATGCAAAGCAGCAGACATATTGACTGCTGCCAATACAGGGTGTTACGATGATTTTTGACAAGGCTGTAAAATATATAACATATATTTAAAATACAGATTTTTTTTTTTTTTTTTTTTACAAAGTTTTTGTTTCCTTTTAAAAGTAGCCTGTTTCACTTCACTTTAGAAAAAGGAGCAAAAAAAAACAAATATACAATTCATACAGTGAGTATGAATAATTTTGAGCTTGTCAATATTTCTGTGCATTTTACATTTGAGCTGTGTATGGTTATTTATTAACACAATTTAATTGTTATTTTATCTACGCTGAATTCTGTAATAACATTCTGAGTGTATGCTATAATTCATCAAATCAGGAAAGTCCAGTTTTCCAGCTATAGAGATACACAGTTAACCTACTTCTCCCTTATATTGTGTGAAATTGTTTTTTTTCTGTTCAGAATCTTTAAGTTTGAATTTGTCTAAAAAGATCTCATCGATATGCCCCATCATATTGTCTGTTCACTTTGTACTTTCACTGTCAGTTTTTAGGCCTTTGTTTGCTTCTGAAACAACTCTGTCATGAGTCATTACAGGTCCATTGTTGATTCTTGTCGCTTGGCTTCACAAAGGAACTGTTTTTTGATGACAGAGAGTGTCAAATGAATCACGCCTTCAGTGGCGACTCTCTTCACTTCTTTTGAACATGGGTTGTTCTATAAACCCCAGGGTTCAGTGCCAGACACAGAGCTTAGTTAGTTAACACAAAAAAACAATTCCTCTTCTTCTCCCTTTTTGTTAGCTTTCATCTCAGAGCATGTACAGAATATGAGAAACCTGCATTTTAAGCATTGTGAGTTTCTTCCCAACATCCTTATTCAATTCATCTCAAGTGCACAAATAGTCTGGTAAAGAGCAACTTTCTTGTCCGGATCATGGAGCAAAATAAAAAAAAACCTTTGATGTAATTCTGTTAGTGGTAAAGATTGACCATAAAAACATTCTGAGATTTTTTCACAAGGGACTGGATCTGTGATATTCACACCGTGCTGCCAAGTTATCAGCAGTCAAAGACGTCAGAGCAGAAAAAAGCCTCTAAAAGTTGTGACAGAAATACATGACCTCTTTTCATTTTCACACATTAGCAGTGAGTGGACGCTGCTGTTAGCATTTATGCCTTTGTCAGGCAAGATGAAACCTGATTTAAAGTCTCTAAAGGCTTTTCTGTTCGGCATTAAACACATTGACATGTAATACTTTTCATATTTCATAGTTTTCATTTTCAGAACACCATATTAATTTTCCTAATTTTGTCCACCTCATTGGCTCATATGGCTAAATATACCCAAGCAGCAAAAAAAAAACAAGAAAATCAACGTTAATTGTCACTATTTTAGAGCTTAGAAAGCAATTGCTTTATGGTTTAGAATTTGGATATCTTCATTTAGCTATTCCTTCTGACATATTTGAGTGAGATAACTTCAATGTAAATGTGGTTCACAAAAAAACACAAGAATGAAAATAAATGAGAATGAGACTTTGCAAACTTTGATCTAATTTTTGCACTGGTTGCTCAAAATGAGAGGAAGATACCTTGACTGAACCCTGCCCTGGGCTGCCCTCTGGGTGAGACGTGATGGGACAGGTGGTAGTAGACAGAAGTCTAACCAAGCTGTCATCACTCTTGTTCCATGTTTATTACACCCAATCTATGGAACCTATATACATGAGGTTCTTGTTCTCTGCAGCTGTCAGATATTTATTCCAATAGTACTCCTATAGCAGACGAAACAGATTTCAAAATTGGTAATCATGGCATCTGTCAGTTTTCTATATTTAATAATACTTTGACTGCTGCCATCTCCCTTGGTAATTTCCTGACCCACATGCAGAATCAAATCATGGCTCAGGTTTTAAAAGGTTTAGTTACAAAATAAGGACAATTATTCTTAGGTTATATATGGCTTTGATATTCTAGTTAAATTGTGTAAGGGGCTATTAATTGTGTTCCTTGAGGCAGATATGAAGGGGCATTTTCTTCAGGTGATAACCTTTTGAATTGCTTATGTCTGAAGAGGAAAGGTTGAGGTTATTGATCCTGGAAGGAGTTTGTTCAAAAAACTTTCTTGTAGTAAGTCTGTTTCCAGATAAGTCTTTGATTTGAATAAGGCAGGTGTGGGCTTGAGGCGAACAGATTATATTGGAGACCGTGCCGCTAAGGACTGCTGAAGCTGTGGGGGCAGTAGAAGATTACTGCATTAGAGGAGTACTTTAAACTGTAACCCTTGCCCTATGTAAACATAGACTGCATCCAAATGTCTGCCCTTGTCACTATACGGGCACTATATTGTGGTTATGCCATTTTAGATGTCAGAGTGTCAGAACGTTTAGTGGTTGAAAAAGTAGTGGCCTTGAAATTTCCCACAATGCACCTTGAAAAGTAGTGATCATCCATGGTCACTACACAAGCAGATATATCCTGGAATGACTCATGATAGGGTTGTTTCAGAAGCAAACATACAATCTAATGGGATTTGTTGTCACAGCGGCCCCCTGTCTCTACCCGACAGCGGCGATAAATAACAAAGATGGTGCAGGGACTGTGTGGGGAGCCTGAGTCACATGACCAACTGGGAGTGAAAAGAACTGATCATCTGTTTGAACAGTCAGTTAACTGAGTTCACTATAAAGTCCACTATATACTCCCGCTCTATATAGTGATTGAGGCATTTAGGAGTTTGGTAAGACGTTCAGGGTGGGTCATGGATTGGTGGAAAGCGACCGTCATCCAGACCTAGCCTCTGAAGGAAGTGGAGGTATTACCCATACTTTTTCTGTCTCTGGGAATTTGGTTAACCTGGCAATGCCGACTGCATTTTTTGGATTTCTCAAGTAAAAAACTCTACCTGTCACTTTGTAAATCCATCTGGCCATGATGAGGTGAAACCAACAATCAGCAGATTCCATGATGTAGGATTACCGATCAAATGCTTTCACTGGCCAGGTTAATATCAAGGTGAAACTGGTGAAATGTTTGCTGTTCTGTGTGAATGCACCTTAAAAATTGGTTCATCCCTTTACCAACCTAGTGTAGTTTTACCATGAGAGGTTGAGAGGCTAAATCCTTTATTCTGTCTCCATCCTCCAGAATGACATCTAATTAGAGTTCAGCACAATTATTGAAATCTTCTAAGATAAGATTTTTTTAATAATACTGCATAGTCATAGGTATAATTGCTCAAATTATCTTAAAACAGGGAATGTTGAACTACATTTTTATCTCACCATCCAAATCAAAGGAAGCAATACAGTCTGTGATCTTACTTTTCTTCCAATCTTATCTAGGGTAGGCATTATTTAATTAATTCAAATTATAAAAGCACTCCCACAAACCTATAATGCATGCATAGTGTCTGGACATAGACAAATTGTGCATTTAGTCTTGCCTGAAACCTACATAGACAGCAAAACATAAATTATGTTTTCATGGAAAATCATACATGGAATAAATACATTTCAGGCAAATTGTTGGATAATTCGTAAGTTACATAATAATCCATATAACATGACTCTTCACTATAAGTAAATTTGGAGAATAACATACGGCTATGATCTAAGAGTAAACCACACAGATGACTTCTCCCTCCCTGCTCTAGCTCTGCAATCCATCAAACTAATGGAACCATACGCCAAAATAAGAAGCAATAAAGGGGTTCAAGCCCTTCTTTCCTCACTGCATCAACGCAGCTCTGATATGTGCTCGACCTCTTGATGTTCTACTAAAGCTTTCAGCACATCACAAAAAAACTGAAAGAAATAAAAGCCCTGATTTGTGTGTTCCAACTCCTCTCTGCCACAATCCTTCATGTGAAGAGACCAGTGGGAGGACATCTAAAAATGCATAGCAACAGACTCTTTCTCTCCTGTTCCCTCTCTACCTCACACATTCTCACACTTGCACATTAATACAAACACACATCTTCAGAAACAAATAAATATGCACAGAAATAGCTCACATGTACCCTGCACTGCAACAAGGCTCTCCGGAATAATAAGGCTCCAGCAGTGAAGAGTAAACCACTGGGCAAGTGATATAAATGGCATCATGTAACAGAAATTAGCCCAAGTTTGTGGTTCAGAAGCAGCAGAGGGAGAGCGTTAAGTCCAGCTGGAAGCTAATGTCTCAGTCTGGGGACCAGTCCTTCTGTTATTACCCTGTATTTGCTTGTGTTTATTACGTGGTCTTGCATCTTACAGAACATTGGGTAAAATGACTATTCTTGCAAAACCAACCATCCATTGCCTTCCTTGAGCTGCAGGATGTAGCAGAGTGGAGTGCACTTTGGTTGTCGAAAACCAGCAATTCTATTTCAGGCCATCCCACACAGTGGGAGAGCAGCAGAAATGTGTCACCCTTTAATTGTAGCTTTTCAGGTCCTTGTGAAAATTTGTGCATCTGTAGGTAAGAGAATCCCGCTTTGGATTTCAGGAACACACCTCCAGCAATTAGCACATCAGGGATATGAATAGTAGTGTGTCTGTTTCTTAGAGAGGGTGAGTTTCGGAGCCTTTGTGTGGAATGATTGGTTTAAGATTTTCAGTTAAATTGAAGTACATTCCAGATCAGCACATGGAAATTATCTCCTTGCAGCTTTTCGATGAGTAATACCAACAATGTGTGTGTGTGTGTGTGTGTGTGTGTGTGTGTGTGTGTGTGTGTGTGTGTGTGTGTGTGTGTGTGTGTGTGTGTGTGTGTGTGTGTGTGTGTGTGTGTTATGTTCCAACTCATATCACCAGAATTGTCACTTACTCTGAGCTTTTTCCTCAGTCTGTTCTGCCAGCTGAACTGCAGAGCTTTATTCCTATAGGGTCAGCCCCTTTCAATTAATTTCTTGTTAGTCCTGATCCAAATAAGCTGCAGTAAGAATTTAATCCTCATAACTGGATTATGAGCTGATTGGCGCTAGGAGAGAGCTATTTGTTACTGAAACGAAGAGTTGTGTAACTCGGAATGGATGGCGAAACTGACAGCCAATCAGAACAGAAAAGTTAATGAGCAGTTGTGCTGTAAGAATCTCTAACTTGCCGCTGCTTTCATGAGTGTCCTTGATAATAATCTTTCCAAAGAGCCAAGTGATCAACACCTCCTCCTCTCTGCATGTTTGGGTTAACAAACAAGATGGAGTAGTGCAGAAAGAGAAATAGCTTGAAAGGCTGCATTTTGTTAGATTTGTCCTCCAGATTCATGGCTTCCAAACTGTGGTACAAGTACTACCGGGGCTACCTGGTATGATTGATCTCTACTGCCACTTGTTTGATGAGAATTAGAAGAAATTTCAACATTAATTATTTGATGTGTTATTTGTCTAAATTATATATAGACATTTTCTAACTGTAATACAGGCATGACAGCAAACCTAGTTTATCCATGTTAAAACTAAAAGCTCTTCCATTAGCAGGTGATATTTCCAATTCCTGACATGAGACAAAGCATGGTACTGGATTAGTATTAGCCATTGGTAATATTTTAGAAATAAGAAAATATTTGGCCTTAATTTATTAAAAACTGCAAATTAGCTATTTAGTTGACTCCTATGATTAAACTCTTAAGCATATTAATATTTAGCAACAGTAGAATAAGCAAATTAATCTCACAACTTTACTTACAGTATCTTCTCTGAATGCTTTTTTTTTTTTTTTTTGTATAACTACTATGCTACTGGATAAATAACATAAAATGGGTAGAGGCTTATCACTACTTTTTTTTTTTGCTATTCAACCACAACAATCTGTTTGGACCTTCTGTCAGTATGGCAGTGCAAAGCAGCCACTGCTTTCTTTCTTACTTCAAAATAAGATTATCAAACTTAAATACAGCAGGGCTCTAGGGTTAAAATATTTTGCTGATAACCACAGTTGTTACTTGTGGCCTTTTTAAAGTCTATTTTAGATACACAGATGCATACAGATAAAGCTGTCTATTTTTTTTGTTTTTTCCATCCATCCTTTCTTCCACCCATCTGCTTTTGCTTATCCATCAGTGTCAGGGTGGGGCTGCTGCCTATCTCCAGCAGTCAGCAGGGAAAGGTAGGGTAGACCCTTGACAGGGCAACAGTCTGCTGCAGAGCTTTTCTTAGTTCATATTGTGCATAATTTTGTTCGTTTTTAGAGTTAATATTGTTTAGTTTTTGCTGATAATAAACAAAAATACACAAAAAAAATAGTAACAGGTAAATATGAGGGCAGTTATGGTGCTGTAGAGCTCACAGGAGTAAGCAAAATATCGAAAATAATGACAGAAATGGTGGAGATTCTTCTACGATATGCACCAGTGTGTACAATAGTCTTACAGACTTCATTGGTCTGTTGTGGTAGCTTGGCTTTTTTGTGTGTCTCGACCTGAGAATACATATTATCACAAGTTTCTTTGCCATTGAAATGTCTGTTTTTGCCTTAAACCTTCCTCTAAATGCAGAGGTTATTTATAACCTCCTTCTAGTGCAGGTTTCTGTAAATCCAGTCCTTGGAGTCCAGTGCCATGCACCTTTTAAATGTGTCTCTGCTTCAACACAACTGAATCCATTACTCTGGGGAATCTGGAGAACGTACTGCACAGTGGGGAGGTATTAAGCCATTTGATTCAAATGGCAATGCAAACATATCTAAAAGGTGCAGACCACCCGACCTCAATTACCTTAAATGAGTAACCCTGCTCTTTAAAGAACCTTAAAGAATGTAGGGCCGTCACACTTGACTAAAGGCAGTTGTGTAGCACCTTGTTGTTCTGATGAAGAACAAAAATTTCAAACTGGGTCTTTTCTATTTGTGGCACTAAAGTGGAAAAACATCCGGTAGATTTGGAAGCTTCAGCCGTTTTAAACGCTCATTGATTTGGCTCTACTTGTTTATCTACACAGACCTCTGTACAAAATCAGCAGTCACTGGCCTCCACAAAAGTGTGAATAAGTACACTCTCTTGAATTTTGTCATAATATTATCAACTATAATTGCTTAACAACTTTATAATGCCACATAGACAACAACACAATCTGTATTCAAGTATGTTTTTCATTATACTTAGATTTCAAGTTCCTGGTGAAAACAGAACACTTCAAAGCAATTGAAGTTTCCCCTTAAGTCAGTGAAATATTTTGGTGTTTTAATCACAAACAAAACAAATCAAAGTCAAGTATATATTTACTTCAGCTTTAAAAAGATGGTAGGAAAGGAGGTAGCAGAAAAGATTTGTTATTGATGCTTATGATATAGCATGTCTTCTGAATGACAGCTAATCTGATCCATTTTAGAACATTTATGTTTCAGCATTAAAAGGCACACAACCCTTTTTTTGTCATATATTCCAGCTTTTCTCTGTCTGTTTAGCTCATTAACCTTACTTTCAATATAGATTTCTATTTCAGTGCACAGATGCACATCTAAATGAATTTTTAAAAGGATCAAAGTGTTTACTCGGCCAGAATGACTCTATTATATCCAACCCTCATTTTATTATGTTATCATGAATGTTATGATGCTCAGTGGTTTCCTGCTGTGTAAAATAATTCCTGCCATCTCTCGGAGAAACAGGTTAAAAAGAGACTGTAAAATAAAGAACTGCTTATGTGTTTAGGTAATGTTTGAATATTTGTGTGTGTCTGTATCCCTGTATAATTAAACAGGGATAACTGTGAGGTTGGCAAGGGGAAGAGGCTAAAGGTTGACATTTCATGCTGCTGTTGGTCAAGCAGAAAAGCTTACGCATTAAGTAGAGCAGTGGGTTACTGTTTCGGTCCTGCCAACGGCGCTTTGTTCTGTCACCATGAATCAGTGCAAATGCTTCTATTAAGCATTAAGTAAAGAACAGACCATTGTGTTTTGGCAGGAAAACTACAGCTTTGACACTTAACTCAAGGGATTAGAGGTGAAGGGGTCAACATGTTTGTCAATATAAAAAAGTGCCAAATCCACTTGAATATCTCCAAATATATGAATCAGAGTATTGAAACACTTTCAACTTCATAGCTTACATCTATCCATTACTCATAAAAATTAATCATAATAATAATTTGGGCTGTATGCAAATACTTCTTCACTAGCTTTGAGATGCATTCCTGTTAAGCAGCTGAACAAGGTTGTTCTAAAGCAAAAGTTCTGATACCTCTAATCTGAAAAAGCTTAACCTGTGGCTTTAGTGGATGTGTGCTAAAGATGGATTATTTATGCAATCAGTGGATTATTTCCCACAGTCGAGGAAACAAGATAAAAGTGGTGGAAGAATCTAAATTTAATGTGACAACCAAAACCCCCCAGGTGTGCTCTGAAAATGAAATCCTTCCCCTTCTGCTTAGGCAATGATAAATGCAAAAGAAAAACATATTAAAAAGATTAACAGCACCGCTAAGTACAGATATTAGGTCTGATTTAAGGTTTCAGAAGTAACAAATACATGGTTATGTACTTTAAAATGAGAAATGATGCATTATTAGTGCTTGATATTCAGGCCGTTGTATCCCTTACTGCATTCTTAACAAAAAATAGAAAACTTCTACTTATTGTCCTCTGCCATTTTAAAACATAGAGCATACATCATATGAAGAGATTGATAAGTAAATTAAGATTAAAATTAAATTAAGAAATTAAACTACCTTCTGGCAAGCGAGTAAAAGGATAAATAGGCTGGAATAGTATAAATGGCTGGAAGATAAAGGAAATGGAGTGACTCTATTATTCCATTTAAAATGTTAACATTATTACTATTTTACATTTTGTATTCATATTTTAATAAAGAATTTAGGCAATGGCTCAAGTCATTGAAACCCCTCTTATTTCCAGTCCATATTCTCTCCCCTCTTTTGGCCATTACTCTTATAAACCACGGTATAAATGGAAGGCACCTCAACTTTCACTCAGTTTTTCTAAAGATGTTTCAAAACCTTCTGTCTTCAACAGCTCTGTCACCACTGGTGCAGTCCAACACAAATGAAAAAGTCCTGTTGCCTCAGATTAATACCTGTTTTGTCGTTGCCATGACCCAGATAACTGAAAATTTACCCTTGCACATTACTCTTGTGCAATTTGTTTGTAGATAGAATACATTTAAGTCATACCACCACCAACATCAGCTTTTAAAGCAAACAGGAACTAACAGAGGATTGGTATGTTACGTCCCTCAGAAGTTGACTTTTGTTTTTTGGAAAAAGTCTGGTAGAACACAACCAAACTTGCAAAATTATGAAATCAGGAGGAAAAAAATGATTGGACACATTCGAGTATCAGTGAGTACTGATTAGAAACATTAGTGGTTGATTTTCTGTTATGATTAAAAGCAATTGAATCTTTTATGTTTACTTGAATACCCTAAAGATGCTTTATATTGAAGATTGTTGTATCATCAGAATAGCAAAGCCATCCATCTGATGTTGTTATGCTTGTTTGTTGCTCCAAGTGTTATCAAATTCTTGGCCCTGCAGAAAACTTAAACAAACCCTGACTAGGTTAAAAAGTAATTTGCATCAGAAGGCCGGCCGAGGTGAGAAAGGATGATACCACGTTTCATCAGTCTGTGGTCCTGTATGTATTATATCAGTCGATTATGTAAGTGAGGGAATTAGATGATGAGCCATCAAATTAGTTTCAGTGTAGCTCCGGGTGCCAGCATGAAGGGTGCCAATGTCGGCCGATGAAAGCAATATTTAGAAAAGGGTAGCAAAGCGAATTAGTTAAATTAGTTAAACTAATGCAGTAATCTAAATCCCGCCTCGCTGCCGTAGCTTCTTTCTTTTTAGAAATGAAAGGGCAAATGGCACTGATTAGAGGTGCTCTGAGGGTGAGTTGCATATGCATGAAGGTTTTTGAATTCTGGTACGTTGAAGGAGCCAAAAGCTGCATTTCCTTCACTAGAGGAAAAAAAATGCAATTATAGAGCCGTTTCATTTCTACATCACAGGGAAATTTACACAACAAGCAAGTGCATATATCAAAATGTGAGACAGACTTTATGTTGGGTTTTGTTTCAAACTTGTTTGTTTCATGATGTAGGCAGGTACGCTAGTGTGGTTATAGGTGATGCAATACGGACATAACAGTAGGGAGGCTTCATAGGAAGGGTACAGTCCTCTTATCCCATGTATTTCTAGATGTTTCCTAATCCCATTTAAGAATATAATTTACATTTCTTATTCACACAATGACTGAATTAGGTCAGTATGTGTAGAAACCTGTTAAACAGGTATAACTACTATAGCAGGTTAAACTGTTTAAGTGAAACAAGCAGTTAAACAGTTATCACATGGCATTAACCCAAAAAATTATGGGTAAAAAGGATTAAAACTGAGCATCAGAATGGGTAACACAGGAAATTATTCACTTTAAACATTGTGTAGTTGTTTCCAAACTTCTTAATTACTGGGATGTTTTTATTCATCCCTTTGGTTTACAGGGAATCATCAACAGAAGAACAAAATATCCGCTGAGCATTAGTTGTGTTGAAACAAATGCATTGTTGATATCAGAGGTCAGATGAGGATGGACGGTCTGCCTTAAGATAATAAAAAGGCAATCCTAGTTAATTACAAGCTAGCTGTGAAGCATACATGTGTTGGAATAGAAACTATGTTGAACATTGAAGAAAATGAATTTTAGCAGCAGCACACAAAGTCATCTGTTAATAATAATTAACTATAATACAAGATACCAAAAAACTGGACAATAAAAGGTTGAGTTTAATCTTTGGAATTGAGTCAGAATTGAGTCGGAATTGAGTCAGAATTTCTTGATTTATTTTTTTTGTGTGTGTGTGTAAAACAGCATAAATATATGTGTTAATTTTGTCATATATGTATATATATATATATATATATATATATATATATATATATATATATATATATATATATATATATATATATATATATATATATATATATATATATATATATATATATATATATATATGTGTGTGTGTGTGTGTGTGTGTGTGTGTGTATTTATGTTTAAAGAGTAACATTTCTTAACATTTTTCAAGTCCCCTGGAGTTTGACACTGCTGGTCTAAACAGTATACCCACAGTGCTTTTAGCCCTTTGAACACCATTCACCAATCCTCTGATGGCTACCTCCAGCGGTATATTGCATTTTGTTACAAAGCTCATTTACTGAACTGGTTTTTTGACATAATTATAATACAATTACACGTTCTGGAACCAGAATGTCTAATACCTGGTAGCCTACTGGTAGTCTATACTTGCTTAAATGAAAAGAAAAGTTTTAAAAGTTTTACTTGTACTCTGCTTTCTTTGAAGCTGTGCTATTTTACTAAACTTCTAATGTACATCGAGGGCTGGAGAGTTGTGTGTCCTATAAGGACTCTGCCACAAAATAAACTAAAAGCACGAAACAATTGTTTAAAGATGGCAGATACGAAAAGTCTTCTAGCCATTACATCTAGACCTCCAACCACACTACAGGATATGCTGGGAATTTGATAAAGTGGGGCTGTTGAGATTTATCAAGAGCTTCAATTCTCTACAGAGGAGTGAGTGAGATGAACATGTTACATCTGCTATGACGGTGTTCGAATGCAGAATGAGAAATTATCTGACAGCATTCACAAACGCAGAAGAAGCAACGCTGCCTAAGAATCCTGCTGTAGACTCTGTACAAGGCATTGGCTGATTAATGACTATGTTGGACTAATAACTTCACTCAGTGTTTGTTTGCTGTTACATAATTGCCTGCATACAACACTGACAATAGCTGACAACTAAAAACCTGCTGAGACAATTAAATTCCTCCTTTTGTTTGGCTTTTGTGTTTAGGAGGAGTCTATTTAAGACCTCCGGTGTCTTAGATTGCTGCTGTCTAAGTGCATAAATGATGTTTCATTATCTTAATATTCCTGTTGTTTTAAAGAGTAATTCTAAAGGAAGACATTTTGGGAGCAATTAGAACTGCAAGTGGCATTTTCGTCCGTTTTTCTTCATGGCTCCTTTAGGACTCAATCTGGTTAGATGGTGTTTTGTCAACACCAACAAAGAAGCTTTGCAGAGATATTCAAATGGAATTGAGTCTGGTCTCTGACTGGATCACCCAAGAACATTTACTGGCTGCTTCGGAAGCGACTCCTGTTTTATTTTGGCTGTGTACAATTAGGTAACATTGTGTTGAAAAATGTTTGAAACTCAGGTCTAAGTTAAATAATATTCTGGAGGACATATCATTGACATATCTGTATTTCATTGTTTTAATCATTTTGTGGTTTGATCAACCCAGAAAACATTGTTTGTCCAGGTCTCAAGGTCTTTAAGATGTGTTTGGCAAAATTCAAGCATACTCGCCTCTCTGTAAGTGAACACTGAAGCTCCGTCTGCACTACATACTCAGCAAAAACAGCTAAATGATTTTGTTTTGTTTTTCTACATGTGTTGCAAGAAAAAAATTACAAATATCTTGCATAGTCCTTGTTTGGTGGTTCTATGTACTCATTTTAACCTCTTGGACACTAGGCCTGTTTTCGAGAAATATGCTTGAAAATAACATGCCCAAAATCAATTGAATATATCTCAAGAACTACAGAGTTTATTTTAATTGTTTTGGTATCAAAATGCATTCTGGGCAGCACTTCTTTCATGCATGGTTTCTAAAAAAAATATGAAGCTGATGTGCTTATCATAGAAGAGGCCTCTAAAGACTTCTTGAGAGTTGTGCACTTTAACCTTATGAAAAGTATGAAGGGTCGTTTCCAGAAAAATTTTTTTCTCCCTGGCAGCTCACAAAGAGAATTGTATGTCTGCAGAGTATCTATGGCCGTTAATGGACCATTGTGTCCTTGGTCATCTCCCTGGCCAAAGCCCTTCTTCAATAATTAAGTTTTATCAGATCTCGGGAGGCCTTTGATGGCTCATAAATAAAGTTTTTAAAATATGGAGACCACAATCCTGTTTCTAGACCTCTGAGGTTTAAAGACATTGAATTTACAACAAAAGAGCTGCATTCAAATTGCTGAAACATAAGGATAAATAACAGATACATCAGATGCACTTTAACTCTAATTTTAGTATCAAAACAGGGGATACGAATAATAATGTAAATCTCTCTCTCTTGTTTAAAGTTTACAAAAAATACTGGTGTCATCATTGGCTTTTTGGAAAAATTTACTCAGATCATCTTTAGAAAAAATTAATAAAGTAAAACAAAATGAATTTAGCATTACTTTTTCATAGTGTTTAGTGTTTGCATGTCAATGGTTAATATAACCCTGGTCCAGTTCTGTGCTTCAGCTGAGCACCTTCTCTCATGTCAGCTTTTACATAAATAAGAGCTTTTCTCTCTATCACTTGCTCTCCTTCTTTCTCTTATGCACGCCCACACAGAGCCTGTCAGAGGCACATGAGGATGGGTGGAGGAAGGAGGGAGGTGGGTGAAGCATGACACGTGAAAAAAAGGAACAGTGTTGCTCTTAACGCTGCATCCGCAGCTCTTTATCTGTTGTTTTACAGTATTCCTTCTTCTGTCCCTCCTTCTTACAGAAACAAATGTTTTAAAGTGTATTTCCTCTCAGGAAGAAAATTAGCTCTTGTGAATTAGTATTCAAGTTCTCCTTTGTTCTTAAAATTACCCATATTCTTGTAAATATCTGCCCTCTTCTGGAGAAGAGATTTTGATTAATCTCAGTTAATTCATGTGTAAATGAGGGCTCTGCTAATTGGTTTGAATTAAAGGAGATAAAATGATGGTAAAAATATCACGTTTCATGATAATTTGGGATCTGTGAGCCATAAAAAAGGTCACAGCAGGTATATTATCCACTGTTTACCCCTGTCTTTGTGCACGAGGGGATAAAAGCTCAGAAGATAAATCTTCCTGGCAGAGATGATGGCCAGAAATAAAAGCTATTACTTTTAGGTCTGTTTCTGGGCTTGCTCTTTTGTGTTACATCAATAAAGTCACATATTTCTGCAGATACTCATGGAGGGCTGTTGTTCAAGACTTTGCACACCAATCAGTTACCATGGTAGCTCACGGGTTGTGTTTTTTTATGTTTTTTTTTTTTTACCTGACCTACAGTTACATGGTTAGATGCTTGCCTCACTAAGCACTCTTCCCATGAGCTATATCCTCTTTCATGCACAAGGCACTGTACCTAGCTCAAATTGCTTTCATCAGTGGCAAACATCAGTAAAAAAAATCTTTTTTTCTCCTTGTTTTTTATTGAATGCATCCCTAAAATTATGGACAAAAAGATGTTTTCTTCCTTTCCAATTTTTCAATAGAAACTGCTCCTTTTTTATTTATAACTACAAACCATATATATTTTTTCAAATTATTACCTTTACTTAAGGACCTCTAGATATATTCCCTTGTAAACATGTTTACAGCCCTTATACTTTTACACATGTTATCATGATACAACTATAATCTTTGTTATATCTTTGCGGCTGCATCAACATCAATTAATATATGATCTGGAACTGAAAGGGGAAAAAAGTGATGCCTTATTTTTATGTGTGAAGAAGGCAATACCTTTTTGGATACAGATTTTGCTGTAACTGCAGCTACTAGTGTTTTGGAATATATTTCTGCTTTTGAACATCTACAGTTGGGGTGAACTAATAAAATTGTTCTTTTCTTATAAGCTGATACTGATATTGCAACTTTGAGTTTTGTCTGATACCAGTATTGATACAGTACATTGGCATGAAATGTGGAATGTTAGAAAAAGCTTGATGAAATGGTATTATTCCAACAGCAAACAATAGTAAACAACAATAATATAAGAATAACTTAACTGTTAATTATCAACCAATAGGTTAAGTAAACTTCAGAAGCCGAGTGTTTCTTTAAGCTTCCTGGTTTTACAGAGTTTGGTTGCAGGCGAAAATATTTTAATATTTGTTGTTTTGAGTACTGTTGGACTGATCTTGGATTTTAGGGCTGTAAACATGTTATTTGATCAGGACATCTCTAGTCCCCAGTTTAAAATGTCTGCTCATTTGAAAATTAGCAAAAGTCCTTCAGGATGGAGACTGATCCTGAAAAGTCCATTTGGATTGAGCTTTTATTAGCCTATGCCATTTTAACTTGAGGACAAACCAAGAACCTCACCACACTTCACTGGACTATATTTATTTTACAAATGTTCAAATGGTTTTATGCCTACATGGCTAAGTGAGAAGTTTTTTGTTTGTTGATTGTTTTTTTGTTTTTGTTTTTTTGTTTGTTTGTTTGGTTGGGCTGATTGATTGATTGATTGATTGATTGATTGATTGATTGATTGATTGATTGATTGATTGATTGATTGATTGATTGATTGATTGATTGATTGATTGATTGATTGATTGATTGATTGATTGATTGACATAATTTAGGAAAAACTAACCTGTAAAAATCATAATTAAATTAAATTAAAATTAATTACATTAAAGTACAGTAGAAAAATATGTAATAAGTTTTGAAAAATTTATGAATAATAAGTGTACGAGTTTGAGTATTTGAATTATGTTGCTTAATGTGTGATGGATTCTTTTGTTTTCAAACCAAAATAAAATAATCATGCATTCGTTAATTCAAAGTAACACCTAGAAAAAAAGGTTTTATACCAGAAATGAGCCCTATGCTGAGCCATGAATGTGAAATGGCAGTCCTTGAGAGGTGGTGCTGCAGGAGATAATAAGACATTTACAAAAGAAAGCATCTAGTAACAGTTTGAGTGTTGAATTCTGATATTGGAACTGTGTAATCTGAATTAGACTGCTATTATAGGCTTCAATAGTCCCATTAGCAACCATGAACATACAGTATAACTCAGTTTTAGCTGATCATAAATTGCAAGTTCTCAGATCATTCTTAAATCATTTTTTTCTGATCCCAGTCCTATTCTGAAGACCCGTGCCTTGTGTTTTAATTTGGCTGACAAACCACTAAACCAAAAGGAAAATTAAATTCAAAACATAACTGTATTAGGGCATACACAAGAGGCTTTGTTTATTTGATTTTGATATTCATCAACTTTTTTCTCACTGGACATTGTAGCTGATTTTTTCAATGTTACTAACCACCCATCATTTTCACTAGCTACAATAATGTTGTTAAAAAACTGTGTTTCATACCATTAAAGCTGACTACCAGGTGCCAAAGTTTACTTAAACCAGATTTACAACTTTTTATAAGGTAAATGTTCTTTGCACACACTCATCAAACATACAATATTTAACACTACTGATCATTAAAAAGTATTCAGCTTTGATAAGGTTATGTGTAAAGCCCCTTTTATCTGAGGACATGCAGTGGACAAAGTAGTAAACTGCTGTTTCTTATTGCAAGTTTAAAATGTTGCAGGGAAGTAGAAGATTAATTTAAAAGAAGAAATAAACTGTAAGAACATGCATTTTTGGTAATACTTTGATTCAGCCCAGAGAGAAATATCAATATTGGCAAGGCAGTTAGTGATTTAAAACGTTCTAAATACATTTAAAACAAAAAATAAACTTTATAAATAATTTACTGCATTCAGTAGTATTTTACCTGAACCAGAGCTAAATAATTCAAACTCTTATTATGAAATTCAGCATAGGAACAGCAGAGGCACACAGTGGATGAGGCTGTGCATGAAATAAATGCAGGAGGGACTGCAAGAAAAACACAATTTAAATATTCTACATACGGTACATCTAATTTTTTAATTTAAGTCTTAATTCAGTGAAAGCTCTGTGCATGTGTTACATGATTTAATAAGAGAAACAGAGGGGGAAATCTCTTCCCCTCCAGGCGTTGGATACGTTTGACTCCCTTTCAGTGCTTCTGAGGAAACAGGGGCCAAAGTCTCCATAAGGACAGAAAAAAGTTGCTAGATTTTGCGATTAGTGCTTTTATGAAATAAAGGCGCTCTAGAAGTCTGAAAAGTCGCTAAATATAGTGACAAAAGCGCAAAGTAGGCAATACTGTTTGAATGTTCTTTAACAGCTTTACAATGTTGTTCTTCACAGGAAAATCTTTCTGAAGTAACAGCATTCATGAACAGAGCAATGAGCAAACACTATACGCAGGCGGTGCTCACGGGACATGTAGTGTTGCAGTCACAGTTAGATTTGCTTATTATTTCAGATGACTTTTGAGAAACCTGCTATTAAAAGCATAAATAGAATCCAACCTTCCAGAGTGGCTAGCAGGAGTAGCTGAGCTACCCGCCACTCCTAAAAATCACTAGCATTTGGTGGGTTGGCAGGTGTTAATGTCAAGCCCTGGATCTTGATATGAAACATTCAGGTTTTACAGTTAAAAGGCTTTAATTTCTGAGTAGTCTTTACCTCCTGACGTTTGCAAGTTCTTTGTTTAACGTCCTTTAAGCAGTAGCTTTTTTGTTGTGTAATTTTCCATAAAGGTTACATTTGTAGAAGGTTTGCCTTGTTTTCCTGCTGACTGATTGTCCTAGCCGAGCTTCGGATCTGTGCAGCTCCTTAAATGTAACCATAGGCCTTCAGGCAGCCTTTCTGACTTTCCTGTATCTGCCATGCATGTAACTTAAAATAGATGACCATGCTTTCTGGGTTTGCAGTTGTGTTATACTCTTTCTTTCAGTAAAGAGGAAGGTTTCAGTGACATCATTTCTAAGGTTATAGCTCTTCGGTTTGTTGCCTTGTACACTCTTTATTGCTCATATATGACAGCTAACCCCACTATTAAAACAACTATGAAAGAAGAGTTCATGCAATAGTTTGTGCATATAAATTGAGTTTAAATATAATTTTCAATAAACCAGGGAAAGTAGTACATGAAGGATTGACCTAAGCTACATGCACCCAGCAGATCTCTATGCTCAATAAAGATTTTTGGCTGAAATTTTATATTACTGGCGTGTTCTTTCATACAACTAGTTAAATGCAGCTGTAATTAGACTTCTGATCACCCAAGTGACCCACAAGCGCAAAAGAATAATTCAAATGTCACACAGCAGCACACTGTTTATATAACTACTAATGAATATAGCTTTCCCTAGGAATGTTTAATTCAATTTCCTAGGGGAAAAAAAACATTATAGGGGATGTTACTGTCACCATTTTATTATTAAACTCTTGAGCGGTGGGAATAGACACTTTCATAAGCACATCATAAACAAAGAATGAGTGTAAATACAAAGCAGATCACATCTGTTGAAACCTTATTACTGCAACTTGATTTGCCAACCAGTTTTTGGTAGACACAGGATTCTGATTGCAGAAATAAAAATAAGGCTCTTGAAATTAAACAGGTCTGATATAATTAATAGTTTAAAAGCTATTTTTTTATATTATATTATTATTATATTTGTTCTCTTAATAATCCCTACCCTAAGTTGGTCTGTCATATTAAATCCTTTTTTATATATAGTTTGTTGTTGTAACATAAAAAAAATAAAAAAGTCCAAAAGCTTAGTACTTTCCAAAGCACTATAAGTTTTTGAATAGAGATCCAAAGTAAAAACACAAACCAGGCCAGAATCCATTCCTTAGAGTGCACTCTGATAAATTATTCAGAAATGGAAGGAGGATCCAGGACAAGCTGCCCTTCAAAGTGTAGTGACCTTTCAACAAGAACAGTTATGAAGGAAGCTAAAGGCAAGTTGCTCCAGCACTTTGCCAGTCACATCAGAACAACAGAAACCATTCTGAAAGGTTCAGGCTGCTGAGAAGTTTCCTTTTTTATTGGACCTCCCAATGGTGGTTGGACTCCTTCCATATGGCTCTTTGCATTGCACTGTGTCTAATGAATGTCCTTATAAACAAATGTGTATTCAACATTTTTAAAAATCTCTCATTAGCTTAGAAAGATATTTAGTTGTCTGCAATCTGCAGCTTAGCCACAAGATGTCCCTAAATCCCAAATGCCTCTTCTTTTTTCAACAAAGCTGTAAATATAAAATTTTTCTCCTTTCATCTTCATTATCTTCTCTGCTTTTGGCCTTGCCTAATATTACATGTTTAATATGAGTGTAACATCTAAAACCAATGGCTCACTTAGAGAAGAGGCCATGGGTGAATGAAGAACCACTGTGTAGAAATTCACTTGGCAGCTGTGACATAAAAAGGCCATGACGCATCATTTCATGCTTTATATGAAATTAAAAGTACATAAATAAGTTGTCACAATCAGCATTGCTGCTCATCTGACAGATCATAAAATACAGCAGTAGGTTTTCAATGCGGGGCTGCATGGTGGAGCAGGGGGTTGTTCTGTTGCCTTGCAGCAAGAAGGATCTGGGTTAGATTCCTTGCCTGCGGTCATTCTGCATGAAGTTGAATGTTCTCCCTATCCTGCAAATAGGCAACGGCCCCACAGTGACCTGACAAGGACTAAGTGGGAGAAGATGGTTGGAAGGTTGTCAATGCAGCTGTGCCACATGTCGGGTCTATTTGATGGTGTTTTATTTTGTCAAACGGCTGCCTGCAGCTGCTTCTCCTAAAATTGGTGCATCTTCCTGCCAATCTAAACACCTTTGATTTTGTGCTAAAGAAGGAAAGCTATACAGTTGCCCAGAATCCTTTGCCAACAAGTTTAATCCACAAAAATACATTGTTATGTGACATATTATATATATATATATATATATATATATATATATATATATATATATATATATATATATATATATATATATATATATATATATATATATATATATATATATATATATATATATATATATATATATAAACATTACCTCCATACAACGAAACAATACCAACACAAATAAATCCTCACTAGTGCAATATTGTTCTTTTTCCCTCAGTGTTATAATCCTTCTGTCAGAAAAAAATGGCCCAAAATTAGCCCCCTCCAGGAAGCATAACTTCACAACTTGTCTCTCTGTACGTGTGTTGCTGTAGAAGAACAGAGGAGTGTGTTTGTGACAAACCGTTGGGCTGGTGAATGTGTATTACGTCAAAAAGTCACACTCATCAGCGGCCTTCTGTACAATGTGACTGTTCAGTCAAAAGTTTGGGGTGTTAGGGTGACACTCACACATTGCTTTGGTGCTGCTGGGCACGGAAGCTGCCTCTGTTTAACAATGCACAGCGCAGACTTACAGTACATCTTAATAAGCGGACTGTGAGGGAATTATTAATCTGAGCACTGGTGCAAATACTGATGCTCTTGTCCCCTCAGTTTCAAAGACGATTCTGATAGAAACAGAGAAAAAGGTTGAAAATTGCTTTCCTTTCAATCCATTAACCTCTCTACTCTTAGACTCTTTTAGGAGCTTCATAAAGTTTAGAATAATGGAAGCTGTAATAATGTAAACTATCCCTCCCTCCCTCCATCCATCTATCCCTCCCTCCCTCCCTCAATTCATCTATCTCTTCCTCCCTCTCTCAATCCATCCATTCATTATTCTGTCCATCTCTCCATTTATCCATCTGTCCATCCATAACTCCATCCATCTCTCCATCCATCCATTCATCCATCTGTTCATCCTCCATCCATCATCCTACCCTCCCTCTGTCCCTCTATCCATCCATCCTTCTATCCATCTATCTCTCCCTCCCTCCATCCATCTATCCATCCCTCCCTCTGTCAATCTATCCCTCCCTCCCTCTATCCCTTCATCCATCCATCCATGCATCCATCCCTCCCCCCTTCCTTCTATCCTTCCATCCATCCATCCATCCATCCATCCATCCATCCACCCATCTCTCCCTACCTATCTCCATCTATATATCTATTCATCCATCCATCCCTCCCTCCCTCCCTCTATCCATCCATCCATCCCTCCATCCATGCATTCCATCAGTTGGAGCAGCATTTTCTCTTTAGACTGTGATGTCTTCAGAGGCAGATTTTAGTCAGAACTTTTAGGTTTTCCAGAATTTTACTCCTGATCCTATTTCTTGCTGCCACAGTAAATCTTGTTTAAACTCATTTCTACTTACTCAGTCTCTTTACACTAGTAACAAAGAGCCTCAGGCCAGGCTAGACGCTCAAGGTTACTCTCCTCCAAGTCGTCTGCAAAATAGAAAGCAGTAGCCTTCATCATGGAGAAATAAAGCACATCTAGATCTGCTGGGATAGAGGCTGACTCACTGCCTTAGTCTTTTCAAATCAGTGCTGTTCCTTGGTCACAGTTTAAGCTCTGCCTTCTAATCTTTAGGAATTGGTATTATTGCCTTAAAGTCTAAGAGAGGAGCTGTCTACTAGTTTAGAGAGGAATCATTTTGATTTGTGGATGTCAGTCCCTTTTTACAGTTTCTTACCTGCCATCATCTGCTGTTGTTTCAGTCGGTGAACCGCAGAGATCTCGATACGTGACCTGCAGACTTAACAAAGGCTTTGTGTGTTGTTGGGTTTCCATGTCTGAACATGTTTGATCTCTCTTTGTTGGCGTATAACAACCTGAAGCTAAACAATCTTTTTCACATGTAACGCCTGTGATGTTGCTCCGGTTCCATTTGAACAATCTGATTCTAATATCTGAATGCTTCCCAGCTTTTAAAGATAAGATGTAAACACAAACTAAGTCTCGTGCTCAATCGAGGATGGCAGAACAGTCCTGCTGCCTGGAAAATGAGCTGCATGTCATTTTCATACTTTGGTGGTGGCGGCGATAACTATCTCTGTTAATTATTCATGGACCACTAATGTGCATATCTGTTCTCCTCTCAGACAGAACAAAGGAGGGGAAAAGCAAACTGATCAGCCACAGATAAATTAAGCTGCCAAAGAAATAAAATTATATTCCTGGGTGATGTCTAGCTTATTCTTTTGTAAGAACTAGATGAAAACCAGGGGAACATTACTCTTTAAGGGAGTCATCTGTAAATCAGTACTAGAAAGCCGTAAATATGGCAGATATAAAGATCCAGATGAAATCATGCCTTTTTTTGCTCACATGTGTTTTGTGATTCTGATCTCAGTGGTGCAGGGTGAAGCATTTTGAGGTAACATTTTATACATATAGAACTTGGAGCTAAAAAGGTGGCTTTCTTTGAGGCTTAAGCGATCGCTATGGTAACTCATGGTGAACACCTAATCTGCTCCAGCAAAGAGACTAAAAACAGCCACCCCTCAACTGATTCTTTTCCTGATGATATCCTTTTATCCGTTCTCACTGCATGTATAATGCCTGCAGGTTAATTATGGCACCAACTGCAGCCGAGTCATAAGCTATAATAGAATCAGCATGTCTCATGCTATCACAGAACTTTGCATATTCACTAAGGAATGCAGAAACTGCAAACCCTGAAACCAAGGGGTTTTATCATCTTATCCTCTTTAACATGCAAGTGTTTTTTTTGCCACAGTTTTCAGCATCTTAAGTTTGTTGTTTACTTGAAAAGAAAAAGTCAGTCTGGTAAACACATCTGGAATGTCTGTGGTAGAACAAATGTTCTTATTGGTAAGATGTTATATCAAAGACACATTGACAACCGAAAAAAAGAACAATAAGTAAGGAAACATAGTGCAGAAGAATGACTACTAAATGACCACCATTTTTACATTTTTGTCCTATAAAACCATCAATCATGAATAGATTGGATAAACAGATTATATCTGAAGGCCTTATTTTATATTTCTTTGTCATAAATGGAAATCATAAAAGTGTGGCATGCTATTTGATAAAAGTAAGGGGAAAGATAGAAAAGTTCAGGTATATGTATCGCAGGCCCTACATCTGACTCTTTATCGAAGAGCCAGTCTTGTAAACGTTGTTGCTCTTGTTCTCCCTTACATCCAAATCTTTTATAGAAAACTAACTTTGTCAACCTGAACAAATTACCCAATCACTGAAACATGGAAGTGGAAGCATTATACTGTAAGGGTGCTTTGGGACAGTGGAGCTGATTATAACTGATGAAAGATGGATGTATTTAATTACTAAAAGAAGAAAGACATGTATAATTATTTGTCTCCAGGGGTCTAAATGCAAATGCAAGCTGTGTAAAATCCTTTCATAGCACAAGTTTTCATTAATTTTGTTTATTCATAATATATAATTATATGAAATACATTAACATTTGTGGTTCTTATGTGACAAGTAGTGAAGAATTCAAGGGGGACAAATACTTACATGGGAAAAATGCCAAATTAGGAAAAGATCGAAATAAACATGACTTTACTGAAATATATCCCACTGACTGAATAATATGGCTTCAGTCTTATCTTTTCAGCTTCACTCGCTCAACCATTATAGATACTAGCAAAAGATACAAACATAGACATCAGTGGGACAAATGAGAAAGCTGACTTTTTTTAGTAAGACATAATCATTGGATCCATTAATTAAAACAAGTTTGCAGTTTTAAACTACAAAGTAGTAGGAGGCACCATAAGACCTGCAATGATAATTTCTGCCTGTATAAAAAAATGAGAGCAGCTCTTTGATTGAGAAGAGTGGAAATGCTTTCAAATTTTTCAAGGTTTCTCACACAGAGTCTTTTGTTCTTGCCTGACTCGCTCCTGTGTTTTGTCTCAACAGGGATACCTGTGTACACTAAAAGGTTGTGTGTGGAAGAGCATGTTGTGACAGCCATGTCTCTGGAGATGGAAAAGACCATCACCAAGCTGATGTATGACTTCCAGAGGAACTCCACCTCCGATGACGACTCCGGTTGTGCGCTAGAGGAGTACGCCTGGGTTCCCCCTGGCCTAAGTCCCGAGCAGGTACTAACCTCTTACACCCTAAGGGGGTATAAATAAATTTCTGCCTGACAAAAACACACAAAAGTAAATAACTTATAGCCTCAAAGCTATTAGATTTAAGAAGAAACTTTTGGTACGTCTGTAAAGGTAAGATGTCATAGAATGGTTTTCTGGTGTCAGCACCATTGTAGCTTTGACCCTGCCTGAAATATTAGGGACAAAATACAAAATATTTTGCATATTTTGAACCTCGCCAAAATTTTCTTTGAAATAAACATTGCAAAACACTACCAAAATATTATTTATAGCACAAAAAAGTAGTACAGACTTTTAAATCTTAATGTTGTGTAAAAATATACCAAATTTGGACTCAATCAGATGAATCATATTTATTTTAGAATGGTATTAGTGAGAAATTTCTTAGGCGGAGAGGCCATTTTGGCACATTTATCCATAAATGTCACCAAACTGTGCCAAATATGTTTTTTACATCAATACTGGGGGTTTGGTAAAAATACGAGGTCACGTAGCAGCCGGACCCGCCGGTGGGTCCGTAGGGTTCAAGGGGCTAAGCTATCTAATATTCAAGCGAAAAGTTATTTCTTATTTCTGTCCCAAACACCCAAACTATATCAATAAACTGAGGCAGTACGAATAAATTATTCATCTGGACAATCTACGACCCTTTCTTTGAGGTAAAAAGACTATTCTAACAAATAAAAAAGCCCATTGGATCATTAATCTTTACAGTAATATTGAATAAATGTTCATAATATTAAGAGGGAATTTATTCCGGTCACACAAATCACTAAAAATAACATTAGAGAGGCTCATCAAACAAGGTTTTATTAGGGTCGAATAATAAGGGTCCAATATTAAGGGTACATCAAAAAATTTCATTAAAAACTTACATAATGCCTTTTTAAATATCGTTATTGCAAACAACTAATGCATTTTTATAGCCTTTATTTTTTGTCAGCGATTAACATTTTACATTGAGAGCTGATGAATACACAATATTTAAGATATGAATATTATATTAAACTGATAAAAAGAATCTAAAACAAAAATGTTGGACAATAAAAAAAAAGCATGTTTTGTATTTGCTGATATATACAGTAGCAGCCATTCAAAATGACCCTTCCCAGTATTACGCCAGCAGAATTGCAGCCCACTCTCCTGCAACTCCCAGCAATATCACCTCCATAAAGCCAACATAATTTTTACTCTGACTCCACCCTTTCTCTGAATTACAGGGTCTGACCAGGATATGACACTTTTCTTTAGATCTTGATGTCCACAAATCACGACCGAAAGAATATTTTACTACAAAGATTTGAATATAGGAAAATGTTAAGTAGATTAGTATTCTGATAAATAACTAGTTCAAATTGCTCTATAACAATGGCAAATGTGTAGTTGTGTTTAAATTAATAGCAGTCTGACATCTCCAAGAAGCTCAGTCACTGTTTTTGGTCTAAATTATATATAAGAAATGGTAGATGATTGGAACATAATCAAACCAGAGTCCTTCCTGGGAAAAGGCAACAGAGGTAATAACACCTACAGCCCTGTGAGCGGGGAATGGATGCTAAGAAAAGTAGCAGTGTGTAGTTACAGTAAATCAGTGAGCTCATTCATATTGTGAAAAGGAAAGTGCAAATAGGTGACCTTAAGTTACGAAATAAGGCAGCAACCTTTGTACATGCTGTTTATATTTCATTCCTCTCCAAAAATCTTAGTAAAAAGGGTAATTCCAGACCAATCCACTAGTTTTTATTTGAAAGACGTCAGATAGAACAGGGAAAATGTGTGAAGAAGGAGAGATAATATAAGGCAGCTGGGCTAAAATAATCTTTTCTTTCATTTACAATTACAATCAAAACCAGAAAGAGATAAAAGGAAATAGTAAAGTGCTATATTTGATCAAAGGTAAGTCTAAAATGATGAAGTCTTTGGCAATGATCATTTTTACATTGGTCAAGAAAGGCCCATTGGGAATACTAAAGAAATTTTATAACTAACCAAGCAATAGCCAAGAAGCATGACAAAGTCCTAGTGTTGGAAACATCATGCATTGAAAATGTTTCAGTTTGTCACAAAACAACATTTGCAAAAATAGAAACCACTGAACATTGTGATTGCTAATGAAAGTAAGGCCATATGTTCTGATAATGTGTCTCAGTTTTCTGATTAGCCAAGAACACATCAACATTCTCCAGCTCTGCTGGCTGTGATCAATGCCTTACTTTGAATTGTTTGTACAACAGAAACAAACGATGTTGATGCAAACAGTATTTATTTTATCAATGTGTATATATCAAATTTGCTTTTCCTACAGTCAAACTCATTTTGTTTCTTTCTTTCAGCATATTCCAGCATGTTTAAATGCTGTGAAATTAAAGACACCAAAGTCAGTAATTGTTCTTCTGAATCTGTTTGGAAATTCCAACTTGTTTAGCTTGCAGACTCTTCATGTCTCTGTTAGGAACCATTTGCATCCTAAATGCCTTGAATTCCATGCCTGACCACACTTATTAAATAAGTGGAAATCGTCTCTACAGCTTTGCTTTTTTTTTTCTCTTTTTTTTTTTTGCATGTTTTAATAAACACATAGATTTCTTCGACAGTGTCAACCTTAAACGCCTTTGTCTTTCTTCTATAAGAGAAAGACACTAATACAACAGGCCACCTAGGGCTCTGTTAACAGATGACAGGAAGGCTGATAACAGTGATTTTCTTTAGTCAGCCATCTTGACAGGATGCTGAAAGAGGCTGCAGCCTCTGTCATCCAGCAGGAGGTGCAGGCAATTGAAGCTGCCTGTTTCTCTTTTAATGCACTTGAATTTAACGATTTTTAGGCCTGTCACTTCTGGTGTCACTCTGTACAATGCCATTTAACAGGAAATAATAATGTGCAATGGCCCATTGAGCTGTCAGGAATCAAAATCCTGAAATCTATTTACACTGACTCTGTCATTAGTTTCAGCTGTGTTCAAATTGTCTTTATTGAAAGGTTTTGTTTCTAAAGTTTGGACTTCTAATATGGCTTAACTTTTTATGGAATAATAATTTAATTTATAAAGTACTGAGGTGTATGAGCAAGCTGAGTTAAGATATTTTAGGGTTCAAAAAGCAATCAGTCTCAAAATCCATCAAAAGTCAGTCTTACTGAAAATCTCCAAATTAATCAATTTTTAGACCATTTCTGGAAATTTGGGTTTAAGTATCTTTTTAAAAACTCATGAGATGTTTTATAGATACATATAGACAATCAAGAGTACTACACTTCAACACAGGTCATAAAAAGAGAAGAAACAAGTAATCAGCTAAATGGTTTTCTATTGTTCCGTCCGTCTGTTTGTCCATCTGTCTGCTGAGCCACAGGGGGATGGTACCTCTCAATTTGTTAATGTCTTCACTGATTTTATATGTGCTTTGTTTCTGAGCCAAACTGAGTTACCTTTTGATCACAGGTGCAATATGCTGCAGAGTTCTATTTAAAAGAGGACTTTGCATTACTGTGAATGATGTTTTGGAAAGCAGAGTTTATCTATATTGCGCATTTGAAAGCTAACCGCAATCTGAAAAAGCACTGAGCATAGAAAGAGTTTAGGACAAGAAGAGAAATTAGCTTTTCGCTTCATGTAAAATGAAATAATAAAGACGTATCACCTATAAAATGACTTTGAGGTCCAGACTGAGAAGCCCCTGAATTATCTCAACTGTTGCAACCAATCAAATGCCTTGTTTCAATGTTTTGACATCTTTATTCTAGACATCCTTGAAACTCTAACCAGTTTTGAATAATGAATTGATTTTAATTCTGTTGCTTATTGTTTTTTCCATTTTTACAGACCATATCACTGTGTTAAAATAACAAGTGAGAAATGCATTTTATTTTCTGTTGCCAATATTCATCATTATGACTTTAAAATCAAGAAAGACAGTTGACAGTAGCTGGTATTGTAATAAATGATTATAATTTAATATGATATAAAAATGCATTTTTTTAGTTTAAAACAGAAAAATGTGCACCAATCAGTGGGAAAAATTAACACCTTCATATTCATCAGTGTTGCAGCTGATAACATAATTTATCATGTTTTTGCTAACTATTTTTCCACTTGATCCAATACACTTGTGATAAAAAGTACAAAAGTGCAAACAGACCCCGACCTCTAAAACATATCTAGCACTGCTGGACAGCCAATTCGACTTGTTTCATTGACAGAACTAACTGGACTGGTTCTGTTTTGCATAAAATCGAATCCATTCACTCTCTGGCTTCTAACTGATCATTGAATGTTTTAGTGTTTCCTCACTTTAGATTCAGGGCGGCTCCTAAAGAAAGTTTCTGAGTGGCACTGAAAACCTGTTCAAGGTAAACGGAGGAACACTGAAAACCTGGCAGGCTACTAAGAGGATCCTATTTTTCTAATTGCATCAGAACCTACCTTACTAAAGGCAATGTGCTTCTGGGGAAGGAGCTGTCACCAAGATCTGATCAACCAGTTAGGATCAAACTTGGATTGACATGATAGTAATATCTTGCTAGAGTATATAATAAATTGTGGTGCTGATTTTCTCTTAACTACCGGTATATTAAGTATTCTGAATAAACCCCCAAACATTTAATTAACTGATGCAGTGCAAAATTGATATATTAGACAGACAGACAGACAGACAGATACATTTGATATATTGTAATACTGTAACAATGCAATCAGCATTGTGGTGATTGATCAAATAGCTGAGAATTTTCAGAATTTCTTGATACTATTTAAAAATTTAATTGAGATCTTTCATATTATTATTTTTACAGGCATTTAGAAAAATCTGTTTATCAACATTGATGTCATAAAATTCCTACTTTGGAAATGCAAGATGTAATTAAGTGTAAGAAAAGGATTTTTTCCTTTTATTTGTTACCTTTTAGTGTAGTTTTGAGATATATCAGAACTGGCAAATGTCTCCTTTTTTTGGCTTGACAAAACTCATGAAATATTGACATCTTTCTTTCTTTTACTTTGATCCTAATTTTATTTCACTATATAAAGTCATTATCTGTCTGTCACATACAGACAAATTAGTCTGCTATTATCATTACTTTTTCGTAACATTGAATTGGAAGGATCAGTCATGTTCCACAAGTAGAATAAATCTCTTCAGACTTGCTTTTATTTAAGGAAAATGAAATAGGGTTTCTTTTTATCATGCTAAATTAGCTATTTGTTAAACCTAGATTATATTCAAGAGGAAGGTTTAATTTCATTTTCAATGTGCTTCACTTATTCCCACGATGGCAGTCTAGGCCATGCAGTAGAAAAATAAATCAGTATATTTAAACATGACTGTATGGTTCAGTACAGTATAGTATAGTATAGTATAGTATAGTATAGTATAGTATAGTATAGTATAGTATAGTATAGTATAGTATAGTATAGTATAGTATAGTATAGTATAGTATAGTATAGTATAGTATAGTATAGTATAGTATAGTATAGTATAGTAAAAATTAATAAAAACAGCAGAAAGGCAGTTTCTTTATCAGTGGGATTTTCCAGTTTTGCTGCTTCACACACAACAGGCTTAAATTGAAAGGCAACTGGACTTTTGCTCAGTGTTTTTGAAGACAGTTTGACACCCATCTATCCTAGTTATTCAAACAAAAAAAAATGTCAGAAAGTCAGGTTGCCTTCCAATTTAAGCCTGATTTTGTGGTTGCCATGACCCGGTTGACTCAGAATTTAAACAGACACCTTGTTAATTATGTAATTGCTATCTGAAAAACTTGACAGAGCACAAAGCAATTTTGATTTAGAGTTCAGTTTACTTAAAATCTGACAAGGTATAAGATTGCTTTCCATCCTGAAAATGTTGAACTATTAAGCACTAACCAGTTTTTCCCTTTTTTTTCCCTTATTTTTTCTTACTTTTGTCTACAAACATGCATACACTAAAGGAGGTTCAGGACAAAGACAAGGGGTTGCTGCATGATGAATTAAAACTGCAGCAAGAGTATGGGGAATTGCCTTAAGCAACATGATTATTAGCTGTTAAAAGTTTAAAGGGGCACATTCTGTTCTAGGTTGAGTCTGCAGCTGCAAGAGCACAGAGCTCATTCACTTTCAGCTCCAGACACTGACCTCAGAGGGCAACAGTGATTGAAGGCAAGACATAAACAGGTTCTGTTGGCATGAAGGGCGTAACAAATTCATTTAAATGCAATCTCATATTCATTTAAAATGGTTTGTTGCATGCATTAATAAAATAAACCAGAATATGTGAACAACTTCACATTAATTCCAGTCACAAACACCAACTAGTAAATGTATTCACTCCTTTTGAATTTTAACATACTTTATTGGGATTTTATGTAGCAGACATCACTAAATAGTAGGGAATTGTGATAGAAGGAAAAGTATTTGTGGTTTTCATTTCTGAAAAATAGAAATGCATTTATATAAATCACTAACTCAATGTTGCTTGCATTTTCTTTACAAATATATATATATATATTTGCCTATTCTACTTTGCTTAATAGTTCAAACTGATTCAGATTGGCCAAAAAGGACAAGTCATTTTTCCCTGAAATTTTATTATTTTTGCATAAGATGTATTAGGATGCAAGCTATTCAAAAACATCAACCAGTGTATACAAAATATATTCTAAATTTCTAGATAATCATAAGTTTGTGGGGGCTTTTTTGGAATTAAAAGGGAGAATTTTGTTTTATTTTTGGTAAGCAGTAATTCTGGGATTCCTTCTTGTATTCCAATTCTGCTCCACCTCTTATCATAAACATCGATCTAAACTGAGGTCTGCACTGTTATTGACTTTGTTTGGGTTTTTTCTTTTGTGGAATTCTTCGTTATTTTTTTAAGCATTTTCAGAATAATTTGGGGCCCAGTCTGTTCTGTTTTTTTAATCTGGTGGGATGGCATCTGAGTATGTGTTATTTGATGTCTACTGACAGAACAGTAATCATGTCTAGGTTTCGCTTGTGAAAACAAGCTTTTTATTTCTTTTTTTTTATGACGCACTACAAGTTAGGTTTGGCAATTATCTCAGGTTATTATGGTCTAATGTTAACATTTTTGTTAGAATGGAAATTTCAAGTGTAACAAAAAACAAACAAACAAAAGAACGTAAATAATTTTTACAGTGCTGCACATGAATATTTGAGATAACATCAGACAATTTCAAAACTTAAAAACAGATATCTAAATCTTTTTTGTTTTGTGTGTTTTAGGTGCATCAATATTACAATTCTTTACCAGAGGAGAAAGTTCCCTACATAAACAGCCCAGGGGAGAAATATCGTATCAAGCAGCTGCTTCACCAGTTGCCCCCACATGACAATGAGGTAAAATTTTCTTCCATTAATTCACATTTCTTACCGTTGTAAATGATAATTGAATACACATGCTATTTCAAGTTTTAATGAGGTCTTAAGATGAGGACCTGTGGTGTTTCAGGTACGTTACTGTAATGCGCTGGATGAGGAAGAGAAACGGGAGCTTAAGATCTTCAGCAACCAACGGAAAAAAGACAACTTAGGCAGAGGGAATGTTCGTCCTTTCCCAGTCACTATCACTGGAATGGTCTGTGAGAAGGTAACCAAAGGAGGTGTTCCTCTATTTGAGTTTGTGACCTACTTTTGTTAAAGTACAAATGGATATCAGAATATTTTAGAAGTTTTCTTATTCTTTTTTACTTAATTTAATTGCTTTACCTATTGCTCTTTTCTGATCTTCTCCTCACCTTTAATTCCCTCTCTTCAATCTCTTTCTCTCTAACAGTGTGGTGGTCAGATAAATGGAGGAGACATTGTAGTTTTCGCTGCCAGGGCAGGGCACGGACAATGCTGGCACCCTCGCTGCTTTGTCTGCTGTACATGTGAGGAGCTACTGGTGGATCTCATCTACTTCATCCAGGATGGGAAGGTCTACTGTGGCCGGCACCACGCCGAGAGGCTGAAACCGCGCTGCTGTGCCTGTGATGAGGTGAGTGAACAAAAATGTTTACAGCTTGTTTAGGAAGAAAAAATGCTTCATTGTTATGAACTAAGCCAGCTATTTGGTTCCCTCTCACAAAGGTAAAGTGCTTTAACTTTCTAGAATCATTGCGATCCAGGTAAATGTTTTAGCAAGGCAGAATGTATAGCTTTTAATGCAGAATTGTTTTCATTGATACAAATCTTTTTACTAATAGTGAAAATCTGTTGGTTAAAAAGCCAAATGCAGGTGGTAGCACTGTTGACACAAAGGAAGAAAGTCGGGATTAAAATCCTGGCCTTTAGTCCTTTTTGCATAGAATTTGCATGTTCTATGGGTGCATGAGTTCTCTGTCAAGCTTCCCTGTCCAGCCAAGGTTAAAAATTCCCCATAGCATGATACTGCCACTACCATTTTTCAGTGACATACAATGTTAGTTTTCCACACCAGATAGCAAGTTAGATGTGGGACCTCGCTAGTGTGTTCTACTGTAGGCATTTATTAAATAATTAGAACAAATAAGTGGATTATTTCATTGATTTGTATCAGATTTAGAGAAGCTAAATCTTTCACTTTTAATATGTTGAACAATTACAAATAATAGTTTTTTCTTACTTTTTTCTAAAGATTCTCAGTATATTGCTTTAAAATGCAAGGGACGGACTAGTTTTGCAAGGCAATGTATAAGATGTATGCATTTTAAATAGAACTAGATGAGTTCGGTGTATATATTTTTGTCCGACGTTTTTCTTATACATATATACATGAGCAGATGGGGATTTTCAGTCTTCAGAGAGTAGACCATCTGGCCATTGATTCGGTTGCAGCGAGCATGAAATACAACACACTACATGCCTTTATACTTCTAAGCTCTGTAAAACTTCTTGGCCTTGTTTATTATTTTTTTCACTATGATTTAATTTATGAGTCATGATTTCTCAGAACAGACAGGATCCCTGTTTTTTTTTAACAGTCCCACCCACAGATGCCATGTCATTTTGTCATAGAAAGAGAAGCCTAAAGCTAAAATACATCTGTTCATTATAGCTTGTTGTTTTTTTTACATCGAAAGTGTCCAAATGTTTGAGAGCTGCTCTTATTAGGCCCTCAGAAAATAGAAACGTAGAAAGAAACTTAAAGTGGAAAAATAACACACTTGCATTTGTTAAATGGGACAAAAGATTTTTGTACCATATAGTGAAAATGTTATAAAATATTTGTTTGATTGTTCTTTTTACTTAAACATAACTTCAAATCATCATACTAACTCTAATATCAGTAACAGTAACATCAGTTTTTTTGGCAAATAATTTTTTGGTAAACATTTATTGAAATGTGGGGCAGAAATTTGTGCTATTTTCAGTCATGAGTTTCTCTTATTTTTTTAACCTTGAACTTTGACCTTAACAGAAAAAGTAAGATCTTTGGTGGTCCAGGTGATGATCTGGGCTCTTTCATGAGTCACTGTTTGGTGCATTTACATCAAACAAGATTGCAGGGACAAATTGGTTGCATTCAGGTGCTGTCGTTCGCTTGACATATCGCCAGCAATTTACATGACAGACAACAAGCTCCACTCCTTTAGCATCATCAACTAAAGATCTCCTATCAGCTGTCTGCTGCTCTGCAGATTCATGCACCTGGAGTTTACCAAGTGAGGGACTGTGCTTCATTTATTATTATGTCCCTTGGTCTACCTGATCTCCAGATATGCTTCCAGTTAGAGTCCAGGAGCTACGAGGGAAAATCCAGGTCTGCCATGCTGAGTTGAAACCACCATAGTCTGTGACCCATCATATATTGTAGCTGACTGGAGCATAACATGTATTTTACCATAAACTTCTTTTAGGTATAAATCTTGTGACATTAGGTTTGGATATGAACCCTGTGATGTTAGGGTTAGTAGACAGATGAGTGGTGAGTAGAATTCACAACAGAACACATTCCAGCAATAATATATGATAGATCACAGAATATGGTTTGACACCCGTCATGCAAATTTATGTCACCTGCCATGCAAAATGCTGGCCATTTGTCAAGGAACACAGCAACCAAATGTGGGGACCTTGTCGCTTGAATTCATTGTACAGTAACCTCATCTTAGAAGTAATGTTTTTAAGGCAAGTAACAACTTGGAGGGGTCACTGCTGTGCCATGCTTTGTGGATAATGGCCCTCTCTCTCTGAAGACTGAGAGATTACTTTATTATCTGTTCATAGATGTCTTCAAACTGGGGCAGAATGGATGACTTTTGAAGATCAAGTAGCCTAATTAATGTTAGACTAGTCCTACAGTATATAGACAATCTCTTGATTCTTCAGGGAGTAAAATCTGGTAGATGTGTAATTGTAAACAAAATACTACTTTTCTTATTTACAAAGTTTGTCCGATGTGCATTTGTTTTGAAACTCTAAAAAAAAAGGGAAACACTGGAAGAAAAAAAAAACAACATTAAAATATTTCATAGAAAGCGGTGATCAAAAAGAAACAGCCTATTGGATGAATACCCAGTTGGGTCCAGCTCAACACAGCCTGTGTTCTTCAATCCTAAACATCAGTTTAAGAAATATTTACACAAAACCTGATAAACACTTGTCCTTGTATGTTTGCTTATTACTGTAATATCTGATCCACACAGTTAATATTTGCTGATGAATGCACCGAGGCTGAGGGGAGGCACTGGCACATGAAGCACTTCTGCTGCTATGAATGCGAGACCACCCTCGGCGGCCAGCGCTACATTATGAAGGATGGACGGCCACACTGCTGCAACTGCTTCGAGTCTCTTTATGCGGAGTACTGTGATGCCTGTGGAGAGCATATAGGTACCACACACCTACAATAATGCATCTGTACAAAACACTTGGACATGTTTCTTTCTTTCTACACTGTTGTACAGCAGCTCCAACATAATGAATGTATGTGTGACTAGTATCAGCTCCAAGCCCCATGGGGCACAGCTGCAGAGAGGCGGATCAAGTGCAGAGAGATGTGGATGGTTATTATCATCCCAGCTCCACTAACAGTGAGAGTGGGTTTCAGAGAGTGCCCCCAAACTGTAACCAGATGGGAGCTGTGAAAGATGATTACTTCCTCCAGTCTAAAAGCAGTGCTTGTGAAATGTATTTTGTGCTATCTTTGAAATCAAGCAATCATGTAAGGGCACAGAATCACAATTGTTTGACTTGAGGAGAGAAGAATAACAAGAGGTTAATCTGCTGGTTAGAATGGAATAGAGAAGCATGCTTATTCACCCAAAGCACATATTACAACTGAAAAATATATTTCTATTTATTCCAGGAATGTTCTTCAAATTATTTATTTATTTTTGTTTCCTATTTGAACAAAGGAATTGATCAAGGTCAGATGACATATGATGGACAGCACTGGCACGCCACTGAGGAATGTTTCTGCTGTGCCCGCTGTAAGCGCTCCCTGCTTGGCCGCCCCTTCCTCCCAAAGCAGGGGCAGATCTTCTGCTCACGGTCCTGCAGTGCTGGACAGGTATGGAGTATGGAAACAACTAAAATGTTATTAGATGTGTGGTGTTTTCTTGATGATTTCACACTAGCTTCTTTTAATGTTGTTTTGATTGAACAAATCTGTTTTTTTTTTTGCATGAATCAGGATCCCGAGGAGTCTGACTCCTCTGACTCTGCCTTCCAAAGTGCTCGTTCTCGAGAATCTCGCCACAGCACAAAGATAGGGAAGAAGGAGCGTAGGAATGCCGAGCAGGATCGTAGGAGCACAGAGTCTCGCCAGGCAGCTCCTCCACCCATGCCAGACCGCCTGTCTGCTGAAATAGATCCCCTCTCTGTTCCAATGGACCGACTAAGCCTTTCATCCAGCCAGACTCCAAGCAGGACACCTAACCGCACACCAAGCCGTACTCCAAGTCGGGCCCCAAGCCTTAACCAAGTGTGGATGAGCAGGGATGAGCCATATATCCCGGCTTCTTATGAGGGCCCTCAGAGAGATCCTTCCCCAACCCCTGCACCCATACATCTACTGGGTCAGTGTAATGCCCGGCAAGGATACAATCCCAACACAAATGCTCATCCACCTGCCCAGAGTCCTGCCAACCCAGGCAAGAGACCTGATTCTTGGGGGAAGGAGCAAGGCAATGCCAAAAGGACCCCTATGGCTGCCCTCAGGGGCCACTCCTTTAATGAAAACTGGATTCACCACAGTCAGGATGAGTTTAGACCCAACAAGCTCCGTACCCAGATGAGCTTTAATGAGATGTCTAGCCAGAATCAGGGCTTCTCTGACAAGAGGAGCATCAGTCTTCATGGATTCCAGAGAGATGGCAGACCCCCACTGACGAGGAGAAACCACATCACCGCCATGAGCTTCAACGAGCCCCTTACTCCACTAGAGCAGACCCCTCGTGGATCTATGGACTCCATCACTATGTCCAATACTGCAGGTAATAAATTATGCAATGTGTTTTAAACATATACAGGTGCAACCCAGTAGATTACAAGAACAATAGTTAAACATAATTTAGTTCATTTCAAAAGAAAAATCATAATCCAGATTTTTTAAACGTACAGAACTTTCAAGTTTAATCAGTGTGATTTTTGCTTGTAATTAAGAATTACTCTAAATTAATTTTCTATGAAAATTTCACAGCAAAAAGATCAAACATCAGCACAGCTGTAGACCAGGAGATTGTGCAGTGTAAACGTTGATCTCTGTAATGGTTTGTGTTTGTAAAAGACCCCAATGCAGAATGAGATAGTATCATGATTGTGATATGACACTGACCATATGGATAAAGAAAAGATTTTTATTATATTTATGTCTCATAAAGCCCAGAGAGAACCAAAGAGCCAAATGAGGAATGGATGAAACTCAGATACTAAATTCTTGCAAGGAGGAATGCTAGGAAGGACATGTATGGTTCTATTTACCAGTTATAATACAGCTGAGGGAGAGCATGGAGCTGAAGGGAAAACTGTGTGTGTACAACAGACTGAAATGGCTAAAAAGTCCAAGAAAGTAAAGAAACCTAAAGAAAGGACCACGGGGATAGGTAGAGACAAGAGAATACATGAAAGAAAACGAATCTTGGATTAACAGAATGTGGAGAGACAAAACTAAGATAAGTAAAGATAAATAAAAATTGAGCTTTTATTAAAATGTAGTTTTTCCTCAAAACCATGTCCAAATTGGTGTTTTACTTGATTAGGCTGAAAATGTAAAAAGAAAAAATTAAAACAAACATTGTTGTTATGTAATGTTTCCATTTTCTGAGCAATTAAATGTTAGGTTGGATTAGCTATAAGCCATAATCACCTACATGTCTCTGATTGATTGCCTCTTTTGTTAGGTAACTCTCTGGATGGGGCCACTAAGCGCCAGGAGCATCTATCAAGGTTCTCCATGCCTGACTTAAGCAAGGACTCAGGGGTGAACGTGTCTGAGAAGAGCAACATGGGCACCCTCAGCTCCTCAGTCCAGTTCCACAGCACAGAGTCGCTGTCCTCCTCTCGCCCTTACAACAACAACATGTACACTCCACTGAGGGTTGGGTATCCACTACAGTATTGGGATGGCCCCCAAGAGCTTGGCTTTGGCAGTAAAGGTCGTGTTGGATTAATGGGCAGCAGCGGGAACCTGCGAATGGCTCCCATGAGTGACAGAATGCCTCGCCGGTGCATAAACGTCCAGGAGTCAGTTTCCCAACAACAGCAGCCACAAGCAAGACCCCACAAACACCATCGTGGAACCAATGGTGGCGGTCACCACCGCAGTGGTCGGCACCACAAACGCTCACGGCGCTCACGCTCTGACAATGCCTTGCACCTAGTGGCGGACCGTCCCACTCAAATGATGGAGCTTCCCTACCGCCGTGTCCAAGAGGATTATGACCGCTTCCCTTCCGGTCAAGCTGCTCGAGAGTTGTACGGTCTAGAGTCGGGAGGCTACAGGCAACAGGCCCACCGGCCCTGCCCACGCACCACCTCTGATCTTACTCTGCAGAATGCCGGATGGCAACCCGTGGGATTGGGTGGGCCGTGCTGGAATGATGGCTACATGGAGGCTCCGGACCCATGGTGTTCCAGCTGCTCCTCTTCCTCTGAATCTGAGGCTGATGAGGGGTATTACCTGAATGAACCAATTCCTCGGCCCGTGCAGCTGTGCTACATCAACAATGAGGAGCTACGCCACCGCTACAGCCCATCTGGAATAGGGGCCCATCACGGACCTCTGCATGGACCGATTCATGGTCAGCTACACAACCGCCAGAGGAGGAAGAGCAAAAACTGTATAATTTCCTAGATATATAGCAAGGAGATGACGAGGGAAGAAAAGGAGAGGGAAAAAGATTAGAAAGGTAAGAAGAGAGAGGTGCTTGAGAGGAGGAGCAGAACGAGTGGGAAGGTGAGAGTAAGACAGTTGAGAGTGAGAGTGTGTGCAGGGTGTGTGCTTTTCTGTGTTTGGCAGGGTTTGAGGAAAAGAAGCCAATCTTTTTAGGCTTGTGAGCTTACACAACTCTACACTGGGTTATGGTTGTGTACACCTACACAGAATGATCTAATCATAAGAGGAAGCTAAGCTGGCTTACACAACAAGAATGTTTACAGTGACTGAGACCAAGTCAATGATGGCACCAGGAAGCACTGATTAAGGATCGCTTAATATGCCGTGGTCAAGGTAAATAACATGGTGTATGTATGTGTCTGTCTGTGAGTGTATTCATGTTACAGAGAACTGGACAATTTCTTTAGTCTGAAACGGAAAGTAAAGCTGCAGCAATCTGCTAGTTAACTCCACAGTTCAGAGAACCAAGCCCTGAGCATCAAACTGCAACCACACGGACCGTCAAGAAGTTGTGCTGGGATAGTGAAAGCTATGTGCTAGATTCCAAGCTATGTGATTGTTTACCTCCGTGGAATCCAAATAATGCTGGAATATAGTGTCGGCTTGCTAGCCCTGTTTTCACCTTGTACAAAAATAAAAACCTGTTGAACCTTGTGCTCTACATAGCCAGCTCTCCATGCTTCACCAAGGACAGAGCGCCAGGCAGCCTCTGCTCCTTGCCCATTCAGGCACAGTAACGTTAGGTATGGTCCTGTTTTCTTTTCTGCAACATGCTTTGTTTTACTAGATGGTTAAGAATAATTACTTGATATTATTAATAATAATGATGCTACCAATAATAATACTAATGCAAACAATAATTATAATAATATTACAGACAATATCTGCTAAATGTATATATAGTAATAAACTTTAATAATAAATAAAGTACTGTAAATGTTTTGTACATATAGTCTTAAATATTTATATATTTTGTAACAAAAGAATCATTATTTGTATAACATTACAGAAATTGGGAGGCTTGCATGTGAATTTTGTTGTTGTTGTCACATACTTAAAATAAAGTGTACTTTAACCAGGAAACTGTAACATAAGTTGTACTGTACTATTTTGCTCATAGTATGCGTATTAGTGAGAGGGACTGACTGTCGTTGTTCCAAGCATATATATATATATATATATATATATATATACATATACACATCCCATTCCTAAACCATAGGGGTTCAATATGATATCAGTCCACCCTTTGATGCTAGAACAGCTTCAGCTCTTCTGGGAAGGCTGTCCCCAAGATTTAGTGTGTTTAAGGGAATTTTTTTACCAGTCTTCCAAGGCTAGCATATTTACTCTACAACATGACTTTGTAATGTTTTAAAATGGCCATACATTTTGCAGAAATCATTTAATTTCAATTCAGTTTATCTATATAGCGTCAATTACATCACGTCATTTCAAACCAGATCAAACAGACATATTGGTTCAAGGTTTTCTATCCAAGGAAAACCATCCAAAGGCAGAAATCAAACCTTGATTCCTAAACTGCACTTCTCTTGAATATTTTATTACAGGTGTGCTACAATTTGTCACATGGTATAGATAGGAACATGCAACAGTATGTAGTTTCACAAGAGTCTTATAGAAAAAGTGCATAAACTTAAATGCAATTTTGAAAGTCATGCACACATAAATGTAAATTTTTTAATGGCTATAAAGGCTCCCAGGTGTAAAAATAGCAGGTATCAGAAGTTGAAAGTCATGGACTACATAACTGATCGTTCATATGTCTTTTAAATGTAAGTTTGATAATTGGGACAAGTATGTCTGGGCTCATGTTTGCCAAAATTTGTGTTGCACTGATACCTATACCAGTATCTGGCGGGGCCCCGATCCAGCACTAAAATGGTGATATTGGTATCGGCAAGTACCGACAAATAGAGCACAGATACCATTTTGAGAACCAAAAGTTTATTCAACTATTGTCACCCATTCCAGGTAGGCAATAAAGCGTTCTGCTGGATTCACTAGTTTGTATTAGTTTTTTTCCTGCTTCACAAAGGTAGGGAGCAGCTTAACAAAGCCATGACGGCAATTATTTTACATCCAAGTAGTGTGCAGTTCTTCATATATAAACACACATCAATTTTAAACAGATGGCCAAAATGTTAAGCCAGTTTCAACAAGATTAGTACTTAAATCAAAATTTTATTAAATGTACTTTATTGATTCCAAAGGGGAATTATTTTTTGTTGTAAATCTTTGAGTTAAAGGCTGTAGGGTAGAAACTTCTGACTGAAAACACTCTGTTGTTGTACCACTGTCTTATGAAGATGATGTTCAGTGTTGTTCCTGTGTTGTTTTTTGTATAATCATCTCTAGAAGCTGTTGTTCTTGAGTTTCCATAAGTTAGATAATGGAAGAAGACATAAATTTTTACAAGATACTTATAGAAGACTAAAGGTGAGGTGTTTTTTTTTTCATTTGCTAGTGGACCAAACAGGTTTTCCAACCACCAATTCAGCAGTTATTCCCTCTTTTCCACCTTTATGTTTATGTTTTGTATGGCATTTTACTATGAAGCCAGTCATATGATAATGTGATGCCATCTCCTGCCATCAGCTGACATTTATTTTAGATCAAATCAACATCAAAGGGTGATGTTCTTTGCTCAAATATGAAAAGAGAGCAGCACTCCTTTAAGTGCATGTATCCTAGTCACCAACTGACCCATTTACATTTCACCATGACCTGCAAAGGTTTCTAAAAATATATACAGTCTCACCAAAGGTTTATATGCAACAAAGGAAATATAAAACAATATTTTAAAAACTGCCAAGTTGGAATACATTATATATGACATTAATACACAGTCTTCCATTTTTATTTTATTTCAAAATGACCAGTGTTTTGGGGTTTGTTTGTTTTTTACAATTACATGATCTCCAGCTTAACATTTTCATCATTCAAAAGTAATAGACTAGAAACAGTTAAAAATGTTGTCAAGCAGCATTTAAGAACCTTTGAGAAGGTTAGAAACAAGAAAACACAACAGGCTTTAATCAGTCAAAGGAAACCAAACCACTGTTGCTAAAGACATAAAGGCATGTGTGTGATTAGTGCAAAAGTTCCCTAGAGTCATAGTCCTCAATAAATCTCTCCATGGCTTCCACACAGCGCTTGCCAATATCCCGGAGGTTCTCCTGCAGTGACGACTGGATGGGACGCTCCAGGGATGGATCCTTTTCAATTAGCATCTTTGCTACAAGGCCAAACATTTCACACTCCTGGTAGTACACCTGAAAGGCAAAAATAATCAGACCTTTAGGGCAAAGGGAAACAGAGAAGAATTGTTGGAGGAAATAAAAAAAAGACTTAAATGATTTTCATATTACAACTGAAGACATTAATATGCACACGATTCACAGGATTTAACAAGCATCATCTCTCCAGCACCTGTTATGGACATTTTTGCATCAGCACCCATCAAAAGCCTTACATTTCATTGCTGCAGTGCTTCTACATCCCTGCAACCATGGAGATATGGAAAAAAAAAAAAAAAGGAACCAAGCATCTCCTCCATCAAGTGGGTGGAAACACAAGTAGACGCGCTGACATAAACAGAGAGCTGATGAGCATAGCCTCATGTGATGCCTATCACATTGAAGGCAACCTTAATGCACGTGCTGGGTCTGTTATACAGGTGAGCCTGTCATGCTTTTTTTTTATCAATTTGGTGAAAAAAACAAAGGGCATGAAAGAAAAGCACCATGTCATGTTAAACTGCGAACAAGGCCTTTGCGGTGTGGCTTGGCAAAACAAAACGCAGTAATGACACTCGGCACTACAAAATGAATGTTCATACCAGAGAAAATAAATCTTTTGTTGCCTGTCTTATATCTTCCAGCGCTTTTTCAGATCTGCACCCTGACATTCTTCATCTAATCTCCCCTTATTTTTTATTTGCTCTTCCTCTATCACTTTATAACTATTCCTCTCCCAAGACATGTGGGTGAATTGTTTGTGTAATTACACTCCCCCACCTCATCTATCTCTCTCCTCTTCTGTTGGATAGCTCTGTCTCGTGCTGCCGTCTGGCTCGCTGTTAAAGGGAGCTCCCCATCTCTGCTTCGCTCTCTGTCTTTGCTTTTGGTCGCTCTGTGATCTCTCTCTCTGCTTTGGTTCCTCTCGTTTTGAAAAACCTGCAAAAAACAGTAGACAAACAGAACCAGAGCATCAGATACCACACTGTGAGTCAAAAACATGGTTGTAAACACAGCTTATGATTTATGTGCTAATTAGCAACCTAAAAGGTTGCAGCATTGCAGCAAATTGAATTCTCCATCAGCCTTGTTGACAGTGAGTGCAGTATTAAGCTAAAATAACGTAAGGTACATTTTCTTTCTAATTTGTTCACATTTTGCCTCATTACATATAAAAGCTGATGTATTTTATTTGAATTTAATTGCCCCCCTTTAACCACCAAAGTCCCAGTGCAGAAAAATTCCTTCAGAAGACACTTGAATCCAACACAAGGCCCCACTATGCACAGTTAAATGTCAGCAAAAATAGGTTTATTTCCCCTGCATATGAAGGATGCAAGAGGTTAGTTAAAAAAAAAAAAAATTACTGAATCAAGAACAGCACAGGAGCAGTGAAGAACAACAAACCGGGCCCGAGACCCCGGGCTCAGGTGAGACAATCTTCTTACCTGAAAAGCATTAGTCATGCACTTCACTAATCGAGCCTTTATAAAGAAGTATTCTTTACAGGTAATAATAAGAAATAATGCTTCAAGTTTACCACAAGGGACCTGGGAGTCAAAGAAATGCTGCCCTCAGATGCCATCAAATTTGATCAGAACACACCACTGCATGGTGAAAATTTTACCATCACGTTTATGGATAAAGTTCTCTTTAGCATGGACAGGTAAGCCGGTTTAATTCAATTCAGTTTGTTTATATATCATCAATTCACAACACATGTCCTCTCAAGGTACTTTATAGAGACAATACAGTCAGATTGGTTAAAAGTTTCTGTCAAGAAAACTAGCTGACTGCATCCAGTCATTGATTTGCAAGACCTGCTCCTCCTGGATGAGTTTGCGGCAATGGTTTTTGCTTGCTTTTTGGCCTTTTACATTTAAGTTGATGGGAGCTAAATGTATTTTAACACAGAGTTGCAGTGTTCATCTCTCAGCAGAAAAACATCTCTTAGCATTTAGCAGAGGTGACAATGGACTGCTAGGTCACAGCACACAATGGTCATGTATTAAAGTGGCCCACTCAGAGTCTAGAATTAAAACTCAAAATAAAATTATGTGGTAAGACTTTTCCATGCATCCTTTTCATATAATTGACATTCCTGTTTGTGTGTCATAATATTCAGATATTCAGTTTGTGGCTGTAATCTAACAAAAATGTTAAAAGACTTAGTAGAAAGTAGGGGTGTGGGAAATAATCGTTTTGGCGATATATTGTGATATTCGGCTGCCCAATATAATATCGATCTTTCGCTTCTTAGTATCGATTTTTTTTTATTTAAATGGTTACATAAAACATTGATGGGAAAATGGGCTACCTCTGCACCCCCACTGTGGCAGAAAGCGCTGTGGAGCCCTTTAACTGTGCGTGCAGCACCAAATCTGTATTTGAGGCAGTCACAGTGAAAGAAAACCCCAAACAACATGGATAATAACACGTAATCAATATTTTCTGATGAAAATATACAGCACTTGTTGTTTTATCTCATCATTTGATTTTGATAGCTGGGGAAAATATGGCAATATATAGTGATACTGCAAAATCGTGATAATATCGTATCGTGACCCAAGTATCGCGACATGTATCGAATCGCAACACTCATGCCAATACTCACCTCTAGTAGAAAGGCACTGTAGTAGCGTAATAATGCACAGAGTTGGTTAGGCCATAGCTGTAGACTCGGCTGGCTAAATGAGTTTTTTATGCTGTACGCTGCTCAGCTTTGCAGGATGCTAATAGAATGGTATAGAAAGAGCTGAATGTGTCCATCACTCTCAAGTAAAATAATAACAAAAAGCAATGTTTATCCACATTTAATGAGGTACTAATTAGCCTAGCACCTTAGAAGAATCAGGTCTGCAGCTATGGCAAAAATAAAGTAGTTTTCAATTCATTAAGTGTAAGAAACAAATTCATATATAATATGTTTGAATGATTGACAGCCAAAGAACAGAGATTATTAAAAAAAAAGAAAATGATTTACCTAAGTTTCAGGAAAATATTAAAACAGAGTTAATTAGTTTAAATTGATTTCATAATTATGTTTTTTGTGCACCACAATGGATTTGAAATTAGGCAATCAGCTTAAGTGTACAATCTGAGAAATATACTAAAATATATATATATTATGTATATAATATCCAATTTCCATGTAGACCAGAATAATTGGATAAACTAAAATAATCAGAAAAATACCTATATTTTGATCTGAATGCAAATTTTGCACAGACACTGACTGAAGGTTGATTGACAGCTAACAGTGAGACACTCTCCACAATCCTTCTCTTTTTCTCATTCCTCTGACCAATGCAGGCGTTCAGCCTTGCTGCTGTGCCTCTCATTTAAAATTGATAACCTTCCTCATTGTCTCTGTTGTGCATCTCGCTTCACACCTGACAAACAAATTCTAAGTTGAATTTGAGGACTCAGTCTACCTCAACAGGGTGCGCTAATAGATCCTCCTGCACATTGCACAGGGACAATCTGCTCTAGTATCCGTAGCAGCATCCATACAGTTTAAAGTCTGTGCTAAATTTAAATCTGCATAATTATCCAAGCTGGGCTAAAGTGAAGTGCCAACCTCTCGGTTTTGCACCATTTTCCTGAATCCGAGCTGAACAGGAATCCTGCTGCTTCTGTAAACAGGTAAATCACCAGTAAACACAGAACATCAAACTCCGCTGTCAGCTCTTTAAGTCCTGAACATTTCTAAGTCCTAACCATGTTAAACTGATGATGTACTATATCATTGGACCACTTCAGTTCTCATTACGCTTCTTCTCAGATAGTTCTGGCCCAGGTTTCATCTTGGCACCATCTGTCCTAGGAATCTTGTTCCAGTACTGTGCACCACATTCATAAAGGCCTGCTTTGATTGCAGGCCTTTATAGAACGCTTCCTCATGAATGTTGAGGTAGCTCAACGCTTTGAAGCAGATTCATTTTACCAAGGAAATAGCTGCACAGTAATCCATAATCCAAAAACCCAGCTGTCAGTTCTGCTCTTCAACATGTTTTTCTTGCAAAGATTAGAAGTTTAATTTCTCTTAAACCAAGATTAGGGCATGTTTTTTCTTCCCTGCATGGAACAGTCCTTGGTTACAGACCATAAAAGGAAAAAAGGAAGGAAATATGCAAATCCAAACACATTTACCATTTATATCTTATTAATTTGACATTAATAAGAACACAAAACGGTCAATTAAGAGAGAATGCTACTCTTGAAAAACAAACATAACTAAAACAAGGGTGACAAAAAAGAGGTTATGTGTGAAATAATGATAAAGTAACCAATCAATCATTCAGTCATCAAGCCTGGATGCCCTTTTCAGCTTGATCAAACAGGTCAAACTCCCCACCCCCTTCAGTGAGTAAATGCAGCTACTCCAGTGAAGTAAATCTAACTTTGGAGCAAAAAATGGGCTAAGGTGGAGGATTATGTGCTTTGATGCTTACACTGAAATAATTAACTACTGCAGTGAAAGAGGGAGTTTTCCCTTAGATATTTTACCAGTTTCTGCTTTAATGAAAAAATTTAGATAATCACAACTTTTTAATATTACAATGCAAATCAGCTGTGACAAAGACTTAGAGGTTTTTTTCTAATTAAACAAAAGGCAGATGCTTTAAAAAATGTTCACAAATCTGTTTAAAGCTGTTAGTGAACACTTCCTCCTTACAAGACAAACCATCCACCTCACAGGTGTAGCACATTAAGATGCTAATTAGACGGCACCATTATTGCACAGCTGTGCCTTTGGCTGGCCAAAATAAAAGGCCACTCTCAAATGAGCAATTTTACAGTATTGGGCTGGGGTCTAAAAACTAGTCAACATCTGGTTCTGGTTTGGTACTGACTAATAACTTTTATATGCTATAGGACATACTGCTTAGGAATAAGCCAGTCAGATCCTTAAAGAAATCTGCACAAGCAATTAAAATGTGATTCCATCCCTAAACGCAATTTATTCATAATTAACATAAATATCTGTATTTTAGTTACATTTAGGCACCTTATCCCAAATAAAATGTGATGGGAAACAGGGTGGAACATTTAGAATAAATTACAGGATAAATTATTTCCAATAGAACTGTGACTCCGCTGTAAACAGTTTAGACATACTTCACAACAAACAGGATAATCTGTATGCACATACTAGAAGTAGCATTTGTTTACAACTCCATGTCTCAGTTTTTGTTCCCCGTTTCAAATCTTCTACTTATGTGCTGATGGAAACAACGGGATGTCTTGATTGTGAGAACAAAAGATAGAAAAAAATAAACACATTTTCACTGAACCAATAAGCACTTCATTACAAATGCCGCTACAAGTTTGCATGTTTAATTAAATGAAATAGATGTGTGTATTATTTCAACCCCGATTTGCCTGTAATATAATGTTATTGACTTCTTTATCCCAGAAGAGGAGACCTTAAATCATCCCTCATGTGAATTTATACTGGAAACAGACTCCTTTTCATGACATTTTTGGCAAAAGACAAAAATATCTTCATAAATGCATATGGTCTACTATCTGGACGGTTCACAAACCTTTCCTTTCTTCTTTTAAACCTCAGTGTAGCAGCAACCAGCTGCAATTTATCACGTGCAGCTGTGCTACCTGCTGTGCTAACATCAGCAAAGATAACCGTGCAACCCTTTGATTTCAGCCACCTGAGCCGTTTGATATCAAACTGAAAAAACTCTTTGATCTGCACTCTTGTGTGGTGAACAAAAGCAATTATCCATTTACACTGTATAAACATATTACCAATACCATAAGTGGATGCATAAATTATTGAATACAATAATATGAAAGGAAAAATAATTAAAAAATTACAATATGTAAAGATTTTTCGGGTTTATGAAAAAAGAATCCCTGATGGCTTACTGATGAAAAAGAAAACAATAAAATTAACATGTTTAAGCCAAATTTCTAACACACTCACAGTCTGGTTTCACTATTTTAATGGGGGCTCTCCATTGACTTCCATTCATTTGTGGGTGAGTTCTACAGCCTAACTGTGACTATTACAATAAACGTAACCATTACGTGTTCATATCTAACCCTAAACTCAATTCACACCTAAGTCCTAAACCTAACACCTAAGCCAAAAACAGCATTTATACCCATGGGGACAAGACATATAAGAAACACACACAAATATGTTAGGTAAGCTGCAACAACATACATGAAAATAATATTTGTTTTTTATATTTAGTCATCAACGGAAGGAAGGAAGGAAGGAAGGAAGGAAGGAAGGAAGGAAGGAAGGAAGGAAGGAAGGAAGGAAGGAAGGAAGGAAGGAAGGAAGGAAGGAAGGAAGGAAGGAAGGAAGGAAGTCACTTTATTCTCCATTGTTCCAGCAGACCAATAGTTACAATGCTGTTTCCATCACCGACCATTTAGTCCAGTCCAGATTTAAAACATTTATAAATTACCGTATATTGTGCAATGACAGTGTCTAACTTAACTTGCGCCGCTTCTCCTGTTAATATGGTAAAAGCCGTCCAGAGCGCCGGGACCAGGCTACATGTGATACACATTAGCCAATGAGCTTCTGACAGTCAGGGTTGCTGCTAGCTACTTTTAGAACCAGCAGGCAAACCTGTGGCAAGCCGGCCGATGGGAAAGAAGGAGAAGATGATGAGAAAAAGAAAGAGAAAGTGTGGACTGCTGGAAGTGAACTAGTGAAAGAAAAATGAAATGGCGTGCTCAAAGATGACCCTGCAAATTTTGAGAATGTTGGCTCAACCTGCTGGGAAGCAGAATTCTCCACCATGACCATAATCAAAAATAAATATTGATCCAGGCTTAATATGTGTTTGGGAGTGGCTTTGTTGCCATTCAAACCCAGGTTTAAAGCCTAGCAGGGCAGATTAAAGCCCACTTCTCTCATTAAGCCTTAAAAAACTAAACGGTCAGTTCTGGTGTTTTATAAAATATGTGAATCAAGAAATTGTCTATATACTCAACTGAATGATTGTTGTTCTCTACTTCAAAAAAAACACTTTAGGTTTTAAAATGGAAAAATGTTCTTCTTTTTTTTTATATATTTTCTTTATTTAAAAATTCAATGTATAACATGGATGAATAAAAACCTGCTTTTTATTTCAGTGTTAAATTTGGTTTAAAGTAACAGATTATAATTAAAAAATGTCTGCGGATCTTTACCGGTTGATGATTTTCTTTATTCGGACCCCGCTGATTTTTAATTGGTTACCCCTGATTTAGTCCCTCCAGAATGCGCCTCTGCATATGGACAAGATGTAAAACACATCCTTCAGGGTTTTAGAAGTTGGAAATTATATAAATAAATTTTTTAATCTTTCCTAAAGAAAGCTTGAAAAAATAGCTTAATTGCTGGAAGTGGTCTGGTAGCATTCTAGAGCAGCTTCAGGCTGACGTCATGAAATGGGTGGCACTCACACAGGGAAAGACAGGGTCATAGTGAAGGCAAACATATTTTTCCACATTGTAAGAACAAATATTCCACAATGCCAAAGAAAATATATTATTCATATGCCAATAGTTCATTTTAAAGACTTAAAAAATATATGATAAAGTACCTTTAAATTCAACAATGTGACCCACTGAGAACTATTCCTCCTCTTAAAGTTCACCTGTTTATTCAGTGTATAACATTTATATAAGACTTCAGTAAAATATTGCTTCAAGGTTCCCTAAACATTTTTGGAACAAAGTGCATCTTGGCAGCCCTTAGAGAATGTCCTCCAAATACTCTTTAAAGGTTACATCATAAAAACTTTATATAACCTTCAGATAACCTTTAATGGAGCGATCTCTAAAGGTGCCGAACTCTTAGAGAAGCTTCAGGGGTCCAGTCATTTTGCTATACTTTTTCATTAACTTTTTTAGCTGTAAGCTTTATTTGTTTCAAATATGTAGATTTAATTTAGAGGACAGAAATAATGAAGGTTGCTTCACAGTCCATGGAATATTCTGTGAAATGTAATTTCTGGGGAGAAATGTCAGAATAATGAGAACTTTTGCTGACAACCAGTTTAATGTTCTTACTGATGTTCCCTTTTTATTAGGGCATTGGTTTTTATCAGATCTGTTTAGCTTGTTTTATATCAGTATTAGCTTGATAAATACATCTAATGAATAATGAAAAATAATTGTGTTGCAAAACAATCCTTTGACATCTAGCAAATAAAAAAAAGGTCTGCAATTATAAAAGATGGATCTGCAAAGTTTTTCTTATAATAGTTTTTTTTTAATAAATAGGTGAGAAGAAACAGATGTTAGTCTATGAACTTACAGTGAAATGCATGTCCTTGTCTCTGCTGGAAGTGGACTTCGGTAAGACAGGCCTAGAAGCTGGAAGACACACAAACCACAAGGTCAGCTCAGCAGCACAGCAAGATAATGAACCACACTAAATTAGATCAAACACCTTGGATTTTTTTTACCAGTTTTTTATATATTTGTAATTGAACAGATGTTCCACCTCTTGTTATTGTTTTTTTTTTCAGCATTGTGATCTGAGATCAATATCGCTCTTTTTTTGGCATGACCTGCCAGCCTTTGCTGATCTGGACTGCAGTACTCCCATGTAAAGCCATAGCTTTGTTATGGTTCATTATGTTCTGCGGGTAAATCTCTCCCTCTCTTCATCTTTCACACTCTCATATACACACACAAATCAGCGATGAGTCACCATCATCGCACCATCACTCAGGCACACAAATAAAAAAAACCTGCTTCTCACTCACACATACACAAACACACCTCCACAGTGCTGCAGTGTGCGCACAAATAAAATGGCTGTGTGAAAGGGAAGATAAAGATACCAGTTTATACCAGCAGAAATCTGATACGTGGATTTTCAGTGTTACAATCAGGATTTTAAATTGTGAACTCCTACGACTTCTAACAGATGTGCTTCTAAAGGGAAAAAATGCAACAACACCCTGTTTAAGGCAGGATGCAAGCAGCTCATTGGTGATGATAATATATATATATATATATATATATATATATATACATATATATATATATATAATGCACTCACACAGCAGGGAAGGATTCTTGTTGTCATATTTATGTAACTCTGGTTTGTAGCTACTAAAGAGCCTCTACCTACCTACCTACCTACCAACCTGCAAATATGAAAATAAGAAGCTGCCTCTCAAATGTCTGTTGTGTAAAGGGCTCTATAAGATAATTTCTACAACTTGCTTACACTCCCACCTAGTGGTAAGCTATCATATAACAAAATGTCACGTTGGACCATTTTTTTGCCGCAGTTTTATTGAGCTATTTCAATTTCCAAGTTTATGAAAAAAGAGAAAACCTTTTTTATTGTAAAAAGAAGTCAATAGCTCCTACTTCAATGCATTAAAACACCTATAAAAAGAGATAGATAGATAGATAGATAGATAGATAGATAGATAGATAGATAGATAGATAGATAGATAGATAGATAGATAGATAGATAGATAGATAGATAGATAGATGATAGATAGATAGATAGATAGATAGATAGATAGATAGATAGATAGATAGATAGATAGATAGATAGATAGATAGATAGATAGATAGATAGATAGATAGATAGATAGATAGATAGATAGATAGATAGATAGATAGATAGTAACTTTCAAAGAATCTTAAGATGCATCAATCAAAAACTATTTTTCAATTTAAAAAAGACAAATATGTAGTCATTATATCATTGACATGTATATAAATGTTAGAGTATTGTTTTATTTCATAAATCCTGCATTGTCGTTTATTTGATCTGTTGGACTAAATCTTCAAAGCAAGGGGGCGGGGTTGAAACAATCTAGGGTTGAGTTTTTGTGTTGATTGACCAATCAGATGTTCAGATCTATTTCAGACTCCATAGTGACAGTTTGAATGATCTTATAGTGAACTTTAGCACAAAATAAGGGAAAAGACTGCTCTAAATGTTGTCCTTCAACATACTGTAGGGTATGTTATGGAATTTTTCACGTATATGAGATATTTCTCTTGATTTCATTCTCAAAATAAAACTATAATAGCAGAAGTGGAGAAATGTTTGGTTGTACAAAAACTAATAAAAGAAGCCATAGATTATAAAGTTTCATTTAAACTTAAAGAGAACTATCAGTTGAGTGACAAAACATAGCAGGTGTGGCAATGAGTCCAACAACTCACCAGCAACAAATCCAGCAACATCATGATGTCTGAAGGCGTTGCTTTTCTTGCAAAGGATTTAAAGCACTTGCTTGCTCACTTTGAATTGTAAAAACCTGAGACAGAAGCAGCTCAAACACCAATTGCAGCCTCATGGTGCATGAACAGCAGGTAAGACCCAGTGAGGCCAGTGAATATGAAAAGATCAGCAGGGTCCTCTAATAGCTAGACCACCACCGCCCATGGTATTCATTTTTATACATTTATCACCACCAGCATTCTAATCAACTACCAACCAGTTCCTCCCAATTTTTTTTTTTATTTGACAGAGGGATTTAAGGCCTTGGAGAACCAGGGATGCTACGCAAGGTTGATTTACTTTTTTCTGCTGCTAACATAAACTTACAATTGCTTTGTTTTGTAGGGGAACGTCCATCAGTGCTCTCTCTCTGGTCGTGACGCTCCTTTTCACTCTCCTCTTTCAGCCTTGCTTTCTCCCTCTGCTTCTCCTTCTCTTTCAGCATGAGCTGCCGAGATTTAGGTGAAGGATAATCCTTGCGATGGATATAGGCCCGGGGCTTCAGGTAGCGCTGGCCCTGACTGCTGAAGCCAGCTTTGTGGAAGGAATGGCTGTCTCCCATAAAACTGCATTATTGAAAAGGAACAAGTCAGGCTCACATCAAGTTCAGGTGTATTCCTTAAGATAACATTTATATTAATAACCACGTCTTGACACTGACCGAGGTCTGTAGACATGTCCTCCAAACTTAGGTTTGTAAGACCTGGACAGCCATGCTCTTGGTGCAGATGGACTTTTCACTCTTCTGATTGGTCTCTTTTTATTCTGTATTTACAAAAAATATTTTTCTCAAATACTAAAACTTCAGAACTAGTTACTCCAAAAACAAAGTGAGTTGTAGCACAAGACCGTACATCAGCAGGAGAAGCAGTGCTCTCATTCAGCCTCTTGTCAATCTGTCAAAGTAGAACATATTAGAACTTGTTAAATCAAGGAAATATTTATAAAAGACATTATAACTTTTTTAACCTTGTCGCTTTAATTGTATTTATTTGGTTTTTATTTTATCTGAACCAGAAGTGAAAAAAGATCTGGTGATGAAGATTTAGGGCCCATCCACCAGAGTTGGAGTCAACAAGTCATGTCCATGTCATGTATTTGTTCTGCCCAGCCACCGAAACAAGTCAATGAAATCTGTGCATTTTAAATCACTGCAAAGATTGGACTCATCTGGTTCAGAGGCTGGCCAGAGAAAATACATGACATGAAGATGACTTGTTGACTCCACATCTCCCACCTCTGCCTTACACAGTACCTAGAAGAGTTGCTGTCTCCAATAAACACGTACTTTTGTGCCACAAACTTCAGCGCACAGTTACCAAATGGAGAAGGCAGTGAGAAGGGTGTCCAGTTCCTCACTCATGCTGATTCAATAAGTGTCTCAACTTGGACAAACTTCCTCGACTAGTCTTCTTTTATATCTATCAAAAATAGTTCTATTTTTTCCAATTAGGATGTAAATGGCTCCTTGTGTAATCATAAATATTTTTTTCTCAGTTTCCTTTAATATTTTACTTAAAATTCTTTTTTTTTTTTTTTTTTTTTTTACAGTGTCCTGTCTGGCAATGTGGCAATAAGAATAATTGTCTTGATGCCAAAAAGAGCCCAACTGATTTTACTTTCACAAGTGTAGCAGTATGGCAAATGCCATATAGCTCCACTTGTTTCATGCATATAAATTGCTTTATTATAATTATGCAGGGAGTTTTACAGTTTATATGGACACTGCAATGTAAATACAGCAGAAAAACAGAAGAAGAAAAAGAAAGAAGAGAAAAAAAGAGAAAAGATGAAAGAAAGAAGAGATAGAAAGGGACAATGACAAAACATTTTCAGTCTGCTTCATCACCTGTAATGAGATGAAAAAAGAACAGCACAACCGAAAGACATGGTACGAGATATACAATAAAGCAACACCTTGAAACTATCGCTAAAGTAATATTATTAAGTCTGACATGTACTCTGTGTTACCTAAAGATACGGATGTGGGCTTTCTGTATGGAAGTGAATCTCTAAGTACCTGGAGCCAAGCAAGTTTACATCGTTTTTAAGTAAAGTTCTGAATTTTCATTGCATTATCAGGCAGGCTTGTCCTATCAAGCCCCTATAAGATGCTTCATAAATTTAAGTGGATGCCATGGGTGAAACTGTTCATGAGATTTTATGAAATTTTATGAAACGCCATAAAAGTTTATATAAAAGGTGTAAATTAATTGTGAGGGGGCATTTATTGTTAACATTTTTAAATGGATGGGAAAGAGGAAAATGTTGGAATTATGAAAATAATTCTGAACATAAAGAATAACTCTGTGTGTGTATTTAATTTTTTTATTAATCATTAAATATCAGTCAACCCTAAATACATACTTTGATATTTTTTCTTCTTCTTAAATGATCAAAAATGAGAAATCAAAGGCTTTACATCAAAAGTACAAAAATTTGACTTGGCTGTTATATCTAGAATATGCTGGATTACATCTGAAAACATTTTTACATTTCTAAAATGCATTTGTTTGTTTTTTTGTTGTTGTTATTTTTGTATAGTACCGGCAAGAAATTAACACTACCTTTATCCCTGGTTTTAACACTAGGGGAAAAAATGCATATTTATTTCAGATCAACTAATTCAACAACATGTAAAAAGAAAAAAAAAAAGTCTTCACAGAGTAAAAATCTAACAAGCTAATTTAATGAACAGATTTGTTGATACCAGATTCAAATAATGTTCAAAGGTTATGTTGATGAGAGCCCGTTTCATAAATCTGTTTATTGTCTTACTTATGTAACAGTTTAGGTCATCTCTTTAAGTTGTAAAAATATTGTTACGACATAGATCACAGGAAAATAAACTGACAAGTTTTTTGTTTTTTTAAACATCTATAAATGTAATTGTACCAGGAAAAAAATAATAAAAAAAACAACACTTTTAATTAAACTAGAAACACATCAGTAGGAACTTCACCAGTGAGTGGAGACACTGAAAGTTCATTCTGAGAAATTTATATAAGGCAACATAAATCAAAGGTTACATCTCCATTGTAATGGGAACTCCTCCAATTGTTTAACAAAAACAGTCATTTAGCCAATTATGTAGCTAAACCTCAGAGCATTTAAGCATCTAGAGCAGAAAAGGTGACTCAAAAAGAGCAAAAGAATAAGAAATTAGGGAGATATAAGCAATTTAATGGTAATTATTACAAAGGCGATAAGTAAAGAAGCTAATTAAAAGAGATATATAGATTTATGTCTCACTTTATGATTTCATTTCTACCTACATTTACTTGTTTAATGTGTTTTGGGGGGCAATTATGCTTATTTATTTATTGTGCGTTTATTTATTTCTGCATTTACTTTTAAATATGGTAGAGCTGGTTCTCCATATAAAGTGGCCAGTGAAAGCAGGAAAAATATATTTTTAATAATAAAGAAAAGCAGCTACATTTTGTCAGTTTAAAGTAATATCAATTTAACGAAATAAAAACAACTCAGGAAAATAGGTTGCAGGCTTATGGATGCATTGGCGTTGAAATACCGAAGTGTCAGTCTGCACTTCAAACAATTCTTTAGTCATAAATGCTGAAATAAAAAGGCTAATTTAAAGATATTTTAAAGTGAAAACTTACACAATGTCTCTTTAACCTATGAGTTAAAGAGACTTTAATCAGAAGCAGTGTTTCTATCAGCCTGACAATATTGGAGATTTTAGACTCCAGCCAATATAGTCTGATCTTAGTTTTTTAGCAAATATCGGACACATATACATATGTCAGATGGGGACACCCCATTAAGCAGTGAGCTAGTTTATCACACTCTAAGAGCAAGAAGTGTTGAACCAATGCCACTCTGAGATATTGAAGCCCAACGAGTAGACTGGTGGAAAAAAAAAAGATCAGATTTTCCAAAAATCGATCTTGATAAACAGAAAATGTAATTAATCAATCAAACTGATTATCCCCAAGCCCTAATCTATCCCTTTGCTTTCTACATTAAGGATCATGGCAACACTTGCACCATTACTACTAACGACACCACCATGCAGCCCAGCTTACTACACCCCAGCCCATTTTCATGGATCATTAAAATATTAAACTAATTAAATATAGTTCAGCTCAATCCAAATCTAACTTTATTTATGAACACTTTGATGTAACAAAATACTTTAAATCACTAAGTTATTGAGCTTCTTGAACAATTAAAGCACTAATATCACAGCTGATGAGATAAGATTACAAGTGTCGAGAAACTGAGGAAACAATTGTGCAAATTAGTGAGAAAACACACTTAAGTGTTTCCAAATCCCTTTAAGTAACATTCAACTCATTGTTTCTGCCGCATTCTGCAGCATATTTATCTATTTTTGCCCTAATCTGAACCTACCACATCAATGCCTTTTGCACCATGTCTCTCCCTTACTGCTTGCATTTTCATCACTGCTGCACTTTATAAATTGAAATCTTCATTTCACTACTAAGCTGCTTGGTCACTGTTGTAAAGCTGAATGCATATGAAGTTTTAGAACAGCAAGCAAATGTAGATATATTACGGGTAGCCTAAACACAGCATTTTGTTTTTAGTCAAAGTTTTAATCATTAAGAGAGAAGAAAAAAAAGCGTTTTTCGCCTACCCTTAACAGGTGGTTGATCCAGCAGCAACAATTGCAGTGTGTGTGATAACTTGCTGTGGATATATGGTGATCTGCTCCTCACACTAAATGGTTTCAGCAGTAATGGCCATTTTAATTTCATGGTACAGTATCTTAACAGGAATCAGCTCAGGGCTTTGACTAGGCCAATTCAAAGTATTTATTTTGTTTTTCCTTCAGCCATTTATAGGTGGACTTTCTAGTGTTATTTGGACCACTGTCCTGCTACAGAACCCAGGTTTGTTTCAGGTTAAATTTACAAAAAGATGATAAGATGTTCTCCTTCAGGATTTTTAGGTATCATGGTTTCATTTATCAAAGCAAGTCTTCCAGGTCCTGTAGCAGCAAACAGCCCCACAATCGCCTCGCTACTACTGTATTTAATGCCTGTAAATATAAATGAGACACAAACCTTTTGTCTTGATGGTCCATAGACCATAGCAACAGTCTTGGGGATCTCTAAGATATTAGGACAAGTCTTAATGTTAATTTTGCTCGGCAGTGGTTTTCGTCATGCAGGCCATTTTTGCCAAGTCTCTTTCTTATATAAAAAATGTAAGCTTTCATTTAAACCAATTTTGTTCACTTGTGATTTCCTTTTGAATGTTAACATTTGTTAGATTTTCTCAAACACTAAAGGGTGAAAAAAAAAGCAGAAGAAAAAATAGAATAGAATAGGAACAGGCACTGCAGCAGCATTGTTGCACCAGTATGTGATTTCATCCAATTAACCAGGGGTCTTCAACGTTTTCCAGGCCAAGCACCCCAAAACTAATGGCGAGATGGAGCAGGAACCCCCTTATTATGTATAATGTATGAAATTGTGTTATATCAAACTGGTGCTATAGGCACTCTATTACATATGGAGTAATGTAACGAAAGTAATTTCATCCTGGGATAATTTAAATATTACTGATTCTATTCCTGGTTGATGGGACAGGTGTTGTGAATGAAACGGTGCCCAGCTTAAAAGAGTGTCTGTGTGTCCCTGAATGTGCGCATTGATGACTGAAAGACATCTTCTGCCTCCATTTATCTGTTTACTATAGTGTGTTCAATTCATGTTAATATATATTTAAATACCTTTCAATTGATAGAAAAAATTGCAGGAGGGTATATAAAAAAAGGTCTAATCAACCAAAACTTTTGCGACCCCCATGCAGTACCTCAGTGGACCCCCTAGGGGTAGCGGACCCCCTGTTGAAGACCTCCGCAATAAACTATGCTTGTTTAATGCAGTGCCATCCCATAAAAGCCACACAAGCAAGCAGAGTTGCACACGCTGTGAAAATTAAATAAGAAACACTTCTTGGCCAAGCATTGTCTTTCCCCCTACCAACATTATGAATTTGAATTTGTATTTTATTGTGTTATGAACTGATTATTGCTTTACACCCTAAATATTTAACAAACTACATACTCAGTTTGGAGCTAAATATTTATTAAAAAAAACTAAATATTTAATTTGCAAACTAAATATTTTTTTGGAGCTAAATATTTATTTAACAAACTAAATATTAAATTTGAAGCTTAATATTCATTTAACAAACTAAATATGTATTTTGGAACTAAATATTTAACAAACTAAATATTAAATTTGAAGCTAAATATTTATTTAACAAACTAAATTTGTATTTTGGAACTAAATATTTATTTAACAAACTAAATATTTATTTTGAAGCTAAATATTTATTCAAAAAAGCTAAATATTTAGTTTGGAGCTAAATATTTAAATAACAAACTAAATATTTAGTTCGAAGCTAAATATTTATTTAACAAACTAAATATTTATTTTAGAGTTAAATATTTATTTAACAAACTAAATATTTAATTTGAAGCTAAATATTTATTTAAAAAACTAAATATTTTGGAGCTTAATATTTATTTAACAAACTAAATATTTAATTTGAAGCTAAATATTTATTAGAAAAAAATAAATATTTAGTTTGGAGCTAAATATTAATTTAAATAATAAATATTTAATTTCTAAACTAAATATTTATTTAACAAAGTAAGACTTTTTATAAATGACATAGTGAAAAAAAATTACTTGCAAGAAAATATCCTGGTTATTTTCTCTTAAAACGCGCTAAACAGCCATAAATATTGCTTCTAATTTTTTACTGCTTTTCTTCACAAACGGCACCCCATAGATTTATAAGCCTTTTTAAATCACTAAATCGTTTCACTTTCATTACGGATGCGTGTGAGACTCATTAGCGCCCTCTTGTGCCCATTAACACCATGTGTTTCGTGTCCTGGACAGCATAAGCCCACCATAGTTTTTTTTTCTGTCATGACCTGAACTGTCAATTCAATGAACCACTCTGTTTATTATAAAACAGATTTCCAATAATGAAACTAAGCCAATGAACACATAGTCGTTCCGTTTACATCCAACAAACCTGTAATTTAATCTCTAATTACCGCATATTACACATTTACCTTTCTTTCCTGTGTGACTGGCGCTCTTGCATGATCCATGCCTGCTCGCTCGCGGCTCATGGTTTAATCTTCATTAAAAAGTCGGAATAAAATCTGTAGGTTTTCCTGGAGTCGAGCCGAGCAGGAAGAAAGAAAGTGTGCCCTTTCACTTTAATCCATTGCAACAGTCAAACTTTTCGGTCTCTCCCTGCCGCTCGCCTCACAGTGTTTATATCTGCATAAACCTGCCAGAGCTTCCAGGATTGTCTCGTGTTTCGCTTTTTCTACGGTTTAAAGCGCAGGAAAATAACTCGACGCTTCTTACTTCCTTCTTTCTCCGCTGCTGCCCAATCAGAGCCAGGCGGCTGCGATAGGAGCTTATCAAAACCGAAAGAAGAAACGCACGCCACCATGCCCAGCACCATCAGCATGCTGATTGACTTGATTTCTTTTTTTTTTGTCACAGCCTGACATGGAAGCCGAGAATAAGGGTTTCAAATGTTGTCCAACCTGTTTGTGTTTTCTATACCAACTCCTGAGAATACATTCCCAGCACAGCAGTTGTACTTTATAACAATGAGGTAAATGTAGCTATTTATACCACAAATAAAGATCCTCTATAGAAACAAGCTCTATTATCATGATTTTATTTTGTATAGCACAGCATGATGCAGTCACACTAGTTATTTTTGTAGGCTGTTTGGACCAAACCTGTTCTGACATGCTGAGTAAGGTGGGAGTGTCCAGGTGTCAGGTGTTGAATGGGAACCAAATGTTTCTAGTCTATTTAAACTTCTATCATCCATGTTTAACTTAGTCCTTGAGTTTAGTTTCATAAAAAGGAGTAAAAAAAACAAACTGTCCACTAAGACAGGTATGTTTATTTTTTTACCCAACCTTATGAGCCCGGTTGTAAGAACGAATATCAGCTAAAAATACATAAGTGTTGCATTTTGTAGTATTTGTCCTTTTAAATTATTTAGCCTATTACATTCCTGGTTTTTATTTGTTGTTATTGATCGAGAATTTAAGAAAAAGATAAGCTGATGAAATACACATTTTTAAATAGTTAAAATCGTTGCCAAGTTTTGTAATAAGCAACATGCTGCTTAAACCTAATAAGAAATAGTTACGATCTATGAAGTAATAATACTGCTAAACCCTGATATCAATGCAAACTGTAGCTGTAAAAATATATGGTTAGTCTCTCTAAAGGTTTCATCCTACATTTACTGTGCAGTCCGACACGGTGATGGCAGCATCATGACATAGGCATGTTCCACTATGTTTTTTGTTAGTTCTTATGTGCAACAGTATAAGATTGTATCTGTAATGATTGTTTTTACTGTGACATATATATATATATATATATATACACTATATTGCCAAAAGTATTTGCTCACCCATCCAAATTATTGGAATCAGGTGTTCCAATCACTTCCATGGCCACAGGTGTATAAATTCAAGCACCTAGGCATGCAGACTGTTTTTACAAACATTTGTGAAAGAATGGGTCGCTCTCAGGAGCTCAGTGAATTCCAGCGTGGAACTGTGATAGGATGCCACCTGTGCAACAAATCCAGTCGTGAAATTTCCTCGCTCCTAAATATTCCACAGTCAACTGTCAGCTGTATTATAAGAAAATGGAAGTGTTTGGGAACGACAGCAACTCAGCCACGAAGTGGTAGGCCACGTAAACTGACGGAGCGGGGTCAGCGGATGCTGACGCGCATAGTGCGAAGAGGTCGCCAACTTTCTGCAGAGTCAATCACTACAGACCTCCAAACTTCATGTGGCCTTCAGATTAGCTCAAGAACAGTGCGCAGAGAGCTTCATGGAATGGGTTTCCATGGTCGAGCAGCTGCATCCAAGCCATACATCACCAAGTGCAATGCAAAGCGTCGGATGCGGTGGTGTAAAGCACGCCGCCACTGGACTCTAGAGCAGTGGAGACGCGTTCTCTGGAGTGACGAATCGCGCTTCTCCATCTGGCAATCTGATGGACGGGTCTGGGTTTGGCGGTTGCCAGGAGAACGGTACTTGTCTGACTGCATTGTGCCAAGTGTAAAGTTTGGTGGAGGGGGGATTATGGTGTGGGGTTGTTTTTCAGGAGCTGGGCTTGGCCCCTTAGTTCCAGTGAAAGGAACTCTGAATGCTTCAGCATACCAAGACATTTTGGACAATTCCATGCTCCCAACTTTGTGGGAACAGTTTGGAGCTGGCCCCTTCCTCTTCCAACATGACTGTGCACCAGTGCACAAAGCAAGGTCCATAAAGACATGGATGACAGAGTCTGGTGTGGATGAACTTGACTGGCCTGCACAGAGTCCTGACCTCAACCCGATAGAACACCTTTGGGATGAATTAGAGCGGAGACTGAGAGCCAGGCCTTCTCGTCCAACATCAGTGTGCGACCTCACAAATGCGCTTCTGGAAGAATGGTCAAAAATTCCCATAAACACACTCCTAAACCTTGTGGACAGCCTTCCCAGAAGAGTTGAAGCTGTTCTAGCTGCAAAGGGTGGACCGACGTCATATTGAACCCTATGGATTAGGAACGGGATGTCACTTAAGCTCATATGTGAGTCAAGGCAGGTGAGCAAATACTTTTGGCAATATAGTGTATATATATATCTATCTATCTATCTATCTATCTATCTATCTATCTATCTATCTATCTATCTATATATATATATATATATATATATATATATATATATATATATATAAATGCATATTCTTTACAAATTGTCTAGAAAAGAGGACACCGATCTCTAGAGATTTCCTAGAACTGATTAGAACATTCTGTTAAAAAGAAAGGGTTGACTTTACAAGAGGAAATAATAGCTCAGGGTTTCTCACGCTTCGTCCCTCCCCTGATGTCTTATGGACCTTCCCCGCCCACCTTCCCCACCCATGTGTCATTTCAAATTGCCATGAGACAGCTTCAGAAAGCCTTAACACAACCTGGCAACCTTAAGACAACCTGTGGAGAGTGGAGAGCTCAGATCGAGCTTCTAGCCCTGTCGAGAACTTTAGTCGATTGTTTTGGGCCTTGGAACGACAGGTCTGAAGCAGACATGCCACACTCACAGTGTTAGAAACTCGACCAACAGGTTTTCTTTCTTGTCAGGTGAGTGGGCTGATAATTGTTCTTTGTGAATATTTGGATTTGCTCCTCCCTTAAAAATCTCTCTGTCCTAATGGGTCCCCTGAAGGAGATGTTTGCCTTGGATTACTCATTTTAAAACAGAAAAATAAAAGATTAGAAGTTGACTGTACTCCTGACTTGTAGCTAAAACAATTGGTAATCTTAGACTTTAGTGTTTACTCTTTTCGTTTCTTTTGTCAGGATTCTTTGCATGATCAGCACTGACGTCATGACCACAGCTTTAGACTGTCCCCACTGAGTTGATTCCTAAAGGACAGGATTGTCTTCAGGAAAAACAAAACATGAGGTAAGCTTTACAGCAAATTCATTGGCATTTAAAAGATTGCTTGAAATATGAGGTTTGGGGTTATTTTTGAATTTAAAACTGTAGGTTTCATTTCAAACATTGAACAAATATCTTTTATTGTTACACAAAACAATGTTAGTAATGTAATTTAGCCACATTTACAGTCAACTGTAAATGTAAACTGTGTTTTTTAGGGGAAATAAACGTATTGTGATTGTAATATTAGATGAGTGAGTTTAGTTTTTGGTCCTTACATTTAAGTTGAATTTTATCAAATGATGTTTTGAAGGATGGAGACTTTCTCAAGATCACAGATTCTTCAAGAGTTGAATTCTCAGTGCAACAAACTGGCTGCCAATAACAACCGAGGCTTTAAACAAGAGTTTGGGGTAACGACTACAAGCATAAACAGAGTTTTTATCAAGGGTAAAGTGTTTATAATGTGTTTTTATTCCTCTGATTCTCAGCAGGAGCTGAATGATGTTGGGAAAGACCTCCCCAACAGAGCAGGGGGCTTGGAGGCCAATAGAGAAAAAAACAGATACCCTCACATTTTGCCATGTAAGTGAACCTCTTCTTGTGTTGCTGCTGATTACCATGAGTATATCTGGACATTTTTGAGATCTTCATTTTACTCAATCTAATTGCAGATGATCACTGTCGTGTGAGGCTGTCAGTTCAAAACCAGAACCCAAATTCTGATTACATCAATGCCAGTTTTGTCCCTGTAAGAGAGCTCACTCATACTCTTAGCTTGTGTCACTTTTCCCACCATCTTAGCCTCCCTGTGACCTTTTTTTTTCCTGCATTTAGGGCGGAGGATCAGAGAGAGACTTTATCTGCACCCAAGGTCCTTTGCCCAACACTGTAGCAGACTTTTGGAGGATGGTGTGGGAGCAAAACGTCAGGATAATCGTCATGGTGACCGCTCTGAGACAAAAGAGCACAGTGAGATTCTCATTTGATTTTTTCTGTTTTTCTTTATTTATTTTTTTTTTTCACCTAAGAGACGTACTAGCAGCTTATCATAGCTTTCCCCAAATTCAGTTACAGAAGTAGGGAACAAGACTTCATTATGATTTTGAAGAAAAAAAATAACTCCAGTTATTCTAGCAAAGGCTTAAGCTGAAAAATATCCCTTGTGGGGATTATATTATGCATAGGGTCTAATTAGATCCTTTCAACAGATTGCAAAACCTCACAAAACACTTGTTTTTGTTTTCAGTTGCCTGGCTCTGTCCTAACTCTATCCAACCACACAGCACACATTAACAAGTTGCACTATTATGTGTATTATGTGGCAATAGTGCAACCATGAAGGTGCTACAGAGAAAAGCTTCTGGTCAAAAATACTTTAAATCTTTTGATTAATACTTTTTTTTTGTTATTATTAGTTTTTTTATCTATAAAGTCAATCAAATTTTAATGATGAGAAAAGAAAGTGAACCTCTCTCAGCATTTCAAATATTACAAATCAGAAAATAAAAAAACTGATCCGGTGATTCTCAGGTTCTTCTTATTATAATCTCACTTCATTATTTAAAAAAAAAAAAGTCAAATTTTTCAGTAGCTTGTGGTATCACCTTCAACATTAACAAAAAGTTTAGGTTTTTTTTTCTCATCTGTCCATAGCACATTCTCCCAGAAGCTGTGTGCCTTGTCAGCAGATAGTTTAGAAAATTCTAGTGGCTCTGTTATCATTTGTTTTCCATAATGGTGTCCTCCTTGGTCCTCTCCCATTAAGTCCACTGTGGTTCAAACAATGATGGTGTGACATTGATGTTCCTTGAGCTTAAAGTTCACCTTCAAGCTTTTCAGAAGTCTTTTAGGGCTCTTTTGTTACCATTCATATCATGTCTTTCCTCCTGCTGTCACATCCAGGGAGGTTGGCTACAGCGTCACAAATACATTTCTAGTCATATGTGCAGCTGTTGTCACAGAAGTATTGAGCTGCTGGAAATGGTCTTATAGCTTTTACATTTAACATGTTGTCTGTATTTTCTTCTAATCTCCTGAGACAACTGAACTTCAAGTCTCCTGGTCCATGTTGAGTGTGGTACACACCATGTCACCAAACAGCAAAGTGACCACCTGCAGCCCTATATGCAGTATATTATACATTAATAATAATAATAATTGAACTTTACGGGTCTCACATTGGAGAAATTTATCTCTGAATTTAAAACATCCCCTTTGAGAGCAGTGGGCTGCCACCATGGGGCTCCCGGTGAGCAGTGTGGGGTTAAGGGTCTTGCTCAGAGACCCCGAGTGGCAGTCAGTGGGAGTGGGGCTCGAACTCAGAACCTCAGGATTCAAAGCTCTATGCCCTAACCAACAAGCCGCCACTCCCCTGCATTACACTAATTACATGATTACAGACACCCAAGATGGTTTGCTCACATCATTTTTAGTCCTTACTAGCAGGTGTTATTTTGACACAACATTTTGACTCCACTGCTTTAGAACATGGAGTTGGCTCCTCATATTTTTTTAATTTTAAGTTTTTCTCTGAAACGTATAGAATATAATCTTGAACATGTAGAGATATTTGTTGTTGTTTCCAGAATTATCTTGTAAACTTTAAATTGTCTCAAAGTACAATATACATCCTGTCATATTTGTTTTCAGCAAGTTTTTTTTTACTCATTACTGCTGCTTTTCTTTCTTTGTGTTTTGCTAAATTCCACCTGTTTGCTTCAGGCCATCTATCTACGAAAGCTCTAGTTTTTATAGATTTTCAACACTGAGGATGATCCGTTCATCAGGGGCATTTGCTTAACAAATCATGACTCTTATAGAGTCATGTTGGCCTCATCTGTTTTATCACAGTGTGCACTTTTATGTTTTTGTGCAGTTGAGGTTAAACTAAAAGCATCATACTAAAATAAAAGTGTACTTTATTTTACCAATTCTGTTCTGCATGAGTGACTGTGTCTCTTCTGTGTACAGATCCTGTGTGATAAGTATTGGTCGCTGGAAGAAGGGACAGTGTATCATGGACTTTTCCAAATAACAACAGTGACTCGGAAACAGGGTCCAGATTATTTTGTGACAACCATTAACCTACGACAGGTTAGAGAGAGGCCTATCCCCCTCCCTTTAAATTTTGCACTGACCTATTACCCCCTATAGGCAGAACAGATAACATGTTTGTTTTTCAGAGGGACCTGCCGAATGACAGGATAATCACTCACTACTACTACCCGTCCTGGCCGGACCAGGGTGTCCCGAACCCATTTTCTTTGTGTGCATTCACTGAGCATGTACGGCAGCATTTGGAATCTCTTCCCCGCCTGGGTCCAGCTGTGGTTCACTGCAGGTGAGATGTTTGAGTTTAACACCGTTTTCTTCTCTAAAAACTCTTTGTTTAAACAGGGTCGCCCCCAAAGATTTGGGGCCCCATGACAGACATTGACATGGATTCCAGAGAGGGCACTTAAAAACCTTTTTGACTCCAGAGAGAGCACTTTGACACGCATTTTTACTCTAGAGGGGGCACTTTAATGTATGTTTTGACTCCAGAGATGGCACCTTCATTTGTGGTTTACCTCCATAGATGGCATTTTAACACATATTTTGACTCCAGAGAGAGCACTTTAACATGCGTTTTGACTCTAGAAAATGCAGTTTAACACGTATTTTGACTCCAGAGAGGTCACTTTAACATGCATTTTTACTCTAGAGAGGGCACTTTAATGTATGTTTTGACTCCAGAGATGGCACTTTCATTTATGGTTTACCTCCATAGATGGCACTTTAATACGTATTTTGACTCCAGAGAGGACATTTTAACATGCGTTTTGACTCTAGAAAATGTAGTTTAACACGCATTTTGACTCCAGAGAGGACATTTTAACATGCGTTTTGACTCTAGAAAATGCAGTTTAACACGCATTTTAACAGTGGTGTCAAAAGTACACACATTTGTTACTTAAGTAGAAGTATAGATACTGAAGTTTAAAAACACTCTGGTAAAAGTTAAAGTATGAACTTGAACTCTTTACTCAAGTAAAAGTGTAAAAGTATGTGCTCCAAAAACGACTTAAAGTATAAAAGTATAAAGTAACCTTTAAAAAAAGAAACAGTCATATGCCACTATATGAATTTTAAAGCTAAATTTTTCAACTATTTTGCAAAATTTCTTTGAGATAGGGCCAAGGATGAGGGAGATCTTGTTGGTCTCGATCTCCCGATACGCTCTCGCCTGTGTCCGACCTTTAAGGCATTTCAACATCTTTTCTGAATCCAGCATTGTAGCACAGCATAGACAATTCATGTTTGCAGTTTGAAGAACACCTGCTTGCTTCTGATGATTTCCTTTGGCGGCACAAATTAGCACAAATTTGACAAATAGCTAACCAATGAGTGTTTGCATTATATGACTCATCCAATGACACTAGTTTTCACTACATGTGAATGGCGGCAATGATCTGCATTGGATGGCGCACATGACGTGAAATAAATATCTATAAACATTAAACCAAAGCCAAAAGTAACGAGTAACATTTTAAAAATTTAAGGAATAGAAAGTACAGATACTTGTGGGAAAATGTAATGAGTAGAAGTCAGAAGTAGGAAGAAAAATAAGTAATGGAGTAAAGTATAGATACCTAAAAAGTGTAATTAAGTACAGTAAAGAAGTATTTGTTCTTTGTTACTTGATACCTCTGGCCACAACTGATATTAACCCTCTAAAGAATATGACATTTTCCTGTTGCATGGTATGTTTGTGCAAATTCCTAACTCTGTGTGCTTTCTGGTTTAGTTGCTTGGCCTCTGTGTTATTTACAGACACATGATAGGCTAATTACAAATACTGGATTAACCGTGGTTTAATTTTCTTAAAAAAATAAATTAATTAATTTAAAAAAAATCAACAAACTTCAATTATTTTCTGTTTAAGACAAACAGCAGTGCACAGATGGCTGGCCCTCTGATCTTAAGGAGGGTTGACTCAGTAGTTGTAGCCAGCAGGTTTTATTATTTTACTCAACAGGTTAATGATCAACTGTTACTCAGGTAACACCTTTCTTAAAAAACTGAGTCACGTGTGGAACGTCTTTCTCCGTCTCTCCTCTTTCTCCTTTCTTTTTGTTCTTTTTTGAAAACCAGACTTTGGTTTCTGGGGGTGCTGCACTCTTTAGCCATGGAGATTTTTTCCACACTGCTGTTACACATTTTCTTGTTTATTTGATTTATTCATTGTCACTATGTCAAATGATGTGAGTGTGGCACTAAAACCCCGATACAAGCAAACTGCTGCTGATAGACGGGGGCCCGATGCACAAAGGTAGGACCTGTGGACCAAACCATTTCTTGAAATGGGTTGGTTCAGAAAAAAAGGGCCTTTTTTGCCCTTTAGTACTGAGAAATCTGTGAGAACACAAAGATAATTTTTGTTACCGTCAGATTTTCTTTATATTTGAAATATATTGTGGAACATGTCTTTGGGGGACCTTCAGTCACAGGCCCTTGGAATCTTCCTGTTCTCCCCTACGATGCCCCTAGGTCTAATGGTTATGTTTTTGGCTCCTGTGTTCAGTGCAGGCATTGGCCGGTCAGGGACGTTCGTGACATTGTTGTGGCTGATGCAGCTGTGTGTGAGAGGGATCCAACCTGACATCAAAGCTGCTGTGAAGGACCTTCGGCTGCATCGAATGTGGATGGTCCAGACTCTTGTAAGTCTACCCCGATCAACATTTTTATTGCTATAATTACTTAACAGCCCAATTACCACCCAGTTCCACTCGGGTTAATCACGGCCTTGAAACTATTCACAACAAACAATGAACAGGCAGGTCTGATTCACATCTTGATAAACAGAATTCAGTTGGTTCCAAATGCAGATCCAGATCTGGTTTTATCCAGACATATAGTCTTAAATGCAAATCTAGGGATCTGAACTTTATCCTAATTAGCATAGAATATAGTCAGATGCAGTTAATCATTTACTACCAACTGGCAAAAAGTTATCAAAGGAAGCCCAGGAATAAAATTGTACAATGCGGATCAAGTAAAAGGCTAATCCCATTCCTCCAAAAAAAAAAAAAAAAATATTAAATCTAAATTGATTCTGCTGAACAGCTTCTTTACATTTTAGTATCTAACTTTGGATGTGAAAAAAAACATCTAACATGGACATGTTCAGAAACAACTTTCTTTCCTTTTTTAGCCATTTTGGCAAAATTGCATTTGTTCAAACTACTATTCGATGTCTCACTTTGGGATCCGCTTTTAGTGTCAGACAGATGTCGTCATACCAGAATGCCAAACAATGCTGCTACTGCAAAAACAGTTCAAATCATCACCCCTCCAGCACCGTGCTCAACAATTGGTACAAGTTATGCTGATATTTGTTAAGGCTGTATACATACATTCACACAGCAGCACTGAGTACTCATATTCATAGGCTTCCTGTAGTTGCGTGCCTTGCACATCAACATGTGGTAGAAAGCTGTTATCAAACACTAAGAATATCCAATTACAACACAATTACTCTACCAAACAAAGCAAAAGGCCTCCTGTTTTAGTTTTGTATAAAAAATGCATTTATAACATCGAGATGAATAAAATATAACTTTAAAAAAACAATTTAAATAAAGTATTGAATATGTCAGCAATGAATTTGAGTGAGAAAACTCATGAATGTTCTGCCAACAGCTAACAGCTAATAAAAAACCCGATATTAGGTTTCACATAAAAAAAAAAAAAAAAAAAAAAATGGTTTTGCATTCATATGACTTGGTTGTAAGCACATGTAAAAAATTACAAACCCTAATCTAAATGAGAGCACAAAAAGGGACAACTGTAACTTTAGGAGGATTGTGAAGCAAATTCCATTCAAGAGTTTGGCGAAACTTTACAGAACTGGGACTTCAGCTGAAACTGAAGCTTCAAAAGGCCTTACCCAGATATATTCAGGCTGCAAATGATGCATTTCTAACCTGATTTAGGATGACAGTCATCTGTTATGGTCTATGGCACTGGTCTAAGGAGAAAAATAGAATTGGTTGCCTCTAACAGTGCTTGACATCCTCATAGCCTGACCTAAACCATTGGAATTATTCATACAAAGTGTATTATCAGAAGGATGACATGAAACATCAAACCAAACAATGCATATGAGTTTAAGTTTCCTATAAAAGGAAGCTCAGGTGTGCCACAGGCTGACCTGACTGAATCTAGACCATCCTGTACTGATATAAGCAATGCAAAAATTGCCCCAAAGTAATGCATCCTCACTGTAGTGTACATTCTTTTCTGTGGAACATCTATGCATTAAAAATCCTATTTTATTGAACTTATGAACTATTTAAATTGTCACTAGTTATAAGCCATAAAAATCCAATTGAAACTTTTGAAATGTAAACTTGTGTATAATTAATATTTCTATGTAGATTGATATATATCTGACATATTTTAGCTATTTGCTTCAGACCCTTTTCACTTTCCTGACGCATTCCTTGTTTCAAAATAATTTTATAATCTTCTTTTGTGTGTACTCAGGAACAGTATATACTTATTCATCACTGTCTGTTACATTGGCTTGGCGAAGGAGTATCACCAAGGTAAGAATTGAGAAATAGGCCCTCACTGAGAGCAGACAGGCAGGATTAGAAGGTGATGCAACCTATAAGAACTGAACATCTCCTCTTTCACGGCAGGCAACAGATGCAGGGACCGGGTTTGATTTCTAACCAAGCCAAGAAGGATCGACCGCAGAGCTCAGGGAGGAGGAAACGACAAAGCTCCCAACAGAAACCTTCGGCAGACCAACCCCAGAACACAGTGCAGCAGAGTTTTAAACCTGGGAACCTGCTGAGGAGGCTGATACCCTCCTTGTCACAGATGAATCAGGCATCGCAAAATGCCTAAAGACATTTTGAAGAATGCATAGAAGCGCTGAAAAGCATGACATCTGATGTAAAAGAGAAAATACATTCTTCATGCTGCTTAATATTGAACTTCTAAGGGTGTAGCTAATGACTGCAGATACGCTGCTGTATGTACACTGAGAAGCCCCAGAGGCAAAGAACTGCCGTGACAACACAGATAAATGTTTTTAACACCGACACAGCAGTTTGTACTGTAACCAGGATGAAAAACTAAGGGAATAATTCATCAGGCTAAACCTGTTATTCTGCTAATCTACTATTCATGAGAAACGGAAGCTGCTACCTTTGCATCCAGTAAAATACTGCAGGCAGAGCCTTTTTTTTAGGTCAACAAAAAACTTCTGAGCTAATATTCCTGGTGAGGGCAGCTGTGGGGCTTTTTTTTTTAAATCTCCATTGGTGATAGAGCACTGCTGACATGTATTATATTAACTGTTGCAATAAAATTTCCCATTTTATTCCTTTCATATTAAAACTATCAAGCCCATCAATCGGGTTTCAGTTTGCAGCAAAGACAGACACATTTTGTAGTGGCTGTACAAAAAAGGTCATGTTTGAAAAACACAGGCACTGCCATTCTCCTTAAAGGACTGAAACTCATTACAGTTCATGGAGAAACTACTGGTATTATACAATATAGAACATACAGGGAAAACCCAGTCTAAGTCTTTAATCATTCAGAGTAGAGTCGACATGAAGCGTTGGATCCGTCTATAATCCTCGATGTCCTTTAAAGATAAAGTTTGCGTCCACAGCGCTTCCTTTGCCACACCTTCACCCTGTGGCAAGTGCTATTAGGTGGGGCCAGAAAGTAGCAATAAAATCCATGCTGGATTTATTTCCGGGCTGCAAGGTGGTGCACTTTGTAGCACTGTTGCCTTGCAGCAAGGTTTTGGGTTCGATTCCCCGTCCAGGGTCTTTCTGCATGGAGTTTGCATCTTCTCCCCGTGCATGCGTGGGTTCTCTGGCTTCCTCCCACAGTCCAAAAAACATGACTGTTAAGTTAATTGGCCTCAGGTGTGAGTATGAGTGAATGGGTGCATGTCTCTACATTGCCCTGCGACAGACTGGTGACCTGTACAGGGTGTACCACGCCTTACGCCTATAAACTGATGGGCATAGGCACTGACCCAACTGCAAACCTGACGGAAAAGTGGGAGAAGATGGAAGGACTTATTTTCTAACAAGATTCAATACAGGCGAGCTCCAGCAGAGGGTGCACTTAAGCAATCTCAAAAGCTCACCATATCCGAATGAGCAGTTGACTCAATCCAGAAATGTACCATCAGAAAGGATTTACATGACTTTTTTTTTATATCTAGCATCATCTTTCTAATACAGTTCTCTAATACCACTGAAGTTTTCGCCGTGAGACTGTGTGACCAAGGCAGACAATGAATAAAAAAAAAGAAAAGCAGCAAAGTGTAAGCCAACCATGGTGACAATTGGAAATATATTACAGATTAAAACAAGAAAATTAACATTTATACCAGACTATCGGTCGGGTGAACCAACAGTTGGAATAACATTTAAATTAAATTTAGGTCCACTAAAAATAAAGATTAGACTTTAAATCCTTTGGCCAAAAAAAAAAAAAGACAAAAAAACAGGCAACTGCCTCAATGAGACAGATCCTCCTCTGTAATGATTTTATGTTTATATACAGTTTGTGTCCAAGCTAGGCTGGCACATAATATAAACAGATACATGCCACCCCCAAAAAGAAAACAGAAGTGGGAGTAAGAAGAGCAAACTAGTTATAATGAGCTTTCAAAGGCTGGGTGATAAAAAACAGAAGTTCTTTTTTGTTTTTACATCTCCACCGGTCCAACTAGTGGACGCTCTCCGACATGTTAAGGGCTTCCTGGATTTCACGGACAGCAAGAATTCGGGTGAGCATCTGCTCCAGGTGCTCTCTGGGAATCGGTTGTGTTGAATACCAAATGGGGCTGTTTGGAGCCACCACGGGCTCAGGAGTCAGGTAGAAGGTGTCATTGCGACCTTTAGCACTCTGAGGACTGAGGAAACACAAAGGAATAGCATTATCAGGATATTTCCAAGACTACATTTACATTAAAATATAACGCGTTTCTAATCTTGCAGATACAGCAAAGATGATAATGTACCTTTCTTGCAATACATTGATGCTTTTTTAAAATAAACATAAAAGAGCTGTAGCCATTTATGCTTTGATAACCTTCACGTTCATTAATTTTCTGTTGACTTAAAAACTGGTGCCTCTTTTAAAGGAACGTGCAGAATTTCTCCTTTTCTCCACGTTATAGCCACTGGAATACAAATTGTGGTATTGGTCACAATCAAAATCTGCCAGGAAAAGTCTAACTGGTGGATGAGTAGTTAAGGAATGTTGAGGCCAGAGGTCTCCGACTCCAGACGAGAAGAGCTTCTAGTCTGACCTAGATAATGCTCATCACTCTTCATTTCCTCTGCAGAGCTTAAGGCTGAGTTTACTCCTGCTTTCTGCAGTTTTAAGTGAATCTCAGTTGTATAAAATGTTTTGGGTTTTTTTTTACTCATGAAGTTATCAAACATAACTCAAATGTTTGGTTAACATTAAATTCCCCCAATAACATGTCACTGGTAGGTAAACAAGTCTGCATTCTTCTCAAAATACCTCAGGAGAAGGTTGATCATGTGGTTTTTCTTTTATTAAAGGGATAGTGATGAAGCTCGGGACTGTAATTTAACTGAAGTAGAGAAGCAATGGGAACAGTGTTTTTACTGTTAATAGAGAGGAAAATTAATAACCTGGATAAATATCAGTCATCAAAGGAATACCAACATCAGATAAAAAAAACAGTGCATCACTCAGAAATTAAAGACCCAACTACATTTGTGTCATTGGAAGATTCTGTCAGTGTTTGAGACTTTAAGAGCTACAGTTGAGATGATATTTTACAGTTTTTATAACCTTTCAGAAAGCCTGACTGACATATATTTTAAAAAAATGAAGTAATTCTTTTGAGAGAACATCACAAGAAAAAACTATTTAGCAGTTTTTAGTTTTTTCTTTTGATTTTTCATGATGAAACACAACATAACATCTTATCCGCTCAACTCCCAACAATCTGCCATTTTATTTAATGACAGCAACCAAATAGAGAAAATTAATTGTCTCATTATAAAAAGCTGCTTTATATTTACCATTTGAAGAGGTAGAAATCGTAGAGCTTAATAGGGCAGCGTAGCGGGTTCTCAGGGTCCTCCAGCTGTTCCGAGTACATGTCATCTGTCACTGAGAGAAAAAAAAAACAGCCAGTCATCCTTACAATGGGGAATTTATTATCAATAATAAATAAACCTTAATATTTTGGATATTTAAAAGAAAGCACAAGGTGATACCTTGGTATTAATACCGTGGCCAAACATCAAAATTTGAAAACAGAAAATAATAAATGGCATTGCTACAATTCTGCAAACTGACTGTTATTCATTTGATAATCTGTGACAAAGTACACAATATCTATGTATACGTGACTTGAGGACATCAAAAATGGGCCTATTTAATGTGGACTCGAGTCACATGGCTTGGACGGAGTCATGAAGTTGAAGACTTTAGACTCCACTTGACAAAATGTAAAAAGACTTGCTACTCGACTTGGACTTCAGCCTTATGACTTGACAAGACCTTCTATTTTCCCCAAAACCCAAAGGTTAAAAAGAATAATCTAAATGCTCCGTATTTCTCATGGTGTCTATGTATGTGCAAGAATGGGGTTTGTAGGGTGGGCAGTTGGTCGGAGCCCTAGCCTCTGGAGGCCTACAAAGTCTGAAGACGACAAGAAGGGGGATTTACTTTGGAATGAAATGACACCATGGTAGAAACCCCCTTGTTGGGAGGGGGAATTTGAATTGGGCTTTACACATGATATATCCAACAATAACATTTAAAAATATTACACATGAACTTAAACTGTGACATTATTTTTTTAACTGACTTATGTTTCCCTGTTATTTCTCTTTATGGTCATTACTACTCATACTCGTCATCTGCTGTTCATCCGGGAGCGGTGGCAGCAGTCGTAGTACAGCCTCCTGCAGCTCTGCTGGGGGAAGCCTGAGGTGCTCCCAGGCCAGCCGAGACATAGTCCCTCCATCGTGTCCTGGGTCGTCCCCTAGGCCTCCTCCGGGTGGGATGTGCCTGGAACAGGCATCCAGGGGGCTTCCAAAAAAGATGTCAGAGCTACCTCAGCTGACTCCTTTCGATGGAGAAGCGGCTCTACTCTAAGCTTCTCCCGAATGACTAAGCTCCTCACCCTATCTCTAAGGGACAGCCCCGCCACCCGTAGAGAAAGCTCATTTCATCCGCTTGTTTCCTGGATCTTGTTTCAGGCATGATCCAGATTTATTGACCATTGGTGAGGGTAGGAACGTAGACCGACCGGTAAATCAAGAGCTTTTCCCTTTTGCTCAGCTTTCTCTTCACACCAACAGACCAGTGCAGCATCCATATTATAGCAGCAGCTGTACTGATCTGTTCATCTATCTTGTGCTCCATCCTCCCCTCACTCATGAACAGGACCTTGAGATACTTAAACTCCTTCACTTGAAAATCTTAAGATTAGTTTAACCTGTTACCTTTTTGTCCGATGAACCTCTCTGCTGACTTCAGGTACCGTATGCTGGTGCTCTTGTCTTTGGGATTGTTGGGACTTTTCCTGGTGTGTCTCAGCACCTTCGAGAAGGCCAGTTTTAGATGCTGCTCCACTGTTTTTAGATGGAAATGCCTAGAAAAAAGTAAACCATTAAGCAGTGAGGCAGGCATCAGTTAAGGATTCAGTTTTAAAGCTGTTGGATTAAAGTGTGATGCAGGAAAAACGAAAATAATAAAAGAACTAAATAAATTAATAAATTGATGAGAGGAGGATATAGATGATGGAGCGTTTTTTTAACTATTAAATTGTGAAAATTGTCATGAAGAAGAAAAACAACATGCTAAACGGAAACTTCATTTTGAAAAAAACCCTTGCATTTTTATATACGTTTTTGCGCTTCAATACTTTTTTGGTGTTTTTTTTAGTTGTAACAAAATTTATATATTTCTCAAAACTGCGATGTAAATGCTTTTTTTGGTCTGCATCTGGACCTTAGTGAAGAAAAAGACCAAAGAAAAAGACCGGAAGTAGGAAGGATGATGGTGCCCACTAGATCCATGGCTGAAACATAAATACATCTCATGTGCTTAAATCTGCCGCTGCCACGCTGTATTCAGAATTGTCACGCGAAGAATTGTATTCACGTGTGATTTTCAATGTACCTGCGATTTACTGCAAAATACCACATTTGTTTCCTATCTTATTTATTGGGCATAGAGCAGAGTCAGAAATCCTCAGCTTTGAACTTTTCAGGGGTCACTTTTAGGGGATTTGATTATGCACTGATAAAAGACGACTGATTTCTTAAAATATAGTAATCCTTTTTTTTCATTAAATTTCTGTAAAACCGTCAGAGCACAAGAGGGCTTTGAAACTCACTTTGTATTGAAGAACATAAGCGTTGTGAGCAGTGTTGATGGGGAATGAGCTCCCAGCTGTTTACATTCCCACAGCATCTCCTCTGTTACATGACTGGGAATAACATAACCTGCAGAAAGAGGAATAGAGCAGAATAACAACAGCTGGAAGGTTTGTAAAACTATTACGCACGCAACTTTCTTTATAAAGGTTAGCAGAAATAGTTGATTTGTAGGTCATTTTTGCTGAGTACCGATCAAATGCACACAAAAATAATAAAACTCCTGAAAGCAGAACAAAAACAGCACATGTGGTTGTACCTAGCGGATGGACAGACGGCCTCCAAGGTTCCAAAATCTGATGAAGACTCTGGGCGAAACGAGTATAGTACTGATCAGAGAAGATGTCGTCAACTCGACCGTTATCAAATAGATACTGCAGGAAAAAAAAAAAAGAGATGCAGCTCATTAGTGGTGTCATTACTTCTAGTCCACTGATAGCACTGATGTTTGGCGAACAACTCAAACACATTTTTCAATAAAACAGTCAAAATAAACATTAAAATAATTTAACTATGTCTTATTTGGAAAGGCAGCCAAATGCTAGTTCAATATTTATGGAGAAAAATAATAATTTTTTAGTTTTGTTCATAAATGACTGAAATGAAAAGCTCTGAGTGTTGACCAGAAAATGTTTCAACTATGCACAGGGTTTTGGGGGTGAATGAGGATAACTCACTTTTTGTATGCATAGAAATACGTAGTACAGAACATCCGCCTCATAAGATTCTTCTTCAAGCCCCCGAGCCTCAGTTGTCATCAAAGACAGGCCCATGCAGAGCTCAGCAACCGCGCATGACACTAGGTCCTCCTGGAAACGAAGAGCCTGTCGTCCTGAAATCCCAGAGATGAAACTGTTTGAACAAGGTAATGTCTTTATACAGCCTGGTGTTTGTTTTAAATTAACACAAAAAAATCCCTTACGGCCTATTGGAGCAAGTTTGTTCTGGTCCGATTTGTCTAGCTCAGCGTTTTTCCGCTGAGCCCAGAGTCGCCACACGTCCAGCCCCTCCTCTGGTTTCAGTGTGGCGGGCAGCAGTAGCTCCTGTACCTGCACCTGCTGCTGACCTTGGATGTCTACTTCTGCTACGACGGTCTGACCCTACGCATTAAATGAAACAAACCTCAGCGGAGCTGAAATCAAACACCTGCAGGAATAAAGTCTAGTGGATACTGTGTTATTACCTGTAGCTGCTGTCCATCCTGCCCAGGCAGCCCCTGTGTGTGCAACACCTGCTGCTGTGGGTCCCAGATGATAGACTGTGTGGCGTTGGAGTAGCCTTGTACTGCTACGGGAATGTGGATGTTTCCATTCATCAGCTGGGCAGGGAAAAGTGTGTTTGCAGCTAGGGTGTGCACCACTTCTTCTTGGGTGCTCATCCCTGCAGAGCTTGTTATGCTGGAAACCGCCTGCACAGTTTGACTCTGACTAGACGGGCTTTTTAACTTGTCACTTTCGACTGTTACTTGTGTTGGCATTGTGGTCATTGTTGTAGTGTTTGTCCCTGCCACCTGCACCGTCCCATAAGCCTCCTGGGGGATGGCAATATGTGTGACCTGCTCACGGCCTCCAGATCCAGCAGGAGCAGAGTAAACAGGAATGGTCCAGGTCTCACCTGTGGGACTTGTTATAGTCCCAGTGGCACTGTAAAGGTGGGAACTGTCTACAGTTAGCAGGTCTGGCCGCAGGGAAACATAACTTTGCTGCTGCCCCTGACCCTGGGGGATAGCCAGGACTGTGGCTACCTGCTGACCTGGCAGGGCATAGGACACTGTGATGGGCATGTCCACCTTACGCTTTTTGGCTGGCTGCAGGACCCCTGCTGCTTGGGATGTGGCAACTGTGGTCCCCATAACCCTTCTCTCTGCACTGTCCTGCTGCTGAGTGGGTGAGAGGGCACCAACGGTCTGGATCTGGATCTGTTGTCCACCTGCCACAGCGGCCACAAGCTGGGCTTGCAGCTGGAAAACACAGGATTGAATGCAATAATAAAAACACTATTTTCTACTGTGTTTTACATCTAACAATATTACAAATTCCCACTGCACAAGCTGTACCAATAATAAAGCATGGCAAAACCTCAGCTTTATTAGAACATGGGAAGAGATACTCCAAGAAATCAACTGTTGGTCAGGATCAGATTTTGCATGAAGCTGCTGACCACGGGGTCAGCTTGAAACAAAGCATATGTTGACATATAGGCACAAATACACCCTAAATAAAGATGGGAATTTTAAGCATCAGTAGGTCTTTTAACTGGCACTCTTAGAATTTGTTAAATTCCTATCCTGTGACATCTTGTGAGCTAAATGCATTCCTCTAATATCATTAGTTTGTGAAGATACCTGTTGTTGCTGTTCCTCTGTTAGGTCCCCAGGCTGAATCAGCTGTGCAGTGGTTACACCTTGCAGCTGCTGATGGGAGCCAGCAGGCACCTGGAGAACCTGACCAAGCATCTGACCTTGCTGCTGTCCTTGAATCTGCACCTGAGGATAAGTATAAAACTGAGAACATTAATTAGAAATATACTTCCAAACAGAAAATGCTAACATAATGTTATAGTTTGCAGACCTGGACAATCTGCTGCTCTGCATTCTGTTGGACAGACTGCTGCTGAGATGTGGACTCCTGCATCTGCTGCTGCGGTTGGACCTGGACCTGAACCTAGAAGAGAGGGCAAAGTTCTATTTTCTACAATAACTACAAATTAAAAATAATTGTAGGTCTGAGGTCAAGGTTTAACTCTACAAAAGAAATCAGGAGTCCCCCCACATCCTGACTTCTCTAAACCTACATTAATAAGACATTTTGTAAGTATTTACAGAAGAATATCTTTAAAATGGACTTTATTTGACCCTTTATGACTAAAATGTTGTTTGAAGACTGACATCTCAGTTGTTCAGTTTTGATGCATCCATCAGGCATCCATGTTAAATGGGTCCAACCTAGCAACGTTGAAGTGGATGCATTCTGGATGGATGCTGTGGATACTTAGAAGCAACCAGCATCAAGCTTAACTCAGAAACCAATGACAAATCCAGGTAAGGTGAAGGTGAAACAAGTAAAAAAAAACAACAACAAACAAAAAGAACCTTGTTAAGTACATGCGAGACACACGAGTTAAAAACAGTTCTGCAATTCTGTGTTTGGCCATGGGTGGCAGTATCATTAGAAAACTCTGTAATGTCTCTTTAAATGTCACACTGGTGTTTTTTTCAGAAAGATGCTACACATATTATTGTTTATTAAATGTTATTGGGGCTGACCATTAACAATAACTACAGCTTTTAATTTAGGATACAATGCCGCCAATCCTTGTTGTAACCTTAAGCATCTTGGACAGCACAGGGTCAGATCTGCTGCCAAGCATGTTAACAATATAATGAATAAAGTAAATTATAACAATATTAAAACATGCAGTATGTTGTATTTTGTTATTTTAATAGTTAGGTTGATTTTACACATAGTGACAATCTAATAAACAAACATGAATGGTATACTGTGCAGGCCAATATAACTATTTTTTTTATGTCTGCAAATACCTTCAAAAAATGTGTATCATAATTTTATTTGCATTGCTGGGTGTGACCAAGTCTTGCTTATTTACCGGGCATGCCAGTTCCAACAGTGACCCAGCCACTTCTGTGCTGTCTGTATAGATGCAGTTTGCCTCTTGTTGGTAGACCATGGTCGTAGTGGTGGTTGTAGTGTCTCCACTTTGTTGGCTGAATTCCTGCAGGGCATCAGGACCTTTGCTGGCCAAGGACTCCAGAAACTCCTTCATGCGATGCTGAGGGATGCTTCGAGCTTTCTGTCTCACAAGCTCTTCATAGGAGCTGGAGCCGTCCATGGAATTATTCATATCTGTAGACTGTGATCACCCAATTGTGGTGAAAATCTGTAGAAAATGTAGTTGTTTATAAGAACATTTTAGAATTCCAATTTAAAAAAACATATTACAGACATGGTGACTTTAAGGGGTGATAACACAATTTATCACTAAATTCGTACTGAAAGGGAGCAAAACGGCTGGTGATAACAGGGACAGAGATTGTAATAGGAAAGGGTTAATTCGAGTTGAGTGTAAACGAGCAGGGACAAAAGCGCGCTCACTTTCCAAATCTGACGCAGCAGTCGGTAACAGCTGAATGATGAAACCGTCATGCTTAAAACTGGATTTATTTCACTGTGATGTCTACATTTGAAGGCTTGAACAATCGTTTACCAAGCTATTGATTACACAACACGCTAGGTTAGCCAGGTACATTGCTAACTAGCCGCGTGTTGTTTCCAAAATTTAGCTTTTCACTGTTCCGTTGAAAATAAACATCGAATCTAGCACCTCAAATGGAGGCGGCGTTACTGCCTATCAGCATGTTGTGTTAAAACCCACAGCCCCTGTCTAACCCCCTTGTGTCGGACCTATTTTTTTCTGATTACACTAAAGCTAACAGGCTAAAATTAGCATGGACACTGGCTACCTCTCTCTTAAAAAGGTCGAGCTTTAAGTCGTTCCCAGCGCTCCTCTTCCAAAAAGCATGAGAGCAAAATGCTTTTCGTTTTTCTTTTCAACAGCCAATTAAAACTTTGTATTTTTCCGTTTGCTGTAGTATTTTTCTTTTTTTTTTTTTTACCTCTACATTCATATTCCGTTGGGCGCCATCTTACAACAGCGTCCTCAAACCAATGGGCTACCGATTTGCAACTCAGAGGTGTTATCGCGGTATTCACGCCATGTAGCATCGCGAGATGTTTCGTTTGCCATGTAGTTTGTTAAAGGAGACTCATGCGAGCTAAACACCAGGCAAGACGAAGTAGATGTCACGCCACCTTAAAACACATTTCTCCCAGAAGGACGCTCTCAGTGGTTCACGGGCTTCTGAATCTTTTAAGGTAGTCCTGCAGAGATTCGCCAAATATTCAGTGGGGTCCTCTGAAGCTATGGCAAGGCGAGAGTTAATTCCCACGCATTTAATCCGGCGCGGCTTGATTCCCACGTTTTCTAATGTTATGGTTTAATATGTTTGGTTTAATATAGTATCATATGGATTTGTTACTTTAAAACTTCACACAATTGCTAAACTAAAGTCAAATGTACTCGGTCATTGTTTACATCAGTTGTAGATGCTACAAAAAAGCTTTATCAAAGTTATCATAGCATAAAATAAAGCAAAAAAATTAAAAACTGAGAAGAATGTGTTGCATTTTGTCTGACCAATAGTATGGATCCAGATAAGTAGAATACATTAAAACTTAATTAATTGATAGAGTATGTATGATTTTTTAAAATTAATGTATAACTTAAAAGGAACAAATATGTTCTTTTTTACATCTCTTTGCAGGTGATGAAGCAGACTGAAGATGTTTAATCTTTTCTCCTTTTTTTCCCTTTCCTGTTCTACTTACATTGGAGTGTCCATGTAATCTGTAATATTCCCTGCATTAATTATAATAAAGCTATTTATATGCAAAAATCAAGCGGAACACTATGGTGATAGCCATACTGCTCCACTTGTGAAAGCAAAATCTGTTGGGCTCTTTTTTTGGCATCAAGGCAATTATTCTTGTCACATTGCCAGACAGAACACTGTTCAAGAAAAAAATAAAAAGGTACAAATATTTTTTTTTAAATCCAGGTACAGAGCAGCGATGATGGAAAGATCTATTTCTGTTAAAGGTGTTGATTTGTGGAATAAGCTTATTAGTGAGTTAAAAATAGCTGAAACTTATTCTATGTTTCATAGAAACCTTAAGGTCATTTTGATGAGTCTATGACAGTGGATAAGCTGATGTATAGCTGGTTTTGTTGCTCGTTTTCTGTGTATTGCTGAACATGGCTGAGTTATCTGAGAGTTGAATAAGTAATAATTTATTGAAAATGGAGGCAGATAATATAAGTGTTTACTTCTTTCTGCGTCTTTTCTTTCATTCATGATTTCAGTTCTCACCTATACAGGTCTTATGTTTTTTAATGAAATAAATAAAAAGTTGGCTATGGGAAGGAAAAGGGGTAAAATTAAAATATATTGTTAGATTTCCATTCTCTCCTGTTTTCCACTTTAAAGGTGTTGAACTATTTAAATCCATTATCTATCTAATCAACATGCATTTATTCATTTGTTTGTTAGACATTAAAAATTGAATCCATCCGTCAGTCCTTGAGTCATCAGTATATTCATCTATTTTCTTCATGCAGCCATGAATATATCATCCAACCAGCAATCTCATCTTTTTTTCCCCCCATTATTTATCCACCAATATATCTGAACATTGTCCAGCTGTCCATCTTTTGCTAACCTGTTTTTTTTTTTTTTTTTTTTTTTTTATCAATGATCCAGCCCTCATCCAACAGTGTGTTTTTTGCTGGTTCTACATCTCAAGCCTAACCACTGGCCAGGCTGGCTTAAATTTAAAATTAAATCCTAAATTCTGATTTCTATAATAAATAATGACAAGCTCTGAAAATTAAAATATAAAAACATGTTGGAAACCAAAAAGCAATTCCCACAAATGTATAAAAGGTAAGGAGAATGTAATACCGCTGATGTATTTACAGTTGTTCATATTAGGGATAAACAATGTCTATTACCAGGACAAAACATACATAAGCTGCCTAGACAGCAATGGGTTTGTCAACCATTGGTATCATACACACAGACTGAGGGTATATTCAGTGACCCCTGTTGCTTAATGCAGCAAAAAAATTCTAGAAGATAAAGAGATACTGATGTATTAAAAAATAATAAGTGTACTCATAATTGCAATAGACCAAATCTTCTTAAAGAGTGCTTGACATCTATCAATCTGGATAAGGTTTTTAAACCTATTTCTCAGGACCCAGAGAGTTATTTACAAATGGAAAAAAAGAAGCTAACCTTTTTTAATGACTGAACAACAAAACTGTTCCAATAGTGCATTTAGAGCCCACCCACAGTCATAACAGAACCATGCACAGTATCTAAATCATGGTAGACCTAGTTTGAGGTAAGTTTTCATAAACATTTAAGGGAGAGACCAGGGTGAAAAAAAGTATCAATATACTGTAGTTATACCAACAGTAAAACCAAGTGCAAGTGTCACTGCCTCTAGGTTGCTTTACTGCGTTTTGGACAAGGCCACTTACCATCTTTCATGGATTTACGAATTCTGTTTTTTACCTGAAACTAATCATTTTTGCCTTCAGTTTATGACCATAATCTCTAAGTATCGCATGTTAAGCAAGGGCAACCCAAAGCACACCAGTAGGTCTACACACAATGAGTCAGAGATGAAAAAAGTGGCCTAGTCAAAGTTCAGACTTAAATCTAAATACCTGCATTCCTTTAAATCTCTCATGGTAGAAACAGCTAAATCAAAACAGTTATTACAAAAGAAAAGAAACCTGATTGGTTTGGATAGTTTCTTTTCTTAAACAATTAAACAGTCATAAAACTGCAGTTTGGGTTTATTCAGGTTATGTGTAAAATAATACATTTAAAAAACTGAAAATTTAAGTGCAACAGGCTGCTATTTTCTATAAACATTTAACTTTACATAATCTATATAAAAAAATGTATATAATAAAAAAAAATGCAAAATCGGGCTCAGATTGTTTCCCATCCATATAAGATTCTAGAAAAACACGACACCCTTTTTTAAAATTTCATTTGATAAATATGAATATTACAGCTCCATCAATGAGAATGGTTCCTGAACAACCACCAAAAGCTGAATGACTAATTACTTAAAAAATGTGAAACATGCTCAGTAAATAATCAACAGACAATTTTTAAATCATATCAATTTTATTATTTGCTGTCCAAAAGGACCCCTGTGATTCTTAAGGAGGGATGGAATCACCTCGGTTACAAAGTCAAATATGGCATCCTGAGAGCATCCTCTTTTTGTAAAACCAGCTGTCTTAACATTTCCACATGAAGTCTGTTTTTGATCAAGTTGCTTACATACCAAAAGCAGATGCCAGCATAACGTGTAATTAGTTAGCGCTGCAGCAAAAACGGGAACACAGACCTTGAGGAGACACTGGCAGCCATAAGGCGGCTTCATATGCTTTTTAAAAAATGTTGCAGGAGACAATAAAAGGCAAATCATTTAAAGCACTCTCAGTTAGAGCTTCTGTGTTCTTGCTGATGTTACATAGAAGATGATGCAAACACAGTGGTCCAGTATCTAAAGGCTCATGGTGGAAGCGCAGCTGGACTGTGTCAATTAGATCTTCCCAGGGTCCTCTTTAAGTGTGACAGTTCTGTTAAAAATGAGCTGAAAGGGAAACAAATGCATATTATAATATGCTTTACTACAGTATTTAAAATATGGCTGCTAACCATTTAAAACCATTACAGAATTAAAGTGGATTTATTTTTTCACCTTGTCAGCCGTGCTGTCAGGGTCAAGGGAGAAGTAACCAACTCTCTCAAACTGGAATTTATCCAGAGCTTTAGCCCCCTTCACAGAGGTGTCCACTAAGGCACTGATGATCACCTGCAGGGAATTCTGAAGAGAAGAAAATAAGAGGAAGTAATAAGTAATCCCACTGATAATTTGTCACAGCTCATCTTGTGTCAAGCCCCAATATTGGTGACTTTCATTGGAACCTCATAAGAACTGACACAGTTGTAAAAAAAATGTGAAGCAGAAATATAATTCTACATGGTTTAAAATAAGTCTAAAAAGTTTGCAATTTAGCCTTCCTGAACCAAGTATTTGTCCAACCACTTCTATAGATTATTACAGTAATCCTACGTTAACATGCAGGCGATCTCAGCAGCAAAAAAGCGCCTGCTGCTTCATTTTTGATTTTTGTACACGTTAAGGTTAGACGCGCCTCAAGAGCATCTTTGATGCTCCTGAAGCACGTCCTGTAAAATGTGTACAGATATGTCTGATGCTTCTGTTGCTCCTGTGTTTAATTGTAGAGAGCGGCTTTGTTACATTTGCTGTGATAAGTGGGGAAAAACATAGTTTTAATATGTTTTATGCAAGAAAGTCCACCTCAAAACATTGTCTGTGCGGTCAGTTCATCACATAGACCTCCACATAGCGACGGTGCGTTGTCACTGGGAATCCCCAGCTGCAGCTGCCTCAGGCACAGTCACCTTTTGGGTTTTTTTCCATTAATGTTAGTGGCAGCCGGAAGTAGATGTTAGCATTTTTTTAGGTATGTGGTACAAACTGCAGGCACCCCAATAATAAAAGCAAACATATTTTGCCATCAGGTTTCGACATTTTAAAGGAATAGTACACCCAAAACATGATTAGCCTTCATTTTCTACTCACCCCCATGCTGAACAAAACTCTGGAGTACTTTTTTGATATCTCAAATGCATCTGGAGATCTGGGAGGCTTCTTGCTGTCTGCTGACATTCAAATAATGGAGGTGCCCAGCGCCCGAGACAGAAAGGTCCACAAAAGTCCACAAAAACGTGTCAATATTCCTCCATACTGCTCGTCCAATGTAATCCAAGTGTCCTGAGTGGGTAGCATCCAGAATTTACTCGAAACGAAGTCATTTAGAACGTTTTAGAGCCTAAACAGTAGTGTATAGGATTTCCTAATAGCGCCCCCATGCGCGCTCACGATTCTACGGAAGCCGGCAGACCAAACCGGAAGAAAGTGCGCATTCAGCGTCTGCTCTGCCGATAATGCAAGCGTAGAAGAAGAAATGTGCTGTTTACCTGTGCAAAGAAAGAAACAACGAAAGAAAAATGTCTGAGGACTTCAGCGTTGAGGAAGAGCATGAGTTCTTTGCCGAGCTGAATGCGCTGGTTTGGTCTGCCGGCTTCCGTAGAATCGTGAGCGCGCATGGGGGCGCTATTAGGAAATCCTATACACTACTGTTTAGGCTCTAAAACGTTCTAAATGACTTCGTTTCGAGTAAATTATGGACGCTACCCACTCAGGACACTTGGATTACATTGGACGAGCAGTATGGAGGAATATTGACACGTTTTTGTGGACTTTTATGGACCTTTCTGTCTCGGTCACCATAGACCTCCATTATTTGAATGTCAGCAGACAGCAAGAAGCCTCCCAGATCTCCAGATGCATTTGAGATATCAAAAAAGTACTCCAGAGTTTTGTTCAGCATGGGGGTGAGTAGAAAATGAAGGCTAATCATGTTTTGGGTGTACTATTCCTTTAAGTGAATTTAGGCATTAATAGACTGTTTCAGGGGAGTGATCATAGCACTCTGCATCAGCAGCGCTGTGTCCGTCTCCCTGCCAACTCCCAGATCAGCTTCCCTGATAGGGTGATGTGGCACGTCAAGCAGCATGCATTACATTTTCCAACTCCAGCATCTGCTGCTTGTGAAGTGCGTCACGTGCCATAGATGCTAAGAATTGCTGCTTTAACTGCTCAGATGCGTCATGATGCACTGCTCCTACTGCTCTACAAATGCTGCAGAACCTGTCAAACATAGACTTTGCATGTAAAGCGGCTGCTTCTGCTGCCCAAAAAGTGTGCAGTGGGAACGTAGCATAATACAGCATCCTGGCCGGACTTTGACTAGGGCATTTCCTGGCAACACTGGCTGGGCATTCAGGGTAGTTGTCCTGTTGTAGGTCCTGTTTCACGACCAACACCTCTCTTACCATGCTGCCTTGTATTTAGTTAATCCATTTCCCCTTTAATCGAACTGCTTTATTGTACCATATGAAGAAAATCATCCTCAAAGCATGATACTGCCACCACCTTGTTTAAATGAGTTAAGCAGCAGTAGCATTTTCCAGACTAGAAAACCTTCATCCACATATTTGCTGTGTCCCCAATATGACTGCACCAAGGATGTTTATCAGATTTCTCCCCTCACCAATAGCTTTCCACTGCCAAACTTTCATGGAGGACTGATTTATGGAGTGCAAAACTAATAGCTTTCATGTATAAAGGTTGAAAGCCATGATTTAATAGGTTTGCAGTTGTGCTTTATTCCTAGATTTTAAAATATTGATTTAGCAATTCTGTACCAGATGCTCAAAACTTGGAATTCTGGTTTATAAGCTAAGCTTGCTTTAAACCTGCTGGACAGTTTTATGTCTCACCTGTCAGTAGTTATCATTGGTCTTAATGAAGCTTTTTAATTCAGTGTTGTTGCCAAGCAAACCTCTGAGCTCCTCACAGAGCAGATTTATTCTGAGATTAAATCAAACATTGAGTCAGCTGTTCAATAAATAGGTCTACTATGCAGTCAACTGGTTGGACTGGATTTGTTGAAGTGTATCAGAGTGAAAGCAAAATGGTTAAATCTAAATCTACACCATTTTTACAACTTTGTGTCAGAGTATCACATAAATCCTATTAAGATATAATTAGAGTTAAAAGGGCCATAAAAAAAATGTCCCAGCAATCTACAGTCACTTACAGGATTGATGTCACTCAGGAAACCATTGGGCACTTCAGATGGATCCTCTGGATGTTTGTGCAAGAAACTACAAAAGCAGGGAGACTTTCTTAGTTATACAAGTTTTAAAGTCGACTGTGTTAGTTTTGGAAGGAAGTTGCGGTTTCTGGCTTACAGTCGTTCATAGAGTCGTACTTCACACACCAACGGCTGGCTGACCCAGTGGATAAAGGCCTTTGGTTTCTCTGCAGTGTCGGTGCTGCAGCAGGTCACCTCGAGCTCCACAACTTTACCTTTAGAGTCCTGAAAACAAGAATTTATTTAGATGTTGTTTTGAGTGACAGCTCAATTCCCATTTGGTGTTTTATCTCTTTATCCAAAAGCTGAACGATCTTGGAAGATAATGATATTGGTAAAGACATCTGTATTTTTAGGATGTATATGTCTTTATTTTCTACAAGGGGGTGAAGCGGTTGCAGCTTTCTGGCCGATCATCGATTCCCAGCCCTAAAAAGCCTGACATGCAAATCCCGATTTTGATCTATACTGATTTATTTTAATATCCACCACTGATTTTTTGTTACAAGATCACAAAACACCTTAAATATTTCCTAAAAGGCACCAATTAGTAAGTAACGTGAAATGATTTAAAATGTCTAAAATGACTTCCCAATATGAATCAAAGTTTAGAGCAATGCAGAGGTACATAAATTGGCTAGTTCAAGGGAGACCAAAGGTACCTTTTGCTGAAACTAAATGTGTCTTTAAGCTCATTATCACATAGGAGTGAAAGCTGAAAGGTTTTATTTAATTTTAATCCCTTTCATTTTATCCTTCTTTGACATTTAATACCAATAAAAGAGAAACACAAAAGTGAAACATTTAACTCTGTATTATAGGGGTAATAAACAAAACCACATAAATACTTACCTTGATGACTTTCTGGACAGAGATGACATACCCAGCATGTCTCAGGCCTACAGGCTGATCTGGAGTCAGGCGCTTATAGCCTTTCTCCATCACCTGCAAAAATCAACAAGTCCACAATGCAAGACCTCCATAAAGAACAGAATGATGGCGAAATGCTGCATTTGCTTTCATCGCTCTAACCTCTCTGAAGTCGCTCTGTTCAATAAAGATTGTGTTCGTAAAAGGAACAGTGTGGGAACCTTTGGCCTCATTGGCAGGAAAGTTTGGTACCCTTACATCAACCTGTGAGAGAAGAAGACCGTTAAATCAAACGCCATGTTTAAATCTTTAACACGTGTTCCTTCTTAGAAGATATTAATAGTGAACCTTTTTGTCCTGAGGAAGGTTTGTTATGGTGACTTTGAGGGGCTCCAGTACAGCCATGGCCCGAGGGGCGGAGTCATTCAGCACGTCTCTCACACACGACTCCAGAAGATGGGGCTCTGTTGTTGTCTGGGAAACTGTTACCCCAACCTAAAACACAGACTTTACTTTACTTACTATAAACAACCAGCACATTCTCTTTACATTGAGGTCCTTGTTGCTCTGTGCAGCAGACCAATAAGCCCTCCTTTCTGCATACCCTTGCACAGAAGTTGTTGATGGCTTCTGGAGGGAAACCTCTTCTCCTCAAGGCAGTCAGAGTGAAAAGTCTGGGGTCGTCCCAGTCTCTGCAAACGGACGCAGATAAGTTTACTGAGAGGTGCTCAGAATTACAATCACACACAGGCCTTTCAGATTATCAAGGTAAAAGAACTAAAAGTGTTATACAGAAGTTATCCTATGAGTAGTACCAGCTTCAAGTGATTTGTCTTCATAACTTTGAGAATATTCTAAGCAATTCAACTGATTGAACATCCAGCTATTTTTAATCACAAAGAATTTCTGTTGGCATTTTCTCATCTATATTGCATTTCATAGCTTTTGGAAAGGAAAGCCAATTGCTAAAGAATCAGAACTTCTGCAGTGAAAGCTTCCCTCCTATAAAAAGTTGTGTTAACTAATTGTATGTCATACATTTTCTAATAAAAAAAATCTGGTTTATTTTACCCTTACACTGTATTCATACAGGTTTCTACATTCTGTAAGTATTAGACTGAGATAAAAGTGATGATACATGTTAGCCACCATTTATTTGACATAAAGAAACCAAAGTGTGATGCAGCCACAGAAACTAGAAACACTGTAATTATTGCTATTTCAACTGTGAGAAAAATCAATGGATAGAGATAAACTGATGGACTGAAGACAAAAACAATTGTAAAAGGACAGATTAACAAGAGAAGATAGATAAGTGGATGAATAAGAGGAAAGAAAATGGCAACAAACTAACTGGGACAGATGGATTAGGATAAAAAATTTTTGTTTTTTAGATATTAGATAAGAGTAGTGCTGAAACAATTAATCGGATTAAACGATTATTGAAATAATCATTAACTAATGATCCTAATGATAAAATAAAATTGTAAAAAACCATACAACAAAAGATGCTTTTTTTTTTACATGATTTTCACGACCCGGTAAATCTGTAATATGAGCTCTGTTAGAATCAGAGCCAAAAACCCACAAAACCAAATTTAACATGAATAAAGGTGTGTGTCGTCACCTGACAACTCCATTTTCAACAAGTTTGATGATTTTTCTCTTGGATACAACGGTGTAAGTGAGGTTCAAGCGGCCATATTCCCACTGAACGGGGCAGTACACATCTAGGGCGTTACACAGCCAGTAATATGAGGAACGCCTAAAATCGCCGACCAAAAAGCAGAAAGACTTAATCAGACTGTTGGCTTCAAACTAAAGCCAAAACACAGATCAAAACAGATCAAAGGCTTTTACATACCTGGCCTGAAACTCTTTGGTACACAGTGAATGTGTTATGTTTTCAATGGAGTCACACAGACAGTGGGTATAGTCGTATGTTGGGTAGATGCACCTAAAGACAAAGATATAAAGCAGGTTAAATAATTCAAGTTAAAGAAATAAAGACTAATGCAGCTTAATGTTTGGCTACCATTCATCTCCTGTCCGGTGATGAGGCGTGTATTTGATTCGATATGCCACGGGATCCATCTTCCCGTCCTCCATTACCATCTTCATCCTGAGCGTGGCTTCGCCCTCTGAAAACATGCCCTTCTTCATCCTCTCAAACAACACCAAAGACTCTTCAACAGGCCGGTCCCTCCAAGGAGACGGAGGAACGTTGTGGCCTTTCAGTTCCTCACCCTTCTGGTGGCACACATATGCATGACCCCTAAAAAAAAAAGAAGAAAGCAGAGACCATCAGTTTAGGCCCTCCATCAAATCAAATGCATCTCGTTTGAATACAACATCCTCTTACCTGCGGATCAGATCCACAGCAAGGTCGTAGAGTTTCTGGAAGTTATCTGATGCATGTGTGACTTGGTACGGAGTGTAACCTGTGTGATATAGTAATATTTATAAGGAGCTGCTTAATATTCAGGTTTCTGTACGTTTTTCTTATAAAACTCTTGAGCTTTTCAAGACTTCAAAAAAAAAAAAGAGGGACACTGTGTTCAGGCTTCAATTTGGGACCTGGAAAAGCCACAGACTGATGGGAAAAAATATGATAGTGGGACATGTAACCTAGGCAACCTTCAGGATGTGACATTTCATCCTTTTTACTTTTTTTCCTCAATTCTTTGTGGAAATAGTGTCTTCTCAAGTATTCCTGTCTAAACCAGAACAATTCTTATCCTCAAAGGAAAGCCAGGACCTTCATGGGTTGTTCCAAACAAAGCAAATCTATCCTTTGTGTCAATATTTCAATTTTGTATGCCAGACTATGGTTAAGATAATATTTTTCATGTTTTAATTTTGTTCCAAGTGATATTTCAATGGTTATAGGTCGTCAGAAGATTTCCAAAGGCCTTCCGGGGCAGTTTCTCCTTACTAAGTGTGAAACTCAAGGGATTATATGGCAATAAAGTCAACAGTTTCCCCGTGACGTTTACAAAACACCTGACTGAAACTTTTCCTTAATGAGAAATTGACTGAATGGGTCCAAAAAAAGTTAAAGGAAAGGTCTTTGGTTTGTCTTTATCAGTAGAGAAAGTTGTGCAAAATGTGAAATGAGGATGTTTCTCTGTGAACTTCTAAAAGATATTTTAATTCTACCTTGTTCTATCCGAATATGCTGGAAAAATGTTGCAATCAATCCAGTGTTAGTTCATTCTGCCATTACTCTTATATTCTGCCCTTTTTTTGGATCTAAACCCTTATTACATTCCGCATCAAAACCTGTACTAGACACTGCTCTGTCTCTTTGTTGTTCCTCAGAATAACTCAGTTCACAGAGAGCGCCATGAGGAGTGATCCCAGTTTTTCTACTGTTTGCTAAAATCCTTAGAAGTGAGGAATGAGTTACTGATGTTTCCAGACTGACAGTTAAACTACAATTACTGTGATACTTTGATGATTTTGACTGAGAAAAATAAATCACGTGAATGTCAAGACTTTCATGCAGTTTCTAGAAAGCCAATAACTATTCAATAATATTATCACTAAATACTCATTATTTTTCTTTAATCTTAGCAAAAACTGTGTTATCCATATTTCATTTCAGTATGTTTTTTTTTTTTTACATAAATGTATCTTTTATCAGTAAATTAACAAATAATAGATTTGTGCTTTGATTAAACTATAGTTTAGTGATCTTTTTTATCTTTTATTATTAGGTTGATTAAAGTGTGGGCATTTTGGATTAATTCACTGATTGGTTGGTTAAAGAAATAAGAAAAGAAGGAAGAACATAAGAATATATTTTTTTCCTACACAACTTTCTTTTACAAAACCAATTGAGGAAAACATTTTAAAAACATTCTAGACTTGTGTGTTGAATCTGGTAAAATGGTCAGTGAAACGCACCCAGCCACTCCACCATGTCTCTGATGGCAGTGAAGTACTTCTCCTCCTCCTTCTCAGGATTGGTGTCATCATACCTCAGGAAACAAATACCATCGTTTGCCTGCAGAAAGAGATCAGATTCAGAGAAACAGCTATAGAGACGCTTAACTTGCCTTTAAGAAAAAGCAAACAGGACAGATAGCCACGTACCTTGGCGTAACCAAAGTTAAAATTGATTGCTTTGGCATGTCCGATGTGAAGGATACCATTAGGTTCAGGTGGAAAACGAGTACGGATCTGAAGCAATTAAAGCAGATACAACTCAGTACTAAAGGCCATTTAAAGTGGAAGCTGATTGCTTTGTTGACAACATGGCTGAAGTATATACCTGCCCGCCAGTGATCTCCAAGTGCTTCTTAAGGAGCTCCATAGTTTTTGGAGTGACAACATAACCTTCGGTTGTGTAGTTTTCTCCTGTAAAATGCCAAGAAAGAAAAGCCAGACTATAAAAAAAAAATGACCCTGTACTCCACCTTCAAATGTTACCAATATGCAGATAAAGCACCTCAACACATCAGAAATAAAAATACAATATGTGGTGTAAACAGGGAAGTATCTTTTCCTGTCTAAAAGGGTCCAGATGATCAATCAAATGTGGTGAATAATTAATATGTTTTGACTACTGACATGAAGAATTTTACCACCAGCATTTTACAAATGCTCATGTTGACAGCTATGGTTTAGGTAAACACAGATGACCTGATTGGTTCTTCATCTAAACCTTTACCTCTCACCTGGTTTATGAAACTTCAGTGCCTCTCCTCTGAGCTGCTCCATCAGAGACCTTCCCTCCACAAAATTTGCATCACCTTTACAAATAAATAAAGTGATAAAAATGAACAACTACAATCAAATTCAAAAAGGTTTAAAACACTTTGGTCTACTTTGCAGCAGCTCACCATTCACTGCCGCCTCCTCTTTTTTCACCTTCACATCAGTCTCTGCCACCTTTGCTTTTTGCGCCTGCAGAAACAGCAAACTTTTGCAGGACCCACTCAGGAAGTGAGATCTGTGTTTGTAGATTGTAATGGATTTCTTACCTTGGGTTTCTTCTCCAGATCCGCCTCCGTCTTTGGCCCCAACAGGTGCAGAACCTTTAAGATCAAGGAGAGAGCTTATGATATCACCCGTTGACACCTAAAACAACACCACTTCAGCTTGCAAAAAAAGAATCTTTTTCATGCATACCTGCACGTCCACTTCATTTTTAATCACCTTCCCGTCAGCCCACTTTAAAGCAGATCGTGCTTCACCTGGAACAGCCACAAATTTTCTGTGTGTTTCTCTTCGGTTTTAATGACTGCACTAACGATGAAGCCAAATGTGAGTTCATACCCATTAGCAGTCCCATGTTGAAGCGGTACCTCTCCTTTATCAGCTGCTCTTTGTGCGTCTTGATGACAGATTCAACCTGCAATGGCATTCTACTGTCACTCAACACACCATGGCTGGTTAGCAGAGGCAGATTTTCCCTGCTTTGCAGACATTTTCAGATCTCTTCACTCCTAATTTTGTCACAGAGCAACCACTAACTTTGATCTATTTAATTGGACTGCTTTCGATAGACCGACACAATTCTAGAGGAAAAAACTATGCACTGTTTTCCAATGTTTTTTCCGTTTAAAAATTTAAAAGATGATTCAAGCATTGGTATTTATTCCCTATGTGTTATTAATGCTTTGTAGAATTTCCTTCTGCTGCTTTAGCTTTCCCAGCTTCGCACATCTACAGATTTCGCTTTTTGTCCCTTCCTCTTTCTAAATCTAATTCAGATCAGCCAGATTGAAAGGCACAAATCTAAGCATTAAATGTATACTCTAAGATGGACTTCAATTAGACTGTAAAAATACACAGATGTGTTGTTTTTTTTGCTGGCATCTATATCCATCAGTCTATTGGCGAGAGGTGGGGTACACCCTGGACAGGTTGCCAGTCCATCGCAGGGCAACACAGAATCAAACAAGATAAACAATTCATGCACACACACACACACACACACACACACCTAAGGAGAATTCAGAGAAGCCAATTACCCTAATAGTCATATTTTTGGATGATGGGAGGAGTACCCGGAGAGAACCCACGCCTTGTCAGGGAGACCATGCAAACCTTCTTGCTGCGGCACCATCTCTACTTCTTTAAAAGCAAATTATCCTAAATAATTTTATTGACTATCGGGGTGAATGTTTAAGGTTTGTGTCCAGGTACAAAGTGACCAGTCACTATTTACTAAATTACACACAGAGGGACTGTATCTACTAATTACATCATCTCTGATATTCATTGATTGCAGTACATTTATTAAGGGGCATCGGGATAAAAGGGGCTCAACACAAATCCCTCCTACAAACTTCAAATTGCATCTTTATATGGATTTTATTTATGTTTGTTATTATTTTACATTTTATAGATTAACTTTAATCCTTTCTGTTCAGCACATCGGTTAGTGCCTGCTGTTAATAAAGTGCCATATCAATAAAGTTAGTTCACAATTATATACTACTTTTTGGCCCATCACATCACAATAGAATACATATAAGCTTGTGGGTTTAGTGTGGAAAAGTATATGATTATATCCGAGAGGCAGACTTGTTCACAAACAGTGGGAGACTATGTCCTTACTGCATCCTCAATCTGCTCCGGAGTTATGACCACACCAACACCACATGCTTCATCAAACTCCTTCTGACTGATTGGATCCGCAGGATGACTTTTGACAAAGTCTAAAGCAGCTGCAAAAAAAAAAAAGAAATTCTATGTATATTTGATGTGGATAAGAAGAGGAACATGAAAGCAATCAGCATTGACCTCAGGGTTCATCACACAAACAAATGCATGTCAGAAATGTCAAAAAATTACCTGCAAGTTGTAGCTCTGAGCAGATTTTTCTCTGAGCGATGCAGTCTGAGAGAAATGTCAGCCGTTTGTTGTCTTTGAGGCGAGAAGCCATGCTGTAGAGCAAAGTGCCCATGGCCTTATCCACACCAGATGCCCCATGGACACGTTGAGCCTGTCAAAATCAAATCATAAAACACATTTTTCCCTTTCAAACAAATAAACATACACATGGGATGCGACCTAAGAAACACGGAAATTAATATATTTAAATCAGGCTACTCATGTTAAAAATGAAAGTAGTGTCCATGTTTACTTTTACAGTCAATTTCGAAAGTAACTATATTGAGTCAGGTGGTCTCAACAGCGATGTGTCACTATCATTTTCCCAGTTTCACCGGTGAGTTCCTACCTGAATTACCGCCTCCTTCAGGGAAGAACTCAGAGCTTCATTTTTTAATGTTTCCTTCGCTTTCTGCTCGCTCAACCCAATAGAGGTGAAAAGTGACAAAGTATCTGCCATTAGTCCACGTTACAAATAAGAACTACACAGACCCAGCGCCGCCACACACACTGCCCGGAAGAGCGAAAGAGCGACTTCCTGTCCAACCCAAATGAAACCTAAAGGAGCGCATGGAATTGACCAATCAGGGAAGAAATTTTATTTAGTTGACAACCTATTAACCAATCAGCAGTTTGTTGATATCTGCGAGGGCGGGGTTTACAGAATTAGAGTGATGTTGCATCAGATTGATATTTTGGTGTAGTAGAAATTTGTAAAGGATGATAAATTAATAATAATAGTATTATGTAAATTAAAAAAAAATCCTAATGACAACAAAGAAGTGCAGATTAAATTTACAGGTAAAAAGTTTTTTCCCCCCTCTAATCCAGTGTAACATTTTTGTTGTCCGTCATTTTCAATGTTAACTCCGAGAAAGTTTTGATGGCTCTGTTATAGGAGGGTCCGCTCAATTTACAAGCCGGCGCTGAAACCGATCAAGGGTTCAAACTATCCAGTTTTGATTTAACATACCAAAAAAACAACGAAAAAAAAGTTTACTTAAGCCAATAATCTACCATTTTGATTAAATTCCTTGATTAAAAAAAGAAAAAAAAAAAAAAAAAAAAAAAAAAAATATATATATATATATATATATATATATATATATATATATATATATATATATATATATATATATATATATATATATATATATATATATATATATATATATATATATATATATATATATATATATATTTTGGACTAATGGCAGATATAAAAAAATATATATATATATATATATATATATATATATATATATATTTTTTTTTTTTTTAGTTTATTTTTTTTTTTTAGTTTTGGCATCCAAACCTTGGATGTTAAAATCAGTGCGAGGAGTAAAGACTTGCCTGGATGGTCAAAAGATAAACACTGTGTGCATCAGAAAAGCAGCAGAAAATCAGATATTTGAAAATTCTAATACTAATTCTAATACAATGGCATCAGAATACAAAGAGTAATATTGTTCGCTGTGCACAGGGATACAGCAGGATATTAATTTCTACAACAGGGCAAAATCGGTTTGGAAATGATTTGAAAGCCTCAATGCAATGTTAAAGGATAAACAAACCTAATTAATGATTAACAATTTCGGGGACTTCCTGGACCTGCTGCAAATATCTAGGTAGCAGATACTGCAACAATGATCTCTAGAGATATGACTGAGTTGTTAAACATTAAACCATTTGTTCTTATCCCAATCATGTGTGATCTCTTTAGACATATAGGTTGACACCAACCTTTTCTCTTTTTCTTCCATTTATTTCCAGTAGGCTGTATGCTGGCATAGTTGAAAAGTTCCTTAATATTCTTAATACATTAAATTACTTCCCCTTAATTTTTTTGGGTAAAAAAACATTGAAGTAGTTCAACACAGCTTTATGTGACCACAAGTTACAATTATCGGAAAATATTTTTTAAATAGAAACCATAAAACAACTATATCCGATAAATCTTTAAACAAATTCAGTTTTTCCTAAGAATATGAAGGACAAAACATCAAAAAATGAGCCACAAATTCCAACTGCCCACACTGGCGCCATCCACCTGAGATCTACTTATCATTTCTGTATATGCCACCAGTCAAATGCCCCTTTCTTAATCTTCATTTAAATTGATAATTTCTACAGGATGTTATAAAAAAAAAAACTGCCATTTTTTTTTTTATCGAAGGCTAAGCTAAAATAATGTCTTCCCTTTAGACTCCTATTCATTTTGCCAATGCTGGTTAAAAAGCTCCTTAAAGATACTCAAATAAACAAGTTTTCCTAAGGAGCATCGTCACAAATTCCATTCTTAAGAAGAGATTCCTTGAGTGATCTGCAATCTGATATCACTCCAGAGGGGGTTGGAATCAATCAGAAACCTGCAGATTCAGTTTTATGAAGGCTGCATAGAATTTCCAACATAAAGCCAGGCTCTATGTGAAAACCAATCTATAAAAAACCTGCAGTGGCAGAAGAGTCAGAATGAATAAAATATGTTATTTTATTCCAGGCCCATTTCAACCACCAACTAAGTAGAATACACAGAGTAACAATTAGTGATCAGAATAAACAACAAAAAAAAAAAAAAACACATAAAAAAACACAACAATATACTGGACTTTGTTTCCAGGCTGCTCAATAGCGCAGCGGATATCACTGCTGCCTTGCAGCAAGAAGGTTGTGGTTTTGATTCCTGGCCCGGGGTCTTTCTGCATGGAGTTTTCACGTTCTCCCTGACCATGCGTGGCTTCTCTCCAGGTACTCCTGCTTGCACTTTGTTTACATGTTTGAAGATGTTTCGCTTCCCATCCAGGAAGCTTTGGTCCACTTTTTTGGATTGTTTTTTTTTCTTGTTTTTTAAAAAACTTTTTTGGAATCACTATGACCTGGATGACAGAGAATGTTAACCAGCACAGTGACTGGGATACTTCACTTGATGGTCAGAAATAAATCTGCTTCCTAACCTAGAATCATTGGATCCATCAGTAAAATAAATAAATAAATAAATAAATAAATAAATAAATAAATAAATAAATAAATAAATAAATAAATAAATAAATAAATAAATAAAATTAATTTGCTTTTCCTTCTGCTTGAGGTAAACATTATTATTCAGTATTCAGGGCTTTTCTTGGAGACAGTGTATGCAGACAGACCCTGTCAAACTTTGAGCACTTTAGCCAGGACCTTCACCGGATGACGGGTAAGGAGCAGATCCATTCTTTCGTTACGCGTAAATGCGTTTTTCTGTCTGTTGTAAGCTGTTAGATTAATAGTTCAGCACAGATCGTGTATAAGTACCCCAATTATTATTTTTTTTTAGCTCAAATAAGGATGACCAGACATGCAGTTTTCTCTTCAGGGGCCAAAATGTGGAGATCTTTGCAGTGCGCAAAGTCAGAGCTGCGTTTGGATCTCACCCTCGCTTGTGGACAGACTTTCCGGTGAGGGTTTACAGTTGACTCATAATGAAACGCAACTTCTGGTTTTAATCTATGCTTTTATTTTAAGCCACATCTCATTGATTTATAGCTGGAGGGAAACGTCTGAGGGGCATTGGACTGGAGTGATAGGGGGGCGTGTGTGGACCCTCACCCAGACTGAAGACACTCTTTGGTACTATTTGTATAAAAACCAGGATGCAGCTGGTGGGAAAAACAAACCCAAGAAGAAAGACACTCCAAGGAGTGATGAGGAGGAGACACAGTCTGCCACCTCCTCACAGGATGCTGAGGTGGAAGCAGAGATGCTGAGAGACTACTTCCAGCTGCATGTGAAGTTGGGGGATCTATACAGGGAGTGGGGTGCAGCAGACTGCCACTTTAAGGAGATATCTGACATATTTACAGGTCAGAGTGTTTGTTTTATGCAAATTACTTCTTTAACAATAAATCAAGACTAAACATGCATTTCTTGATCTTTTTGCAGGTGTGCGAATGCTGCGTCAGGATCCCACAGAATGCCTCTTTTCATTCATTTGCACGTCCAACAACCACATCTCCCGTATTCAGGGTATGGTGGAGAGATTGTGTCAGGCTCTGGGTGCACCTCTCTGCCAGCTGGATCAAACCTTCTACCATGACTTTCCTACACTTTCTACTCTTGCAGGTCCATGAAACTGTAATAAAAATAGCACGCATATTTTAAATTCATGGCACGACTTTTCTCCACCCCACTAAACACATTATTTTCAGCAGCCATCTAAAGGGTTATGTATGTATAATGTGTTGTATGTATGTTGTTCTTCTGTTGTCCAGAGAGCCGTGTAGAAGAACGTCTCAGGGATCTTGGCTTCGGTTACAGGGCTCGGTTCCTTCAGCAGAGCGCAAAGCAGATCCTGGACACCAACGGACTCCAGTGGCTTGATAGTTTACGGAATGTTCCGTATCCGGAGGCCCGTGAGGCTCTGCGGACCCTCCCTGGTGTTGGCACCAAGGTATAATGGAAGGAAAACATGTTTGCCCCTTTCATTTGATTGATATTACTTTGAAGAGAAGATATGAAGACATTGGGTGATAAAAGTTTCTGTTTTAGGTGGCAGACTGTGTTTGTTTGATGTCTCTGGATAAATCCGAGGCTGTACCTGTGGACACGCATGTTTGGCAGATTGCTAAGCGGGACTATAAATACACTGCTAATAATGGACAAAAGACTCTTACTGAAAAAGTTCACAGAGATATTGGTTAGTTTTAGACACACATGCACATAATCCCATCCTTTAAGAAAACAACATTTAATCAACCTTTTCTCTGCAGGAGATTTTTTCAGAAAGCTGTGGGGACCATATGCAGGTTGGGCCCATTCGGTAAGTGCCATTGTCCATCAAGCTTCTGTTTCTTTCACAGTGGATCTACTGTTACCACCCACTCCCTGTTTTAGGTTTTATTCTGCGCTGACCTCAAGAGATTCCAGAACCTCAAAGAAATAAGCTTGAAACAGCCGAAGAAAGAAGAAGAGCATGAAGAAAAGTGTAAGGAGATAAAAATAAAAAGAGAGTTTGATGGACAGGAAAAGAAAACGAAATCCAAGTCAGAACGTCAGAAGAAGGCAAAGATGTCCGTCAAGACAGAGGAGGTGTGAGACAAGAAACCTGGATCTGATCAGATCAAAATGCACTGGAATGACTGTTAACAAACTCAATGGAAATCAATTTACTCTCAATGTATGTTTGTAGGTTTTTACTTTAAATCTGCCTTTTTTTTTTTTTTTTTAGGATCAGTTCAGAACTGTAAAAAAAAAAAGTACAATTATTTTACATGAATAAAATAAGTTTTATTTTTTTTAAAGATAACAGCCTATGTATTTATATGAACAAACAAAAAAATAATTTTCTTTTATTATTTTCCAGGTTGAGATGGGTATGGATATACTGTATGTTTGAGTTTTCTACAGTTTATCACTGATTTTATTCCCTAAAACAGTGATTCTGAATCTGGACTCTCCATTGGAGTTGTGTGTGGTCTTGAGATCCTCAATAATAAACTCAAACAGCACTCGAAGTCACAGACCTCCGCCACATAGCCAATTTCCCCCTACATATTGTGACTTCCTTAAGTTATTACTTCTATTCACACAATCTTTAAAAAATTGTCTGGGTCCAGAGGAGGTTTGCCAAAATTTGATTACAGTCACAATACGCACCTCAGAAAATTTCAGCAAATTCCATTCAGAACTTTTTTATAAACGGACAAACCAATGGTAATGAAAACATAACCTCTGAGTACCGCTCAATGCTTTTCTCTCTTTTTTTACCTATTTTTTACAGAATAAATTTTACAGGTCTCTTCCAGCGTAAATTAGAATATAACAGAAATGCTAACATCTTTACCTCTGTATTTCTAATTCATCTGTTTTTTTTTGTTGTTTTTTTTTACTACGCACACCACCTTAAACAGGTTCTGTTTTTATAATGGTAACCCTCAGTCACTTATATTGTGCCTGGTTCTGCTGCAGGTCCATTTCAAGAGGCTCTTCCCTCATTCAAATTGGAATTTATGTGTCCAACTCTTATAGTATTAATACATCATGCTGAGTTTACTTGTTCTCATATTTTTATAAATATGGTCATTAACTGGATGTCTTTGTTTTAAAAAGTGGCTTAGTCCATCTTTAGGGGGGAGACACTTTAAAAGTCTATTTTAATTAAATGTTTCTTGCTTAAATTTTTTTAAGTTTTTGAACATTGGAAGGATTAATCTTTAAATATGTAGGTTCATTCATAAAATTAACCTCCAGATGGCAGCACACATTGATCTCTAGAATTACACTGGGTGTATGGTTTTGTCAGCTTTTATTTATTTTAACAAAATTCTGCTTTTTCTTGGTAAGAGTGCCAACGTCATAAAAAAATGTGATGCATGTGGTGAAGAACCTGAGGAAGATGGCCACAGAAGGCAAAAGCAGTGGGTGCTTTCTCAATTTATTCCTGGATCTGAGTTGTAATTTTTCATATGTTGGCTGATAAAAAGCAGACTGACTGAGGGCCAAAGTGTCTGTATGTTTATCTATAGGCTCTTTCAGACTGTGTCAGCTGATCTTTTTATAGCAGGGGTAGCAGTTATCTGCTGTCAGTTCCTATCTCTTATGACGGCATGACCATGTCTCCCTGTCTCTGTCCCTGTGAACGAATGACAGAGCAACATTTTGGGTTTTATGCATAGAGAAGCTGTCACACTCTAATTTGTGCAATTGTTCCTGATGTGTCTTCAAGCTAAAAGAGGCCTAGTTTGGATGTGGCTGTTCATCTGTGGATGCATGTGTCTTTCATCCATAGGATTGTTTTATTTGTGGAGCAGAGTGCAGTCATGTGAGTTAATGAAAATGTGAGTCAGCTTTCATCACCACTCAACTTCAGCTGGGCCGAAACTGGCTCAGCTTTGGGGCAGATTCACTGTGAAGGAAAAAATAAATACAAGAAAGAGAAGGGGGATAGGTCAGCATGTGCAGAAGGTAGGGACAATGGTGTTGGTGAAGGCAAAAAGAAGAGCACAACAACAGTGAGCTGTGCGTTACATAAGACATGCCTCGACTTGTGTTGCACCCTGAGGGGTGGCTCTGTTAAAAGGACATCTTATTGTTCCTACTTTCTCCAACAAGTCTGTCCTAGATTATGTGGTAATAATGCTAAGGTATTAGCACACCTTAAGATTTAAAAATTACCTCTACTCCATACAAACACTTTGAGAAACTCTTATGAGATTCCATTAAACTGAAAGGTCTCCATTTATTACCAGAAGTAGATAACAGCCAGCATAGTGAATCGGACGTGTTTACAGTCAGGTTCCCTTTAAAGTGGGTCATATGCAAAACTTCTTCTTTGCAAAGTTTTCATTTTAAACTTTGAACAATGTGTGACAATAAGGCTGCTTTTAACATTTTATTTTTATGATAAAAAATTAGGAAAAATAAAAGTAAATATATAAAATTATTTTGTTTTTTATTGCATCTACCTAAAATACATACTGTGGTTTGGCTTTTCATTTGAAAAAAAAAAAAATGTTTATTTTTATCACGTTGAACTATAAAGATATTCTAGAACATACACCAAACAGTTATTTTCAAATTCTTAAAAGACAAAAATCTTATTGTTATATCTATTATCACAGCTAATATCATGAATGATTATGATGACTAAAAAAAGTTTCTTTATTTTAATGCTTCTACCAATAATTCTGGCAAGGAAAACCATTTTGAGATTTTATTTATGTACCAACTGGTGATTTTAGGGCGCTTCATGGGTATTCATAGTCATCCAGACAAAATAAAAACCTCCCTTTGCAACATCTGCCCAGAGGTAACAACCACAAAAAAGCAGCTATTTGTCATTTTGAAAATTCTAAACAGGTGCAAAAACTCTGATGAGTTTGAAAAAGTATGGTGCCAGAAAAGCATTTGCAATCATGCATCCTGTTTTTATTTACAGCTCACACAAATCCGTTGATATTTGTAGTTTATTTGACTACATTTTTAGATATGGTTTATTATGGATTTGCTTTGTCCATCCAAACACATCCCAGCATTAATCATTTTTTTTATTTCACACTTATCAAGGGGTATTTTAAGATGTATTATGACACCTCAAGATTTGAAAATACTCTGTTCATCATGCAAATGAATGTCCTATTCAGGTGTAAATGTAACGCTTATTTCTTCCATATTTTGAAACTTTTAAGGCTGGTTTTCAGTATGATTTATAAACGTATTTTGCTATTAATGATTTCTGGGGAAAAAAAAAACGAAGAGTATTTACATTCAACCCATGAAACGGACGTTTTTGTTCTCCTTGTTCTGTTTACACAGTTGGATTTTATTATTCCACAGTAGTGATGGACAGTTTGATATAGTAGTAAAACGGCCAGAACTTAAGAGCCATGTCAGTTCACCTTAGATGTGGTGAAATTTAACACTTCCAAAGGCAGCTGCGATGGAGCCGTATGGACGAGGGAGGTAGTCCCCACACGGAGGTCTCATTGGGGCCCAATGATGGAGGGCTTTGTTCCAAAGGATGAACGGAAACCACAAAGTGAAAGACTGAGAGCTCAGAGCTGGCAAGGGTCTTTCTGATCTTAAGCTGTTCTGACTGTGAAGTGTGTGAAGGTTCTCTTGCAAACCTTTTCCTAATAAAAGAGGCTTATTTTGTCAAGAAAGATAATAATATACACCACCTGGAAGGGCCCTTACTTTTCAGCCAAGGATTAAGACTCAATAGCTCATCCTTTTTTGAGAAAGCTTGTTGTGTTTGCACCAGTTAAATTTCAGAGCTGCTTTAAGCATCAGCTCAAATTGGCTCTGAGCCAAGGAAATAAAGGGGCCCCGGATCTATCAACGAAAGAAAAGGAAGGATAAAGAGTAGTTAAGGTAAGATTTCATGTGTGATAAATGATAGTAATGGGACCAAAATCATAAACATATGTTAGCTGTGAGTAATTCTGAGTAATTATTTTTTTTAATGATTGCATGGACATACAAATACATACAAGACCATCATTCCAACCTTTTCACAGAGCAAAAAAAAGAGAAAAAAATAAAAAGCTACAATTTTATTTTTTTATTAAAATATGAACAAATTCTATACAATTATAAGTACCGTATTTTCACGACCATAAGGCGCACCGGACTAAAAGGCGCACTCTCAGTTATGTGTCCCATTTCTGTATTTAACACACACATAAGGCGCACCGGACTATAGGGCGCGTTTTTTATATACAGGTACATGTCCTCTACTACCTTTAAATACCTCTACTGCGTATTTAAAAATACAGCGGGGGCAAAACTGAGTATGACTGTGCTTTATTCATGTATTTATTACAAAGTATTAATCAAACCTGGCAGCTGGCCGTGAGACAGACACATCGCAGATGACACAGCGCTGTGGTCACTCCTAAATTAACATAAAATCCTGAAACCTGCCGACGGAATATGTTCGCTTTTATTACCGGTATCCTGGTGCCTGCAGCTAAAATTATTTAGATGAAAAACACCTGCCAGCAGCCGCGGTGAACGAAAGGATTTCTCCTGTCGGTGCACCGCTGGTATGTGGGGGTCTGAGCGCCTCCGACAGAAATAGATAATCTGGATGAACTGACTGCAATTATTAAGTTTTCAGGTGGCCTTTCTCACTTAAAAACATATTAAAACTACTTTATTCCAACTGATCACAGCAAATATAGCTGCAAGATTTAGATTATTTAGATGAAAAAACACCTGCCAGCCACCGCGCTGAAGAGGAGGAGACGCGCTCAGAGGCAGCTGTTGAATTAAGTTTTCAGGTAGAAAAATAGAGCGGGAGCAAACCTGAGTATGATTGTGCTTTATTCATGTATTTATTACAAAGTATTAATCAAACCCATCAAAGTCATCATCCTCTGTTATCCTCAGCATTCCTCTGAATAAAACAGCTGCGCTAAATTAGACATGCCAGTTTCCCCTTCTTCGCTGTCAGAGTCACTTTCCGTGCAGCGCAGCTCCTCAGAAATAATACCGGCTTTTGCAAAAGCTTGAACAACAGAGCCAGCAGACACGTTAGTCCATCTACAATCCATCCGCAAACGGTGGCGTAATCTGCACGGCGCTGCCTTCCATTTATCATGAAACTGTGGTCTCAGTCTGTCATCCATCGCTCCCACGCCGCTCGCAGCCTTACTGTGAACGGCCGCTCCACACCGATGTCAAGCGGTTGAAGTTCCTTTGTCAGACCCCCGGGATAACGGCGAGCACAGCGTTCATTTGATTCATCTTTTTTTCACATCGGCTGTGAGATGGGCATGCAGCGATGGTGATGCGTGGAAAAAAGCACCTGGTCTCCTCACATACACCTGCCTTTCATCATCTCCTCATTCATCCAGCCTTTTTCATTTGCGTTAATATCATGTCATCAGAGCGCTGTGTCTGTCTCCCAGCCAGCTCCCAGATCAGCTTCTCTGATTGGTTGATGCGGCGCGTCCAGCAGCAAAACTTCAATTTTTCCATCTGAGCAGCAGCAGCGCGTTGGCGGCTCTTCAGATGCTTAAACGCTCCCGACGTGCTGCACCAAAACGCGCTGCAGGACCTTTAGCTGCACCTATATGCGCGTCAACCATTGACTTTGCATGTAAACTCGCTGCTTCTGCTGCACCTGCTGGGTCCGGTTCACACCGATGTCGAGCGGTTGAACAGCGAGCACAGCGTTAATTTGTTTCCCCATGTTTTTCACATCAGCTGTGAGATGGGCACGCATGGAGTAACATATTAACAGCGATGGTGAGGGGTGGAAAAAAAACACCTGGTCTCCTTACATTCAGCCACTCTTTCATCATCTCCTCAATGAGGTGGTCTCAAAAGTCGCAGTTACAACACACATAAGGCGCACCGCACCATAGGGCGCACCGCACATTTTGAGGGAAAAAAAAGACGTTTAAGTGCGCCTTATAGTCGTGAAAATACGGTATTAAAAGACAATTAAAAGCTGACTCAAAGGAGACATGTAGAACTGGGACTGAAAGAAAGATGCTTGATTTAGTCACCATAAGAGCAGACTAAATGATTACTCATCCATGAGGATGCCCACGCTTGATGCAGAACAATAGTAGATAAACAGTTGAGGATACACAATTGCATCAGTCTTAGCAATTGGAGCTCCTCTGCCTGGCTGTGTGTTTCCTGGACAGGCCGCCTCTTAAAGTTGCCTTTTGTATGTCTGCTTCTTTCTGTATGTCTGCTTCTGTCTTCTTGAACCCCAGTTGGCCTCATCGGTCGCTCACACTGAGCCTGGTTCTACTGGATGTTTCTTCCTGTTAAAAGGGAGGTTTTCCTCTCCACTGTCGCTACAAGCTTGCTTATTGTGAGGGATTGCATTCGAGTTGATGAGTCGATGCAATCAACTGGTTTTCCTTAGATAGAAAACTTTTAATCCAATTTGACTGTATGATCTGGTGAACTGTAAGGTGCCTTAAGATGACGTGTTGTGAATTGGCGCTATATAAATAAACTGAATTGAATTGACTTAAGTGTTAATTTGGCCTACTCCTGCATTGGAAAGATAAGGGATTTTGTCTGTGACCAAAGACCTTATGATTCACACTCTATTCATAGTTTCCCACAATACCAAAAAAATTACCAGGTTCCAAAGCTTATATGCTCAATACTACACAACACTACACAATATACCACAGAGTGATTTCACTCAGTTAAAAGCACAATAAAGTTGCTTTATAGTCAAACATTTTAAGAATGCATAAGCTCAGTTCAGATATGCCATGTGACGCAACGTTCCAGCTATGACTTTAAAAGACAACTGCAAAAATGACAAGTAAAAACAAATAAATATATACTTTACAAAAAGACACAGGCACTGTCTGGCAGTAGGTCAGAGAAAGCTCTTTCTGTTTTTGCTCAGAGGAAAAAGCATATATTTTTATAATCCATTTTAGAAAAAAGCATAAAAAATATAAGATATTTTTTACCCATTTAAATACCCAAACTGCAATTTCCAGACTGATGAATGAGATGTAACATTAATATTTGCAAATATTTGTATAATAATATCTTTTCAGTGAGTTACACAGGTCCCTAATGCAGCAAAAAACACAACATGATGCTGCCACAATCATTTCTTCCCCAATGTACTTTACAGCTGGGATGCTGTTGTCAGGCTTACAAGTTTACCCTTTTCCTTCCAACTGTAATTTTGCCCCAAACATTTAATTGTATTTTATAAAGCCACAGGGCATTTCTTGAAGAATAAAGATGTTTCCCAGACTGCATTTTGGAAACTGTAATCTTTTCCTTGTAAACTCTTTATGTTATTTAGGGTAACGGCCTCTTCCTCTCTGAGTGGCTTTCCAGCTCATGGTAGGACTGGAACCCATTTCACTGTGGCTGAAGCCACGCTCATACCTGCTTCAGTCAGTGTATTGTGATCGAAAGCCAATAAAGCCTAAAAGGTGTTCATTCTTTTAACTATACTTTTGTTAAAATCTGAATATTGAACAGTTGCTGTTTAAACTGTTTGGAAAATATTCAAAATTCTAAGCGTATCTAAACAATTCCCTTTTTGTTAAGAAATCTTCCCCCTATTTCCCGTCACACATATCCAATCTTGTTACAGCTGTCAACACTCGTCTCATGTTACTGCTTCTTTATAAGGAAAAGTGAAACAAAAAGGCTTTCCTAATTATCCGTCAAATTTAACAGCCATTTTTTGCATAAAATCCTGCCCCAATATGTTGTTTTTCAAAAGGCTATGATATTAGTCATAATCTGTGAGTAATAATGTGATTACTATTCAGATGTGTTCCCGCTCCACCTGTTCAAAGCCTTCAGTGACCCATGCTTGCTCAGTAGTAATTTAATGGCCTTAAGACAATCCTCTGAGCCACGCAGGTTATTTTAGGACTTAGCTCTATGGTCCAGACTGTTCGATGAAAGTCAGAAATACACACAGAGCTATAGCAACCGGAAATTATCCTTGTTTCTGGGCCGTTCCTGAATCTACACCCTCGGACATTGTCTTGACTGTGTCTGTGTTTAGGCTTAATCGGAGGGGAACTGCAGCAGTTAGCATGTTCAGACAAGAAAATGTAGAAGTTATTGTAAAAACAGAGAAACGCTCAGGCAAGGCATGACAGAGCGGCGCTAAGCCAAGGTGCAGCATGAGGAAACTCTATCAGCGTGGTTCAAGGTGGCCTGTTCCCTCTCTTCATACACAGGGTGGGGTTTAGGTCAGCAGGGAGAGTATTGTTTCATTCACAGCCTTGTAGTCATCTTACTGCCCTTGTGGCTGCTGCTGCATTAACAGAAGCTCTCAAGCTTTTTTTCCATTTCCTAATGACATGCATATTTTCATAATTGGTTCTCCTTCTTTACCATCCAAAGTTCCCAAATTCTCTCTTTTCTTAACAATAGATCCATTCAAGTGGTACATGTATTTAATTTTGCCCTACGGAAACAGCCTGCGGAATGACTACCATCCATCCATCCATTCATCCATCCATCCATCCATCCATCCATCCATCCATCCATCCATCCATCCATCCATCCATCCATCCATCCATCCATCCATCCATCCATCCATCCATCTGCTGTCACGCTTAATCTCAGTTGGGGTCGCGAGGGGTGCTGGTGTCTATCTCCAACTATCTACGGCGAGAGGCAGGGTACACCTGGACAGGTCGCCAGTCCATTGCAGGGTAACACAGAGACAAACAGGACAAACAACCATTCATGCATACACCCACACCTAAGGAAGCCAATTAACCTAACAGTCATGTTTTTGGAAATTACTATTATGCACTGAAAATGATCACCACACATTGGATCTATACAGACCTCACAAATTAAAACATTTCTGTAACGAGGTTCAGCAATTCATTTGGAAACTTTTGTCTGAAAAACATGACATTTTTTTAATGCAACTAAAATGTCTATGAATTAATGACAAAGCATGTTATTGGTGGTAATGATGATAATTAGCTAAATAAATCAATTAGATAAAAAAATGATATGTGTTGACACAGAAACAGTAAATAAGTTCCTTGGACTAGTTTTGTTTTTAATTTTTTTTGTTTTTGCAATGATTAAAAAAAAGAAGTTGTTGCATTTTTAACAGTCATCATATTAAATATGATCACAGCTTTCATCTCCTATATCTGTTGTCTTCAGAGCTGCATATGGCTTTTTGCTCACTTAACATTTGGTAATGAACTATTACCATGTTTTTTGTTTCATTCTTTCTTTTTTTTTTTTTTTACAGTGTCCTGTCTGCCGATGTGGCAATAAGAATAACTGTCTTAATGCCAAAAAGAGAGCCCAATAGATTTTGCTTTCACAAGTGAAGCAGTACGGCTATCGCCATAGTATTCTGCTTTATTTATGCATATAAATAGCTTTATTATAATTCATGCAGGCAGTATTACAGATGGCGCAGTGGGTAGCACTGCCCCCTTGCAGCAAGAAGGTTCTGGGTCTTTCTACATGGAGTTTGCATTTTCTCCCTGAGCATGCATGGGTTTTCTCTGGGTACTCCGGCTTCCTCCCACAGTCCAAAAACATGACAGTTTGGTTAATTGGCTTCTCTAAATTCTCTCCTTTTTGTCTCTGTGTTGCCTTTCGATGGACTGAGGACCTTTCCAGGGTATACCCTGCCTCTCGCCCCTAGACAGCTGGAGATGGGCCCCAGCACCCCTCGCCACCCCACTTGGGATTAAGTGTGTGAGAAAATGGATGGATGGAGTATTACAGATTGTATGGACACTGCAATGTAAGTAGAACAGGAAAGGAAAAACTGGAAAAAAAAAAAGAAAGAAAGATGAGATAAAAGGGGAGATAACGATAAAACCTCTTCAGTCTGCTTCATCGCCTGCAAAGAGATGTAAAAAGAACAGCACAACCAACGGATATAGTATAAGAGATACAATAAAGTAACACCTTGATACTATCGCTGAAGTTTAAGTAGTATTATTTAATCTGACTTGTAGGAGCTGTTTTTTACGGAAGCCGAGAGTGGTCGTGTATCTAAGATACTTTTTTACAGTGGTTTTCTCGAGAAAATAAGTTAATTTTCTCATTATCTAAAGATAATGTAAGCCGTTTTCTCGTGATAACGAGGTGATAGTTTTCTCATTAAAAAGCTGTTTTCTTGTGATATCGAGATGATTGGTGTTTATTAAAACTGATTGCATCATTCAACACGACGACAGCAGGAGAGGATTTATAAGTCATAGCAGTGTGTGTGTAATTCTGTAAATAATCCTGTGTTCAACTTTTAGGTAACGAGACGGCATTGATGGTTTGATGATTTGCTTCCACTTCTGATTCATCAGCAATTAGACCTATGCCTCCGCTGGTTTAGCGCCAAATGTTTTCTGAACAGCCCTGGTGTTACACCTGTAACAGGTATAAGAGTCATTAACCCCCAAAATGAGTCCTGATTAAATATTTTCATTGAAAAACAGTCATATTTGTTTCTACAGCATTCCATGCAATCCAATCATCCACCACGACCTGACAAGGAGAGAAAAGAAATAGGAAACAAAAAAAATATTATTTGCGCACACATGGTACCGTGTTATGCATAACCACTGGCACAGCAGGCATGGATAGACTGGGAACCAAGCGCTGTTGGCCAGCCTCATTTGTTACTCATACAGGTTAATAATCTCGTTAACGCGAGATATCAGTAACTGTTTTCTCGAGATAATTATCTCGTTATCTCGAGAAAACAATTGTTTGATAAGCCGTGATAACGAGATAGTTATGTTGTTATCTAGAGAAGACAAAGGACCAAAAAAAAGTTGGGTATGACTGCTCTAGGCTTCCGCAGTTTTTCATTCTTTTGCAATGAAAAAACACTGGCCCCACCCCGGCCCCCCTGGTAAATTTGCTCTTCAACCACCCCTGTGTGAGACCATCACTTCTCCCAACAAACTTAAATTATATCCTGGATGTTATTCATAGTTTCTGTCATATTGTATAACATTTCTGCTGTTATTTGTACATCACTGTTGTCTGAACATTTTAAGTTTTCATATATTATTAATAATGTTTTCATTCTCTAATGAACAGTGCACATGTATTTTATGGCAGTGTGTATGAACAGGTAGATGAATGATACTCCTTCAGTCTTCGTCAGCTGTTGCGTAAGAGCCGTATCAGGCTGTCGGTTGGTAGGTAAGGCAGTCGTGCTTATCCGCTCGTGAGAAAAAAAAAGTGAGAGGGCGGGTGCGATGTGGAGAGAGATGAAGAGGACGGAGGGGGCGGATATCTCCTCAGTAGCTCGTGGTTCGGGATGAGGCGGCGGCAGTAGAGGACAGCTGAAAGCAGAGGAGCTTAAATCTATGCGAGGAGGACCTTATTCTCCACCATTATCACCTCAGGTGTTCACCCTCCAGCTTGCCGCAGCGAACGCCATCGGAGAGGTTCCCAGTTTTGCTGCAGGTAGGTCTTGGAGCCACCGACAGTTGCGTAGCAGCCGCTATGCAGGGATCCACTGCGCATTGACGCAGTGACGCTGCGTTCACCTGAGCCGCGCGACTCACCGTTCAGGTTCAGGTTCACACGCCAGGGTTTCACTCAGCCTGGATTGATTATTTATTAATTTTTTCATATTAATCTGATCTCCTAATTAGCTGTAGCCGAATCTCCATCCCAAAGGGCGATGAGGAAAGGCTCAGACAATTTTCCAGCGTTTGTTGTGCCGCAGAAGCGCCGCGCTGTAACGTCACCTGAGCGCTCCAGTATTAGTGCAAAGTTAGGAACACCTTCCAAAGTCTAAAACAACTGTGTTTTTGGTTCGATAGAAGGAAATCAATCGTTGGTGTTTATTTTTAGTCACATTATCAATTAATTGATTTGCTTTAAAAAAGGACAGTGTATAATCATGGAGGATCAGAAGTGCTTTAATGCAATAAATCAACAATCCTATAACTATAACATGGATTTAGACTACAATAATTATTTGTCATTGATTATCTGGTTTTATATATATATATATATATATATATATATATATATATATATATATATATATATATATATATATATATATATATATATATATATATATATATATAAATAAATTAGGTGATTTCATGCAGACCAGGGCTTTTCCTCATCTGTCATTATTTGCAATCAGAGACAAGGGGCAGGGCTACCATTACCATAGTCAAATTTATTGGTCTGAAGCAGATGTTTTGGGTCTTTTCAAACCATTTATGTGGACACTTTAACCCACAAAGGTCAACATTTTGGCAGATTCTTCTTTTTTAATTATATAATCCTTTTAGACAACATTTAAATGTTGTCTAAATTAAATGTTGTCTTAAACATTTAAATCACATGCTTAGTATTTTATTTTATTTGTTTGCACAGTTCTGGCCATGTGATCGAATAAGAATCTCTTTACTTTAAATGTATCTTATGACAATCCCTGTTTGGATACGATTTAATTTCATTCATTTGGAGCTTTTAATTAGACTGAATGAAATATGAAGCAAAAGATCTTACACTGAGCAGTTTTATAGTCCACTGAAAAATGGGAGAGTCCTGACAGATCTCCTTAATTTGAAAGACAACCAGCCTACTGTAAAAGATTTTTAAGAGGTTAGGTAACATTTACCAGCTGTTTTGAAAGAATTTCAACTGATATTGCAAGTAGAGCAAAACTGAAAGGGTGTAAACAGGACAAGGATGACTTGTGACTATACTGTACCTCAGTACTAATTGCCATATGCAAGGTTAATTTCACTGTCTTAATAGTTTGAAAGACATTTTCTCTAGCAGGAAAAACAGATAATAGTTGTTTTTTTTTTTTACAGGAGATATAATAAACTGCCTGGAACAGAAATGCTAAATATGCAATGAAAAAAATGTTATTGTTTCTAAGAGAATAAGTTACAGGCAGTCGTAAGGGTGCAGATTCATAAAATGATATCAATTTTAAAAAAAATAAAGAAAGAACATGCATCATAACGTTAAACTTTTAACAAAAGAATAAGGTTATAGATTTCTTGAAATTATTAATCATTAATTAAAAGCAGCAAACATTTTAATCAAGTTCTTTTATGGCTGAAATATGGACTAAGTTTGGGATTTTTTTCAGCTAACACTTCATTTACAGACAAGTTGTTTGAAAGCACAACATAAGTTTATTGCATCCAGCTGCAACAGTGTTAGATTCTGGGTTTTAAGCAGAGCTGTGGTTAACTTTCTGTAGTCTGCAAAGTTTATGACTTACGATGCCTGTAATTTGTGTGACAGAAAGTGTTTTGTGGCTTAGCGGGATGTAAGAGTTGTCTCAATAATAAAGCAGCTATTTTTCAGGGTGGGTTTTTGGTAAGAAATGTAGGAGCTAATTAAAAGATTTCAGAGTTTCTGCTGAACTTTAAATGGTTTACAAATCATATCATTTGACTTAATTATGCCTCCAGTATATTTTGATTCAAATTAATAACCTTTTTTATGAGTTTAAGACATAAAAGAGAATAAAAGAGGAGAAATTTACAACCGATTCCAATGATAAAGGGAGATGTTGAGAATCAAAGGGTTGAAGGTTTATTCTCATGCATTTCCGCATGTATCTCTATGACCGTCTATTGCTCTCTATTAAAGTTGGTTAATTATTTGGTTGAAAAATAAAAAAATGGGGAAAGATGGTAGTGTCAGGTAAATGGAAAATCAGCTGATTCTGCCCTTAAAGCCTTTTGTCTGTGATTTTGTCTGATCACTAACATTAGAGGAGCTTTGATTTTTGTCACCTTTAACTGGAAAATCCTCCTCAGCAGTGATCGAAAACATATGTACAGTAACTGTTTCTGATGACTGTTCTTGCATCTTCTGTGTGGGCGATTACTTTTTTGACTCCGCCCAACCTTCCCTACAGAGGCACACACACGGCACAGAGAGGGGTCTTTACATGGATGGGTTCGGTCTGACGCATCTAGAAGTGTCATATGATCTCACCTGGAAAACTTTCTGGAAAACCAATTTTTCCAGGTTAAGAGCTCAAGTGTCTTGAGATCCTTGAGTGAAAGTTAATAAATTGATGGAAGGGTCTGTTTTTCTTATGTGATTTTTTTTTTTGTGGCAGTTAGATGATACAGTGGATGCTGCTTGCAAAATGTGTTTGTTCAACATGTGGAAATTTGTAACTGTAAAGCAGCGACCTCCCCTGTGACTCACATTCCAACACAACCACACATACTCCTTCTTTCCCTTTTCTTCCTGTTTCTCACATGCACAAATATTCACATACATTCACTTCCTAACTCTCCAGCCTCTCCACGTCCAGGATGCAGTACAAACAAGCTACACATCAAATCTGGCTGTTTGGTAAGCAGCCATGCAATACAGCCAGAAGCACATTGACACTCGGCATTACATCTACATTTCTGTCTTTGTATTTCCTAAAATAATTAAGGACATCTTTACAGTCCTTTTTACTTACATCGTGCTCCGTGTTTCTGCTAAAAGACTCTTTATTTTCTATAGCTTGAGTCTCAGTTTCTTTTTTTATATATATATATTTACTCCCTTTGCACATTTTTTCCTTCCATTACTCACAAATTTTCCTATACACTTTCTGAGAGCTGCCTTTATACTGACTAAAGAAATCAGTTCATGCATGCAGACACATGTGCTTCATCCCCATATTTTGTTTTCCTTTTGATAAGGTGAGAACATTGAATAATATTTATTTTTATTAATTGCCTGGTCTTCATTTATCATATTTAATGTGTTTCTACAGCAAAAAAGCATGTTCTTTATTAATAGTATACAAAATAATAATGATGTTCACAGTATGAGTAGCATGGATTAAGCAGTTACCATTTTGATATGTACTGACTGAATGTTTACACAGGAGTTGGTATGAGCTTCCCCTGTGTTATAACGATATGTACAAATACCAGATTTTGCTTTGAGACTGAAAATAAATTTAAATAGGGACTGAAAATGAAACAAAAATATGGAACATACTATATAAAGCTCTTCAGTAAAACAAAAATTAAAAAACAGTAATCCTTAAAACTGTAAAAAAAAAAAAAACAGTTTATTTAAAACCGCGTATGTTGGCCGCTTAACCCAGGAGGGTCTTTACTATAATTGAACTGCCATTTTAGTGATAATTTTAGCACTTACCGGTATTTTGTTATTTGGATTTTAACACAAACTTGACATTAGAACAGCCAGGCTACAGCATCATGAAAACAGACGAGCCACTTGTAAAGTGTAGTTTTAAAACCATAGTACCTCAATAAGAGGGACAGTTGAGCTCTTTTAGTTGCAATGGCAAAATTGGTTGTTTTTTTAAAATCCTTTTTCACAATATTTCTGAAGTGATTTGTTTGTCTGTCTTTGAATTAAATCACAAGTGTTAAGTCTTTAAGGCAGCTGACCGGCTGTGTGCAGCAACGTTACTGCATATCAAAGACCACTCCAACCACCGTGGTGCTTTCCTTAGAGTCCTCTTAAACTCACTTAACACCAAAAGAAACATTGTGTTGTAGAAAAGTTAAGCAGTTCTGAAAGCATTGATTTAAAAAAAAAAAGCATGTTGTACCTTGGTGCTTGTTACTAGCTAATGCCTCACATGAGCCTAAGCATTAATGTTTTAGTTCTTGATTTTATTGGGCTTTAACCATTACAGTCAAATAAAAACATACGGTACATTGTTTTAATTCAGCTACATAAAGTATGTAATTCTTGAAAAAGGGACAAACTCTTTAAAGTACTGGGAAACTTCAATAAATCATTTGGTTTCACAAATGAAATATTTTAACAAAAACCTTCAACATAATTTACTTAATTGTACTTCTTGGAAATGTTACCTGTTAAAATCTGAAATGGCACTTTAAAGAATACAATAAATCTGTATCCTCCAGAAAAACCCTGATTGGTGCATTTCTTTTCTTTTTTTTTTTTAATTGGTTAGAAAATAAAACGTATGACTACTACTACAACTCATGAAGAAAGTACATCCGTGTAAATTTTTTATATCAGTATTGACAAATGTAATACCTTAGTGCTCTTTGCTCGTTTTTTTACACAGTTAAGATTAAAATAAATGAAATTTGAATCATCCTGATGCATGTTTTCTGTTCAAGAATTTGGCCTGTTATTGCTGCAGCTGTAGTTCCAATGTACCCAATTTAAGGAACAGAACTAAAACAGTACTAATCTTTGACGAATGAAAACAAGCCTGGACCCTTGATAGAATGACACAGAGGTCAGGGAAACAGCAGGCAGTCACCAAATTGCCATCTGCAATTGCCAAATTGCATTTTAATCAGGAACCATCTGATCAATTACTACGTAAACAAGATTCCAGCTATGACTGGCTCTTGTGTTCGTCAGTACTCTATGTACTCTGTGCCTAGAAAACTTAATGGCGCGCACAACCACACAAGAAATCTAAACCATACTATTGATGACAGGCATTTGGATCAGCCTTAGTAAAGCAGAGTTATCCAAGTCGGTGCACAGAGAGAAGAATCGATCAAATCAGTGGAAACGTTCCCCTGCCAGAATGTCTGGATTCTGGAAAAGAGAGTATGAATTTTTTTCAGGAAAAAGGGAGTTCCTGCAGAAACCTCACTGTGTGTGCCCCACCCACATCCAACCCAACCATTCCCATATGCACACATACACATACACACACACCTCCCAGGTTTCTTCTGGAAAGTTTGTGCGTTCACTCGTCATATTAATGCATGAGTTTGCAGACATGACATCACTGCTGCAGCGATTAACTGATTAGTAGCAGCTGCTGGTACATTTACTCATGTTGTATAACAATCAGGTCCATACCGTGAGTTTATAGTAATCTTCAGATTGCTGCCTGCTACTGTACAGCTGGATATTGGCGACGGGCATTTCCTGCAAACAAGGCAAGCATTGTGCCAGAGAGAGTGACGACATGCAGACAACATGCTCACCACATTACATTTCAAATGCAGAGTGAAGTGTTCAGGCCCCCTCTCCCAAGGGCTTTAGAAGATAAAAATACTCAGGCCGTGCACCCATCTGCTGTCCCCCCTGCAAACGGTCTCAGAGGAACATAACTTCTATTTGTGAGTCTATGTGTGTGTGTGTGTGTGTTTTAGTCATCGTTTAAGGGATTCTGGCTGCAGCATGCACAGATGTGTCAAAGACGCGAGAATGAATGATGTTTGCTCAACGGTTTGCTGAAACAGACAGGAAAGGCTAATGTTTTTGCAAAAGGATTTTTAACCATTTTTCTTTCAAATTCAAACAATTTGAAAGAGCTGTGCCTCAAACTGAATTTTCTCTATTTATATCAGTCCAGTGGACCAAAACATTCCCGTTGCTTCTGCTATGTTTAGGTTCTGGATCATTTGAGCAACTGAATCTTTACTAAATCTTACTTGGTTAAACTCAACAATTATTATTTGTTGCATGTGCATATTCCAATATTTCTGCACATAATCTTGCACTGAATAATTTAGATCTTGCTAGAAGAATTGTATCAAACTCCATTACCAAATTACTGCTTGTTATGAAGCAGCTTCTCTTTTTATTTTACATTACTTCCTTGACAGAATTGATCAAACCTGTTCAACCTGTAGCAATAGTTTCCATGTGATTACCTCACTTTTATGACCTCTCATCTTCTTTTGTTTTTGTCCGTTTTTAGTCATGGGTTGATCCCATTATCCTTATCTTCTGTACTATATTTGCCACCCTCCATGCTTCTCTTGGTCCTAATTGTATCACTGAAACCCTCACCGATTGCCTCGTTGTGACCTCTATTGTCAGCCTCATCACATCAAGCCTCTTTCACCTTCTCCGCCTCTCCATCTTTACTTTCTCTCCCTATTCCTAGTCTTTTCTAAAAATTGCCCCCATGTTTCTAAATTCTTGTTTTGCCTCCCTGCTTTTTTCTTATTCTGTCTCTCTTCAATATGGATTTTATTTACCTTACTGAGCTGTGTAGCTTTAAAAGGTTGTAGTAGAAGAAAAGAAAAACAGGATGCCATGATTGAAAATGGTAGAAAATGTGGTTGCTGAAATGAGAAAAAAATATAAACATTCAGGCTACTGTGAGTGGGTGGAGAGTGAGATATTCTAACACTTGTATTCCTGTGTGGACTATTTTTCACTACTTGTTATTGTTGTCTTAAAGCATATGCAGTTCTATGAATATTCTCTAAACATGAGATTTACATTTTCTGAGCATTTGTTAAGAATTTCAAGATGGATTATTCTTGTATACACATAGCGGCTCAAACACGTTTTCCATTTATTGACACATTTCCTCACACCTTAAGGCTGTTTAAGAGCCTTGGGTACATGTGCAAATCCTGGTGTGTAACTGCAGTAACATTGCTGAGGTCTTATCATCATGGATTTGAATGGAAGCAGGGTGAGTCATTCGCAGCAGAATAAAATCTCCCATAGGTCCTGATTTCTATTTTCTGAATCCCCCCATCTTCTGGTTTAGCTGAAGTTGTAGTTTGTGCCAGATTTGTTCCCAGAGGTTACCTCCCACTCTGAGTCGTCTGGAGAAAATGATGTTGAAGAATGGTGTTGAGGGATTTATCTAGCAGCTGTTTGGTTAGAACACTTACACAATCCTCAGGTGTCTGGGGGAAGCAGTTTCATGTCACCTGGCTCCTGCCCTCATGACTCAGATAGCTTCCAAAGAAGCCCTCCTACTAAGAAGGAACCACACAAAAGACATGTGGTGAAGAAAATCTTAATATTTTCCAGAAGACATTTCCAGGCACAATATGATGAAAACGTTATTTTACCCATCTGTCATCAAAATAAAACCATCTGTGACTCCCATCATTTCGATTTGGTCTATCATTTTATCATTGGAATTGCACAGACGACCTATTTTCAGGGGTACATTTAAAAAATAAATTGTACTGATAGTAATGTTGAATTCCTTTACACAGTAAAATAAACAGACAAACTTAAAAATGACACTTTGATGGTGGCAGTTTGGGAATATAAAGAAGATCTTATCTTGAATTATTGCAACACTGCAGTTGACAGCACTTTTTTGAACTCTTGTAAAGGTTTTTTTCGAGGGCAGAGGTAAATGGGGAGGTGTTAAACTGTCTTATAAATCAAAGTAAGGCTTAGCAAGAAGAGATTGATTCCCTAAGTCGGGGTTGTGACCCCTCTTGGGGTCCTTGATCAACTTATATGGGGTCTTGAGGTCCACTAGAGAAATTAAACTATGCAATAAAAATTTATTTTAAAGTGCTTAAAGATAAGAAATCCTTACTTAAAAATGGACAGAACTTTCTAATATAATAGCACTTTTATTTTTATTTAGTTCATAGAAGCTAAGGAAGGTTGGGTTGTGTATTGACTCTAGTATCATTTTGTGGGTCAGAGGATGAAGTTTGGGATTCTATGCCCAAGAGAATGTAGATTCTTCTTAATTTTACTTCTCAAGTTTAACAGCATATCTAAGTCAGACAGGTGCCATGACAGAAACTAAAAGCTCCAAACAATGTGGAAAATGTAAGCATCATTGCTGACCACTCTTAAGCCTTTCTTTTATCTGCTGAGAATTATTCCCTCTGTAAAAAAAAGATTTTTCTTTACTTCTTTAAGTGGGGCATTATACTTTTGCGGGAAATACGTACACAGGATACGTCTTTATTCACCTGATTCAGGAATATTTTCTGCTTAGTAATGGTGTATTCTTTTTTTTTTTCCAACAGTGGAAGAATGGTGTAACAAATAGGCCAGGAATCCCAGAAGGACAATTTTACTTCCTTTTTGAATATGGCTCCCAAGTCATTCCTGTTCCAGGCTTTGGTTCTCCTTTTCTTCAAGTTTTCTGCTGCACAGACCATCATCGGTTCCTCCCCCTCCTTCACAGCCCTTAATCTGCCAAGTAACTCCCCTTCACCTACCAAGCAGACCATTAGATTCTGGCCTTCTTTGCCCCCAAGAGGGCGCAGTGATGTTGCCATTAGAGTAACAATCCGGGAGTGGTTTACAGTTTTGAATGCGGTGGAACAGGGTCAAAGAATGATCCATCCAACCACACAGTTCAACCCATCTTTAATATTTACACTGCCTCCACAGAATCTCAGCAGGGGGCACATTTCAACCCACCCAACTGCTTCAAGGCCCAGGACTGACACAGCCAGTTTGGCATTGAGAAGAGCTTTAAAAAGGGAAGAAGCTTTCACAAAAGGCCCAACCCCACCTTTACCCACTTTGGCGTCCCTTGGAGGGCATTCAGAAAAGAGATCAAACACAGACACAGAGGATGGTGATTCACAAGGGCTGGGATCAGGCAGAGCTCCAACAGAGACATCAGAGAAGGTGAAACCAACTGTTCTTCAGCCAACAGATGCTGAGGAAATGGCTCAATATCGACCACAGGCACAGACCATGGTCTCCGATGTAACAAATGAAGAAACTCCATCCCTGGAGGATCAGAATGCCAAGACTCACCTATTTGGGTTGACAACAACCAGTGTAACAACTACAACAGCACAACAAATGACTAAGACAGCAGAATTAACTGGTAAGATATTCAATGGTAAAACAAACCTTTACACCCACCTGGCTTTTGATGTTCCCTCTTTGCTACCAAAGAGGCCGCTTTAAGCTGTAGACTGTAGTTGACCGGTTGTGTAATTTGGTGCTTATACATTAGAAAAAGAGGAGGTCTGAGCCATCAGGAAAGACCTTGATCATGCTGACCAGTTTAAGGGTAAACAGTGGAACATGGAAGAATATATGATGCAGTGTTTTCAGTTTTCTGGTTCAGCTAGGATTTACATCTCCTTAAAGCCGGGCATATACTGTGTGATTTTTTTCAATTGTTTTACGCAGCTACAGCTCACACTGTACGACGAAATTGCAGGGTTTCATAGTACAGTGTAAGTTCACAGCTCACGATGTATGTGCAGCATGACGCTCTGATGCGATCTACCTGCTCACACTCTACGTTTAAAAACCACGTCGGACTCAGCTCTGCACTGAGATGGCGCTACTAAGGCTCGTCTATCCGAAAGACAAAAGATTAGAAGAGGCATAGGAAGCTCACTAGAGTGAAACATGCTGCAAATGTGGCTACTACGGTCGGTCCATTTTGCAAAAATAATTCCATTTCATTAGTACCCCGCCATGCTTCTGTGTTTTCATCTGACAGGAAGAAGAAGAATCGTTGTTTGCGCATGCCCACTGAGCGATTTGCCCACGACGCCCGACTGCAAATCAAACATGTGATTTTCTCCCGAACTCACTATTCCTGATCGGAGGGGGGGTCGTGAGAGGCTGATCGCCCCTTTTTACCCCCTGTACACTACACAACGCACGATCAGGCTGAAAAATTAAAAAATTCTTGCAAGACTGGACAGTCGGCCTGAAAAAGGCAAAAAAATCACAAAGTGTAAGCCTGGCTTAACTAGTGAGTTGGATCAAATTTCAACTAACTACCAGAGGAATGGCCACTAATGACAATGGCTTCTGAAAACTAGAAAAACAAAGTAATGCGACTTGATGTTGGTGTTTAATGTAATTTTGGAGTTGAAATTAAATGTAACTAAAAAAATTTTCAAATATGTTTCTCTTCCATTTCTAGGTAAAGTTGCTGCTGATCCTTCCTCCACTGACAGATTTCAGCCAAAGCAGGCCTCCGATGCCGTGACATCTCCCAAACCCACATCTAGCTCTGCTGATAAACCGCCACAGATTGCAGAACAACCTGTCACCATCAAAAGCCAAGTGGGTCCAAATCCAAACATTTCAATGGAACAAGAAACCCACACGTCTACAATTGCTCTTCCAGCTACTACTCTAGAGGCTGGCTCGACAGCTCCAACTCAAAGCATCAAAACAGCAGAAAAGGGGAGAGATACATTGAGTACTACTGTGCAGTCACCAAGGAGAGGTAAGAAAAAAGAAGCCTGTGTTCTGCCATGACTACTTTCAGAATTTCCTCTGATCATTTAGAGAATAATTATTTATACAGCTGGGAGTTTTTTTTCTTTTTCTTTTTTTTTTTTGGAAACGGGCTTTAAAGGAGCAACAAAGGAGAGAAGATTTTCCATAGAAATAGAGGCTTAAGTTGTGAGGAGTCAAAACAGTTGAAAGCATGAACAGGAGGTTAGAATAAGTGGGTGTGAGGGATAACAGGAAAACAAATTGTAAAGAGAGCAAGGAAGCAAATAAGGTCTGAGAGAAGTAATGCCAATGAGAGTAGTCAGTGACGGTGAAACTGGTAGAAGAAAGATGCTGAGAACAGAGTGGGGATAAAATCCAGACGAAAACAAAAGATGAAGGGAGCCAAGACAGGGAAAAATAAACAGAGAAAGGAAAGCATTACATATGGAGCACAAAAGTCAGTCATAGCACATTTAAAGGGAAGCATTACTGTGAACATAACCATGCTTTTGTTAGCCTGGCATTTTTACAGCTGCTTTTTAGCTTGAAGTTCAGCACAGTCAGAATCAGTGTCCCCCTTCACAACACACAGGTCAGCTTGAGGCACTGGAGCATGAAATAAATATTCTAGATGTCTTTTTATCTTTTAATGGGAACGACAAAATATGAATGATAGACATAAAACATGGTAACTTTGATTAAAGCCGGGCACACGCTGTACGATTTTTTTTTCCCCTTTTCAGGCTGACTTTCCAGTCGTGCGAGAATTTTTCAATCGGGCCGACTTTCAGCCTGATCGTGTGTCTTGTAGTATACAGGGGGTTACGAAGGGCGATCAGCCTCTCACGACCACCTTCCGATCAGGAATCGTGAGGCTGGGAGAAAATCAAACACGTTTGAAATTCAGTCAGCCATCATATGTTGGTCTTGGGCAAATCACTTAGTGGGCATGCACAAACAAGGATTCTTCTTCTTCCTCTCAGATGAAAACACAGAAGCGGGGTGCTAGTGAAACAGAATTATTTCTGTAAACATTACAGACCGTAGTCGCCACGTTTGCTTGGCCATGTTTTTGTCCAAATACATCGTCGACTTTTCTTTTTATGGCTTTCAGTCAGAAAATTGCACAAACAGCCAAGGCAGCGCGTTTCACTCTAGTGAGCTTCCAATTTCTCTTTTACTCGTTTGTTTTCTGGATAGACAAGTCCGAGTAGCGCCATCTCACTGTGGAGCTAAATCCGACAGTGTGAGCAGGTAGATCACATCAGCGCGCCGGGCTAAACATACATCGTGAGCTGTGAACTCACACTGTACGACGCAACCCTGCGGTTTCGTCGTCAAGTGTGAGCTTTAGCAGCGTGCAACGATTGAAAAAAATTAACAGTGTATGCCCGGCTTAAGTCCAACACACCTGAATCAAATGGCTGTTACCTCATGTTAAAGATAGGCTCTGTGGATGCACCTTGAAGCTCTATCTCTCCGGTTCTTTTTCCTGAAATAGATAAATCGGAACTAACTCTTTAAATAAAACTTCATAACTTATATGTATTAAATAACCAGGAGACATGACAACAGATTCTGATAGAAATTGTAATGTTACTCAGATCAGAGAAATTCCTCAGAATGTACAGAAGGCAGCTGCTCACCCCTGGGCTCACCTCTCAGGAAGTGGCCCCGATTAACAGTTAAAAAGGCATTTTATACATCTCCAGTCTGCCACATCATCACATTGTACATCATACACGTTAGCAGATGAGTAGACATCCATGGCTATATTACACTTTGTTCTTAGCTGAGGGACACCACTCTCAATCCATTTCCAAATCTTTGCCATGTACAGAATGAAGATTATAACTGTATATCGGGACAGAATAACTGTTTCAAGTAGATAAACTATTGTGGAAAACATCAGTTCTGACACGCAATAGGCAGCTAATATTAAGGTCTAATAAACTCACACATCATCAATAAAATTTTTCCTAACACTCAGTATGCAGCTGATTTTTTAATAGGGCTGTAAATAATCTAATTACTTGACTAAGGCGTGTTGGATAAACGGCACATCTAAAGTTTGCAGGATGCCGGCTCTCAGAACTAGGATTTACCACCTTTGCTTTATCAGAAAGTTTACCAAATGTTTCAGCTTTTCACTTCACAAGCAGCAGTGACAGATCTGTGATCATTGGTTCAGTGTATGAACACTTATACCTGATCAGTGAAAATGGTTATAATTGAAATGCAGACAGCATCAATGAGTTGCTTTACTTTTTCTTTAAGCACATTTTTTTTTAAATCACTAAGGTATAGCATAAATCCGTTCTGCCAGTCTTAACTTTCTGAAGAGGACCTAAAGACCTCATAGTTGTTGATTGATGAACCACAGTGGCTTTAACAGACATTTAGTATGTGACATATTAACTTTTATTATATTAAAAGAGGAACACCCGTTGATCCTACATGTTTTTACTGTTATGCACATTGTGATACATTGACTTAGAGAAGTTAACAGATAACATTCTCCTTAATTCAGTTTAACCTTTCAAATATAAAACATCCAGAATCAAATTTTTTCCCCTTATGCTCTAAAATCTATAAAAAAAATTCAAATAGCTTATTAGTTGGACTATCCTATTAAGCCTCCCTTTAATCCATTTAGCAAACAATTTCCCCTACTACAATTTTCTTTTAAACAGTAGTAGTATTAATGGTATTTTAGAGTGATGAGTGACACTGATTTAGTTTCTCCACTATGAATATCTCTGTTTTCTGACATTATTGCTTTGATTCGTCGTTCTTGGAACCAAGGGTAAAGTTAAGTATGCCTCTTTCAGCCAGCTGACTGACAGTGTGTAGCAACAAGTGGGAGAGGGGAAGTACTAAGTCACTCTGCTGCACACACTATCTGGTATTTTATTTAAAGGACTTTGAATGAGAGGAGTTATTTGAGTGAGAGGTTTGGGCCTTCATACCAGTAACTGGATAATGGATGGAAAGATTGAATCTCTCCATTTAAGATGTTTCACAATAAGACTTGTTACTATTTCCTTGATGCAAACAATTCTTCTTCAGTGTCATTCTTAACAAGACTGGAAAGTTGGGAAATATATATTTGTATTTCTTTGTTTAAAGTGCTAATTAACCTCAAAACCAGATTAATATCTATTTTCATGAACTCGGAAGTTCTATGTTTAGTTCAATGTTTTTGTTTCTCCGTAATTAGCAGATGAAAGGCATTTATTAAGATATTGCAGGGATTGCAGCCTCTGAAAGGGGTGTACCATTTTGACCACCTGAATTAGGCATTGTGCAGTTAGAAAGAGGTAATGCTGAGAAATGGGAGTGAGGCAAAGTGAAGATTTTTTCCTCAGTTTAGAAACTCACAACATCCATGTTCAGAGCATGACCTAAATCTTATAATAACTGTTTTTTTTCTGAATAAACTAGTACATTTAGCCCAAACTGAAGTAATTATCATATGCAAAAATTTATTAAAAGTCTTTTTAGCATAAGAATCCTTGTCAACAGGTATTGAGCTACAGATCAAAGTCTACAAGATCAAATTAGCTATCAGATCGTGGTAACAGACTTATAATGTTTAAGTGTTATATAGTATTTTGGTGGGTGTCCATATGTTTGACTATGTTTAACAGGGTAATTCATTGTTTTTTTTGTTTTTTTTTATTTCCTGGCATGAGAAGAAGTGCTACTTTTAAAGGGAAATCAGAAGGGTTGGGGTAAGCGTAAGTGTGCCCAGCTGTGTAACACGATCGGCACATATGGAATGTGTCTGGATCTCATTCCTGTTTGGAAAAAAAAAGTCTGACGGGAGGAAGTAAAACATACCTTTATGTAAATAAAGAAGCGTGACTGAGATGTGTATGTAGAGCTCTTATTTTGTGAGGCCAGGGAGTGTGTCAATGAAAAGAGGGAGAGAACTGTGGGATAAAATGTGTGGGAGTGAACCATTTATCACTCTGTCAGTTTTATTGAGGTCTTCTGCCGGGCAAAGAGAACTTGAAGTGACTAAAGGTTTGAGAGTCTCTCATTCAGTTTTAAAAATGGGTAAAGATGATTTACTATGAACCCATCTAGAAATATATTTTCAAGTCCCTCTTTCTTTGCATAGTCAGTATGTCTTTTGTTCCTGTTAAAAGCTAAAACTAAAAATCTGAGCACTAAATATGATCATACAACTGGGTGTTTCCGGGTTTTCCAGTTAGATAAGGTGGTAAGCTTTGTGCAAACAGGAACATGAGCCATAATGAGCAAATTAAACAGAGATATGCAAATTTGTCCCATGTGGCAGGCTGGTAGTCGCTGTGTGTGAGCAGAGCTGGCCTGATTCAGATTTATTGTGACACTGTGCTGGGTTGCATTATAAAGATGTTCTTCTTAATTATATAATCCCAGTTAAGCCACACAGTGACAATGAACTTCAGATGAGTTTATGAACAAGGTATAATATGAATTTGTCAAATAAGTGCAAAAAAAAATATCGGTTTAATTGTTTTATCTTCAGTTATGTGATTCCAGCTTATCAAACATCCCATTTTTGTGTTTATCTTTGGTGTATCATACAAAACAAAAAAGTTGTTATTGACACAGATGGACAGATTCTGTGGTTTTGATTTTGATTTTTCTCATTTGGCCAATTATAACTCCCTGATATAAGCATGCTAATAAATGGAATGAGCAAGAAAAGTAGTTGAAGCAAATAAGAAATAATTTAAATATTCTTTTTACATGATGCAGGTATTTGTATTTCTGACAAAAAATTCTATACCTTAACATTTAAGTTAAGAGATTTTGTCAAATTGCAACCACAATCTTCAGTTTTCTTTGAGTATTTTTCTGTGAAAAATAAATACAAACATTATCAGTAAACAGAAATGTTACCCTTTTTTTTTACTTTTTCTTAAATAAATAAAATCTGAATTCCTAATGTCTATATGTCTATATCCCCCTAAATAATTTGTTGCTCCCTTTCACAGCAGCAGATTTTGAAGGACAAATACCAATATCAGGGTCATTCATAAACCTGTTGGAGGCATTGGTGAAGGTAAAACTTCACCACAGCCTCAAATATTTTCTCAAAGCAATGCACTTTGGACCATCAGTGGTTCATTTCAGTTGAGTTAACTCACCAAAAGAAAAGGCTTAACAGATGTATTTAATCATGGGGAGCTGAACCCCTCCAGTGGCTCTCGGTGGTACTTCATTATCTTCTTTCACTTGTTCTTTCACTTTTAGATCGTTAGATCTCTCACAGTAGTAGTTTAAAAAATGACTAACCAAAGTCCTGTTCTCCCTTTCAGGGGTCTCTTCACTCCTTACCACCAGTGCCATTCCTGTGATCCGACCCAGATTCGGCCCAACGTACCAGGAAGAGAGGAACCGCTCTCTTCTTCTGGGACATCCTCAACAAGCTCCGCACTCTACTTTTATTCCAGCTCCATCTCAGAGTGGAAATCCCCCTACGAATGGCACACTTCTTCACTGGGGTGATTTGAGCCACACATTGGCTTTTGCATGGGAACTGCATGTCTACGGGACAGCAAGTCTCTTTCTGCTCCTGTTTGCTGGAGCTGCCCTCGGCCTGACTCTGTCCCCCGGAGCTAACTGTCCTCATCGTGGAGCTCTTGGTCTTGCGAATGCTCTGTTATTTCTGGCTGGAGGCCTTAGAGCAGCTCTGTTCTTTATTGACCCTTATGGTACGAGAGGTCTCCTCCCTCGCCCAGCAGTCACAGCCCTCTACAACCTGCCTCTTCACCTGCTGGTATGGGCTCAAGCTTCCCTGGTACTTCTTGCACTAAGGGTACCAGGAATCACTGTTTTACCTTCAACCTTAGAACAACCCCCGTTGGTTGCTGTGCTCACTGTGTTGCAGTGTACACTGCTGTTAGCTGCTGATCTGTTGTCTCCAGCTCTGTCTCCTGTAGTGCCCGTCACCCTACAGGTCCTGTCCTTATGTTGGGGCTTAGGGCTGTCTTTTGGCTATCTTTGCTACGTATTTCCACGTATACGTTGCCCTGCTCTTCCTCATCCCGGTGTTTCTGTAGAGGCTAGGAGGAAAACTTGGACCGGGAGCCAAAGAACAGGTGTGATTCTGGGAAAAGTGCTAGCCATCTGTGCAGTGCTTGGAGCATTGTGCTGTGGTTTGCATGTCCATGCTACCTTGTGGCTGTATGGACTGTTAGGAGACTGGAGACGCTTCAGCTGGGGTTGGTGGTTGGTGCATTTCTGTGCTCGGCTACTGGAACTGACGTGGGGCTTTTTTCTACTTCTTCTGGGTTCCTGGGTGTTCTGGAGACCTACGACATGCCGGGCAAGGGAGGAAGGAGGGCAAGATGGCCACACAGGGAACCTCCCATCTCCTGGTCAGTCGGAAGGCTCTCCTCAAAGGCATACCTGCTGGTCTAAAATAGTGCAGAGTCTGAGAGGAAAACCCTGCAGAAAGTCTGACAGTAATGGTGTTGGAGCAGGAGGAACAGGAGAGATGCCTAACAACTGGGCGGGACAAGAGCGACCTGGAGCTGATATCAGCAAGAGTCTTATTAGGAATCAGGACCATGAGCAGAACTCGGCACAGCTGCGCTCGATCAAAGACAGCAACCACGGACGTAACCACAGGGGCCACTCTGCAGAACGAGGTGTATCTGAAGACTCAACTGGCTCCCTGTTGAGACTGCAGACTTTGGGTCAGCCTCCACAGCGCTCTGTGAGTGGCAGTCTGGATCAGGACAGAGATACATCTCTGTCCTTCTATGAATTTGACCTGCGACCACCCTCCCCCATTAACCTAACTCGCAGCATCGATGAAGCTCTGCACAGAGAACACTTGCTCACAGGAGGGAGTCTGTTCCACCCTGTAATTCAGACTCCTTCTCCGGGCTCTGGGATCAGCCAGGAGCAGTGGCTTCGCAGAAACAGTGACCCTCAGCTGCTTTCTGAGAGCAGTGAAGCCCCAACAGAGTCCTCTATGCCTCTAGGGGGAAGTATTCTCAGCAGCGTACCCAGCAGGCAGGTGACTGCTCCCCCCACGCCATCCCATCAAGGTCACAGGTGGGGTGGGAACGCCATGGCTAGCGTTCCCTCATCGGTGTCCTGCCCGGTGTCGCTTCGTCCCTCCAGGACATCTACAGGGCATCTAGGTGCTGACGATGTGGACGACACGCGGCCGTTTATTACCCCAGACTCTGAAAGGGCAAGAGGGAGAGCAGGTAGACCTGTGGGTTCACGCAGTTACCTGGAGGTGAGCCGACATGACGACTCTGCAAGTTACAGCAGTGAAATTATAGACCTTTGAACCACATGATGGACATTAAGACCAATGACTGCACTTAAGATATTAGATCAGATATAGATCTTCAGATATAGATCTAATTATCATACCCCTTAACGTTGTTTTGGAAGGAGGAACTAGCATCACTGTAGGTTACTTGTGTTAACTTTTAACATAAAGTGAGACATTTTGGCACATTTATAAACTCCAGGTCACAACTGGTCACATTTCTGGGACTTTTTTTCAACTCTTGTATTTCCACTGCAAGAGCTGGTTTGTTTTTTCCTTGGTACCTAACATTAATGGAAATGGCTTAAAGAAATGGGTTAGCGAAACACTCACTTGCTTTGTTTGCTTCAGAAGACGAATCAATTCATTCTCTAACCAAAGCCATTTTTAGAGATTTAGACCTATATTGGAGATTTTACAGGGTTTCTCTTGTGAGGCACAAATTATATCTTGCACATTTCGTGTGTTTTTTGTTCTAAAATTGTGATGATTTTAGGTTTGATAGAAATAAGGCAGACTTCTGCTATTTAACTATTTGAAGTGTTTAAATATTAGAGTAGATCTAGAGTAGCCACTGTGAAATACTTCCAACTTATGGGTAAAGCGCATTGTAGTGGCAAGTTTGAAAACAAGAGGAAATGGTATTTGTTACGATGCTAATTCCCACTAGCAGAACATAGCAAAAACAATATATTTCTCTCTTTCAGATAAATCTAAACACAAAAGTAAATGTTTCTGAACCCGATATTTTAAAGCACTTATTTTAATGCTGGTCTAAAGACAAACAATAATCAGAATCTCTTAGTTTATACATTATACATACATTTTGACTAAACACAACCATAGTGGATTCTGGACTTTGGGTTAGCTCTTAGCTCTGTAGAAAATTCAGCTTTAGAGGATGCTCTTGTTTATTATGACTGCAACTGGGGAAATTCCAACTTCCAAGAACAACTTTGGCTTCTCTCTTCTGCTCTGATCCACATCTGAGTAAAGTCTGAGTAGGCAGGTTGTTACAGGCTGTGTCACAATTGCACATTTCATAAAGTTTGGAGCAGATGTATTCATTTAGAAATTGTAGGGATGGGGACAAAATCCTCAATAATATTTTTGTTGCTGAAAATCTGACCTATTTGTGTTCTTGTTTATTTTTTGTTTTATCCAAAACTCTTGACCAAACACTTTGTGGATGTAGCAGAGGTCAGTCACCATTAGTAATGAAATATGATAAGAAAATAGGTTACAATGTTCAACTCCCCATAAAGATTGTCACAAAGGTCCCATTTATGTCCATGAAATAATTTTTACAGCATAACATTGGTTGTAAATTTTTTTTAGACTTTCTACTGTTTGCTTATGTCATGTAAAAATGTGCCATACATAACCATTACTGCTTCCTATGCTGTTGCTTCTCTAGGGTCGTAGCATTTGTATCATGATGACTCAACAGCAGATTAGAATACGTCTAAGCTCTTATCTTGCTGTTGCTGTTGTACTTGTTTGTTTTGTCTCGTAAGTTAAAGCTGGTTGCATAAAGATGCAGACAGTCACCGGAAACCAGAGATGGCTCACATGCTACTTTGGGTATATGGTGTTATTCCCTAATTAAACTTCCCCTGTGATCTCAGTGCATTTAATTATCTTATACTGCTGCAGAGCAATGCTTGTGGGATCAATAACATTTTTCAATGCCTAAGAGTGCATTTTTTGCAGAATCTGAATCAGATTTTTTAAAGAAATAGTTTAAAAATAATTGAATTATTTGATAATATGCTGCACAGCTTTGCAAGGCTGCAACACACATGACTGGCATGGCTTGAAGAACACCTATATTAGACCTAAGTCAGCAACAAAGCACTTATCTGTATATACTGAAGTATTATACAACTATAGTGTAAAGAAACAATGTCAAGTTATAATGTACAGATTGTCCTTTCTGTTGTTCATGAATAAAGTTGTGTTTGAGACCTAATCATGTTACTATGAGGGACATTCTAAAGCTGTATTGCTAAAAGCTCAGGTTGGAATCTTTGAGATCTGTCGGCTAAACTCAATTTCTATCAGAAATTGAGTTTATAGGTGATCAGCAATGCAGTTTTTAGTCTTAAGTCTTCTTTGAAACTTAAAATTTAACTTTAAGTAAAAAAAAAAAAAAAACAATAAAAAGAAGCTATTTTATTTTCTAATAATTTAAAGAAGTTATAGAAGTGCCCGTTTTGGACTTTTTTTTAAACCCCCAAACTGACTGATAGCTGAAATTTTTCAAATGATTTGGTGCCTTCGGCTGTACTGCAAAATAGGTGAAAAATGTCAACAATAAAAAAACACCCACTTTGGCAACTTTCTTACAGTATAATAACTGTAAATCAAGGTTTTTAAAAAATTCAATAAGTCAATAAACGCCTAGCTTTTCAAATTATATCTAATTTTAATTCAACTATTTAAAAAGGACTGCATATAATAATAAAGTTTGTTCTTTGACTGAAAGCGTTCATCTGGTGTTGAACCTCAAGACAATTTGGGGTATAAAGAAAGCCAGATTAAGAAAAATAAGCTTACTCTTTATTTTTGGCTTTGTTTTGTCAATATGTCTTCAAAAGTGTACATCTATTAAGTGTTCTAATAAAAGTTTGTGGAAAAATACTTTTAAAGACAGGATTTTCCCTACATGCATTCATCTGAGTGTTGGAAACTCATTTTAAAGGGTAAAAAAAAGCTTGATTTATAACTTTAAACATGAGTTAAAAAAGGATTCCAACCTGAGTGTGGATGCAGCTCATGAGCTGTGCTGATGACGAGGAGAAAGTTGTGAGGTAAACTTGGCTGAACTGAGATATTTAAAGGACCTCCTGAGCCCTGCATTGTTATGTTAGGGAAGGTTTTAAAATATACATGTCTATAAATAATGATAAAAATCTGTTGGATTTAGGTTCTTTCTATGTTTTTGGTATTAAAAAACTTGTTTGTTGAGCCATGTGCAGTCTGTTATTTCATATTAAAATGTTTCTGTTTAGTCACTGCATTTTGAATATGTACATTGTTAGAAAAAATACTGATTTTAATGAAATAAGAAAAATATTTGTCATAAAATCTAGTTACTGATGCCTTTTTTCCTCCGTAAAACTAGTTTCCTGGTTACTTTTGACCTGCAGAACCTCCCACTGATGTGAGATGTTTTTTGAGTTTTTTTGTTTACAGCTTTTTGTTGCTGTTGACATTCCAGTGAGCCGGTCTTATTTCACTGTATAAGAACTTATTTTACTATTGGCCTCCTCCTCCCTCAGGGTTGTCCCATGAAGCAGTATGTGCCATAGAAAATAACTGTCATGTATCCTGTTTACTTTGCTCATGAATTTTTTTTTCTTCCTGTATTATCTGCTGCTTTTCATATCTGGAGTTAAATAAAAACAAAGCATCTTCAAATGGGTATGATTGTTTTTATTTGTGTTCAGACATTTATTTTGCAGTGTAGATTAGCTATAGAACCATGCGAAAGAGAAGATCGGTATTTTTCATCTTCCTCTCATAGTCCTCATTAAACTCTTCATCCTGTTTAACAGTGAAGTGATTCTTCCAGTCACCAACCTTTCCTGAAAAGGAAGAAACAGCAAAATGATAACAGCATGATATTACAATTTTCAGATTTATTGATTACTTTTTCCCCTGCATACACCGGATCTCAAAAATGTATACTCCTAGACATTTTCATAATTACACATGTAACTATGATAATGTCATAATTATTTCCACCTTAGATGGATGATAAACCCTGTATATTTTAACTTAAAAAAAAGTAATACTTTAAGAATTAGTTTGCTGCAAAACCTTCTGATTGATTTTTAGTATACAGTTTTTTTTTCCAGTTTACACTCGCCATCAATACAAATTACTGTAATTACAAAGTTTGCCTGTTCTAATGAGACAAGCTCACATTTGTATGCTTTGGCTAAAGCCCTAGCTTACAGATGTGACAACAATCTTGTTTATTCCCAGGAACTTTGAACTGAATCTCCTAAAATCAATTTGGATGAACATGTTACATTCTGATATATCAAAACTGATCAAAGAAATTATTTGTGAAAATCAAAAAATTCTGCATCCCTTAATGAACACCATTGAAATCATGCAGCATTCCAATTGCCATGCACCCAGTATCATTGAGAACAATTTATTGCATTAAAAACTGGAGATTTTAGTATTTCAAAATCCACTTTTGGAAAAGCTTTTGAGACTGGTAGGAACATAGATCTGACCTTTGCGCATGAAAGGGGAGATCTTAAAATCAAAGACTTCATCCACCGAGCCATTGGCCATTTTGTCGTGCTTCATGTTGTTGAAGTTAGACTTTTCTGTTACTTCTTTCTTCAGGTCTGCGCAGGGAGATAGTTCCAGGAAGGAGCAAAGCCGGCTGATTTCTTGTTCAGTATCCTACCAAAGAATGTCACTCCAACGCTGTGCTTGTATATACATTCTGAAAAAATGAGGCCTAACCACCCACCTCGATTAGATCCTCATAGAACAAATACAGGATATTAGAAGAGGTCTTTCTCTTCTCCCACCAGCCTTCCACATGGTCATACCAGGAACCAAACACCACTGAAAGGTGAAAGAGAGTCGAATCAAAAGCAGCAAAGTTATATTTATATTTCCAGTTATTCTTTAGTTTGTTAACTTACTTTTGCCATCCATGAATCTCTGCAGGTAACTGCCCCAATCACCAGGCTCTGGTTGGGCTTTATTCATGCGATCAAAATGAAAGTATGAAACAGCTGAATCCTTTGCATTGCGAGCTACATAGATTATCTGTAGTTAAAAAAAAGAAATACAGGGAATAAAGACTGTTGCTGTATACAGGGGTGTGTTGAACAAACATAGCATCTTTTGTAGTGGCATATAGATATTCAACCTTTAATATGTCTACATTTGATAAGTGGAGAAAAATCAAACTCTAACATTAAAGTATGAAAATGACAATAATTTTTCTACAAAGTAAATTTACTATGTCTGTTTAAAGATAGCATAGAGAACCATCTCTGCTTGCCACTCTTCAAAATGTGAAGGTTTGTCGCAGGTTTAGCCTGCCACCCTGCACTGCAGGAAGGCAGGCCTCCACAGCTCTCTGTTGAAGAACAAGAACAGTCTGTGGCATCTTATGGTCTTCATGTAAACAATTTTTAAATGCTGTGCAAGAGCCAACAGGATGTTTGGCAAGCATCCTAGAAAAAAACACTTTCTTTTCTGCTATTACAGATGTATATTAGCAATAACTGGAATTATTTAGAGGCACCATTCCTATTAAATAGGAATGGTGAGCTTGGTGATCTTGGCACTGATGACTTTGGGCTCTTGGACCTCTGAACCTGCACATTCCTGTTCTGATCCGTTTTCCTGACCTGGCTTTGGAGTCCTGGACCTCTGAGCCAGCTTGTTTATGTTCTGATCTCTACCTGACCTGGCTTCGGACTCCTGCATGTTCTGCAGGCCTGCAGTATCTGGGATATGTGCCCACCGCATCTCATTGGCAGCCTACCGGCTGGATCCTACCTCCTGCTTTGGCTATGGACTGAACTTGTAAACCAGGTTAGTGACTCACATTCATAATCTTCCTCCATTAGATATACGTGGTCACTAACCTGCGTTTTTCTCCTGCCGAGTTTCCTGCCTCAGCCGCCTTAGCAATAGCTACTCCAATCCGCCTGTTTATTTTGATAAACGCTTTTGAGTAATCCCACTGTTCCACTGTCTGAGTCTTGACAGTGCTTTGTTTAGATTAACGTTCTTATTGACATTTGAGCAACAAGCAGTCCAAAGTTGTCATGGTACTATAGATAAATAGTTGGAAAAACATCTAATGCTCAATTTGAAGTATGCTTGAATCAGTGGCAGTGATATTATCTTCTCTCTACTCCCCTTTAATCAATTAAATGAGAAAATTAGATGGGCTAGGTTAAAATACTGTGCTGCACCTCACAGGACCAGGCAGGGAAACATCAGGGACGCTACCCTGTACTTGTTTTCACCAGAAACAGTTGAAAATATGTTAAGGACACACCTGGCAATATTTGTTTTCCTATTGGTCGTTATTGGGGTCGCCCATTTTAATGTCATCCTGGGAAACCCAGAAATTCACATAAGAAAGCCCAACTGGGTGGAGAACATGTAATGTTGGCTGCTTATTTATTTTTTTTTATCCCATGGTATTATCTTACATTTTGGACCTTTTGTTTCTGTTTAAGTTTTTATTTTGTGGGTATTCTGTGTTGTCTAGATTTAGATAATTTTTTTTATTATTCTTAGTTTTTCTCTCCTGGTTATCTCTTATCTTCAACATTTTTGGTATTATTTATTACTTGGTCTAGTTTTAATTATATTTATTCTTTTTCTTATCTTTAGGTTAGGTTTTCCATGGTTTCAGTAATCTCCAGTCCCTTCCGTATCCTCTAGTTTTTCCCTTGGTCATACCTTATTTTTTAGTCATTAGTTTTATGCTGTTGTTTCTGGTTATTCTATGTTGCCCCCTAGTGTCCTTTCCTTTTCTCCTTAGCTCCTTCTAGTTACTCTGTCTACACCTGCTTGTTGATCAGTTCTGGACTATGGATTTTGTAATTGTTGTAATCTCTACCTCTTCTACTCTACATTTTGGTCTACTACAACATACACCAACATACACCAACCCTGACACCACAAGCATAGGAAATTCTTCATACATGCAGCATGAACTCCTTAAAATACTCTAAATTGTTGAATTATATCATATATAAATCCAAAGTACCCTAATCAGTATTATATCTTAGTACCCAGTAGTACACAGTAAGTCATAAAGAAAAGCTTTGGGTGTGCCTAAGTGAAGAGAGCACTGGAGGACCATGGACTTTGGACAATCTGGGAGCGATTGTGCAAAATGGACGAAAATCCTTCTTCCTGTTGGCTATAACTTTGCAAAATATTAAAGGAGAAGACTAGGTGTTGTCCCATTTTTTACATAAAAGATATCTCTCATAGTGGGTTTTTTACATATTGTCACCAAAGGATGCAATAAAATATAGAGGGATTTTTATCTGCAAAACAACAAACCTTGGATTTTTGTTCCCAGAAGGATTGGGGAAGAAACTGGACTGGCAAGTGCGTCTTGATAATGCGTGGAAAAATGTTTAATGAATTCAGCTCATCCACTCCTGGTACAAAAACAAAAAATAAAACATTTTCTATTGAAAATTTCAGAATTTAAAGTCACCTTTTTAGATAAATTTACCAGAGGGGAATCCAGGTATGCTGATCTCCAGAAACGGCACTCTTTCATGAAGTGGAACAGAGTTTTGTCGGTTAGGTGATGTCTTGCCAAAGTACAAGAGGTCCAAGATGTAAGAGACCCATGTGTTTCCTTAGAAGTACAAAATAAATAAATTTATATCATAAACTGTAGCAAATTTCAACTCCAATGGTGTATTGAAACACCCACCTGCTTTTGGATAGCTCACCAGCACAATATCATCTGGCCTCGCTTTAAAGCTCTGTATGTTAACCCAGTTATCAGTGAAGTATTTGGTCATGGAGACTCCATGGAAGTCAAACAAAGTAGGTCGTGGTGGCAACTCCATCTGCTGGGTGTTTAATTTAACTTTTCAGGTAAGGCTAAACATTTTCTGCACATAAAACAAATCAAACCACAGCTGAAAGAATCTGACCTGAAAAACGGTAGAGAAAATCTTGTAAGACACCTAAATTAATAAAAATGAATCAACCAAATAAACAGGAAAAAAGTGCACTGCCAGAGCAAGGCAGGTATTTAAATTAGCCTGTTTTTAAGTTTTTTACAACCCATAAAATATTATACCCGGATTAGAGCTGGAGGTGCAAGCGCTTTCTGTTTCTTAATATCCTAATATTTAAAAAATGCCATAAATGTCCCCTCAATGTGTGTGCAGATAATGTCCTTACTAGTGAAAAAAAACAGCAAAATGAAACTGCCGCCTTGTTACTGCTCTGAAAGAAAAAAAAGCCTGTTGACTAACTCTTCTATACCTTAATGCAATTTGAAGGTATAGAAGTGCTCATTTTCATGCCTGCTTATCATACTTCTATAAAAATAAGTTGAAAGAGAAATTGACTGAAAAAGAACTCTTCCAGATTAACCACAATTCAAAAAAACTTAAGATATGGTCATCAGAAGAGAAAATAGAAGATAATAAAAATAAAGAAGAGTAAAGTATAAAAAAAAAAAAAATCTTGTCTCTATTATTAGTAGTTAGATTGACATGCAGGGACCCATGAAAAGCCATTAAAAGGCATGATAAACCATGCACACTTGACATACAAATACAAATACAATCTACTAAAAAAGTGTAACTTTAATCATCTTATAGTATGTTATATATATATATATATATATATATATATATATATATATATATATATATATATATATATATATATATATATATACAGCTTCTGAACAGTTCAAAAGAAAAATGTTTAATAAGGAACAGTGCATTAGCTTACCTGAATGATTGCCTATCTGCGTGTGGCTAACATAAACAGTGCAAAGTCAGCTTCTTATCTAAGCCCCATCCTTTTTCATTTGTTATCTCACTGTTTAAAGGTATGTTTCTCTGGGGCATATTTTTACAGACCATAAAAATGTCCAGCAAAACACAGTTTTGACAAAAGTATGTGTTTGTTTTTCATTGTTTTTGTTCCGGGCTACATGAACTATGTAATAACCAATTAACTACATTACATTTAATAAAATATTATCCAACCAAATGTTTTATCTGTTTTATCAACCTCCTTGAATTTTCTTTGGGAATTGGCTTGAGCACATTCCAATGGATCTCTCTTTTTTTTTTTTTTTTTTTTTTTTTTTTTTTTACAGAGATAGCTGTTTGACCATGAATATCAGCTTGTTTCACACTTCACACTCATTTCACACTCATTTGAAGTCCCAACACAGCAAGTTGGACAGAACAACACATTTTTATTAAAATAAATAACATATTTGCAGCAGTACCAGGTTGGACAATGAATATGATGTAATTGCAATGCACAAAACATAAATGTCAAGTACTCATAATAGTAAACAGATTAGACTCTTATGGTTTTAGATCCTTGTGTAAAAAGGTCTCAAGTTGATCGTCTGAGATTTTTGGGTCAAAGGACAAGCGGTGCGAAACAGCTGAAATTCTCTCTTTCACATCCATTCTTACCCTGTTCCAGATCATTACAATATCATGCCTTGTGTCTGAGTGGACTCATCTCTCTAATAAATTTCCGGCTTTCAGCAAACAGGCAATCATAAGCAGACCACCTTCTTAAAAAAAGTGTTCTGCTCAAGGGCCAATGTGGTGAAGCTCCATTGAAAAGTTGTTAGATCTTTACCAGAAAAATCTGTGTCTTCCAGAAACATCAAGTCCATAATCACTGCAGAACAAGTTGGCATCCTCAAATAAAACATTGCACCTATTTAAAAAGAGTGACACAATCTGTAGCTGAACTGATGAGAATCTCAGCCTGCAGAAGTCTGCAGGTGTTTGGGCTTTGAGTATTCTCTTATCTTCAGTTTATGTTCTACCAGTTTTTTTTTTTTTTTTCTGTTAGCTTCTTAAGTTTACTTTTGTGTTCTGTTCTTTGTACATTTGGATTTTATTTTTATCTTAGATCTGGGATTACCCCATGGGTTGTCTTTCTATCTCTGCTTCTTAAGTTTCCTTTTGGTTTATGTGTCATTTCTCCACATCTGCCCCAGTAGTTTCTCCCAGATTCTTTTGTCTTTTTATTATGTTTTATTAAAGAACACTGTTTTTTCAGTTTAGCCTCTGTACTCAGGGCCCTCCTACAAACCAAGACATGACAGTTAAGCCTCTCTTTGTAAAAACAGTAGTAATTATTCGTCTTATTATTATGATATCTACTTCACATTAGGGGACATTGAAAGGCATGTTATTCCACATTTTAAATGGTTTACATTCGTCACACAGCAATGTTTTCCACTGGTTAATTGTGTTTCATGTCTTTTAAACAACCTCTTCTGGACAAACATTATCCCTTCCAGGCCTGGACAGTCGACAGTCATTAAATGAAGAGATCAGTTCTTCACAGGGTCAAACTAGAGACAATCAGTTGAGATAACCATGCCTTTCATACAATGGAGCTATTTACAGTATTTAAAAAGCCCTCATGTTTTTTTAGAATGTAAAAGTAAACCAAAGCATATACATAAAAAAATGTCCAAACTACACAGAAATGTCACAGGTGAGATTTGATCCTTTGATTTTCTTCCAGTTGAGATGTTTTGTGACATAACACAGGATCCTTATATTTCAGTTCGAAAGAACAGAGCAGTGTTCTTCATTTTGTTCTTGTAGTCTTCGTCAAACTGTTCATTCTGGGATACGGTGAAATGGTTCTTCCAGTCTCCTACAGTTCCTGTAAATAATAAAGGATTAAATCAATCATAAATTCAGCTGAAGCTAATCAAATTGGATTGGACTTTTTCTGTAAATCCTTTCACAAACCTTTCCTCATGAAAGGACATACACTGTGGTTCATCGTTGGGACAGTGGAGTAGTTGGTTATTTTGTTTTCTTTCATAGTTTCAAATGTCACCTTAGATCTGACATGTTCCCTCTGCTGAGCTGTCGGAGACAAGCCCAGAAACGAGCACAGTCTGTTGATTTCTTTTCTGGAGTCCTATGAATTATTAAAAAACAATTATGCAGACTACTACATGTTAATAAAAATAAGAAATTGAAGCCAAGGTACAGTTAGAGAAAAAGAGAAAAACAATACAGAGATGGTAAATTTGGGTATTGATTTAGGAAGCAGAATTTTTTTGTAATTTAATATGATAGTTAAAAATTAAGAAAAATAAATGGTTGTCTTTGCATGCTCTGAAATATATGTTGAGATCAAAAATCAGTGCAGTGCATTACAGACGGAAAAATCTTACAAGCACATATTAGTGCAGTGATTTAAGGGATGAAATATTTTAATGTAGGTAGAAAAGCTGTGTGTTGGATTTTTTTGTTTTTTGTTTTCCCCTGGTTCTGGCTGGATATGATTCATGCGTCCAAAATGAAAATAGGAAACTGCACTGTCTTTTGCATTACGTGCCACATATACAATCTGGTAAAGCAAGACAAACAAATTAGCTTTATCTCTGTTTTTTTTTTTTTTTTTTTTTTTTTACAAATGATGTACATATAGTGCAAGAGTGGGTGTTTTACCCTACTGCGCTGCTCCCAGAAGGATTTAGGCACAAACTGAACTGGTAGGTGTGTTTTAATGAGACGTGGAGAAGTAGGGAGCTGGTCTGCCAAATCTTTACCTTTATATGGAGTAGGAGATGTTTCAGCTAATTATGTGCATAATCAGATATGTTTAGATTCTGCAGTTCACAACGGCTTATTTAAAAAATAAAACTGAGTCTTTAAACAATTTGTTGGACAGACAGATCAAAACAAAGATTCAACTTAATTAATACACTAAATTATTAAAAATTGGAAGTACAAAGTGTTAATATGTATTAATTTGCTAAAGAAACAGTGAATCCTTCTTTAAAGCTCTTATTAAAATAATAGGTGACTAAAATCAGACCACTTGCTGTGACCAGTGCTTTACAAACAATAATCCATATATAAATATAAAGAACCAATGAAAAACAAAGAAACAAACAAACTAATAGTTTTATAATGCAGTTTCTGGAGAGAAATAAATTATGAAACCGAATGTAGCCTTTCACGTTAGGTTTGCATTATTAAACCTTTTTACTCCCCTTTCAGATTGACAATCATATTTCTAAGCCAGACATATTTCACTTGGTGTGCTCATTAATTAAGTAATTAAACAGAGGGTTGAGACTTAATAATTCCCTACATCCTTAGAATTTGTGAGCTGGGTAAGGGACTTAAAGAGGCCTCAGAAGAATATGAAATCCCTCCTAAAGAAGTCATTGTAACTTGCACAGAGATTTTCCACTATACGCTCCTTCCTCATGCAACAGGGAGTTGAACTCAGGTCCTCTGTATTAAAGATTTCCCTCATAAAAACAAGTAAGGCAATTAAACTGATCCTACATGCAGCAAAGCTCTTCAATATCCCACAAAGTGAGGAGTGGGGACTTTTTACTTACGGTAGTCTATATCAGAGGCTTGCTGTGGGGTACAAGCAGTACATCAGTAAATAACATTGCATAATATTTCAGATGCTAACTATTTAGTTAATTGACCTTGAAAATAAACACTGTCCTCCACAAATATTGTTACATAGTGAAGCTATGTACATGGTCTTAAAATAAGATAATTTTTCATTACTGATGGATTAAATCACCAAAAAAAATCATCAGTTGAAGTACATTTATTCCTATATATTCCTCTTATTTTCCAGGTACCCTTTACATTTTAACCTTAAAATAGAAATTGTTTTTGAGATTTATAATGTTGAGTTATGGGGAAATTTCATATCAATTTATAATTTGAATTCGTATAATGTGTACACTGCTGTATCATTTCACTTAAGATCTAGTATCTCACAGGTTTTATATACCGTATATCCTTTTTCTTACACTACCTGACCTATGGTTTAAGCTTTTATTTAACTTACGGTATACAGCGCAGGTGGAAAGTAAAGAGGGGATATTGTAGTTGACTCAATGTGGTTGCCACAGCAAGGAACTCTTCTCGTTTAACAAAACATTCAGCTTATTTTAGCTTCTTGCCTTTTAATAAACAATGGATGTGTGTGGAGCTTCAAAGCTCAGGAAATCCTAGGAATAGCTACTGGCCTAATATTGTCTATATCAACGGTCATGCGAATAACTGAAAGATTAAAAAGAAGCTGCAAAGGTGAGCCGTTGTGGCAGGATGATAAAATCTAAAAAAAAACTTTTAAAGGCCAGTGTTACTGAGTGGCAAGGCCTGAAGCACTTAACCTGTGGGTCGATGAGGTACACAGATCTCCAGGAAAGGAATTTTCTCATGCAGAGGAACAGAAGAACGAGAGTTGGAAACTGTGTCCCCAAAGTAGAGAAGATCCAGGATGTAAGAAACCCAGGTGGTTCCTGCAATAGAAACACGAGCTCAGTTAACAAAGTTAAATCGGGGTAAAGGTTCTGTGTATCTGAGCTCACCTGCTTTAGGGTAAGTTGCTATTAGAATATCATCCGGCCTCGCCTCAAAGCTCTGAATATTGTCCCAGTTGTCTGTGAAGTATCTGGTCATGGAGACGCCATGGAAGTCAAACAGAGTTGGTCGAGGAGGTAATTCCATCTGTGAGGTCAGTAAAGCTTTATTTTTTGCTCATTGCATTTTAAGTCAATAATAACTAAGCCACATGTAATTCAAGATGCATCATAAATGAATAAGAAAACTCAAAAATGAAAACATTTCAACATTTATAGACATCTCAAACTATGGTATAAAAATGTCAAATATCAAGATTAGACAATGATTGTCTGAACAAAAAGACAGATTTAATTATATTGAGTGTTAATTTAGAAAAAAAAAAACTTTACCGACCAATCTGATCTTTGTAAAAAAAAGTCACATAATTCTCCAGATTAATAGTGCCATCTGAAGCAGCAATGTTTATCATTGAACTCTGACCTTAACTAAGGAAGCAAAGCAGCATCTACTGAAGGTGTTCTGGCTTGTTTTTGACTTCCAAAATAATGTGTATTAATATTGGCAGCCACATCTGAGAATGTTCTTCACTGCTCTATGTTTTATCCAGTCAGAGATTAAATAGCTCTCTGTAGTTGTCTGGAGGTCAAAGTCCGTATGTCTCTCTGTCTCAAAGCTTTTTATGAACAGGTGTGTGATAACTATAAATATTCTGCTGTGTAAAGTCTAAAGTCTAAGTAATAAAATCTAAACGGAGAAACATTATGAACACGAAAACTTGATGAAACACACCTGCTCTGTCTTTCTGATCATATCATATTACATTCCTTACTGGTAATGCTTGACTAACTCAGCCAGTCTCCATTTAGTAACTAAATGTGTGCCTGCACCTTGTAGCTGTTTATCTCTGTAAGGAAAACATGGGGGATCTATCATACAGTCATTCAATGTTCAGGTTCATTAGATATAAAAAAAAAAATTCTACCCCATAAAATGACATTTTAAGGGGTAGAAAATAACAAAATTACATTTTTACCATAAAGGAAAAGAAAGCGACACTCACCTGGTCAGAACCGCAATCTCTCCCAGTATAATCGGGGTGAGAATCTTCCAAAGTAAAGAAATCAGCTTATTGTGCAATTCTGTGGTGCAACATCTTTCACAACTTCCTTTCGCCTTTTACAGCTGCTTTTTGTGTCTCTGCTTGTGTCTCCTTGAAGCCCAGTCGGCCTCGGCAGATGGCCGCTCACACTGAGCCTGGTTCTGCTGGAGGTTTCTTCCTGTTAAAAGGGAGTTTTTCCTCTCCACTGTCGCTACAAGCATGCTTAATGTAAAGGATTGTATTTGAGTCAATGAGTCAATGCAATCAACTGGTTTTCCTTAGATAGAAAACTTTATTTCAATTTGACTGTATGATCTGGTTGAACTGTAAAGTGCCTTGAGATGACGTGTTGTGAATTTGGCGCTATATAAATAAACTGAATTGAATTGAATTGAACTTCCTCATTTTTATTGAGGCGTTTATTGTGTTCATTTAAATTTGTGAGCTATGGCTGGACATTAAAGGCAGATTTGATTTTCTTGCTCTAGCAACACGTCTGTGTGATCCTTGAGACTCTAAGTTTTTTTTTTTGTCTTTGCTTTTTTATTTTGGTTATATTTTTTCTTCTTTGCCTAAATTACTTCCTGTTCTTTCATAACTCGTTTTTTTCCTGCGCTTCATTGAATTTTCTTTTTTTGACTGAATATAGTTATGGCTTTCTAGTGTGTATCCATCTTTCTAAATATAGTTTCTCCAGCTACCTCCTTCTGCCACAGCAGTATCAAAGCCTTTCAATGGTTTCATTTCAAATGGGATTGGCTCAATGTAAAAGAGGAAATAATGACACTGACATTCAAAACACTTCAAACTACAGCCCCACCTATTCATGCACTGGTACAAAGATCAGTTATGCATTAACATTTGCATGCAAATTCAAAAAAACAACAACCTCTCACTAACAGCCACCGATTTGAATTATCTTACCTCCGGTTGTGTAGGATTTATTTCCTGTGGATTTTTATGCTGAAATTGAGCAAAACACTAAATCACTAAATAAAGATTTTTTCATTGTTATTATAAGCAGTTCAGGTGCAACAGGAACCACAGTACTGAGCGTTGTGTGCACTGCACAAAGTATACCTGTTGCAAATGTAGGAAGGACTCACCTTGGGTTTGTGGAAACTGCTAAATATGGGACAATTGTAGCTTCATATATTGTGCTTTTTGTTGGGTGAAATAATGCTACTCCAATACTGAAGTCATACTGTTTGTCATTTTCTAAGTTAAAATGTTGAATGACATGAAAAGGCGAGACAGGACAAAATACAATTATTCTCTAAGTTGTTCTTTCACATAGTGAACTTTGCAATATAAATGAGTCTGTTGGTGAATGGACAGTATAAATAGGCTATGCCTTGCCTTGTTGGAAAAGCATGGTTATGACCTGTTCTCAGCTCAGGAAATAGGACCCGTATATTATCTGGTTGTTAAAATGTTTTCCTAAATAAAAAAATTAGATATGACTTATCAAGTTATTCCTGCAAAAAGTTCTGATGTTGCAGGGGCAGGTAATAAGTGCTTGGATTATGCTCTTGTTCTGATGCCAGTTTGTTTCAGCCTTCATCCAGTCTCATGTAGAAGGGCTAGTCATATCATAGGTTATTTGCATTACAATAGGGACATTTAGGTAGGTACAGGTGCTGGTCATAAAATTAGAATATCATGAAAAAGTAGATTGATTTCAGTAATTCCATTTAAAAAGTGAAACTTGTATATTATATTCATACATTACATACAAACTCATATATTTCAGATGTTTATTTTGTTTAATTTTGATGATTACAAATTACAACAAATGAAAATCTCAAATTCATCATATCAGAAAATTAGAATATTACTGAAGACCAATAAAAACAAAGGATTTATAGAAATGTTGGCCAACTGAAAAGTATGAACATGAAAAGTATGAGCATGTACAGCACTCAGTATTTAGTTGGGCCTCCTTTGGCCTGTATTACTGCAGCAATGCGGCGTGGCATGGAGTCGATCAGTCTGTGGCACTGCTCAGGTGTTATGATAGCCCAGGTTGCTCTAATAGTGGCTTTTAGCTCTTCTGAATTGTTGGGTCTGGTGTATTGCATCTTCTTCTTCACAATACCCCATAGATTTTCTATGGGGTTAAGGTCAGGAGAGTTTGCTGGCCAATTAAGAACAGGGATACCATGGTCCTTCAACCAGGTACTGGTAGCTTTGGCACTGTGTGCAGGTGCCAAGTCCTGTTGGAAAATGAAATCTGCATCTCCAAAAAGTTGGTCAGCTGCAGGAAGCATGAAGTGCTCTAAAACTTCCTGGTATGTGGCTGCGTTGACCCTGGACCTCAGAAAACACAATGGACCAACACCAGCAGATGACATGGCACCCCAAACCATCACTGACTGTGGAAACTTTACACTGGACTTCAAGCAACGTGGATGAAGTGCCTCTCTTCTTTTCCTCCAGACTCTGGGACCTTGATTTCCAAAGGAAATGCAAAATTTACTTTCATCAGAGAACATGACTTTGGACCACTCACCAGCAGTCCAGTCCTGTTTCTCTTTAGCCCAGGCAAGACGCTTCTGACGCTGTCTGTGGTTCAAGAGTGGCTTGACACAAGGAATGCGACAGCAGAAACCCATGTCTTTCATACGTCTGTGTGTGGTGGTTCTTGAAGCACTCACTCCAGCTGCAGTCCACTCTTTGTGAATCTCCCCCACATTTTTGAATGGGTTTTGTTTCACAATCCTCTCCAGGGTGCGGTTATCTCTCTTGCTTGTACACTTTTTTCGACCACATCTTTTCCTTCCCTTCGCCTCTCTATTAATGTGCTTGGACACTGAGCTCTGTGAACAGCCAGCCTCTTTAGCGATGACCTTTTGTGTCTTGCCCTCCATGTGCAAGGTGTCGATGGTCGTCTTTTGGACAACTGTCAAGTCAGCAGTCTTCCCCATGATTGTGTAGCCTATAGAACTAGACTGAAAGACCATTTAAAGGCTTTTGCAGGTGGTTTGAGTTAATTAGCTGATTAGAGTGTGGCACCAGGGGCCATCAATTTTGAACCTTTTCACAATATTCTAATTTTCTGATATGATGAATTTGAGATTTTCATTTGTTGTCATTTGTAATCATCAAAATTAAACAAAATAAACATCTGAAATATATGAGTTTGTATGTAATGTATGAATATAATATACAAGTTTCACTTTTTAAATGGAATTACTGAAATCAATCTACTTTTTCATGATATTCTAATTTTATGACCAGCACCTGTAGAGTGAATACACAAACTTGAAGAGGGGAGGGGGACTTGCAGGAAAACTGAAATTCTCTGGGACTTTTAGTGTTAAAAGCTGTCATACAAGCAGCAGAAAGGAGGCTTCTCCCTCTTACCTCCTCAGAACCCCATTTGGTTTGGTTTGTATTCTATGGTTGGGTTCTGTTAGGTTTGTTTGTATTTGCTTACTTCTGTTTAGTTATTGGTTTGCATTAAGCCATTTTCTACTCCCCATTTTATTTATCCCTTTTTCAGGTTTTGTTTCTTTAGTATAATTTAATAAATTAAATTTTAATTTTAAAGAAAATCCTTGTGTGGTCTTCTTTAATGTTACCCCCATCAAACAAGCCTGGTGGACGTAACAAAAACAAAAATCTTATAAACAATGCACTTGTGTAAGTTTTGACGAAATAATACTTTTGTCAGTGAATAATAATAGATCTTTTATTACAATTCTCCAGGGTTAGTAAATAGTAACTACATCACTGGTGTTACATGTCGTTTTTTCAACTCAACACAACATTAGCACCTGTCCTTTTTTCTCACATTTTGGGCTACAGCATTTTAGTCTAAATGTATAACTCATTTATTCAGTGCGGTCCTCTTTGTCATTTCTCCTGCTCAGAATTCAAAGCGAAACTGCAGTGGGCTGTCCTTCATCTTTCTCTTGTAGTCTTCATCAAATGCTTCATTTTGAGCCACAGTAAAGTAATTTTTCCAGTCCCCAACTTTTCCTGTAGAAGGGCAGACATAGGTTGGTTGCACTCATGTTTGGAAAATATTTTCAATCTTTAATATGTAATTATTTATCAGACCTTTTCTCATGAAGGGAGAAACCTTAAAATCCATAATTGGCAGTGTGGAATAGTTGGTCATCTTGTTCTTTTTCATGTTGTCAAACTGCACTCCACTCCTGACCATTTCCTTCACCTCGGCAGATGGAGATAAGCCAATAAAGTCGCAGAGTTTGTCAATTTCACGTCCAGTGTCCTGTAAACATGATCAGAAATGTCCTTTGTTTCAAAAACACTTCGCCGTGTGTAAATAAGGAGAATGTGAGCAGGATTAAAACCTTAATTACCTCGATCATATCTTCATAGAACATGTAGTGGATTTTTGAGTAGGTTTGTTTCTTCTTCCACCAACCATTTACATGCTCGTACCAGGAGCCAAACACCACTGGGATAATGGCAAAACAGGGAGGGCTTAATGGGAAGGAATTAGGTATATCCGCATGAAGACAGGACAAACTCTTTCAACTCAAGTCTCTTAATTCTTATAAATCCAGCTTAAAGGAGCACAAGAAAAACTATTCAGTGCCACCTTTTTAACAAAACCAAGCCAAATACTGAGGTCCCCCCATGGCATGCTTTGGATACACCTCTGCTCCAATAGACCTCAATCAAATTATTGTACTCCTCATGATGCAATCAATGGCTGCAGATGCTTGTTAATCGAAGTTTTGTTCATGCCAGCCGTGTGGGTGCAGAAATCCTTATAAACTGCAGGATAGAGGGTCCAGAGGACCAGGACAGAAGACCCCTGATATAGAGTAAATGAACAAGATGGATTCCAAATTACACCAGATTCAAAGAACACAACTTAAATCACCATTTTAGACAACGCTTGGCTAATTATATTAACTTTGATAGTATAAGTAAGATTTGACTTTAGTTTTGTTGAATTAATGATGCAGGTTATTATTGTTGCTGCAAATAACATTCACTCATTAAGCCTTAAACCTGAGAATTCATTTTGGGGTTTTTTTTCTCACAATTAATATAAATGCTCATTTATCACTGTATTAAAAAAGATGGCAAAGGTTTCATACATACTTTTTCCTTCCAAGAATCTCTGGAAGAAGCTGTTCCAGTCTCCAGCTTCAGGCTGGGCTTTGTTCATGCGAGCAAAGTGATAAAAAGACACCAAGTTGTCCTTTGCATTGCGGGCTACATAGATTATCTACAGAAGAAATAGCTGTGAGTCTTTCTTAAAATACTTTTCCCATATACAGGTTTTATTGTTGCCAAATGGGCTATACATTAACATCATCCTGTATCTTTATACCCGGCAGTTCTGCTCCCAAAAGGATTTTGGTACAAATTGCACAGGAAAATGGGTTTTTATGAGTCGAGGGGTGGTGGCAAGATTATCTGCCTGGTCTTTTCCTGTATGGGAACACAAAAAAAAAAAAAAAAAACAGAATAAATGGAGATGAAGTCCTCCTCTATAAATAAATCTAATACTGAAAGGATTAATATATATCAACATAGCTGATAAAATAGTAAAGTAGCATTTTAGTGAAGTTCTATTCAATTCAGTTTATTTATATAGCGCACATCCATAACACATCATCTCAAGGCACTTTACAGAGACAATTCAACCAGATCATACAGTCAAATTGATTCAAAGTCTCTATCTTGATAAAAACTGTTGATTAAATCAACTCATTGACTCGAAGGCAATCGAAAGCATGCTTAGTGTGAGGCAATCCCTCACACTAAGAATGCTTAGCACTGAAACAGCGAGGAGAAAAGCATATACCAGAAAGATCCGACAAAACCAGAAGTTATACATATACTAGGAAAGAGAATGGTGGGACAAGATACAGTGGGATTAATTACTGACTAAGAAGCTGACAGATGGAGGTTAGAGAGAAATCTATGGGGTGGGGAAAATGACAAAATCAGGGAACATCACAAAGAAACACTTGGAAAATAACAAATGAACGCAATGAAAAGCATCTTCAAAGGAAGCTCAACTTAACTCAAAATTAAGCCAAGAAACCCAGAAACTCAAAGCTGTGTTAAACACAAACATAAATCCAACACATTATTTCATAAAATTTTGTTCTCACGAATTATAGTGTGAGAAGAATTAAGGTTTATAGTGAGTTTATTAAAATGTAAGATGGCTTGCATCTTTCACCTGACACCAAGTTAGGGATGGTCATTTCCAAAAAAGGCACTCTCTCATAGATAGGGAGGGATGTCAGACGCTCTGGAGACTCCTGCCCGAAATACAGCATGTCAAGGATTTGGGAGATCCATGTGGTCCCTGAAGAAAGGCAGAGAGGCAGACATGCATGATGATTCCAGTTCCTGAAACATCCTTACATTGACTTTCTTTCATTTTCTACCAATTTCCATGGCATAAACCTGACTTTACGAGTACCATCTCACCTTAACCTAAACTTTTTTTCACATCTCAATCAAAGAACCTTAGTCCCCCACCCCCTCCCTTTACCAGTAAGATAAGAAATATACTATCACTCAGCTGCAAGCAAAAGTGTTGAGCCAGACACCCATAAAACGATTACACAAATCATATAGAGATGCTGTATACGGACCTGCTTTAGGATATGTAGCAATAAGTATATCATCTGGTCTGGCTTGAAAATTTTGGATGTTTTCCCAGTTGTCTGTGAAAATGTTCGTCATTGAGACTCCATGAAAATCAAACAGCTTTGGCCGAGATGAAGGATCCATCTTTCAGAGAGGAAAAAAAAGCGAAACATCAAATCCCAGTGGAAGAGCCAGATTGTCATTGTGTGGAGAATGGGGTGAAGCAATGCGAAAATCTAAAGGCAGAGATTTGAGGTTTCTTTAATAATAATAAAAAAAACTTTCAAGAAAAGAAATAGATTAGATGTATTTGTTTATGTTTGATGAGAAATCTTGAGGCTGCATTTAGTTAAATCCTGGAAAACGCCGAGAAACAGAAGGGATAAGATTTAAAACTTCCTCCTGAACCTATTGAACACACTCTCATAAAGATTCTATGTGCATTTAAAGCAACTTCCTCTAAAACCCATTGTAGTGCTTTTGAACCAAGAGCTTAAAACGAAGATTAAATCCACAAGATAATAATGTAGAAGACAAAAACTGTAAAAGTAGTAAAAACTGCAATGCATTACATACCTTAATGAGATCTAGAAACGGGCTATTGCTGAAGTCCTTTTGCTTTTCTTTCCCAGGGTTTCCTGCACTTCCTGCTTGAACTAGAGAGCCAGTTTTTTCCTCATCATATTACATAACGCTTAACTGTTTGACTAGCCTTCCTTCCGGATAGATTTCAGCCTCCAGCCCCTCCTTATCTGTGCAGGTCTGAACTTTTTCCTCCTTTTCTCCTCTCAGATATAGAGATTTTTAAAGCGTTGGTAAAAACTCAGCATGCCCCTTTTCAGGTGAAAAGATTTATATCTTCTGGAGAAGCTATTAAAAACATTGGATCAATGGAAGGGCTTAAACATTTAAAAAAGAAAAATCCCAGAGGAATGAAAGGCGAGAGGGGAGAGAGAAGACATAAATCATCCACTATTTTTGAGGCTTCGCTGTGTGGTCATACATTAATCTACACACACCGTTTAAAGTTCTGTTTGAGGAGGAAATCCTTTATCTTCTCAAAACTGAAGTTGGTATATTTATACCATCTGCTGTGTTTTTCTAAAAATCATACTCCAACAAAGTTTGAGGGAAACCACAGATCTGGAGTAACATGCTGCAGAGGAGGGAAGGACCAATCGCCCCAATCTTCCTTAATATTTTTTTGAATCTCATACAGACATGAAATGCACAATAGAGGGCAGAGGATTTCTGACGCCAATATATATATTTTTAAACCATTTGCAGTTTTCCAAATGCTCATTTGTTTGTTAGTTTTTTTTAGAGAATATGACCAGTCCTTTTAACATGAATCTCATTATGATCTAACCAGACAAGCATGTGTGACAAACATGAGGGGAGGTGTTGCCTAGTGCTTAGAGCAGTGCGCTTGTGCTCTGAGAAGTTTGCCAGAGATAAAGGACTACACTGAAAAACAGTCCGATCTCCAACATCTAAACAAAGGTGTGGATGGCAGCAGCACAGCTGATATTTCTCTCCCGGATGGTACCACAGCCAAACAGGAACAGATTAGGCAAAGCTACTATGAGAAAAAGCAGAGAGAGCATAACGTTATTGAACTAACAGATTCTGCAGAGTGTGAGAATAGAGACAGAATAAGGCAAAATGAAAAGAAGACTTGTAAGCTCAATATTTTTTTCAGATTTAGTATTTTTTTTAAAAAGAAAAAAACAGTCACCTTAAAAGCAGACCAGACATCTTGTTGGAAAGGAATCAAAAACTGTTCAGAATTAAAATTATGGAATCTTTTTGTTTTTGTTAGTATTTGATATATATCAATATTGCCTTTTTTTTTTTTTTTTTTTTTTTTTTTTTTTTTAAGAGGCATTTAAAAAGCCCAATTTTAAAAGGAGGGAACCAGAGAAGTAAGAGAAAAGAGAAATATTAAATTCCTGAAAATAAGATTTAAAAAATTTATTTCAAACATTTTTTTCCCTTGAAAGTAGAGATCAAATTAAGTCAAAAAATACTTAAAATGATCACAAAGAAGAAAATGAGGAATTATGGCACGAACAATAGAAAGTTTAAAGAAGAGAGTTATAGTCGTTTTATAGAGTTAAAGGAAAAATATGCTGGAATACAAGTAACAATTACTACCATGGAGAGGATAAAAACAAACATATTAAGTTGCCAAAATTTAAAAATAAATTACAAATTAAAATCACTTTTAAAATAAATAAGGTCACATCACATTACATTCTGACAAAATCAACGTTTTTGTAGATTAGGGCCACTTAAAAGAAAAAGTTTTACAGATTTTTAAATAAAATTTCAGTTTAACATGGGAAAAAATTCAGAATTATGACTTTACTCTCAGAATTATGACTTTTTTTCTCGGAATCTTGGCTTTAATCTCAGAATTCTGACTTTTTCCTCAGAGTTTTAACTTTAATCTCAGAATTCTGACCTTTTTCCCATATAAAACTAAAATAAAATTTAAAACTTATTTAATTCTTTTTTTTCCCGTTGGCCCTAATCGTCTTCCGTATTTTTGGCATAATCTTCGACAAAAATTATTTTACTGAAATAAAACGATTTTTTTTTAACGTAAGTGCACTGTTGATATCTTACCACAAGGTGACGGTATTAGGCGACAATATTTTCTAGCAGCCGAAAAAAATCCGGAAGTAATTAAGTAGAAGTGACGCAACCGGAACTTAAAAATAATATACAACAAAGATGGCGTCACCCGGCGAGGCAGATGTGAATGCTTCACACGTGGAAAAAAAGAAAAAGGTACTTACATTTTTAATATTATTTAACTGAAATAAGCTTTTGTATGTTTTTTTAAAATTGATAGTAAAGTCAGAACGTCATACATTTCGCGCGTTGTTTCACTGTTAAAATTATGCTTTAACCTTAACGAAGAACTGTTTAAACTGTCTCTCTTTGGTCCTTTTGTCAGCCCCCAGCTCGTTACTGGCAGGAATCACATGAAAAGGAGAATGGCTCAAACAAAGACGAAGGGCAACCTGAGCAGCAGCAGCAGGAGAAGAAGAAGAAGACGCAGAAAACAAAGAAAAGAAAAGGAGACGAGCAGCCCGGAGATGGAAAGAGAGTCATATCAGGGGTAAGAAGACGAGAGCTGTTGGACAAACGGTTCTGGATCCAGTAGAGCACATTTAACTTCAACATACTCAAAATGAATCTATTAAATCCCGTTTATTGCTTCCTAAATATAGACCTTAAATGTCTGACAAACTAAAAGACTACATGATTGACGATCGCTATAATACATTGATGAGGTGGGTTGTTTGTCCCTTAGGGTTGTTTTTTTTTTCACCAAGATGCAAAGTTTTGAGGTAAATCTAAGCTCTTTGTCCAACATACCCCAAATATGCTTGACCAAGTGTAGTGGTTCCGAATAGGTTATTGAAATTTGATCCAACTGTTATATTTGGGTTCTTTTTTCGCATTTATCAGCACTTTGACTTAACTAGCAACTGTGATTCTGTTTGGAACAGATATTTTTTGTTCTTCTTAGGGTATCAAATATGGTATTGAGAATTGAATATTTTCCAGATTATCAAATTACTTTAAACCACTGCAACTGTATCAAAGAGAGTCACGGAGTAACAGCATCTGTGAAAGGGTTTATTGTTTGGTTGAGCATTCTCTTTAGAGGATTGTTCAAGCCCCGCAGCTCTTGATCAACATTCAACACAGCCTCCAAAAGGATTTTTAGGGTTTTTTCATTTTTATTTTCCCTTCCATCCGGATCACTATAATCACAGTGAAAACAAAACCATACAAACATTAACATTTAAGAACATGGGCTCATTATACAAACAAAAATATACCTCACTGCTTTTGCTGGGGAAGTATAAAGCACAAACTCTTGAATCCTGCCCACAGTTAGTTTCCAGTCATTCATTGGTACAAGTGATAGCTGGCAGCTTTTATAAGGCATGCCCTTATTGGCTATGGGATCCCATAATGTACAAAATAAAAACAACTTATTAACAAAACTACTCATTTGAATAATTTACAACCTGTTAAATGATTTATCTTCTAATCAGATCAAAACCAAACATTTGTCAAAAAGTAGTTTTGTCATTTTGATCTAAATCATTAAGAATCGTTCTATCAATTTCTGCTTTATGATTGAATGAGGTCTGCTTAGAGACCTGAAAAACCTAAGATAATGGTCAGCAGTCCTAACCATATCTTGTTAGTGGCAAGATTCCTTCAGTTTTTAGATGTAGGAGGGAGTCTGAATGAGACCAGCTGATCTTTATAAGGTGTGATGAGGCACATAAACATCTACAAAAAGCATGTCCAAAGTCTGTCCTGGAGGGCTGCTGTCCTACAGGCTTTCAATGTTTCTCACTTTCAGCCTGTTAATCAGCTGTCAATAGAAACCTGCTGTGCTGAAGTAGGGAAACGTCTAGGTTAGGACTGAAACGATTCATTGGATTAATTGTGAATAATCAAGTATTGAAATAATCGTCAACTAATTTAGTAATCGATTAATTGTTATTTGGTGTATAGAGACACTAAATCATGCCTTTAGTTGAAAGAGCACTTAGAGCAGTAATTATACAAAAATTGTAAAAACAAATTACCGTATTTTCACGACCATAAGGCGCACCGGACTAAAAGGCGCACTCTCAGTTATGTGTCCCATTTCTGTATTTAACACACACATAAGGCGCACCGGACTATAGGGCGCGTTTTTTATATACAGGTACATGTCCTCTACTACCTTTAAATACCTCTACTGCGTATTTAAAAATACAGCGGGGGCAAAACTGAGTATGACTGTGCTTTATTCATGTATTTATTACAAAGTATTAATCAAACCTGGCAGCTGGCCGTGAGACAGACACATCGCAGATGACACAGCGCTGTGGTCACTCCTAAATTAACTTAAAATCCTGAAACCTGCCGACGGAATATGTTCGCTTTTATTACCGGTATCCTGGTGTCTGCAGCTAAAATTATTTAGATGAAAAACACCTGCCAGCAGCCGCGGTGAACGAAAGGATTTCTCCTGTCGGCGCACCGCTGGTATGTGGGGGTCTGAGCGCCTCCGACAGAAATAGATAATCTGGATGAACTGACTGCAATTATTAAGTTTTCAGGTGGACTTTCTCACTTAAAAACATATTAAAACTACTTTATTCCAACTGATCACAGCAAATATAGCTGCAAGATTTAGATTATTTAGATGAAAAAACACCTGCCAGCCACCGCGCTGAAGAGGAGGAGACGCGCTCAGAGGATGCTGTTGAATTAAGTTTTCAGGTAGAAAAATAGAGCGGGAGCAAACCTGAGTATGATTGTGCTTTATTCATGTATTTATTACAAAGTATTAATCAAACCCATCAAAGTCATCATCCTCTGTTATCCTCAGCATTCCTCTGAATAAAACAGCTGCGCTAAATCAGACATGCCAGTTTCCCCTTTTTCTGCGCTGTCAGTCACTTTCCGTGCAGCGCGGCTCCTCAGAAATAATGCTGGCTTTTGCAAAAGCTTGAACAACAGAGCCAGCAGACACGTTAGTCCATCTACAATCCATCCGCAAACGGTGGCGTAACTTGCACGGCGCTGCCTTCCATTTATCCTGAAACTGTGGTCTCAGTCTGTCATCCATCGCTCCCACGCCGCTCGCAGCCTTACTGTGAACGGCCGCTCCACACCGATGTCAAGCGGTTGAAGTTCCTTTGTCAGACCCCCGAGATAACGGCGAGCACAGCGTTCATTTGATTCATCTTTTTTTCACATCGGCTGTGAGATGGGCACGCAGCGATGGTGATGCGTGGAAAAAAGCACCTGGTCTCCCCACATACACCTGCCTTTCATCATCTCCTCATTCATCCAGCATTTTTCATTTGCGTTAATATCATGTCATCAGAGCGCTGTCTGTCTCCCAGCCAGCTCCCAGATCAGCTTCTCTGATTGGTTGATGCGGCGCGTCCAGCAGCAAAACTTCAATTTTTCCATCTGAGCAGCAGCAGCGCGTTGGCGGTGCGTCAGATGCTTAAACGCTCCCGACGTGCTGCACCAAAACGCGCTGCAGGACCTTTTGCTGCACCTATATGCGCGTCAACCATTGACTTTGCATGTAAACTCGCTGCTTCTGCTGCATCTGCTGGGTCCGGTTCACACCGATGTCGAGCGGTTGAACAGCGAGCACAGCGTTAATTTGTTTCCCCATGTTTTTCACATCAGCTGTGAGATGGGCACGCATGGAGTTACATATTAACAGCGATGGTGAGGGGTGGAAAAAAAACACCTGGTCTCCTTACATTCAGCCACTCTTTCATCATCTCCTCAATGAGGTGGTCTCAAAAGTCGCAGTTACAACACACATAAGGCGCACCGCACCATAGGGCGCACCGCACATTTTGAGGGGAAAAAAAGACGTTTAAGTGCGCCTTATAGTCGTGAAAATACGGTAAACTCCATCAGTAGAAAAGTTGTATTTTCACCTGATTTAAATATCATACAAAAATGTTCTTTAAGGAATCTTTGGCTATCCGAGTATTAATTGAAACACAATCGACAGAGTAATCAATTTGCTAAACAATAAGTTGCAGCCCTAGTCTAAAACCTGAAGGATAGCGGCCTGGAGGACCGATGCCTGAACTAAAAAATGCAGGCACTGATTTCCAACTAATGACTTTATCCACATCTGTTTGAGGGTGGGGTGATGTGATACTATTTCTGTTTTTTTTTTTTTTTTTCCTTTGGGACATTGCTGCGAAAGCAGAAAAGTCAAATGTCTTTGAATGTTAAGATTATGTTGTTTTTAAGACATTCATTTAACAACAACAACATTTTTAAAACCCTTTCCTAAATGAATTGCTAGAAAATTGAAACCTCAAAATAAATCGGTCAATATTTTCATCTCAACAAGTTTTTAATAACTCAGTAAATTATGTCTATCTTTCAGAAATCCGACCCTTTCCCTGGGCCCGCTCCTGTCCCAAAACACAAATTGCAGAAATTCAAGAGGAAAGACAACACAACAAAGGTAAACAGTTTTATGTACACACTGTTCTGGCTATTTGCAGTTAGTTTTTCCCTCCCTAATCTTTGTGCTTCTCTGTTGCTTTTTCAGCCTAATTGGAAGCATTACAAGCTGAAGGATATCGTCAAGCGTGCAGAAGAAGGTTCAGAAATGGCCCAAAAACAAGCTGCTCGGTTTGACCTCCTACTGCCAGAGGATGCAGGGTAACTTACTCTAAAACTAGGCAAAGCTGACATCAGGTCTGAAACCAAGTCCTTTAAAACCTTTTCTCTCTTTGACGGCAGATTTTTAGAAGGCGATGAAGATGAGGACACTTGTATGATCTCTCAGGAGGATATTGCGGATGCTGTGGACATTACCTCTGGAGCAAAGGTGCCAAGCATTTAAAGCAACTATTACAATTCAAAGACGCTATACAAGTAAAACCATTTGTTTTTAAACGTTTTGTTAAGCAGCTTTGCCATTTACTGTATTTTCACGACTATAAGGCGCACATAAACGTCTTTTTTTCCCCTCAAAATGTGCGGTGCGCCCTTTGGTGCGGTGCCCCCTATGTGTGTTGCAACTGCGACTTTTGAGACCATCTCATTGAGGAGATGATGAAAGAGTGGCTGAGGGAGGTGAATGTAAGGAGACCAGGTGGTTTTTTCCACTCATCACCATCGCTGTTAATCTGTGACTCATGTGTGCCCATCTCACAGCTGATGTGAAAAACATAGTGAAACAAATGAATGCTGTGCTCGCTGTTATTCAACCACTTGACATCGGTGTGAACCGGACGCAGCAGGCGCAGCAAGTTTACATGCAAAGTCAATGGTTGACGCGCGTATAGGCGCAGCAAAAGGTCCCGCGGCGCGTTTTGAGCAGCAGGCGCAGCGCGTCAGGAGTGTTTAAGCATCTGAAGCGCCGCCAACGCGCTGCTGCTGCTCGAGATGGAAAAATTGAAGTTTTGCTGCTGGAAGCGCCGCATCAACCAACCAGAGAAGCTGATCTGTGAGCTGACAGCGAGACAGACACATCGCTCTGATGACATATGATATTAAGGCAAATGAAAAGGGCTGGATGGATGAGGAGATGATGAAAGCGTGGCTGAGGCAGGTGTAAGTGAGGAGACCAGGTGTTTTTTTCCATGCATCACCATCGCTGTTAATCTGTGACTCCATGCGTGCCCATCTCACAGCCGATGTGAAAAACAAGGTGAAACAAATAAACGCTGTGCTCGCTGTTATCCCAGGGGTCTGACAAAGGAACTTCAACCGCTCGACAATGGTGTGAACCGGCCGTTCAAAGTAAGGCCGCGAGCGGCGTGGGAGAGATGGATGACAGACGGAGACCACAGTTTCACGAAAAGTGGAAGGCAGCGCCGGGCAAGTTACACCCACCGTTTGCGTCCTCATGTGTGTGTTAAATACAGAAATGGCACGCATAACTGTGACTGCGCCTTTTAGTACGGTGCGCCTTATGGTCGTGAAAATACGGTATACCTCAACAAACGATTGTGCTGGTAACTAAAATAGTCAGACTTGTCAACAGAACTCAGTCAAAATAGTTAATTTTTTTTTTTCAAATAGTACCGTATTTTCACGACCATAAGGCGCACCGTACTAAAAGGCGCACTCTCAGTTATGTGTCCCATTTCTGTATTTAACACACACATAAGGCGCATCGGACTATAGGGCCCGTTTTTTATATACAGGTACATGTCCTCTACTACCTTTAAATACCTCTACTGCGTATTTAAAAATACAGCGGGGGCAAAACTGAGTATGACTGTGCTTTCATGTATTTATTACAAAGTATTAATCAAACCTGGGAGCTGGCCATGAGACAGACACATCGCAGATGACACAGCGCTGTGATTACTCCTAAATTAACTTAAAATCCTGAAACCTGCCGACGGAATATGTTCGCTTTTATTGCCGGTATCCTGGTGCCTGCAGTTTAAATTATTTAGATGAAAAACACCTGCCAGCCGCCGCGGTGAGGCTGCTGTTGAAGGGATTTCTGCTGTCGGTGCACCGCTGGTATGTGGGGGTCTGAGCGCCTCCGACAGAAATAGTATAGGCACGATAATAATCTGGATGAACTGACTGCAATTATTAAGTTTTCAGGTGGACTTTCTCACTTAAAAACATATTAAAACTACTTTATTCCCACTGATCACATCAAATATAGCTGCAAGATTTAGATTATTTAGATGAAAAAACACCTGCCAGCCACCGCAGTGAAACCAGAGGAGACCCGCCCAGAGGCTGATGTTGAATTAAGTTTTCAGGTAGAAAAATAGAGCGGGAGCAAAACTGACTATGATTGTGCTTTATTCATGTATTTATTACAAAGTATTAATCAAACCCATCAAAGTCATCATCCTCTGTTTCTGAATTAAACAGCTGCGCTAAATCAGACATGCCAATTTCCCCTTCTTCGCTGTCAGAGTCACTTTCCGTGCCGGGCGGCTCCTCAGAAATAATGCCGGCTTTTGCGAAAGCTTGAACAACAGAGCCAGTAGACACGTTAGTCCAAGCATCTACAATCCATCTGCAAACTGTGGCGTTAATTGCCCGGCGCTGCCTTCCACTCATCGTGAAACTGTGGTCTCTGTCTGTCATCCATCGCTCCCACGCCGCTCGCAGCCTTACTTTGAACGGCCGCTTCACACCGATGTCGAGCGGTTGAAGTTCCTTTGTCAGACCCCCCGGGATAACGGCGAGCACAGCGTTCATTTGATTCACCTTTTTTTCACATCGGCTGTGAGATGGGCACACATGGAGTCACAGATTAACAGGGATGGTGATGCGTGGAAAAAAGCACCTGATCTCCTCACATAGCCTACACCTCCCTCAGCCACGCTTTCATCATCTCCTCATCCACCCAGCCTTTCTCATTTAATATCATATGTCATCAGAGCGCTGTGTCTGTCTCGCTGTCAGCTCCCAGATCAGCTTCTCTGATTGGTTGATGCGGCGCGTCCAGCAGCAAAACTTCAATTTTTCCATCTCGAGCAGCAGCAGCGCGTTGGCGGTGCGTCAGATGCTTAAACGCTCCCGACTCGCAGCGCCTGCTGCTCAAAACGCGCTGCGGGACCTTTTGCTGCACCTATACGCGCGTCAACCATTGACTTTGCATGTAAACTCGCTGCTTCTGCTGCACCTGCTGGGTCCGGTTCACACCGATGTCGAGCGGTTGAACAGCGAGCACAGCTTAATTTGTTTCCCCATGTTTTTCACATCAGCTGTGAGATGGGCACGCATGGAGTTACATATTAACAGCGATGGTGATGAGTGGAAAAAAACCACCTGGTCTCCTTACATTCAGCCACTCTTTCATCATCTCCTCATTGAGGTGGTCTCAAAAGTCGCAGTTACAACACACATAGGGCGCACCGCACCATAGGGCGCACTACACATTTTGAGGGGAAAAAAAGACGTTTAAGTGCGCCTTATAGTCGTGAAAATACGGTATGTAACAGGAATTTTTATATTACAGCTCTTTGGGTCCTTAATTGTTTGGGAACATTATGCTCCTTAATCTGCCTGTAGGGCCTAAACTGACGCTTAAAGCCACTGGAGTATTTTAAGAGATGGTGAACAGGAAATGTCCAGATGCTGTTTTTGCAGTTAAAAGCCAGTTTTTTTCCCACTGTTGCTTACTTGCAAAAACAAAAATTTATACCAATGGCCAGCTGTGGGTTGACAGCATTTCCCGGCCAAGCGGTCAAAACTGATTTCCCTTTTCTGGTGAAACACGCGCCCATACACAGATCATTTCCTTTCTTTATTTATAGTTTGTGTACATAGTGGCTTCTACATACCGGTCCCTAACTGTTAGACATAACAATTCCACAATACACATTTTCAAGCCAGAATTATTTAAACCAACACCATAAGTTACATTTCATGCAAAAGACACAATTTGGCGAATGGGTGCTTTTTTTGTTTGCAATTTTACAGTGCGAACAAAACCCCTTTTGTCAAGCATAAGCTCTAAGACTCTTTCAAAACACCAAGAACCTCGTGGTGCTAAAGAGTCAATGATTATAACAATGGCCCCAATAACCAAGTTTCTTTTAGCTTGGTTCCATTTTTGCATTTCTTGGTGCAATGATAAGTTTTCCCTGGCCCATGGTCTCCAAAACAGATCAGAGATATATTGAATCTGCTTCCAGCGTTGATTTGCATACAGATCTGCTGTATCAAAAAGTCCAGGTGGTAGTGCTGGTTTTCATATGCAATGATTGTTGTTGTTAAACTGAGCTAAGAATGCGTTTTATCATGCGTGTGATACGCTCCCAGATGCTCCCATGATAAGGTCCTACAGGTGGGTTAAAACTCCATTCTACTCCAGATGGAATCAGTGTCTTTTTAATCTTTTTATGATTTAAAGCATCCAAAGCTTCTTACAGTTCTCTTGCTGCACCTACACCTTCTTTTGTCTGATCTCATGTGAACAACTTGACCTCTTCTTGTGAATTGTGAATCTTTCTCCTTCTACAATGCTCGAGTAGGATGGACTTTAGTTTATTAAACCAAGCAAATGATTTCTTCAGCTTTTGCCAATCAGAAAAATAACTGATGAGCCGAGCGAAAGGATTTAATTCATTCCAACATGTCACACTCACAACTGCAGTTTAGTGGAACTCAGGATCGTCAACTTCTAACACAGGATCAAAGGAAGCTTGTGGCCATTCCTGGTCAGATTTCCTTAAAAAACTTGGGACCTTAAAGCCAGATGTGATGTTCAATAAAGTCCAATCTTCTCATTCCTCTTGAGACAGCATCCGTCTGATTTCCCTCTGAGCAGATATTCCTCCATTGAGAAGGATGTGAAGCCTCTCTTATAGCAGAGACTCAATTTGCCACAAACACTTGAAATCTGTTTTTATTGTAGATGTACTTCACTACCGACATACTGTCGGTCCAGAACACAGAATCATCAATCCACAGTTGCAGCTCTGCTTTCAACAGGGCATCCACCCAAGCACCCAGAACGGCAGCTGTTAATTTCATTCATGGGATTGTGATGGTCTTCAGTGGAGCAACTCCTGCCTTGCCTAATAAGAATGCAATGTGGATGTCATTCTGGGAGTTTTTCCAGCTGAATGTAGGACACAGTTCCATAGCCATCTTTGCAAGCATCAGCAAAATTATACATTAATGTATAAACAGACTCCCCTAGTCTTTTGGTAAAATATGTCAATTCATCTGAAATGGTGTCCAGGGTACAGGCTCTTCAGTCCATGAATTCCATGTTTTTTTCAAAATGTCTGGAGGTAAAGCCACATTTTCTTTTGCAATGTTTCTCTTGCAACATCTTGGCATAGAGAGTGACAGGTGCAAGAATTCCCAAAGGATCATACACAGGCTCGTTACTCACTACATACCATGCCTGTGAGATATTGCTCTTTTACTTCAATCTTGAAGTTGAAGCCATCCGATTCCACACACCAGAGTAGCCCTAAAGTTCTCTCAATAGGAAGTTTGTCCCAATCTAGGTTAAGCTCTTTTAGATCCTTTGCCTACCGATCTTCTGGAATGCTTTGTAAAACCTCTCAATTGTTACTGATCCACTTCTCCAGAGTAAAACCTCCTTTCTCACAGAGAATTCTCAGGTCTGTCATCATCTGTTTGGCTTTTTTTCTGAACCAAAACTTATTAAGCAGTCATCCACATAGAAATTTTGTTTAACCGCTTTCACCACATCATGAGAGAAATCAGCCTTGTTGTCATCGGTCGTTTTTCTCAGTGCATAGTTGGAACAGCCAGGTGATGACACTGCACCAAATCATTGAACAGTCATCCTGACGTTTTGAACTTCCTTATTTGGGTCTCCATCTAACCACAAGAAGAAACAAAGAAGATTTCTCTGATGCTCTGTGACCTTTACGGTACTTGAAGAAACATAGCATGTATATCGCCCATACATGCTCCAATTAGAGAGCTGGTGAGTTTGGGACCTTGTAGTAACTCCTTATTAAGAGATTTTCCTTTAGAAGTGGCTCCACAGTCAAAATAACTCATAGAGCTCCTTTCCTTGGATGGTATATGCCATGAACATACCACACCTTTTCCCGATTTTCCTTCCAACTCCTGCTATGGCATCTTTTCTGCGTACCCTTGCTTTATTAAATTTTATAGATATGACACGTACTCTTGACAAATTTGCGGGTTGTTCAGTAACCTTTTATCCAAGTTAAGAATTCTCTGATTTGCAATAGAAAAGTTATTGGATAATGTCACAACTGGATTCCTTGGGGGTAAGTTAAGAACATATCGGTCTTCCTGTAGATGTGCAGTATAATCCATAATGTCTATCAGTCTCAAATCCTCCCTTGACTTCTCTTTACCTGCTGAGGGTTTTTCATTAAAGTCACAATTATACTGGCTTTGTAGCATTAGCTCCAGATTTGTCACAGAAATTCTGTTCACAACTCCTGTTCTGCCCATTTCTTTTCCATGTGTCGGTCCATTGACGACCCGTCCCAATACTGTCCTTATAGCATAAGGGCCATCCGATCCGCTGTTGATTACTTCCCAGGGCTCCAATAGCTTGGGTGCATTGGTTCCTATCAACAACTCAACAGTAGCATCTATGTTGAGAATAGAAACCCTTGACATGTATGGAAATCTTTTCAGGTCTGCAGCTGTAGCAAAATTTGACTTTAATTTGACTTTAATACTTTAATATTTCTTTTTGTATTAAAGCCTCTGGAAGCAGGTGAAAAGTGTTTGAATTCATGTCTGCAACTTCCAATCCAAACAGCAGGTGTGCTGGAACCACCTTTTCTTGTCCCATGATAGTCAACATAAGCTGGGTTTGTCTTCCTTTAGTCTTTAATTTTTTTGAACAGAATGTAAGAGAACCACCAGGATCAAGAAATGCATAAGTCTGCACCTCTTTGGTTCCTGTAGTGGACTTGAAACGAACTGGAACAATAGATAAGAAACAGTATTTTCTGTTTGTGTTGGAGTGGATAGAAGATAACAGATAACTTTAAATTTAATTTCTTGATTGAAATAATATGAAGCAGGGTTGGATGTTGCTGGCAACAGCTTCGACAGCTCAGACGATTAGTACAGTTATAGCTCATGTGTCCTATGCAGAGGCAACCAAAGCAAACTCCTTTCTACTTTGGAAAATCGATTTTATCTCTGTGATTTTTAGTCTTTATCAGTTGACAGTTTTCTAGGCGATGAGTGTGCGAACAGCAACAACACGGGTCCCTTTGAGAACCATCCATTATACCTTTGTTGCCAGAGTTCACTGGTTTTGTGGGGGTGGCGAAGCTTCCGTTTACTCCTCCAGAACGTTGTGCTTTGCATATAGATCCCTTTGAACGGTTTCCTTGTGCATGCCCGATGTCTCCATAAATGGTATTTAAAAGAATCCGTACTTGACGTTCCAAATAAGTTACCAAGTCATGTATGTGAGGTCTCAGGTTATTTTGCTCCAAAATGTCATGGGCCTTTGTCCTCCATCTTTCGATAAACTTGTATGGTGACTTAGAGAGCATGATTTTTATGTTTTTTGGCATGTTAATTTCTTCCATATATTCAAGCTCTTGCATCACATTGCAACATCCATGCAAATATAAAGCATATGCTTGAAGTGATTTGCCATACCATCTTAGACTTGGACAAACTTGTCATGTATACACAGTGTATACAAAAGGAAATTTCTATGCATACAGCTTTTCAACAATTGAATGAGCAGTTTACAACAGTGAAAATAATATTTCCATTTATAAAGTGCAGCAGTGATCAAAATGTAAACAAAGTATCTGAGAAAAGGAAAAAAACAGTTTAGTCATGGTGCAAAAGGCATTGATATGGAAAGATTCGGTGCTAATAAATAAATAGGATGGAAAATGCAGTAGAGCATTGAGTTGAGTTCTATTTAAAGCTACAGTGTGTAATTTTCAGCGACATCTAACGTCCAGACTGCAGACTGCAGCAACATGAACGTCTCCCCCCCACTGCTTCTCCCCCCCCCCAACAGTACGGCGAACGTTACGGGACAAAATGTCTTCCACGACGTCCGCATCACCTACCTTCTCAAGTGATGAGGTTTGTTTACATAGATAATTTTACAGATAGTATTTCATTAGTCTGTGTAGGGTATAGATTTCATGTAGATATATGTATGTAACGGGTATATGTAAATATACCCGTTATTTTTTCTACATCGTTGTGACGTTTTGGTGAGCTGCTTTGCATGGTGATATAAACAGATGAAGTAATTGTAGTCATTAGTTTAACAGCGAGATTGTGTTCGCTGAAAGAATATATATTCCCCGTTTACAGAGTCAAAGTCTTGTTTGTGGCACGGGGGTTACAAGGCGAGGAAGAGGGAGAGGAAGAGGGCAGAGAGGCCGGGGTGAGCGTGCAGCCAGGGCCAGGCGAGGGAGGGGTGCCAGCGGGGTGACTAGAGCAGAGGAGGAAAGGCTTGAAGATCTCCAAAGGAGCCGGAGAGAAGTAACCGAGGTATATATCCAGAAAATTATTTTACAGAAAATTACTGAATCATTACCTGTAAAACGTCAGGGACGTTGCTGAATAAGTATACTGGAGAGTAACAGCATCATCACGCAGCATGTTATTGTTTTAGACAGGTCTGAGCATCCTGTACTCCAAAAACTGCAGTGATATTAGAGAATTGTGTGTGTAGGATTAATTACCTGTCCAAGAGAAAACTGACAACTTGAGCGTCACTTTGAAAACCTTTTTCCTCCATCAGTGACTTCCATCGTGTAAATGCCGTGCCAATGTTGATCCGTGTTTGTTGTCGTTTCTTGTCACGCTTGCGTTTATTCTCGTCGTGTTTCCGCTTCTTAGATGACGGGGGTTCGGTGTCCGCCGCTTTTCGTTGTGATACAGAGTAGGCATGATCCTCCATTCGTCTGATGTTTGGCCACACAGTGCCAAACAGTTTGCAAAGTCACTCACGCCTGCCGCCTTGTTCACCTTTCTTGTTACTGAAGCGCAGTATACCTGCTTCTTCTTCTTTGGTTTCAGGCAGACTAAACGCTTCTCAGGCATAATACTGCCATCTACTGTTCAGTACCGTCTCAGTTAATCTCTCTCAACTTGCCGTAGTTATTTTCAAGCGTAATGGGAGATCTCGCAATCGCTAGTTTGTTGCCTCTGCGCTTGCCGTAGCGCAAAGATGTCTGCCCCCATGATTGCGAGACCCGCTCCTAATTATAAATAACGAATTCTAAGGCAACGCAAATATTATGGTTAAAAGGCTGAGCTCATAGGTGATGATAAATAACATAGTTATGTATAATATATTAAATTTCTGACTTTATATCCCTGTAATTATTACACACTGTAGCTTTAAAGGGATTCTAAAAATTCGCCGTAGTGCAAATAGGATTTTTTTCAAGTGTCAGGCTTGATTAGAGTTTCAATAGTTCAACACTCTGATGGCGGCGGGAAAAGGCTGTTGCAGAACCGCTGCAGGACCAGCCAGTTTCCCACAGTCCAGCAGGGAGAACAGTCCCTAAAACTGATGTGGGTTTTCTGTTTGGAGGACAACATTAGAAGTTTACAAGCCCATAAATGCATTCCTAATGGAAAGTATGAGGGTGTTTTACCACAGCAGGGACTGTATAAGATGGAAAAAAAAAAAAAACATTATATGGAAATGTTGATACAATATCAACCAGCAAACCATCTAAATATTTAAAAACTGCTTTATACTTAATAAAGTCAATTTTTTGAAGCTCAAAGACCCAGTCTGGTTAAAAAAATTATCTGTCTGCAGAACTTAAAAAGTTTCTAAAGAAGGCGACCTAAAAACCTAAGTAGTTACACCGGGTTTGTTCAGTGGGGGTGAAGCAAAATTCCTGCAGAGGAGCTTTGGGCCCAAAACATCCAACCTGTAACCTGCAGCAACTTAAAAAGGTCGCTGTATCAGCACATTTTGAATCCAAAGAATTCCAAGGAGGCATAATTATATTAATATCTACATGTCCTTAAAAAGATTATGATTTGGTGTACAATTTTGAGGAAGTTTTTGGCCTTTATTACAGAATATGAAAACATCACTTTTAAACTCCGCTGTGTTTACCTTATCACGCATTTTTGATTAAAGGGACCCTGCCTGTTGATTTTATCAATCTTGGCCATAAGACCAACTTGTTAACCCAGCATGTGGCCCCAAATATCATCTGCCATCTTAAGTTAGCAGTTGGAGAAATGTTCTGGTTGAAGCAAACAGTGGGCATTCCTGCCAGTCACTCATGACTGGCAAAATCAATAAGAATTACATTCTTATTGATTTTGGTTTAACCTCTATTGTCTTGTTGACAAAAAAAAAACACTAAGTCGTCTTCATGTCATTTGACTCTTTAAAAGGCTTTTTCCCCAATTATTTTAAACCTGTGTAGTATAAGACTATAATGCCTGTAATTTGAGTTTTATTAAGAGGTTATTGCAAGAGACTAAAGTGTTTTCTGTTTTCTAATAGTATTTTATGGTATTATTTATATGTTGTGTACTGTGGTTGAGTGTTTGCATTGGTTTTGTTTTTCTTTTTGCTTTAGGCAACTGTTACAATGCATTTGCTCTGCATGTAAGGCTTTGCAAACTTTAAATTTGTTATTTTTCCTCTCTTTACAGTATTTCAATCTGAAACTGTCTCAGTTTGGTCCATATCGTCTGGATTACAGCAGAACTGGACGGTTAGTAGCACACATGCCTCTTCTCGTTTGATATATGTTGACTAAATAGGAATAATAACATCAGCACTGCTAAGATTGTTTGAAATGCTGTCAGCCTGTAGCTATGTGATTTTTTTTTATTTTATTTTTTTTTTTTTTTTTTTTTATATAGTATGATGACATAAGACCATATAAGTTAAGAGTTTAAAAGCCTTCATATTATTGGAATCTTTAATATTTTTAAATATATTGCTTGACTTCATTTTCAAAGAGGCAGAAGATTGTATTTGTATTTATTGTAAAGACATTTGTTTATATGCCTATTGGATAAATAAATGATGAGGTTTTTGATATGAAATTTATTTATCTTCACAGAGGTATTGTTAATAGGCATTTTATAGACACTTTTACACCATTTTATTTTTTGATTTTAAAATGCATGCTCACATTGTAGTGCTGTTTTTGCTTCAGTCATCTGCTGCTGGGTGGGAGGAGAGGCCATGTTGCTTGTTTAGACTGGCAGTCCAAACAGCTCATGTGTGAGATAAACGTCATGGAGTCTGTCAATGATGTGAAGTAAGATTTAAACATTTATATGTGTGTGTGTGTATATATATATATATATATATATATATATATATATATATATATATATATATATATTTATATGATTTTTTTTGTGTGTGTGTGTGTAACAGTTTGGTTGGTATTTTCTTAGGTGGCTCCACACTGAGCACATGTACGCTGTAGCTCAGAAAAAGTGGCTATACATCTATGACTCTAACGGGATAGAGTTGCACTGCATTCGCAAATTCAACGATGTCTTGAGAATGCAGTTCCTCCCCTATCACTTTCTCCTAGCCACTGCGGTGAGTTTAGCATTCTTCATAATCAACATTTTCAAGTTACAACAATCCAGCATGTAAAAACAGAGATTAAAGATCCAGTACCATATCACAAAGTATATTTGGCAACATGCATACATTTGTCTTAATTCCCTATTTTCAAAGGATTTATTGAACACTATAAGTAGCTAATTATTTATTTTATCCTTATCTAATTTTTTATAAAACTGCACAGTCTGTCAGCACCAGGAGGTTTAACTGCAATGAGGAGATGACGGCATGTATTACAGATAATTAATAGGCCCCTCAAGCAGTTTAGCTTGTTAATCTGCAAGCTGTTGCATCTTAAGGTTATTTAAATACTTAACTTTAGTGGAGTTATCATGTTTTTCTGAGCCGTACAATTTTTCCCAAAATGTTTTGAAACACTATTGGTTCATCACAGCTTTTCAGATATCCCTGATATAAAATATTTACTAGAATTCTTATTTCTATTTCCTATTCCAGTATGAAATAATCATTCCTCACACGTACACTTTCCATGTTAATCTCAGGTCCATATTTTTATCATTTAATTTTCAAGTAAAAATCTTGTTTGTTTTGTGAAAAAAAAATTTCCATCATAAAATAATGAGTGCGGTCTTCAGAAGAAAGATTGCTCTGCAGACCTAAAAGGTTGCACTATTATAGAGATGGGGACATGGTCTGAAAGGTAAAAGGGGCCGATACGAGATTTCTTAAGTTTGGCTTATCTTTTTTTTTTCTTTTTTGCATCTTCTAATAACCAAAGACTGGTGCTGCTTCCTAAATTTAGTGGGTTTTTGTTGGTTTATATTTAGGTTGCCTTTTTTATCATTTGTTTATCACAACAACTCATTCTGATTTAAAAATAATGAATACTGTGTCATTCAAGCCATTAAATGAGGCCGTTTTAACCACCTGTTTGTTCTATAATCCAATGCTTAAGTTTAGATCAAATTATACCTAATGCCAAACAAATAATCTTTTTAGCAACAAAGGTAATTCAATTCAAGAATACATTATTCCCAAAGCTAAATTAAATGTCACAGTAACTCATGTTTTTGTTTTTTTAACCAGTTGTTGTAGGTATCGATTGCTGTAGGTAGGAAAGATCTTCTGTAGCTGTCTGTCTTGCATTGGATCTATTAAAGCCTCTGACTGAACACTTTGTTGTTCTTTAAAAATCTTCTGAAGAGGATGTGCACTGTTGTCCATAATGTTCTTAACGTTATGAAGAACTCTTCTTGGTAAAATAATTTTCAGAGGTTCTAGAGGAGTTCCTAGAACAGAGCTCTTTTTTCTAAGTCATTAGCTCTGATGCTCTTACTCCAGCGGATGTTGGTTGAAGAGATCACATTCTCCACAACAGACTTATTGATATGTAGCATCTAGCCGCAGATGCCGAAGGACCTAAACTTCCTTAGGAAGTACAATCGGCTCTGTCCCTTTATGTAGATGGCTTCACAGTTTGTTGTCCAGGTGATCACAAAGACAACAAAAAAGTTCACAAACTGTGCTTTAAATAATCTTTCCATAGGCTATTCCTTAAAAGTTCAAAAAAATCCACTGGACTTGGTTTCCAAGATTTGAAGACGCTTCGCCACCTCTCCAGGAAACTTTCTCAATTCAAATGTCTGGATCCGCAGTGAGTTTGAGTCTATATATAGACAAGGCCTTGTCTATATATAGACTCAAACGCAGTAATAACATTGAAAGGACAGCTTGGTTTTTGTATAGGGCATTTGCAAGGACTTCCCGGAACGTAGAGATACACTCATAGGAAAATATTACTGAAGCAGAACACAGCAAGAATGTGAAGTTAGATGGGGGAAAAAAACATGTCTGAGGCTTTGGAAAATAAAAGTACTGATACTAACAAGAGAAAAATAAATGTAACTTTTATGGGTGTAAGAATAAGTAAGAGCTACTAGTCACTACATCTTACTTTAAAAGTCTCTAACATAGGGTTGTCAAAAGTATCGATACTCAAAAAAGTATCGATACTGAAATGTTGTATCCGGATACAATACTCATTTTCAAAAGTATCGAGTACCAGTGGCACCTAAACAGTCATTCATCTAAAGTGCAGAATAGAGGAAAATGCACTTTCAGAACACTGTGTGATTGAATAATTCTGTGCACTTTTCAGTTTCAGACTTTTTTTGTAACAGGTGCAGCTACTGAGAATTATTTTTGTTTCTTAACCGGTTTGGCCAGTGTCATTGTTATGTGTGCAAAGCATAGCCAAGGAAGGAACACTTAATTTTTATTTTGTAAGTTTTTTATCAAGCTTGCTAAATATGGTGCACAGCAAACAACCTTAAAATGTTGTTCTTATTGTTTATTGTATTTATTTATTTATTGTATTTTAATTCTTAATCAAAATATTTCTGTTGAAATTTAGAAATTTTATCCTTGTATCGAAAATGGTATCGAGTATCGAATTTTTTCCTTAGTATCGGTATCGAGTTGAAAAATTTGGTATCGTGACAACCCTACTCTAACATCTATTTAATGTATACAAGTTTTAATTTTTTTTTTTTTTTTTTTTTTTTTTTTTTTTAGAGTCCCGTTTTTTGTTCCCAGAAGGAAATTTTATTTCCAACAAGTTGAAAACTCACTACAGCATTAACAAAAATATTTGAAAACATTAAAATAAATTCTGGGGAAATTTCACTACAAATACTGTCCTCTCGTTGATATTCTTGCCTGCAGAGTGCGACAGGCTTCCTGCAGTACCTGGACGTGTCTGTTGGAAAGGAGGTGGCCGCCATCTGCACCAAGAAAGGCCGTCTTGATGTGATGTGTCAGAACCCTCACAATGCAGTCATCCACCTCGGTCACTCAAATGGCACCGTCACACTTTGGTCACCTAATCAAAAGGAAGCCCTGGTTAAAATGCTCTGTCATCAAGGTGGCGTTCGTTCTGTCACTGTGGACAAGACTGGCACGTAAGTGAGATGATGGCTGCAGGATACTGGATTTCTCCTTGAAACATTGTTAATGTTGTAATTAGGCCTGTCGCGATAATCAATAAATCAATTAATCGCACGATAAATAAAAATTATCCACGTCATTTCATTTATCGGTTATATGGTCTCTGCCTGTGTTTTTCTCCTTCTATTGATGACACAGGATGAAAAGGCTTAACTCCAGTGCTATCTACTGACCCCTTCCCTTCCTCATTTTTGAGAAGGGAGGAGGAGTGGACTATCGCATCAGGTAGTCAGCGCGCATCTTTTGTACTTCTGCAGCTTTAGAGCCCCGTGAGGAGTTAGAGGAGTTAGCGAGGTAAAAAAAACAAACCACATCGTATGTTGGAGGAAAAAGCTCGAAATGGAACTGGTTTAAAAGTCGAGCGCAACAGCCGTAGTGTGGGAGTATTTCGGATTCAAACCAAATGACCAAGGCGAACCGCTGAACCTATGCGAGCCAGTATGTCGCATTTGTCATTAAACAGTAGCAACTACGAGCAGCAATACAACCAACCTACACATGCACCTTAAGCACAACCACCCAGCAAAGTTTCTCCAGCTGGAAACTAAAAGTACAAGTGATGACCCGTCTGTAGGGCTGGGTACCGAACTTCGGTACTTTTATGGTACCGACCGAAATGCTTCGGTTCTACAGAGTATCGAAACATGCCTCGTCTTTCGGTACCAAGTTTCGGTGATTGGCTGGAACACTTAAGGTGATTGCGTCATCCAGGAAAAATACACAGGTGGTCACGCCTACAGCCAGGGTTCATGTGTATCTTTTGTGAACTGGTTGCAGCGTCGCGGAACCCCTTTAAAATGCCCCCCAGGTCAACAGTGCGGCTTCACTTTATTAAGACTGATGCTAATAGTGCACAATGCAATACATCGTGCACGGAAATAATTTAAGAGCAGAAAGTCACTCTGTGTTTGACTGCAAGAAGAGCGGACCGCAGCCAGCGCGACCATCCTCCTCTCAGCAGCCCGTGGGCAGAGCAAAGCCAGAGCGGAGTGAATCATGCTGCTTTCAAACTGGACGCAGCAAGAGCAGCAAAATCTCGTCTGCTGCTTCATTTTTGCTGCTTGTACCAGCTTCTGACGCGCTGCTGAAGAAGCTTTGCTGCTCTGGCTGCGCGGTCGCAAAGTGGGTCAGACGCGCGTTGGGCGGAGCTACTCTATCCTTTATTTGCCTTGCAGCTATATTTGCTGTGATCAGTGGGAATAAAGTAGTTTTATTATGTTTTTAAGTGGGAAAATCCACCTGAAAACGTAATCAGTGCAGTCAGTTCATCCTGCCTTCAATATTTCTGTCGGAGCCGCTCAGACCCCCCCCATACCAGCGGTGCGCTGTCAGTAGGATCCCATTCAACGGGCTTGTTTGTCAGACATGGTAATTTTTCTAAAGGAAAACTGCTAAGTAAAAAGGTCCTCACAATGTAACAGTGAATATTAGACACTGAATTATTTATTTTTTTATGTAAGAGGAAAAATGTAAATGGAAAAACAGAGCTTAAAATAAAACTCAAGATTTGTACTTTTTTATGTTGTGTAATTTTCTTTTTTTTCGAATTGATATTATAAAACTGGTATCGAAAAAAGTATCGTTCAGGAACCGGTATCGAAGTGAAGGTATCGGTATTGGTACCGGAACCGAAATTTTTTTAACAATACCCAGCCCTACCCGTCTGTGTCTTCAAGTTTGCGACAGTCCATCATCACTGAAGCAATTAATCGACAGGCAGCATACAAAAAGGACGGCGCAAAGTGGCACGCGCTCACAGACAACATAGTTCATTTAATTGCTAAAGAGATGCTTCCATTTAATATTGTTGAAAAGCCGGCATTTCATAAAATGTTGCAGACAGTATGAATTCCCCACAAAACATGCATATCCCCAACGTGATATTTTGTATATACGTTTTTATTTTCACTGTGGGTTTTTTTCACTGTGGTTTTATCTTTTTTTATTTTTTTTTACCTTTTTTTATTTTATTTTTTTCGTTTTATTTTGTTAACCAGTTTCAGTGTTAAGTGTTCTGTTGAAAATAAAGTGTGTTTATCTTTGGCAGGAAAATGCATGCATTATTAGATCATTTCCATTAAATCAGTGTAAAAAGGTCTTCAAACAATATTATCGTTTATCGCAATAATTTTTGAGACAATTGATCTTTCTGCAAAATTTTTTATCGTGACAGGCCTAGTTGTAATAGTGGTTTCAGTAAAAAAAAAAAATCTATACAGATACATGTCTACCATCAGCACATTTCTTTCTATTTGGTATTCAGAAAATAATTGATAGATTCTTGAAAAAAAATCAAAAGCTGATTTGCTTTGTTACTTTTAACTGTTTAACTGATGGAGAAATGATTCAGCAGAAACAGTTCAACGATTTCTTTTTGGGGCTTTTTGTGTTTTGGCAGGTACATGATCACATCTGGAATGGATAAAAAAATGAAAGTCTTTGACATCAGAGCTTTCAAACCCCTCAGGTCCTACTTCCTTCCTGCTGGAGCTTCTTGTTTGTCTCTGAGCCAGAAGGGATTGCTGTCTGCAGCTACAGGGGACATTGTTCAGGTGATTGTCAGCCATGCTGTGTGAAGATTTACATATATAACAAGGTTTAATAGCTGACTTTAGGTGAAACCAGCCTGGTATTTTAGGCGATTGGTTACAGAGGTATCTTCAGTTAAAGGAACTAAAGATGCAGGATGAGGAAATGAGACGGTGGGTAACCGGTGATGCTTTAATGCTTTTTACTACAAGATAGCTTTTTTTGCAAGACCATCATGCATATTTTATAACCGCAGCATGTCAAACAATGAAGTGAAACAACTGCTCCTCCTACTTCTACCACTACTGAAAAAAAATCTGAACTTCCTGTGTTCAAAGCTGTGGGGAATGTACCTGCAGCATATTATGCACACAGCCTATTCCAAGCAAAGGAGGGAGTGTGATTATTTTTTTTTTTATTAGCACTTCATCATCCATTAGCATTAAAAAAGTAGAAATGTATGTGTATCTTTTCACAATTCCTGCTCTAAGTTCCTATAGAAAAATGTGCTAAGCTACATACACAGTTTGAATAAAGAAAAAAAACATAATGAGTAAGTAATCCAGGTACAAAAGTTATGAAGCCTGTATAAACATTTCAAATCACTGGAAGTCACAAGGTAATATTCATTTTTGGTCATGACTTAATCCGGGTTGTAGGTGAGAGAAATCAGTGCTTGCAGAACAACCAAAAATAATTCAAGTATTCATTATTATTTTACCGTAACCCACGTATTGGCTCCAACTCCAGGCAGAGTTTGCTGCACAACAAAACTGCTGAGACTGACCTCCTGTATGTGTGAGGTGTGGAAAAAAATGTGTGTGAGGTGTGAGGGCCTTACGGCAGCACGTGCTGTTTGCTGAAGATACTATAAACTTAGTAATCGGCGGTTTCGCTTGTTGCCAAAATCTAATCTAATCTTGTTGGAAAAGTAAAATTTGACCTCAATAACAGGATTAATAGGATCGATACGGACTGTTATGTCTGTCTATTGGATATTTAAACCCGTTCAGATACCCATTAGATCAGGGCTTCTGTTTAATACAGTGATCTCAAACTGCGGTCCTTAATGGCTGATGTCCTGAAGTCATTAGATGTATGGCGGCTTTAACAGACCCACTCTAATATGCAGAGCTTCAATGCATTTGATGTGTATCGCAATGTATGGATGGACGGATGGAATATTTTTTTGGCATTTAAAGGATTAAATTCTTGTGTACACAATTCATATTTACAAAGAGAGTAAGTATTTTAACCCACTCTATTATTACATGAAAGTAAATAATTGATGAGCCTTATTTCGTTAGGCATTTTGTTTTTGTGGTTGTGTTATTCAGATGTTTGAAGGAGTGTTAATATTTTTCGCAGCTCATTCTCAACCGAATAGAGACTGCACAGGCTAAAAATCTTTGTTTTAGACAAACTAATGCTGAAAATGTTTCAGTATCTGGTACTAACTTTTTCCTCTTCATTTGGTGTCTCCTTGCAGGTGTACAGGGATGTTTGGAGCACGCCAGTAAGTAAACCCTACATGGCTCACAGAGTCCGAGGATCAGCTTGGGGGTTACACTTTTGCCCTTTTGAGGATGTCCTTGGCATTGGGCACGGAGATGGCTTCACAAGTATGCTCGTTCCAGGTCAGACTCATCTTTATTACCTAGATGAAAACATATTTAATCCCTGAAAGATTATATGTTTAGAAGCTATTTGTAGCAAAAAAAACTTTTTCTTTATATAAATTTTACAGTAACATAAGTCTTGTCTACATGTGTACAGAATGGCAGGATGTGTTTTTTTGATAGGAAACTGCAAAATACAAACTATCATCCAAGTTCTTAGATAATCTATCTGAAGGGCAGATCATATTTGCCTCCTGTTAAGCTTAGGTCTTTGCTTCATTTGCCAATATCATTTATTTTTTTTAATTTTTTGTTGTTTCTACATTATTTGTCCCTACTTGCAATCCCAGGGGCTGGTGAACCCAACTTTGATGGCCTGGATGCAAATCCTTACCGAAGTGCAAAACAAAGACAGGAGTGGGAGGTCAAAGCTCTGCTGGAGAAGATTCAGCCAGAGCTTATTACACTCGACCCCACAGAGCTTGGTCAAGTTGATCGTTCTACCTTTGAGCAGAGGCATCAAAACAGAGTTGAAGTTCTGGTCAGTTTATTGTCTAATTGTGTGTGTTTGTGTTTATTATATATAAAAAGGGCTGCAACTAACGATTACTTTGAAAATGGATTAGTCTGTCAATTATTTTTTCGATTAATAATCAGCTCGCCAAAGGTTTGTTAAAGAATATTTTTACGAAGGTGAAACTAAAACTTATAAAAACATATTGACAGATTAAAAGTTTTTTTTCCTCTTAAATGCGCATTTCTTTAAGTTCAATTCAATTCAGTTTATTTATATAGCGCCAATTCACAACACATGTCATCTCAAGGCACTTTATAGTTCCACCAGATCATACAGTCAAATTGATTCAAAGTTTTCTATCTAAGGAAAACAAGGACAATAAGTATCCAATAAGGGTGAGTTAGTTACCAAATAGTCCCCCCTTCGTTCCTATTTTAAGATTTTATATACTATAAATATTGATGAAAAATGAGACGGTGGGTAACCGGTGATGCTTTAATGCTTTTTACTACAAGATAGCTTTTTTTGCAAGACCATCATGCATATTTTATAACCGCAGCATGTCAAACAATGAAGTGAAACAACTGCTCCTCCTACTTCTACCACTACTGAAAAAAAATCTGAACTTCCTGTGTTCAAAGCTGTGGGGAATGTACCTGCAGCATATTATGCACACAGCCTATTCCAAGCAAAGGAGGGAGTGTGATTATTTTTTTTTTATTAGCACTTCATCATCCATTAGCATTAAAAAAGTAGAAATGTACACTATATTGCCAAAAGTATTTGCTCACCTGCCTTGACTCACCTATGAGCTTAAGTGACATCCCGTTCCTAATCCATAGGGTTCAATATGACGTCGGTCCACCCTTTGCAGCTAGAACAGCTTCAACTCTTCTGGGAAGGCTGTCCACAAGGTTTAGGAGTGTGTTTATGGGAATTTTTGACCATTCTTCCAGAAGCGCATTTGTGAGGTCGCACACTGATGTTGGACGAGAAGGCCTGGCTCTCAGTCTCCGCTCTAATTCATCCCAAAGGTGTTCTATCGGGTTGAGGTCAGGACTCTGTGCAGGCCAGTCAAGTTCATCCACACCAGACTCTGTCATCCATGTCTTTATGGACCTTGCTTTGTGCACTGGTGCACAGTCATGTTGGAAGAGGAAGGGGCCAGCTCCAAACTGTTCCCACAAAGTTGGGAGCATGGAATTGTCCAAAATGTCTTGGTATGCTGAAGCATTCAGAGTTCCTTTCACTGGAACTAAGGGGCCAAGCCCAGCTCCTGAAAAACAACCTCACACCATAATCCCCCCTCCACCAAACTTTACACTTGGCACAATGCAGTCAGACAAGTACCGTTCTCCTGGCAACCGCCAAACCCAGACCCGTCCATCAGATTGCCAGATGGAGAAGCGCGATTCGTCACTCCAGAGAACGCGTCTCCACTGCTCTAGAGTCCAGTGGCGGCGTGCTTTACACCACCGCATCCGACGCTTTGCATTGCACTTGGTGATGTATGGCTTGGATGCAGCTGCTCGACCATGGAAACCCATTCCATGAAGCTCTCTGCGCACTGTTCTTGAGCTAATCTGAAGGCCACATGAAGTTTGGAGGCCTGTAGTGATTGACTCTGCAGAAAGTTGGCGACCTCTTCGCACTATGCGCGTCAGCATCCGCTGACCCCGCTCCGTCAGTTTACGTGGCCTACCTCTTCGTGGCTGAGTTGCTGTCGTTCCCAAACACTTCCATTTTCTTATAATACAGCTGACAGTTGACTGTGGAATATTTAGGAGCGAGGAAATTTCACGACTGGATTTGTTGCACAGGTGGCATCCTATCACAGTTCCACGCTGGAATTCACTGAGCTCCTGAGAGCGACCCATTCTTTCACAAATGTTTGTAAAAACAGTCTGCATGCCTAGGTGCTTGAATTTATACACCTGTGGCCATGGAAGTGATTGGAACACCTGATTCCAATAATTTGGATGGGTGAGCAAATACTTTTGGCAATATAGTGTATGTGTATCTTTTCACAATTCCTGCTCTAAGTTCCTATAGAAAAATGTGCTAAGCTACATACACAGTTTGAATAAAGAAAAAAAACATAATGAGTGAGTAGTTATGAAGCCTGTATAAACATTTCAAATCACTGGAAGTCACAAGGTAATATTCATTTTTGGTCATGACTTAATCCAGGTTGTAGGTGAGAGAAATCAGTGCTTGCAGAACAACCAAAAATAATTCAAGTATTCATTATTATTTTACCGTAACCCACGTATTGGCTCCAACTCCAGGCAGAGTTTGCTGCACAACAAAACTGCTGAGACTGACCTCCTGTATGTGTGAGGTGTGAAAAAAATGTGTGTGAGGTGTGAGGGCCTTACGGCAGCACGTGCTGTTTGCTGAAGATACAATAAACTCAGTAATCGGCGGTTTCGCTTGTTGCCAAAATCTAAAACACAGAAAGAGTTGTTGTATTTGTCTCTAGGCGCTTTTTAAAAATAAAACTTTAAAGAGGGATTTGTAGAGTTACTAAATTGTTGGCAATAGTGGATGACAGAAAGCTGCTCTTCAATCCCTTTGGCGTGACTGTGTTTTGTTGTAAAAGTAAAATTTGACCTCAATAATAGGATTAAGAGGACCGATGCGGACCGTTATGTCTGTCCATTGGATATTTAAACCCGTTCAGATACCCATTAGATCAGGGCTTCTGTTTAATACAGTGATCTCAAACTGCGGTCCTTAATGGCTGATGTCCTGAAGTCATTAGATGTATGGCGGCTTTAACAGACCCACTCTAATATGCAGAGCTTGAATGCATTTGATGTGTATCGCAATGTATGGATGGATGGGTGGATATTTGACACATTATAAATATTTTTTGGCATTTAAAGGATTTAATTAATGTGTACACAATTCATATTTAAAAAGGAGAGTAAGTATTTTCAACCCACTCTATTATTACATGTTAGTAAATAATTGATGAGCCTTATTTCGTTAGGCATTTTGTTTTTGTGGTTGTGTAATTCAGATGTTTGAAGGAGTGTTAATATTTATCGCAGCTCATTCTCAACTGAATAGAGACTGCACAGGCTAAAAATCTTTGTTTTAGACAAACTAAAACAGGATCCTCCAACACACAAGAGAAAGCAATTACTGCTCTTATCAGAATCTTTACTGAGAAACTCATCATTTACTCAAGACTTAAGTACAGTCACAACCGGATATTCTTATCCACAATTACTTTCACTTTATCTCTAAAGTCTTCATTAAAATCACTGCATTTAATACCGTAATGCAAATGTTTTTTTCAGCAGATTGCTTCAGGTTCTAATAAAAAAAAAAAAAAAACATGTCTTACCTCTCAATGCCTGGCAGTTGGAAGTTATCTGTAACAGAATGTATTCAGCCTGAACACCCTATTGATGTTTCAGCTCATTATTTTGTGCATATAAGCTCAAATCACCGCAACTAATATAGATGAATCTCAATTAATGACGTACATTGAAGCTGTAAAGAAACCTATAGATATTTAGAAAACATTTAACCCTGTTTTACACATTTTAACATTCAATTCATGGATAATCTAAAGAAAAGTTTAAAGCTGTTTTTTAATCTGAAACCTACAGCTCATCACGGCATACTAAGTTTAGTTCCTTTTAAACTTATAACTGCATTTTTAGTTTACTCTTATCCTCTCCACATTATAAGTCAGGCATCCCCAAACTTGGTCCTCGAGGGCCGCTGTCCTGCAGGTTTTAGAGGTTTCCTTGCTCCAGCACAGCTGATTTTAATTGAAAGCTGATTAACAGGCTTTTGCTCTAATGCAATCATTATAATCAGCTGTTTTAAAGCAGGGAAACCTCTAAAACCTGCAGGACAGCGGCCCTCGAGGACCGACTTTGGGGATGCCTGTTATAAGTGATAAAAGTTCTTCAATCTCTACAAATATCCAGCTTGGCGCTGATTCCTCCTTTAAATTCCCCTCGTCAGACTTAGCAGCTTTGAATGTAAATGTATTAAAAAAAACTTAGTTGCCATGTTGTCCTTTGCGTGTCCTACATGTCTTAAAATTATGTGTGTGTGTCTTAGTATATGAATGTATGTGTGTGTGTGTGTGTGTAAGAGAGAATATATGAGGGGATCTATATGTGGGAAACTTGTCAGGACCCATCCTACAACTGGTTTTGGAAGAATAAGTGTCTCTTGGAGCATTGATCCTCTGCAACATGCAAAACAGTTCAATGTTAGGACAATCAGGTTACCCTGTTACCACAAAAGCTTTGAACCACAAGAGTCTTGGGGTTCAGGTGTCCCCACACCCCATGAAGGATAAGTCTTTACCTGTGTCTTCAGCAGTGTCACACAGAGGCGGAAGGAATCAAAGCGTCAAAGAAGGGGATCCTCCTTTCAAGTGGAATGTTTATTTGCTGAGAGCTCAGGGTTGTACTCTGACTTGTTTCTGCATTCCCAAACCCCGGCAGTTCAGTTCCTTAAATTGCTGAATTCGACTCCCTCTCCTATAGTCCATTGAAAATGTCTCCATAAAAAGTGCTCCGATGTAGAATAATAAAAGAAAAACAAAATAACAAAAAAACTGTTCTAACATCCCCAGAACCAGTCCATAGTCTGTTGTAGATGGTCTGCATATCTTGACCCCTGACCAGATCCAAAAATGTGAAGGAAAAACATGTTCTGATATGTGTTTTATCTAATAAGCTATCATTTTAAGTCTGCAGTTCCATCTACTTTGATTGCAGCTGCAGGTGAAGTAAATTCAGGCGTTCTCATAGCTTCATGCATGAAATATGTGGTTACCCATCACAAAAATATAGCTTCTGTAATGCTAATTTTAAATCGGCTCGCATTTAGTGAAGTTTTAAATTCTGGGCATGATATTGAAGTGTCATAAGCACAATTAACTCATTAAGTCTTCATCAATAGTTGTTCTAATTTCTCCTAAATTGTAGTTTGTTATTACCTCTTTATTATTATAATAGCAAGTTCATTCTACTGAATCCTTCTTTTACAGGGCTTTGATCCACTTGCCAAGGAGAAATTTGTTCCAAAATTTAAGAAGAAAGGTCGCAGCTCTGCTGGTGGTGTTGAAAGACGCAAGAGACAAGTGGCCCATCAGGACCAGAGGGTATGTAGTTAAAGATTAAATTCATATTTTCTAAATGCAAAATAGCTGCTTTGGTACCTGTGCAACAAACCAGCCTTTTCTGTTATCTTGCTTGTCATATTTTACTTCATTAATTTGTGTAAAACAGGTAATTAGTTTTAGTGGTGTGCTCCAAAATATGTTGTAGCCCAATAACATTTCCAAATCTTCTAATAAAAATCAAGAACTTTAGAGGATTTCTTTAGGATTGTGTGTGATAGACCAACATAAAAAGTGGATAGCTTTAAAGAGGAAGAAGAATAATTCAATGTTTTTTAAAATCTGTGCGCAAACAAAATCTAGCTTTTCTTTGGTTTTTAATTCAATTAAGAAATACTTTATTAATCCCAAGGGGAAATGAAATCTTGTAGTATCTTGTAGTAGATTCATACTTTCATTTGTTGTTCTAACACACAGCCAGTAGGGTGTGTTTTAGAACAACATATTCATAAACAATATATGACAGTCTGAATAATATCTGATTAAATGACATAATGCTTATGTTAAACCTTTTTTTTCTTCTAATAAAAGAAAGGAATGATAAAACTGGTTAAATTATGTTAGAAATGATTGGCCATTATCACACTCTGGGGTGTGGTAGGTTTCACCATCATCTTGGAATTGTTGTGCTTTTTGTTTAGTTTAATTCTTTGAGAATTGTTTTATAAATTTTTTTTATTAGTTTTCTTTTGTGATTACTTCTCTGGATCAAAAGATGGACCTGGCTCATGAGGAAGTTGGCTTTTCTCATAAAATGGGTGGGACTTTGGAGCTAACATTTGTTGAGGCAGGTCAGATTGATCTTTGTTTGAATTAGTTTTTCAAGCTGTGAACTCTGACACTTGGTGGGTGAAATTGGTGTGAGCCACCTAAGGGACTCTTCTGTCTTCTTAGTTGTGGGGGAGAGCCACAGTAGAATTAGGGTGGCTGGACATTACTCCAGTTTTAACCACCTGGCTCCACCGAGTGATGTATTTGGCTCTCTCCGTCTTCGTCACTAGATTGACTTTCATACCTTTGTTTTCAGGGTTGTTGTTTTTTGTGTTAGCTCAAAATTTTTGTGACTTTAGGTCTTATTTTAAGAACTGTATTTATTTGAACTGGTTTGATATCCTGTTGGCTCAAAGTCTTCTCACTTGGTTTATGGCAAAGCTTCACAGTTTCATTGGAAGCCTTTGATCTCTTTAGCTTTGTCTGTCCTTATCTAAGCTTCTGACAATAAATGTTTTGCAGCACTGTCTCTGTGCAGGGTAATTTGATATTCAGCTTTTCTAGTTGGTATTTATGCCGATGCAACAGAATGAATTGACAAAGAACATCTGAAATCAGAATGTTTTCAGTTGGTTTTTGAATCAAGTCAGTTCATTCTTGAATCCTTGCTTTACATAGAGTGAGGTTTAAGCTATTTAGATGATCCAACTCATCTAGATATGAGTGGATAAGGATTACAATATCTGTTGTTTCTCTATGGCTGCGAAGTCAAAGACATGTGTAGCTGGAAGGATGTTTGAATCCATATATAGCTGATGATGCAAAACACAAATTATCAAGAAGTTTTCAAAATAACAATCCAGTCAGTGTTCACTTTATATGTCTATTTAAATATACATTTGGCAAAGGCTTATTTTTATTTGTAGTCACAGGTTATCCTTAAACCTGTGATATCAAAGGAACTCTTTTAATTTAGTTTTAATGATGCTTCACATTGTTTTATGATTTACTAGCTTTTTAATAGCATGCTTAACCTTTCTCAGATGATTTATTACCAGTTTTCGTGCAATGCTTACTAGCAATTTATGCTTCACCTTTTCTTTAACGGATTTTAACCTCAGATTAACCCAATTTAAATCTCGTAGCACATCTTGTTCTACACAACATAAAATAAGTTTTTTGGAGTCTTATCAGACTAATAGGGAAAGAAAGTTAAAGTTCCAAGCGTTTAACACCCGAGGGCCGCTGCCCTGTTTGTTTTAGACGTTTCCCTGCTTTAGCACAGCTGATTCTGATGATTGCAGTTCAGCAAAAGCCTGTTAATCAGTTATCAATTAACTAAAGGTTATTAAGCAAATAATTAAAGCAAGAGAAGATTATTTGACAAAATAATATGTTATTAACATCATGGATTTGCATTGTGAATCTCTGTGAAAACATTCCAATTACTTTAAGTTAGTTAAAAGTTAATTTGACCTGATTCAAAATTCGGTTTCTGGATCTCAAACACAAAATCCATATTAAACTGTGATATCATTGCGTCATCTCATTGACTCTGGGTCTCAACTACACTTTTCCTTCTGCTTTAGACATAGTAACTTACGGTAGTTTAGCTGAGGTTTACTAGTTTAATCAAGAGTTTTTAACTGAAATATGTTTGAATTGTAGCTGAAAGATTTTGTTAATAATTTCTTATATGTTGAAAGGAACTTGTGATGAATTAATTCTAAATATTCGCAGAGTTTTCTGTCTGACCATGATTGAACTTGATTCACACATTCATTTGTTCTTCAAACACACAGCCAGTAGGGTGTGTGTTCATACACACTATATGAAAGTCCAAATATTATCTGATTAGATAACAGTTACTGGGGTAGGAAATGAATATATTAAAGTTACACAACACATCTCATATCTTTTTTATGACTTTCAAAGGAGAGGCATTTATTCTCTTCCTTTGCCAATCATTAAAGTTGTGGAAGTTGATGGGTTTGGATTTTAATCTTTGTTTTATCCTTATAAGGAGACATAACTCCTCATGCATTGTTAATTTATTAATTTTGTTTAATTTATTATTAAATTTGTCTAATTTGAGTTCACTTCAGCCTTCTTTGTGGACCTTATTCGTGTCACTAACACCACTTAACCTCTCAAAACGTGGATGTTAAGTGGGGTAATAAGTCAGAATCCATAAAATTCCACCAGTAAAATGTTTACCAATGTAGATATGTTAGACATCATTGGAAAGCTTAGATTCTCCACAATTCAACAACCGAGATAATTTTTTGGACACAGCGAGCACTAAAGCACAATTAACACAGATATAGCAGCATGTCAAATTATAAAGATTAAAAGTAATTCAGCGTATTAGTAATAAAAATATTCCATAATAAGGAAATCGCCCATAACGTCCGGTTGTTGACATCAGAAAGATCGGCTGGTCATAGCTTATTCTCAGCATCTTGCTGATATTTACTTAATACTTGAAACTTATTTCCTTGGTTGTTAGCCCGCAATTTTTGGTATGGTTCTTTACATCATCTTCTTATCTACAAGACACAAGCGTCTGCATATTTTTAATGACGCGAACTGAACAAGATATAGTCCCCGAAATCTCACCTCCGGTTCACTTGCTGTCAGTCTGTGACGCGCAATATGATTGATGTTTTAATCTCTGTTGCTATTGGTTAAGACCACGTGGGGTGTTGGGCTTTGTAGCCAATGAAATAAGGTTTTGAATGAGCCCAAATGTGTGTAGTTTATTTGAAGGGGTACCGCATTACAGGCTTGTGTTAGAGAGAAACACGGACACCTGCGGGTGGAGCCATTGCGCGCCGCTCCAAGCTGACAAAAGTTCCAAACCCCACAGCTCTGGAACTGTTGTAGCTGGAGGTCTGAAATTTTCTGCATTTGTGGTTTACATTATGTAGAACAAATATAATACAATGAGACCTGCCTATTGTCAAGAATGTCTTTATTACTGCTTTTCAAAAAAGACCTATCGTTTCTAAGAATAAAAAAAACAACTTTGAGTCATGTTTGAACTGATGCAGCTTGGTCTGTGTTCTACTCACCCAATTTTAATTTATATATTCAGAAACTAGAGGGTATTAGCTTTCAAATAATGTATTGCACATGTAATTTGGGCTACAGTTCCTAAGTTATTTGCTTTTCCATTTGGGTATGCAAAAATGAGGTGGATGTTAAGAGGTTAATGTTTATACAGAATGAGTATTATCCACACTAACCGTCAACTTGCTGGCTGTTGCAGGATGTCATTCGGAAAACTGTGGAGGACAGACAGAAAATGGAGGAAGAGCGAAAGAGGACAGAGGAGAAGAAAAGAGCTCTGTCTGGGAAAAGATCTGCTCTGGACAGGTTCAAAAAATAAAAAAGGACTCATTGTGCAACTCAAAACGCAGCGACACTCTGTGGGAGCAATCTTTGACCTCCATATGGAAACATGGCCCAGTGGTATGCAGAAGTTCTGGTGGTTGTGGGCAGCTAGGGCCAGATCTGATGGGAAACAGTTCATGAAATCAATGTTGAATGCTCCGGCTGCTCTGCTCTACTTATCGACTGTAGCCCAAAGCAAGTCCTGTTTATGTTCATGTGATGGACCTTAGCCTGCATTAGCTGTAACCCAGATTCTTTTTATACTAAAAGCTTACTGTATGACTTTGTTTTTCTAAGCTCTGTTAAGATTTATTTTTACAAAAACATTTAACAGAAACATAAAACAGATTGACCATAGTGCAGCGTTGCCATTTGTTCAAATGCATTGACATAACACAGCTTTCAAAACACGCTGCTCTAAATAGATGTAAATTCGTAAATGTATCACATTTTGTACAAGTATTAAAAATTGGTCCCTAAGACAGAAAAAGGCTCCACTTGTTTACTTCAGTTAAGCCCATAATTATTGAAATCTCTGAAAATTTTAGACTTCATGTTTTTTCTTTTATCCAATTGTTATTTTTAAGGGAAATAGCGGCCATCTCCAAAGATCCTAAATATGTTGTAGAGGGTTTAATATAGTTAAACTAGTTTTTTTTGTTTGTTTTTTTTTTTTTTTTTTACAAGTTAGATTGAAAAATTTTACTGCTTTCAATAGTAAACGAAGAGGGGGAGTGGCTGCCTAGTGGTTAGGGCATAGAGCTTGGAATCCTGAGGTTCAAGCCCCACTCACACAGACTGCCACTCTGGGTCTCTGAGCAAGACCCTTTACTCCCAATTGCGCCCCAAGATGGCAGCCCTTTGCTCCCCAAGTTAATGGGTTAAAAGGTACATTTCTTCAATGTGAGATGAATAAAGTACAATTATTATTATTAAGAAACAAACTATTGTTATCACAGCAGTCTGTGAGCTGTCATATAATTGATGGCCTAAATTTTTTTTTTGCATTTCTGCAGTTATATTTGAATTAAGATTGAATTTTAGTTATGAGTTTAAGTCTTCAGGGTTAGAAGGTCTTTACGTCATAAACTTAATCGTTAGCTTCCTCCACAGATGTTCTATTCTTCCAGACTCTGGTTAGTCAGCTACGATTAATGGAGTCATGTTGATAAAGATTACTTACGTCTGCCAGGGGTTTGTTTGTGGGTCTAACAATACTTGAAGACAAGTTTTTTTGCCAAGCTTCATTACTAAAATACTGTGACAGATAAATATTTTACATATAGCACAACTGTTTTGAAAATAAAAGCTGTTTAGCAGACTGCTAGGATCAGTGGAAATTGATTTTTGTGTTTTCTGGCTGTGGTGCTAATGATAACTAAGATTTTGTGCGTATTTTACAGTACAGTTCTTTTCCAGAACCATCTGTGCACATCAACTTAAAGGGACTTCCCAACCTTCTAGTCATGTTCTAATGCATATTTGAAATAATATTATGACCCTTTAATTGTTGACATTGACACAGACAGGGCCTAATTAATTGGTACACATGAAGTTGATAGCAGGAATAGCTTGTCAGGATGTGGTTATACTGATGCCATATCAGGAGGGCTGCTATACAACTATCCTCATTAAAAAGGACATTTTTATATTGCAAAGATGGACTGGAATTCAGTGAATATTAACTCAAAGAACTACACTGCAGTCTAACATAAGTACTTAACTGTTATCCTATTTTGCTGGATCCGGGCTTAGAGGAGAACACGTTTCTAAAAGGACAGTGATTTATTGGGAAGACGGGCATGAGAAATTTAGCATTTTTATTTATTTGTAATATTTTGCCATATCTCCTTAAGAATTATTATACATCCCAGAGCTCTGATGACATATGTTTTGTATAAATTTTTGTATAAGTCATGATTTTACATTCTAGCTCCAACTTTTACATACATAATCGCATCATTACATATTTTTTGTCATTTGCTTTAAAGGAGACACTGTCCTTATTTGCAAAAGTGTTACTGTTAAATGAGGAAGTTATGTTCCCTAAAAAGGCGCAACAGCTTTTTAGCTGGACTTGGTTTCCAAGGTTTGAAGATGTTTCACTTACCCTCCAGGAAGCTTTCTCAATTCAAATGACTCCTCTGTTTCAATTTGCATGTGCCAAGCAATACAAACCCTTGTCTATATAAAGCCTCAAACTCACTGCAGATCCAGACATTTGAATTGAGAAAGCTTCCTGGAGGGGAAGCGAAACGTCTTCAAACCTTGTAAACCAAGTCCAGTGGATCGTTTTTAAACTTTTACGGAATGACTCTGACCTGGATGACTGAGAATCCTCATCAGCATATTTTTCAGAAGAATGAAGTCAGATACTGACTCAAGAGTAGCTTGCAGTTCTAGTCCAACGGATTGTTTTTAAATTTTTACGTAATTCTTCTGAAAAGCGTTTTAAGTTATATTGCCTCAAATAATTACTTTCTGAGCTCACCGGATGCTATCCATACTCTGGTCATGGACAGGTTGTGTTAATTTTAGCTGTATTTTCTGAAAAAGTAAACAATATTTGATCTTGATAAAACTGGGTTTTATTTAAAATGTAATAGTGGTAGTTTGGAATTTCCTCTCTAAAGTAAAAAAATTTTCACCTGTTTTGTTTAGCTTGCATAAAGATGTAAGAAATACTATTTGGCAGAAGAGCACAAAGGAAAGAAGCAGGCTGGTTTTACCTGGGATGTGGGTGTTTATTGGTGTCATAATTCCATTCATACAAATAAATAAGGAAAACCAAAACTTGGCAAATATATATATCCTACATTTCCTAACTAACATTTTTTTCATCAAGGCACACCAGAGATTCGGCCTAGTCTGAGCACTTTAACTCTGAGCAGTTTAAAATCTGCTCTTTGTTGGTATAACAGGTGTTAGAATCACTTTGAGTCACTTGCTGCAACATAAACCGTGAGAAAAAACTGTCACCTGAACTGGTTATTTACATCTAGTGTGTCAATTTCCTTTGTACCTCCTTTTAAATCTCTTGCCTAAAGAAAATTTATAACATGAACTTGTACTGAAGAGTGTTTTCACGCAAGAATTGATTTGTTTGATCTGATTATATTGCTTTGGCTTTGCAGCACATGCATGGAGGCTTTAAGACTAAGTCCTACTGTCAAATGATCTAGCAATGGACTGATTGTGTGTAAATAGCCGATGCTTGCAGCATTTAATTATTCAAAGTACTTTGTCTCAAAGCATTTCTCCTATATGCATTCATCATGAGCAGCTGTATAAGCAGCATGTTTGTAAATGTTCCTCGGCTGCATGTTGTCAAATTTTGATGCTCAGACCAAGAACTAGAAATCCTGAGGTTACCGGTTTTCTAAAAAAAAAAAAAAAAATGTATGTGACAATCTTATAAAAATAAATATCTAATAATGACAATAGGCATAAATATTATCAGTGCAGGTAGATTCGCAGCTTGTAGAATAACTGTGTGAGGCAAGGTTCCCTTGAGTCTAATTTAAGTCAATCCTCCAGGCCCAGGGCTGAGCCCAGCATCGCCCTGACTTTGCACATCCCCAGAGAAGCACGCTGAGTCAGCCAGGAACAGGGCGGGGAGGAATGGACATCTTTCCAATAATCCAACATCTCCTTGGGAGTGATATGATGGACAGACACCATGGCCTGATAGCAGCAGCGCCCGTATGGCACAGGTGGACCCCCGGAGAAGAGAGGGCAATGTGAGGGCTGCACCCCAGCAGCATATGCACAGAGGCCAACAAACACATCCTCTGGAGGTAAAGGTGTGGATAGAGGTGATGCTGAGGCTGCAAGGGCAACTTTAAGCAGGGCAGAGCGGGAAAAGACATAAGCTGTACCACTGCAATAGTCAGGAAACACAGACAAAGGGTAGGCCCCAGAGGGGAGGTAATGCTTGCTGTCTGGATCACGGTTTGGGGCCACATGAAGATGGACTCTGCCAAGATACAAATCTCCTTGCTCATAAGGGTTCCTGCTTTTGTTTAAGAAGTGAAGGAGAGCACTGGGATTAAAGAAAACGTCGTCATCCACTTTGGCCATGAAATGAGCCTGAGGGCAGAACCTGCGGACCCAGCCAAGCATGGCCAGGGTCTTCAGGGTGAGGTTGGAGTAGGAGTCCAAAAATCGGCCCTGGATCAGGTCCCCTTTCTCCCTGGCTTCTTCTATCAGCAGCTTTCCCAGGCCGGGGTCAGTGGCAACACCAACCATGAAGAGGGTCATGAACCTCAGTCCTCTCACCTCCACCTCTCCTCCCCAGGTGTCTCGGATGGCTTGGCGTGCCCGCTGATTTGCAGGTGCAGAGGTCACCAAGGCGATGAGGTAAGGCTTGGCGCGCTGGCACACCAGCGGGCTGGGCATGAGCAGAAACTCCTCTGGTTTGGACTGAGGGAGGCTCTGGGGCGAGATGATGGCCGCATGCGTCTCCACCGCCCCGCTCATACCCATCGAGGTGACCCACGTCTCAATAAAGTCCAGGAAAAGCAGCGCCAACACCGCGGCGCACGCCAGGACCCCGCAAAGGGACGATAAGACACCGGTCCTGCTTCCGCGCTTCCAAAATCTGGGCTTGCAAAATCCTCTTCCGAACATAAACGCCGTCATCACCCCCCCCCCTGCTTTAAAAAAACAAACAAAAAAAAAAAAATCTGGCTGCTTCCTTTTAACTTGATTTGACGTGAAGACGCATCCTGTGCCGTGCGCTCGTTGCGGTGCGTCTTTTCCTCTGGGTATGCTGCTCCTTTCTCTTTGCGTTTAGAATGATGGATATGCAGTTGCGCAAATGCTGCTGTCGTTGCAACAGTTCTCTGCTTCTATTACACTTTCAGTGTTATAAAGAGCTGGCGGATAATAACCCAGCGCAGAGTCTTAGTCCCTTAAATGTAAAGGCGTTTAATTGTTAAAGTAATCTGCTCCTTGAAGCGATGGGACGTCCGATTTCCTGCTGCAGCGCATCGATCCATTTTCTGGGTAATTTTAAAAAATCCACCGCATCATACAGCTGCGCAGTCTCTTTGATGTGCGTTTTTATTTTCCATAGATTAAAAAAAGACATCCCCTCGTTGGGAAATCCCATAATTTCTATTAAATCCACATTGCATCATCTTACATCAACAAATATTAATCATAATGGCGAAGCTCCTCCAGGGTAAAGAATAAGATCTATAAGCAGACGCCCACAAGTCTGTCCTGAGTCCAATAAAAACAGCGTTTTTTTGTGCGGTTCCTCACAGATGAGAAGAAAATTTTCAAATAATGATACAAAAAAAGGTTCCATATATGTAGGCCTATATATATATTAAATTTTATATGATGCGCTCTGCAAACGCGGCTTTTCTTTCCTCCTATTGTCATCCTATCCATACCTGGAGGCTTTGGGCGACACCTAGTGTTATTCTGGGGTACACATTTTATTTTATTTTATATAATACTTGTCACCTATATAGATCCATTAAACATAATCTGGAGTTATTTCAGTTTGTTTTAATTGCTATGTCTTACAACTAATGACAGACCAAGTATTTTGTTGGAAAATAAAAAGGATTTCTGTATCAGAACTTGCATTATTGCCAAAATCATGTGAAATTACTGACTTCACAGCAGGTTGTTTGCCAGCAGAGTAAACCTCAAAAGGTCCTTCATAAAGGAGCCGTCTGTTTACAGAGTGCATGTGAATGAAAAAGTGTAACAGAAAAAAAGGTATGAATGCAGCATTGAGGTGGTTGTAAAGTAAAGCTTGTTCGTGAGTTTGAAGGAGATTTGCATGTCAGTGGGTGCGGTGCTTTGAGAGCCATTGAAAACAGATTTATCCAGGACATGGGTTACAACTGTTCCAGTGCTTTTCTACAGCTACTACTGAACCAGAGACCAGGAATTGTTTAATGCATGGCATACTACTCTGTGCAAATATTTTGGAGATGCTGATTTGAATATCCAGTCAGACTTAGAACCTGCCCACACTGTCCAAGTTATGTACGCAGCATCACAGCATTAAACCATATAGCTACTAATTGATTTAAAAAAAGAATTAACACTTTCTTGTGTGAGTCAAACATCTCTGAGTCAGGCGAACAGCAGCATTGACATTGCTTTATTGTTAAAGGAATCTATTCTTCCTTAGATCTGCAGAGCAGCACTTTCCCATAAAGGTTGAGCCCAATGTTAAACCCATGAAGAAAAAGATGGGTCAATTACAAAGTCTTAATTCCAATAACTTTTTTATCCATTTTGCATTTTCTTCCTCGTATTGTTTAGTTTTGGAAAAATAACAATAAAAAAAAATATGAGAATGCACGGCTGCAACCACACTTATTCTGCAAAAAACAGGGAAGATATTTAGTCTCTAAATGACCTTACTGACACAAATCACAAATTACTATATATTCATACAGCTTTTTTTTTTTTTTACTTTCACTAAGACATTAAATAACCGATTGTCTCCTATGGTCATGTAAAGTTTGTGTACATTCAGATTAAGACATCTTTGTCAGCTTCCATGGGTGATTTGAGTTTCTAGCCTGTCGGTTCACGAACATGCATCCTTAGAACAAAAACCAGTAATAAATTTAGAAAAGTACGATTTTTTTTTATTACAAAAGCAACAAGAAACAACTGCACATCAAGTGAAGACTTGTATGATAAAAATCTGTAATTTGTTTTTAATTACTATATCTGTTTTCCAGCTTTTGCATTATTCTGTTTGCAGTGCATGGGTTTTCTGCCCTTTGTGATACCTAAATTCATAATAACAAGAACGGCTTTTTTCCCTCTTTGCAGACAAGTCTTGACAAAAAATAAAGAAAAATAAGCCAAGAGAAAATCTGTATGGTTGTGTTTATGAAAAACAAAAATGTTTATCCAGACTGAGTTGGTGCCTATTTTCCTTTTTTCCCCACATTAAAACCTCTTGGCTATGTAAAGAAAAGCTATCACAAAATCAAAGTTTTTTTTTTCTTTGAGAAATCACATTTAATTAAAGAGAAAAATCATGTAAGTCCCCAGATCAAGATCTCTGAATAGTCTGGCACTATTACAGCACCTGAATTTTTCCATCCCTCTGTAAGGCAGCAGCTATTTTTCTTTTTTAATTGAATTTTTTTAAGTGTTACCTCAAGATGCCTTTTTTTCTTATTTATAACTTTATGTGTTTTATTCAGTGATTTAAAAGTTTTTTTTTTTCCATTCTGCAGTACAGCTTAATTGTTTAAAAGGTTTTCTGATATAATATTTAATCTCATGTGTACCTTTGAGCTTTCTTGTTTCATAATAAGTCATGTTTTTCTTTTGGAGTAAAAAGGCGCCTTGTCTCAGCCACGTTTTTATCGGTCTTAGATTATGGTGAACTTTTTTTATAAGAATGCAAGTTCTTCATGTCTTTAAATGTTGGATTCTGTTTACCATGCTTCATTAAGGTTCATCACAAACTGTAGAACCATGACACATCACTGTGACCTGCACTCTAGAGTGGGATGGCCTTCCCTCTCTACGAGAAGGCAGTGTCATTGCAACACTTTTATTTACAAGGCCCTTCTTGGATACTGCCCTCTTACATGTAACAATGATCTGTAATTGTTTTACTTTAAATGTTTTTTTATGTACCTGTCATTTAATTTAATGTATCTGTGTTTCTTATGTAACTTTGCTGCCTCTTGGCCAGGACTCCCTTGAAAATTAGGTTTTTAATCTCAATGGGATTTTTTTCCTGGTTGAATAAAGGTTAAAAAAAATAAAACATTCTGTCAGCCTGTTGTTTGCTTCTGTTACACCTGAAGTTCCTCACCATTCAACAATAAAAATATTTCAACTTTGCTATAGTGACATTTCCAAATTACACATCAATATGTTGGACAGTAAATAAAAAACGGATTTTCTTATTTACATCATGGACATAATGAATTGTAAAGGACAAGTTTCAAAATAAAACAAACACTGTTAATAGCTTCCAGCAGTAGCATCTTGTACTATCTTCATGTTTGAAATTATTAAAATCAGACCGATGGATGGATTTTATTCAAGACTTAATTTTCCATGAATGTTGAATTAAATCCCAAAAGGTCATCGGTTAACTCGTCGCTGCGAGAAGCAAAGTTATAGCAAAGCAATAGCGGAAAAAAAAAAAAAGAATTACATTAGAAATGTTTAAATCAAACTTTTTTTATATCGTTATAGATACTTTTTCTTTTTCGCATCATTTGATAAGTCCCCAGACGTTATGACATCATCGCTGTCTGGCTCGCGCTAGGGGTGGGGGTGTTTGAGGCATGCGGACAGAGAGGGAGGAAGGAGAATAAAAAAAAAAAACAAAAAAAAAAAAACATCATCATCGCTGTTGGTGCGGGGGGTCACGAACTATGACCTTTAACAGGAGAAAAACACAACAATTATTTTTGTAAAACAACCGGGCGCCTTAAAGCGGTGAGCGCCGTCCCTCCTAGGTGAGTGTCCGTCCCGGACTGAAAGGATTAAAGCCCTCTGAGGCAGCAGCGCTGGGTCAGAATAACCCAGCTAATCTCCCGGCTAGCCGCCTAGCTTCCTGTCCGTGAGCAGCTGCGGCTGCTCTGCGTCCGGGGATGAACTGGAACAAAGATGCGCGCAGACTTTCGGGCACAGAAATATTAACTGTTTATTACATGACAGCCCTGTTTGTTTGTTTTTAACCCCTCCACTTCGACCAGTAGATAACAGCAACAGACGCCGTTAGCCATTACTCCAGAGCAGCTGCTTTTATTTGCGCTTAGCTAGCTTACAGCAGCTAAAACCGGATGAACTCGACCCCTTTACCTTTGCCATCCCGCTGACATGAGTGGTTGTAAACTGTCTGTCACTGTTTTATTTATAAAATGTGTTTTTTTCCCATTTTTAAATCTTTCCTTAGAGTATAGATTTTAACTAACTCACGGTCCATTAAGTACATAGTTACATTAAACTAATAATCGTAATTATCTGCAGTTATGTTGGCTAGATGCCAGATTCTCCATTTTGTTCTGTGCTGGTAAATGTTTAAAGTTACTGATGGACACTGTTCAGTCAATTTATAAATAACAAGCCTGTCGCTCTTCCTATTGATCGTGAGCCCATTTATTGTTGGTACTTACATTAGTTATAAAAAAGGAAAAAAGAAAAAACAGTTTAATCTAGAAACTTTAAAGTTTGAAATAGCTGAACTTACTTTTTTTTTATATAACTTAAAATTTGGTTGTGTATTTCAACTCCATCTATGCAACCAAGTAGATGCTTGCATGTTAAAATAATAATTTCATCATTTCAAATGCCTTGTTTTTTTGTTTGTTCAATAAATTTATTGATCCCATCATGTATGTCTTATTAAATATGTCAAGGTAAAAGAGTAGAAAAAGTAATTGGAAGGAGCAAATAAACATATTTTTTCTTATTAAGATGTTCAAATGTATTTTGAGGCTTTTTATTTCGATTTTGAGGATTTATAATTGAAAATTGATGTTCTGATTGTTAAACATAGGCTCTGTGTATGCACCCTGGCGCCCTATCTCTCCCGTTCTTTTCCCTGAAAAGAGATCACTCAGGACAAACTCTTTAAATAACACTTCCTAACTTATATGTATTAAATAACCAGGAGACCACAACAGATTCTGATTGAACTTGTAATCTTACTCAGATCAGAGAAATTGCTTAGAATATATAGAAGGCAGCTGCTCACCTTCGGGCTCACCTCTTAGGAAGTGGCCCCCGATTAACAGTTAAAAAGGCATTTTATACATCTCAATTCTGCCACATCACCTTATTTTACATCATACACGTTAGCAGATTATTAGAAATCCATGGCTCAAGCCTTATCAGAATATTACACTTCATTCTTAGCTGAAGGACATCGCTGTCATTCCATTTCATTTCCAAATCTCTGCCACATAGAGAATGAAGATTATAACTGTATATCCAGACAGAGGAACTGTCTTAATTAGATTAAAACATCAGTTTTGACATGCAACTGACAGCCAATACCAAGGTGTAATAAACTTACACATCTTCAGTGATAATTATCCTAACATAATAATCATAATGATAATTAAATAAGTATGATAAAATCTTCATCTGATGTGTTTTTTAACTCCAGTCGTCAAGGTCCAATGTCATGTACATTTTTTAGAAGCCCTTTACCTCACAGGATTTAGATTATGTAATCAGCAGAGAAGTGCAAGACAACGGACCTCAAGGATGAAAATGGAGGAATCCTGCTTTAGAGTTTTTGTGCAACTGATTTTTTCCAAAGGTATAGAGCTAGTATTGGGCTGCCAAGTAACGGTCACAAAATCAAAGTATAGCAATAAATGACACCAGAACACAATTCAACTTTTATCCTGGGTCACATCCTATGCTGTGGGTACGTCCCCATGCTTAATGAACGATTACTAGGAAGCTTCCTGCTTCCTCTTTCTACCTCCTTCCTTACTTTCAGCACTATTTAAACATTGGTGACCAATAACACACTTCTGCTTTGGCTTAAGTGTCCGTCTAGTATTTAGTAGTATGATTAACAAGATTTTTGAGACTATAAAGTAAGAATGGCCTTTCTTTGGTCTCCATGCTCGCTCTCAGATTCAATATGATTGAAATTAAAAAGTAATTTGGAAGATTTTACTTGCTTATTTTTATTTACTCCCTTCCTCACTTGTTTATTATCAGACACTGTCTTTATAAGTGAGCTAATGGTTTTCCAGATAATCAGAAAACACCTATGTGGTTATGAAATTGTTACCCCAGGGTTTGTGCTTGAAAATGCTTTGGTGTCTTTGATGAAAATAAGAAACGGGCATGTTTAACTGAGCTACATAGTTAACCCTCACTGCTGCCTGTAAGGATTCAGAAGCATTTAGATTAGAAAGCATTGTGGTACTCCTTGTAAGGCAAGCAGAGTGGCGCAGCGGAAGCGTGCTGGGCCCATAACCCAGAGGTCGGTGGACCGAAACCACCCTCTGCTATAATATAAACTGTTGTTTACTGTCAAGCTGTAATGCTAGATTTAGGTCTTCTCAAAAATGAGAAGTGACATTTACAGCAGCTGTTGTATTTTAGTGGAGTTGTGAAGTAGGAGTTAAGGTATTGCATTTGGAATCCAGAGGTTCCGATTTCAAGCGTTTCAGGTGTGATTTTAGACACTAATAATGATCTAAATGTTTTCATCATTTGGATTTCTTCACAAGTACCTCTGGTGTTGGACCTGGTCACTTTAAACTGTAACAATGGTTCAGTTTTGACCTTTTAAGGAGAGCCAATAGGTTATGTTTAGTCTGATTGTTCCAAAACAAGTTTTGAGAATATCAGTCTTTATGAAAGGATAAATCATAGCATGGCTTTATTTTGATTATGCCCTAACCCTTCCATCTCTTTGTCTTCCATTCCTCCAAAGATCTTGCTAATGACTCCACATGATTATGGCGACCAACCTGAATCTGCTCGTTCAGCAGAAAGCAGACTCTGAGCATGAGACAGAGGTCAGTGTGCAGAGAAAATATTTTTTTTTTCCTCGGTAATCTATTCTGCATCACATAATCTAATTATTTTAATGGGGTTCATAAACAAATATGTAACAGCATATATCTGGATTACAGACACCTCCTTAAAACGTGTTTGTGTTTGTTAGCTGATGAAAAGAAAAGAAAAAAAAACATTTTTTGCTTAACTGGGTTAGGGGTCATGCTCTCCATCAGATCCAGTGGTGGGTGAGTCTCCCCAGCGCTTTCAGGTCATCTCTGCTGAGCCTGACACCACACCACAGAGAATACAGGTAATTAAGAGTTAAATAACCTGCAAAACTACATTACTAGAAGTAACACAACTGTATGTTGTTATTACTACTTTATTTCAACCACATCAGTTTATGTTTTTGCCTCTCTTCCCATTTCTGTATCCTTTGACTCGTCAGATTGTAACCGACCAGCAGACGGGTCAGAAGATCCAGATAGTGAGAGCAATGGACCCGTCCAGTGCTCCAAAGCAGCAGTTCATCTTGACCACTGCTGACAGCTTAGGAGCAAGCAAGGTTATCCTGGCTTCACCAGAGACACACAACACAAAGCAGGTCATCTTTACTGCTGCAGACAGTCTAAGGCCAGGAAGGATACAGGTACGTTTCTCTAATCCCCTCACCTTCCAAAGCATTGTCTTTAAGTTTTCATTTTTATTCAGATGTGTCAGTTACTTAATGCAGGTGAAGTTGAAACTATATGTTAAAATGTAATTTTCAGATTGTCACAGATCCTGTTTCAATGGAGCGGTTGTTAGGACAGTCAGGAGATTTGAGCCGATCTCAGCCTGTGGAGTATTGTGTGGTGTGTGGGGACAAAGCTTCAGGTACTCTACTGTCCAGCTGAAGCTTCCACTGAGCCGGTTGTCACATTTTTTCCAGCTGTTAAGCTCCTCTCTGTCAGCAATTTGACTCAGTTTGAAATCTGTGTGCATTAAGGGCGTCACTATGGAGCTGTTAGCTGCGAGGGATGCAAAGGTTTCTTCAAGCGTAGTGTGAGGAAGAATCTAACCTACAGCTGTCGCAGCAAGCAGGACTGTATCATCAACAAACACCACCGCAACCGCTGCCAGTTCTGCCGGCTCAGAAAATGCCTTAAGATGGGGATGAAAACTGATTGTGAGTCTACATCCTTAATAACTGTTTGAGTTACAGACTCATCAAGTTGGGGTGGATAATTGTAAGAGTACTAGTGGTGGAGCCTTTTAGCCACAGACTATCCTTGACAATTGTAATGCATGTTTGCAATGGCCTATAACGCCGATTATTCTTATGGTCCTTAAAACAGAGTGTAACAAGTAAATACATATTTTCTTACCTACAAGTGAAGAACTAGTTCTCCAAGATTATGAAAAAAAAACCCACATCAAAACAATTAAAAAATAAACATAACAAAACTTTTCCAATGGTATTTCATTGTTTCTTTAATTGGCAACATTTCAATCAGAAAATGTGGAAAATTTAAAGAATGTTCACTGTGGACCAATTTATAATTTTCTGGCAGTTCTTGAAATCCTCTCTTTAGCACTCGTCTTTGTGACACTTCAGACCTTTTTTCGAACGATGGTGCTTAATAGCTCCACATCACACCATATTTCATTTTATTTAACTTTCAAGTACCTCTACCAAAGTACCACTTAGTACTGCAGAACTACAAACAATTTGATACTTGACCATCTTGAAATGTCCTGCATTTGACTGACCTGCTGTAAGACGTACTGTGAAATGTACCTTTAGTTATTATTTATATATTTATTTAATTACAATTTATTAAGTCAATTTCTTTTTGACCATGAGTATTATTCCCAAATAACAGTACTAACAGTCTGCTTGTTCAGCTGTACAGAGTGAGAGGAAACCCATCGACATTGTGCCCAGAGAAAGACACGCCAACTGTGCTGCTTCCACCCAGAAGATCTACATCCGCAAGGATCTTAATAGCCCACTTATCGCCACACCAACCTTTATCTCTGACACAGATACAGATGGTTCAAGGTCAGTAGGAAATATATAAATGCTGTGAGAAAGAATTTGGCAAATTAGAGCTTTCTTCTTCTGTTTTGTTTTTGGACATGTTTGGCCAATATAACCTGAGTACAAATAGCTTAAATTGTGAATTTGTTTTTTAAGAAAAGTAAAACAAATCCTAATCCACAAGACTGTGCGTGAAAAGTCATTTTCCTGGTTGTTACATTATGAACTTAGAGATTATCTTAATTTTCAAAGCCAGTCCTGATTACTGACTGACTTAGATAAAAAAGAAATGTCTTGAATAGAGAATATCTTTGAGCTTCAAGCAATGATGTATGGAGAAAATATTCTGTCGACTGAAGGAAAAAAAGTGAGAAGAAGGTGTGCGTTGCGGCACAAGACTACCAGGTTTTCAGAAAAATTACAAGAACTTAAACATTTTGGTGGCAGTATGATGGCTTGGGCCTAATGTTTCTCCTTCAGAATCTGCGCAGCTTGTTGTAATTGCTGAGACCATAGATTTAAGTAGAACATCCTTACTATCGTATAAATTGCTCTGTTCAGGTTTTGTTTGGCTGTTAAGTTTTTCTTTCTGATGATTTTGAAAAAAAAAAAAAAAAAAAAAGGCGGAAGACATCTTTATGTGGGCAGATACCTTTTCACAGCACTGTAATTCAAATAGTTTTCATTTGAGTCGCTCTAACAATGTTCTGTCTTTTTGTGAATATCCAGCCTGCTGGACCAGGGGATGCTGGTTAATATCCAGCAGCCGGTTATTCAAGCTGATGGAACGTTGCTGCTGGCGACAGACTCCAAGGTACATCTGATCAATGGGATTCACCTTTTTCTGCTCCTCTCTAACTACTACTCCTTTTAGCATGGCTCCTTATTACAGAGTTTAACTCTATTATCAATATACTTGGTTGAAGTTGATCATAATGTAGAAGTTATTTAAAACAAGTTTGTTTGTTTGTTCTAGATGGATTCTGGGCAGGGAGACCTGGGGACTTTAGCCAATGTAGTGACATCACTCGCCAGCCTGAGTGACTCACTAAGAGAAAACCTGAACAATGGTGATACCTCAGACAGCCAGCAGGAGGGGCAGTCTGCAACAGAGATAACACGGTCAGCTAGTCACACTTGAGGTGTTTTGACTAGAAATTAATCTTTGTTTCTTCAGAAAATCACTCTTATTTATTTATTTATTTCAGATCATTTTGTATTTTAAAAATCTGTAGATCTGTTTCTGTTTTAAATCTGTTGCTGTATTTTATTCCCAGATTTAGTCTTAAGATGCGTGTCTGTATTTGCTTCAACAGTGCCTTTGACACTCTGGCCAAAGTATTCAACCCACCTGATGCAGGGGTGGAAGAGAACCCGTCTGAAAAGCCGCAGTGTGTCAGTGGAACCACCATCCAACTGATTGGACGGGACCAGGAGACACCCATCATTGAGGTGGAGGGACCGCTGCTCACAGACAGCCATGTTAGTTTTAAGGTGGGTAGAGTGAGCCGCTGCTAAAGCTACTGAAAGGAAAATAGGACATATGCAAATGTTCTTAAATGGCTACTTTCATGGTTATGGAAACCGGAAAGCATTCAGATAACCGAGATTTGAATTTGTAAAAATCAGCCTTTTAATGGTTAATACTTTCAGTTACAGGCACAAAAAAAAGAGTTTTTGTTTTTAATGTCCCTAGTTGTAATGCTCCTCTTTATCTTTGCCTGTTTCAGCTGACCATGCCCAGCCCCATGCCAGAGTATTTGAATGTACACTACATCTGTGAGTCGGCGTCCAGACTTCTCTTCCTCTCCATGCACTGGGCGCGCTCCATCCCTGCCTTCTTAGCTCTTGGGTTCGTAAAATGAAATTGGCTATCACTGCCACCCTCTGTCTGTTTGTAGTTGGCCTCACATCTTTATGTATTTCTCAGTCAGGAGGCAAACACCAGCTTGGTACGTGCTTGCTGGAACGAGCTGTTCATTTTGGGCCTTGCTCAATGCACTCACGTGATGAACCTATCAACCATCCTTGCAGCCATCATTAACCATCTCCAAAGCAGCGTCCAGGACGGTATGGACCAAAGACCCCGTCATCATCTCACAGTAGGACACAAACATAAAAACAGGAGTGAAGAAATTTAATTTTGCTATTAGATTGTAGGTGTTGTTGCCTACAGTAGAATCAAATGCACTGCATGTCTCTTTCTTTATGTAGCATGGTGTACCTCACTGTCTATAACTGTGATTTCCACTTTGGCTTTTGCTATGTGTTCAGTTTCTTCTGGGACTGGAGTACTCCTGACCTAAGCGTTATTTTAGTTAGAATACATATTTGAATGTACACTAAATGCTCTCAGATTGTATTGAAAATCTAAACGGCTTTTTCTTGACTCAAATCTGCATAATTATTCACACACAGATAAACCTGTTCAGAAATTATTTACCAACACTCTATAATGTTACAAGTCACCTTAATAATAAGCTGCTCCAATTGATTCCATATCCACAGATTTATAAAACCCTACACCTAGACACGTAGAACCCCTCTTCAGAAATTTGTGAACACATCTTTTTTTTTTTTTGGAAACGCAGAGAATCTGGACAAGGTACTCTGATTGGATATCAGCTATGCAATTAGTCCAGTTGTGAAAGCACCCCTCTACTGAATGCTCTACAGTGAAGCAATAGCTGTATTATAATAAATGGAAGCAATTGGGAATGACAGCAAATCAAGCACAAGCCGCCAGTACAGGGCAGTGAATATTGAGATGCTTTTTACACAGAGGTCAAAAACTTTCTACAGTCACTCTATAAACAAACCTAATCGTGAAAAAATGTCACAAACGCACTCTAAATGGAGGATAGGATAGTTGCCTATCAAGCAGATACAGATAAGAGAAGAGTCTGATGACTGGGACCTTATCGCATAATGCCATTTGTTGATATTTAAACACAAGCCAACTCTTTGAGAAGTACAATGCTTTTCAGGAATTTCCTTAAAAACATAAAAATATATTTATATTTTAATGATTAAAAAAAAAAATCATCAAAGTTTGAGAAATGCAGTTGCAAACCTTGATGACCTTGATGAAAAAAAGGTTCTTTAAATAAGCATAATGCCTTGAAGAAATTGGCAGCTATGAATAAATGCTGTAAACTGAGATTATTTTCAACTGTGAAAGAACTGTTGTATAGTATAGTTGAGTATATATATACTATATAGTATATAGTTGAGTTCCATTTAGGGATGCACGATATTGGGATTTTGGCCGATATCCGATATGCCGATATTTTAAAACTCATGTAGCCGATAACCGATACCGATGTTAAAGCTGGACAAAAATAAGTAGTCATTGAAAATAGCAGTTTTGTTATCCATTTCGGACACTTTGAAAAATAATATACTCAAATATATTTTCATATGCTGATATCAAATTGATTTTTTTAAAACGCGGTATCGATCTATTTTACTTTCAAAATCTCGTGAAATTTCATCATTCTGTTACAAACTCTCGTGATATTTTGCAAATACTTGTGAGATTTTGTTAGTAAAATAGATCGATACCGCGTCAATATATCAACATGTAAAAATATGGCAAAATTTCGTGGATTCTCGGGGGATTTCGTAGCATAACGATGACATATAGCAATATTTCATTAGTAAAAGAGATTGATATGGTGTTTTTAAATGGCAATATATCAGCATATGAAGATATTGTGATATTTTAATGTATCAATATTTTTTCCCTCTTCTTTAGAAGTTTTTAAGTCTGTAAAAAAGAAGTTTTTGAGGAAGAAGTAGTAGTATTTTTTATTTTTTTTTTAGACTTTAGAAACTCAGAAGCTGATCAAATATCGGGTTAAATATTGGTGGGGTGGCCGATGTCCGATATTCAGTTTTAAGGCCGATACAGGCCGATACCGATAGGGGGCCGATTTTATCGTGCATCTCTAGTTCCATCAATTAAAAAAATTCAATAAATGAACACAACATCAATCTGAATTAGATCTTTTAACCACCCCTTGCCTTTATGATAACCAATTCTTCTATGCACAGTTGTCTACTTTCTGAATTAAATGACTGGTAGGTTGTTCCAAACATCTTTGAGAACTAGCTGCAGATCTGCTTTGGATGCAGGCTTCTTTCCCTCTGCATCTTCAGAGAATACCAGACACACTTGATGTTGAGGTTAGGGCTCCGTCAGGATCTTGCCATCACTTCTAAATCTGGTTCTCATTTCCACTATAGATAATCATTAATAAATGTGTCCATATGCTTGGGTGGTTGTTTGCTGCATACTCATTTGCTTCCTTGATAGTATTGAGTGGATAGGTGTTTGTATTTCCTAGCATTGAAGATACTGTTTACTGTTTATAATGATATCGCACATTTCTGTGTGACGTCATGGTCTTTTATTGCCATAGTTTGTGTGACCCGGCATGTGAAACAGTCCTCCATAACTTCACTTTGGTGGGGGAGTTTGGCTGTTCCTCATGCAGGTTTAACAGTCTACACAGCCGTCTTTGTTAGAGATTGTATTTCAGTCTACAGCTCACACGGATTATTGGTTGATCACCTGACTGCAATAGTCAAGGAGGAGAGCCAACATAATATATTTCTGCAGCCAAAGTATTGGTTGTCATGGGGAAGCATTTTAGATGGCTCACTACTTAAGGAAGCTCTCTTACTAAAGTGACCAATAACCAGCTAACAGTTTCCTCTTTTGCATTTAACCCTAATTACATCAATCACAGGCCTATTTTGTTGTAGAAATCACTCTGGTGTTTTACATTTTTGTGAAAACAGGGGCTTCCAGAATCCTGTTATATTAAACCAAACAATAAAGCAACAGCACCCTGCAGAACTCAATGACTAACATTGGTTAATGGAATGTGCTGAAATGTTTGTGTTTTCTTTCTTTTCAGAAAAATTCTCTGGGGAGAGGGTGAAGCAGGTGATGGAGCACATCTGGAAGTTCCAGGAGTTCTGTAACAGCATGACACGGCTGGAGACTGACAGCTATGAGTATGCCTACCTAAAGGCTATAGTGTTGTTTAGTCCTGGTAAGGAACCCCTTTTTTCCCCCTGAAACTTGTTCTAGATTGTCTGTCAGCAAACAGCAAAAAAACAAAATAAACAAGTTTCTTTCATATGGATTCCAGAAGTATTTTGTTTGTTTCTTTCTTTCTTTGTTTGTGTCAGACCACCCAGGTGTAGATAGCAGTGGCCAAGTTGAGAAGTTCCAAGAAAAAGCTCTCATGGAGCTACAAGACTATGTGCAAAAAACATATCCTGAAGACACATACAGGTAAGGAAATGATGTACCGTACTTACTGAAATCATCATTAATGTTCTCATATAGAAAAAATAGTGAGTCAGCTGTAGAGAAAAGATAGAGGATTAAAGATTAATCTTCAGCCACACAATGAGTGAACAGACGGTTGAACTATTTAGTGTTAAATAACTAAAAATAAAATGCCAGGAAATATAACTTAACTTAAAAATGCTTCAACTTATTCCCTCAGATTAACACGTATCCTGACCCGTCTGCCTGCCCTCCGTCTCATGAACTCAAGTATCACAGAAGAGCTCTTCTTCACTGGCTTGATAGGCAACGTCTCTATTGACAGCATCATTCCCTACATCCTCAAGATGGAGACGGCGGAGTATAGCAGCCAGGAATTAGACTCCCCAGATTGAAAACACTCCAAGGTCTCAAAAATGGGCTAAGTTTGAAAGTCTTATTTTCAGGTATTTTTTCTCTAGATGGCTGTAGTTGAACTACAAATCCTTGTTTTCTAGCTTTATTAAGGGAACGCCTGCTGGATTTAGCGTAACGTGGCATTGGAAAACACGGATGATGGGGAATGTTTTCTGCATTAGATTCTGTGAGTTCCTGTTAACCACAAGGAAAAAAAAAACTTTCAGCTGTAACTGCTTCACTATTATTTATGCCTAGACGGTATTTAACACCTCAGCCCCATTATTTAAAAATTTGACCATTTAAATAATTGTTTAAAATTTAAATAAGCCTTAAATTCTTTAATGTTGATGAAATACATGTTAACTGTGTGGTACTACCCTTTAATCCAAAAATGTTATACAAAAAAAAAAAAACTTGGCTTGAAATCTAGATTTATAATAACATCTGAAACTACAGAGAATGTTTAGATCCCATCAGATGGTATTTCATTCTACTGCGAGCACTGTTCTGATTAGCAACGGAGATGTTTAAGGCTTTGTTTACACCGCAGCAAAACGCGACCCAAATCTGATCTTTTTGCACAATATACGACTCTTATCAAATTTTTCACAGCCGTATGAACAGCCCAATTTTTTTATTGCTTTCATTCTTTGTTAATAATGCTTTCACAATACTGTTGGCTCCCATTTCTCAATAGTTTAATGGAAACATAGACACACCAGCATACATTATTATATATTTTTTTAAAGTTTTATTGAGGAATCATTATGTCTATAATTAGTGCGCTGCTGTGTGACATTTACAATCTCCTACTGCTCAATTGGGTTGCTGTTTAGACTGAAGTCTGATAGCGATCATATTTAGTTAGTAGTTGGGCTGCAACTAACGATTATTCTGCAAACATAATAACCTGTCGATTATTTTTTTCAATTTGTCGATTAATATTCGGACAGCAAAAGGTTCCTTAAAGAAGATTTCAGTACTAAATTAAACAAGGTGAAACTAAAACTTTTCCACTTGAGGAGTTTTGGATGGAGCGTATTGACTTACAAAAAAGTTTTCTTTTATCTTAAATGCTTTGCGTATTTTTTTAACAGTTTTGATAAGACTACTGCTCCAAGTGGGTTGCTCTGTCAGCTAAAAGCACGTTTTTGAGTCTCTACACTCCAGTTAACGATTACTCGATTACTAAATTAGTTGACGAATGATGATTATTTCAATAATCGATTAATCACGATTAATCCGATTGCTTCAGCCCCAATCAGTAGTATGAAAGCCCTAGTCAAAAAGATCAGATAGCAGAAGAAAAAAAATGAAACTGATCATCAAGACCTGCTGTGTGAACAAAGCCTCTGACTAAAATTTCAGATTTATCTGAATGCCAAAAGATTTTAACATGATTTTCAAATTAGAATTCATAGAACATGCCTTGTATGCTTTTTTTTGTATTTCTATTTATTTACGCACTAGTTCCTTGTTTAAATAATGTAGGCAAGATAAATGTCAAACCTTAAAATTGTTACATGTGATCTAAATCACAAACTATTGTTTCATTTTAGGCCAGTAAACATATGGATCAGCCATGTTCATACCTTTGGCCTATACTACAAAGCAGGATCAGTGGTTTATCAATATAACCTCAGTTCAAGGTTCAGTTTGAGTTTTTTTCAGTAGAACGAAGCTTGTTCATTTCTGACCCAGGTGTGTCCCCATGGTAACAAGACAGAAAAATCCTATATTATAAATGAATAATGACACTTATAGTAATGAGCACTACTATGAGCACATTTCCTCATCTTAATTCTTGTTCTCCATTATCATAGTGTAAGGAAAATAAATATGAGATTTGTTTTTGTGTATTCTATGAGGTTAATACATGTGTAAAGTTTCATATTTGCTATCGTGGTATATGTTTTTTCCTTTTTCTGTTTGGTCCTCTAATATCAGCTCAATCTGTAATACCCCGGGTGAATGGCTTCCTGCTAACATTAAGAAACGTAATCATTGAGAAGTTTTCTAAAAAAATTGTTTCTTTAAAAGAAAATGTATTGAACCTGCTTTCTAGTATAGGGTTCAGGTATGAGCAGTGCTTTTTTGCTTTTGATTTAAAAAATAAAAAAAACAACAATTTTCAGTGTATTTGAATGTGAACGCCTAAAGAAAAACATCTAAAAACACACATACGTTTATAATCTGTGCAATCACCTTCTTCACTTTAGTTCCTTGTGGACAATCGGTTATGTTTTGTCCTTCTTTTCCATCAGTGTTACCACGTTGTTTGTAGACCTGTGTTTTCTTTTAAATCAATATCCGATGTCTTTAAGATAATTATTTAAAAGATTTGGGTTTCAAACTCATTCTAATGTGTAGCAATGTGTCTGCATTGTTATTTAGTTGCACATTAATCAGCTTCATTTAGGCTGACTAAAACTGTATTTTGTGTATGTTTTTTAAAAACATTCATTTGTTTTGAACAAATCTGCTTTTTTGCATACCAAGTGTACTTAAAGCGCTTTTGGGCAGGTATCCCTGATAAAAAAAAAAAAAACAGAATTTTGGGGGGCCTGCCTCAAATACATTAATGTCTAGATGACAGCATTGAGATAAGCATTAGCTTACGCTCTTGTATATAGGTTTAAATAAACATCCACAGCAACATGAATGGTAACGGTGATGTAAATAAGCAAACCAGGTTTGTCTCATAAAATAAACATCAATTGTTATATTTTGGTTTTAAACCTAAAAAGGCTCTTTCTAAAGGCGCTGGTGTGAAATAACATTTATTTGATGTAATGAATGCATGTTGTTTTTAAAAAGGGTTTTATAATCCGTGAGCCCTAATAAGGAGCATTGTTATCATTTTTTATAGAGCATCGCCATGCATGCTGAAATTTGCTTAAGCATATTTTAATAAATGCAGTATGTAATATGTTGATTTAATGTTGTGGCTTTAAAATATTTACCATGAGCAGCTGGTGCTTCAGATCATCCTCTCGTGTGGTATCATTTGGTTAACATTTTATACAGTTTAAATTTACTTTGGACTGTTAAATCTACTTTCTCTTTGGAAATTTCTGTCTCCAGAATTTTTGAATGATGTTACAGCCCTACATTTCTACCTCACTGATACAAATCAAATGTATTAACGACTGAATTCTTGTTTCTGCATTCCAGGCTTTGAGGCTAGCTTCTCTGAAGCAATGCATTTTATTGCAATTAAAATAAACTGTTTTTCATTTCATTTAGCAGGACTGATGTTTTTCATGCTCCAAAGGAGGTTTGTTGATGTTTGTTTTATAGAAAAATAGCTTAGATGTTTGTAATTCTGTGTTTAAAAAATAAGGGAAGGAAAGTAAATTATATTCTACTAACAAGAAGAAACCCTGAGCTGGAATTCAATGGCCTGCAAGGCAACAGTACGATCTGACCACATGTGCTGCCCATATAAACCTCTTACGTATCAAAGAATTGGAAGCTGGATTGATGTTCTAATTTGGTGCTAGATTAAAGCCATATTTCACATTTTTATGACTCTATTACTTTAAAATAAAAGTCACATTAATAGGAGAATTTAAAAAGAAAGTATCTTTTTAATTATTTTACTAAATAAATATAGATTTTGTCTACAAAAAAAACTATTTTTTGATAAGAAGAATAAAAAATATATAACTAGTAATTAAGCCCTTCCACCAGCTTTTTGAATTGTTCTAAAGGTATTTTGTATTTATATTACAACATATTTACCGGATGCTCAATTTGAGCCAAAGCCTGGTTGAAAACGTGGACCGATGCAGAATATATTAGAAAATCAAGAATGATGAGATCTGTCCAGTTGGAGCCCGGTTTATTAATAGAAAAACACTGATTGTGACATGGATGAAGATGGGGCTGAGAAATGTTGGGAATGATAGATGATATTCTGAGATAATCCCTATCCACCCCCCTTCATTAGATTTCACATTTACAGGCTGATCATGGCCCTGCAATGGACTGGCGAGTTGTCCAGTTTGTACCACGCCTTTTGTCAATAGACTGCTGCAGGAACCACCCCCAACGTAACCCTGACAGATTAAGCAGGAGAAGATGGATCCATGGATGTTGATCTTTGATTTAATTTAAATGGTAATATTTAACTCCCAGGGCTCCAAAAATATTCAACAGTTTATTTAAGGCATCTCTTCAGTTCCAACCATATTATACTGTCTGAATTTTTAATTTAGAACAAAATTAGATTAAATCCATACGTTTTATGTTCTCTATACAAACACAGTCAGGAAAAAAGGACAATTAACCTGTTTTATGTATAGAGCCTTTTATGAATAGTTTTTTTTTCTATCATTTAAGATAAAAACTTAATTTTACTTCAGTACATTGTAGAAGCTGTGCTCATGTAGTTAAGTACAGGAGCTCAGTCAGTACTTTTACCAAATTTATTTATTTGTATTTTTTAGGATATCTGTCCTTAGGTAAAGAATATGAACACTTTTGATGCCTCTGCCTACTATGTGTAATCTTAACTACTCTTAGAACAGGTGAATATACAGTGACCAGTAGATATTGTCAGTGGAAGTTACCTACTGTGCCCCAAAATATACAATTCTCACTCTAAGGCTTGGTTTCATAAGCAGGACTGCCAACTTTTCACCAAACCTTGGGGTGAGATTTAGAAATAGTTTGGACAGGAAATCCTGTCAGGGTTAGATAAGGATAGGTGCAGCTATAAGTTGGAGATTTTCAGAGGATTTAACTGAAACAAAGTGGCAAAATGTGGAATTTTTATTGCACAGTAAATGTTACTGAGTAACATTAACTGGTCTGTAGTTATGTGGAACATTTTTCTTACAATATACATTATTTTCTACATACTGGTGATTTTTAGAGAATTGAAGTAAAGCAAAATGGGACCCACTCTCATCTTAAATATACTGTAAACTAAAAGTTTTACAACTTGGTTCATTAACTATTCTCTTCAGTTCAAGTAAATTAAAAAATGGGGAACAAATAAGCTATTAGTGGATTACTGGCACTGATGCAGGAACCAGTGCAATCGAAACCTATGCAAACTACACTGTGTATGAATATTTGACAATAGGCTAAGGATTACAAAGCTTCATTCGTTATGTTATTACTTGGAGGCTGTAGATTTGATAAAAACTCATCATGACAGGAGACAGCACTTATCTGGATGTTTCAGTTTGGAAGGTGTGATGGAAATTAAGTTTTTGAACATATTCAATGGACCAAAATAAAAGTAAATGAATAAGATCAGTAATAATAAAAGAAAAACATCCTTGTGGTTTCTCCTCTATGAATCCAGGATAAATGAGTTGTGCTGCATTTCCCCTCTGTATGTTGTTGGTCTTTTCTTGGGTGGCTGATCTTTTGAAAAATAAAATGCAATGGTTCTTTTTCTTTTTGTGGACCTCATATGGGTTTGAGAGACAAACCTGAAAGCTTTAAGAACTAAAATATTTGTGTTTGATTATTAAACTAGACTGGGCAATAATTATTTAACTCGTAAGCAAAACATGGACTAAAACTGGGACTTAAAAAGAGAATTATCCTAGTCTAGATGAGATAAGATAGAAATTAAAATGACATACCTCACAACAACTGTCTTTTTTAATACCTGGCACAGTGAATAGGTGGTAATATGGACTGGATATGAACCTGGCATGTCCTTGTGTGTTTTCGCACTAAGGTTGTATTAAAAACGCAGACTAGATTTTGATCACCATGGTATTTTTATACATAAATAAGTGTAAAGGAGTTGAGTTTTAATGTCTGTTATTTTTAGTGTGAGAAATTGGGAATATGGAGTGAGAGTGTGTGAAGACGTCTCACTCCCAACGGGTGAGAGTTGACAGCCCTGCATAAGTATGGTATTAAAATAACTTATTTTAAAAGTGTGTCTGCATTAATGTGTAATCATGTTATTTATCAATACTTTTAAATGTATTTATTCTGTGAAATAACTGACTGAATACATTTTAAAACACTATATCAGTTGTAATGATCCAACTATTACTCAGTACTTGTTCTAAACGAAATTTCTTTTTGTTTTACACTTGTGTAAACAAAATGTCAAATAAATCTTTCTAAGTACTTCAGTAGCTTTTTTTTTTACTTCATAGTATTTTCTTGAATAGCTTCTTTGTACTTGAGTACAAGAGTTTTGAAGTAGTATTACTCTTACTTGATTACAAATTTTTGGTAGTCTTCTCACCTCTGTTCCTCTGTCCTCGGCGTTAATCATTTAAGAATAACACTAAAAGCAGATTCTGAACTCTATTCCAGCCTTTTGTCCCTCCTCGCCTCCCCTAGTAGCGGAAGGCTAATCACATGACCAGGTGGGGCTGCAGCAACTGTTGGAGCCGAGCAGTGAAGAAAAACCCAAACTGTCAACAACACGCCAATTCTCCAACACATTTATTCTCATGGATGATCTCTCTCGGTGATTTAAAGGGTCAGTGTCTGTTTATTTGGTTGTTTTTAACGACATTCTTTATCGTGTCTCTTTCTGCGCTGCAAGAAGAACAAAAGCAAAGGAGATTAGCCATGTTATGCTAACGATGTGTTGCTGTCTTTATATGAAAAGGACGTAAGGCGCAAAAACACAGCAGACCGAAAAGGGGCAAATTAGTTGTTTTTGAAATTATATACAACCAATGTATCATCTAAATTAGCGCAATTCAAAAGCTATTAATATAGTGGTGATAGTTAAATATTTAAATCGTACATCTGTATGTGACGAGGAGACACGCATTGTTAAGCTTTTTAAAATATGCAGGGTATTTTAACATTTGTTGGCAATGTTTTATGCATACTATAATGTTTTTATGTCCCTTCAAATCGATTTTGTAACTTTAAGACGAAAGAAGGTCAACTTAAAGACTCTTTAAATTCTTTTTTTGGTCCCCTACTTTCATTCAGTGGTGAGGAGTTGGTCATTTTGGCAAACTGTAAGGATATTTGGCTTTTTTACTGGAAGGTGAAAAGTCAACCAATGAAATAATAGATCAACACATGTTCCATTGTGTGGCAGAGTAACATTGATAAACTTTGTGGGGATGTGAGAGAATGAAACCAAATTGGCTCTAAATCTGCTTATGCAGGTGATTCAAGGATATTAGCTGAGTATTATCCCTGTGAACATTTAAAGCTGAGTGCCTAAAGAAAACAGGCACATTTCCACATATTATTTACACAGAAATGTTTCCTAAGCAATTTCTCATACTCACGCGTTACACACAGAAATGTTTGTTTGTTTCTTTATGTTGGGTAACTTTAAAAGTTGTGAGAATATTTTAAAGACATTTTAACAAAAGGTGCACTTCAGGCCAAAGAACAATCCATTAAATGTTGGTGGCGATCCAAATCATAATACAGATGCAGGGATTTAAAAAAATATATGTTTTAACATTATTTGTCAGAATAAGCAGTTCCACACTAAACCAAAGAGGGGTAGCAGTGATTATTTACAGCTTCAGTGTCAAACTCAAAAAGTCCAGAAGTATTATGCTGAAGACAAAAACACAGGAAAATTAAGCTGTGATTCGCTCTAAGTCACGATCTGCTGATCAAATAAAGTGAATGAAGAAGGTGAGTGCAGAACAAACACCAGAGGCTTCAGGTAAACACACTGTGCCTTATTTATGAAAGGATTTTTCGGAAATTGTTACCAATGTTGCACCTCATGCAAAAGAAAAATTTATCAAAATTTGGTAATGATTCAGATCATGGGGAAGTTCCAGCTATAGGTGTAAGTCACAATTTGAGGCTAAATTGCTGCTTAGCGAGGTCTGCGCTCTCAGAGTGCTTTTCTGTTTTGTTTTGTTTTGCAGATCAGGCCTCTTTCTAAGAGTTGATATTTCTGCTGCCATATTAGAATATAAGAACAGACTAATGGATTTTATTATTATTATAATTTTTTTGGGTTCTGTGAAATTCTAAACATTTTTTTTTTATATTAACCATTTTTTTCATAAACATGTCTTTCACTCCTTGAGTTAAAAAATGTGCCACACATATAAAAAAAATATAATGTATAAAATGGATTTTGTGTCCCTTTTTTCCAAAACTAATCTTCTGTATTATTCTATCTGCGTGGGATTCTGTTTAGCACCTCAGTTTATTGGTTTTCTCAGCTGATTTTTTATTTTATTTTATTTTTTTTCCCACCTCAGGTGTTATGGAGCTAACTGAAGGTAGATTAAACACACTGTGACATGTTGGCCCAAGCAGGATCATGGCTGCTAGTACCTCCTCCTAAACACCCAAACCACTTCCTGTCGTCATGGCCTCAAGCTATGCGCCACCTTTTGAGGGCACAGGTGAAGTAAAGGAAGGCTTTCTTTGCCCTCTGTGCCTAAAGGATCTTCAGTCTTTTTACCAACTCCAAGGTCACTATGAGGAGGAGCACGGAGATGATCGGCATGTTCGAGGACAGATCAAGAGTATGCATACTGTACAGACGCACACTTGTATAATTATTTTCTTTTTCTCCTGAACTTTTTTTTTTCTTCTTTTATAAATGCTAAAATATAATGCATCTGGATGCAATGACTCGGCAGTGGTAAAGAAACAAATCACTTTTCTTATTATTGCTTTCAGGTTTAGTTCAGAAGGCAAAGAAAGCCAAAGACAAACTTTTGAAGAGGGATGGAGATGACCGCCCAGACACTGGGAGTTATGAGTCCTTCTACTATGGTGGAGTCGACCCGTATATGTGGGAGCCTCAGGAACTGGGTGAGAAGGGGGGATAATTCTTTAAGTAGCATCTGATCAATACAAGTCAAGTAACTTTAAAACTGAAGGAAGGTTACAACATTTGTTTTTTCTCTCCCACAACCCCACAGGAGCAACCAGAAGTCATCTGGACCTGTTTAAGAAACACAGAGCTGACCGTATTGATCATTATGTCATTGAAGTCAACAAGCTCATCATTAGACTGGAAAAGGTGTGCCCCCTAACTCTACAGAAATTAGGGATCTTTGATTTTAATACCAAAATCATTAACCAAACACTTAATGTCTCAGTTGACAGCATTTGACAGAACCAATTCAGATGCTGCCAAAATCAGAGGTTTGTTGTTGTTTTTTTCTCCAAAAAGCTGCTCTCTGTCTATATAAATATAAGGAGAAATGTTCTTTCTCTTATGCAGCCATTGAGAAGTCTGTAGTGTCTTGGGTTAGTGACTCGGATGTCCCCTTCTGTCCTGATTGTGGAAACAAGTTCAACATCCGAAATCGACGGCACCATTGTCGTCTGTGTGGATCCATCATGTGCAGAAGATGCATGGAGTTTGTCCCCCTACCTTTGGCCCGTATGTAACCACACTCTGGAAATCTGAAGTCCTGTTTTTCATGTTTTGGTTCCTGTTTCTGTACATTTTATTTTTATTGTTTAACAGAAAAACTAATTAATGGGACACGAGAGGCCCTGTGTGTGCCTGGAAGTCCCGGGCAGTCCCAGTCTCCACCAGCAGGGGGTGGTGGCAGTGGGATGGGCTCCAGAAGGGGGAGCATCACCAGCTTGAGCAGCGTGGCCTCCATATTGGAAGAAAAGGATGACGAGAGGATCCGCTGCTGCCACCATTGCATGGACACTTTGCTGAAGAGGCAGCAGAAGTTGGAGGAGAAGGATCATGTTCCAGATGTAGTGAAACTTTATGAGGTAACCGTTGCTCTCAAGCTGATTCTCTTTGAGTTTGATCTGTTGTCTTCTTCCTGTCATATATTGTTTTCCTTTTTTGGTTCCTTGCTCACTATTGTCTCTCTTTCTGTCAGAGGCTGAGAATGTGTATGGAGAAAGTGGAGGAAAAGGCTCCAGAGTATATTCGGATGGCTGAATCTCTGAAGTAAGTCATAAAAAAGTATTTATTGGAGAAAAAAAAATGTGGTTCACCTTTGAGATGACAATGATTTACTTCCTCATTTAGTGCTGGAGAAACCACGTACAATCTGGACACTGCTGGTGGACTGAGGTTGGAAGTGCAAAAATACTACGAGTTGATTGACGCTCTAAGGTACACATCATTGATTAAATAGGTTTTTATAGCTGAGGCAACTGAGAAGTTTAAATGAAATGTTTTCCTGTTAGTAAGAAGATTTTAACGCTGGGGCTCAAAAATGACCCGCAGCCATATCCGAAGGCGCTCCAGCTACAGAAAATGATTCGCTACACAGCTACACTGTTTGTCCAGGTGAGACATAGCGAAGACTGGTTAGAAAATGTTAATTTCATATCTAAAGAAATTAGTCACCATTCTGACCTTTTTATCTTTAATTACCATAGGTACACTTCTTGTTTCTGACAGGAGGAAAATCAGTTTTTTAATGTTGCTTTTTCAGGAAAGGCTGTTGGGGCTGATGTCTTTACCCACTAAAGACAAATATGAAGAGCTAAAAGAAAAGAGGAAACAGGAACAGGAGAGGAGACTCCAACAAGAGAGACAGGTAAGATTCTCCTGTTGCAACTTTGTTTTACTTCTTTCTGGGATAACAGGCACCTAAATGTGAAGATTCTCCCCCAACAGGCAGCCCAGGAGAACCGTAACAGGAGGCAGGAGTATGAGAAAACCCGTCCACCGGCTAATGGAGAGCTGCCGCAGGCCCCCAGAGCCCCTCGCATGACTAAAGCCGGTGGCTGGCTGCCTTCTGCAGACTCTGTCAAAACTCGCAGCGACCTGGAAGACCCCCTGCTGCAACAGATTGAAAACATTCAGTCGTTCCTTCGTCAGGCACGTGAAGCCCAGCGGACAGATGAGGTTGCCATGCTGGAGGAGAACTTGCGCCAGCTGCAGGACGAATACGACCAGCAGCAGACCAGGATGGCCATAGCACTCTCCCAAAAACTGGCACAGGAGGAGAGCTTGCAGCAAGGGGAGTTTCAGCGCCTGGAGGAGAGGGAGAGGGAAGGGAGGGAGCAATGGGGCTCAACCTTTACATCTCCTCAACCATCACTCTCCTGGGCGCAATCCCTGGATATCAGCCCAGCAGGTCACCAGACAGAGGAGGAGGAGAAGACAGCAGAGGTCCTGACTCTGAATTCTGAGGCAAGTCCGCCAGCTGTGAGGGCCCTGTCCTCTCTCACATCACAGGAGGATTCTCCTCCACGATTAAGAAGCTTAGGAGGGCACATAACCCCCCCTAGTGGTGAAGGACAGAACAGCACTTCCCTTAACCCATTTGAAGAGGAGGACTCAACTCCCATTGAGGATGATCCATCCAATCCTTTTCTTGAGGACATCAAGAGGGAACATCAGGAACTTTCCAACGGGAAGAAGGAATACAACCCTTTTGAGGAAGATCCAGACAGAGAAGAGGACAAAGGGGCTGAGATGGCCTCAAGCAACCCCTTTGAGGACGAAGACACAGGCAACCCCTTTATGGACGCTGCTGGGAACTCGCCGGAGGCCTCGACCAATCCCTTTGATGGTGATGCAGAAGATCAAGCTTTGCCGGATGTAGACATGATCGAGGAAGAACTGCTTCTCCAGCAGATCGACAACATCAGGGCATTCATCTTCGATGCCAAACACAGCGGGCGGCTCGACGAGGTTGAGCTCTTGTCGGAGAACCTCAAAGAGCTTCAGCACACTTTGCAGGAGCAGAAGAAAAAGAGGCACTAACAAACTTTGGCCGCGATCACCTGCTATTTACCAAGTTGTCCATTGCTTATTCACTTTAGGAACGATCATCCCAGCTTAGAGCAGTTTGGATCCATTTCCCATTAGAGATTAATTAAACACGGTCCCTAGTCTCCTAATATCTTTCTAGATCATTTTTGCCTGTATGAGGTTTCATAGGTTTGACATCCAACCCATGCATATATGCAAAGCACATGTATGAAGTTTTAAAATTACAATAGAAAGATGAACAATGGAAGATTGGAAAATGTTATTTTGGAGGATAAGAGTTGGTTCTGCAGTTGAAGCTGTGATCAAAGTCCAAATGGTTCTCAGCTCTGAGGATAAGTGCACTACTGTGTTTGTGGATCTGCAACTCAACGTTTACAAAGAACTAAACCATATTCCTCCAACGGGGACAAGAGCAGTGCTGTTATATATCGACAACTCTGAACCGATCCTAAAACTATGCGATTGTTGATGCATCTCTTGTTACCCTATTAGTTCCATGTAGGAGCTAATGGTGCATTTCACAGTTCGCATTTCATCTTTTCAGGGTAGGATTGTCTGATTCTAATAAAATCTGCAGTTAAATAATTTTTTCCTATTCTAATCTAAGTGTCAAGTATAAAAGATTTAGCTGAAGACTTGATCAAATGTTAAAATTGCTTTTAATGCATTTGATCTTATAGCAAACCACCTTAATGACTTCACCAAAAGCGAATGTTTGTGTTTCTCTACAGGTTGAGGCGTTTGTTTTTTGGTGAGCATTGTGTGGCCGTTAAATGTTGAGCTCATGGCTGGTTTTGTCTCCCTGTCCTCCTGTGTCTGCTCATGGTGCATGTCTTCTCTTTGGACCTTTAATCCGGAGTTCACCTGAACAGTTCACTCAACACTGTATGTGCTTGACACTATCGACATGGCACACTTTGGACGGCTTTAATAGGAGTAGAAAGTTGAAAAGCGCTGAAACTTGTCTAGAAATAAGTGATAGAAGGAAATTTATGACATATTTGTTAGATGTGCGCTAACACTACATGGATGCCAGCAGTATTATGATCCAGCTCTTCTTTGTTTGTCCTAACTTGATTCTGTTCTTCCTGTCAGATTTTCCATGTTATACTTTATTTGCTAAACCCTGAAAACTGCAGATCCTAAATATGTGGCACTAAATATTTTTGTGGCTTATTGAATTCCTTACATGTATGATAACAGTTAAGTTTAGTTTGGAAATATTTGCAACATTCCTGCATTATATAAAAAAAAAGGAATTGCACAATAACCCACATCCATCACTTTAACAACTAGCAGAGGTTCCTTCAATACAAATAAAACTGATCTGTAATAACATTTGATGTTTCCTGTTCTTTTGCGCAACAACTGTATGAGCTAGAATGTACATATATTGGAATTGCAGTTAGATTATCACTGAGCTTTTATTCCGGTAATCAATTAGTTATACTCAGTCATATTTTACACTTGATATGAAAATCCAAATGTTTATGTTACCTAAAAAAATAAGCTAAGCAACATTAAAATCAGGTTAGCTTCAAATTAGTGATGGGTTAATAAGAATCATGAAGTGTTTGTACACATTGCCAAACTCTTCATACTGCCTTGATACTGTGACTCAATACTGACACCTGCTGGAAGTTTAAAAGCCTTACAGGCAGCCTGTTTGACAGACTACCGTAAACACTATTTCGATGAGCTAGTACTATAGAATAATGAAATTATTCTGTTATAGTGTGTTAATATCTTTGTTGGGATTTAAAATATTTTAGATTTTTTTTTTAGATGCAATCAATAAATAACGTGAACATATAAAATAAAAAATATATGGGGGAGTTGCGGTCTAGTGGTTGAGGCATAGAGCTTAGAATCCTGAGGTTCTGCTTTTGAGCCCCACTCCCTCAGACTGCCACTCTGGGTTCCTGAGCAAAGACCCTTAACCCCACAATGCTCCCCAGATGCCACACAATGGGCAGCCCTCTGCTCCCCAAGGGAAAGGTTTAAATGCAGAGTTCATTTTGTTGCTCTGTACTTGTGACAGTGTAAAGACAGAAAAAGCTGGGGAGGGAAAAAAAGGAAAGCGAACGTGATGGGGATGCTTGGGGAATTATTTTTAAAAATTCTAATAAATACAGTAAATATATTAATTTGTATTTAAATTTAGATAATTTCAGTGATACTTAAGAGGAACAGGATGACACGAGAAAATTTAAATAAATATGCGTTCATTCTGCCTTGAAGCAGCTCCGCATTAATTGATGAATTCAATAATGATCCACCAAAGATCAGATTTTATTTTGGCAGATCCAAGCATATACATTAAATTTGTTTATGGTTGCAATATAAAAAAGAAACAAGCTAGAAATATAGTTAAAATATTGAAAGTTGGATGGAATTCAGTTTAATATATACAGAAATTGTCCACATTGATGCATCCCAGAAGTCAAGCAGATCGTATTTTGGTGTAATCCTTTCACATATAGTCACAACAAAAACGGCCAGAATAATGTCCTGAGATGACAGAAAAGTCTGTTGTGCAGCTTCTCATTCCTGTGACTCCGCCATCTTGGCGCGATATTTTCCTGTCATCTCCCTTGGCAGCGGTGTGGTGCCAGGACACGGCACTTGGCCCTCCACCTCACAGATGCATTCCCTTAGACAGTACTTCTTTGGCCCGAAGTTGGCTGGGTTGGATGCCTGCATCTTTGCTTGAGCTTCAGCTTGCAGCACTTCTCTGCAGAGAAAGGAAAGCAGATGGTTTCAATACAAGAATAAATCTGGACAAAGATAAATATGATCTAATCCATACGTTTTCTTCCATTTATAGCAAAATGTCAATATGATGATAAATGTCTTTAAATGCATGTTAATGTATCTGAATACATTCAGAGCACTGTGCTACAAAAACACTTTTTGAAACAGTTTCACTACTAATGCTAGGTACCATTAGATATATTACCAATAATACTGCTAAACACCACAGTTTATGTATATTTTAAAATATGACTTATTTAGTGTAGCTCTCATAAAAACAGGGGTATATATATCTATATCTATATATACACACCAACAAAAAAAAAAACTTAAATTGTTTTTGCAGTTAGCAAATACAAAAATTTAGAAATATAATTCATCATATTTTATATGATCACAAATATTCCTAATCCAACAATGAGTTTGTTTTTTATAGATAAGGTTGAAGGATCCCATCTCACCACCCAGTTTGTCACAGTTCTAGTTGCTTGAACTGTTCTAATTTATATGAGTGAGTAAGGCTGAGTGGTTAATTGATTATTTTTTTTGTTTATGAAGATTTTATTTTTTTCCCATCAAACCCCTCCTTGGGCTTCCATATCTCAGAGTGACATCAGTTCATCACTTTTTGTTCTTATATGTGTATTCATAACTGATGAACTAGCTCACTATTTTTTTCCAGGTTTGTTGCAAAATAATATTGTTTTACAGCCTTTTCCACAGCTTTAATTGTATTGTCCTTTGAATTAAGGTCACCTCCTCCCAGAAGAGATGACTAAAATAAAAGACATGTAATTAGTATTTTCTATTATGAAACTTAAGTAAAAAAAAAAAAATAAAACTAAAAATCTATTGGATTTGGTAGGAAAAAAATTGGAGAGTACATTATTAAGCCATATGGCCCAGCCATTTGAGTTAATAATTGAGATTATCTTTTGGGAGGCAAATTCTCTTGTCTATCCTTTCTGAACATTAGATAAGATCTTTTTCCCCACTTTAAAATGTTTCTCAAATCAAATCAGTATAAAGCAATGCTACAGTAGTAAAATGTAAATTTTAAGGTCGTTTTGATCATCCTTAACACTTGTTTTGATCAATGAGAAAACCCTTAAAGTAATGGAACAAAAAGAGACAAAACATTCCCCATACTTACTCTGATTTCCCCAGAATCTTCTTAACATGTTGTGAAATCTGCTTGTAGTCCTTCCCTTCCACATCCACCAGTACTTTTTCACCATCATCTAAACAGAGACAGAGTTGAACCAAGATCTAAACCAACCCTAAGCCTTACTAATGCCATACTACCACACAAGCATACGCACCCAGGTAAAACTTGAGGAAGGGCGATGGAGTCATATTTTTGAACATCATAATTTGTACCCAAGGATTCTTGTACTGAATCTGCGGGATGTTAAAAAACACAAACTTCCTGGAGGACAGAGAAGAACAAACAACTTCACAGCATGCGTGAATTTACAATATAAATTGCAATCCATGTGAAGGATTACACTGCTTATGTGATTCCTTTAGTGTAATGTTTTGATGCTAAGATGTTAGCTCTGACCTTGCTCCTTCGCTGAGCTCTCCGTGTGTGTTGTAATTCACAGTCATAATCTTCACCCGGTTTTTAAAGATGATGTCGCCCTTCTGGAGATACTCCAGCGTCCTTCTAATCGGATACCTTCCTTTCATAGGCATTTTAAAAAAACTAATAAAAAAATATCTTTCTTGGAACCCAGCAAGTACACGTACGGTGTGCGACGCGGATTGATGACGTCTTTGTACCTCGGGAACGCTCTTCTTCTTCTTGGATTAATTGGCTTCTTCTTATTCTTCTTCTTATGAGATTTTATGGCGGTTGGCAAACTTGTGAAATGTGCATTACCGCCACCAACTGATATGGAGTAAAGCAAGGAAACAGGAAACGATTCACCCCCCCCAAAAAAAAAAAAAAAAAAAAAAAAAAATACAATAAAATAACCTGTGTAACTTAAACCCACATAATACTAAATTATACTAAATTACATTTGCCCGTATAATTTTAATTTACTCTAGGTCATCGTACCTCTGCCAGTTTCTGATGGTCCCATTGGTCTTTCCATCATGCTTCCAACCATCTCCCAGTTCATATCTTTAACATCCAGATATTTTTCTGCAGCCTTCACTATTATTTTGATTTTTTCTGTTTTTTTTGTCGTCTGAGCAGTACAATTAATCACTTCCACCATGAAAAGAACAAAATTTGTCTTTTTAACAATTAGTGAGTCTTCATCAATTTTTGGAGATTTCTCTAGAGGTTTGAAATTTGCCGTGTGTTGAACTGTAGGTTTGGGTTTTTCTGACTGAGATGGGATCCTTTTTGCAGCTTCAGCATAAGTTATTCCAAGCTCAAATTTCATTTTTTTTATTTCTTCAGACCTTTTGCTTGCTTCACAGCCGCGATAAGCAGCAGTATGTTCTCCACCACAATTACAGCATTTTATTTTAGCTTCTTTTCCACATTTACCATATTCATGTTCTCCTGCACACCTTCCACACCTCTGTTTCCCTTTACAAACTGCTGCAATGTGTCCGAATTTTTGACATTTGAAACATCTCAATGGTGGTGGATTGTAGATTTTGACATTGTAACTGATGTAACCGATGAATACTTTGCTTGGTAATTGCTCTTCCTCGAATTTAATTAGTACAGATAAACTGTCAGATCTTTCTCCGTTTCTTGTTGTTTTTAACCGTTTTACTTCTTTTACTTTTGCACCGCTTATGTTTTCCAGAATCTCTTTTTCAGAAATTTTCAGAGGAACTCCTCCAATGACTCCCCTGCTGATCTTTTTGTTCTCCATTAGGCTGCACTGAACTCTTATCCCGTCAATTTTGTTAATACGTATTGCTTTGCCTTGCTGGGCGCTGTCTCTGCAGTTAATTAGCAGGTCTCCACTGTACAGAATTCTGGCACCTCTGACTTCTCCAACAAGTTTATTGATGGTTTTTGTTAAGTGAACCGGATTCCAGTTTGTAAAAGAGTCTGCCTGATTAACGACTTTGAATATGACTTTGAATTCATTTTGTTGTGCTGTGGAATGTATGGATTGATCATCACTGGATTGTTCTGAACTAGATTCCCCTTTAACTGATCTCTGTTTTTTCCGCTTTTTCTCATTTTTTGATGCTGCTATCTTCCAACCTTCATTGTCACTATTTCCCTCTTCCATCCCACAAGAATCGCTTCCTGTTTCCTCACTACTCACGGCCCAGGACATTTCTCCACAAGCAGAGCAGCTTCAAAACACGCGCCATGCACCAAACGACCAACGTTCCCAAGACTGGATTAATTGGCGGTTGGCAACAAGCATTTAGTAACATTACCGCCACTTACTGGTAGGGAAAGTGGTTTGTGATGGACTGTCTACTAATAAATATATATATAATTTCTAAGGGAAAAAAGAAAAAATATACATACTTAAACATAACTTTGTATTCTACCCGCCTATATCATACACATATTCACATTTTTTTCTGCCATTTTTCCATGAATTTTTCTTTAAAGCTACAGTGTGATTAGGAGTTAAACAAGGAAACAGGAAACAAGACCCACCCTCAGAAAAAAATAACAATAAAATAGATAGTATTTTTCCGAACTATTTAACTTAACCCAACATAATAAATACTTTAAAATATTATCATTAGATAAAAATAATGAATACTATGTAAAGATCTACTAAACGTTTTGAAAAGCAGTTCAACACAGATTTTAAATCCCCAGATAGAGTATAGCCCTATGTAGTGCTCAATATAAGGGTTAGGGCAAGTGTCCAATCTAAGTGTGCTGCAGCTTCTAATCAATTCCTAACCCATTCCTAGAAAGAAAACAGCACTTCAGACCTTGGATCACTTTAAACAGCACAATCTGTTTCCATTCTAACCACTTTCCTCCAGCCTGAGCAAACCTTAGGTACCGGTAATTTAACCTTGAAACATTTGTCAGCAAGGATAATTATTCCTATCCCAAAGTAGGCTCTGATTCAACTGTTTGCCATTTGAGGGGGATTAATTAAAACATTAAAACTTATAACTCATAGTTATATAGTATGAGTAGGAAAAACTTTATCATATTTAACATCCTAATTACTTTAGGTTTTAGCAAATCTTTATTAAAAATTATAACGATTCCTGAAAAGGGTGGATTCAGATTTGTTTTAACAGACAGAACTTAGAGGGTGAGAGTGAAATGACAGCTGGATCGCTGAGTGGAAGACAACAGCTTTATTAAACACATATTAAACTACTTGATGTAATTTATTGACATTTCTGAGCTGCAGATTCAGATGATTTGTTTGTTATTGTGCTGCTCAGTCAGTTGAGTTCTGTTGTAGCAATGTGAGTCATGTGAATAATGGTTCATGTGAAATAATACATCAATTATAAAATGAATGTAAATATGAAGAGTTGCAAACGATTGGATTAGGAGGTTTTTATTATAGAAAATTTTCAAAGATATCCCGTACCTATCTTAACAGTGACATGGTTTTAATCTCGGCAAACACAGTGTTACTATGCCCTTAAATTGAAACTAAATAATTTGTACTATTTTTTTCTTTAGAGCTGTCCAAAATTACTCAGCAGACTCATCACCTACAAAGCATACTTGGAGAAACACTGAATCTAATCTAACTTTCTACACACTAAAATTATGACAAATTTTACAAGTTCTTTGTTTAGGATTTTTATCATAAAGGATGCCACAAAAAAAGAAAGACATGTTTACATCAAGATGAACTTTTCTTTAAATGAGATCAAAACACACATAAAACGCATGTAATTCACACAACATACAGGAATTAATGTAAAAGCTGTGGTCATCCAGCAGGTCCCAGTACTGCAGGCTTCTCTCTGCTTTATTCAGTGTATGAGATGTCTTTGGTTGTTACTGTCTTGATGAGAATTGCGCCTGATTTTCGCCTCTCAAGGTTTGCTGTCAGAAGGAGAATAATTCAGAAACATTCAGAAAATTCCCCAGCTTGTGACTGATTCTTTTTTTTCTGTTTGCTTTATTTTAATGAAACTAAGGTTATCAGGTAAGGGACAAAAAGAAAAAGCTAAAGAGATAGAAAAGTACAGTAAAGCACACTACATGCGTTGCATACTTACGTTCGCTTGGTGCTGGATTCACAGTTTTGATTGGTGCAGAGCGGACGTTGAAGACAGTCTTTTGTCCAATTCTGGCAGTAAAAAAAAAAAAGGAAAGATAAGTTCTGAACGTTAATGGCCATAATTAGGATTCGCACTAAATAAAAAAACAAAACAAAACTCTGACATGAACCTGCTCTAAGATCGTTTATGTTTTACAGGCCAAGGACCCCCAAATTGATGGCCAGATGTATCGGGGGACCCCCTAATTATATATATTGTATGAAATTGTGATATATCAAACTGGTCCTATAGTCACTCTATTGCATATGGAGTAATGTAACGAAAGTAATTTCGCCCTGGGATTATTCAAGTATTTCTGATTCCTGGTTAAAGGGACAGGTGTTGTGAATGAAACGGTGCCCAGCTTGAAAGAGCTCCTGTGTGTCACTGAATGTGCATTGATGACTGAAAGACATCTTCTACCTCCATTTATCTGTTTACTACAGTGTGTTGAATTCATTTTAATGTGTATTTGAAGACATATCAATTAGTGGAAAGAATTGCAGGGGAAATATAAAAAAATGTCTAAACAACCAAAAGTTTCGCGACCCCCATGCAGTACTTCTGTGGACACCCTAGCGGTCATGGACAACCTGTTGAACATATGCTCTAGAACACAAAGTTATGTCTCTTTATTAAACAACATAGAAATCCCAACGGTTGAGATATCTTAGAACCAATTTAAAATAATTTCCAAACACAGATTTCCCATATTTGTTAATACACTAATACATTTTAAATTGTTAATATTATTTTAACAATAACCTTTACATTTTGTATTCTTGGTAGCATTTCACAAATTTGCTACGTAACAAGCCGACGCACTCTACTTTTTGGCCACGAGGGAGCAGCATTGATTTATTAGAAATACTTGAAGGTATAATGGAGAACTTTCCTGAATGTTGGAAAGGACCCGCCCTCTTCACTTAGAAAAAAACACATGCACAACCCTCTACCCACTGAGAGGGAATGCCAATTAAATGCGTGCGAGAGCATGCACAAGCCCATTTCTCCTCGTGCACGCTCTGTTTAAACGTTGCTGTTTGCATCGCTCTTACTAGCCTACTGTCCAAAAGAAGGTTTGCATTTTTTCCACTATGTCAGACTCACCACCAGTAAGTGGTGGGAAAACTGCGAAAAATGTCCTCTTCCTCCTTGCAGCCTGGAACACTGCATTTACGCCCCTGGTCCTGGCTCACTTTCAATAGAGAAACTGCCTGCTTTGTAATTCTTGTAGAAGGTAATTCAGCTGTAGGCTAAGAAGCTAAACTAGTGTCTTACATCTACCTCTATTCATGTTCTTGGGCCAGTGAACCAGTGGGCTGGTCTGTAAGTAAATTTCGGAGCGTAACAAAAGTACAGGCCAGAACCAAATAAGGCAACATCCCAGAGTTTACGTCAATTCAGGTCTTTGTTCGGATTCTCCCGTTTTCTGGTAGAAGTTTAGAATTGTGAGATTTGCAGAGAAAGGAGGTGTCGATGTGGTTTGAACTTCTCTGTATGTCCATTTCACCCACTGAACTATCATTATTCATCTATGACAAGGTAAACTCTGTTTTGCATTCTATGACCGCTTTCAGAGTATAAATGAAGATATATGTAGCAGCTTTTACCTGTCCTCCTCTCCTTCCACCAGTTTCCTATATGTGGAAATTTCAATGTCCAGGGCCAACTTGGTATTCATCAGTTCCTGGTAATTCCTGATCTGTTTAGCCATAGCGTGTTTGGTATCCGTCAAAGCTTGCTCCAACTCCCTGATACGGTCTTTGGCATCAGCCACAGTTTCTTGTCCACGTTCTTCCATCTCAGAAATTTTGAGCTCAATTGTGGCACGCTGGAAAAAAGTAAAAACTCTTATAAACTTGCGTTTTCATACTTTGTTAGAAAAATTATTGGGATGCAAGATGTGATGAGGGTAGAACATTTCCAACAAGATCCTTCAAAATGTTATCCGGCTTATATTTTAATGTTAGCTGTTTTCATCTGCAGTTAACAACAACCAGCTCTTCAAGGTGAAAATGAAATTCAGGTTGTGTGTGTTTTTATTGTCGTGTTGAGCTGACAGCTCTGAAGGACTGAAGGAGTTTTGTTTTTGTTTTCTCAAATAAGTTGTCACCTTTCATTTAACATCAAGAGCAATTCTCCAGCTCACCTGTGCTGTTACCACATCAATCTCATTCTTAAGGCGACTGATCATCCGTTGCAACTCAGCTATTTCGCCCTTGGTGGAAATCAGCTCAGCGTCATACTGGTTAGCCTCTGCTGCCATCACGTCAAACTGGTTGGTTGGAGATTGAAGAAGAGTAAGTAATAATTATCACAACCTATTAATGTGGGGGGGGGGGAAATAAAAAAAAAAACGAGTAGGTTTTACGAAACCAGTTCTGGAGCTTTTATTTTTACTCTTAAAACAACAAAATGCAATGACTACATATAGGAACAGTAAAAACATTCTGGGCCCTCTGTGTCTCTCTTTCTAGGTTTCCCTTGCATATATCACTAGATGGCAGAACAAAAGGATCACCTTTTTCATCACCAGGTTTTAAGTTGTCACAATTCAAGATATTAATCTAACTTATTGCTCTGAAAGGAGATGTGGGGAAGTTTAGACAAGAATTAAAAAAATCCCACCTTATTTGAATGGTATGTTGTTTCATCTGTTCCATTTTGAGGAATAAGTAATAACAATCTGCATATTTGTAACCACAGGGAAATAAACTACAATGCAATATCAATGACATGCCAAATAATATGATTAACCAAACAAAGTAAACAATGCATAAAAATGCTTTATTCTAAAGAGCTTGTAAGGGCTGCCACTAATTGTGGAGGACATCTGTCCTATCTTAGGATATATTCTCAAATAAATACATTTACTCATGTTACTGTAGACCTTATCTTTATCTAATGTCTGAGATGTTTCTTAGATATCACATAGAGGAAATACAATCTTTTGCTCACCTTTGTCTTGTACCAGTTTTCTGCTTCTTCTCGACTGCGGGCAGCGACTTCCTCATACTGCGCCTTAACCTCGGATATAATTTGATCCATGTTCAGGTCGCGAGAGTTATCCATTTCTACCACCACAGAGGTTTCCTTCACACTGCCCTGCAGCTCTCTCAGCTCCTTTTATTAAAAAATAAGCAAAATATAGGTCAAAATTAGAGTAAAACTCAAAATCTAAAATATAACACATGCCTATGAATTGATTTATGAAAAAGTGGGGTTACACACAGCCTCATGGACAGCTCTGAGGAAGTTTAGCTCGTCATAAAGAGCAGACACTTTGTTTTCCAATTCCGTCTTGTTCATGTATGCTGCATCCACATCCTAAAAAACACAAAACAACACTTTTTAATGTATTTTCAACATATGGGTGAATTTCTTCAAATGTCTGGAATTCATTAAATTATGATAATTATTATTATGGTGTTAGAGCAAATGTTTTCCTTGTGCATGGTCTTTACCCTTTTTGTCATAACAAAGAGGCTCTCTGCATCACCCCTTTTGCTGATCTCTTCTTCATACCTGAAATAATAACAAGTATGTTACTAATGAAGATGTTATTTATGTGCACCAAGTCATGAATATCCCAGAAAATGAACTCTGACTTTGATTGGTAACTTTTTGTTTGATCAATAAATGCATTCTTCTCCATTTCCATTAGGTGTCTCTGGTTCAGAATGAGATCCAGCTGTTTCTGCAGATTGGCAATGTTGCTTTTGAACATGGCGTCAGTATCAGTGGAAGTTGCAGTCTGTTTCTGGAGCAGCTGCCATTTGGTTTCCAGCATTTTGTTCTGTTGCTCCAGCAGTTGGACCTTGAACAGAAACACCAAGTAGATCCATCCAATCAACCATATTGCACTTTGACCTTAAAATATCAGTTAATAGTTCAGAAATCCTAATTGGTCAAATCTTATACACCCAAAACTATGTATACTTCTGAGCTTTGGAGAATTTTATTGATTTATTCCATCCTCCCAACTGTGCAACCTGGCAAGCTGAGCTTGGATCTTTTTCCTGTCTGGTTTGTAATAGTTTAATTTGTTTCAAGCGTTGCGATGAATCCATCCTTAAATATGGGCAAGCAAATGCTTGAATGGCTTTTTTATGTTTATTTTTTTTTTAAAGAACAACTTGGCTTTCCATGTCCTCAGAGCGCAACACAAGCACTTAGGGCAAAATACATTTTTAAGTTGGGCCAATGAGGTTTTTAATAGATTTTTTTGTTGTTAAATCAACTCTAGGGAGTGTTTTAAGGAACAGAACTTGCTATACTGATTTTTAAAACCCTCTTCTGGAATTATGAAACCATTTTGTTTTTGAAAAAAAGAATTTCAGTGGTTTCGGTATCAGAACTTTCAATTGGAAGCAGGAAAAACATCACCGCCATGGACTTGTCAAACAGGGACTCTTATTCTATGCTGATAACCGATTAGTGGAAACTGAAAATGGTGTTCTTTCTTGCTGGTTTTTGCACGGGTTCTATCACCTTTGACAGTTGAAAGAGTTTCTAAGAGAAATGAGGGTCGTTATCATGTCGAGGTCATACACCAGTAAAAAGTAATGATTATAAATTTGATTAGAAGTTTCTGTTTATACATTTTTAGAAGATCTCGTTTGTACTATTGAAAAATTTGTTAAATCGGTTTATTTAAAAGTTTTTAATGGAAAAGTAAATTTTGATTTTCTGAGTTGTTCAATAACCAAATTATCTATGAAGTGCTACTTTTTATCAGGGATGATTTTTGCAGGAAACCCTCACCTGTTGGATGTATGATGCAAAGCGGTTATTCAGGCCCTTGATCTGATCCTTCTCTTGGGTTCGCAGTGTGTGGATTGCTGGATCAATGTCCATCTTCACAGGATCAAGGAGGCTCTTGTTTATGGTGACTGGTTTAATGGAGACCACATTATTGGTGGTGCTGGCTTTGAGCATCGGATAGGATCCAGTGGACATGCTGCTGAAGCCTCCCGAGGAGCTAAAGCGGCCATTTCTTTTGTTCTGCTTGATCCTTAGACTCATGTTGACTGTAGATCTTTCGTTTGGAGATAGTGGTGAGTTCAGGTGAAGCTGGAGCTATCTTTTGCATGTTTGTCTGTTTTCACAACTTTATAAGGCAAAGAGATGGGTGTGTTTTCTGTTGTGAAGTTATATGAATGCAGATTAACCAGTCAGACATCTGCCTCTTTTCCTTCTCCCACCTACCCTGCTGTAAATATGTTTCCTTTCAATTGTTTCTCTGGAATCTAATCTTGTTAAGCAGCTCTGTCTTTGGCATCCTCTTTCCATTCTAGGTGTATTTTGAATGAAAGAACTGGGCGTGCTAAGATTTACAAAGATAAGAAACTATGAGAAGAAGCTATGATAAAAAGATTTTACAATTTTTGTAAACTACTGAAGATACAGAAGTGGTAAACAGTAATCTGCATAAAAAGGAATATTAAGATCCATTGAAAACAAGTGTTTAAATATCACTATAGGATTTTTTAGAAACCAAAAAAGAACATGTTTTATTTTTTGTTTCATCAAAAGTTGTTATGGATCAATGGATAAAATATGCAGAATCAGATCATAATTTTGACACGCCTTTCAGTTTGTTGTCCTACTGTTTTCTTTAAGAAAAAGTGAAGCATTAAAACCATTTAAAGCAGTTGGGCACCACCCTAGATAAAATCAAACAAACCTGAAAGGCATTCTAAGATCTGGCCTTATACTTTTTTCATATCTTTAAATGACAAATGTATGTTTTTTTTTATTTTCTTAAGAAAGAGAATAGTAGTTAAAGACCTGAAAATGCCCAATGCATGTTTTATCTAACACCCCTACACAATCTGCTGCAACCAACTAACTAAGGAAGGAATTAAGGAAGGCAGTTGCTGTTTTGGTTCGGTGGAGTAGGTGAAGGCCTTCGGCACAGTCCACTTTCTGCAGAGCCATCTTCAGTCCAGTCCGTTCGTTTTATTTTATACGGTAGCACGGGATGCCTCCTGTTTAGCTATGGTCGTTTGCATGTAGCCGCAGCTTCTAGCAGCAGATCTTATGCACTGCTCCGTCTCAGGTGGAGGGGTATGTCTTCAGATGAATTGTTCCGGTTTCAGCGACAATGTATAGCAACAACGGCAACTGCAGGGAAGCTCTTTTGAAAATAAGTTTGACAAGTCATGCTTAAAACCATGCAAACTACACAGAAAAATGTGGCAGAAGGCAATGTCTAAGAGACAAAGCAAAATTCAAATGAGAATCAAGGACATTGACTCCACTTTTTTGTTACCATTGGCTGTTCTTTCCGTCAACAGTAAACAGCCCCTGCATCAGAAGGAAGAAACTAACAGAAAGAAAATGTATTTTTCTTTCTTCCTATTCTTTATATTTTCTCTGTTGTTTTATACACCAATTTATATAATTTCAATCACATAGAAGGGAGTACCATGAAGTATAATCTTTACAGTGGGTGACAAGTAGATTCTTTCTTTTGTTAGGCGCTTAATCTGCCAGGTAGGTTAAGACAATTTGATGAAGAAAACTAAATAAAAATTTTATCTTAACTGGGTCCTCACAAAAGTAAACCAAAAGTTAATATTTTTCTATTTTATTGCAAGTCAAGTTTATTTATATAGCACAGTATAGTTCAAAGCACTAATTAATTTTATTTGGTAGAACGTCATAACATAATGCATATGGGGAGGTGATGGCCTAGTTTTAGAGCAGTGCGCTTGTGCTCTGAGAAAGTTGCAAGTACCTGGTTCGATCCCAAAAGCCTCCACTCTTGCTCTCTGAGCAAGCCCCTTAACCCCCCCCTTCTCCCTGGGCAACGCACAGTGGCAGCTCGCTGCTCCCCAAGGGGATGGGTTAAGATACAGATATGAATTTCTCCATTGTGAGATCAATGTAGAAATTTACTTCTCCATTGATCTCACAATAATATAATAAAAATATTAGTATATTTATAATATGAAAAGTAAATGTTTTACATGTTAAGCATATAAAAGTATCAAAAAAGATGGCATGCATAACTTTGTGCTTGTTTAACCAAAACCCCTGAATAAATCCCAGTGAGCACAATTGCTCTCAGGTTCTGCCTAGTGAGTAAGTAAGCCCCATCTGCCAGTGATTTAATCTCAATATAAATCCAGCTACTCCATGAAGGACTTGAGGTTCTTTAGAGAGCATTCATAAAATCATGGACAACAAAGTAAAAGTTCAAAACTATACCCCAATATTTAAGCATCTCACAGATCTGTAGACTTAACAAGGCACTGATTTCCTTTTAAGCTGACAAGCTTGAAAAGGAGAGCTTGACATATTTGCACTCTACAAACATGGAGTAGAAGAAGAGCAAACAGAAAAGTATTTTTTTTTTAAGCCATGAGAAGGCTTTGCAGTTTGTCACAAGACATGCTGGGTGTTGGCAGCAAACGTGAAATAAGATGTTCTGGTCAAATGGTGGCAAAAGTAACCCTGTTTGCCTACAAGTAGGAAGGAAGACAAACAATACACATCATTCCTCCCCCAGTGATATGTGGTAGTGGACACACCTTTGAATATACATTGTTTTTTTCAGTGGGGACAGGGTGGCTGGTTAAAACATGGTAAATTGATGTAGCTAAATAAAACACAACTGTGGAATAAAAGACCTTCAACTTTGACAGAATTTTATCCTCAAGCTAACACCCCTCTTACCTTATAGCGAGAACTACTATGCTTAAATTGCAGTCTTCTCCCGTCTCAGCATGCTAGCTTTTACACCCAACTGAGAAACTGGAAAGACAGATTTTAGTGTTGACACACTAATTTGCATTTAGAAATGGGGAAAAATAGATATGCAAAGCTTGTTTATGAATATCCCAAACGAGTTTTAATTGTATTTGCAACAAGGGATAGTGCTGCAAGGAACTGACTCAGGTTAACTGAATAGAAATGCCTCCAAATTTTCAGATCTCAATATGCAAATAAACTATATAATGTTTTGATTTTAAATGTTGCACTACTTATAACTAATTTTATTTAAATGTTTGGATAAAACAGTAAAAAGAGGAATTAGTGTGTTTTAATAATTTTACAGGTCATGGTACCTTTATCAAAGGAAGGATCTTAGTGGTATGCGTTGAGGAATGCAAATAATGTGCGGTTTCAAAATATGCAAAGCGTCACTGCGAGTCACTGGAGTAAATTACCGCTTATGCACAGTGGTGGCTAAATGTAATCATTATGTTCTGGGAATGACAGCTACGCAAAAGCTGATAATTACCGTAGAAAGAAAGCCTGTATGGTGCATTTGTGAATGAGGTGCAACAATTGATTCTCTCTTTGCAGGACTTTTGCAGTTTTAAACAGCATTGCCTGAAATGAAAAATGTTATTTTGTTGTAGGGCTGCAACTAACGATTGTTTTGCAAATCGAGTAATCTATCGATAATTTTTTGCCTAAGGTGTCTTCAAGAATTTTTTTTACGAAATAAAACCAGGTGAAACTAATACTTTTTCAGTTGAGGGGTTCTGGATAGAGCATATTAACAGAAGAAAACATTATTTTTTTATCCAAAATGTTAATATATTTTTTGTACAATGTGGATATAATTAGAGCTCTAAGTGGGTTGCTCTGTTAGCTAAAAGCATTTTTTTTACAGTGTCTATAATCCAGTTAGCGGTGAATCGATTATTAAATTAGTTGATGATTATTTTAATAATCATTTAATCAGGAGTAATCTGATTAATTGTTTCATCCCTAGTTTTTTGCTATTGTCTCATGGATGCGTTTGCTGTATCTCATTTTAGTTATGGACTCTGTAGAACTGGTTTTCTTGCTTTGCCCTGCTTGTGGACATCTACAAGAGATGGGTGAAGAGAAGTCAGTTCTCACTGCAACTTGCAGAGTAGCCAATTCTCACAGTTTTGCCTTAAGATATTCCTAACTTCTCCTGTTCTGGGATATAAAAGACATGAATTAACTCTGTAGGTCACACTCTTATGCTCTGTGTGACAGTCTTTGCTCTTACCTTTAAGACACCTTAACAAAACTGACTGAGATATTGTTAACGTAACAGTGCTTAATATAATTTCCACCACAAACTTGGTGATGTCTGAAAAGTCTTTTGGCTGGATCCAAGGATAATGGAAAAAACTGAGCATTATCAGACCTCAACACGAGGATACAGCCTCCTATTGTGTAGAGCTGTCTTCTGCACTGGGATGCACTAAGTTCAGCCACTTGTTGCAGTTGTGCCCAGCAGTTATTCTCTGTTTTTGACATTTTAATCATTACTTATTTTTTTCTTTATTTCATGATGGGATAGTGCATATTAATCAACATGTGTATTAGACTTTCATTGGAAAAGGCCAGATATAGTGTAATTTTATCTGTGGTTATTGTATTTAATGGATATTAAAAGTGCATATACTATTTCCACTTTCACTGTGGATCCAGACAGTCACTTTGGTCTTGAGTTTGAGGAAAAAAAACATGGACCTATATCCATCTGCATCAGCGTTATTTTGAAAGTCCCACTATTTATAAAGTGTCTCTAAAAGCCTGCTTATATACAGCACACTCCAGATGAACCATTGCTCAGACTTTTTTTAATTTAGCTTTTGCAGTACACTATGTTGATTTATATTTATGCAACATGTGGTGATATTAGGTATAAAGGTGGTTAAGCTTCCACTTGCCCAGAGTCTCGCTCCACCAGCAGGTGTGTTCAAGATGAACTGCGCTTCACCTGGAAGGCGCTCTGCTGATGGGTGTGATTAAAAGTCTGATGTGAAGCTGAAAAGAGCTGTCTGCAACTGTACGAGATGTGTTACGCAACTTATTATGTAACACGGTGCCAGCCATCTTGTTTAGTTGCAGACAGCTTGGCTTCACAGCAGACTTTTAACCCCGCCCATCAGCACCCTGCCCACTGCCCCTGCACAGCCATAAACTCTCCTCAACATTCAAAGCGAGATGCTGCTCATCTCACCTAGTATCACCAATCAACTGTCAATTCTGTTGAAACTGGTCAGTAGGAGCACAGGCCTGCCCATAAAACTTTTTCTTCAGTATAAAATAACATCAGTTATGAATATTTTTGTGAAAATGTCCATCCATCCATCCATCCATCCATCCATCCATCCATCCATCCATCCATCCATCCATCCATCCATCCATCCATCCATCCATCCATCCATCCATCCATCCATCCATCCATCCATCTTCCTCCGCTTATCCGGGGTCGGGTCACAGGGGCAGCAGCTTAAGAAGGGAGGCCCAGACTTCCCTCTCCCCAGCCACTTCTTCCAGCTCTTCAGGAGGAACCCCAAAACGTTCCCAGGCCAGCCGAGAAACATAGTCTCTCCAGCGTGTCCTGGGTCTTCCCCGGGGCCTCCCCCCGGTGGGACATGCCTGGAACACCTCACCAGGGAGGCGTCCAGGAGGCATCCTAACCAGATGCCCGAGCCACCTCAACTGGCTCCTCTCGACGTGGAGGAGCAGCGGCTCTACTCCGAGTCCCTCCCGGGTGACCGAGCTTCTCACCCTATCTCTAAGGGAGAGCCCAGCCACCCTACGGAGGAAACCCATTTCAGCTGCTTGTATCTGCGATCTCGTTCTTTCGGTCATGACCCACAGTTCATGACCATAGATGAGGGTAGGAATGTAGATCGACCGGTAAATCGAGAGCTTCGCTTTTTGGCTCAGCTCTCTCTTCACCACGACGGACCGGTACAGCGCCCGCTTCATGGCAGACGCTGCGCCAATTCGCCTGTCGATCTCCCGCTCCCTTCTTCCCTCATTCGTGAACAAGATCCCGAGATACTTAAACTCCTCCACTTGGGGCAGGACACCCCCCCTGACCCGGAGAAGGCACTCTACCCTTTTCCGGCTCAAGACCATGGCCTCGGATTTGGAGGCACTGATTCCCATCCCGGCTGTTTCACACTCGGCTGCGAACCGATCCAGCGAGAGCTGCAGATCACGACCTGATGAAGCCAATAGGACAACATCCTCTGCAAAAAGCAGAGACGCAATCCTAAGGCCACCAAAACGGATCCCTCGACACCTTGGCTGCGCCTAGAAATTCTGTCCATGAAGGTAATGAACAGAATCGGTGACAAAGGGCAGCCCTGGCGGAGTCGAACTCTCACTGAAAATGTGTTCTCCCCAATATATTCATTTCACTTTAAAAAATTATTTTCCCCTTCCAGATTGCATTTTCTTTTCTTGAATGAAATAATTAAATACAAAAATAACTCAATACAGATGCATCTTTACACTCTGCAGGCCAGGGTGGCCTTTCTGTTTTCTCATCTCCAAAGAAGGAGATTGTCTCACGCCTTAATGCCCTGGATGTTTTATTTAAGGGTTGATCAATCATTTGTATTAAATTTGCAGAACCTGTCTATTAATGTATTACCCTTCAATCTTTAAAATATATTTTATTATCTGAAATGTTCGAAATCGGAAGAAGTCATTCACCCTGCCCCGATTTTTAAACAAATACAGAGCTTGAAATAGGTCACACATTTAGTTCAACTCAAAGATCCTGCAAAATCATCACGGAACATATCCAATGGAAAATATTTTATTCCCTTCAATGTTTTAAAAGATTCATATGAATATGAATTATTTGAATATCAAAAACTAAAATCAATTATTTCCAATTTTCAGATGCAACAGACAAATGTAAAAATGCATCTAATAATGTCTAGTTTCCTCTAACTTTAACCCCTAAAATCATTCACCCCAGTCCAGCTCTCTAATTCAAAAAATTAAAAAAATGTGTTAAGGGGGCGCAGAGCCCTGTGTTTTTTATCCTGTGCTTCTTTCTTAGTGGCACAAAGAATACATGTATTTGTGGGGCATATGGCTCCACATGGTGGGGTACCTTTTCTCTATATGCTTGCACAGCTGTTGCCTCCAGAATACCCAATCCAACTGTGTGCTGCTGCGCCTGGGTGCTCTATGTTAAACAAGCGTAAAAATGACCACCAATGTAAACACAAAAGTTTTGGAAGTTTCTGCTTTGGAACATACACAATCTGACCATGAAACATGTTAGTGGTTGGGTTATAATTCCGCATCATTTTTCAACCACAAAGACAGATCGAGCATCCTAGGGTCAATTTTCTAACGTATTAGTTATTTTGCTTCGCTTGCTTCTTAAACTCTATATGTATTTAAAAATACCTCTACCCCTGAAACCCCACCATGCATAAATAACAATAATAAAAACCTTAAAAAGGAAGGAGTTTTCATTTCTTTATTTTTCTATCCTTGCCTATTTGGACAGTGGCATCGACTTTAACCAATCACAGTCATTTTCAACTGCAAACAAAAGAACCTGTCCGTCCACTTGCTGTCAAAATGGATTAGCTCTCATTTGTAAAGTATCCCTGTTGTACTTGTGATCTTGATTAACCAATCATATATCTGCCCTGGAAAAATACAGAGATATATGTTTCTCACAGGACCTGGTTCAGTTTTATTCGAAAGAACAGATGTGCTTGCTGCTGAAGGGAATCCATCTGCATATGCTGACACATTACCAGAGGTACTTCAAGTTGAGGAGTCAGTGCTCAGAAAGGGTCGCTTTAGGAAATGTTTTAGTAAATTATTTTCCGTTTTTTTATCAGATATGAAGATTGCTTCATTCAACGCACAGAGGTTCGGTATAACCAAACTCTCAGACCCAGATGTCCTTTCAACTCTTATAAAGGTAAAACATTCTTTACTGTGATCAATGGTTCTTGGTAATTCAAAATTTGGCTGGTTTTAACAGTTTTCTGTCATGCAGTAAAAACATCTTACATAACCCTATTAATTATAACCACAAAAGTCTGCTGAAAGCTTTCATTTTCTCAATGATGTATTTTTGGAAAGCAGCCAAGAATGGTTTTAAATCTGAAAATAAAAATGATTGGCTACATTCAGTTCTCCATGAAATACTTCATAGAAAGAGATAAAAACGGTCACTTTCAAAAATCAGTCACACCTCTTTCATTCCATCATGGTTTCTACATCACAGCTGAAACCTTTGCCTTATGTTTAGATTGTGTCTAGATACGACATTATAGTTATTCTGGAGGTGGTGGATGTAAGCGGGGCCTCCATCCAGATGTTCCTGACAGAACTTAACAGGTGACTTGATGTTTTTATGTTTGCACTAAGCCAATCTCAAAGGTGATCCTGCCTGTTAAAGTAGAACAATAATGTGCCTTCCTTTGACGGTATCTCAGGGTGAACACATCCCACCACTATGCCATGCAGATCAGTACTCGCCTTGGAAGAAGCAGATATAAGGAGCAGTTTATGTTTCTTTACAGGTAAATCTCAATGACACTGTAATTGTACCATCACCAATCATTTAATCAGGGGATTAAATAAAACACTGCAATTCAACCTGTAGGGATGATGTAGTTGATCTGATTGACTCCTATCAATATGAAGACAATCAGGTGAATGATGTGGATGTGTTTGAAAGGGAGCCTTACATTCTCTACTTCAAACCTCACAACACAGGTCAGTTTCTGCAGCTCATCAGTTAGCATTGTGTGTTCGTTTTTTTGTTGTTTTAAGGTGCTTGGAGTCTTGTCTGCTGTTTTTTTGAGTCATCTCTGCATGAATGTGTTTGTTTTGTCCTTCTGTGAATGAGAAAGATTTGTTTTGGTGTGTCAATAAAAGCAAGAAGCAGCAGGTTTTTCAGGTCCATGCTGTCACACACATAGTTTGATGGATGATGGGATTTTGTTGTAGTGCTGAAGGATCTGGTGCTGATTCCAGTTCGTGCCACGACACGGGGCTCAGAGAAAGAGCTGGACGAGCTGTATGAGGTCTTCCAGGCCGCCAGAGACAAATGGAAAACAGATGTAAGATCAGCATAAGTTTGTTTCCCACAAAACAGCCACATCACAGAGGTCAGAACAAACTAAATCCTATCAAAATGTAATTGGAAGTTAGAAAAATACTTCACATAAGACTGGAAGTGCCTTTTGAAACTATTAGTACTATTTCAAGTTGTTTATGTTTACATTTGAAATGTAATAGAACAAGTATCAAAAAGCTCTGAAACTGAAAGAAAAGGAGGATTTTTTCTAAAGTTTTTGAACACTAATCAGAATAGTGTTGTGTGATTTTAAAATCAGCTTTCTTTATTCTGATTGTCATGGTTTTGGTTATGTTGTGCTTAACTTTGCTCCATGTGTCCTAGGTTTAATGGTTTAATTCATATTCTGTTGTAGTTTCTAGATTTATGTTAGTTCTCAGGTTTTTCTGTATTCCTTTGTTGCCCTTTTGTGTGTGTCCCTTTCCCCTTGGCTCCCTCGTTGTCTCCTCACACCTGCTCCTTGTCAGCTCGTTAGCCTTGCCATTGTCTCAGTCAGCTTCATATACTCTCCCTCTGCAGTCACTCCTTGTCGTCGCTGTTCTCTGCTCACCTCGTCTCTCCCTGGCTTCTTGTGCATGTTTTCCCCTGATGTCTCCATGGTTGTGGTCTGTGTTACAGTTTTAATTGGATTCCTCCCTTTGTAAACTGTTCATCATTAAAACTACAAGAAATCACCTCAGCCTCCCTGCCTCTGCATTTGGGTCCTTTAAACCACAACCAATCGTGACACTGATACCCTTAAATAAAATTTAGAGCAACTTAATTAGCAGGTCAGGGAAACAGATGGAAGAATTTTCCTCTCCAAAAAACACTTAAAGGCAATACTTTCTTCAATAAATACTTTCTTTTATTTTTCCAATGTATTACTAGATTTATGGCAAAATAACCCATTAAAAACCGTGTCTCTACAATGTGTTATTAAAGCAATGCTTAATTCATTTCACAGGAATTGCCTAGGAGTCAACAACAAAATGCAAGCAAAAATCGTTGCCGCAAGCTCATCCAGGAGGAACATGTCTTGAGAGTCAATGACTCGATGCGATCAACTGGTTTTCCTTCACAGAAACCTTTGATCAATCTGACTGTATTGTTTCTGTAAAGTGCCTTGAGATGACATGTATTGTGAACTGGCGCTATATAATAACACTGGCTAACAGTTTTCTTTGTAAAAATATCAGCTGATGTCATCGGACACTGACTTTGCAGAATTCAATTCAATTCAATTCAGTTTATTTATATAGCGCCAAATTCACAACACATGTCATCTCAAGGCACTTTACAGTTCAACCAGATCATACAGTCAAATTGATACAAAGTTTTCTATCTAAGGAAAACCAGTTGATTGCATTGACTCATTGACTCAAATACAATCCCCCATTCACTGTTCCTGGATGAGCATGTAGTGACAGCGGGCATTTAATTGCATTATGCTGTTGACTTTTCAGCAATCGTTCACACCAAGCATGCACGCAGCGGAACAAGAAACAAAAAAGTAGCCGTAAAAAATTTTAAGATGGGATAGATGTTTCCCTTCCACCATGACCGTATTCATGATAAACAACTGCAAATCTAGAATGGAAAGGGAAAGATTACATTTGTATAATGGTATTGTCTAGGCAAACTTCGTAAAGAGATTTGCCTGGTCTTTGGCAAGAAATCAAAGCAAATGGGGTAAAATTCAACTTAACTCCACATGCTTTGGCTTTTAATCCACTTTAATAATATGTTTTTATATTGTATTGGTCTACCAAGAACAGAACATTAAAGCGCACTAATAATTGCTGTAGTGTGCTGAAATGTGAAAAGGCTCAGAGGGTAATTTCACATGATACTGCATTAAATGTATTTTTTTTCTAGAACGTGATGATCCTGGGTGACTTCAGAGCAGATGGTGCTTATGTTACTGCCGAACAAATGAAAAATTTACGAATTCGCAGTGACCCGAATTTCCACTGGCTGATTGCTGATGATGTGGACACAACTGCAGCAACAACAAACGATCACACTTACGACAGGTACATTTATTTATTTTTTTCCACATAGCTTATGACTAACACTGAACTTTTCTATATAAAATCCATCCATCCATCCATCCATCCATCCATCCATCCATCCATCCATCCATCCATCCATCCATCCATCCATCCATCCATCCATCCATCCATCCATTATTGTAACCACTTATTCCCTCATGGGGTTGCGGGGAGAGTGGGTGGGGCATCCAGAAAGGGGGGCCCAGTAGTCAATGGGTGAGGGCAGGGTCCACCCTGGACAGTCCGCCAGTCCATCGCAGTATATAAAATACCCAAAATTACTTTTTCTTGCACAGGATTCTTGCATATGGAGACAACCTGCTAGCAACCATAGTGCCAAACTCTGCCAAGCCATTCAATTTTCTGAAAGAGTTTGATTTGACAGAAAAAATGGTGAGATATCATTCTATGGTTACATCAGAGTTTTCCATAATTTACTAACTTAGTGCTTATTCCATACAACAGGCCCTCTGGATCAGTGATCACTACCCAGTCGAGGTGGAATTAATCAGTGCGACACCTTTCTGGATGGCATCTAAAACCCCAAAAACCATAAACTCATCATTAAGCAAAGCTGCCGCAGGTAAGAGTTAGAATGTGATTTACTCCAATTGTTAGGTGTAAAGGAATCTGTTTGAGGTGGACTGAATGTTTACTTGGTGTTTGCTTCCTTTGAACACCTACAGTTGTGCTTAAGGGTGAGGCTGTATTTCAAATATGCATGGAATGTAGGAGTGTTTTTTACCTTGGAATTCAAAGTTTTAATCCTGTTCATACCTTTCTTTTTTAAAGCGTATGGTTTAAGATGTCAAGCATTGTTGCTTTGAAGGGTTTAGCAACTGATGTAGGTCATTGCAGTGTGATTGTCTAAGCCTGTGGTGTCTGTTTTAGGGTAGATATGATGTGACGAATGTTACAAACCATTTCATTTGGTTCATTAGAGCAGGGACACGTGACACTGGCCTGAGCACACTGAAGCTGTACAATACTAATCCAAAGTGACTTTAATGAATAGTTTTTTTAAATTCTGCATATGTCTTAAAACAAAAATATGGAGCAGAACAATATTAAAAGAAATAATCTTGACTACTGAGGAAACTGTGTGGCACAAAATGTTATGTGCAGCACAGCCTGTTTGTATCCATAGGCGGCAGACCCATTCGTCAGTCTCAATTTGTATGTTTTCTAAGCCAAAACAAGAATTTGTTTTTGGTCCACTTTAGAATTTAAAAAGTTTCCTGGATGGGAAGCAAAACGTCTTCAAACTTTGAAACAAAGTCCAGTGGATTGTTTTTTTAAGAAACTTTTTTGGAACCTCAGTTCAAATTTCACAGAAATTAAAGAAAAAGGAAACTAGTAGCCGCTGCTACAATAAGAAATGCCTTTAAAATATTTCATTTGCAATTGATTGTCACTGCCTATCCCTGGAATGCCACAAAATCTTTTTGTGCAAACGAATGAGTTTTAAAGGAATAGTCCAGTCATATTCAGAATTCAAACTTCTGAAATTACTCTATATATGAAATTATTACATACTGTTCAAAAAATGATAAGTGTTTTTAATTAGGAGTAATTTCATTTGAATGTGTTTTAATGGAGACATCCATGTTTGTCAAAGAATGCTACTGCCACCCACAGGTTTGTGACGTTATGGTGCAGTATCGGCTGTTGAGCAAGTCTCAGTGCTCTATCTGGTGTTTGTCACTACGCGCTATTATCCAAGTCATCGTGAAAACATTCTTCTTCAAAATGTTTCTCTGGCCAGAAGTTCGATGGCAAATCCTCCCTCTTCAAGTTGGCAATCAAACGATGAACCCGTCCTTGCAGGATCAAGGATCGTAAATGTTAAATAACAAAAAAAAATGTTCACTTTACCCGACGTGTTACAACACTTAACTGCCATGCACGTGGGCATTGACAGTTTAACTATGGCTCTCGTGAATTTGGTGAATCTTAAATAATTGTTGTTGATTGCAGGCCTGTCCAGTAGTTCCTGTTGATTTTGCTTGTAAAGCAGGGAGAATGGAATTCGGCTTATTGCAACGTGACGTCACTGCTGGAAGATGTCAGGAGTGAGGTTTTACTATATTTGGGAAAAAATGGCCGGTCCCGGACTCAGTGATAGCAACAAAAGTTATTTTTTTTACTGATTTATGTGAAATTAATTAAATCACCACAAATGTATCAGTTTTAGGTATAGATACTGATCCATTGATTATTCCTTGCTGACCACACTTTTCCTTTAAAGAAAACAAAAACTGAGCAGATAAAATAAATTGTTCTAAATGCCTATCTGCCCATCTATTTGTTCTGATGGATAGATTTCTTCTCCCCTGAAGATTGTTCTATTTCTCAATCAGCCTGTTTATAGATACAGGCAGTTATGAAGAAATTAAAAAGAAACAAATACGGATGGTGTCACAATCCTTTTTAACTGCTGGAAAGCTGCCAGTCCTGCTGTGTAACCTTTCCAGGAACCAATTTAATTGCCTCACACATTTTGTGGTTCCTTTTCATTTGTTTTTTTACAGCAGAATGTCAGTGCATTCTGAAACATTTGAAAATAAAGTGGGTTTTTTTGTTTTGTTTTTTTCCCCAGTGATTAGGATATTTTCTAAATTATTTATTTAATTGTTTTTGTTTCCACCTCATCTTGCTGTTTAGGGAGTTTGCAGGAGGAAGTGATGACCCTGCAGAGAGACACCCTCTTGCTGGAGAGAGAAAAGCTTCAGCTTCAGATCACATATTTAAAAAAGATTCTTGCCTCCAGTTAATGAAAGAAGTAACCAGAAGATTAAAAAATATCACGTTTTATGTCTCATAGCTGTCGCTGTCACCGCATCACCAGACAAAGTTTACTATTCTGAAATAGTTCAAATGTTGGGGTCACCAATGTAGAGTTTGCAAGAAGAAGTTTCTTGTTATTTGTGTGTTCTAAATGACAGATGCCGACACAATGTCCAATTTAAAACACAACTTAATTTTGTCTATATTTCAAAAAGCTTTTAGCAGATAATTTTAAATGGCCTTTTTTATGTGTTTTGATCTGTTTAATTGTCTCATTGACGTTCTCTTCTATTGTCAGTACTTCCTGTTTGCAGTGCTTTATAAACAATGTTAACCTGGCTTCAGGGCTGTGCTTTTCAGGGTATATTTGAAATAAAGTCGATTAAACCATGTCATTCTCAAACTTTTCCTGACCTCTGGCAAATTTGGAGTTGAATGCATTTGTAATAAACCAAAAAGCTTTTTTTTTTCTTTTTCTTTTTTTATCGCAAATGACACAAGCCTCTCCAAAGAGACAAAAATAAACACAAGGTATTTCATATTTTAAACTTATGTTTAACAAAATATGTAATGTGCCAAAATTATGTGTTACAATAATAAAAAGAAAAATACTTATTTTCCATGACTACATGTTTCTTATAATTGCTGATCAGCTTTATGTGTGCCTTGACTTACTGTATATAATTGCCTATTTATCTTTGGTGATGAGCTCCAAATCTCTGAGGCTGAGAGGACTCTGCCTAGCATAATTTTGTGAAATAATTTCTTCAACTCTTTAGCTCTATATATTTTGGTGTGATTTAAAATATAAAAATGTAACATCTATTTCATGCATGACCATATCATTATAAACTTTATGTCATTTAGAAATGTTGCTGCTGGCATTACCCACATTTATCATGGTGATCTGGCAGTGGCGTCCACAGAAATTTTTGGGGGCAGGTGCTCAGGGTGAAAAAAGGGCACCTTAAATATCGCATGGAGCAGCCAAACACCGCCTGATGCTGATGTTAAATGGTCTTCCGCAGTCCATAGGTAGAAATGCTGAATAGATTAGATCGAGATTTTTTTTCACTTTATTTTTTAATTATGGGAAAGAAGAACACAATTGAAGGCCAGGGCACAAAAAAGATAGAAAGGAAGAAAGATGATTTACATGAACTTACCACTCTGAATTAACAGCTGCAGGGAACAGATAGGCTGTGCAACACATTTGCTTTTAGTTTATATGTATTTGCTATCATAAGTCTTTAAATATGTGATGATCTAATTTCTTCAACAGTCTTTCTTCTTCTGGAAACGTAGTGAAAAATCTCCATCCCATGTATCGAGTTTATATGATTAACTAAGACCCTCAGGGTGGGTGGCCTTGGTCATAATTGCCTTATTCTTGCAGTCATAAATATCTTCCATAAATATGTCACTTGCTCAAAGTTCGTCAGGCAGTTTTTCAATATACATAGAAATAGAGAAGTCGAATGCAAAGCCCATGATTCCAGAATATCTTTGAGTTTATTTTCTCTTGATTTGAGTGCTTCTATATATATATCACAATTTACAGATGAACAAAGATCGACATTTATCCATCCATTCCTATCAATTTTCCGTCACGCTTATCCCAAGCAGGGTTGCCTATCGCCAACTTTCTACGGGTGAGAGGTGGATTACACCCTGGACAGGTCAACAGGGTAACACAGAGACAAATACGACAAACAACAATTCATGCACACACTCACACCTAAGGACAATTTAGAGAAGCCAATGAACCTAAAAGTCCAATAACATGACTGTGGAAGGAAGCCAGAGCACCCGTGCATGCTCAGGGAGAACATGCAAACTCCATGCAGAAAGACCCCAGGTCAGGAATTGAACCCAGAACCTTCTTGCTGCAAGGCAGCAGTGCTACCCACTGAGCAGCCCACCAGATTTACATTTCAAATATGAAAAACAACTCTATTATCTTATCTCAAGGGCATGATATGTCATGAACAAATTTTACAGTTCCAAACTCTTAATTAAAGTTCTTTTTTTCAAATTGTGTAAATTTGGCCTTATATTTGCTTCGTATGAAACGTTTAACAGACAAAAGGTAGCATTTGCTGTGTAGTTGTCATAAAAAGACATGAGTCAAATAGATGTCTATTTGTCTCATGTGTTTTTAGATTTGCCGTAAAAACAGCAAATCAATAATTTCATCAGTGAGATGCTTTACATTACTTGGATTTTAAACCCTTCCTTGCCGCCTGGTAGAGACCATTAAAGATGTTATGCTATAAACTAACCGGTTGGTGAATGAAGGTAAATACACTTGTTCGGTTACCTGTAAGCTTTAAATTAATAAAATGTATTTTGGGCAAAAGACGAAAAACAAAAAGATTTCAGGTGGGCACTTTTTCTGTCCAGAGATGAAAAGGGCAGGTGCTCTAGCACCACCTAGTGTCTATCTGTGCAATCTTTGGATTATTTTTTTAGATTCTGTACAATCCTGTCAGTGGAAGTGTCCCTTTTATAATAAACTAATAAACTAAACTAAACTTGACTCCCTTACCACACCCTGTAGGGGTAAGATTATCCTTGGTCTTAAACGTATTTTTTTTTTTATTATTTTGTACTGTGGCCACTGGATATTTAGATTTGACCTAAGCCTTACAAAGATGTAATTCAGATCAATGTAGAGAATTTGTATTGTTGTATTGTTGTAAAACCTTTAATTTTCCAACAGACTTTCATAATTTGCAATCAGCATGAAATATTTTGGACATATTCTTTAACAAAAATTTAATTAAAATTTTTTTTTTGTTTTTGGATACAACTATGCTGAACTCATATCTACCCAAATGTATATCACTTCTCACGGATAAGGAACACCAGTACAAACTTCTTTTAAAATGCTAATTGATAATGTTGTAAAAATGCTTACCTTTTTTCCTCAATGCAATTTCATTTAAAAAGGACAATACTCGTTGTTTTAGACCAGTTTTTTGCGTCTTTTCGAGACATGTATTTTCCATATGCTGCATTCAGGCTATAGTAGCTGGCTCGAGAATCCCCCTTTCACAGTTATAATTGTACTTTTACAGTTATTAGAAAGATAGAGATAGACATAGAGATAGAGAGCGAGTGGGAGAGAAAACTTTGAATGTATATATTTTTAAATTGGAACAGCTTAGCCTGTATTTGTTGTTGTCTCGGGTATTCAATTTCCTACATTTCTGTGCGTCAATTGAAGTAACCGCGGTGATCACGTGACTGGACATATCGGACCAAAACACAACAGACGGCTGCGGTGGTTTTGTCAACAAACGTATCAAGACGCTGCTACAAACGTATCAAGACGCTGCTAACTTTCTCTTGACCTTCGTGCTCCACCTGCGGCCCCAGCTAACCCACAGCCTCCTGCCGGCAGACAGGCCGTCTCAATGACTTACAGAGGACCGAGAACACCGAGGCGTCCATGGATGTGTACGACTTGTTTAGTAGTTGCAGAAAGGGCGACATTTGTAGAGTCAGGTAACGGAACCTCTGTTGATTTTAAAGTATCGTCTAAAGCCTTCCCATTGATATCTACCCATCATAGCCGTGGGGTAAAACACCCCCCCTGTCCTGTCTCGCATCCTGCCGTTAGTTTTGCTCAGAAGCAGAACCCCGGAAGGCTAGCATGCTAACATTAGCGCTGATAACCCAGCTTCCCAGCTTACGCAACTTTAGTCTACAGGTGTTGCAAAACATATACATTCAACAGCAGTTGACATTCATTCAATTCACATTATTATCTCTGTATTTTGCAACAATATACCACAGTGGTAACAAGATGACCCATTTCCAGAGGCGTAGTCAGAAAAGGTTTATTAGGGTGGCCAGGCAATAACCACTGAGGGCACCAAAACCTCAGGGTCAATCTACACTCTTCCAACAGGAAAAGTAACAAGCAAAACATCCATATTTTCTAATTAAAGACAAACTATACTTTCCTACAGCCTTTGCTAAGAAATAGATGCTTATATTTAAACATCTGTCTAGATAAAAGGTATAGTGAATAAAATCCTTTCAGGTTTTGAGCTCTGGGGCGAACATCTTTTCCATTGTCTTTACTTACCTACTTTTATCAACAATCATTCTTGATATAATTGACTTTTACAAGTATGAACATCTACATAAATTAATAATTTTATAATTTTTTTATTAAAATAGTTATTTATCTATGATTTCTCTGAAGACTCCTAGATGACTTGCAGAGACACATTATTTTCTCTTTATCCCATATAACACAAAATCTATTTATGGAAAGAGCATGACTTCTGTACTTATCATATTTGATGTTAGTATTTTAATGTGCATAATTAACCACAGTGTTTTTGTTGTCAATTTTTAATACATGGAAATTTTAAATGTTTTGAATATTCCACTTTAGAGTATTACTGCTGCCACTGTCTGTATTAGAGTGAAAAATAATAGGGATGGCCAATGGCTGGCTAAGAGTGGCCATCATAGACATATATAAAGAGTAGAGCCCGCATCGGCTGCTCTCGGCCTTAGGGGCTGACGAGATTTAGGGGCGCCATCTTGGGGCGGTCGACTGCTCTGCTCAGTGTAATGTGTTGACCAGGCACAGAATTAATTTTAGTCAACTATAACTCGCTTAATGTTGAACTAATTCTCACATTGTTTTTTTCTGAAAACTTTAAAACTATAGCTATCATACCATTTAAATATTCTTAGTGTGGTTAAAAGTAATATAAAATATTCAGACAGGATGTATGTATCTTGCAAATAACAGCCATTCATAAATGTTAGTAATTTTTTTACTACCATATACAAACACACAGTTGTATACAAACATATACACACACATGTATATACAGGTGCTGGTCATAAAATTAGAATATCATGAAAAAGTAGATTGATTTCAGTAATTCCATTTAAAAAGTGAAACTTGTATATTATATTCATACATTACATACAAACTCATATATTTCAGATGTTTATTTTGTTTAATTTTGATGATTACAAATGACAACAAATGAAAATCTCAAATTCATCATATCAGAAAATTAGAATATTACTGAAGACCAATAAAAACAAAGGATTTATAGAAATGTTGGCCAACTGAAAAGTATGAACATGAAAAGTATGAGCATGTACAGCACTCAGTATTTAGTTGGGCCTTCTTTGGCCTGTATTACTGCAGCAATGCGGCGTGGCATGGAGTCGATCAGTCTGTGGCACTGCTCAGGTGTTATGATAGCCCAGGTTGCTCTAATAGTGGCTTTTAGCTCTTCTGAATTGTTGGGTCTGGTGTATTGCATCTTCTTCTTCACAATACCCCATAGATTTTCTATGGGGTTAAGGTCAGGAGAGTTTGCTGGCCAATTAAGAACAGGGATACCATGGTCCTTCAACCAGGTACTGGTAGCTTTGGCACTGTGTGCAGGTGCCAAGTCCTGTTGGAAAATGAAATCTGCATCTCCAAAAAGTTGGTCAGCTGCAGGAAGCATGAAGTGCTCTAAAACTTCCTGGTATGTGGCTGCGTTGACCCTGGACCTCAGAAAACACAATGGACCAACACCAGCAGATGACATGGCACCCCAAACCATCACTGACTGTGGAAACTTTACACTGGACTTCAAGCAACGTGGATGAAGTGCCTCTCTTCTTTTCCTCCAGACTCTGGGACCTTGATTTCCAAAGGAACTGCAAAATTTACTTTCATCAGAGAACATGACTTTGGACCACTCACCAGCAGTCCAGTCCTGTTTCTCTTTAGCCCAGGCAAGACGCTTCTGACGCTGTCTGTGGTTCAAGAGTGGCTTGACACAAGGAATGCGACAGCAGAAACCCATGTCTTTCATACGTCTGTGTGTGGTGGTTCTTGAAGCACTCACTCCAGCTGCAGTCCACTCTTTGTGAATCTCCCCCACATTTTTGAAGGGGTTTTGTTTCACAATCCTCTCCAGGGTGCGGTTATCTCTCTTGCTTGTACACTTTTTTCGACCACATCTTTTCCTTCCCTTCGCCTCTCTATTAATGTGCTTGGACACTGAGCTCTGTGAACAGCCAGGCTCTTTAGCGATGACCTTTTGTGTCTTGCCCTCCTTGTGCAAGGTGTCGATGGTCGTCTTTTGGACAACTGTCAAGTCAGCAGTCTTCCCCATGATTGTGTAGCCTATAGAACTAGACTGAAAGACCATTTAAAGGCTTTTGCAGGTGGTTTGAGTTAATTAGCTGGTTAGAGTGTGGCACCAGGGGCCATCAATTTTGAAACTTTTCACAATATTCTAATTTTCTGATATGATGAATTTGAGATTTTCATTTGTTGTCATTTGTAATCATCAAAATTAACCAAAATAAACATCTGAAATATATGAGTTTGTATGTAATGTATGAATATAATATACAAGTTTCACTTTTTAAATGGAATTACTGAAATCAATCTACTTTTTCATGATATTCTAATTTTATGACCAGCACCTGTATATATTTAGTAAGATGGCCGCCATAATTCCTGCGCCGCGACCATCAATGCGGGGTCTACTCTTTATTAGTGTTGCACCGATACCGATACCAGTATCGGACGGGGCCCCGATACTGCCCTAAAATGGTGGTATCGGTATCGGCGAGTACCAACAAATAGGGCACCGATACAATTTTGAGAGCCAAAAGTTTATTCAACTATTGTCACCCATTCCTGGTAGGCAATAAAAAGTTCTACTGGATTCACTTTGTATTAGATTTTTTTCCTGCTTCACAAAGGTAGGCAGCAGCTTGACAAAGCCATGATGGCAATTGTTTTACATTATTATGGTATCGGTATCGGCCGATACTGCACAGCCAGGTATCGGGGCCAAAAAATGGCATCGGCGCAACACTACTCTTTATATATGGAGGCCATGGCCACACCTGGCCCCCCATCTAGCTCCGCCGCTGCCCATTTCCTGTTTCTTGTCATTAAGAAGTAGATGATTGACAGTAGAGTGATGTTGAGTTACTATTTTATTTTTAAAACTCTAATCTAATGCAGTACGATTATGCTAAAATATATTTGAGCATGCCATTATTGTGGTGTCACATGATTAATAGTTACAATAGATATTAATTCATAATTTAGGAATATTTATCAAGTGCAATTTGGAAAAGGCTTCCTTTTCAACAAGTAGTAGAAAATCCAGACAAAATGATACAATTCAGCTGAACAACTGGAACAATAAATATAAAATATGATGCCATTACCAGTTATTGTTTTTTTACAAAGATGTAAAGATATAATACCATATCAGATTAAAACCTGCCATCAGTATCTCTTTCAGATTGCAAAAGTAATTCCCCTGCAAAATAACATTACTGTATTGCAATGTGTATGTGTGTTTTGTGATCTGAGATCAGTTTGTTTTATCCAAAAATAAACCAAAGTCTGTCAGAGGCTAAGCTAACTGTTAATAATCAGAATGTGCTAAAGAATCTGATCTTTCTGTCCTCATAAGGTACCTTGTTGAGCAAAGAGATGTGGACCTCAATGTGAGAGATAAATGGGACAGCACGCCTTTGTGAGTATATGATTAGCATACCTTCTGTTTACCACAAACCCTGTACCATGAATGGTCCTAGAAAAAGAGCTGTTCTTCCTTCAGGTATTATGCTTGCCTCTGTGGCCACGAGGAGCTGGTCCAGTATCTGTTGGCTAGTGGTAAAATTGAATTTTCACTGGATAAAGTGAGGCTGTTATAATTAAAGGACGTGTGATGCTGGAGTCTATTTATTTTGATTTCTTTTTTTTTCGTTATTTCTGTTCACCTTTAGGTGCCAAGTGTGAAGCCAACACGTTTGATGGTGAAAGATGTGTGTACGGCTCCCTGAGTGACTCGATCCGACGCCTGCTCAAGGAATACAAGTGTGTCAGTGTCCGTGCCATGCAGCGCAATGACTTCAACTACTTCCTACACATGTAAATGGGAAACCTCTCTGCCATTTATAAAGAAACAAGAGTGTGTTGTTACAGCTTTCCAAGGCAAAACATAGTGTACTAATGTCAATTTTCTGATTAGGTTGTTAGAACAAGGTCACAACAGTGACGTTAAGTTCCTGGTTCATGGACAAATGTTTTCGGCTCACCGATGCGTTCTCAGCGCACGCTCGGAGTATTTCACTGAGATGTTTGAAACAAAATGGAAAGGAAAGAGCCTCATAACCCTCAAACACCCCTTGGTAATTAAAAACAATAAATTTAAATGTAAGTAGAATGAAGTCTACATTAATAGAAACTAAAGCTCTTTTAATTTCAGATCAATCCTGCAGCCTTCGCAGCAATTCTGCAATATTTCTATACTGGTGAGTGTTTGTTGTTTGTTTTTTTTTGTGTTTTTTTTTATAAATAACCTTAAAGTAGTAAAATAGAGAAGAGCCCCCCCTCCCCTGAGCGACACATCCAGCATTTTAATTAACAGAGGATCTATAGGAATATCATTTGCAAAAAATGGTGTGAAGTTATTTATTTTTTTCTTCTTCTCCTTGTTTTTTTTTAACAATTTAAAACTTGGAATAACAAACAGTATGAAGAAGAAGATAGTAAATCATGATTTTACTGTATCAAATATTTCATTAATACTAAGGTAATGGAACAGGGACCACTGAAAAAATATGACTGAAAAACAAAACATCAGCTGTTAATAATGTTACAGGACGGATGGATATTGATATAAGTCTGGTGGAGGACTGTAGGCGACTTGCCAAACAGTGCAAGATGGCAGACCTTATTGAAGAGCTGGAGAATAAATGTAAACAGGTCTATGAATTTGGTAAGAACTGAAGATTTATACATATACATTGTGTGGCAGTTTGTCATATAAGTTTATTTATTTTTCTTTAGAGCTTTAATTGATGTTGATCAATTATTTTTTATCCCTTTAATTTTGAAGTGTCCAACAAGCCTGGAACCTGTGTCAAAGTTCTCAGCTTGGAGCCTCACACCTGTCAGCTCCAAGAGGAGATGGCCCAGTTAGCAGACTGTGCTCTGCCCACTGAACTAAGGGTAAGAACCTAGACCTTACCCCGAAATCCCACATACTCCGTTAGCACCCCGTCGCGCTCCGCTCCGTTCCAGGCCGCCTGCACAAAGCAAAGCCTCCGCACTTCCTCCTTGTGAATCTTTGTAATAAGGATAAATAGGATCATACAACATTGGTTTGTTCTCTACTTCCAAACTCTGCATCTCTTCATCTATGCAATCCTCCTGCGATAAGAAGAAATTTGTGACTGGATTTTATGAAACTTTTAAGCATTTCAGTATAAAATTTAATAATTTTGATCAAGATGAGAAATCTGCTTCCTGTTATGTTGAAGTACTAATAGTTTGCATCCAATCATTTAATTAAACAGTCTTAGTTTTTGGGAATATATCAGAATTATGCTCTAATTTTTAGTTACCAATATGTTGTTACTGTATTTTAGTTTGACAAACTGGATATTCTCAGGTTTCCTTTCCCCGTTTGGTGCGATTGCAATTGTGGATCCTGACCTGGCCGGCTTCCAAAATAGCTTGGCTGTTTATTTTGATGGTGAAGGACGGATTACACGTATGTGGACGGTGACATGCGGAGGAGTAGCAGTGGATATAGAGCAGTTCTCATTGATTAACATGACAAGTGCAAGTGCACATGTGCAAGTGCTCTGCATGACTTACGTGAGCGGAGCAGAGACAGAGGATGTGGAATCTGGGGGTTATTGTCAGACTTTTAACACTAACCAACTGTTACTACTGAAACTGCTCTCTCTTTGCCCCAGGTTGGATTTGGGGAACTTCCCTTTAACAGAGTTGATCTGTTCCCAACTTATCCTGACATCTGCTTCAGAGTAGAGGGTTTTGATTTCTTATGTCATAAGGTATGAATTACAGAGTCTACAAACAAATTTCACCAAGCTCCAAATCTGTTGATACGAGATTTGTAATGATCTTGTTTTCAGGCCTTTTTTTGTGGCCGCAGTGATTATTTTAAGGCATTACTAGAAGACCACTTCAGCGAGGGCCAGCAGCTGCAGTCCCAGCCCAGCACCCCAGTGATAACGTTGCAAAATATCACCCAGGAAGTCTTTATCCACGTCATGTATTACATCTACACTGATGATACAGAGGTCTGTGCACTGCTTCTGTCAGAAGGCTTTTTAAGTGGTTTGAGAAATATTTGTTACAGTTCTGTTTCTGTTAAAAACTAAAATATATAAAAAATATTAATATCAGAAAAACAGGAGATAATATGAAATGTAATATTCTTATAAAAATGCTATGTATTAAAGGAAAAAGCATTACTATAACAACCTGAAGTAAACAAGCATGCAAAAGTCAGGACAGGTCTTTAAGTTTGTTAGTTTTAAGCCTACATACTGTACAGGTGCTGGTCATAAAATTAGAATATCATGAAAAAGTAGATTGATTTCAGTAATTCCATTTAAAAAGTGAAACTTGTATATTATATTCATACATTACATACAAACTCATATATTTCAGATGTTTATTTTGTTTAATCTTGATGATTACAAATGACAACAAATGAAAATCTCAAATTCATCATATCAGAAAATTAGAATATTACTGAAGACCAATAAAAACAAAGGATTTATAGAAATGTTGGCCAACTGAAAAGTATGAACATGAAAAGTATGAGCATGTACAGCACTCAGTATTTAGTTGGGCCTCCTTTGGCCTGTATTACTGCAGCAATGCGGCGTGGCATGGAGTCGATCAGTCTGTGGCACTGCTCAGGTGTTATGATAGCCCAGGTTGCTCTAATAGTGGCTTTTAGCTCTTCTGAATTGTTGGGTCTGGTGTATTGCATCTTCTTCTTCACAATACCCCATAGATTTTCTATGGGGTTAAGGTCAGGAGAGTTTGCTGGCCAATTAAGAACAGGGATACCATGGTCCTTCAACCAGGTACTGGTAGCTTTGGCACTGTGTGCAGGTGCCAAGTCCTGTTGGAAAATGAAATCTGCATCTCCAAAAAGTCGGTCAGCTGCAGGAAGCATGAAGTGCTCTAAAACTTCCTGGTATGTGGCTGCGTTGACCCTGGACCTCAGAAAACACAATGGACCAACACCAGCAGATGACATGGCACCCCAAACCATCACTGACTGTGGAAACTTTACACTGGACTTCAAGCAACATGGATGAAGTGCCTCTCTTCTTTTCCTCCAGACTCTGGGACCTTGATTTCCAAAGGAAATGCAAAATTTACTTTCATCAGAGAACATGACTTTGGACCACTCACCAGTCCTGTTTCTCTTTAGCCCAGGCAAGACGCTTCTGACGCTGTCTGTGGTTCAAGAGTGGCTTGACACAAGGAATGCGACAGCAGAAACCCATGTCTTTCATACGTCTGTGTGTGGTGGTTCTTGAAGCACTCACTCCAGCTGCAGTCCACTCTTTGTGAATCTCCCCCACATTTTTGAATGGGTTTTGTTTCACAATCCTCTCCAGGGTGCGGTTATCTCTCTTGCTTGTACACTTTTTTCGACCACATCTTTTCCTTCCCTTCGCCTCTCTATTAATGTGCTTGGACACTGAGCTCTGTGAACAGCCAGCCTCTTTAGCGATGACCTTTTGTGTCTTGCCCTCCTTGTGCAAGGTGTCGATGGTCGTCTTTTGGACAACTGTCAAGTCAGCAGTCTTCCCCATGATTGTGTAGCCTATAGAACTAGACTGAAAGACCATTTAAAGGCTTTTGCAGGTGGTTTGAGTTAATTAGCTGATTAGAGTGTGGCACCAGGGGCCATCAATTTTGAACCTTTTCACAATATTCTAATTTTCTGATATGATGAATTTGAGATTTTCATTTGTTGTCATTTGTAATCATAAAAATTAAACAAAATAAACATCTGAAATATATGAGTTTGTATGTAATGTATGAATATAATATACAAGTTTCACTTTTTAAATGGAATTACTGAAATCAATCTACTTTTTCATGATATTCTAATTTTATGACCAGCACCTGTATACATCAATGAGGAGTGGACAAACCACTGATTATTTAGCACTATAAAATCACAATAAAGAGAGATATTTTTAAAATTCAGTCATTGAAACCTCTTTTTTTGTTATCTACTTTTACACTATAGTTACAGTTGAGATGTATTTCTATTGTGCAAATGAAAAGAAAAAACGATTTATTTAAATACTGACAAACACAAAACAGGGTTAAATTACAAAGCAATTAGATTTTCTTTGAAGACGTTTTAACACCTATCCAAGAGTTTTTGTCAATCCCGTTGGCTCGTTCCAGAGCAATCTGTAGTTGGAGTGTTGATGTATTTTAGCATCCAGGAGATCCATCCTCCTCAGCACATTCCAAGTACGGTAGGTGTGAGTCTTTTGTTGTGCATGGGCTCTGTCATGGGATTTGGAAACCACAATCCAGCTTTGGTTTGGGTTTTTGTTTGAGTGTGTTGTTGGGTTTGAAATTTGCTGGAATGATGCATTTTCACTTTTTTTCTCTGAAATTCCGACTTAACAAATTCCCAGTTTGGATAACCTTGTGTGAATTCATGACATGTTTGTGTTCTTTTCATTTCTCATCTTTAATTGAGGGAATATTGTCATCCCGGTAACTCAGAGTTCTGATAACAGAAAGTTTTCAGTTTTGAAGTTTTAATCTGAACCAGTGAGCTCCCCCCTGGCAGGTGTGAGCCTGCATGGCAGTATGCGTGCTGCATGCCAAACTGGTACCTTATTGGCTTATTCCATGGGTTTAGCAGAGCACGCACTACAGTTAGCAATAAAAACTGGATTAGACCTACCCAATATAACCAAGCCAGTTGCTGCAATCGGTGGTATTCCCTATTGACATGATATCGTCATAAAATGACACATTGATGCATTTACTGTCAAATAGTTGACTTCAAAAAATTACATCTCATTAATGTCTTAACTCCAACTACAGATTGCTTTGGTGTGAGCCAAACAAATTAGATTCCTAGAAAGGTGTTGAAACGTCTTCAAAAAAAGTAAAGTGTCCTTCCAAATTCAGCCTTTTTTGCAGTAGCCATGACCAGGGTGACTGAGGATTTACGTAGGTATACTACCAAGATGGCAGTTAAAACAAACAGTTGCTTGTTGGGTTTGTCCACTGGCGTTATAAGGTTCCTCATATTATATGCTTGTTCTAATAATAGTCAATTTTTCTATTATTTTTTGCTCGTTATCTGACTGATCCCTTTTCTCACCCAGCTGACGATGGACAGCGTGTTTGATGTTCTCTGTGTGGCTGACATGTACCTGCTGCCGGGGCTGAAACGTCTATGCGGGAAGATTCTAGCCAAGGCTATTTGTGAGGAAAACGTCCTGCACATGTGGAAGACGGCAAAGCTTTTTCGTCTGTCTCGGCTTGAGGATCAGTGTACAGAGTTTATGGCAAAGATTATTGAGCGGGTTTGTATCTTTGTCTTTTCACTGACATTTGTGTGACCTGTCATCATACTTCAATAACCTGAGATTTCCAATCTGGTTCTAACTTATGAACGGAACCTGCAAAATGCTTAAACTGCGAAACTTGGACACTGGCTGAAACGCTGGTCAAGATTCTTTGACGCTTTGATGCTCTGGATGCTCGGTGCTCTGATTGATTGTCTGCTCTACTCTCAAGCTACAAGCCAGAAAGTCCACCTCAAAACACCCTCTGTGCAGTCATAGCATCAGGATTATGCTCCTACTAAAATAAGATCAGCATACCCGATCAGACCAGCATACCCATAGTCAATACCCGTTTATCCCTTTAGTTTATCCCCGTTTATCGGTTTAGTTTTGTACAAAAAATACACTTTGAACTAGTCAACCATTGGCCACCCTACCATTTTTTCCCAGTGGTAGCAGTAATACTGGAATATTTAAAAAATTTAACATTTTCATATATTAACAATTACTTGACAACAGTGTTTGTTGGTAGTCTTTAGAGTTTGGTATTTTTTTCCCCCTTGTACATAGCACTCCTCTCTCCCAGCTTTAATTATAGAACTGTGGAGTTCAACCCCTTAAATTTATTTATTTTTCATATGCATGCACCTCTGTAGATAGCAGCTTGCATATATTGTAGGTCTACCAAAAGCTCCTGGATAAGCTTTTCTGATCCTTTGATGGCAAGGCAAGGCAAGTTTATTTGTATAGCACATTTCATGTACAGAACAATTCAAAGTGCTTTACATAAAACATTATAAGCAAAAGGGAAAGAAAACAATTAAAAACAGTTAAAAGCGTGATTCAAAATTAAAAACATTTAAAATTAAAAAGAGAGAATACAGAGACGGGCGAATTTTAACTTTTGAATAAAATCTACGTAAATGCAGCTGAGAACAGGTGAGTCTTCAGCCTGGATTTAAATAAACTAAGTGTTTCAGCTGATCTGAGACTTTCTGGGAGTTTGTTCCAGACATGTGGTGCATAGAAGCTGAATGCAGCCTCTCCATGTCTGGTTCTGACTCTGTGAACTGATAAAAGGCCAGATCCGGATGACCTGAGGGGTCTAGTAGGTTCATACTGGGTCAAGAGGTCACTGATGTATTTTGGGCCTAAACCATGCAGAGCTTTATAGACCAGCAACAGAACTTTAAAGTCTATTCTCTGATGGACCGGCAGCCAGTGTAAAGACCTGAGAACTGGACTAATGTGGTCCACTTTTCTGGTCTTTGTGAGAACTCGAGCAGCAGAGTTCTGAATGAGCTGCAGCTGTTTAACTGATTTTTTAGGTAGACCAGTAAAGATGCTGTTACAGTAGTCAAGCCGACTGAAGATGAATGCATGGACTAGTTTTTCCAGATTTTCCTGAGACATCAGATCTTTTATCCTTGAGATGTTCTTCAGGTGATAGTAGGCTGATTTAGTGATCGCTTTGATGTGTTTTTCAAAGTTTAAGTCTGAGTCCATCACTACACCCAGATTTCTGGCCTGATTTGTGGTTTTTAGGTGTATGGACTGAAGTTCTGTAACAACCTGCTCTCGTTTCTCTTTAGCACCAAAAACAATCACCTCAGTTTTGTTTTTGTTCAGCTGAAGAAAGTTGAGGCACATCCAGTCATTAATCTCATCAATACATTTAACAAGAGCCTGTACAGGGCCCCGGTCTCCTGGTGATACTGTAATATATAGCTGAGTGTCATCTGCGTAGCTATGGTAACTAATATTGTTGTTCTTTATAACCTGAGCCAGTGGGAGCATGTAGATGTTAAACAGAAGAGGCCCCAGGATAGAGCCCTGGGGAACTCCACAGGTCAATTTTGTCTGCTCAGATGTAAAATTGCCTACTGACGATGAATTGCGGTTCACCCATGGACTAGACAGACGCACTTACGATCGCTCCCCCATTAGAAATTTATTTTTCCCCACCAAAAACTCGTTAACTGAAAATTGTGTGGCTTATATGTTTGATGAGTGGGAAGAGACTCACAAGAGGCAAAAAGAGGAAAGAAAATATGCCAAAAAGTCAAGAAAAAGGCAGTTCGGCAAAAGCTAACGCTATCAACTCAGAGGACGCCCCGACGCTTGGGACTGACGTGAACTCAAGTGACCTAATGGCAGCGATTAAAGACCTGAAGTCTGAACTGACAAAGGACAACGGTTCCCTACGTCAAGAAATCAACCTTATGGGCCAAGAACTCAACGGCAAACTTGACAACCTGACAAAAGACATTCAAAGCTTGTCTGGCCGGATTAATGAAGTGGAAACTCGTGTGGGGCGCATGGAAGACTGGGCAGCAGAGGTAAATGCCGTGATCTCTGCCTCAGTTAAACAACAGAAGGCCCTCCAAGCCAAAGTGACGGACCTGGAGTCCCGATCTAGAAGAAACAATATCCGGATGTTTGGATTGACAGAGGGAGAAGAGGGAAGCTCGGTTTCCCAGTTCATTACGACCCTACTTAAACGTGAACTGCCACTCCTGAAAGAGGTGGATCTGAAAATCCAACGGGCACATCGCTCCTTGGCGCAGAAACCTCGCCCCGAAGATCCGCCACGGCCAATTATTATTAATTTTCAGGAATTTATGACCAAGGAGCTGATACTGAGGGAGGCTTGGAAAAAGGGGAAAATAATGCACGCCAACCGTCTTCTCTACTTTGATCATGACTACGCGACCGAGATTGTTAAGAAGCGCAAAGAATTCAACGCTGTTAAGAAAGCTTTAAAGGAGAAAGGAGTGCGCTTTCAGACGCCTTTCACAAGCATAAGGATCCACTGGGACACTGGAGTTAAGACCTACAGCAGCGCAGAAGCAGCAAGGAAAGAGCTACAGAAACGAGGTATCTCAGTGGACCCGCCACGGGTGAGGGACAGCGAACATGCGCTGGACGCCGCACTGTCGGAGCTTCTCGGATGGGAGCGGAGATCAGATCGTCAGGAGAGGAGTAACTCTACGGCGCAGAGAGCGAGGGAGAAACTGAAGGGGTTTCAGAGAGATGACGCAGAGGAGAACAGCTGAGGCTCTCTTGTAAATTTACTACATTCTGGTGAGGTAGCTTTTTCCTTGTCGGACTTCGCCTGTTAACTAATTAATCATTTGACCTCATTTTTTGATCAGGGGGAGAGATAGCAATCGTAGCTTGATTAAGTTGGACTTATAGGATGGTGTTATTTCTTTTGTTAAAATTGATTACCATCTCTAGTAGTGGGCCCTCTCTAGAGGAGAGACTATACCCTCGACCCTCCAACTGGGTCCACCTGGAAGAGTTAGATCTCTTCCACTCTTGGGAGTCACTGTTCTGTTGTGTTTATTTATGTTATTTCATTGTGTTTGTGAAAGTACATACTTTTCTGGGGGAGACCAATGTTTCATTAGAAGTTTTTATATGCCAAAGCCAGGTAATTTAAAGATCACATCCTTGAATGTAAATGGCCTAAGAAATCCAATTAAGAGAAGCAAGGTGTTGGGAAAATTAAAAAAGAATAAATCAGAGGTTGTAATGCTTCAGGAGACGCATATGTCTAATAAAGAACATAATAAGCTAAGGAGGTTTGGATATTCAAACTCTTTTTACAGCTCCTGTAAAAATAGCAGAAAAAGGGGAGTGGCTATTCTAATGTCAAACACGCTGAATTTTGACCTAATTAAGGAAGAAGGAGATAAGGAAGGCAGATACATTTTAGTTAAGGGAAGACTTGATAACATATTAATCACATTTGCTTGTGTTTATGTACCTCCGGAATGTGAAAAAAATTTTATTATACAGCTCTTTGAAAAAATTGTCGGATTCAGTGAGGGTATAATAGTCTATGCAGGAGACTGGAATACAGTCTTGGACTACTCCTTAGACACAACAAGCAAAAAACAGCATAAACTGCCTATGTCAAAATGCCTCAATGTTTTACTGAGAGAATATAACCTGTTTGATGTCTGGAGGAATCTCCACCCTTCAGAGAAAGACTTTACCCATTTTTCAGCTACACATCAGATTCATTCTAGAATAGATTATTTCCTGATGAGTGCGGGGGACAGACATAGGGTGATAGAATGTACAATAGGAACCTCTGATGTCTCTGACCATAATGCGGTTTATTTAACTATACACTTAGATAGTGCTCGTAAAAACACACTGTGGAGAATGAATATTGGGATTTTGAATAACAAAACAACTATGGATGAAATTAAAGGGGAAATTAGAAATTGTATTAAAGATAATATAAATAGTGAGGTTGACCCAACAATATTATGGGACACAGTTAAAGCCACTATGAGAGGGAACTTGATTTCACGGATGGCATACATAACTAAGGCAAAGAGATTAAAATATGAAAAACTACAGGAAGAACTGAAAAAGTTAGAAAAACAACAACAAACAGCTAATAATATGAGGCTAACAGAACAATTGAAGGATGTCAGAAAACAAATAGATGCAACACTGTCAGATGAATTAGAAAGGAAACTTAGATATGCTAAACAAACCACTTATGAATCAGGTCCGAAAGCAACAAAGATTCTAGCAAGACGCCTGAAAATACAACAAACTAAAAATTGTATATCGAAGATTAGGGACCCACTGAGTAAAGATTTGACTTTTAAACCTGAAGAAATAGAAAACTGCTTCAAAAAATACTATATGACACTATACTCTAATCCAGACCCTGTAGATGAAGTGATGATCAAAAAATATTTATTATCCTTGGATCTTCCCTCCATTGGACAGGTCCAAAATGAGTCTTTGACCACTCCGATTACAAAGGAAGAACTGGATAAAGCCATTAGTAATTTGAAAAATAATAAGTGCCCAGGGAGCGATGGCTTTCCAAATGAGTGGTACAGGGTCTTCAAGGAGGACCTTACGCCCACTCTACTTGAATCTCTGAATTGGACTCTCAAATACGCCAAAGTACCCCCGTCATGGAAAGAAGCAGTGATATCAGTGATACCAAAAGAAGACAAAGATAAAACACTATGCGAATCTTATCGCCCCATCTCCATACTAAATGTAGATTACAAGATATTCACATCAATAATCTCTAAAAGGTTGGAGCATATCCTCCCTGAGCTAATAAATGAAGACCAAACTGGATTCATAAAGGGCAGGCAAACCCAAGATAATATCAGACGCACACTGCATGTCATAGATCAAATACACAAAAAAAAGCTCAGTGCAGTGTTGCTTAGCCTTGATGCAGAGAAGGCGTTTGATAGAGTTAGCTGGCCTTTTCTTTATAAAGTGCTGGAGACATTTGGCTTCAATTATCAAATTATTAGCTGTATTAAAGCTCTTTATGGGGATCCTACAGCCAGGTTGCGGATTAATGGCTCATTGTCTGGTAGCTTTAACCTTAAAAGAGGTACAAGACAAGGCTGTTGTCTTAGTCCTTCCCTCTTTGCATTATTCATTGAGCCATTGGCTCAGGATATTAGACAAAATGATCATTTGGAGGGGATCAACATAGCAACAGAGGAACATAGAATAAGCCTGTTTGCTGACGATATTATCACTTACTTAAAGAACCCAAACATAATAATCCCTAAACTTTTTTCCATTATGGAAAATTTTGGTGAGATGTCAGGATATAAACTCAATATTAAAAAGACACAGGTACTATGTCTGAATTATACACCTAGCAGTAATATGAGGAGTAATTATAAACTTAAATGGGACACAAAATCAATAAAATACTTAGGTGTGAATATCACCCAACATCTAAAAGACCTATATGAGTCAAACTATGGTATTCTAAGTGATCAAATTCAGAAAGATGTAACACGTTGGTCAATGTTGGCCTTAGATTTTAGCACAAGAATAGAGGTGATAAAAATGAATTTGCTGCCTAGATTATTATATGTCTTCCTCTCCCTCCCCATAAGGATCCCAGAAACCCAATTTTCTACATGGAATAAGGTCTTATCTAGATTTATCTGGGCGGGTATTAAACCTAGGGTAAGACTCAGAACACTCCAGTTAGAAAAGGAAAAAGGAGGACTTGCTTTACCTGACCTTAAAAAATACTACTGGGCGGCCCAACTGAGATACGTTGTTTATTGGTGTTCTCCAACATATAGCGCAAAGTGGAAGCAAATCGAATTCAATCTTGGTAAAATACCACCCCCTGCAAAATTGGGGTGTAAAATTTTAACAGATAGTAAAGAGGAGGGAACTATTCTGGGCGAAACTTTGAAAACATGGTATGAGGTCGTTAAGAAAAACAAAATTGAAGGTGATAGTAAATTATTAATATGGCCATCTCAAATGCCCAGTTTTGGCCCCAGTGGGTCAGATGATACATTTATCAGGTGGATGGAGAGGGGAATTACGGCAATATGTACACTCACTGAAGGGAAAATATTTAAATCATTTGAAAAAGTTAAAGAAGAATTCAATCTTGAAAACAGAGACCTATATCGCTACCTACAATTGCGTCACTTTTACGACAAAGAGGTTAACAGGGACCTATCAGAAGGAATTAGTGAGGTGATTATAATCTTGACACGTGCATATGGTGGAACTCCCTCAAAAATTGTATCAAAGTTGTATAATAGTCTCCAAAAATGCGATGGCAGAAATTCATTCTATGTTAAAGAAAAGTGGGAACAAGAATTCAACATTACATTAACTGGGAGTGACTGGTCCTCCATGTGTAAAACACAACAATCTTCAACCAGCTCAAGAAGATGGCGAGAATTTGGATGGAAAAATCTAATTCGTTTTTTTATCACCCCATATATAAAATCAAAACAACTTAGGCAACAAGAGAAATGCTGGAGAGGGTGTGGACATGTAGATCCCAATCACTCCCATATCTTTTGGTCATGCATTGAACTGCAGCTATTCTGGAACAGTGTCATTCAGACAGTAGAGGAAATTTTATGCTTATCTATACCCCGAAATCCGAGCTTTGTATACCTAGGACTTATGCCATATGAAGTCATTGGAAAAAAAGACATTTACCTCTGCAAAATATTACTGATTGCTGCCAAAAAGGCATTGACAAGGAATTGGTTGAAACGTGACCCACCTGGGCATGGACAATGGCTGAATATTGTAGATGAACTATACACAATGGAAAATTTGACTTTTCGTCTGAGCCTTAAAGAAGGTGACTTTGAGAAAAAATGGCAGAAGTGGTCAATGTTCAAGGCCAAAACCAAACCATAAGAGGAAAAAAAAAAAAAAAAAAAAAAAAAAACTTTGGTAAATATGGCAACGGATGCTCCCCCCAGCTTGTTTTTTGTTTTTTTCTTCTTGTTTTTTCTTTTGTTTTTGTATTATGAAAAAGACTAAATAAAGAGTTGAAAAAAAAAAAAAAAATTGCCTACTGACACAAAGTACTTCCTGTTCTCCAAGTATGTTTTGAACCAGTTTAGTACAGAACTAGAGAGGCCCACCCACTTCTCCAGTCGTTGGAGTAATATAATGTGGTCAACTGTATCAAATGCAGCGCTGAGATCCAGTAAAACCAACACTGACATTTTACCAGCGTCAGTATTCAGACATATGTCATTCGTGACTTTGGTCAGAGCAGTCTCAGTGCTGTGATGCTGTCTAAAACCTGATTGGAAGACATCATGACCGTTGTTTTCTCTTAAAAAGTAATTTAGCTGGTGAAAGACTGCTTTTTCAATGATCTTACTTAAAAATGGAAGATTGGAGATCGGCCTGTAGCTGCTCATCTGTGTCTTGTCTAGATTATCCTTTTTTAGCAGAGGTTTGATCACAGCTGTTTTCAGTGACTCTGGGAAAACACCTGACGTTAGAGAGCAGTTCACAATCTGAAGCAGATCTGACTCCAAGGTCTTTGAGACCTTTTTAAAAAACCAGTGGGCAGGATGTCCAAACAGCAAGAGGAGGAGTTCAATTGATGCAAGATGTCCTCCAATTCTTTGCTAGTAATGGGATAAAACTGTGTCATGATGTTTAGACTTGGTGGACACGATACAAGACCTGAACCTGCTGTTGTAGAACCAACAGCTTGTCTAATAATTTGGATTTTGTCTGTGAAAAAGTCATTGCAGGCTTTGGTAGAATAAAATTCAGGTGCTACTGACACAGGAGGGTTTGTTAGCCTGTCGACTGTAGCAAATAATGATGCTCTGTATCAAGCTGCAAAAGTTCAGATTTTATGAACTCCAGCGTTGAACGCTGGGACACTCCAATCGTTGGGAGACCAGGATGCTCTGACGCTTGGTTGGGCCCCTCCGATAGCTCTGATGAACCCCAGGACCATTTCAAACACTGCTTGAGTCATCCCCACAGATTGTGCATGTAAATCAGATGCTTTGAAGCCCAGAACCCATTCGGTTTGAACGCACCTTTGATTTTCTTTCTAATCTTCAAATTTTTATGAGATGTATTGTACCTAATGTAGTTTTGGTCAGTTTTGTATTAAACCCCAATGTGTCTGAAATAGACCTGTTAAAAATAGAAGAGTTGATAATTTTGAAAGCCATTACTTAATTGGTTTTATAGTGATGAATACTTGGAAGTAATATATCCAGGTATGGAATTGTTTAAAGCTGCTACCACCAATTAGGGTGTTGTTTTAGGAAATTCTAATTCTCATGTTTATTTTGCACTTTAAATAATTGTTTTTCCTCAGAACCAGTGTTTGTTTCCTATGACATGCTGTGTTAAAGCTTTAATCGCCTTAAATGAAACAGACAAACCCTCCAAAAAAACAGCTGTAGACCAGTAATTACTGTATTCTTACAAAACATACAATTACAGAGAACCGCAAATGTTTTAGCTCCTTGTTGGAAAGAGTGAGGGACAAGGACAAACTTGAAACAAAGCACACAGGCTAACTGCTAATAAATTAATTCCATGTTTTGTATCCTGATGCCGTTTGCAGGATTTGTCTGATCTGTTTTTCTAAACAGGGCTTGCATTAAGTCTGACTAATATCCTAATGTTTAAGTACTTCATTTTGGTTTAACAAATTATGCAAAACAGTCTATAAACAAGTGTGAATATTTTGTCTAGCAGTGTTTAAAAATAAACTGTCAATATGTGGAGATGATGAAGTGAAGCGTGAAACATTTACTTCCTGTTTTTTATTTCTTATGTTTCATCCGACATAGCATAAGACAGAAATACCCTACGCCACACGAAATACTTATATCTAAGGGTGAATTCTATATTTAATGTTGGGATGGAAAGCCTTAAAAGATTTTAAAGAAAAATTTGTGCTGTGTCTAGTCATTCCTGCTCGGTCTGTCCTCCTGATTTACTCCCCTCTACCTGTGAAACTTGTCCTATACAGCTGGTGGAGCAAGCCGAGTTTGCCGAGATGATAAAAGAGGATGCTGCGTCCCTGGAGGAGCGTCAGGAGACAGACTCAGTTCCTCTGGTAGACGACATCCGCTTCCACATCGCCAGCAACGTGCAGACATACAGCGCCATTGAGGAAGCAAATCAGAAGCTGGAGGCGCTGGAGGAGCTGCTTTCTAGCATCAACATTGACTGCTGAGTGGAGTCATCAGGGCCTTTTCTCTGGTGTACAAGTTTTTAAGGTTGACTTTGGAGGGGATCCTTAGTGGGGTGAGAAAAAACAAAAAACATACAGCTTATTATTTAAAGTTTTGTTTTGTGTACAGTATATAGCAAAAATAATTCTAGAGCTGGGACTGCTGTACCTTTAGGGTATTCTGAGATTTTTGTTTGACTTTTTACAAAGAGCATCCCAAACAAGACAAAATGATCTGGAATATTTATTTTCTGTTATAAAATCATATTATTAACATATTATTATTCCATCACACCTGCATGATATACAGCATCTAGAACTAAAACCTAGTTAAACTAATGTAGTTTACCCTAATTACTGTCATCTGTATCATGTCAAACTTCAGAAAATAGTATTTTAATGCTAAAGAAAGGATATAGAGCACATATTATGCTCTAATTGTCACATTTAAGAAAAATGTGTTTGAAAAAAAACAAACATTTCCTCTAGTACTTCAGATAAGACCCTGTTATTCTTTTATTTTAATGTGCTGTGTTTTATTGACAATATTCTGTGGCTCTCCTTCACTGATTGACTTCCTTCTTGTATTTTCACACTTCTCACCCTCTAATCCTCTCATTTAAACCAGTAAACCTTTCTTGCCTTATGTGTTTAGCAAATAAACAGAATTAAATTGTGAACAGTGGTGGTTTTTGTCTCTTGCTATACACCTCTTTAATTACAACCAAATCAGCATAACTCATATAGGGTTTATTTGACTTAATGGGTATTTTGTAATGAAAATATATTTTTCTAGACATTTATCTTAAAATACTTGCCAAAGGTTCATACTTATACTTATCAGCATAAGTATCATTCATTTCAAGCTTTTTTATTTAGAAGTTATTTTAGAGTAGAATGAATATAGGATTTGGTTTAAAAACATTCTGACATTTAAATTTATTGTGGCATTTCTTCGCAGAATCAAAAGGATATCTCAGTTTCAGCTTTTCCTCCATGATCATGTAAACTGACTTGACTGTTAAAATTCAAGGTCTAAAATTGCAGCAATATCGTTTAAAACTTTAACACGTTTGAATGTTAAAGTTAAAATTAAAGTTAATCCCGAAAAGACAGAAAAAAAAGTGTTTTTAATGGTTCAGACATTTATTTCAGGCAGACATTTATTCACAGACTTAGCTCAATCATGTTAAGCATTGTATACATTTTTCGACCCCTCGGAAAGCAGGTTTTTTTTTGTAACCTAATGGAAATCTATCCAAATGTAACAAGGGTTTAAATATCTATACTTAAGCCTTTATTTAAAATGTGGAGCCTATCTGAATCAGAAAAACTGTACACGTAATACTTATATTTACAATACACTGTATTGCGCAAAACAATTTCATTCAAAGAAACGGTTAAATATATCATTAAATTGGTGGAGGCAAATGACATTGAGGCAGATAATGGGTGTTTGTAAACCTTTGAACAGCTCTGTATCCTTTATTTAACAGTTAACATCGCAGCTGCTTAATTGCTCAATTTTCTTTCAGGACAAATTTACATGAAATCAAAGGTACTTGCAAACTAAAAAAATTATTGCAACAAAATGTATAAAGTTTTTTACCCGCTCAAAAATAAAGCATACATTAAATAAATTAATAAAGGAGTCGTTATTTATGCAGGAAAGTGATCTGTTAATCAACATAGATCCAAGATATTAAGACATTTTCTAATCATTTTAAGCTGCCAGGATCAAATTTGTATCATTCTTTAATTCTGGGCACACAAAATCTGTCCAGCGGCTGCAAATGGTCTATCGGTCCATTTTGGATACACCTGACCTCAAACCTAATAATAGCACACCTTTTCCATTTCAAGAATCAGTGTGTACATGGGTTTTAAATCCATATGTTCTGAGGTATTATGTAATGAGTACCTAATTAATCCTCATTCATTATTATCATGTCGAGCTTTGGATTATAAACTGCAGATATGTCATATTTTTTTATATGTTCATTATTTATTTCCCAGATATAAATATGTGGAGGACATGGGTAAACAAAAAAAAAAGAATTTTAGTTTAAGGCTACCAATTTGTTTTCTGCTTTAGAGGTCCCAGCATCAATTAGGCCATGGATATTTTTTTCAGCTTATTCAAAAAAAAAACAAAAAAAAAAGGAGAAAAGCCAGATCAAATTTTATATAAAGTAGTTTAATCCGGCATAGGAAGTTCAATAGGCGGCCTTAAGATGGCAGCATATTCTCTTTTATCTCCAAACTCCTGTGCTCTGGTCAGAATGGTTGTGCTTCAAACTTGACCAACTATTTTTCCAATCAGGCTTGAATTCTTGGAAATATTGTCTCAATTGAGCTGTTTTACAGCTTAAACGTTTATAAGTGTAGTTTATCATAAGGGGTAGCAGTAAATACGTTAAGGTAGGTATTTTCTGTAGCTTAGATCTATTTGCATGCTGTCTTGTGTATTTGCACTAGAATTTGTCACTTGCACCCACTCAGCCTCCATCGGTCTCATTCCCAAGACTCTAGGAGGTAATAACAAAGCTGTACATCAGCTTAATAGAGCCCCCTGTGTTACTAGTTCAAATCACAGCGGTGCAGCAGAGCAGCTGTTAGAACAAATTACGGTGAGGTTAAAAACTGTCGCCATCCTTTAGAAAACAAAACTGCTGGCTTCCAGCCCAGCTTCGCTGAATACTCACAAGTATTAAACAGTCCAATTAGTTTTCACCCAGAGATTCCTTCCCAAATCTTTTACAGTTGTTGCTAAGCCACTAACTTTGTTTTTACTCTTGGATGGGAAGGTCTGACCTATTACATCCTCCTTTACAGAAATAGACACTATGTTTCTTAGATGTTGTTCTGTTTCCATGGTAGTAGGCTATGTGTTTTGAATTCAAAGTGGAAAGATTGAAAGATTCCACCCACCAAAATTTGGCTGAAAAGACATTAAAAAGACAACATAATTTACGTCCAAACGACGTGTGCATTTGGTTGAAAAGTGAAAGGTGATAAGCCGCAATTTTCAGATTGTTTCAAACAGGTTGAAAACCCGGTTTTCAACGCCTTTTTAACGTCTATAATTGGACTAAAGTGCAACAACATCAGGCCGATCAAACAGAAAATTTTCAAGACTATGACAAGTTTTAGCCTAAAAACCAACATCTAAATGTCATGTGGTGTTTGGGAGGAAGGGGGCTGATAACAAAAACAACTGAGAGGTATGAAAACAAAAAATTTAAAGCATTGATTTATTTATTTTTCAGGTAAATGTGCCGGGTATGCCCTGCTCCTGAAAAGCAGTGCTAAGTCAATAGTTTCTAACGAACCAGAGTTTAAATATAACACAATGCAGTCAGAAAAGAGATCTCATGTGATAATGTAAGGCTTCAATCCAGTTGCTCGTCAAGGAAACCCATTCCATGAGGCTTTACTGACCGTACTTCAGCTAATCTGTAGGATGCATGCAGATTGTTGGTTGCCCCTGCACATTATGTACCAGTACATTCTCTGAGCCCCCACTGCTCTACATTTCCCAGCACAATGTGGCTGATTTATTTATTGTCATTTTGTATACACAGAGTGTATACAAAAGGGAATTGGGTTTAGTAGAACTCTCAAGAAATTTCCATTTTTGTGCAGCAGTGATAAAAAGTAGGCAGCAGAGATAAAATGTAAACATGGTGAAAACCTTTCAGTTCTTCTATCCACCTTACTCTGTGCAAAGTATTTTTGTATTCTTTTCCATTTAATTTTACCACAATGTATCTTGGCCTTCTGTCTAATGTGAGAAGTATGATCAGTATTTGGTTAAGATATTACTGTAAGTTGGGAGGAAATCCATAACCATACTCAGTGGATGGACATCGTGGAGGAAATATTAACTATGGAAAGAAAGAATTTAATTTTAAGACTGAAAAAAGCTCAATTCAAAGAAAAATGGGAAAAATGGACAACATAGAAATTAGCCTCTGAAACTGACTGACTTTTTTATCACGACAACCGGTTGTTGCTTTGCTTCGAGTGTTCATTTCGTTTTGGTTTTGTACCTTGCTGATGCTCAGAGGGCTGAGACCATTTGTCAAAAACAATAAAAATAAAAGTGGGGGGAAAAAAGTAAACACTAAGATTAAATGTAAATACACTGGTATATAATTAACAGTTTCCAACATTCAGCACTTTTTTTTTTTAAACCCGATTTTATTCAACATTTACCAGTCTAATGGCAATGGAGAAGAAGCTGTTCTGAAATCTGCAGGACCTGCATCGGATGCTTCGAAGTCTCTTCCCAGAGGCCAGCAGGGTAGAGAGGTCTATTAGAGCACTACTAAAAAAAGCCTATTAGGTATTTAGTAATGATTACAATTTACAGCTAGCCTAACTACACATGTAGCATCCTTTCAAGGTTACTACAATGAAATTCTCCGAGCTTGTGAGAATGACCCATTTTTTCTTGCAAAAACAGGTGCTAGATTTAAGACACACATAGTCATTAAAGGGATTTGAATACCTGAATTATATGATTTGGTTGAAACATTTAGCAAAATATTGTATTTCCCACTCAGTTTGAATGTATTACTGCTATCGTTTTGGGTTTTATTTTCTGTATCAAGGCAATGTTGATACGTGTCTCTCTCTCCTGCAAGTTTTATATTGCAATTGCATCCTGCTGATGTGTACATATTTAGGTCCATCAAGTTTTGTTATCAACAATAACTCTGTTTTGATCTCTATATGCCCGGGATGTTCATAACACACTTGCTACATCCTGTACAGCATTCTTTGTACTCTTCCCAGATGTTCCAAATTCAAGCCGTGAGACCACCCTTTCAGCACAGAATATCCTGCTGATAAGTCCATGTGTGAACAGCAGCTGCAAAAATATTTCTGGCCAAAGTGTCACATTCTGCTTAGGATCTGCAGCTATTGTAGGTGAAAATTATTATGTGTTAATCATCTAAACTAAATTGTCTCCCTTATATTTAATGTGATTGGTTGCTTTGTTTGAATATTTAAATATTTAACTATTAACCCTCAAAAGAATGCAGCACAATGTCGAATTCACTTTTATAGGGATGGTTGTTTTTAGATGCAACAGTGTTTAAACCAGAGTTATGGGGGTCTGATGATCTTCCTCTTATATCCACGTGGTAAACTACAGTGAACCCAACAAGGAACCCAGCAAAGTTTTATTTCTAAAACACCTTTCAAAATAAAGCACAAAATGCTTTGACAAACAAAATAAATCCAGCAAATGTATAGTTAAGCAAAAGCAGATTAAAAACAACAAGTTTTTAGATTTCCTAGAAGCTAATGAGATTGCTGATGAGAGCAAAGTCTTGGGGCAACAGAAGAAAAAAAGGCCCTATCTCTTTTAGTTTTTAATTTTGCACAGGGCAGAATCTGCAGGTCTTGATCATAGGACCATAAGGCTGTAAAGGTGGCAGTAAAGGGAGGTAAAGGTTCAGTGATATAAATCGGTTCCTACCCACACAAGGCTTGCCAAGTCAAAACCAAAACCTTTAAATTTACTCGACGATGACCCGCAAGTAAAAAGAACTGTAAGAAAATGTTCACAGGAAGCTGAAGAAACCCTGCAAGGTTTGTTTTAGGCCAAAGACAGTAAATGGGTCAGCCAGATAGAAAGAACTTCTATGCAACAATTGAGTTTGACTGACTACATAAACTTCTGTGTAGATAACAATACTCCATATGCACATACAGTACATATGACATTAGAGAAGAGAAGAGACAAAGCTTTTTTAAATGCGAAATGGAAGATAGTGACCAATATTGTTGAATCAGGGGGACTGAGAATACCAAGGTCAATGGCTTTGTTTGGCTTTTAAAAGACAAAAAAATAAATAAATAAATAACTGTGAGTTGCTCCATAAAGTCCCTTTCCTTCATGTTTCTACAAAATTGACTCTTGTCCTTTCTTGGCAAGTCAGCATCTGACTTCCATTGTTTTTAAGGGCTTGATTCATACCCCCCCCCCCCCCCCCCACCCCTTGTTATGTCCACTACCCCTACATGCAAAGTGGAATTGGAACATCACTACCCTAACAGGAAGGCACAAAAATTAAGGGTAGGGCTTAAAAGTTGAGATATGGGGTGTACTGGAACTTGGCCTTAGTAATCAGCAGCACAGGAGCACCACAGGGGACAGTGCTTTCATCGTTCTGTTTTACTCTGTATACTTTTTTTACTCTATACACTCTGTTCACCTCCATTACAACACAGACTCATGTCATCTGATGACTCTGAGTCATTGGATGCGCAATCAGTCAGCCGTCATCAAAACCTTTTTTTTTTTTCACTACATGACCATATTTGTTTTTCTTATAAGCAATTGTCTATTTTATTTGGCTACAACATTATATGTTATGCAATTTCACAATTAGAAATTACAGTTTAATTCTCTCAGTCAATGGCATGTCATCCATACCGAATAATAATTTCCTAAAAAAAAAAAAAAAGAAGAACAGTCAGAAATCAAGATACTATTGAAATAACATCTGGAACAGAAAATGGATAGTTCAGCAAAACTCCTCTAACTGTAAGACTTGCATTTATTTCAATCCATCATAGCTCCTCTGCTTTGTTATTATGAGGAATGTTAGGATTTTTGTCTGTCGTTTAAATTGAGTTTTGCCTTCAACATTTTATATATCTGTTTATGTGTTGTGAGAGATGGGGAGTATGAGTAAGTAGTGGCAGACGTGGTCTGGTGGTAGCTACAGTACATGTGTGTATGTATGTCTGTTAAAAGGAAATTTAGCAGAACATCATGCTGGTTGATGTTTAACTCATATTAATCATATACATCATATGTTGCACCTTTTGCCATTTGATTTTCTGATCAAATGCTTTTCTTTTTATGTTATTTTCTACTTTTATATTTACTTCTTTAATAATGCAACCACGGCATTTACAGCTCTTGTTATTCATTTCCCACTGCTTGGCTTTCTGCTGGTCGTTTAATTCTGCTGCTAAGCTCTGACTCAGCAGACCTCAATTGGCAAACCTTTAAAAAAAATTTCTTCATCTTCAAGGCCATTTCTACGGAAAACACCTGCATGTTCATTCACATAAGCATGGGAATTCGTAGCGTTATATTGAATAATTGTGCAGATTTACATTTTTCTGGAAGACGCACTCACGCATTTCTGAACTACATTACGTTTAGGAAGCTCATTTATGAGCATTTAGTGAATTTAAGAACATTTCTTGAATCTGACATATCCTGTTCACAAAAGCCCAGGGTACGGGAAAAAAAATTAAGAGAAATATATGACAAGAATATGAAAATGTTGTTGCATTAGGTTCATTTTGAGGAATATTGAGATTCCTTTTTAAAAGACTTTTAAACAACAACAGTGTCCTTAGTAAGAGGCTTCTCCAGATACAGTGACATGTTGGCACAGATTTACAGAAGATCCTTCCTGTCTACAACTAAAATCATCAACAACAAGTCATTTTAAAAGGCAAATGAGTTACTGAAACATTCAATATTCCTTTGGGATTATGAAAGTAGTATTGATTTAATTTAAATTGTGAGTGGTCCTGCTTATTTATAGAAATGGTTATAGAAATAGTTATAGAAATGGTTATTTCTTATAACCATTTTGCTAACCAATAAAGTTTCACCCATCTCCCTTATTTAAATGTTATATTCTGTTATCCTAACCATTTTGATGATTTGACAAGGGTTAAAGTCAAAATGCACTGAAGTGATATTAAACTTGATTAACATATTGGCATTGCAAAGCTTTTTGACTGAACTTAAAGTAGAGTCATGCATTTTAGTGCTTTCAGGCACAACACCATCACTTTTCTTAGTACACTGTGAGTCAAAGAATCAATTTTCCCTTTGGCCCTTTATAATGATATTATCCACACTACATTGGTTTAACTTCACAGACAGTTTCTAACCATTATGATGGAATGTGTATCCCCTCAACACAAACAAAAGATTATGTGTTCTTAATGGGCCATAGTGTTTTGAACGACATGCACCAAATACAATGTTAAACCAAGCAATCATTTTCTTTTCAAATCCTTCCTAGAGAACAATGCATTGGTTTATCTCCTCTCTAATGAGTCTAATACAGTCCCTAAAAAGTAAACAAGAAGGGTGATCTCTCTGCTTTGAGTTATAACACTGAGACTTAGTGCATCAAACTTCAAAGGGAAAGGGCCTTAGGGTTAAAGATGGGGAATTTCATATAATTAATACAAAGTGTAGGGTAATTAGTGTTTGGGAGATTATTTTTTGTAACAATACTTCTTAACAATAAATCCTACTGTTGTACAGTCTGTTACTTTCCTGTGGTATGGTGCTAAAGTTGTCAGGAAAATGCAATTATCGGTTATGCTGCAGATTGTGGTATGTAGGTTTGTACATGTCGAAAACTTGACAAATTCTCACAAACAATACTTACAATAAATGGAGCCACTGTTAATACAGAGATATATAGAAATAATATTCATCAACCAAGAGCAATACCGTGTCTAAATATTAAAGAACTGTCAGAGGCTAACTGCTTGCTGTTTTGCCTCAACCCCAACCATCCACTTTATTCTGCTTATCCGTCAGGGTCACAGGTTGGTGCCTATTCCAACAGTCTATGGGTGAAAGGCAGGATATAATCTTGACAGGTCACTTGTCTATTGCAGGGTTACATAGAGACATGCAAAGATATACAATCATGGACACCTGAGACACCAATTAAGCTAAAAGTCCTGTTATTGGACGATGGGAGGAAGCCAGAGTACCTTGAGAAAACCCATGCATGCACTGGGAGAACACAAAAAAAGATCCTTGGTCAGAATTTGACCAGAACCTTCTTGCTGCAAGGCAACAATGCTGTGAGCTGTTCAACCAAGCAGCTGTTTGTCAGTTGTAAAACCCACATACTGAGTTATTCTGTTCAACCTAAAATGATTTGTCGTACAAGTATTGAAAGATTAAGGTAAAATAAAGAGTTTTTTAAAATGATATATGAATCATTGCCACAGAGCTTTTTTTTTTTTTTTTTTAACAAAAATATCAACAAACCCATGTTTCTCCTACTTGGGTTTGCGGTCTCTTGAATGATATGCTGATGACGTGCACACATCATGCAGTGTTGTGTAGTTCACACCATCTGTTCTCCTGTACAACAACATGTTCATCTCAGTGACCCTCTATATGGAGCTCACACGTAGTGTACATAACATGCTAGAACAGATGGAAATGACTGCATGAGGCCAGACAGAGAGTTGACAACATTAGCTGTGTTACTAGAGAAAAATGCATTTATGCAGATGTACATAATATTATTTTATTCTGTTTATATACAGGTACTTCTATTTTAAAAGTGTAATTATCTTTACTGCTGCCTGTTTTTTGCCTGATTGATGGCCCTAACAGTTATTTAGAAGCCATAGGTAAATAAAATATACATCATAAATATATGCCTCATGAACAATAGTTATGACAGTTCTCAACACCAATTAGTGATATGATAATAATGTAATTTAACTTTATAATTTCTTTATTTGTTAAAGCCTTTTAACCAGTGGTGGATAATTAAATTTCTGTGATATAATCTAGGTCTGAGTAAGTGATCATGTAGTCTTCTTAAATCTGTATAAAAGTGGAATTGATGTTAAAGTTCTTATGTGTACGTTTTTAGCTAACTGGGTAAAAGGATACTCTTGGCAACGCTTGGTAAAACCACTCTAAAATAATAAAAAGATTGCTTGTCAATGTAATCCAGGTTGAAGCTCAATATTCCAACCCTATATTGCTAAGTAAAAAGTACTTGCATGTCCATATATGCGATTAATTTGGATGAAGGCATCTATTCATCGGTGGTTAATGACTACTGATAATAATTTTTAATGTCAATAATACATCAACATAAATTCAACACTATAACATAAAATGCAATTACACTATTCATTGAAATAGTATGAGGTTTAATGTAATGTAATCTTTTCCAGATGATATATATGTCCCTTTAAGTCACTTCCAAATGAAGCATAACTCTGTGCTTCTGTCACTGTCAGAATACTAATGTGATATTGGATAGAGATTATCACCTGAGAGAATGAACTAGGAGTATGATTAGCTCATACGTAGCAGAGACTGACCTGAAAAGCTATCTCTGTCTCATGCCTTGTCTCTGATTTACAGCATACCTTATACATGTTTAAAGGCTTATTGTAGGAACATTAGTTTATTCTGAAACATGTGGATTATGTGCTAACGGAGGCAAATTATCATATAATGAATAATATTACATCCCCTGTGATTTTGTAAGATGTTCCTGCAGTATATTAAAAATACTTGATTCTATAATGCCAGCCTTAGAAGGTTTATAAAACATTTTTAACTGTAAAATGCAGTTTATTCCAATGCTTTCATACAGGTTCTGATTTTGAAGTGTGACTGACAGTCTCTTCCACTTAACATAGCCACAGTAATATGGGATTAAGCCTTACATGCACTCTCAAGCATTAGCAGCCGGGGCAAAGACGACCAAGTGCGCAGTGGTCGTATTAGTCAGCTTTGTGCAAGACAGCTGGTTCTCTGACAAAGATTAGTAGATATATCCTGCATTACATCACAGGAACACGCCATGTGGGACCTTCCGGATATCTCTTTGGTTGTGTCCATCAGATACAGATCTGATAAAGGCATACTTAATAAATCATCCCTATTCTGTCCTTTTCCATTTTTTTGTGGATGGTTTTATATTATGCTTACAATCAACTTTGTCAGCTCTTAGGCAATAACAACAACGTCTGCATGTGAGACAGGATTACAGAGTCACCATGTGACTGTTCTGCCCTTATACAGACCTCTAAGAACAGACAAGCTAAATCTGCCTGAGACAACCTCTTGCCTCCAACTCTTCAGATGTAAACAAACAATGAGGTTGACTCCTCAAAAAATGTTGTGTTTCATACTATAACCCGATTCTGCTGAGGATTAACTCTACAAGATAACTTTGGTCAGATTTTTGTAAACTCTTAATAAAACAAAACTGAGCAAGGTTCATTCCAAGATTCTTGGGAACATTGACATGGATTACATTTAGATACATTGAACCAACATATATACATTGTACAATTGACTAAACTGATAATGCTTAACCAAAATTTTCCAGTAAAAATCATATTAAGACAAGAACAGAGTAACTCAGAGTAAGTAAGATTTAATATGTCAACCGTACCCTTCTTTACTAGTCTCCAACTCTAACTACATAACTACATCTTTAATACTTTCTTTTATTAAAGTCAATAAACTTGTGGCTACCTTTTTCTTGTTGGGTAACAGGGGCCTGGTGTCAATATGCCATGGGCTTGAGGCGGGCACTCCCTGTAGAGGTTGCTGGTCTTTTATAGTACAAGTTTGGTCATGCTTAAGCTAATGTTTAACCAATATTTGGAATAGCTGACAGTCATTAGTAATTCTTAAGCTTTTTATGACGCACTGCGAATTCTGTACAAGTCGGCTGTTTGAATGAGGATGGTTTGCTTTTAATATTTTTCCACAAACAAAACTGAGGATAACTTTAAAGCAATAATTTTTGAAGTAGTGTAAATGATTGGACATATGATTGGAGATAATCTGGAAAGCCAACAATTAGCAGATAAAAGTAGTAAGCATTAAAAGCTGTATTAAAATTTAAACTGGTGAGGTACAAGAATAAATTGACTGTTACTGGAATCTCTTTGAGGAGAACAGGCTTAGTGGTGTCAAAGGTGCACTAAATGAAACCCATCAGCCTTTGTGCTGGCTCTTATGATTGATCCCAGGGGCTCTGTTTGGATGATTTGGATCAGTCAGTCAGTCGGTCCCTGATTGAATGAGCCAAGCACAAAGAAGCAGCCCACGAGCAGAGGTTTCCAGGAGACTAGACAAGAGACTGCCACATGTGTTACTGCTCATACATGATGATTGCTAGTGCCGCCGAGAGAGCACGAAGTGACCAGCTTTTGACAGCTCTTGATTGGTAATCTTGGCCCATAGTGGGAGGTCCTTGTGAATAACCAGATTTATTGTCCCACCTTGTATCCCAAGGTAATGCTGTGGTGATGATTAGCAGATTTTAATTCTTTTTTGTTCATCTCTTGGAACATTTTGTGGGCCTTTCTCAAATGGGCGTTGACATTGATGAGCAGCACTTTGGGCAGAGGGAAATTAAGCTTTGATTTCTTCAGCAGAGGACACTGGTGATTGGTAGGCATAAACAACATAGAAACGAGACAGACCAGTAATGCTAGATGCTAGTTGATGGCAGGTTTTACCCAGGTTGGGCAACCCCTAGGTCCTGGTCATACAGGAGATGCAGCTTCATCTCCACTTCCTGGTTCACACTTTACATTTGTCCATCAATTTAAGGAAAGAAACCAGACAAAGGGCAAACTGATACATTCAGGCAGAAACACAATTTCCAGAACTGGGAAATTAACTGACAACCTCTATCAGAAACAGTGTCCAATGGCAAACCATGTAGTGGAAATACTTCCCTGATTAGGCAGGTGGATAATCTTGGAAAAAGGGTATACAGTAGTTATGATCTCAGTGTGAAAATTAGATGAAGGGAAACTGGTGATGAAATCCATAGAGAAGTGGGACCAGGACCAAGATGAAACAGCGAGGGGCAGCAACAAACCTGCCAGTGGTCTCTTAGATGGCTTGGATACTTTGCAGGAATGACAGAAAGCCACATATTCCAATACATTGTCCCTAAGGGAACCCCACGAGAACTGTGAAGAGACAAATTAAGGGGTCTTAAAGTAACCAGAATGATTGAAGAACTTTGATTAGTGACAGAAAAGCCAAAGCATTGGGGATCTGATGATCAGGGACAAAAAGATTTTTCTCTGGGCATTACTTAGTAGCAGAATGACCACCAGTCAAGCATCTTCCTAGAGGATACAGTCCCTTCACCACTGCTCTGGGAGTTAGGTTTAGGTTCCTCTATATGAGACAAAGCACCCTGCTTGATGTTATTCAATTGGATCTGGAAGAATGGACTCACTGGTTAAAAGAGGCCAAGGAACCCTCCCTGGTTTGGATGGACCACAAGAACAAAGTACCTAAAGTTGGCCAAATGACTGAAGCCTCTGCTAGCCAGTCAGGCTTTATTTTCTAGCTGATTTATCCTACAGAGTCAGAAAAAAAACAACAAGCAGACTGGATTGTCTCCTTGGTTCACACAGATAAGTAAATGTCACACAGTGAAGGAGAGAGGCTATTTGGCTAAAGCTCCTCATGAACTGTCTATAGAGATTAGTCAAACCCCGAAATCTTTTGAGCTGGTTGCGACCCATTTGGGGTTGGAAATAAGGTGGAAATGAGATGGAATCCTTGTAAAATTCTCACTTGTCTGCCTTAACAAATAAGTAATTTTGTAGCAGGCGGAGATGTACAGAACAAAAATGTTGGTCGTGTGTGGTCAGAACCTTAGAGAAAAAAAGAATGTCATCCAAATCAGCAAAGACATCCTACCATGTCTCTCAGAATATCAATTACAAAGACTTGCTGTATACTCATAGTGACCAATGGGTTTGTGAAAGGCTGCCTTTGACCCTTCACTGGTTGAAACCAGGTGACTGGCAGTTTTGCAGTTCAATTTAATGAAGACATTACATCCTTGGATGCGGTCGAAGGCTTTGTCCATGAGAGGCAGGGAGAAATTAATTTTTATAAAGCTTTTGTTAAAACCTCTCTAATAACACAGAGCTGAAGGGACCCATCCTTCTTGCCTACAATAAGGAAACAAGCCCCAGTAGGTAAAGATGATTGATGAATGGTCTTGGCTTTAAGGGAGAATACAGGCTACCCCAAGGTGGTGTAGTTCCAGGGATTAGGTCAATGGGAAATCATATGGTAAGTCAGGAGATAAGATGGTAGCCTTGTGTTTATTGTAAACCTGTTTGAGACCATGGTAGGCTTCTGGGACTTTAGACAGGTTAAGGTAATCCTCCTCCACCTCCTCTGGTGACGTAGTACAGCTTCCTATAAACACTTAGAAAGAGACATGCTGGACCACCTGAGAATTTCTTAGGAGCACCAATCAATATGAAATTTGTGTTTATTGAGCCAGGAAGCTCTAAGTTCAATAGGTAGCGGTGGGTAATTTTTATGATTTTAAACAGCATAGATTCATGATAGTTACCTCTAGTTGAGAAATGGATGGGCTTAGTACAGGTATCGGATTGGCTCAGAACATGCCTGTCTTTGCCTAGAATGGACTGAGGTCTGGACATAGGAACCAGTTTGATTTTTAGGCTGCGGTCAAACTAGTCATCCATGAACTCTGTCTCAGCTCCTGAGTCAATAAACACTGACACAGAATATGACCAGGCAGCAACGTTGATAGTTGCCTGAATCCTTGTATCAATAGAATTGTTAATAAATAAGCTAAAAGACTTGTTCACCTCAGCACCTGTTCTGGTGTCCCCTGATCCAGAGAGACAATTTATTGTGGAGGTGGATGCCTCCAATACCAGTTTCGAGGCTGTCCTTAGTCAGGAGACCAAAGATGGCAAGACTAGACTTATAGAACGAAGTTGAGGGGGCTCTCTTTTACCAGCCCCCGGAGGCCTGCCCTAAGGATCGTTTGTTTGTGACTTTCTTAGAGAGAGGGTATTGGAGTTCTGCCATGGGTCCCGTTTGTTTTGTCATAACCAGAACTATCTATGTTATTCAGGCACAATTCTGGTGGCCTTCTCTGTCTGCAGATATACGGGCGTTTGCGGCAGCTTGTCCCCATTGCATTCAGGCCAAAACATCCAGAAGACCCCCATTTGGCTTATTAATACCCCTATCCATTCCGCCCCTGCCCTGGTCTAATATTGCTATGGATTTAATCACCAGTTTACCAGTTACCAGTTTGAAGGTAACAATGTTATTCTGACAATCATCAACATCGTTTTCTCCCACCGGCTGAAGAGATGGGAGAGATTCTTGCCTAAATCCGGCTCCATGGTCCCCCAACTGACATAAACTTCAACAGGGGTTCCCAGTTTGTGTCTCAGTATTGGGGAGAATTCTGCACTATGCTGGGGATCTCTGTCAGTCTGTCATCGGGATTCCATTCTCAGATGGACAGTCAGAAAGGGCCAGCCAAGAGGTGGAGACCACACTACGCATTCTATGTGAGTCAGATCCTACTAAATGGTCCAGCAGCCAACTTCCCTGGATTTAATATACTTTCAATTCTACTCCTTCTAGAACCACTGGGCTCTTTTCATTTTATGTAGTTTTTGGTTTTCAGCCACCAGTGTTCACCACCCAGTAAAAAGATTTGAAGATTCTGTCAACACGGTTATCCACTTTGAGGTGCTAGTGAGCCTGAGGGAAGGCTAGGAGAGCTAATGCAGTGCATTGGAGAGCACAATCAAGGCTATTAACCGCTGGAGAGTCCTGGCACCTGAAAACACGGAGTGTCAGAAGGTTTGTCTTTCCACCAAGGACTTGCCCCTGAGGTTGGAAAGCAGGAAGCTGGCACCTCGGTTCATCGGGCTGTTCCTTATTGCTAAGGTGGTGAACCCGATGCCGTCTGCCTCCAGCTCCCCTGTTCTATGAGGGTTCAGCCCATTCTTCATGTGTCCTGTGTCAAACCTGTTATATAGTTTTTTCACATGGATTATCCTGACCAGCCCTGAAGGGCATCTGGAATCTGCCCTTGGGGGGTTCTGTCATGATCTTGGCACTGATGTCTGGTCTAATTACTCATTTCACACACCTACTTAGCTTCACCCAGTTCTCATGACCTGTTTATCTGATCCGACCGCAACGGTCTCTATTTAATCAGCCCTCGAATGAGTATATCAGTGCACTTGCTCAAACTTGCCTGAGGAACCTTTAAGGTAGCTATTCAAACTGAGCACCGACTCTGTACTTCTTGGATGATGCAGTTCCCTAAAACTTTGCTGCACTTTTCTACAAACAATCTTTCTGAACAGTCCAGTAATTTGTGTTTTTAAGGTTCACACTATTATCACAACTGATGTTTCAGCCTAAGGCTGAAGAGCAGTTCTGACACAACTGCATTCAAATAATTTTGAGAGGGTTGTTGATTTGCTTCCTGTACACTTCCCGGTTAAAAACTTGTACTTATATTGCACCTTTTCAGGTCAAGGGACTCTGAAGCACTTTACACTACATTCAGTCATTTACCCATTCATGCAAACACTGATGGCGGCAATGCAGATGTTCCCAAGACAGGCAATGCAGGTTAAGTGTCTTGCCCAAGGAGACAGTGACCAAGATAGATAGAACTGGGGTTCTGTTACTCCAACATATGTAAGTTGAGAGGAAATATACCTCTACAGAAAAAGAGGCTCTAGTCTGGAACAATGAAAAAAAAAATGTATCGGAATGCAGATTAACACTCAGAGCTGATCATCACCCCAGGCTCACACCGACTCCGGTCTTACCGTTGCGGTGCGGTGGGTGCGGCCCCGCAGTGATTCCAAGCCATTAAAAAGACGTAAACCTCTCTCACTGGCTGCTGAGCTGTCCGGCTGCGGTTACCGAGACACTCCGGCGCTGCAGAAAATTCCGCAAGAAAGCTATCCTTGCGGCGTGCCGGAGCCCTCCGCAACAAGCTCTCGCAAATATCCATATTTGGGCCGTGTTATCGCGTGAAGTTACGTGAACTCAAGTGAACTTCTGTTAAATCTCCGGACCTGTTGCCGGAGCCGCAGAGCCGCACCACACCGTAGTCAAAAGGGCAGTGTGAGAGGGGGTGTGCGGGAGTTGCGGTCTCCGTCGGCTCGGTAACCGCACCGGAGCCAGTGTGAGCAAGGGGTCAGGCTATAGCTAGACCCTTCTTAACACGAAAGGCATGAAAAAAGTGGAAATGAGGATTGCCTTATGTTCTAATAGACTGATGTGTTTTCAGTATGATATGCAGGACCATTTAAGGAGCCTGAACGGCAGACTATCTCTTTTGTTTTCCCTTACCACCTCTTGTACAGCTGTGGAACCTGAATAGAACCTATATTTGGAGATTACAAAAATCTCCTCACTCCTCAGTACACTGTTTCTTGCAGATTTCCAACTTAAATGTAAAAGAAGACCTGTAATCACTCCCCTGAGGCATATTAATACTTTGGGCTTTACTGCAAAAAGGTTCCTGCCAACTGAAATACAACCTTATTTCCGATTGAAGCATGAACTGACTTTCTAGTCATACCAATTCCATAGTCACTGGGAATGAATAAACATAAATGAACCCAAGTTCCCTCAGAAGAGAATCGCATACCTAGAGCATGAATAGCAACAGGCCTGGAACACACCATCCAGAGGATCAGAGAACTTTGCTCTTAGTTGCAAATGGACCAAATTTTTTATCCCATTCTGTTATAATGTACACTTTCAGGCATTTCACAAAACAGCCAACAATCCTCCTGCTCCAGAGCAGCTTGGCAGGCGTCTTGGTTGCCCATTTCACTGTGTGACTGATACCATGGTAGTCCCATTTGATCATGGAGCCTACAATTTCAAGTTTGGCATTTCTGTGGTGTAATATTAGAGCAAGTGACCAGAAGTTGCTTTTACCTCAAGTACAGATACTGCTGCAGCAATTCTGGATTCTGTCTTTGTATGGGAAGGAAATCTCTGATATAACTGATGATGGACCACATTCACATTCCCCCTTTAGTGGATGAAAAGGGCAGTAGATTAGTAATTATCCAAATTAAGAAGAAAATTGGTGTCCTTAATTGTATCTCAATGTCAAACGGTAAAAAAACCCACAAAAAACAGCGAAGTTTGCGGTTGTAACATTACAAAATGAAGAAAATGCAATGGGTAACAATACTTTTCATACACTCCTAAATGATACACCTTTGTGGATGCACTGAATATTTTGCCATGTTTAAAATATTCAAAATGGCTTCCCAGATTAAAAGAAGGTAAACATAATTTATGTTTAACAGACATTTGAAGTCTTTTTAAGGTTGTTATTCACAGTCTTTCTAATGTTCTTACAATTTTTTAAGGCTCTCCAGAGGACATATGCAGGAAAGACATGGTTGCTGTGTTTCCACAACACCAAATGACTTAGTAATCATGAGTCAGTAACCTGCATAAAAGTGAGTTCCAAACTGACTCACAGCTTAATGACTGTCTGTACTATTTGGCAATATTTACTAAAGCTTAAAGGCACTGGATCATTTATCTAATGATCCTGTGCAAGCAAGATTTATCAGTCATTTAAGGGTTTGAAATGACAACCTTCTTAAAAAAATAAAAGTAAAAGAACAAAAATGTTGGTAAAACTTTTTCATTTTTTTTAAGCAGAGCCTGAATGGACATCAAACATACCAAATTTCTAGGTTTTTTGTTATTGCCGTACCTGTTAGTCGTATTTGATAGAAGTTATATAAATTGTGATGTATTGCCCAACTACTTAAGATTCAGTGTTTGCTCCACAGAGTCTGCCCAAACTTGCATTTTTTACCTCCTAGTCACTTTTCCTGTTTCCCCCTAACATCAGGAGGCAGTTGTTGTGCTGACAGATCTTTTGTCCTCTATGGGGTGAAACTGCTTAAACCACAGGGGATTGGACGACTGAGTGATAAAAACACAGCTTTACACTGTTGAAATGTAAACTACAGCTTTATAGTATAATGACGAAACAAGCAAGCCAGAACATGTACTCTATGATAATGACATTTTTTTAATGCAGTTGAGCCATATAACCTCCTAAAAATAAAAGTGAAATTTGTCACCTTTCTCTAAAAGATTTCACTTATAATTATTTAATTTTGCAATGCATTTATTCTCTGTACAAATACACTATTTCTGATTCCTGATATGTCTCTGTCAGTCATGTCCTTGAGGATTTCTTGCCTGACCTTCTTGCTCTGTGATTTCTTTTTGTCCTTTTACTAATCTTATTTTTTTTAAATACCTTTTTTTTTAAAAGAAGACATCCACATTTGGTTTTCTCCTAAAAAACAACAGACATTTTATCAGCGCTAGAATTAAAGGAGTAACATAGGAATCATATACATACATATCCAGTGAGAAAAAATAAGCATTTGAACACCCTGCTATTTGCAAAATTGTCATCTTAATTACAGAGGTCAAACATTTCCTGTAGTTTTTCAACAGGTCTTCACTCACTGCAGGAGGGATTGTGGCCCATTCCTCCAAACAGATCTTCTCTAGATCAGTGAGGTTTCTGTGCTGTCACTGTTTGAGCTCCACCTGAAGATTCTCTATTGGTTTTAGGTCTGAAGACTAAGGTTAAGGCTAGGACATGCCAGAACCTTAAAATGATTCTTCAAGAGCCACTCCTTGGTTATCCTGGCTACGTGCTTCAGGTCATTGAACTGTTGTAAGACCCAGCCTCGACCCATCTTCGATGTTCTAATTGAGGTAAGGAGGTTGTTCCACAAAATCACACAATACATGGCCCTGGTCATCTTCTCCTTAATACAGTGCAGTCGCCCTGTCCGATGTGCAGAAAAACACCCCCAAAGCATCATGCTACTACCCCCATGCTTCACAGTAGGGATGGTGCTCTTGGGATGGTGCTCATCATTCTTCCTCCAAACAGAATTATTGGAATTATGACCAACAGTGGACCATTTTTCACCAAGCTGCTTGGCAATTTCCCCGTAGCCCTTTCCAGCCTTGTGGAGATTTACAATTTAGTCTTTGGACAGCTCTTTGGTCTTGGCCATGTTAGTAGTTGGATTCTTACTGATGTATGGGATGGACAGATGTCTTCAAAGAGGTGTATTTAATTTAGGAAAATAGATGAAGTGGAGGACATTTTGAAGACAGGTCTTTGAGGGTCAGAATTAAAGCTGATTGACAGGTTTCTAAATACGTATATGCAGCTGTATCATACAAAAAAATTGTTAAAGAAATCATATATTGTGATTTCTGAATTTTTGTTTATTTATTTTTTTAGATTGTGTGTCTCACAGTGGATGCACCTAAGATTACAATTTCAGACCCGTCTGTGATTTCTAAGCGGGAGAACTTGCAAAGCATCAGGATGTTTAAATACTTATTTTCCGCACTGTACATTTTATTTCTCTGGACATTATCTGTTATTCCACTTCAGTAGGGAAACTGAGGTGTACCAAGAGATAATTGACAGACAACTGTAAAAGCATGCAGAGTGGTTAAGGGTAAAATGTTTTTTTTTAATAAAAGAATAAGCTGACTCTGCAAATGTATATCTACAGAAAAAAACTATACTGTTGTTATTAAAAAAACGGCACACTTAGATGAGAAATGGACCACTGAGAAGGTTATCAAAATAATTTACAAATTGTACAAAAAATCACAGGCTATTTAGACTATCGTCTAAATGTTCTCCATAAAAGCAAATCAGTTATTCCGTTTGTTTTAAATCTTAGCCTGTACCGAGGGCTGGGGAAAATGTTAAATGGATGGGACCCATCAGTAGTCAATACATGTTCTGTGTTCAGCAAGAGTTCTCATAAAGCTGTATCGTTTAACTTCTTAAGGTTTTCTTTATTGAAAGTGTTGCATATACGTATTTGGCCATTAGGCAAAGTTCAGGATAAATGGACCAAATGATTATGACAGATAATGCATGTGTCAATGATCAAAGTGATTACTGTTTCGACCGCAATAGGAAAAGTTTGGGAGTAAATAATTTACTAGTGCTCTATTACAACAACAAAAAAAAGTAACAGCTGGTATTGTGTAGCCAAAGCCATGCCATGCCCTCTGAGATCCATAAATGCACCTGTACTTTTCCATCCGTCACGTGTAAAATGTAATTTGAGTCTTCTGCACATGTGAATGTGTGCCCCTAATATTCAATTTATGAAAAGATTGCCAATGAAATATCAAAACAAAATAGGGCATATAGTGTTATCATACTCAAAAGTAAATTAAACATCATATCAACAGTGGTGTATAGTTTAATACGTATATACATATAAAATTGCTTTGAATAAAGGTGCTAAAACGTTTTTCTGCAGAATCACATCATGTTTTAATCTCTGATTTAAAAGTGATAAAATCATGACCCACTATGAACAAATCTGTCAGTAAACAAGCCAATACTTGTTCAGACCTTTTCATCGGTGTTTTGTATTTTTCTCTCTCCTGTTGCTTAGGCAATTATCACCAACATATTTTCAAACATAGATTTTAATGTCCATTGACTGGAACCTCTCAGCCGTTATGACAAGAAATGCCAAACTGCCTTTTGTCCGGTAATCTAGAGAGAAGATATGTAACTTGTTTTATGAGAAAAATGGCAACTTTGTATTTAGATATAGAATCATCAGCTCTCGCAACGTTCTATCAAAGTATCTAGATCTAATTGATAAACAAATACACAATATCAGATAAAAGCTTTTTTCCCAGCTTTTTATTTTTTATTACACTGTCACAAGTACAGAGCAACAAAATTCCCTCTCTGCATTTAATCCATCCCCTTGGGGAGCATTGGGCAGCCACTGTGTTGCACCTGGGGAGCAGAGTGGGGTTAAGGGTCTTTGCTCAGGGACCCAGAGTGGCAGTCTGTGGGAGTGGGGCATGGAGTCACAACCTCAAGGTTCCAAATTCTATGCCCTAACTTTCTATCCCCTAACCACTAAACCGGCACTCCCCTTGAAAGTTTAAAGAGATACCGTCCACACAGCTTATAGATCTTTTTTTAAACATGTAACTGTGGTAAGAGCAATACACCAATACTTTTTATAGTTAATACCTTATGTATAAGGTATTAACTATTACCTTGTATATAAGGTAATAATTACATTTTGGAATATTCCTATTTGAAAATAGAATAATTTTGCAACAACAAAGAAAAATTAGGAGGACCAAGAAACTGATTCACAATTTTGAGAGGAGAACTAAAATTTGCAGAAGCTGATGTATTGGGTAATCAACAACAGACTTCAAGATCCTCTGTTCAAGTGGTGGTGTTTTGCAGCAATTTGTCCTATTCACTTCAATTCAGTTTATTTACATAAGGCCGATTCACAACATATGTCATCTCAAGGCACTTTACACAGAGTTCAACCACAATTATACAGTCATGGTTCAGTGTTTTCTATCTAAGGAGCCCCATAGGAACCATCAACATTCCACAAATTAATGAAGAAAGGGAAGGAGGATGTTTAAATAATCTGTTCTGTCAATTATGATGGGCAATGTGAGACTTTTGGGAGACAAGTTGGAGAAACTCCAGGCCCTAACAAGGACCAAACCAAAATATTGTGACTGTTCCACTGTGTATTTCACTGAATTATGGCTGCATGATCATGTCCCTGATGCCAGCATGTCTCTGCGGAGGTTTTTCTGACAATTTCACAATCAACCCCATTTTTTGCCAGGAAAATGCCATAGCTACCACAACTTAACAAGATACATATATGAAAAAAACATCCAGTTTTTTCTTCCACTAAGGGTCTGGTCCAATATGAGTAGGTGATTGTCTTCTCCTAGTGGTAGTAACAATGACCCATTGTTGCATGTATATGTTTTAGTTAAAGATAACAAAACACAACATCAGAGGCCTGTACCAAGAAGTGAGCTGAATGTACCAGAATCCCTCCCAGTCAGCACGCTATCTCAAACCAGTTTTAGCTGATTACAAACTTGTGAACCCACACATATTAAGGGGCAGGTCCAAGATAGCAGACCAAACACAATCATGCACAGAATGTACAGCACTGTATTTCAACTTTGAGCAACAAAAACACATTTTACAGAAACAAGAAGAGGAAAAAACTCTAGACAAAAAGTCAAACACAGTGGCGGTATCAAAGAGATGCTAAATAGCATGGCAAAGAATTGCTGACTGTGTAATTGCTTAAGTTACACATCAGTGTTATTTAACACAACCATGCATCCCAATCAATATCCTGCATAGTAATCCTACTTTTAAATTCAATAATGTCTGCGCTAAAATAAAGCTGTCAATTGCATCCTAATTCTGGAGCTGCCTTCTTATACTGTATATATATATATATATATACCTTTTGCTCTTGGCATTCTCTTAATGAACTTCAAGAGGTAGTCAACTGAAATGGTTTTCACTTCACAGGTGTCCCCTTTCATGTTAAATAAGTGGGATTTCTTGCCTTATAAATGGGGTTGGGACCATCAGTCGTTTTGTGCAGAACTCAGGTGGATACATGGCTGATAGTCCTACTGAATGGAATGCTAGAATTTGCATTATGGCAAGAAAAAAGCAGCTAAATAAAGAACAACCACTTGCCATTACTTTAAGAAATGAGGGTCAGTCCGTCCTAAATATTGGCTGCAAGTGTCCACATGTGCAGTTGCAAAAACCATCATGTGCTGCAAAGAAACTGACTCACATGAGGACCGCCCCAGGAAAGGAAGACCAAGAGTCTCCTCTGGGAAGAATAAGTTAATCCGACTCACCAGCCTCAGACATCGCAGGTTAACAGCAACTCAGATTAGAGACCAGGTCAATGCCACACAGAGTTCTAGCAGCAGAAACATCTCTAGAACAACTGTCAAGAGGAGACGGTGTGAATCAGGCCTTAATGGTAGAATAGCTGCTATGAAACCACTGCTAAGGACAGGAAACAAGCAGAAGAGACTTGTTTTGCTAAAGAACACAAGGATCGGACATTAGACCAGTGAAGTATTTGCTTCGGTCTGATGAGTCCCAATTTGAGATTTTTTGATCCAACCATGGTGTCTTTGTGGGACGCAGAAAAGGTGAACGGATGGAGTCTACATGCCTGATTCACACCATAAAGCATGGAGGAGGATGTGTGATGGTGTGGGGGTGCTTTGCTGGTGATACTGTTGGTTTTTTTTATTCAAAATTGAAGGCGTACTGAACCAGCATGGCTGCCACAGCTTCTTGCAGCTGCATGCTATTCCATCCGGTTTGCGTTTAGTTGGACCATCATTTATTTTTCAATAGGACAATGACCCCAAACACACCTCCAGGGTGTGTCAGGGCTATTTGACCAAGAAGGAGAGAGATAGGGTGCTGCGCCAGATGACCTGGCCTCCACAATCACAGGACCTTAACCCAATTGAGATGGTTTGGGGTGAGCTGGAAGGCAGAGTGAAGGCAAAAGGGCCAACAAGTGCTAAGCATCTCTGGGAACTCCTTCAAGACGGTTGGAGGACCATTTCAGGGGACTACCTAGAAGATCATTAAGAGAATGCCAAGAGTATGCAAAGTAGTAATCAAAGCAAAAGGTGGTTACTTTGAAGAACCTAGAATATAAGACATATTTTAGTTGTTTCATACTTTTTTTGTCAAGTATATAATTACACATGTGTTAATTCATAGTTTTGATAACTTCAGCATGAATTTTCAATTTTCATAGTCATGAAAATATAGAAAAGTCTTTGACTGAGAAGGTGTGTCCAAAGAATGAAAGTTTCAGCTGATAGTCTTCTGAGCCTGTTTTTGTCAACCACTTTGTGTCCCACCATCTGACTAGCATGTAACATGTTCTGTAACACAACAGTTAACTTTCAGGAGTTTTTTTTTTTCTTGTAGCACATTCCTTTTGCACGTGTATTGGCATCATATGTATTTGCAGCAGTTTTTGTAATTGCATTATTTTTTTGCACTTTGTATCTTACCATGTTGTGTGAATGCAGCATTTCTCCTTTGCAGAATTTTCTTGTAGAATCTGTTTGTATGTTAGTCTCATTTTTTGTGTTTTTTCTTTTGGTCTGCAGTAGTTTTTTTTACTATGTGGTAAACTCATGTATTTGCACAGCCTTTGCACCCCTCAGGCAATGTATATGAGAGTGCTGGTTTTTAAAACGGGTGCTACTCTTATGATGTTTTCAGGCCTGTGACAAGTTACTATGAAACAGTGCTTTGAAAGGTATTTACCCCTTTCCTCCCAACCACCCACTGTTGAAGGCCATCAGCGTGCTGGATCCTGCTGCTCTCTTTGACATTACTTCAGGGACAGGTAGAACTTTGTAAATGGTTGATTGATATTTCCTTTTTAGATTTGTTTTACACTTGTCTATAAATATAAGGGATACTGGTGCTTGGTTGGGATGGTATGACGGCTCTGACTGAATTCTGAAAGATTTCCCAAATTTTGAAATCCAATAGTTTTAGTGTTGGGAGCTGGAGAGATTCCCATCTTTCTCCAGCAGAGTCCGCCGTGGATCCTCTGAGGGAGCCTCCTGCACAGCTGCAGCTCGTCAAGGATCATCAGAGGATCCACTATATAAGCTGTCTTCAGACTTTGCCTCAACGCCGCAGTGTTGTTCCAGTTGGTCAGCGCTAAAGCCCAGATCCTCAGTGTTTCTCCATGACTTTGAATCCAGTCTGGATTCTAACTACTGTCTCTGTTTTCCAGGAAACCCGTGCCTCCTCTGTGAGATCTCTGGAAGAGCTAACCTGCCGAGTCGACCCTCTGAGCCAAACCCTGAAGATTCACAGAGAACCCCCAAGCAGCTCAGGACTAGAGCTGGAAAATCTAAGCCAAGGTCTGTTCAAGCTAAGACGTGAGACGCTGAAGCAGCAAACGGACTCTGCTGATAAACTCTTCTCCAGAACCAACAGTGACTCTCCCAAGATTAACCTGAAGAACCCTCAAGGTACAATCAGTGAACCAGTGGAAATCAAACCCTGTCAGCAGTCACTAACTGTGCTGTCTCTCACGCAGACTCCGGTGAACCAGTTCCCAGGCCCGAACCAGAATCAGTACATTCTGTGTGTTTTGTGCTTTAATAAACTGTTCAACTTTTCATCCTTGTGTCCGTCAGTGGTGTTCTGCATAACTGGGTCTCCTTCAGTGAACCCATCATGACATTTAGTTCTAAAGAAGAGCATGAAAAGTATCTGTTGCAGGTCCAGCAGATTCCAAAACAGCTTCTTCCCCACTGCCATTAGACTGCTGATTGTTGAGTAAAAAAAATAAAATGCTGAATGCTGAAAAAAATGTAAATCATATCTCAGTCCTATGTCTACATTTGATCATCATGTTACCATTTGGTCACTGAGGCACTTAAAAAAATGGAAATGTCTTGAGTTTGACTTACAAAATTTCATTTGTATACACCCTGTGAGTACAAAATGACAATAAACTTTGTCCAAGTAAGTACGTAAAAGCAGAAGGGGTAAGCTAACAGTGCATGGGAACAGCATATGCGTATGATGGGCAGGCTTCCTCCTTGTCCTTTCTTTCATATTTTTAAAAGTCTCATCTGTTGTCTCTGGCGTTTGATACTCAAAATGATGTTTGTGTTGGTTGATTTTATGTTTTTTTCTTTTATTTTCGATATTGTTTTTACCTATTTATTGATTTTATATTGTTTTTTACCTGATGGATATCAAAACTAAAAAGATCTGTTTTTGATTAACTAAGACACTCAAGAACATGGTATAAAGGGCAGACCTGGGTAGTGCTCTGGCTAGTTTCGCTCAGTAGTTAACAGCTTAGGCTCTTTTACAAGACTTTAAACTGTCAACAACCATCCATTTTGTACAAGTGCAATAACTTGTTTTCTTTGTCTAAAATATCTACAAAAATTTTTTTGTAAGCTATTCCATTTGTCCTCACCTGCCCTCAGACTGAGACTGAGAATTATTTAGTATTTTGGGCTACTTAAGGTCACCGAATAAAAATTTAAATAATATAAAATATAGTCAATGATAAATTGAGACACCAGAAAGGGTTTGATTCTTATGAAACGGGTAAAAAAAAAAATTGAGTGGGATTGCTATATTGTGACATCATGAGAAGGGGCTGGGCACAGAGCACATCTGCTACCTACAGTATATCGGTCTGGCTGCTGGGCTAGCCAAGCTGAAAGGGCAGAAGAACTTGGAATCCCTAGTCATAGCTGTTTTGAACCTGTCCAAGCACTACGGGATTTCCCACTGCAATTTGCTGCAGCTGAAAGTGGATAAACAGCTCGGCAGGAGGAGAGACCACCACTTGATTGTATTGACTGTTTCCAAGCTGTTTCCCAGATTAGCTTCTCTGATTGCACCATGTCAAGCTGCAAAAGTTTAGATTTCCCTAACTCTAGCATTTACCACTTTGCATGCATTTCAGACACTTTGCATGAAAGTCAGATTCCCCTGATGCTCAAATTGCATTCCCCATCAGACCACGGGTGCAGATGGTGTCCGACACAGAGTCCTTAAGTTTCATGAGGAGCAACTCTGAGGGATTTTGAAGTACCTCTTCAACCACAGTTTGACCCAGGTTGAAGGGGTACAGTTGCAGGGTTATGAAAGACCTCTTGCCTTTTTACAGTTCCTAAAAAAACTCTACAATCAATCCTTAATGACTGTACAATCTTCATAAATGGGATTTTGCCCTGATGGTCCACCGGATCAGTACAACTGACTAGCAAAAAAGTAGTGGTTGGCTGTTATCAGCGCTAACTTGCTGCGTTAACGACAAACTCTTACTGGGCTTAAAAATGTATTATTCTATTCTCACAGTTGGGCTGTGAGCTGGGTCTATACTAATGATGACTTTCACCTTGATATTCTGGCGCAAATGTATATCTGGGGTGGATGTATATCTGAGTAGCAAGAACTAATCAGTCTTCCAGCTTTTGTAGGAATAATGGGAAATTGCCACATTGAACATGACATGCTGACATGAATGCAGCCACTGTATAAGCACAGTTCTATCAGCCAAGCTAACCAATCTCCTCGCTCAGTGGATAGCCACAAGCTGCCAGCCCATCAGCGTGACTGATGGGTTTGAGCTTGTTTTCCAGGTGGCCACAGGTGACCCATTTACAAACTACCTGTGAGGGGAACTATCATGAGGAGAATACATGATGAGCTCGCCGTGGAGAAAGCCGCGAAAGATGAGGAATTGATCGAGGCAAAGTGTGTGTCAGATATATTGTGTCAGATATATTGTTAAAGTGGGACATCTATAATTGGAAGTGCGACACGCTATTTTTGCAGCAAAAACATGGTAATAATGAGCAAAAAAAGTATTTTTAACCTTGTCAAAATCTTAAGTAAGAAGACTAAGTTACCTGTTATTTTTTTGCAAACATAAAAAGTAAATCTTTTCTTTAAAATTCTGGAGGTAGCACACACATATCCCGAATGCTTTTGGCAGAAATGAGCGATTTTTATCTTCATTCATTTAGATTAATTCCAATATTACAGTGAGATTGATCTAGATTAAAATAATGAATCTATGCTCACCACTACAAAAAAAGCAAATGTTAGGAAACTTTGCAGTTTGCTAACTGTAACAGCTGCTTCTACAAACGTTATTTGGATGGAACTGAAAACACTATAAGGCCTATGTTCTATGATTTCTCCAGTGCATTTAACATGATAAAACCAGAGTTGCTTTGTCAGAAATTCCTAGAAGACTAGGAACGTTGGCCTAAACAACTACCTGGATCAAAGACTACCTATAAAACAGATTGTGAGGGTGAATGATTGTGTCTTAATAGGTACTTAGGAGCACAAGTGCACCTCTGCAGCACCTTCACAATGAGGAAAGTACAAGGGACTGTACTCAACATTCCTTTTTGCTCTATACACTTTTTATTACATGACAGAATCCTGTTAATGGCAAAAACTCTCAGAAGACTGAGTATATCATAGATGGACAAGAAGTTGAGTTAAGAGGTCTGACGGACCACTTTGTGGCTCTGTTAGAGTAGCAGCAATAGAGCAACTAAGTTGTGCACAATAAGCTAAAAAAAAACGGGATGGGGGCAGGCTCTGTTTTGTGAACTTCTCCAGAACATTTTGAGAGGATTTAACAAATATTAACAAGCCAAGATTATTGACAATAATATACTAACATACTAAATATCCTTTTTATCAGATTGTTGTACAAAAACACAGTCACAATCTTAAGTCAGAGACTTTTCCAGATCATATAGATCACAATATAGGAGATTCTTCATGCATACAATCTCCAACATCTACACCAACTTGCTCAAGTAATCCCTGTGAGTTACAACAAATTTAAACTTCTGCTTTGAATTATTAAGATTTTTTATCTTTTATTTTATCAAACCCAGTGGTACACCAGATTCACTGTAGACAAAAAATGAGAAGTTTAGCCACTATGATAGGGATAGTTTTTTTGGAGAAATCAATGGGTCTTTCGAACCTGAGATTATAGTACCAACTGGGACAAGTTGTGGTGGCAACATCATGCTATGGGTCAGGCTTGGTTTGGAGTGGACAACAGATTTCAAATTTGCTAAGAACTTCAAACAAACATCAGTCTATATGGTTTCAACATTGGATAAAATGTCTTTTTAAATTATTATTCCAAATACAGAAAAAAAAACTTGCTGTTAAATGGATAGAAAAGTTAAAAATTCCTAGAATAGCTCTGATTCCAATTTTATGTAATGTATTGATCATCTTTAAAAGCAAATAATTTGCCAGAGTACCTATAATTCGATTGAACTCTAGCAATTCTGGCTAGGAGAGCTGTTATATGTATTGCTGGAAATAAACCAGGGACTTATTAACAGAACAAAAAGCATTTGCCTGAAGTGCAACTAAAAATGTGTATATTTGAAAGTTGATTTTCTAAACGAATTGTAAAATGTTGAATTTTTATCTTGTATGATTATGCAATCCTGAAAGAGACTAATTAACACAACGATAAAGGCTGTTTTTTCTCAATGGAGCCTTATTTTCATTTCTACTCCACTGAGAAACTAACACATTTGAACTTTTCTGTAAACCTAGCTTAAGTAAATGTTTTAGCAATAAAAAGGGCCAGTTTTGGCCTTTGAACCTCTGTTTATACCTGATAAGACAGCAGTCCTTGAATTTGTTTGATCCTTTTGAAATTTCTGCTGTGAAGGTTTAGGTGTGTTCAGACTTAACAGTGATACAGGATCCAGTTGAAATATATATTAATTATTATTATGTTTGCATTGTTACAGATGTAGTTATAAAACAAGAAGTATTAAATGCATACAGTAGATACAATTTTGTTTTGCTTGCTTTAGAGAAGTAGGTCTGATGAAGTAGGACATTTACCAGCTTATATCTGATGAGTAGTGAATGCTTAACCTACTTCTTTAGTCTGTTTGGTCTCTTGTATCCAAAATATGATTGACAGGCATGTAACCCCAATCCACTCCAGCAGGTTAACACTGAAGACATGATGGAGTTTTTTTTAGCTGTAAGTGTGTAAAGTCCCCAAACTATGCAGCAAAATTAACTTTTACAGACAGAAGCTTAATATTCCATGTTCATTGGAGCTGGCGTTTAAATAGAAATGGTTTTGTTTACAGGGAAAATCAGATTTGTTTTACCTTGAAGGGAAAAAGTTTCCCTAAGAATGTTTTCACCTTTACAAATTTTTTACACTGTAGTTTTTCTTGCTTAAATGCTGAGGATCATTTTTTTAAAGATTTTCAAATAATAGTGAGTAAAAAAGAATTTAAACTAACCTCTCCTCATAAACGTTGCTATTGTAGCATGTTTTCTCTATCTATAGGCAATGACTGTTACTGAGGTTTGCTGCCTGAGATAAGACCCTTCAACCCAGATGTCAAGGACTTTTTTGTTTGTCTATTTTTCAGTTTCTTCAGATCTGGGCATTATGTGTAACTTTAAGATCTCATGCCTAATTCATGTTTTAAGATGTTTCCTGCTTAAGAGGTTGAAAACCATAGTAAATACAGCTACTTTTTCAGCTTTTATCCCTAAAGCAACAATTTGTCCTTATAAAACTGCATTTTTCTTTATATTTAGGTAATGTCTCTTGTATTAATTTCTCGTGGATGATCAGAAGTATTACATTTGGATTAAGATGGTAAACACTGTTTCACAGCACAATTTCATTACAGCAAAACATCAGATCCTATAAGAGTGTCTTGTTTTCGATACTTTTGAGCTTTAGTTTCCGCTGTTTTTTTATGCTTCCTGTTTAACCTTGCCAGTCCTGCAGAGGAATCTCCCAGCTGTTAACTGACTGCCGCATGCCAACAGCCTTTACACAGCAATTGTAAGTTGAACATGCAGAGAGGACACATGACCTTATTAGGCTTTGTTATAAGCTGTTAGAGTTCTTGTTTATACAGTATTTCCTAGATAACACATGGCGTAAGAGCAAGGATAGGGTAGAACAAATCGGCATTTAAATAGATTTTCCCAGAGAAAGAAAGGCCCTAGCAGATGTAATAGTTTTGTATTTCTATTTCTGTTTGTTAAGAAATGTATAGAAGATATAAAAATGTATATGACATCTCTTCTTTTTAACAGTGGATAACAGATGAAAGCCCACCCACAGTAAAAGGGCTGAACAGTCCTTCTTCTCTTAAATGTCATCTGTGTCTTCAACATGAATACGAAGTGTGTGTGTGTTGGTGTGTGTGTGTGTGTGTGAGAGACATTCACTCATTCTGACTCCACAACACAACCCTGGTCTGTGTGTGTGTTAGTGGGCAGGGAGTAGTGGAAATTTACAGTCTCCTACGTTGGTACCTGGTTTGACTGTCACAGTGAGGCTGCGTCCAATCTCTACTTTGGATTTAATTGTCTTTAGCCAAGGGGCGGGCCATGCTGTCAGCTCTGCTTCTTGTGACCCGTGTGTGCATAAAGGCATTCAGTACAGAGGAATGGTGACAGCTGAGAGGATCACTATACATAGTCTCAGCCATGAAGGAAATGTAAGTTTTCACATTGTTTGACTTTGCATGTTTTCAGTGAGAAATGTTCATGTTTGCATAGATTATAAGTGGTGAAATTAAAAGCAGTTTGATTATATTTATGGTACTATTTGTGAGCACATTCCATTGTTTGTTTTCCTTTGGTTGAAAAAACGTGATTGAAAGAGAGACTTTACATTTATTACATCTTTTGTTCTTTCTACATTAAAAACCCTAAATATCTTTTAAATAAATATGGGTTGAGTCACTATGTCCCCAATGACAGTTTCCAAATGGCAGGCAGGCAGGTGGAGGCGAATACACTGAGCAAGTTAGAGGAAAAGGAGAAGAAAGGATAAAAAGGAAGGCAAACAGGATGAGAAACAGAGTGTGCGAGATCTGATCCAGTTACATAAGCAGGTTTGAGAATGCAAAGCAGTTCGAGTTGACTTGTCATGCACAACAGAAGGGGAGAAATCCCTGAAATGATAGGACACAGTGAGCAACACAGTGCCAATTAACCAAGGAGGTTCATGGTTCTCAGTGGGAATGTGAGAGTTGGTTTCTGGTCAAAGTATCCATTCATTGGAGGGGGGATACTTTTCTTTTGAAGCCGATGATGAATCTGTTTGTAATACTCACATCCAACTTCAGTTTGTCCTTAGTACATTGTTAGGTCCTCACTCTGTTTGCTTTTTTGCTGCATATTTTCTTTTGTCTAAGCCTCCTGTTTTGACATTCATTTGGTGGCAAACATGGAGTTAAGAGGAAGCACTTACTTCTCCATTTGTGAAAAAAGAGAAGGAAGTTGCTCTTACAACAGGGTTTTTTTTTTTATAAGAAACCTCAGCTCTTAACATTCTTATTATTGTTCAATTATGTTGAAACTTAACTTTATTTTGTATTTTGGCTCACTTTTAATGGTTTCTTTTCTGTGATCAGGTTCATGTGCGAAAATCAAACACCATGGTCAGAAATAGCGAAGCTTGTCTTTCTTGGAAAGGCGTTTTACAGTGTAAACACCAAAGTAAACTTAAGCTGTAGTGGCTTCCTGAAACCCACTGATTTGCTAATGTGGGAGGATTATTTGACACCTTAAATTTGACCTACATACATCTAAGACATAGCGGGCAGAGGACATTTTTCCTTTAGGTTCTGCTTAGATCTGAAAGGCCTGCCCTTCCTTTTCCTTTAGTCACAATAACCCCTCCTCCTCAGAAGCATATTCTTTGGAAAACTCCGACCACGATGTGTACCAACATGAATATCTTGGCTATTGTTCTAGGAAAAAATGTTATGCTGCTGTTTGGTATTTGTTATGGTGTCATTTGTGGTACATAACTGAACATATTTTCCTTATTTCTCTTATGTTTCTCCTCAAACTCCTTAATGTCCAGTCTGAATGACCTCCATACAGTTTCCCAGATTAGAGAGATTACCGGCATTTCTCTGTATCCCATGTGCTCACACAGCACGCTGTAGGGCAGTCAGCAAACAGTATTATCTGCCTTAATGCTGCTCCCTGTCCGATGTTATCCTTCTCACCTCTGTGTCTCCGTTCGTTGCCTCGCTGCCTCATATGTTTTTCTTTTATTTTCCATCAGCATGGCATCAAAAGAAAAAATCAAATGTCTAAAAGACTTCCATAAGGACACCTTCAAACCTTCACCTGGGAAGAGCCCTGGCACCCGACCTGAGGATGAGGCTGAAGGAAAGGTTCCTCAGAGGGAGAAGTGGGCCAGTAAGCTCGATTTTGTCTTGTCCGTGGCCGGAGGCTTTGTTGGATTAGGAAACGTGTGGCGCTTTCCTTATCTTTGTTATAAAAACGGTGGAGGTAGGTAAAAAAAATCAAAAAGTAATATAAAAAATTGTAACTAGGCAATAAAATGCTGATGTAGACATTACTCCCCGGCCATTTTTTTCTAGGTGCATTCCTCATCCCCTACTTCATCTTCCTTATCGGAGGTGGCCTGCCTGTTTTTTTCCTAGAGGTGGCACTCGGTCAGTACACCTCTGAAGGAGGGATCACATGCTGGGCCAAGCTCTGTCCTATCTTCACTGGTTAGTTATGAACAAACACATCTTTACCTAAAGAAGAGACAATATTTGTCCATATTAGAATTGTGTTTTGATTTCCATCCTGTCTCTAAACACTCATCATGTGAACAATGTGTGATTTCCTTCATTGCAAAGCAAAGTTCGACTGCTCTAGTCACCATATTTTGGTGAATGGTTAAGAAACATTGTTTACCAGCAATTCCTTAAACAACATGATTTTGTGGACCCTATATGGGTTTAGCTTAGACTGTACATGTTTTAACTGGGTAGGAGCATGTAGAAATCTGTCTAAATGCAATATGCTTGAGCTGAATGAATATAAACTATTATGGTTAATTTTTGTTCATTCAACTCAATATTCATGCATGTTAAGGGAGCAGTGAGTCCTAAAACACCTTTTTGACCCACGTTTAAATGAGATGTCTTTGCAGACTTTAGCAATATTTTTATTTGAACAGACAGTAAAAATAAGGTATTTTGTCTCATGTCTGTGAAATTAAGGGTGAGAGATGAACTTTTAAATGATGTCTACCTGGGTATCAACATGTTTAAAAGATGTTCTGAAAAAGATCAGTCAAGCAAATCATGACTTTCATTTCCTTTCCGGGGAGATGTTTTAAAAGGATTTTTGTATAAAAATAATTTTAGTATATTACTTATTCCTAAACAAGGAGACCAACCACGGAACCTTTAATAGCCAAAAGACAGAAGTTCATCCTTCAATTTTTGGACAGTAAATTAAATTGTTTTGATCTTGTGGGAGATCGTAGATTCTGAAAATCCTGAAGTTGTTTGTGCTGGTATTGAGATAAATCAAAGAAGTTACGGGTTTGAAAACAACGATAAGAAATAAAAAAATCTTCACGTTCCTTTAAAAGTACAAAGTCCTTTTAAAAATTCTATAACATGTTTTTTTAAGCCTTCCAAAGTCTATTAGTCATATGATGAAATAATGCCTTCGGCAGTAAAAAACAACAGCTTGTTCTTAAATATTAGGTGTTTTTTCTAACCCACAAGAATGAGACCTGCCTTCCTATATGGCTGCCACCCTTTTCATGACACTGCCTTATTACACCCCTTTAGGCTCCTCTTTAGGAAAGATAAACAGAGTTCAAAACCTCTTGCAGCTGAAAAAATAAATTTTAATGACTAGCTTAAAAAAGAACAGTAGCCTTTATTGTGCAGCTTGGATGCCACTTTATCTAAACTTAGACTAGAAATGAACATGGTCTTCTACATATCACCGCTTGCCAATGGGAGGTTTTTATCAGGCAGGCAGTAGATGCTTCCTGGGGAGGGTGGGTAACGACAGCTCTATGTACACCGGTCATGGCCGCTTGTTTTCCAGGACAGGGAAGGCAGAATTAATGAGGATTGCTCAGGCATGCGTGAATTAAGCAAAATCCCACTTTGCACATCATTTTGATGATGTAATACAGTAGCATTGTAACATAGTTGAGAGCTATGAATTTTGCATGATATGGGCCCTTTAATGTCATCAAAGGATAATTTCCTTCAGTTATTTTAAACAGAAACCATTTCATTTAATTTCTCTTGTGAATTTTAAGCAACATTTTGAAGCGGTAGCAAACTAGAATGGACTGCAGATCAGGAATCCAGAGGTATGCTGCAATTGGGCAAGTTGTACATGCTTTGTCATATCATCTCTGTATGGGAGGTAACAGTGCCAATTCCAGCTTTCTAATGCATGTGTTCGGGTCTGTTATGTCAGAACTTTTGCAACAAATATGTTTCCATCTCCAGTTTAGGGCATATAATTTTCGAAAAAGTCACAAAAACCCTCAAGTGATATTTAGTCGGTTGATTCTAATTTAGCCTTTTCCATCAAGCTCTTCTAATGAGAGTCTTTAAATTAGTCTACAGAAACATTGATGGAAACACATCTAGAGAAGAATGTAGAGTTGCCCCTCACCATGCTAACCAGTTGGCTGAAAGAAGGATTTGCCTGGAAAATAAAGGAGCTCAAGCATCAAAAGAAGCCTGCTCTTAATCTCTGTGAGCAACTTAGCAGATAGCCTGACTATTTCACCAGTTCCTATTAGATAGTGTGTTTGTTACTCTACAGCAGGGGTCTGCAACCTTTCATATCCAAAGAGCCGTTTTGCCCAGAGTCTGACCAAGTAAAAGTTTTTTAGAGCCGCAAAATATAACATGACTTTTTCTTGAAAACCTTTTTTTTTTAATCTTGTATAGGAAATCTCAAACAATCAACAATTCATGTATTTTTAATGTTAAAACATATAATTTTCAAGCTAATTCATAGAAAAATGTCTCTTAAAACATATTTCTCGTTCTTTTAATCTCATTCTTTTCCATCTTATAAAAAACGCTAAAGCTATTGATACCGGTATATATTATAGTAAATTATTTGGCTCTTTATATACATTTTAACTACTATTAAGAGCCGCTGGAGAGGGTCCAAAGAGCCATATGTGGCAAAAAGGGATTTGGCTGTATTTTTCTCAGGGGTTTACTGGGGGAATCCCATGCTAGTTGATAAACAATAACACGTCACATGAAAAGAAAAGTTCATTTACTGCACTTTGTCTTCCTGCGGGGGTGGTGGTGGTGGTGGGGAGTGCTTAAGTAAGCAATCATGTGTTTAAGGTGTTTACTGTACTAACCATTCATAGAATCCAGCAATTTTCCCACACGTCCTCTAGACAAAGTCAAGTGTAGGCACACCTGCACCAGCACTGACATGCTCTTCAGTTGGCAATCGGCATGTGGAAATGAGGAGGTGGGTGTGGGGCTGACGGAGATGATAAGTTTAAAAATACTCCGGAGTGGTGGAAGAGTACGGGGAGGTGGGGGTCTGGTGTTCAGGTTCGAAGCAAAGTCCTCTAAAAATAACAGAAATACACCAAGGGCTACAGTTGAAAGTCCATTCCAGCTTGGGACATTTCCCCCAGTTTTTTGTTAGCCATTAGAGCCAGCTGCTGGAGTTTAAATAAAGCTTAGCCCAGACCTTCTGGTTTCACTGATGCTTGTTTAGAGAGGTGTCATCTCTATTACTGCAATATCATTGAAAACTACTCCGATAACACTGCAGGAGGTGTGAAGTCCGCTTTAGTTCAAGAAAGATATTCAGGTAACTTCTTAGAAAAGACAGCTGCTTACGAAAATAAAACCACAGAAAATTATGCTTTTTAAATTTTAGCATTTTGATCAATGCCATCACTATCATTGTCCATGAGTGACTTACAGTTAAACATGCTGGATCACTGAAAACCGGAAGGCGTTTATCTAATTTCTCCCCAATATGACCTGGAGTGTATTTATATTAGTATTATGGAGCTTGAAAACTGCTTTAAAATGCAGATTTAAACTGTAGTTTTTTTAAGGTATTCAATTAAGAAATATTTTAAATATCTTGCAGGTATCGGCTACGCTTCCATCGTGATTGTGTCTCTTCTCAACGTCTACTACATCGTGATCTTGGCCTGGGGACTCTACTACCTCTTTCAGTGCTTTCAGCCCGAGCTTCCATGGGCGAAATGCAAGCAGCCGTGGAACACAGAATACTGTGTTGAGGACACAATCCGCAAGAACAAGACCCTCTGGCTGGCAGCTAATATTACTAACTTCACCTCCCCAGTCACAGAGTTCTGGGAGTGAGTATTTACCAACAGCATGGCCAGCTCACACAGACAAATACACACATGTATGAGAAAAAATTGACATAACACTACCTCTTTATCTTTGTTGCGTAAACCTGTTTGAATAGGCTCAATTCTTGCACAATACAGTTTTGTAATAATTTCAGTTTTCAGCCATTGAGTACATTGAGTTCCTTACACCTCTTAATCTGGTTCATTCTCCAACTTTAAAAACTTTTAAACTCTGTTTCCTGTGCCAGAGCTGCTGAGCAACACAAGAAGATCTGGGCATGTGTTTGTTTAATATGCTTCCCTGTACTTTTAATAAGCTTCTCGTGATATTGCTCCATAGTTAACCCACATACTTGAGTGTTTTTTAAAGATAACACCTGTTGTGTCAAATCTTCTGCATTGCTGTTAACGTGTCCTGCACTCATTTGCTCTGCAGACGCAACGTCCTCAGTCTCTCCACCGGCATTGAGGACATTGGGCCTCTCAAATGGGACTTAGCCCTGTGTCTCCTGGCAGTGTGGGTTATCTGCTTCTTCTGCATCTGGAAAGGGGTCAAGTCCACAGGGAAAGTGAGTGCTGATGCAAGTAGGCACACATCCTGTAGGTATTGTGTTGCCTGGATGCTATTTGGTCTTTTGTTTTGTTCCCTCGCCAGTGAAAAAAACATTGTTGCTTGGATAAAGGCAACTTGCAGGGACTTAGGATCAATGAGACATCAAGCCTTTGGTTTTCCTGAAAACAACTTCCTTATCATTCATGCTGTGGAGTGTAAACAAATGTGTGTTACTGCTTTGAAGCATCTTTGAATCCGTCAGGGAAAATGGGCCATTTAGGAGAGAAAGAAAATTATTAACTCTATTTAAAGCTGTTTGCACCTCTGATTTCCCTATTGCATTGTACAATATGTTGTTTGACTGTAAAGTTAAGGAAGGGTACATTTCAATTAAGCTTACAGTTGTTTCCTTCACTGTATATTAAATGTTTTTTTATTGTTTTTGAAATTTTTAAGCAACATTCTCCATCCTATCTAGGTGGTGTACGTCACAGCTACTTTCCCATTTGTGATGCTAATCATTCTGCTGGTACGTGGTGTGACCCTGCCTGGAGCAGCTGAGGGCATAAAGTTTTATCTTTACCCTGACTTGACCCGTCTCCAGGATCCAGAGGTAGGATCAAAAGAAATTCCTTTATAATTGGGAAAATGTATAAAGAAAGTATTCCAACTTTTCTACTGAAAAGGAAATTAGAAGATGAATTTGTACATAACGAAATATTTTCCACAAAGTCTCTGCTCTTCTCTTGGCACACAGAATAAAAAAATAAAAAAAAAGAAAAATACTGAAGAAAACAGCTATGAGAGATGCCCCAAACAGACATGTAGTGGCATATACAGGTTAAAAAATAAAACTGAAACAAAAATTTTTAAAATTCTTTAAAATTTAATTAGTAGTATGAAAGATAAAGAGCCTGGAAAATATTTTCTATATTTTTACAAAAATATTAATTTTTATCCAATTCTAAGTAAACTTAGTTCATCAAACAAAATATTGCTAATTGGTGTGTTCATAGACCCAAATGATTTGAGTTCTGATTGTTGAACTATTCAAAGAACTGAAATATCTAGTGCTTATTTATATAGCTTAATTCAACACAAAGACCATTCAATGTGCTTTGTATAAATTAAACGATAAAATAGAACTTAAGTAAAAGCAGAATAAAAGAAAGTAAAGAGTTTGGGTACATTTGGGGTATTTAGCTAAAAAAACGATCAGGTATGCAAGGAAAAAATCTAAACAACTCTAATATTTGGATAGTCAATTGCCAAATGTTTTGCAATTATGCTGTATTTGATTCTCTTGCAAGGTCTAATTTCAGATGTGAGAAGGAAAATCCCAAATGAGTAGAGTTAATGGAGGTTAGAGGAAAAGGGAAAAGTAGTTGTACTCTGTGACCAGAATATTTGTCATTAGCAACATCAGGCAAAAAGTTGTTTTCCCTTTTTTTATTCTGTCCATTCAAACTGTAAATATTCAAAGTGATTGTACAGTTCAGTCCTACATCAGAATATAGGAAGTATTTTTCCCAGTAACATTCAAAATGTTCTATGCACATCAGTTGTATTGAATCTGAATAAGGATTATGGTGATGAATTTGGAATTTCTAAGTAGAAGTCCAGACTTCCTTAATTTTTTTTTTAATTAGAGTTCTAAAATCATAATTGGAAATCTGATAAGACCACATTATAAATGTTCATTGCATCAGTGACATACCTTTCTCTTCCAACAGGTGTGGATCGATGCAGGAACCCAGATCTTTTTCTCCTATGCAATCTGCCTGGGTGCCATGACGTCACTGGGGAGCTACAATAAGTACAGATACAACTGCTATAGGTGAGCTGGGTTTTTGCAGGGAGGAGCGGAACTGTAATAGTGACAGCAACACTCTGTCAGAGACGCTTGCGTGAAAAGAAAATAGGAACTTCGGTTCCACCTGTGTTCATTAACAACCTCCATGACATATGTGTGACATAGGGACTGTTTGCTGCTGGGAGGCCTCAACAGCGGTACCAGTTTTGTGTCTGGCTTCGCAATATTTTCCGTCCTGGGCTTCATGGCACAAGAGCAAGGGGTGGACATTGCCGATGTGGCAGAGTCAGGTACGAGGGTCCAAGGTGATGGCAGCAGTGATGGTGGGCGCTGCTGCCTAAAGAACGACAAAAGACAATTGGAAATGTTAAATTCTTTGGCAAATTTATAGGAGAAAAAAAAAACAGTAGTCCATAGTGTTTTGCCAAAGTTTCGGATACAATAGCGCTCGAAAGTACAGGTATCGGCAATTGCACACTCCTTGAATAAAGCCCTCAAAGTTGAAAAAAAAAAAGGCTTGTCCCCCATTTACTGAGAACAAACTACTTCGCATTGATCAACCGCTGTGTGTTAAAGCTACACAATGAACTGCTGCAATAAGGAGCTCCATCTACAGTTTGTCTCACAATAATCCTGCACGTGCAGTTTAGTAGCTCCATGTTCTTCTGACCAGTGGACACTGCTAAGAAGATTGGCTGTGTACTGAATGAATCTGACTGTACATGGGAACTTGCACTCTGAGGTTGATCATTTTGGACCAGCAGCACTGCCATGTAAACCTATTTCTTCTAACATGCTTTGGATCTAATGAGGTGGATGCCACTGGATCTTTTGCTGTTGTCCTGTATTTACTACATTGCCTTGCAAAACTATTAATACTCCAAATAGCCTTTCACAATTTGTGACATTACACCTTTAAATTTTAATGCATTTCATTGGTATTTTATTTGACAGACCAAGATAAAATGGGAGTGTATGGAAATGGATGCACGGTTTTCAACAACTTTTACCTACAAAAGCCAGAAGAATGACCTGCATCTGTTGTTCATCACGTCTCAGACTCTAGATGATGGATTTCTATTCTACACATAATGTAGACCTTTGATTACATAAATTGAGGCTATAATGAAGCTATAAATAGTACAATTCTGGAGGGTAAGATTTTAAAAGCTGCTTTGGACTTGGGTGGATGTTCACCTGGAAGGGGGTAGGAGTTAGAGGTGATTATTTTCTTTTTTTGGCAAAGGAAAAGTGGAAATTAATGGCTACAGATGTTGTCATTCAGTCTAACTAACCTTAGGCTATTTGGAAGAAATTTCAGTCTTCATATATGCAAAGCATATAAAAACCTGTTTGGCATGTAGAAAATTGTTTTGTTGGAATTGCTGCCAAACAGCATTCTAAAAAGCATAGACGAAAGGAAGCTGAATACAAATGAACTTCTAACCTTTTCAGAGTTTTAGTTTAAAAAGCAAATACATTGATTAAAAAAGCCTTAAAAAAAACAAGCAAAAACTCAAAATTATACACCACTTTGTGTTAAAAATCCCAATTAAATACGTTGAAGTTTGTGGCTGTTATTAGACAAACTTTGAAAAAGTAAAGGAGTGCAAGTACTTTTGCAAGGCACAGTACATGAAATTTAAAGGAAATGTTTTAAGGAATGTTTGATTGTGTTTACTTATAAATACAATGCTGTTGGGATTCATCTAAATTTTGCCAGTAATAAATATCATTCTGTGGTTGCATAGTAATCTTCACATCAAAGCACATGAACAAAATGATTGATAGAAGCAACCTTATGTGCTTTTTGCTTGTCTGTTCAAATGAGGTTCAATTGCTGACTCTGTATCTGATGCTGATGCTGACTCTGTAATATCCTGTTGAAGTGGCCTACTTAAGTTGTGTTATTTCAGATTCATGTTATTCCCATTGTTCACAGTAAGTACCAACATGAGGTGTAGCAAATGTCAGTTATCAAATGCAATGGCTATGAGCTAATGCTAAGACTGAGTAGTAGTGCTGTGACCCTGAGAAAGGGAAGATTATTCATAGAAATGTTAACCCACATAGAACGCTACATGTCTGTATTTTCTTTGCTTAAAAAGTTGTTAGAAATCAGCATACCGGTACATAAGAAAATTGTGGCATAATGTGAGTGTTGTAGGTTATGCAGAATGTAAAGGGCATTAAATGCTCCACTGATTTGCTAATGTACATTAACCCATATGGAACAATTTAAACATGAAGTGACCCTGCAAGCTCTGTGGTATCTTGTATATCATTTAATCTTCATTTTTTACTTTAAAAATGCTGAATACCAAAAGGTGTTGCCATATTATATATTTGTAGTTACAGCATTTGTAAGACTTATTAGACCTTTGTTTTTGTCCAATCAAATGGACAGAAGTATTAACCAAGTTTTCCCCCCCTTACCCCCTCCCCTCTTTGTTCTCCTTCCAGGTCCTGGCTTGGCCTTCATTGCCTACCCTAAGGCTGTGTCTATGATGCCGCTGCCAACACTGTGGGCTATCCTCTTCTTCATCATGCTGCTTCTGCTGGGCCTTGACAGCCAGGTCAGTGTGTTTACAGTCAATAAGTAGAATAATTATGTTAACTAGTCTGAAATCCACAGTTTAATCCATACCCCGATGCCATCCAATGGGTCATCTCGGACTGATTTGTAAATCTCATGCAGAGAATCTCTGATTCATATTTAACATGCTCAGGTTTCAGATATCCGGTGCTCCAACAAATGCATTTCAATCCCTTGCTCAACTTCACTGCGGGAGAATTGAAACAGCATTAACGCCGTGATGTGTCACAAAATATTTACACGTGTGTGTAATTTTTACAAACCTGTAAATCTTTCCACCCACAAAATTGTCAGAAAGTTAATTTGGATGACAAACGCCCAAGCCTTACACCTTTCATACGCAAGCTGAAGGATGAGTAGGACAAGATAATCTAAGTTGACAAAACACAAATGCGCACCAGAGGGCTTCTCAAGCTGTATCACATTTCCTGCCTCCAAGTGTAATTCTACTCCTGTACTAAGTCAGTCTCACACATGGCCAGCTACCCATCTCAGCCAAGAGCTACATCAGACCTAGGCTCTAAATTTGAGTACATGTAAATGCTCATGCAAGTTAAGTTATTTCCATATGGGAATTGGGGTCACTGGGCATTTGTATGTGACTGTTTAAAGGGTGGATCCTGAATGGTGTGTATTATTTTTACATGCCACTGTTTATAGTTTTGGCTTTCAGTTTTACACTGAAAGATTTATGTTTTAATCATACCCGGATTAAAAGGTGGTAAATGGGTTATGAAGGTAGCCATAAAGGTAGCTGACATTGGTCTAAGAATGTGAGGCCTCAATCTAGCAGACCTGGAGTGCAAAATGGTTTAGATATGTTTTAAACTGTCATAACAGCTCAAAAAGGACAGCTTTGTTTCTTTATTAGGTGTTTTTATATAGTCACTGAGAACTTTTTTCCCCTCACAGTTTGTCGAAGTAGAAGGGCAGATCACATCCATCGTAGACCTCTATCCATCAGTTCTTAGAAAGGGTTACCGCAGAGAGATCTTCATCGCAGGCATGTGTCTAATGAGCTATCTCCTGGGACTCGCAATGGTAACAAAAGTAAGTCTAATCTGAAAGAATATGATTTGTCGTTTGGACTTGGGCTTTTGTGCAGCTTAACTCTTGAAATCAAAGACTTTCTATTTTTCTTAGACATGTGTTTAAAAAACCCTCCAAACTTAACTTAGGCAGTTGCTTCAAAGGTTGAAGTCTTAACTTACATCCAAAGCTTTAAGATTTGAATCAGACATATGCTTTAAGGACTCAAGACTAAGATTCTTGATATCATTTTCTCTCTATTTCTCTTGGAATTAGGAGTGAAGGAAGGCTGCACTTCAATATGTTTAATCTCATCATTATAGAGCATGCTTACTCTTCAACAAAACATAGTTAACATTTATATTTAGTTTATGATTGTATCCATGGTCCTTTGTATCCTCTGACTCAGAGTGAGGAAAACAACTGGTGCTATTAATTAAAGAAATAAATCATATCTCATGAAATGTAATAGCAGTTAATTGAAAGAGAAAATAAAGAGCAAATACTTTGATTCATTCATAACCTCAACATTAAGAATAAATTGTACTTCTATAGGAAATAAGATATGAACATATTTCAGACTTGAGACCAAACTTGACTTTGGAACAAAAAGGTTCACTTAGAACATGTATAGTCTATGTATATTTGTATTGATAATCTTATTTTTATTATTTTATTGCTACACTGTTGCATTCAAATATGATTTCCTACTTTGTTGATGATCCACAAACTATATGAGCGAATGGAAAAATCTGGAAAGCCGTTTTCCATGTGCTGGTTTATGAGGCTCCAATGACATCCCAGCAACTGTTTAACTCTCCCTTTATTGATTGGGTGCCAAAGTTCTTGTGCGCCCTTCTTTCAACCACCCCCACCACCACAAACACACACAAACATGTTTTGTTACACTATCCTTGTTAGGACTTCCAACTGACTTCCATTTATTTCCCACTCACTTCTATTGCCTAACACAGACCCTTACCCTAAACCTAACATCTACTAACACATACCTAACCCTAAGCCTACAATGTACTCAATTCATACCCAGTCCTTAACCTAACCCCCACCCCAAGAAGAGAACCTTTCCTCATAGCATATCCCTGGGAAATTGTCCCCACAACATAGCCACACACACACATACACTGTCTTTCATCTTGCTATATGTAGTGAGGACCATGTGTTGACTCCCAATGACTTCTATTGATTTTTAGTCATTTTCAACTCTTTCTTTTCCCTAGCCTTAGAAATGACCCTGAACCTAACCGTTACCAGTGCACACCTAATCCAGCCGACACCTTAGGCGTAAACATAACCAGTAGCTAAACAGCGTGTTAAGATTGGTCAAAATGTCCCCACTTTGTAACAATTCCCCCCGCTTCAGAAGTTGAAAACTGAAACTGGTCCTTACTCTTACTCTAAAACGGGAGCACACACATATAGTTTTACATCCCTTTCTGTCTCTGTGACTCATTGCCTTGTTACACTTATCAAGGAGTTAATTAATGCTACCTTTTATCTTTTCTAGGGTGGCATGTATGTGTTCCAGCTCTTTGACTACTACGCAGCCAGTGGTGTGTGCCTTTTGTGGGTTGCATTCTTCGAATGCATTGCCGTAGCTTGGGTTTATGGTAAGTGGGAATGACTATATCCCCAGCTCTTTATGTAATGATTCACAGGAGTTGGATAAGAAGCCCGGAAGGAGCTCCAGAAAGACAAACAAAGGTGGAGGGAGTTTTACATGTCTGCAATAAATAAGATTAACAGAGCAGGGGAAATGAGAGAAAAAGTTGGACCCCTTTTAGATTGGGGTTATCCTTTTTGAGTTTCCCCTCACTGTATTGCTTCTAACAACGGTTGACGAAAACAAAATCTTCAGTCATAAAACGAACATCTCTGTTGGAATAAGAATGCTGTTGTTATAGGAATAAGTGAATGAATGAAAGAAAGACACAAAAATGAGGAAAAGATTTATTTATTTTTACTAACAATATCCAATCCAAACAGTTTTACACAGTATATTAAAATAATATAAAAATACAGGAGATAATACAAAACCTAAGAAAATACTAAACCGAATAATTTAGTAACATTTACAAAGGAAAGATTAGGCTTCTGTCTTTAAAGTTTACCATTAATGCCACAGTTTTAGTGTCAAGTAATTGTGTTAAATAAATTATGACTTTACCCTTTTTTAAGATAAGATTTAACTGACTAATACAACAACTGATAAAAATGATCTATATGAATAATTAATCTATGACAAAAATATTCCTATTTTGTTTATCAGAGGCTAGTATTGCGTTAAACTTTTGTCTTCAACAAATGCAGGTACAATTGTGTAGTACATTGGTTTTTAAGAACATTTTTAGGGATAAATGGACTTTAGTTTTGACAATAGGTAGAGAGGTAATGAGGAGAGGGGGAAAGCATGTGGCAAAGGTCATCATGCCAGACCCAGTGACAGCAATGTCAAGGACCAAAGATATGGGTTGCATGACTGACCCCTGCACCACTGCCACGTCCAACTTTGTTGATTACTGATAGCAGATATAAATATAATTTTATGAAAATGTACAAATAAAATAAAAATCAAACTCAAACTATTAACCACATGTATCACATTTTGAATGACAATAAGCAACAAGGAATACCTACAAGGTTATCTTGGATTACTAAATACCTACAATAAAAACACAGCAAGAGGAAAAAAAAAACACTAACAGTCTGAGACAATCCCATGACTGTTTGTAGCCTACATATTGAGCACATGACCCAGTGGAAAAAATATGTTATGGTTTATAGTAAACAGCACAGATAAGGGCTCATAATACTGCTAATCTCAGCATGTGTTTATGGAGGTCACTCTGTGATCAGAAATAATACTCAGAAATGTAGGATGGTATATCTTTTAGTGGACAGATATTGTATGCTTATGGATTCTTTTCTTTTCTTTTTCTTGCACAGGAGCTGATAATTTCTATGATGCAGTCGAGGATATGATTGGATACAGACCAAACCCATGGATGAAATGGAGCTGGACCATCATCACTCCTGTCCTCTGCATGGTAAGGAAGACAAATATTCTGATATTAGAACCACATGGAACACAGATGTTGACAAGAGGCTAAAGAGCTACTGCTTAATGCACTGCATGTTTTTTTCTATCTTAGGGCTGCTTTGTTTTCTCCCTGGTAAAGTATAAACCACTGACCTATAACAAGGTGTACGAATATCCTGAATGGGCCATTGGCCTGGGCTGGTGTTTGGCTCTGGCTTCCATGATTTGCATCCCCATGGTGATGGTCATCAAAATCCTGCAGTCTGAGGGACCTCTGATAGAGGTGAGCGTACACGGAGCCTCTAAAGGAAAGATAATGCAAATACCATCGCACTATTAGTTCTTTTAAACTTTCTTCCAACTTCGCTCAAAAGGCTCTCCCCGGAAAACCCTTAAAGTTTTAAAATGATTTCCAGTTTTGACAATTCATTTTATTGCAATAATTAGAATATAACACAAAAATTCTTCATAAATGAAAGTTTGTACAGTGGTTTTTGAAATTATGAACCCTCTTTAATGATATAAAAAACAAAGTTATAAACACTAATACAACAGAGAAAGTTTTAAATATTTTATTTTTTATTCCAAGAAAATGTTTTGTCTTAGATGCAACTCGAATTTTGTCAATTGCCGTATGTATATATATCTATATCTATATATATGTATATGTATATGTATATATATATATATATATATATATATATATATATATATATATATATATATATATATATATATATATATATATATATATATATATATATACAGGTGCTGGTCATAAAATTAGAATATCATGAAAAAGTAGATTGATTTCAGTAATTCCATTTAAAAAGTGAAACTTGTATATTATATTCATACATTACATACAAACTCATATATTTCAGATGTTTATTTTGTTTAATTTTGATGATTACAAATGACAACAAATGAAAATCTCAAATTCATCATATCAGAAAATTAGAATATTACTGAAGACCAATAAAAACAAAGGATTTATAGAAATGTTGGCCAACTGAAAAGTATGAACATGAAAAGTATGAGCATGTACAGCACTCAGTATTTAGTTGGGCCTCCTTTGGCCTGTATTACTGCAGCAATGCGGCGTGGCATGGAGTCGATCAGTCTGTGGCACTGCTCAGGTGTTATGATAGCCCAGGTTGCTCTAATAGTGGCTTTTAGCTCTTCTGAATTGTTGGGTCTGGTGTATTGCATCTTCTTCTTCACAATACCCCATAGATTTTCTATGGGGTTAAGGTCAGGAGAGTTTGCTGGCCAATTAAGAACAGGGATACCATGGTCCTTCAACCAGGTACTGGTAGCTTTGGCACTGTGTGCAGGTGCCAAGTCCTGTTGGAAAATGAAATCTGCATCTCCAAAAAGTTGGTCAGCTGCAGGAAGCATGAAGTGCTCTAAAACTTCCTGGTATGTGGCTGCGTTGACCCTGGACCTCAGAAAACACAATGGACCAACACCAGCAGATGACATGGCACCCCAAACCATCACTGACTGTGGAAACTTTACACTGGACTTCAAGCAACGTGGATGAAGTGCCTCTCTTCTTTTCCTCCAGACTCTGGGACCTTGATTTCCAAAGGAAATGCAAAATTTACTTTCATCAGAGAACATGACTTTGGACCACTCACCAGCAGTCCAGTCCTGTTTCTCTTTAGCCCAGGCAAGACGCTTCTGACGCTGTCTGTGGTTCAAGAGTGGCTTGACACAAGGAATGCGACAGCAGAAACCCATGTCTTTCATACGTCTGTGTGTGGTGGTTCTTGAAGCACTCACTCCAGCTGCAGTCCACTCTTTGTGAATCTCCCCCACATTTTTGAATGGGTTTTGTTTCACAATCCTCTCCAGGGTGCGGTTATCTCTCTTGCTTGTACACTTTTTTCGACCACATCTTTTCCTTCCCTTCGCCTCTCTATTAATGTGCTTGGACACTGAGCTCTGTGAACAGCCAGCCTCTTTAGCGATGACCTTTTGTGTCTTGCCCTCCTTGTGCAAGGTGTCGATGGTCGTCTTTTGGACAACTGTCAAGTCAGCAGTCTTCTCCATGATTGTGTAGCCTATAGAACTAGACTGAAAGACCATTTAAAGGCTTTTGCAGGTGGTTTGAGTTAATTAGCTGATTAGAGTGTGGCACCAGGGGCCATCAATTTTGAACCTTTTCACAATATTCTAATTTTCTGATATGATGAATTTGAGATTTTCATTTGTTGTCATTTGTAATCATCAAAATTAAACAAAATAAACATCTGAAATATATGAGTTTGTATGTAATGTATGAATATAATATACAAGTTTCACTTTTTAAATGGAATTACTGAAATCAATCTACTTTTTCATGATATTCTAATTTTATGACCAGCACCTGTATATATATATATATATACATGGGCGTAGGTTTGCATAGGGACCATAGGGACATGTCCCTACCAAAATTTTGAACCGACCTAATTGTCCCTACCAATAATTGGATGTGAGCAACATGTTTATAATTTACAGCAGTAGTTGTTGCAGCAGTGGCTTCTTTTCCTCTCGCTGCTCCTCTGCCTGGTCTCTCCTGTCCCTTTCACGCAGCAGCGCATGGAACTGTGCTGCGCTGTTTAACTCCACTCTCATTGGTTGTTCTGCCTTAGGTTCCGCCTCCTCTCTCTCTGATTGGCTGTTTTCTAGTCCTGGCGTGCTTGGAGCACAAAATTGAAAATTTATTCACACTAGAATGCTGCGGTTACTACAATAAATATTAGGCTACAAAACTAGTCCCAATTAAAAAAAATGAATATCATGTACACTAAAAAACAAAAACCTTTTTTTTTCTTTTATAAAGCGAAATATTCTGAGTCAGCCAGGAGTTCTGAAGACACAAAATGGGCAAATAAAGGCTGTAAGCCATCAACATTTCTGATTCTTATCCACAGCCAACTAAAAAAGAAAATGTGAGGATTTCCTTTTTACCAATATTTAGTTGCTATTACTGTTTTCATTTTTTATGACTCTTTGAGAAAGTTCAGGTATAATTATTAGCAGGTGTTATTTCTCTTATAGAGTACAACAACAAGAAATGGGGCCTAAACATCTGCTGTTTTTCATTTAAAAAGCATAATTAGGGTTCCACATAATAATAGTTCTATTTTATTGACTATTTATACTTCTAGAAATAGGATAAAGACAAGAACAAAAAAAGGAAGAATATAAACATTGATTTTATCTTACATAGATTTCCACACAGTCTATAAGTAAATTAGTACAAACATTAATGTCTGGTAAAAATGCTGGAATCTGGCTGTTTATTTTGGATAATGTTAAATTACAGATAAGATAGTGTTATATTGTCTTTTATAATTGTTAAAAATTATTTTATATTTGAATACGGTACAATTAGGCTCATTCTTAGTGTTGTGTTCGTAGATGATTCCACTAAAAAAGAAAATAGACATACAGTAAGGAGCTATTTAAACAGTCAGACAGTAAGCAATATAGGACAATGATAAAAGGTTGTGTTACATTTAATCCTTTACTATTAAAATTGCACTTATACATTATATGATTATAGGAAACACAGATATCCAGTAATAATGATGCAGGGCAGCTTGTAGGTGAAGCAGCTGGCCCTTCAGTGCTTCAGGTGATGTCTAAATAAACCAGGTGAAACTAAAATATTTCCAAATGAGGAGTTCTGGATGGAGAATATTGATATATATATATATATATATATATATATATATATATATATATATATATATATATATATATATATATATATATATATATATATATATATATACAGGTGCTGGTCATAAAATTAGAATATCATGAAAAAGTAGATTGATTTCAGTAATTCCATTTAAAAAGTGAAACTTGTATATTATATTCATACGTTACATACAAACTCATATATTTCAGATGTTTATTTTGTTTAATTTTGATGATTACAAATGACAACAAATGAAAATCTCAAATTCATCATATCAGAAAATTAGAATATTACTGAAGACCAATAAAAACAAAGGATTTATAGAAATGTTGGCCAACTGAAAAGTATGAACATGAAAAGTATGAGCATGTACAGCACTCAGTATTTAGTTGGGCCTCCTTTGGCCTGTATTACTGCAGCAATGCGGCGTGGCATGGAGTCGATCAGTCTGTGGCACTGCTCAGGTGTTATGATAGCCCAGGTTGCTCTAATAGTGGCTTTTAGCTCTTCTGAATTGTTGGGTCTGGTGTATTGCATCTTCTTCTTCACAATACCCCATAGATTTTCTATGGGGTTAAGGTCAGGAGAGTTTGCTGGCCAATTAAGAACAGGGATACCATGGTCCTTCAACCAGGTACTGGTAGCTTTGGCACTGTGTGCAGGTGCCAAGTCCTGTTGGAAAATGAAATCTGCATCTCCAAAAAGTTGGTCAGCTGCAGGAAGCATGAAGTGCTCTAAAACTTCCTGGTATGTGGCTGCGTTGACCCTGGACCTCTGAAAACACAATGGACCAACACCAGCAGATGACATGGCACCCCAAACCATCACTGACTGTGGAAACTTTACACTGGACTTCAAGCAACGTGGATGAAGTGCCTCTCTTCTTTTCCTCCAGACTCTGGGACCTTGATTTCCAAAGGAAATGCAAAATTTACTTTCATCAGAGAACATGACTTTGGACCACTCACCAGCAGTCCAGTCCTGTTTCTCTTTAGCCCAGGCAAGACGCTTCTGACGCTGTCTGTGGTTCAAGAGTGGCTTGACACAAGGAATGCGACAGCAGAAACCCATGTCTTTCATACGTCTGTGTGTGGTGGTTCTTGAAGCACTCACTCCAGCTGCAGTCCACTCTTTGTGAATCTCCCCCACATTTTTGAAGGGGTTTTGTTTCACAATCCTCTCCAGGGTGCGGTTATCTCTCTTGCTTGTACACTTTTTTCGACCACATCTTTTCCTTCCCTTCGCCTCTCTATTAATGTGCTTGGACACTGAGCTCTGTGAACAGCCAGCCTCTTTAGCGATTACCTTTTGTGTCTTGCCCTCCTTGTGCAAGGTGTCGATGGTCGTCTTTATGACAACTGTCAAGTCAGCAGTCTTCCCCATGATTGTGTAGCCTATAGAACTAGACTGAAAGACCATTTAAAGGCTTTTGCAGGTGGTTTGAGTTAATTAGCTGATTAGAGTGTGGCACCAGGGGCCATCAATTTTGAACCTTTTCACAATATTCTAATTTTCTGATATGATGAATTTGAGATTTTCATTTGTTGTCATTTGTAATCATCAAAATTAAACAAAATAAACATCTGAAATATATGAGTTTGTATGTAATGTATGAATATAATATACAAGTTTCACTTTTTAAATGGAATTACTGAAATCAACCTACTTTTTCATGATATTCTAATTTTATGACCAGCACCTGTATATATATATATATATATATATATATATATATATATATATATATATATATATATATATATATATATATATATATATATATTGTATTTTTACAATTTTGGTATAATTACTGATCTAAGTTGATTGTTCTATAGGGGAAAGGGACATTTATTTTACATTTATATTATGTTTTATAGTCTCCATTCACCAGTTAATGATTAATCACATACTAAATTAGTTGACGATTATTGAAATAATCAATTAATACGATTCATTTTTTCAGCCCTAGATAAAATACATAAAATGGGCTATACAGAGTAACTACAGCCCAGATGTTCAACTTTTATAGTGAAGTTAATATTTTATTGAATGTATTATTTTGCTGGATACAGAGAGAGCATAGTAGGTAAAATATAAGAGTGGGGTTTAACTCTGCACAATTGTATATCTTCAAAAGAAAATACTGTATTTACCTTTTCTATTAGTCATGCAAATGAAACCATTTACAAAGTGGAAAACAGTCCTAATTCCACATTCATCAGAGCCAGTGATACTTCAAACATTGATAAACAGCATCTAATGAGTATAGTGCTTATAAAATTTTTATTAATATAGCAAAATGATGCTTTTCTCTTTTAACAATGAATTCGTCTTATCAGTACGGATGCTCACATCGAGCATAAAAAAGGGCATGCATATTGCAGCACCAATGACACCCGACCAATAGTGTCCCTACCAAAGTTCAAATCAAACCTACGCCCTTGTATATATATATATATATATGTGAATATATACTTTCAGCGAACATAATTATTTTATTTTCTGTTTTTAAACTTCCAAAATAACTTTCTTAATAAAAAAATAAATAAAAACGTGACTTCAAGGCACTGTTTACTCGAAGGGTTTCTAAGTGTATCTAACCAACACATTTGACCTCTCTGACTCTTTGGTTTTGAAACAAAACCAGCTGTATTTAAACAAGCGATATGGGCCTAAAGTCACAATACACTATTAGAACTAACCTTATACTGATCCTTCGGGATACTTCTGTTATTTTATTTGTCAACAAAATGTTCTTGTTCAGTGTTTATGTCTCATGTCTCTGGTTCCTAAAACATTTGACATTCTAAATTCAGAAACTGTCCCTTTAAGCCCTGAAGGAGCCCTTTCTGATGATCATTAGCCTAATGTCTCATCTCCTTTCCCAAAACAGAGAATCAAGGCAGTGGCGGCCCCGGCAAAGTCAGGCGTGAGCTCTCGCCCGAAAGAGTACAATTTGAAGATCAGCGAGTTGACACAGCCTCTGGACCCAAACGGGAACAATGGCTTGATCAAGCCCACCCACACCGTTGTAGAAACAACGATGTGAGCGCTCTCTGTGAGAGGAATAAGATTGATGTGCTTACTGTGTTATTATATTTTGCTAACTTTGATAAGTGTAGGTTTACATTGTCCAATATATTCATATTAGAAAAACTATAGTTTGATTTATATTAAGAGAGATATATTTTATTGTAATTTTTTTTTTCTCGTAATTTTTTTTACTCTACTGATATTGTTGATGTTGCAAATGTCGCTGTAGTTGGCACTGATCTCAGTTAAGGCAGTATTTTTAAATAGAACCTGTTCAATGTTTACTACATTTCTTTAATTCTGAGGAGATGAGGAATTTAACGCATTCGAGGAAGAGACAGGAAATAACTCACTTCTCAATTCAATAACAAAGTGGATGATTAACCAAAAAATACTGAAAACATTCACATTTAATTTTTCCAACAAAATGAGTTTAATTGTTCAGATCATATTGTGGAAAATATGGCATCTATACCGTTATTTCTTCAGTACAAGGTAAACAATGCCTTGGCTCATTCTCAAAGATCCAACATGACAAAACTCTAATCCACATTTTCTAAAAAAAAAAAGAGAGAAAGAGTTAAGAAGGTAAGGAGAAAAGGGAAGAGGCGTTTAAGAGTACTTGTATCCTGCCTCTGTGACTACTTATATTGTCTGCCCCAGTGCATTTATGGAGCCTCTCTTTGCACTTTATGTCATATCACCTTTAATGTAGTATTTGCTCTTATTTGAGAGGAAATGTTTTTATCTTTTAACTTTTTGATATTGTTAACCTTGACACAGTGCAACTAGTTACTCCCTGCTAAAACAATGAAGGGACAGAGTAGGACTGCTGCATTTCAAATCTATGATTTTAATAATTAGTAAGATCTCTGAGGAGACCATTTTGTTATGGTACTTTTATCCTAAGCTATCTGACATTTATCTCAATTTTGCTGATTTCAATTGCAGGTTCTTTCTATGTAAAATCTGTATCGATGTCCTTGTTTGTGTTTTAGAATTTAAACTGTTAATAATTCACATATGCCTTTTTTATGACAGTTTTACACTGTGCATCACCTAAATAACATCACAGATTCTTCAGAAATGAGTATCCGCAGTATAGAAAGCTATCTTAAGCCTTTGCTACACATCAGTATGCAATAACAAATTATAAAGTCACTGGATTATTTGCCCATTGAAAAATACACATTTTTTATTGATTGGGTCATGCAGCTGTATACAAAACTTAAAAAATTAAAAATGCCCTCCTGAACTATGTGCAGGAGCCATTGCATTATCTTGCTGCTTTTCTACTTGGAAACTAAAATGTACCAAATCATTTTTTGTCTCAAAGTTATCCCCTTTAAGATGGTTATTGCATCATGTCTATATGGATAAAATAAACCTCTTTTCCTTGGATTGATTTTGTGTGAGGTTTGTTCTTTTTATTATAGATTTTTCAAAGAGTATACAAATGCACATGGTTTTAAAATGTGTCATCTAAGGCAGACTACTTTGGTTTATTTTTCAACAGTCCAGGATCTAAAACCTCTGTGTTAGTCTTGCCAGAGATCGGTGCTGCGTTTGACACCACTGTTGATAAAGTATCGATTGACAGACTGGTAAACTGGACTAGGTTCTCAGTTGCTCTGCTAAATTTAATCCAATTCTACTTGACAGACCAGGACTACTTTGTGTCATTTGTCTATGTTTCTGCATGGACAAAGATCACATGAATTGTTTTTCAAGGCTCCATACTTGGGCCACTTTAAATCAACATATTGGCATGCTCAAGCTAGCACTGATTATTTAATACAGCAATATTTTTGCTTTGAATACATAATAAACATTTCTGCCATTACATAGCCACTCTTAATTACTGACTGTTGGTTGACCCATAAAACAAATGAGCGGACTGGTGAGAAATGTCTCCAGCTTAATGCATGGAAACTACCAGAAACGGTATGGTTAGAAATCAGTTCTAAAGTAGGCTAAAAAAACAAAAGGGAAGAACAACCTTGGTGTTTGAATCTGTCAGGAAATACATCAGCCTAGTGCTATCGTCAATACAGGGCTTGTCATGAAAACAAACATAGGACAACTTGTACATGCACGTAATTTGCTTCGGTTGGAAAGAAACTGAGCTTAAAACCAGTTAGATCGCTAAACTCATCCAGAATGATTTTACAAGTTCTCTAATACCAGAGAAAGTGATCATATTACACCAGTCTGTCACTGTATTGGCTCTCGTTTATCAAAGCATTGATTTTATTTTTAAATACTCTGAGATAGATCTAAATAAATTTTAGTTGTCAGGTCCAAAATATGCAGGCCATCAGGTCATAAGAGATCTGCTCGTCCAGCACTTCCAGGATCAGAAGAAAGAGAAGACAGTCTTTAGTCTCTATAGACCTCAATCTGCAGGAACAAAATCCCTAGAAACCTGAGATGTGCAGACTCCTTTCTTTTAAACATTAGTTTGCTACATAAATATCAAAGAACATCCCGTGCTTTTTTTTGGTCTGTGATGCATTTGCTTACCTTTGTTTCTAGTCTACTGAAAAGTACATTAAATTATGTAAAGAAATTGTTGTGCAAATGAACCACTGTTTTTAACATTGGCTGTCAACCTTAGGCATAATGCATTGAAGACATTATGTAGGTTATGAACCAGAGTTGCGCCACACTGTGGACTGATGGAGAGCAAGTTTTTGGCCTTGAAAATAACACATTCTTTCATTTGGTTGTGAAACTACTGAAGAAAGAGGGATGCTGATCGCAGGTTTTGCTCAAGCCAACCCTTAATGAGTAGTTTTAAAATCCACCTTACACAGGTGAAAACATTTTTCCGTGATCATGGAAATACATTTTTATGTTTACAGTGCAAAAAGCTAAGCTTTTAATTTAGGATTGTAGCTATATGTAATTTCTTAGTCCTTGGAAAACAAAAAACAGCAAGAGAAAAAAATGTTGGTACCCCTGGAAAATATGTACCACATTTGACACGGACCAGACACAGAAAAGGAAAGAATTGACTTTTGAGATAAGAAAATTAGAGACAACCAGGCTAAAAGTATTTGCTATAGGGTATAAGATCATCTCCCAACAATTTGCTATTTCTTGACGAGAGTTGCACAAATTATTCAGAAATTTAGGATCCATGGGACTGTAGCCAACCTCCCAGGATGGGGCAGCAGCAGGAAAATTGATGAATTTAAAGAGCCGGATTATATGAATGGTAACAAAAGAGCCCAGAGAAACCCCAAAGAGATTAAGGGTGAACTTTAAGCCCAAGGAACATCCGTTTCAGATTGCACCCTCTGTCATTGAGCCAAACTGGAGAGGACAAAAGAGGGCACCATGTTTGAAAACAAATAATTAAAAAGCCAGACTGGAATTTGCCAAATTAAATGCTGATAATCCACAACGCTCTTGAGAGAAAATTCTACAGGTGCTGGTCATAAAATTAGAATATCATGAAAAAGTAGATTGATTTCAGTAATTCCATTTAAAAAGTGAAACTTGTATATTATATTCATACATTACATACAAACTCATATATTTCAGATGTTTATTTTGTTTAATTTTGATGATTACAAATGACAACAAATGAAAATCTCAAATTCATCATATCAGAAAATTAGAATATTACTGAAGACCAATAAAAACAAAGGATTTATAGAAATGTTGGCCAACTGAAAAGTATGAACATGAAAAGTATGAGCATGTACAGCACTCAGTATTTAGTTGGGCCTCCTTTGGCCTGTATTACTGCAGCAATGCGGCGTGGCATGGAGTCGATCAGTCTGTGGCACTGCTCAGGTGTTATGATAGCCCAGGTTGCTCTAATAGTGGCTTTTAGCTCTTCTGAATTGTTGGGTCTGGTGTATTGCATCTTCTTCTTCACAATACCCCATAGATTTTCTATGGGGTTAAGGTCAGGAGAGTTTGCTGGCCAATTAAGAACAGGGATACCATGGTCCTTCAACCAGGTACTGGTAGCTTTGGCACTGTGTGCAGGTGCCAAGTCCTGTTGGAAAATGAAATCTGCATCTCCAAAAAGTTGGTCAGCTGTAGGAAGCATGAAGTGCTCTAAAACTTCCTGGTATGTGGCTGCGTTGACCCTGGACCTCAGAAAACACAATGGACCAACACCAGCAGATGACATGGCACCCCAAACCATCACTGACTGTGGAAACTTTACACTGGACTTCAAGCAACGTGGATGAAGTGCCTCTCTTCTTTTCCTCCAGACTCTGGGACCTTGATTTCCAAAGGAAATGCAAAATTTACTTTCATCAGAGAACATGACTTTGGACCACTCACCAGCAGTCCAGTCCTGTTTCTCTTTAGCCCAGGCAAGACGCTTCTGACGCTGTCTGTGGTTCAAGAGTGGCTTGACACAAGGAATGCGACAGCAGAAACCCATGTCTTTCATACGTCTGTGTGTGGTGGTTCTTGAAGCACTCACTCCAGCTGCAGTCCACTCTTTGTGAATCTCCCCCACATTTTTGAATGGGTTTTGTTTCACAATCCTCTCCAGGGTGCGGTTATCTCTCTTGCTTGTACACTTTTTTCGACCACATCTTTTCCTTCCCTTCGCCTCTCTATTAATGTGCTTGGACACTGAGCTCTGTGAACAGCCAGCCTCTTTAGCGATGACCTTTTGTGTCTTGCCCTCCTTGTGCAAAGTGTCGATGGTCGTCTTTTGGACAACTGTCAAGTCAGCAGTCTTCCCCATGATTGTGTAGCCTATAGAACTAGACTGAAAGACCATTTAAAGGCTTTTGCAGGTGGTTTGAGTTAATTAGCTGATTAGAGTGTGGCACCAGGGGCCATCAATTTTGAACCTTTTCACAATATTCTAATTTTCTGATATGATGAATTTGAGATTTTCATTTGTTGTCATTTGTAATCATCAAAATTAAACAAAATAAACATCTGAAATATATGAGTTTGTATGTAATGTATGTACAGGACTTGGCACCTGCACACAGTGCCAAAGCTACCAGTACCTGGTTGAAGGACCATGGTATCCCTGTTCTTAATTGGCCAGCAAACTCTCCTGACCTTAACCCCATAGAAAATCTATGGGGTATTGTGAAGAAGAAGATGCAATACACCAGACCCAACAATTCAGAAGAGCTAAAAGCCACTATTAGAGCAACCTGGGCTATCATAACACCTGAGCAGTGCCACAGACTGATCGACTCCATGCCACGCCGCATTGCTGCAGTAATACAGGCCAAAGGAGGCCCAACTAAATACTGAGTGCTGTACATGCTCATACTTTTCATGTTCATACTTTTCAGTTGGCCAACATTTCTATAAATCCTTTGTTTTTATTGGTCTTCAGTAATATTCTAATTTTCTGATATGATGAATTTGAGATTTTCATTTGTTGTCATTTGTAATCATCAAAATTAAACAAAATAAACATCTGAAATATATGAGTTTGTATGTAATGTATGAATATAATATACAAGTTTCACTTTTTAAATGGAATTACTGAAATCAATCTACTTTTTCATGATATTCTAATTTTATGACCAGCACCTGTATGTACAGATGAGACAAAAATTTTAACTTTTTGCCAAGGAACATCAGTTCTATGTTCACAAACAGAAAAATTAAGCATATCAAGAAAATAACACTGTCCCTACTGTGAAACATGGAGGAGGCTCTGTTGTACTCTGGGACTGCTTTGCTTTAACTGGCATCTCTGCAGAATTCAATGAAGTATCAAGACTATCAAGAGAATCTAAAGAAAAATGTGCTGCACAGTGTTAGCTTGGCCTCAGTCGCGGGTCATGGGTCTCACAACACGATTAAGACCCAAAACACCAAAGAGTCCCTAAGAAGAAAACAGATTATTCTGAAGTGGCCTTCAATGAACCCTGACCTTAATCCTATTCGACATCTTTGGAATGAGCTGAAACATGCTGTCTGGAAAAGGCACCCTTCCTAAGACAACTGTACAGAGGCCTTAGTCCCCGTTGCTGACCCAGGTTCAAATCCAGCCTGTGGTACTTTGCCGCATGCCTCTTACGTACTCCCTTTCATGTCAGCCTACTTTGCAAATTAGCAGCGCTAGTGCAGCAAATTTGAAATATCAAACAGACTGAGATGATCACAGACTGCTGTAAATTATTTAAGAATGTGTTGCCATTGGGTATATTTGTTTTTCCTTTCCAAATAGTATCAGGTTGGTCATTTGAGTTGCAATAGAATGGGAATGTGCTTAGGATTGTCCTCCATGCTGGTTCAATACATCAGCCCTCCAACTTCAGATTGCTCTGCTGCGGTCACATGAAAAAACTGAGTCAGTCAATTAAAGCCTGTTTTGCGCTATTATTGGTGATGTTACAGGCCCACCAGAGGGAAAAAAAATAAAATGCAAACGATTGATCCGAATTAACTAATTGCATTCATGCATAGACCTGAATCAAACCAATTTTTCCTTGTAAATTGCCGTGCGGATTAAATAAAAAAAATTCATATATTTTTGAAAAGACAACAGATTTGGCACAACCTTCCCAAATAAATGGGTCACAAAAGACTGGACAGATAACCTTATAACTTTATTGCAATAAAAAAAATGGCATTACTCACTAAATAAAAATTTTAATAACTTCACAAATTGACAGACAACTTAAAAAATTAGTTCAGAAACACATTCAGTATCTCAGCTTTCTTGGAAGATCCTGAAAACATTTGATCCAAACAACAAGACATTAGACATCAGTGTCTTTTACTGTAAAAGCTTTCTTTTACATTAAAAGACTTTAAAAAGTGGCCTAGATATGGAGCAAATTCAACAACAACAAAAAAAAAGTGAAGGTTACAACCCAACTATAATAATTTGGCTCCAAGGCTGCTACAAATGGGACAGTAACATATTCACATCAGCTGACACATGACTTATTGTAATCCATTTTCAGACCAGTACGTTCATTAGAAAAAGGAAAAAACATCGAGAACAGTGTTATTGAAAAAAAAAAGCACTCACATAGTTCTAAGCAAATAGAAAATGTTAATTTGTACACACTTTGTATCCTTAGAGTTATGTGTTAGAAAGAGCAGCTTATTCAGAAAAGTCGTGAACATTGAAATAAAAAAACTGAAAAACATGCAGAAGCTGTGTTTTAAACTGTGCAAACGTAATTTAGTTTTTAAACGTGATAAACACTCAAAAAAAAAAAAAAGTGAACATCGAAAAAAATTCACCCACGCATATGAAAAGTGTCTCTGAAACACAGGTGACAAAATAATCATGAATCAAGTGTTGTAAAAATAGAGAACAAAATGTTTGCGGCATTGTTGTTGGCAGGTATCGGGGCGAGCTCAGACTATTTCAGGGCACCATCCGCCCTTTAGCCAGTGCAGGTTAGAGAATGGAAACAAAGGTAGTGAGCCAACTCATGGCTAAAATAAGTGCAATCTTCTTTGATCTTAGGATCCATCAATATGCAATCTCTGTAAGAGAATCTGTTAATTAACAGGTGCATCCTTTGTGAAAATGGAAAGAAAAACAATGTTAAAACAAGGCCTAATTAAAAATTAAATTTTAGGCAGTGAGTGTGCACATCATGTGGTTTTGCAGAGTAAAGACATGTGCGTTGATGTCCTGGCCCCCCGTCAGAAGCTATGACTCCTCTGTTATATAACCCTCCATGTGGTTCTGCCTCTGGTGAGGGGGGTGGGAGCTCTGTTCTGAAACCTTTGTCTCCACAGAGCAGATAATCTGAACGCAGCAATAAATAAAAGCTTTCGTGTAATGTTAACAGAGAGATGCCCTGAGGCAAAAGAACGGTTGTTCCTCTGTGAAAAACACAAGCGTGAAGGTTTGACAGCTACAATGTGACAAAATAAACCACGTGTGATGCATGCGTGAATTCCCAGCCAGCCGTGCTGTGTTCTTCATCCATCTCTGTGTTCACAGGGCAATGCTGTTGCTCCCGTAGTTGGCAAAGCACAGAAACGAGCTTGAGGGGCCGTCACAGTCGTTGGGCAGCTCCGCATAGGCCACTGCCAGTGGATTCCTGCTAATGACCAGATCCAAACAGTCTCCGGCCTCCATAATTAGAGGGACAGTGAGACAGCAGTCCAAGTCCCGGGTCCTCACACGGTTCACCTGGAAGAACACAGCTACCAATTAACATTCAGTACTATTTATTTATTCCACTAAAACCTGCAGTTTCTAACATATTAGAACTACCTTGTCAAGATGTGACTTGTATTTATAACATACAAGTATTATAAAATAACACATAATTACTTAATGTATGCTGTCTGACTTCACTCCAATGTTAAAATTTCCAAGTTGGCTCTTGAAAAAAATCCCTGTACAAATACAGACCTAAGAAGTCTGTATTAGATATCAGATCACACAGTATTATATAGCCACTAGTAGTTAACATAAAGCTATATTTGTAAAATTTACATAATGCTTTTTTTTCTGTGCTGCTAATAGCCAAAGTATGATCAATTGTAGATCCCATTGTATACAGAAGTAGCCAAAAACCCCAGTTGTAAAAACATTGATGATATGGTTAACCATGTCATTATGATCAAATGTGGGGATGTCACTACAGTAGAGCTGCTAAGCTTACATCAGCACATTTTATACCCAAAATTGCTTAAATCAGCACCAGGGACTAGAAAATTAGCCAGCAACATATTTAACCTTCAATGTTTCTCAAGTCCTGAACATTAACAGTAAAAATTTTGTACCCTTATCTAAGTAAATTGGCAATAAGTCATCTTTGCTCATTGTTTACCGACTTATGATGCAACTCTCTACTTCCAAAGCCAAGATTTGATGACACCTTATTTACGATGACCACATGCTGAAAATTAGTCAAAATATTCAACATTGATCGAGTGGCTCCTTAGAAAAAAATCATTATGTAGCTCTGTTTTGTATATTGTTTTTTTCCTTTTGTGTAATTAGTTTTTTAGTAGAGCAGCATTGAGTGCATTACAGTTTGTGTGGAAACAGATGCATTTAGCATTCATCATGCTAAATTGATTGATAAAAAAAAAAAAAAAAAAAAAAAAGGAATATTGAACAAAAACACTGAATATGTCATAGCTTAATTTAGGAAAGCTTAAATGAATTTTCAAGCCACAAGGGGCATTGTGATGCTCTGTTGTGGCTCCCCTTCTCAAAAACTCACATTTAATTAGAGAGGGTCGGATCAGTCTCTGGAGGAGTCACATGATACAATTCCCTTTAAAAACTAGACCTAACGAATCTAAGTTATTAGCTCAGTTATTACGCAACAAAACAAATATTTACGACAAAGTATCAGAGCCAGACTAAAGAGAATGTTTTTGACAGACTAATATGAGAATATCGTAGTGGATTAAACTCATATTACGATATCAACGTAAAACTTTTCTCATAATATTACAATTACAATTAAAATTGTTACATTACAAGGTTAGTCTTAATACCAGAATAAAGTCAATGTTATTTAATGAGAATGCTTGCACTGTTATCCCTGCACTGAAATGAGGACTTGAGAATTGTGTGGAGCTATACTTTGATATCGGTTTTACAAAGAAGGAAATACCAAACCTTATAACCCATCAGCATCAAATTAATGTTTACAAATGGAGCTCAGATTGCTGTTTGGTGCTTAGACATTGAGGATTTCTTTTTTGAAAGGACAAATAATCTGATGTCTGTGTTCTATCATGATTTTATTCTCGACACGTTACAACTTTATTCTCATAATATTACGAGAATAAAGTGTCAATATTAGTGTTGCACCGATACCGATACCAGTATCGGACGGGGCCCCGATACTGCCCTAAAATGGTGGTATCAGTATCGGCGAGTACCAACAAATAGGGCACCAATACCATTTTGAGAGCCATAAGTTTATTCAACTATTGTCACCCACTCCTGGTAGGCAATAAAAAGTTCTACTGGATTCACTTTGTATTAGATTTTTTCCTGCTTCACAAAGGTAGGCAGCAGCTCGACAAAGCCACGATTGAAATTATTTTACATTATTATGGTATCGGCCGATACTGCACAGCCAGGTATCGGGTATCAGGGCCAAAAAATGGCATCGGTGCAACACTAGTCAATATTATAACTGTAATTTTTTTCCCTAGTTTGGCCCTAATACACCGTCATAGATATGACCCTTACCTGGACAAACTTTTTGGTTCTCTAATACAGGATTTAATCTAGAGGGGAGATTGTGATCTTGCCTTACATGTGACTCAGTGACTTCTCAGTCTGCTGGTTCAAAATGGTTTACAATTAGTTTCCAAAACTCAGAGGGAGACTGTTTAAATTTGGGAGAGTGCAGTGTAGCCAGTTGCTTGCAGGGGGCCCTAAACCTGGAAGTTACAACTCTAGCACCCTCAGTGGCTAAAAATTACAAAGTGTTCCTTTATGCAATAAAGGTATATGTTTGTATGATACAAAAATCTGAACCTTCTAATGAACATTGCAACAACTTCCTCTTTAACCTTTAAACTGCTTTATTTTATTTTATTTAAGTAAAACAAACCTGAAGGATTCGGTCGAAGGGTTTCAGGCCAGCTTCTTCAGCTGGTCCTTCTGGCCTAATCATGTTGACATAAACTCCCTTTTCCAGGAGCCCATCCGACACACTAAAACCAAAGTCATGGCTTTCAGGATCCTTCCTTAGACACACCTGCAGACAAGGAACAATTTTGTTTGCACACAAATATAGAAAAGTGCTGAGAATTTTTATTTTTAAAGTGTCTCTTTTGTATTTTACAAGATTTGATTATAGAATCCACGGAACAGTACAGCTACTACCTGGAAACCAGACTAAATGGTTGCCCTGGATTTGCACAGGTTATTCTATTTAGCCTTTATGTAAACACTTAGTTATAGTAACCAGAACTTTATGTATTCATATCATTTGTTTCTCTTTGGTTTCCGGTAACAGTGCCAGCAGATTTATCCATGACCAAACACACACACACAAAAAAAAAAAAAACAGCTTTAACAGGGCATCAAATACTTTCCATAATATGAGAAAAGTTGTGTAAACTCTAAATAGTGTTATTACTCCGTGGTTGCCAGTCATGGGTTCGTTTATTGGTAGCTAAACACAGCCCCAGGAAGGCAGCAACAGGTGTGTGAGGAAAATTTGAGAACATTATGTGCGTGGAGATCTAAAGTATGAATACAGTTTTTCAAGCGCATGTTGAGACAAGGCATGAATCCACATAGTTCAGTTACCTTAAAAACTGTTAGCCAGCATCTGTAGGTGTGGCTTGTTTACATTAGAGCCTCAAGTCATGGTGGATTTAAAGTAATCTTATTTTAAAAAGGTACATTTGCATTCAACACAGGAGATGATTCATAGAACAGACTCGTACAAACTTGCTGGCATCCTGCTCGAGATAATAGGGGAGGTTGGAGATGAAAAGCCTTGAAATATCCCTAACTGTAGCAGAATAACCACTCTCTAAACAATTTTAAACAAAATCAGCCTTTAGGCTAAAAAGGCACAACTATTGGTACTTTGGATACCACATAGGTACAAAACCCTTAGGGCATCACTGATATCCATGCAATAACACTTCTTCAGGTCCTTGGAAATCCATCATGCATATTCAGCTCAGCTCATGCTTTTCAGGAGGATGCGGACCTTCAGACAGATAAATGTAAAATGTATTTGTTTATGTATTGTGTGTTTCAGTTAGCTCCATGTTATTTAAAAGCGTGGCAATAAAAAAAACAAATTTTTGATGAAGTATGCCAATGCTGGTTTCTGTCAGCGTCTTTGAATATGACTATGGTGTCTTATTAACCCATGATATATAGTGTATAGATACACACAAAAGAAATAAATCACCACCACTACTACCTGCACACTTTTGGTAGGTGTGCAAAGGTTAAGATTTAAGGAATACTTTTCCAGTGGAAATTCTATTGCAACTATGTTGAATTGTTTGTAATTTGTAAAACTGAAAGTATTTGTTGGGAAAAAAAAAAAAAAAAAACAAAGAAAAGAAAATGTTGGGTGCGGAGCCTTTCAGTCCATCCCAGCGAAACTGTAGATGTTGCAGCTACATTTAATTGACTGTGGACTCTTAAAAGGCAGGAAAAGGCCTTTTGATGGCTTAATTTTATTGAACTATTTTATTATGTCTTATCTTTTTTTTATCAGCATTTTATTTTAATTGTTTCAATACTTTACAGGGCTCTGATAATTCCGTCTTTGACAAGGTGCTTTACAAATACATGTTAGTTAAAAAAAATTTTTGCCGACCCATTTTAGAAATAAAGCCCCCTCCTTTAAAGGATTTATGAAGTACATGTTTAGGGCCCAGGAAGACAGAAACTGGTAGGGTAAAAATTTGATTTTCATACACATTTTGAGCAATTTAAATAAAATTGTCATTTCCATTACTTTGAGATTTTTAGGTGTGCTGGTAGTACTTGCAGAAGTCACTTTGATAAAAAATACATCAACCTATTCTTAAAGCTTAATTTCGTCCAAGTTTATTCTACTGCAGTAAATTCCATAGATCCTATAAAGCCAATCAGAGAAGTTAATATAAATTAAGCATATTTCTCCCCAGTAACTGTTGATTTTACATTCACCTTCTGTAGAGTCAAAGCTGCAGGAGACAGAATGTCAGCTGCTTCCCCTTTGGCCCTGGATGACCCATCTCTGGCTCTGGTAGACAGGTTCAGGCTTTTGTTTTTTGACCCATTGTGGATTCCTTCTTTTTTTATTGGACTAATCTCAGAGAGAAACATTGAGTCTTCACTGGTCTTGGTCTCCTCCAAGTAAAGGCTAAGAGTGCTGCCCGTCATAGAAGCCTAAAAGAGTTAATATATATACAGGAATTAATTCAACATTAAGTTGCAGAGCAGAAAAAAAAACAAAACAAACAAAAAACAGTCATTTGAATCATGCACACATATTCTCTGATGTGGTCTGGTATACAGATTAGGTCAATCTGGCAGCAGGTGCCCGGCTTTTCTTGTCAGATATAATAAGAGATTATACATTGATGGTTATTATGCTTCGTCTGGCATGTTCCCTTAAGCCTAGATAAGTCTGAGGAATCAGAAGGACAAAGAAGAAGGAGGCCACCTACTTCTAGGTCCCTGAGAATCCCAGATTGGCCACAGGTCTCAAGGTCCTGCAGAGCCTGGGACCAGAAGCTGTCATCCTTGTTCAGTGAGCCATGGCAGCGAGGGGGGCTGATGAATCTATGACAGTGCAGGAACCAGAACATAAGAGCAGCCCTGAAGTCTGGAGGTGACTGCTGCTAAGAAAGGCAGCATGGGAAACTCACGTTTGTTTTGGCTGCTAAACTGGAGAGCCCAACCATTAAAAAATAAAAAAAAAGGATTTTTTTTTTTCACTGTAATCTGACCCAAAGGCTTAACTAGATTGAGTCCCACTAGATGGAAAAAAAAAAGAAGAAGAAAAAAAAGCAGGAAACAAATGCAACAAGTTCATAATGATCAAGCTTGTGGAGACATGAGGCAGATGTTTCCTTAAGTCTTTAAGTTGCTTTCAGAGGAAAATGGATAAGGGTGACAGGACATCTGTAACACCAGAGAGCTTGCGGACAGTTAATAAAGCAGATCAGAGAAAGAATACCTGAGAAAGAAGAAGAAAAAAAAAGGGACAGTTTGGAAAAGAACAAAACATGAAAACACACATACCAAAATAACAACAGGTGCAAAGAGAATCTCTTGACAAAACACAGCAGGACCAACATGTTTAAACAAAGAACACAGTTCTGATCAGACTTTCTTGAATTAGAAAATGTTTCATAAACAATTAGTGTACTAGCAAACTGCAGGACTGCTTCATAAACAATTAGTGTACTAGCAAACTGCAGGACTGCTTCAATCATATATTTTGGATGCACACATTTTCATATTTTGAATTTAACCATTGTTTATAGTGAGTATATCTCTATGGTGATAATAGAGGTCAATCGTCGTTCATGAACTGGTAAACGGTTAATGTTGTTTACTTCAACAGGTTTTTTTTTATCCCACCTGACAGGTTTAAAACTGGATTTTAACCGACAAAAACACTGGGGAGATTTTCTTTAACAGGTTAGGTTAGAATAGATTATAGGGCTAGTGGCAGTTTTTACCTACACAATAGGAATCAGACTATGAAAACATTTTGCAACTCTCATCTTGGTTTTGTTTTTCATGAAGATCATATATCACTGTCCTTCCCATTCTTTGTGATGCAGACCTTTATTTGCAATGCCAGCTGTCTAACCAGTCGTATGCAGAATTTGATGGCGCTTCAAGTTTTTTCAGTTAACTTGATATCAAAATGCAGAGGTCTCATTTGAAAAAATTGATATGTGAAAAAAATTTACCAAACTTGTCAGCAACCAATTTCCTCTGTGATTTTTAACCTTTGGCATTCCACTGTTTCAATTACAAAACTACCCTGCTGCCCCTTCATTCTGGAAATCCTCCAACCATGCTTGAAACTCTTCAATCTAATCTCTTTGGTGATTTTAAATGGATCAGAACGACATTTGAATGTTTACATGATGCTGCTTATTCTTTGTGTGAACAAATGATTTCAATGTTACATGAACTAAACTTGTTCTGCATTTTTTTAGTCATACAGTCCACTCGGTGCATTTATACAACAATATTAGTCAAACTCATACAATTAAACAGGGATCAACTGGAAGGGAACTGGGGTTCTGTCTGCTCGCACTTGTCATTACCCAGACGACTGAGAATTTACACAAGAACTCATATCATTCACCAATATGCAGATAGGTATTGCAATGTGGAGGTAAGTCCTTCTGATGATGATATAAACATTCTACAGTAAGAAGCTGGACTCCAGCACACAGTTTTAGGACTTCTAGACAACTACTCCTCCCACTAAGCAGCTCAGTAGCTCATCTTAAAGTCATGTCAGCTTTTTAGTGAAGCTAAAACAAGACATCACATTTGAAACATGCCACAAGTCACGTTTGAGACAAGAAAAAAAACATGTGGCAAAAGGTAATCTGAGCAGATAAAAACATATTTCATATATTATTTACTCAAAACAACTGAAAGGTATAGACCTGCCCTCAGATCCTGCAGAGGAAATTTAAATATTATGAAATCCATATCAGCAATAAAACGATTATTTTTTTATGGAAAATATATATAAAGGAACAAAACAAGTTGAACAAGCATTGTTTAATAACCTCAGAAGAAGAGGAAATCTCGATAATTTCTAATGTAACCTCTAAACTCAGGACTCACCCAGGTATCTTGTCCCACTCATCTTCGTTGAATCCCCCATCATACAGCCCAGCTTGTAGCCCCAAACCTCCAGAGCTGGAGGTGGTGTGGCCTCTAAGCTTTGGCCGCCTCCAGTCAAATGGATTCAGGAGTAAATCAGAGGTTTTATGCAGATATGTCCCTAAAAGCAAATGAGAAAAATCATTTTCTCTCAGAGTTATAGTAAGTCTCTTCTGATACAAACATTCTCTTTTACATAAAAGTTGCTCAGATAAAACAAGTGTTAATCTCCAAAAAGGATAACCTCAGTAAAGACTAAACGCATGTCATCAGTGGATTTCATTTAATAAAATTCAAGCCAAATAACTTCCTGTTAAACCTAACTTGTTGAACCATCAAGCAACCTGATAACCATCCTTTATATCACTGCAGGAATGTTTAACCCCTCACCTTAAATTGTTTTTAATCTGCAACACTGGAAGATTTTCGAACTTGAATATGTCTGATTTAAAGAACCCAGAAGTCATTTGAAAATATTTAGACACTCAGAAATTAACCTGCTGAAGTGCTTTAAAAAATTTTTCTGTCCAAATGTGTTTAGTTTAAAGTCCCAATCTGATGACAGAAGAGTCTGTTCTGTGGGTACCATGATACCTACGGTGGGCCAGGGGTGTCAGGTCAAAAACAAAAGCCAAAACACACACAAAAAAGTCACAATGGAAATACAAAGGTTTTGTCTTTAGTTTTTGTGTTCCATCATTTGTTTTTGACTCGGCACCTCTGGGCCACCGTTAATTCCTGCTTTTGGCAAATACAGCAACTCATCAAAGTGCTGCAGCAGAACTACAGCTTCAGACCAACTCATTAATGTAATGTAGACTGCTTGTGTGTGTATATATATATATATATATATATATATATATATTTTTTTTTTTTTTATATATCTCTATATCTCTCTCTATATATATATTTATATATCTCTATATTTTTATATATCTCTATATCTACAGGTGCTGGTCATAAAATTAGAATATCATGAAAAAGTAGATTGATTTCAGTAATTCCATTTAAAAAGTGAAACTTGTATATTATATTCATACATTACATACAAACTCATATATTTCAGATGTTTATTTTGTTTAATTTTGATGATTACAAATGACAACAAATGAAAATCTCAAATTCATCATATCAGAAAATTAGAATATTGTGAAAAGGTTCAAAATTGATGGCCCCTGGTGCCACACTCTAATCAGCTAATTAACTCAAACCACCTGCAAAAGCCTTTAAATGGTCTTTCAGTCTAGTTCTATAGGCTACACAATCATGGGGAAGACTGCTGACTTGACAGTTGTCCAAAAGACGACCATCGACACCTTGCACAAGGAGGGCAAGACACAAAAGGTCATCGCTAAAGAGGCTGGCTGTTCACAGAGCTCAGTGTCCAAGCACATTAATAGAGAGGCGAAGGGAAGGAAAAGATGTGGTCGAAAAAAGTGTACAAGCAAGAGAGATAACCGCACCCTGGAGAGGATTGTGAAACAAAACCCATTCAAAAATGTGGGGGAGATTCACAAAGAGTGGACTGCAGCTGGAGTGAGTGCTTCAAGAACCACCACACACAGACGTATGAAAGACATGGGTTTCTGCTGTCGCATTCCTTGTGTCAAGCCACTCTTGAACCACAGACAGCGTCAGAAGCGTCTTGCCTGGGCTAAAGAGAAACAGGACTGGACTGCTGGTGAGTGGTCCAAAGTCATGTTCTCTGATGAAAGTAAATTTTGCATTTCCTTTGGAAATCAAGGTCCCAGAGTCTGGAGGAAAAGAAGAGAGGCACTTCATCCACGTTGCTTGAAGTCCAGTGTAAAGCTTCCACAGTCAGTGATGGTTTGGGGTGCCATGTCATCTGCTGGTGTTGGTCCATTGTGTTTTCTGAGGTCCAGGGTCAACGCAGCCACATACCAGGAAGTTTTAGAGCACTTCATGCTTCCTGCAGCTGACCAACTTTTTGGAGATGCAGATTTCATTTTCCAACAGGACTTGGCACCTGCACACAGTGCCAAAGCTACCAGTACCTGGTTGAAGGACCATGGTATCCCTGTTCTTAATTGGCCAGCAAACTCTCCTGACCTTAACCCCATAGAAAATCTATGGGGTATTGTGAAGAAGAAGATGCAATACACCAGACCCAACAATTCAGAAGAGCTAAAAGCCACTATTAGAGCAACCTGGGCTATCATAACACCTGAGCAGTGCCACAGACTGATCGACTCCATGCCACGCCGCATTGCTGCAGTAATACAGGCCAAAGGAGGCCCAACTAAATACTGAGTGCTGTACATGCTCATACTTTTCATGTTCATACTTTTCAGTTGGCCAACATTTCTATAAATCCTTTGTTTTTATTGGTCTTCAGTAATATTCTAATTTTCTGATATGATGAATTTGAGATTTTCATTTGTTGTCATTTGTAATCATCAAAATTAAACAAAATAAACATCTGAAATATATGAGTTTGTATGTAATGTATGAATATAATATACAAGTTTCACTTTTTAAATGGAATTACTGAAATCAATCTACTTTTTCATGATATTCTACTTTTATGACCAGCACCTGTATATATATATATATTTTTTTTTTTTTTTTTTTTATCTGTTTTATGACACATAAAACATGCTTTAATGAAGCATATATCTGTAAAAGGTTTCACTTGTCTAAACACAAAAGGATTTCAAACAAAATGTTTTTGGTATCTATTAGTGTGTTTTTGTCAAATGACAAATCTGTCTTGTGTTATTTTATTTGTTTTGCCAGCAGTAGCTTTGGACTCTCATTTTCAAACAGCCTCTTTGGAAGTAATCAAGCCATGATATGACTAATAAAATCATACCAGAGAAAACGTGGTGAATCAGAAACTGATGTATTAAGCAAAGTCCTCCGTTGAAACCTGCTTTTTGGTTTTATTCAGTTTATCTCTAATAACAATCATTCTATTATATGAAACTTATAATTATGATATGACATAAAACAAAAGATAATCCAATAAAGGAGCAAATACTTTTTAGTTCCTTTTAGCAAAAGAAACAGTACTGAGTCCTTTCTAGCCTGTGAGCTCAGGGCCCCACCTTGACTAATGTAGCCTGCATCAAATGCTGTGCTGTCCCAGGAGCTCATAGCAGAGTCTATGCTGGGAACAGTGGCCGAGTAGGCCTCGGAGAGTTTACTGGTTTTTTGGGAGTCGGTTAGCTCATCCTCCGGATCACTTAGAAAGCCCGGTTCTCTGTCTGGTTGTCGCCGACAGCCGGATGCTGAAAGCAAACAGAGCAAAGGGTTAGTACTTGAGGGAAGGCGTTACATTTTTCATTCTCAGAGCAGATTTTTTTTTAAACTTCCAAAATTAAATTATCTTATTTGTCCTATTTCCTTTTTAGTGACTTATGTTTACTTAAAGCTGAGGTTGTTTTGTATATTTTTAACTTTAATTTAGAGTAAAATTTCTTATGACCAGCAAGTTTTAAAGGCAGTGCTATAGGTAACCGCCTGGGATCTGGGCAGCCAGGTAACCTGTGGGAACCTGGCAAGCCATATCAATGCGCCGTTCTGCCAAATGGCAGCTTTCTGTGGCACGAACGGTTGTACTGAAACTGAAATTTGATTGCAATGTAAATAGTTGACAAGAAGTTTGATTGTAATACACTGCAAAAACATATCTTAAAATAAATAAAAAATTGACCCTGTTAAAAAGATATTTTCGCCAATGGATTCAGTATGTTTGCCCTTTAAATAAGATATTAGGTACTTAAAAATTAGAGTTGTTTTTTGTTATTTTAAATGTAAATCAAATTCCCCTGGTAATTTTTACCAACTTACTCAACAGAAGTTAAAATAGACTTATTTTAAGAAAAAAAAGACTTGCTTATATATCAGTTTTTGCAGTGTAGATAAGTGAAAGGAAAAAAAATGTACAAAAAAAAAAATAAACCTTTATAAAGGATATAAAAGGGATTTATACCCCTTAATTTCAGTTTTCTTTCTATTCTAGCCATTTGCAAACTAAACCATTAGTTTGAAAGTAAAATTTTCAGAGTTGATATATACGGTCAGCTTGTTTTTTGATCTTGAGGGTGACTGACTCCCCGGCCATCTGCAGCAGATGGATAGCCTCGCTCAGAGGCTTCCCTTTAAGGCTGACCCCGTTGATGGCTAGGACTCTATCCCCCATGTGGATGGCCCCAGTCCTGCAGAGACAGGAAGACAGTGCAGAAAGAGTTAGCAGATTATACCAGACAGTAACAACAGGGCCAGTTCAGGGCTCCTGTCAAACTGCCAGTGATTGGACTGAGATAGAAACAAAGAGGCCTCTTGTTGTTGAAAGAAAGCAGACAGCCATTGTTTAAGCGCTTCATTGATTATTAAAAGGAAAAAGGCTTCACATGTTCTTAAGCGTGCTCTTTGCTCACCTCTCAGCCAGACCTTTCTTGGTGAGGCCAGAGATGACGATAGGGTCAAAAGGTTCCTCTGTGCCAGATATTGTAATGCCCAGGGGTCCGTTAAACCTCTTCAGTTCAACTGTGTAGATGATTGAGCCTGACATTTCCAGCTCATCTACAACAAAAAGCATTCAGGAGCATAAAATATATGCAATAAATTCCTTGAAAATGCATAGTAAAATACTGAAGCATCACAGATACAAATTGTTTGCTTTTTTTTAGGACACCTTCGCAAGACTTTTACATATTTATTGCCGAGCCATAACTCTTTATACCAATTAGTTTGGAAGAAGACCAATGCTGGTAGCTCCATTTCCTGTGTAGGAAAACCTCTAAGAATAATAAAGACTACAGTCCTAACTTGACCACGAAAAAGCATTACACCTTGGTTATACAGTGCATTGCTGAAGCACTCATTTTTCTTGCATATCTTATGCATTTTAAAACACAAAGTTTGATGGTTTCTATTGTAATTTTTTGTGGGATAGTAACACAAAGGGCAATGAAGACGTAGGAAAGTGATGAATGGTTTCCAATATTGATTACAAAGAATACCATCTGTACCCCTTTACACCATAATTTTATTGTTGTATTTTTTACTTGTGTTGCATTGTTTTTGCACATTAATGCATTATGGAAGCATACTAAGTCATGTACCAATGTTGTCCTCGTCCTTCTGGATCCGCAATTTGACCATGTCTTCAGCCTGCTGTAGGACGCTCATGGCATCCTCCATGGAACAGTTATCCAGACGCACGGAGTCGATGGCCAGCAGACGGTCTCCAGGCTCCAGAGTGCCTGTTCTAGCAGACAGAACCAAGAGCAAGATGATCCCAACTATTAACCTGGACCTAAAGAGGCAGCAGCAGAATCCTCTTAGCCCCGGCGTCACAGTGGGATCTGTGGGGGTGACCATAACCTCATCCTAAACCTAATCGACCCAGAGTCTTTCTAAAATGTAGCTGCCCTACTGATCTAGTTATGATTACTCAATCCTATTAGGCTTGTTACACAGCAGACACAGATATGCGTTGTCCACCAGCGAGCCTGTGTAAACCTTGAGGAAGATTACCTCTGATGTGACCTAGCAGTGCTGAGGGAAATATAAATATGTCGGCTCTGCATGATCAAACCCACCTGTGTGCTATGCTTCCTTTCCTGATGTCTGAGATGATGAGGGGCTTGCCAGGTTTCTTACTTGCTGGAAAAAAAAAAAAAAAAGAAAAAATATATTTGAACAGAGCAATCTTTAAACATTGTTATTTTGTGTTTGTTTCTCTTGCATCTGGCATCCACTGTTATTTCAAAAGTTAGAGCCGAAAGGCTAATGAAAGATATGGATGCAGAGCAGTAATGTTCACAGGCAGACGTGTCAAGTAACAAAGTACAAATACTTCTTTACTGTTCTTAAGTACACTTTTTAGGTATATATGCACTTTACTCCATTACTTATTTTTCTTCCTACTTCTCACTTCATCTTATTATATATTCACACAAGCGTCTGTACTTCCTATTCCTTACATTTTTAAAACCAACGTTACTCGTTACTCTTGGCTTCAGTTTAATGTTTATAAATATTTATTTCACGTCATGTGTGCCATCCAATGCAGATCATTGGCTCCATCCACATCTAGTGAAAAGTAATGTAATTGGATGAGTCATATAACGCAAACACTCATTGGTTAGCTAAAGGAAATCATCAGAAGCAAGCAGGTGTTCTTCAAACTGCAAACGTGAATCGTCTATGCAATGCTACAATGTGGGATTCAGAAAAAGATGTTGAAATGTCTGAAAGGTCGGACACAGGTGAGAGCGTATCGGGAGATGGAGACCAACAAGACCTCCCTCATCCTTGGCCCTATCTCAAATAATTTTTTGAAATAGTCAAAAAATTGAGCTTTCAATTCATATAGTTGCCTTTAAAGGTTACCTTATACTTTTATACTTTCAGTAGTTTAAGGAGCACATACTTTTTCACTTTTACTTGAGTAAAGAGGTCAAGTTGATACTTCAACTTTTACCAGAGTGTTTTTAAACTGCAGTATCTATACTTCTAGTTAAGTAACAAAAGTGTGTACTTTTGACACCACTGTTCACAGGTAATAAGGTATGTGTCTTTATGTTTTCAGGATCAGAGGATCCCGATTCCACAACATGTTAAGTTTTATTGAGCAACACTGCCCTCTGCTGGCAGTATTGCACACTTACCGCTGATAGTGATGCCCAACTCCACTCCCCTCCGCTTGGGCAATTTAACATGGAAGGTGCCGCTGCTTGGAACCACAGACTCTACAATTCAGGAAAACGGAAAATAATATAACTAAAAGGTAAAGATTCACAATAACTTTAATTTGACTGACAAAAAAATTTAAAAATTAAAAACTTTTAAGTTATACCTGCGACATCAAACTCAACCTCCACTGTAACCTTGTTTGCCAGAGCAGAGTCTCTGAGCAGCTGATGAGCTTCTTCCAGAGTTCCATCCTCAGTCGGGATCCCATTGATGGACAACATTCTGTCTCCAACCTGCAACAGCCCACACCTTTGCAGCAAAAAAATAAAAAGGAAATGTATTCATAAATAAAGATATAGAAAATTAGATTAAAAAAATAAATTAAATAAAAACAGTAAGAGAAAAAAAAACTGAAAAAACAAAAGCTTAGGCATAAAAAATATACAAGTTAAGAGATTGCTTTTTTTTTCTCAAGATACAAAATAAAAACAAAAACAGACATGAAAAAAGAAAGTACGTACAACATAAAATGGGTTTATTTCTGTATAGGCATTTGTTTCTTTGCATAAAAACAGATATATAATTATTTGTAGCAGTAGTAGGTGGATTAAATGTGTTGACAGTAGTTTAGCATAAAAGGAGACATATCTGTAAAACTTTATAATTAATTTTTAAAAATAAAATATCTAATTAACTTGGTTAATAATTTCAAATACCCTCTTTGGAAAACACTAAGGTTTAAAGCATTTTTCTCCATCTTCCGTCAGCAACAATATACACCACACTTTATTCTAGTTTGACTATTAATAAAAATCTTAGTTCTTTTGAACAGAGTACGAGTTTTTTTAAATCTAAAAGGAATGAATCAAATTATTTAGGATTTTATTTACCCTTTTTAGAGCCCTTGAGTTTTTTGTCCTGTCTCCTCCAACAACAGGAGAAAAGGTTTACCAAAGTTAACTGACAAAAGAGTGATGCTGATAAACTTGGCCAGACTTTCGCCAATGCAATCTGGTATCCACAAGCAGGTCCAACCCTGCATACAAGAGCAGTTGTCAAAAACAGCATGGATAAAATCAATTCTAGCACCGCAAGCTTGACTTTTTGGATGGGCTTTAAAAGTTCTCTTACCAAATGAAACCCATATGGAGGAGAGAGGAGACATATAAATGTTAAAACTATTAAGGAGACACCAAACTGCACAGGAAAACATTAAAATGCCATCAACTGATATGAATTCACTAAAAACTGCATCTCGTTGACCTTGCATGGAGGCTTAAACACTAAAATCACAGTAGGCTGCTGTAGTCGAGTCACTGTTATCAAACTGCCTCTGGACTAATCATGTTACAGACTCAGGGGACATGGCCCACACTGCCGAAACACACATCATCATCATTACTCTTGTAGGACACACATTATAAACTGTCCTCGTTTAGGCTGCCTGCTATTTACGGTGTAACATGCACTGCCTTTGATCATGTGGTTACATCAAATCACTATGTTTTTAATACATGACTGATTTATTCATCTTCTAACCAACACAGAACCCAGTAAAACCCCTACAGCATTGACCATGAACTGGTCACACCTTCTGATATTCATATTAGGGTGTATTTAGTGTAACAAAATAGACAAAAAAAATCCCTGGATGCACAACTACTGGTACCCTAAAAAACCCTTCAGAAATAACCCTAACTGCAGCATTTTTAGACTTCATGGTTTACTTTTTAAGTCTTAGAGGCTTATTGGTTATCCAGGATTATCTGTGAAAATCCAGGATAATGAGTAGGAGAACCGTTTCGGTTTAGATGGAAATTAAAGATGAATATTTGAGTAAATCTTATTGTATGTTTAAGTATTTTACACAGGAATCTTTGATGCTGTGGGCCAGTTTCTGCTCCAAAGGGCATAGGATCCATATTAGACTGTATGACATAAGGAAGTTTTTACACTCCTAGACCATCTAAAAGTGTGTTGGCTTCTTCCCTAGCCACCTTAGAGCCTAGAATTAAATCCTGCAGAAATGCTGTGCATCATCTGAGGGGATATCTGTGGAGGATACAGATAGATTGTGCAAAAATAAATGGTCAAAGTCTCACTGTTTGAGCAGACCATGGAAAATTTGAGTGAAAATGAAAACTATGCACATTTCTGTTAGCAGAAGGAGTTAGAGATCAGAAGGAGTGGGGTGCATATTTATGCTTTTATTGCAAGTAATTGTATAACTTTTTTTAGCAATTCAATAGAAGTGTTTAAATGTACAATATGCTACTGCAATTAGATATTAATGTTAAGACACTTTAAAAAATTAGGCTGCCAAAGGTGGCAAATGCATGCATTCTTTCTATAATAAATAATACTAAAATGAGAGAAAACAACTTGGCCAAAAACTGCTGAATGATTATGGTAAATATTCCAGAGCAGAACCCAAGCAGATGATTCATCCCATTAGATTTATCATCTCCCTGACGCACACTGCAACTTATGTTTCAATGAATCATTGTTGTCAAGACTAAAATAAGACATTGTTTTGCTTCAGTAGGGCTCAGTGCTCCTGTTATCACCTCCTTGTTGTACACCATGTGTATGTAAAAGACATAACAAGGTATCACCAGATTATTACAGAATGGATTATGACCCGTTTTATTTTCCAGTCCTGATCTAAACTTGGAAAAGAATAGAAACAAATTATGTGCATTCATTCTTTCACATTTAAAAATAATCTCCACTTTCAGAACCTCTTCTCACTTTAGATATTTTCATAAATACCTTATCGATCATAATTAGTTAGTGTTAATTTGAGTTTTATTCTAATGATATTCTTTAATTCCATTTTATTTTGCATGAAAAGACTGTATATCATAAGGGGTTTTTTGGTAAACAAACCAAATAAGATGAAAAAGTTCAATTCAATGGCTATTTATTTTAAACTAATTGTGAATATGGCCATTTTCAAACAATTCAGAATAAACAAACTGAACAAAAAAAAAAAAAAGGCAAAAGAACCCTCACTGTGCAGCACTCTTCAGGAGAAGAATGAGAGCTACTGACACCCGTCATACATTTGTTCTACCTTCATCTCACCCAAATTGCTCCACTGGAGGCAATAAGGCCCTGAAAGTTGAATTCTTCTATTCTATTCTTATACTCCATTATATTCACTCCAATTTAAAACAAGCACGAACATGGATTTTTTTTAATCCAAGAAAAAGATTGCTGTCCAACTCAATAGTAGACAAGCCTAATATATAGATTTTTATAACAGCCATTCTGACTGTGTTCAAGGGAAATAGGCACATTTTCCTTTAAACATTTTCCTTTAAACATCTAAATGCAGATGTCCTCTTTAGAGCTCTTGAGCACTCGAGGCAGGCTGTGACATACAGGCATAAAGACATTCAGTCACGTAGAATACTTCTCCGCTTCATTTGGAAAACCTACAGATTGCTCTGGGCTTTACACTAACAGCAGCAAACTCAGAGCTTCCAAATGTCATAAAAGCATGAAAATGTCCCAATATGATTCAAAATGTTGCATCTTATTTGTGCTCTCTAATCTTTTAGCATCTTAACATAGAATGAGGACTGATTGAGTCGCTATCCAATTAGGAGAAAAGTTATTCCAAAGAAACCTTTTTTGTACCATGACTGTTCTTATTTATTGTTATATAAAACCTTGGTTATCAAAGTAAAAGAAGAAAAAAACAAAAACAAACAAAACAACAAGCACAATATTGATCTAACTTTCTGTACAATTGCATTTTGCCTCAGGAAAACATAATGATGTAGACTTATTGCAAAATACTGCAATGACTTGTTGGCTGCAATTAATCCACATTTTTATTTGCTGTGTTTCATCACCGCAACATTCCCACTGCTTTTGTTGCAAGTTTAAAAGATGCAACCAAGATGATCTAAACAGGTCCTGGCATCATGGAGAGTAATGGTAACTTCTCTGGGCAAATTTGCATTATTTGCATGCAGTGCATTTCAAAACCACCCACAAGCCTTGAACCTTTTTTACTTTGTCAGATTATAACCTCTTACTCCCATGTGTGTCATCCGGATGTTATTAATCAAACACAACAAAGTGGCTCTTATTGTTAAGAGTAAAGGAAAAGCCACTATTTAAAAGTTCTTTTTAAACCCCCCCCCCCCCCCCCCCCCCCCCCAAATTCCTAATAACTTCATACGCGTTTCTTATAAAAAGAGCTTTCTTCCAGATGCTCTTGCATAAAGGCCAAATTTATGCAGTGTACAACACAAATCCATGCCAAACTTTCTAGATTTCTCCATTAAAAATAACTTAATGTGCTATCTCTTTGCATTGATTCTTTTTGTTGTATTATTACATACATTCCTCAATAAAATACATTTACGATTGTGGATATAAACTGACTAAATCTAATGTACTGTAGTGTGTGTGTGCATTTTGCTAGCCATCATCAGTCAATCATCTAAAATTGAAACATTCTTATCAGTGACAGTTTTAATTTTGCTTTTTTAAATCAGTAAGGAAACCAGAGCAAATTTCTCACAGGTTTGTTGAATCATTGGCACTGACGCCCTTCTGGTAAAGGTGAACATGTTTGCTGCATGATTTCTGGTTAGGTGTCTTAATGGGTTACCTCTCAGCTGGGCTTTCGGGCTCTATAAAGCGGATGACCGGGGGAGCGGACAGCGTTTCTGTTGCAAACACCCCCCCTTGCAGCTGGATCCCAAATCCTGTGAGTGGATCTCCCCTAAGGAGGATTTCACTTGTTTCCACATGAAAAATCTGCCCCCCAGGACCGACGGAGCTGGAGGTCAGAGACACTAAAAAGGGGAGAATTGATGGGACACATCAGGGAGAGAGAGATCAGTGGAAATGTGGCAGATAGAGCAAAAGGGAGGAACCATTTGTGATGATTTGAGAGGGTGAGGAAAAAAGACAGTCGCCCACTGGCAAGAACGGCATGGGAATGGAAAGGGAATGAGTCACAGTCACGCATGCGACAACTATCAGTCAAATCTATTCTCACACAGAGGCTCAGGTTACTAGGATAAATCCGCTTTCACACCTCTGTGTAGGCACTTCAAGGCTCTGAACCCAAAAATATACCGACAACGTGAGCCGACAGCTGACTGAAATTAGATTCAATGAATGACTGTTAAATTACTCCATGACCCATTAAACTGACGAGGGAGTGGATACTACAAGTGCAGGAGTGGATTTAAACATGTCAATCTTTGTGTTCAGAAATAGTCACTATTTTGTGCTTCAAATCAAATAAGAGAGGATAAATATATTTAGAAATGTTCATCATCTAAAACATTTAAAATAAAACATGATATTGGAATTTAGAGTCAACTTGGCATATGATTAAATGGAATCCACTTCATATTAATCTTAATGGCTAAAGCTAATCATGATCGCTTTGAAAAGGTACTTATTACCTCACAGATTTTGTTTTCTTAAATGCTTCAGATCAAACTGTTAATGTCAGGCAAAGGCAACCTGAGTAAATGCCAAAGTTGTATTCATACATTTTTTAAGAACCAACTATGATTAACTGCATTCTTCTAAATTGTTGGGTACAGTTATATTAGCAGCTAAACCCAGCTTTGATTACCACCAGCCAAATTTAAAGGCTTTAATCCAATCTGACAAACAGAAATAAGATAAAAACGCTCTAGAAGTATCCAAATCGTTACAATAAGTGTGAGGTCAAATATGGCCCCTATGATAGGAAAAAAAAAAACATTTCCATGTGTACAGTAAAGAAAGTTTGTTTTGTTTTTGGTGGGACTATTCTGTTCACTGATAAGTTGGAAGTGAAACCTTATGAAAAGTGGGCCTCTAGCAATGTAAGGCTAAATGCCCACAGCATTTAAAAAACAAAAAACACATGGTCAGTCAAAAAGAGATTGTGCAGCTTTGCTACTATAGAATCAGGACCACTTCCCACAATCAGTGTGTTCTGGAATCCTGCGCTCTACTAGAAAATCCTTAAGGATCATTTCCAGCCATCAATTTCTGATATAAAGCCCAGGCGCATATGGATTTTTTTTTTTTTAGCAAAATAAATATATTTTAAAAAATATATCACAACATCAAGTTTACCTATAAATAGCTGAGATGGATAACCTTGTTTAAAGGTGTAATCAAAGTGGAGACTTGAATTCAACCTCTCATTTGTTGTTCATGTTTTGAAAACACCGCATGGCTGAATTAACACAATTCTGCAAAGACGAGGGGGCTAAAATTCCTCCACAGGGAAGATTCCAAGGGATAGGTTATTTTGGATAGTCTTTTTTTTTTTTTCACCTGTAAAAATTCTAATTGTGTTACATTTATTTTGTCCATCTTAGACCCATTGTCAACAGAAGAATTTCTAAATTCTGTAAAGGCACCATACCTTTTCAAAGCACTGCATTTTTTTGTTTTGAAAATACAAAATTGTCACAACCAACACCAAACTCTCTTGCTCTCACTAATGTTATTTTAACTCAAAAAGAGATTATTTGTCATACATGAGCTCTTGTGGTCCTTTTTCCTGATCCTCCTCTTCTCAGTGGAGTTACGAGGGCTGGTGGGGGCGATGGGAGCATTGGGGCAGGGCAGAGTGTTGCTACCTTGGCTGCTAAAGCCTGAGGTGGCTGTAGAGGAAGGGGAGAAACTGCCGCTCACAGCTGCTAGAAAAAAATAAAAAAGTGCATTACAAACTACATGAAATGGGCTGTTCCCATAGAAATACATCTGTAGCAGTAAAATGCAGCAAATCTATGAAAAGTGGTGACAACTGTTAGGGCAAACCTCATGGAGAGAGAATTTTATAACTGCTGTTAAGGATCTACCAAAACTGTCCTGCCAGCAGCACATCTGTCACAAGTGATTACGTACATTTGCAGTGGTCCTGCTGGTTGTGTGGGTGGCTTGGGCTGCTCCATGTCTTGCTGTGGCTGGCATGTGGGGGATGGCAGTAGTTGCTGCTTTGGTCCCAGTGATGATGGTTGCTTTTCTGTACTTTAACTGCAGCAAAGAGAAGAAAAAAAAACCTCATGCATTATTAAAATACGATGCAGTCATTTAGTGCATAATGTTAAAAATTCGATCAAACGGGAACCAACATGAATTGATTCTTAAGTCTCACTTTATACCAATGATCGGGGAATACATTAAAAGTAGTTTTTATATAATGTCTTCTATGCAACACACTAGACTGAATTGTGTTCATTAATTTACATTCACAGATTAGGAAAAACAGGCAGTTATTGAAAAGAATAGAAAGAACAAAAAAAAAATCTTACTTTTACTAGCCAGGCTCCAAAGAGCTGCTCTCAAACTAAAGATCATTTTGATCATTTCATTCTCACAAAGGGGGTGAAACTGCTGAACAAAGTCATGAAATCCAGCTCACTGACAGCTAAAGGGGATGTGACTTGTCCTTGATTGAGTACAGCTGAAGGCCTGATTGGTGTTAATGCAGAGTTTGTGTATCTGCGTCTAATTGGCAATTTGAAAAATACTTCATGTCAGTCTTTATCATCCCTAACCTCCTCAATAAACATTCAGCTATACATCTAATGTGGTTCCTTTGTTGAAGGGTTTCACTCTTCATTTAAAAACCTGAGCATTCTGTCAGACTGCATTCATAAAGCAATCAAAGAAAAAAAACAGCTGACCGACTGTCTGACACTTACCTCAGTACTTCCTCTCTTCCAGATTCAGACAGCTGTATCAGTCATTCAATGCTGAATTTGACAGTCATCCTTCTAATCTCTGACAGCTTGCCTGCCTGAATGAAGGACTTTCTGGAGAGGTTGCTGAATGGGGGATGTTTGCATTACTCGGGGACCCTGGTTAAATCCAATCATCTGCATTTAGACTATATGCAATAGAACCTCTAGCCCTTATCAAGAACCCAAGTTCTATATAACTCAAATCAGACTGAAAAGCCATGACTCTGCCAGCTTAAATTAAGCTCACCTAAGGCACTCTGTCCAAGATATATTGCTTTCAGTCTTAGTGGGTGGAAAGAAACATTTTCTCCTAATCTTGTGCCTGCTCTATCAGTCTCATTAAATCCCCTGAGCGGATTAAACTAATTGCATCTTTTAATCGTGCCTCCTACCAGAAAAATATGAGCTGTAAAAAATCTCTTGTGAAAATCAGTATTATTTATGTGCTGAGTTTTGGCCAAGGGAAATAATCAGAAAACTAGACTGTTACCATACCAGTTATCAAGAGAAACACACATTCATCATTTATCTGTAGTAGAACAGACTGAATTCTGTTTCCACAAAAATAAGTTCAAATTTACAATATAATCCTTATATATTATATCTTATATATATATTATATAATACTTGATAATATATTATTTAAATATGTGTGTTAAAATGAAAGCGAATCTTTCTCTTATTTATAATTTTCATTAGTAAAGATGAGTTTAAAAAAAACAATTCTAGAAAAAAAATCCTTAACCATATTATGCAGCAGGGGGAAATACATAAAAAAGCCAACAGCACACCCACCCATATAATATAGGAGGCGAAAAGTGTCTTATTTAGATGTATATTCTTTGCTGTACCCCAACCTCCAGATTCATTTGAACTTTGATTAATCAAATGCAATCAGCTGAAATTAAATACACAGAAATGTTTTGGCAACTCTTTCTGTTTGTAATGGTTGGACTACCCAACAACTGGTTTGCATGGCAATAGAACATGATAGCTGTCCTGGAGACCTTTTAACCCTCAGAGTTCCACTTTTTACTGCAGTTTTCTAAAAGTAAACTTTAAAGATTTTTTCCTATTTCTATTCTAAAGATTGATCTTTGTCTTACTTGGTGGCAGGTGGCTGATAAAATAGGCATCTGTGTCAAGTTATATTTATATGCCAGTGAAAGGGAAACATATCAGTTACTATTTAAAAGTTCATATTGACTTTGAATAACTTAAAAGAAGTAGTAATGCATAGATTTAAAAAAAAATGCTTTATTTCACAAAGATTGTGCAAAGAGCTGTGACAGCTATGATTTTGTAAATATCAGTAATTTTTCTGTGACATGGGAGGTTTTCCTCACTGAATACAATTGAAACCTGAATTTACAAAAATATGTAATTATCTAATCTATTTTATACATTATCATTATGCATAAATTGCAATAAAATTGTGGCTTATAAAATAATCAGGATTGCCGTAATTTCTGTTCAGATGTGTCACTACAACCAAAAATGGTGTGCACTAAAACATTACAGAAATGTCACATAAAGCATACATTTTTTTTATGACTTTTCTCTTTTCAGAAGAAGCAACGTTAAAAAGCTTCACAATCTACAACATTTTAATGACAACGATATTTAAGGCTAGATTCATTAAAAACGAAGAATAATGTACAGAAACACATTGAAGGAAATGGAATGTGTGAATTAATTATATGACTTCTTAGAATAAACAGCAGCACTTTTCCTTATGTTTAATTCCTCCTCTTGTGTGATCCTACACATGTATTTGTTCATGCAGAAGCAGATGTTCGTACAACGACTCAAAATAAAAAATAATGGTGCATATGGTGGGCAGGAACATATCTGACACAGAAAAGCTAAACTGTTTATTGTATGACATGCAAGTGTGCAACCAATGCAAGAGGCCATTGATATACAGAAAAAACATACACAGGAGGATTTAGACAGCCTGGACAAAGTAAGAAATGGCCTGATTATTAGGAAGGGAAATGCACACTTTTTTGAAGTGAATAGGCAACAGTTCTTTTCTAGGAGAATAAATCTGCAAGTTTATCTGTTTGTGTTGCATTTAATCTGCAAAACTTCTGAAGTTTGCAGATGAACCATTGTCTGATGCAGATCTGCATACTTGCAAGAGGTGGACTTATAGGTGTGCTCAACACCACCTGGATCTAAACCAGCTACGCTGGTAATGAGGGTGGACTTCTGAAATAGCAAAGACTGTTCTCCCTCTGGCAACTCAAGAAGTACAACATTCTACAGGAGCTTGAAGGCATCATCTACATCTCCGTCATTCAGTGTGTTATTGCACACATTCATCTTTGTGTGGTTTTCCTCATCTACAAAACACGACAGGTCCAAACTGCAAAAAACAATTAGGTCTATAGAGAGAATCATCAGGGACTTCCATTTATGACATGCATTTCTAGAGCTTAAAAACATAACATCTTTGTTAACCCCTGGCATCCTGCTTAGAGGCAACTTAAGCTTTTACCTTCAGGCTAGTGCTACAGAGCCCTGCAGGCAAAAACAAACGACCCAGAGACAAACTATTTCCCCAGACAGGCTCTGTTTAACACAATAAACACGTCACATATGTACAAACACTGTTAAAAACAGTTATGGTCTTTTTCACGATCCCAGCTTCCTATCCGACATTTATCTATTTATTCTAAAAAAAAAAAGGTGGTGTGCACAAGCATGCTTATGCATACTGCTATTACCCTTGATTTTTATCTTATTTTTTTAATCTATAAATTGTAGTAATTTGAAAAGTAAATTACAACACGATCGATGTAAATCCAAAGTAAGATTCCTTCTTCTACATAATAATGTGGCCAATAGTTTATTCTTATTCAGGTATTATACGTGCATTTTTTTAAATATATTTATTTATATATATATATTTATTTAGATAGTAGTATGATAAATCACTTTAACATCATTAACAGGAAAGATTTAAATAAAATAACTTTTCTTCTTTCTTAACAATTAATATTATATTTTACAGTGAGAATTTCTAAATATCTAAAAAGTATGAAACAGAAAAGTATGACAGCTGTTTTTTTAAAGCAGAAAAAATATTAAAAAAAAAACAATATGTATTTCTCAGTTAAAATACAGTAAAAATTTAACATTTGTAAATTCAAGTATATATTATATTATATATATAAGTACCGTAAGTAGTATATTCAAATGTAACCAGCTAAGCAAGTTAGACTTAAGTATTTCCATTTATTTATATTTATTGATAATAATAATAAAAAAAAAGATTTCATCTAAAATGTCCCTGCAGGGAATACCTGTGTCTTGTGGTCGGATGGGAAGTCTGCTCTGACTGGCTGGAAGAATCTCAAGTTTGAGAGTGTCAGAGGTGCTGGCCAGCAGCTGTGTGGCCTCCATCAGGGAGCAGTGCTCAGTATTTGTCCCATCTATGGACAGCAGGATGTCTCCCACGTGAAGTGCTCCACATCTGAAAGTAAGACAGAAGCTGAGGCTCTGTTGAAATGTCTCCTCTTGTTCTTATGGAACATTCAAAGCATTTTGCTTCACCTTTCTGCCACACTTGCTGGCTTTATCTTGTCGATAATGATGACTTGCTTGCTTCTATATATTGTTGTTGTGAGGCTGATCCCCAGGCTAGCTGAAGAACCTTTCACTATTTCCACCAGCAGAGGGCCTGAGGCCTGCTGCACTGCCTCTGAAACAGATAACACAGGCATGCAGAACATCACACAGGCCTACTGACTCTAAATCATCAATTTCATTCTCATTCACATTTCCATTTTTATCGAGCATATGTAACAGGAGTTACAGCATTTCATTTGGCATTCAATAAAGTATTTTTTAATTTGAATTGAATTTGAATATGCACATTACAGTTTCCAGTTAGAAAGGGTTAGGGTTAATAATAGCTGCCTGACCAGAAGTTGACTAAATAAATATTTAATGACTTCTTGAAACAGACAATAAGGTAGAAAAGAAACCATGTAATTGTAAAACATTAGTATCAAAGATGTTTTGTGTTGTTGTATTTAGATTTTAATAAAGGGGCTTTGAGGACTTGGGATCCCACTTCTAAACATAATAATAATAATAATTAACAATTATTATTATAATTATTATAGGTAAGTTGTTCTCAGTTCCTCATTAAATAACTTTTTTTGTCTTTACTACATTTTGTGTTTTGGATTCTCCTTCAACTTCAAAATTTTTACTATGAGAAATGCTTATAAGGAATTACTTAAACTTTTTTCTGTTTGACTGCCTAAAAGCAAAGCATTTTTTTTTATGAATAAGCAGTTATAATTTGCAAAGAAAAAGAAAAAATGTTTTTACTCTGATTTTACTGTTTGCTGTGAATGATTTCACGCCTTGATTAATCTGCAGACAGAAGGTCTGAATCCTAAATTTCATGCACTGGGAGGAAACGTGTGCCAACTATCCTTAGTGACCTGCCCTAGTTTGAACAGACCAGAGCAAAGAGCGTGATCTTGAGAATTAGTCACCATGACCAAATGGAGGTTATAATTAGGCTTTTAGTCATGTTGTTGGATCTTGTATTTGGTATATTCTGAGACTCAGAATCAAAATCTACTTTATTTGCCAGGTACGTGTACACATACGAGGAATCTGACTTTAAATTGTACAATGTTATTAGTGAGCTCCCTTATACAACAATGCAATGATTTAAAAAAAAATCAGATACAGGCTACAAAACAAGAAATGTGCACATACTCTTAAAAAAATGGACAGATTAAAACAATAGCAAATTGAAAGTGCAAAGCATGCAGAAATAATGAAACACTGAAGTTATGACGAGTAAAGAGGTTGAATGGAGGAAGTTCAACTGGGGTCACTATTTGCTATTTTATGATTACTAATATGTGTATACAAGCTTTAAGATGAAAAAGTAATTTTATTACCATAATAAGTAGAAAAATTGTGCAAAAAGGATGTTTTTAAAGATCATTCACTCAATAACCTACAACTGGATTATGCCTCTGCAATAAAACATCAATTTATTTTCTGTCTTTCTTTATATACCGTACCAACAAATAAATATAAGTATGGAAGATATTGGGAAATTGTTTTTTTTTTTCTTTACTTGAAGCTTTAAACTTAAGGAACACTGAAGCTACATTTTCTTTCTTAAACTTCTGTTAGTTTATTGTTTTTTTGTTCGTTAGCTTCTGTTTGATCTGCTGACTGCATTTCATCTTCTAATTGAAAATGTTAGCCAAATGAATTAAATCGTTCATTTGGGAGGGAGAAGCCAAATTGCCTTTTAAATCAGTAAAAAGAAAAAGCTCCTACAACAAAAACTGGTGCAAAGCAAGTCAAAGTAGATCCAATCTGTATCGACCTTCAGGGGCAGGGCTGACCTTCTAAAACAACAATAGAGAATGCAAATCATGTCTGAGTATTTATATGGATAAAGTAGCTTTAGTAAGCTGACAGAAAGTGGCTCCAGGCCTGGTACTGGATGAGTCTGAAGTAATCAAAGTTTCTGTGATGGATCACAGTCTAAACATCGTATAACGTCGTCCACTGTAGACCATCTGTATGAAAACCCTTAAAATATGAGGATTTAACTGCAATGGGAGAAAAGAAATGTTTATTTTGAACCATTCAGTGGTTATTCTCAGTCACGTAGAATTAAATTTTAAAAAATAACAACAATGTATAGTTTAGTTTTTTTTTTTTTTTTTTTCAGACTGGAGATGTGGTGTAATTATGGAACTGTGTAAGAACAAGATATGATTGAACGACCAGGAACTCCAGAAGTCTAAAGACGGTGACATTAGTTGAGACTGTACTTTTTTTTTTTTTTTTTGTATTTGTATCTGGGATTTTTTTTTCTTTCTGTCTAACAACATGCAATGGGATGTTCTTACATAGGCTCTATAATACACAATTTATGAAATGAATAAAGTGACAATTGATTTTTATTCAATACAAAAATTCAAATGCTATTTGTAGGTTAAATCTAAAAAAAAAGATGTATATGAGCAAGAAAATCAAAGATGATCTTCAATGCAAAAAGTTGTTGATACTTTCCCACTTAATGGTGAAAGGTTTCTACACTACTTTCAGTCTTTTTCTACTTTTTGATTTATTCATATTAAGAATTCAAGCCCAACTGTTTTTTTGTAATAATCTTGATAAAACTGCACCAGCGTCTCCAGCACCAACAATCATCCATGTACCTAAATGGGCACCTCAAAGAAACCCTGCCTTCGCAAAGCCTCCACATGCTCCTCACGTGTGTGTGTGATTCCTCACCCATGACGGAAACATCATACTCGATCAGGAAGAGAGCTTCTTGTCCACTTTGCATCAGCATGGTCAGAGCCTCAGCATGCCTCTCTCTGTTTAAAGGCATCCCATCTATGCTTAGAACTCGATCTCCAGCCTTTATTGTGCCCTCTCTAAAAGGAAAACCACCAGACATAAACAATGAGAATGAAATATGCTAAATAAAAGATTCTCTGGGCCGGATTTATCAAGATCCAATTTTGCGTGCAGTAATTTGCGCTCGCAAACTGGAATTTTGCGCGAGGGGCTGAACCATGGTTTGCGGGTGATTTAACAAGAGCGATTGCGTAACTGGTGGTAGGTGCAAAACTGTTGGAGACGCCCTATTTAAATGATGGTTTTGCGCATTTTGTGGTTTGCGGCAAAGTAGTTTGCAGTTTGTGCAAACTAGTGCATTAAGAAATTTTAATCTTACAGTGACACCCCCACCCCCTCCCAAAAAAAAAAAAAAAAAAATATATATATATATATATATATATATATATATATATATATATATATATATATATATATATATATATATATATATATATATATATAAACCTTGGCAACCTTTATTCCCCAAGGTGGTATGTGGCTGAAAAATGCACATACCAAATGGCTCACAAGAAGTGACTGGATAAGATGATGCGCGTACGCTTCCCCGCAGCATTGGCATGTTGCTCCACAGGCGCAAGGGGGAGGTCAGGGTTTTTCGGTAGGGCGTCAGGGAGACATGGCATTTAGAACGTCGGACAGCACTTCTGAAAAACGATTTTGGGAGATCCCAGATCCCAGATGCAAAAAAGTGCAATGTTGCAAGGAGTTTTGTGATATCTGGTATTGCGTGGGTCCTCCTTGTAGCTGGCTCCAAATCCATTCGGAGTTCCCCCAACAGCTCCAAAATGGCAATGCTGGATAAACGATATGTTTTGATGATCGTTTCCTCGTTCATTCCAAAAATATTCACACGGAGTGAAAAAAATGCGTTCTCGGGGTCTCCTTCTTGCGACAATAACCGCTGCCATGTGTGCGCAATTACGCATACAGACCATTTGCACCTTCTTTTGAAACGTGTTAAATATAGAGTCAGATACCGTCAGCAAAATTGCTTTCAGGTTTGATAAATCACTTTGCGAGTGCTAAATTAATATATTTACATTTTCTCCTCCCACAAGACGCACTTTTGCGTGTAAACGCCCCATATTGCATATTCATTGCAGAAAAAGTACTAAATGGATAAGAGACGCTATTTAGCACGTTTCAAAGACCAAATCCTTTTAGCACGCTGTTGATAGATCAGTTTGTACATTTTTTAGCGTGCGCAGTGAAATAGCTCACGTTTTTATACACGCAAACCTTTGATAAATCCGGCCCTCTGTGTTTTGGTGTTCTCAGTTTTTCTTGGGAAAAAAAGTGCAAAGCTGCATTAGCCTCAGGATGAGTTAGTGCCCTTTCATTTATAGATGCTGCCCTCGTGTTGCAGCAACAATTTTGTGCAGTATGATTTAAAATGGTTATTTCAACATAAATGCACAGCAGATCTTTTAATGAATATCTACATTTTTCATGGATCCTCAATTCTTTATCAAGAATTTGCTGATGTTTGATTTAATGCATGTCAACAAGGAAATTATTTTAATGGATTCATTAGTGGACATTCCTCTGTATGCACGCTTGCTTACATGCTCTGACAGATTAGTCCATGAAAACCTGACATGCACACTCACACACACAGTCAAAAACAGGTTAAACACAATCGCTATCTATACAGATGGTTATCCTCAACCTGACCTGTCAGCCGGACCCCCAGGCCGGACGCCAGTAACTACTAGAGGACGAGACCTTCGCCAGTCTTCATGAAAGCCCCCTTTAGAACAAATTTAATGAAATATGGGGGAGGGGATCAGCTGTAAAGCCATATACTTTATTCAAAATTGTGAAATTCCTAATGCAAGCAAAGCAAAGAGTTGTTTCCCAGCCTCTTACCTCTCATGACAAACCCAAAACTGTTTCCCTCCTTGTGTAAACACACCTCTATTGTTTTAGTTATGACGCCCGAGGGATTCTGGACTAAAAGGAGAGAGAAAATCATGATGCATAAAAGATTGACATCTGCAAACTGGATGGTTTGATCATTTTCGATTCCAAAACATTTTATTAAACACAAAAGGAAAATTCAGTTTGACTAGTGTTTTTGAAGTAGTTTTTATTTTATGATTCTATCTGAGAAAAGGAAAGGAGGAGCATAAATATGTAGAAATACTACAGTGACGATGTTGCACACAGGAGGACGATGTTAAGGTCCCCTCTTGGCTCACCTTAATTAAATGCATTATGGGTTCTCTATTACAAGAAGTATTCAAAGAAAAAAACTGAAATTACTGGCAAATTACCAATTTTTTTAAATGTATTTCTTTTGGTTAACAATGTCTGTAAAAAACATTCTTTCCTTTTTTTTCTCATTTGTTTTTCCTACATTGCATACAACTTAATGAATCCTCTTATTGAAACCAAATTTAACCTGAAGATAATGTATGATTGTTGGAGCCTTTTTTTACTTACTAAAATGCTGTACATGTTTTCTGAATGCTCTAGTCAAAATGCAGTTAGTCATATTTTGATTTGATGTCAAGAGAATGGACAATGATTTCAGGGTTATTTCAGGCTTACTATCATCAAACTTAACTTGTAAGAACATTAAAACCTTTTTATTATAGCATTTTGCTTTAAAATTACTATTGCTTTGACATTTTTTTGTCCACTAGATTTATTTCTTTAGTTTGTTCTCACCAAATGGAGGCAGCTCATATTCAACTTCCAGGACGACTCGCTCCCCGATGTTTTTCAGTAGGCTAATGATTTCGTCATGCCGGAGCTTGGACAGGTTGATGCCATTTACTGACTTGATGTAGTCACCCACATTCAGCTGGTCGCTCCTGTTCAAAGTCATAACAGACCATTAAGAACAGCAATATGCTTCACTCACTGTTAAAAGCAAAAAGGTTCTAAAATTCTCCAATCTTGGCTGGTGTATTAACAAAGCAGTACATTTGAACTAATTATAATGAAATATATAAAAAAAACAAATGTTAACTATTATTACATTAAAAGACCCTACTTCTTGAAAAACAACTATATTTAGTCCACAATGTAAGGTCATCCACAGCTATCTTTAATACATGTTTAGGATTGCTGTCGCCTCTAAATTCCCAACCCTGTTAAAGTATTAAACACTGATTAAACCAGTTACCCTCAGATCAAAGGAAGCTGGTTTAAATATTCAGGAACAACCAAAAACCTTTAAAGCCCACCTTTTATCTTGAAGAAACTGCTATACTAGTGTTAAATCAATGTTAAAAATGTTGAAAAAGGGTACTCTTACCAAATTATTCAAGTTCAATGCGACAATTACCCTAAAGATTACTTAAATCTGGTTTAAGAATAGACAGCTTAAACCAACAGTCTATAGTAAATATCAATCAGGTTTTACAATAACTCTACAATTTTTAATAGAGCTGGACAAATACTTGGCCCAAATGATGCCATAAATGTCTGCTTATCCATAAAAAATAGGCTGTCTTGCAAAATTTGTTGAAAGTTTTTATTGTATTAACATTATAACCTAGGAAAAGCAATCACTAAAATGAATAACTAGATTAAGATGAATCTGCGATGGGTTTAAGTTATCCTATGACCAGAGTAGTATTCTGAACTACAATGTGTGACTTAAAATCTCCGCAGATGAACACAGGACAAATGTGCAGAAAGCAGAACAGATATTAAAGGGAGACAGTTGGTAGTCTCTCCATCTTTGCCGCAGTCAGAGATGAGTATATGGTGTCTCACAATTGACTTTCTGAGACAACGCACCACTCACTGGAGAGCTAATTAATCAAATAGTTGTTCCGCCCTTCTTGCCCTTTTCACCCCCCCAGCTACTGTCAATCAGCCATGACAGCAGACAGAGAGGACTCTCAAGCTTAGCAGCACTGAACATCAGGATGGTCCGTTCTCATCACACCTTTCCATCCATTTCACTCTCTGCCCCCGCATGTCCCCACCCTTTAAATTACCGGCTACTTCAACACAGGCATGAACTCAGCTGTGTGAAAACGAGCTGTTTGGGAGAATTATCATGGTGTCCCTTCGACGTGACAAGGAATGACATATTTGGCTGTGACTTTTTCAAAGGAATGTGTCATTGAAGGTGGGGGTTTTTTTCCACATCACTTTTATTCAAGGTGACATCCTCCCAGCGCCAAGTGAAACAAAAGTAACATCATTGATCAATTTTATATTATTTGCATGTACCGGTATTTGAAAAACTTTTTTTAAAGTGACTCATTCCATCTCTGACCGTTATCTGCCCACGTATGTCATTTAAAGGTACAGAAAATTCATAGATATATATACTACTGGATATTAACAGTGTTTTATATCCTAAAGTCAGTGGTTAACTGATATTTAAACTGTTTTATGTGAGTTTTCAGCTCTGTGAACCAAGAGGAATCCATGGTTGGCTGGAATAAGCAAAGAGTTTTTTTCCAAAAGATGATAAATGTCTCCTATCCTGATCACCAATATTTATATTTTGCTTCCTCTTGATGCAAAAGCAACCAAAAGAATAGAAAGGCAGAAGTAGATGCTTGTCAAGAACATAATTCATAAAAGAACCACCAAATGGTGCAAACTGTCTGGAAAGATAAATCCCCTTGTATTGTTCTTATGCTTTATTAGAATAACAGAAATGTACGTTTTTTTTATTATTCCAGTCCAAATTATTTCAAGCAAATATTCAGCAGAGGAAATTATTTAACTCTCCCTCTCTCACTTGTTTCCTCTATTATTCCTTAGTTATCTCACCTCCATTTTAATCATGCTGTTTGTCCTTTTAGCAGGATGACAAGTGTTTAAGTTTTTTATGTTATAGGTGAGGTTCTGTTGAGTTTGGTCTAGGATATTTTAAGGTGATGACTTACTGTAAAGATTTAGTAAGGGGTCTGGCTGCAGACCTGCACTGTGAGGACCCTGGCTGCTGAGCTGCACTGTAGGGTCTCCTGTGCTGTCAGAAAAGGGAAGTTTATTCGAAGACTTTCAAAGTAAAACAAAGTTGATTTGAAGCCTCTCAAAGTAAAAGCTAGCGTCGATTAACTCCCCGATTTAATCCCCACCAAACTCATATCTAGAATAATAGATATGTGCTACATAGAAATAAGTCTCTGGATTTGAATCGTTGGATGGAAAAGGGCATTTGGTCTATAAGATATTTTCTAAACGACAATGGAGGCTGGGTTTACTATGAGGATTTTTGCTTACTGTATAATTTAAACTGCTCCTATGCTCAGTTTTACAGAGTATTAAACTCTAATCCAGAAACACGTGCTGCATGCTATTCCCAAAGGCATCGAATACAACTTCCGGAATAAACTTCCAGTCCTGACAGTGCAGCAGACCCCATTTTGCAGGTCTGCCATAAAGGGTCCTGACAGTGCAGGTCTGCAGCCAGACTCTCTTGAAGATTTATGCATTAGTTTAAGCATTGAGTCAAAATAGGTACCACTTTTAACCACCTGTTTGCATTTTTAACTTGTAAGGCTTTTTAACCTGCATTACACAATAAATGCCACTGAATATATCACAGATAAAAAGTGTCTGAATTATATAATAACCTCAATCCAAACAGTTCTTCTCTGGTTAGTTTTTTCTTAGGTAAGGGAATTTCCCAAAGAGAATGAATGCTAAATCACTGAATAGCAATGCTTTAAATAGAACTCTTTAGCCCTTAAAAGATGTGGGTGCAGAAGGCATGTCTGACAGGTTTGCTGGGGTTGCCACATTTAGAGCACATCACAGAGCCCAGATCTCACCTGGCAGCCAGCCCACCTGGCCGTAGGTTTGACACTCTGGGCTTGCCATCTTTATCAGAGCCTCCGGAGATGGTGAGGCCAAGGCTGCTGCCTTCCCTTTTCATCAGCTCCACCGTGGTCACTCCTCGATACTCCTCTGCTGACAGATACAGACCCAGGCACAGACCCACAGAAAGAATTAGCCTCTGCTTGACAGAGCTGCCCTGTCTGGAAGGCATGGAGAGACTTTTTGTTTTTTTCTCTGTGAATCTTTCAACAACAAAAAAAAAGTCTCTAAGATACAACCACAGGCAGCAGTTTTCAGATTCTCTCTCTTGTTTTCATTTCTTCATATTTGAAGTACATATTTGTGTTGTAATGTGAAGGACAATAGAGTAAAATATAAAACTTCAAATAAATGGAAAGCTGTCCCTACATGCTCATCCAGGAGTGAATCCTGCAAAATCAATGACCCAATGCAATCAGCTGGTTTTCCTTAGAGACACTTTAACCAATCTGTCTGTATGATCTGTCTGAATTGTCTCTTTAAGATGACAGGTGTTGTTAATTGGCGCTATATATAAAAAATGAATTAAAAACATGCAAATATACGTTAACATCAAGGTCAAATGTTACAGTACATACATATTTCTTTAATGCAAAAAAAAACATTGTCTTTGTAAAACAAAAATCAATCTCAGTGATTTTAAAAGAATAAAGAGGAAGCAAAATGCTGCTTATTATATAATCAGGACTGACTCAACACGCTGGTGTGTGCAGATCTGTAAAGGCAAAGGTCTTCACAGTTTGTCACTCTGGAGCATTAGAGCTGTTTTAACACAACACCAAAAGGGAAAGAGAAGAGTGATGACCTTAGAGAAGTCACTGCTGCAACCCATTTATATGGAAAGCCATTTTCAAATGCTCATGAGTTCATCGTTCCACAAAAGGAAAGATTATTCAAAATAGGACAGTCGGCATAGTCTGGAGCTAAAGCCCCAGCAGGTTCCTCCAAGCAGTAAAACTCAACAAAATTCAAAAGAAGCACAATGGTCTAGACTGAAGTATGTATACCTTAGATCCAGTCATATGCCCATCAGCTCTGATCCGCTTCTCTTTCTGTGATGAAGATTGACCATCAATCTAAATGCATGATACTGGCACTATAATGTTTCACCACTGGGCTGCTGTGTTCAGGGTGACATGCAACATTAATTATTCTCCCCACAGCATTTACTCTGAAGGCCAAATTAATGCTCACCTTGACTAGTTTTCATTTAAAGTGAATAACCTTTTCCTATTGGCTTTGAAGTTGGACCATTACCTCGTTATTTTTCAGACTGTGAATTAAAACACAGCCAGGTAACTTCAGTCCTCCAGGGCGGGAGTCCTGCATATTTTAGTTGTTTCCACTACTGGTCCCATCTGATTGAAATACCTGCATCATGGACAGGCTGAAGGGATAATTCAGTGATTAGAGTCACACCAGTTGATGGACTGCTTCTAGTTCTATATCTGTAATGTATCTGCAATGAGAAATGTTTAACTTTGGCTGCCTTTCTCTGTCGCTTTAACTCAGACCTAATTCGACAATACAGCTTTTTTAACTCAGCCGTTCTCCTTTTGGAACTTGCTTTAGAAAACTTTGAAATTCAATTCGTATTTTTAGAAGCTAAAGAGGATCTTCACAAATTTTTGAAAAGACCTGCCCTCTCCATGAAAAAAAAAAAAAATACTCATGCACAACCCTGTACCCGCTCCTAAGAGGGAACGCTTATTAAACACGTGCAAGAGCATGCACAAGCCAATTTCTCCTCGTGCACGGACTGTTTAAAAGGTGCTGTTTGTATCGCTCATACTAGCTTACCTCCCAAAAAAAGATTTCCAATGTTTCCACTATGTCAGACCAGTATGTGAAAAAAGGGGCGAGGACGGATTTACATAAACATATCACCAGAATGATTGACAGTTAGGAGGACCACTTATTTTGATGATCCACTCGGAAAAAAGAATATCCTCCACTATACCTAAAATGTAGCTTTTGTGAATTCTTTAAATTGTGCAACTCTCTTGATTTATCTGTTGTGGCCTCATGGGATTCCTTCAAAAAGAGTATATTTTTAATGTCACTAGAACTATATCCCTTAATAAAAAATAGTAAATAAACAGACCCCTGATGCCTTTACAGAACAGGTTTAAGATTAATTTAAATACATTTAAAATTTACCTATTGTTTAGGAGACTCATGAATGCAGATGCACAGGATTTTATTTAGGAGTATCACAGCAAAGCCTGTCACACTTTTCAGATTTTTCTTTCTTCAGCCATTTGAAATGAATCACTTTCCTTCTGCTTAACAATTATGCATTAATTTGTTGCTTTTTTTCCTTTTGTGTATAATTAAATGTATCTAATGCTGTGCTTTTATGGTGAAAATGTGAAAAAGTATAAAGAGTGAGGTTTGTTTTTGGAAGGCCCTATACACCTAAGTCTTACTTGACATCTTAACTGTGAGATTCAAACTGCTTTCCTCAAAAATAATATAAAACATTTTAATTAAGTAGCATCTGGACAAACACGATTAGGTCATTGATCATCTCCATTGTATAGATGAGACCAAGGCAGAAATGGCTGATGCTTATGCACATGGTAACTTCAAACAGAACTACATGTCAAACAAACAGGCCCTTTGGTGGAAGAATGAGGATTAAGTTTGTGTTTCCAGCAACCAGAGTTGGATACTTTGATGTTATCAAAAAGAAGATAAACTGTTGTGTATTAATAACACATATATTAAAGTCCAATGTAAGGAGATTTTTCAGACTAAGACCAGGATCTTAGGCTGAGCAGCAGCAACAGAATTTCTTATAAAGACCAGATACCTGAAATCATGGAGGTCATTAGTGAACAAATCTTAGCTCATGATATTAAATTACTAAAAAGTTTAACTGAAAGCTGTAGAACATGCTTGGATCCCACATTCTGCTTTAACAATTTTGACTTAGTTTTTCAAAGTTATTAAAGCCTGTGGTTCCGCTGAAGTTTTGTTTAATGAATTTGCAGCAAGAACCACAGCATTAAATAATGTAAAAAAAAAAACAAAAAAAAAGGATTTACCTACTTTGACAATGATTTCATAGTAGATTTACAGTACAGTATTATCACTACGTGTTTACATGACTTAACTGTGCAAATTGAAAGAAATAAATTCAGAATGATTGATGTCTGTGTGGTTTCATCGTGTCATCAGAGAACTCATTCTGTCTTGTGTTCTCCTTTGTGCTGTGTTGGTCATTCTCCCCCCATCCTTCCAACAACATTTTAGCATTCATGACAGGTATGCAACAAGAGCATTTTTTAAACGTATCTAAGCATTCATAGGATCAAATGTTGAAGCAAATCACTGGAGGCACATAATTCAAATCTCAACAGAGATGACCTGCAATCTTTTCTTGGGGACTAAATAGGATTGTGACTCAGACGGCAGACGAAACAAAATACATTTAGGGTTGACTGCAATGTACCTGAAAGGCTTCGACCTCGGGTGGAATGTGATTGGTCAGTTGTCTCTTTGCTCCCTTTTGAATAGGGCCCTTCATCTGAAGAGACAGCAGAGAAGTGTAGGAGGTTATGAAGACTGAAGTTAAAGGTGTGCGGCACTTAATCGGCTTAAATCATTAACGCCATTCATTTCACATGAAAATACATTTTCAGGGAATAAGATGTATGCAGCCACTTGGGCATGGAAACAGCATGCAGTTAATGGACTGATTTTGGATGGGGAGGAAAAGATCATTTGCATGTCATTTACAGAGGCTGCTATGGAGAGCAGCAAAATGTTCAATCTGTTCAGCAGAGAAACAGATTTATTTTTCCACTTCTCACCCATAGTGGGAACCATTTCTGACACTGTTCACAGATTAACAGATTCAGTGCCCAGCCATCTGAGCCTGAATGCATCAATGAAACCATATCTGCAGTCACAGTGATGAGGATTCTGACAAGGCGCTTCGGTAATCCTGTCCACTATGGATTAGTTTTTTCAGATGTCCAGTACAATGATTAAAAATCCCTCTGGAAAGCTGTGGAGCTGTTTGGCAGGAAATTACTCTATGCATCAGTTATACAGTAGTACAAAAAAAAAAGAAACTCTATGCATCAGTTATACAGTAGTACAAAAAAAAAGAAACCTTTATTTGATTTCTGCATACAGAGATTTCCACATCTTGAAAGACTTACCAGTGCTTCTCAACAAATAGCATTAGTTAATAAATAAAGTTATATTAAAATGCCTTTATATCTACATAAACTGTACCATCTGCATAGTCACAATTCATATCCATCTAATCAAAAAATATATTTTACATATATACAGAAGTGAAAATATCCATAACATTAGTAAGCTAAACGAGATGGAATAAAGGAATTATATCCAATTATAAAACAAAATCACAACAGAAATGAGACAGGACAATGTTCTGAGTTTTAAGGAGTCATAGAGAAGAAAGAAGCTGGGTACCAGGAAATGCTTGAGAAAAACTAAAGAGTTAACCTTCAGTGAAGATGGCCAGTTTATACATATAGCCATATTTGTAATGGGATGATTTAGCTCATAGCATTTTCTAGAGTCACCTAATCAAAGGCTAGACTTGAATGAAAATATTAATCTAAAAACAAAACTGTAAGCTGGTGCTCATAGACTCTACCTACCTAATCTGAATGCAAAACTCTTTAGATTTCTTGTTAAATAAAAAAAAAAAAAACTTTGCTTTATTCTTCTATTTTAAAGCAATCCCTTCTTTACCTTGCTCTAACTGCTAAAGTTATGAAAGAGTACATTAAAGTATGTGATTATAAAATGATAAAATGTAATACAGTTAAAGAAGTATGAATACTTTTGCAGGCCACTTTCGTGTGATTACATAATCACTACGACAGGAATGGTCAACGCACAACTCACCTGCTCCAGAGGTCACAACTTCATTTGGCCATGTCACATCTGAGTGCTTATAAGTTTAAAACAATAAATGCCTCATCATCCATATTTTAAGTGTTTCCAGCTCTTTCAAGTCCTGCTGAGCCAAGCAAGAGAAGAGGAGCCAGAGGACATCAGGTCCACTCCTTTGTCTCTAGCATGACTCTACCTCTGTCCAGCTGAAGCTGAAACCTTCCGACAGCCGAGAGGTATGGATCCTTCGTCATACCTTCAGTGATCTGAAACCTTTGGGCAGCTGCTTGATACAAGTAGTGGGAAAAAAATATAGTCTGTGTAGCAGCTGCATGACTCAGACCTAAACCACAAAAATATCTCCATTTGACTCACATATCATGGTGATGTAGAGGACACACACATCTGTGATGGGATTTTACTCTCCCCCTATATCCTTTTTCTCAAGCAGTGTGTCCAGGCTGTCTGGCCACACATGTACACAAAGCGAATGACACACAACAAAGACTTTGGGCAAGGCAAAAGCAGAGTAACCATGCAGGCTCCCAGGGGCCCTCACAGTTCAGCAGCTGTCATCTCTGTCAAAAGGCAGCATTAGCTCTGGGTTACAAAGAGCCAATGGAGTGCACGTGACCGAACATTACTGTACCATCAAGCTGTCCGCCGGCAATCCTCCTCCAGCTTAAAATAACCATCACTCACCCTCGGAGCCACGGCTGGGAACAAGCTGATTACACCCAACCCCAACATACAACGTATAACACTTGTATCTATCTATCTGCCAGCCTGTAGATTAATTGAGTTATGGTTATATAATTAGAGACTCAGCTGAGGCATGATCCCTCCTTTATAAATAAATAGAGCTAATTAACTCCACATTTGAATGAGGGCACTGACTGACATCCATTTCATATCCAGCAAGAATGTGGGTTAAATATGGGGCCAGAGATGAGACTGGAATCCTAATCTTATTTCAGATGTGAAACTTTATTTTTAAAACCAGCGGCCCCATATCTGGTCACAATGCTATTTCTGCTCTACTGTTCTAATTACGCATGGTAAGACGTCATGCCAAGTTAGTGGTCCAGTCCTCTCACATTTAAATCTTTTCCAGTGAAGTATGCATGCATCCAGGGTGGATGGATGCAGTGGGGCTCTTATTGAGAGGAGAGAGATCAGTGACCTCCTGCTTGCTCTGAAGATCAAAGTGCGGTCCTCTTACCAATGCTGTTCTTGGTGTCTCTCCTCAAACCACACAGCATGGCTGCAGCTGTTCTTCAGCTTAGTGTGCAGAGTTGATGTTCCACCTGAGAGACCAGGTCTCAGCCGCTCACATGAGACAGGAAATACTTCTCTTTTTCTTCACGATTGTCTCCAACCATGCTGCTATTTATAAGAGATGTAGATGTTGTTCCTTAGATCATCCTCTTTTTAAACTTGCAGGATAGATCCTTCGCCGTCCTCACAGGTGAAACCTCCATCAGCTGAGATCTTCATGAAAATCCAGTGCAGGGAGAGGAATGACTTGAGCCCTGTTCTTTGCATCCTGCTGTTGCCCCGTTTTTCCAGCTATTCTTGCAAATGGTTCGTGGGTTTTCTCATGCCCTGCTCATACACTCACATGAGCTCACACATAACCCCTCTCCCTCTCTCTCAGTGGTTGCTCATCCTCTCTTCTTCTCTGCCAGAGGGGCTCAGTGAGGCAGCCACACACGATAGTCACTTCTCCCCTCCCTCCACCCACAGAAACACACAAGCTCTCACTTTATCCCACCAAGTCCTGAATCCCACCCTCTCACACATGCACAGTTCACACACTGAGATTAGACAAGACACAACGGCGCACACACCAAAACACTGAACTGTCGGCACAATTAACACCACCTGCGCATTCACTGTTAAAGCGTGTGTCACGCTTTTCTCACATAGATCTTGCACCCGCATCCCACACATACATGCATAATGGCAACATGCATATGCAGGATTCCTGTGCCAAACAGCTGCCTGCATGCCTTACATCTAAGGTTGATTTAAAGCACAGACCAGCTGCCACACAGGTGACTGATCCATAATGAAATCCTGGAAAGACAATGATTTTTACATATAAAACAAGAGAGGACGTTCAAATGAACCCTTTATAATGCTTGACCCCCTGAGTCTCCATGAACCTAAACACAGAAGTGACCATCATTGCAACTGCGGCCATTTTTCATGCACACATGTCTCAAAGACTGCCACTATTACACCACAGACAATCCCTCTAAAAGTAGTCATAGTACTGTTCTTACCAAGATTTAAGACAAAAAACAAGACACAAGAAATTTTTGACAATGCACTGGTTAGTTCTTTGCAAATTTCAACAGTGATCAAAAATAACTTGCAGCATAATAAGCAGACATTCTGGAGGATGCAACAAACTTTAGCTCAGACAATTCTCTTTGAGGCTGTTTATTTGAATATCTTATTTACATGGGGTGTAGCCATTTAGAGTGAGTATGGTTAATTTTCTGCAGTTTAAAGAGAACTATAGAAGATCAAAAATCATTGAAGAAAAATCCCAGAGGAAATAAACAGGGAAATTATTTAACTAGAGAGAGATTTAGGCTCATTCTACAATAAGGTGAAAATATTGAGGGAAAAAAAAACTTTTTTTTAATTATTTATCCCAATTTAGCCAACAATGTAACAACTGATGAAAGATCTGAATTCTGATTAAACCAACCACACTGCCATCTTATGGTGGTCTGCTCAGGCTGCAGAAGGAAGCTAGAGGACAAAAGTTCACCTTAAATTTAAAAACATACAATATTATATTAAAATCTTAAGTTAGGAATATCTAGATTTAACAACTTAAAGACTCTTAAGGACCCCTCAGATGCATTTTAAACAGACAACTTTAAACTTTACAATCTTCTTGAAGCTAAGGGTGTAATTATTTAACAGCAATTTTCTACAGGTAAAGACTTCCCATCTGTTTTACCTTTGGTTCTTCCTCTGATGATTCCCAGACGACATCTGAGTGAAAAAGAGAACATCCTCCTCTTTCCTCCTGCACTCCGGCTGCCTATCCTCAGGGAATCTGTCTGAGGTAAGGCAAATGAAAGCTGTTTGGAGGTGAGGTGTCCTTTTCCAAACACTGCTCTTATTGACATGTTCATTTTCCAACCCTTCAAAAAAAAAAAAAGCAAAAAAAAAAAAAAAAAACAACAGGCTTTTGTCCTACGTCTTGTTTTGCAGCCTGTGCCTGTCCTGCTGCTCTTGTTTTTTCCCCCCTTTTCTGGAGAACATCCAGTCCTATCAGGTGAGTCTTCAACAAACAGGTGCAGGTTCTCAAACTGGGCAATATCCGGTTCCAATTCTTTTCTTTCTCCCTCTTAGCCGTCTCTTCCTGTCTTATAGTTTCTAACATAAGCAGTTATAAGCCAAGCGGCACAATAAATGCATTTCCTACATCTCTGGCAATGTCAGCTTTGCAGGAGCAGATGGCAGAGAGTTCAGGGCTGTGGGGCACAGCTTGCCTGCCAGAATGCAATGGAAACCTTCTCTGCAGGGAGATGGCGTTCCATCTTGTAAAACAATGCAAAGTCTGTGCGAGCAAATGCAACATGATGTTATTTGATGGCAAACTCCAGCAACCTAAACCCTCCGAGACAGAGTCAGTAAATCCTGGGTGCCATTTTCTTGGCCACAACCCATGATTTACTCACATTCCCAAGCGTCTGCTTCAAATTCCATTTTTTACATGACAAAACATAAAAAAAAAAAAAGAAATTCCACTCATTTATTTGTAAAACTTCTAATGAATGCAACTGACTTTATTTTAGACAGGAAGTTGTTTTTCTACCTTCAAGCTTATTGGAAGTTTTTTCATATTTGTAGACAAGCCGCTGCTGCCTTTTGCACCGAATATATTTTTTGGCACTGCTCTGAACCTTCCACACCAATGCTTTTTGCACCATGTCTGTCCTACACTGTTTACATTTTGATCACTGCTGCACTTTATACATGGAAATGGTTATTCATGGCTAAGCTGCTCATTCACTGACGAAAAGCTGCATGCATCAAAATTTCATTTTGTATACACCGCTTATGCAAAATGACAGTTTGTATAAATCTAGGGAAAGTAGTATATATCACAAATTAGTATGTTATAAAAATGCTCACATAAAGACCAAATCGTGATTAAGACTTCCTAACATGAAACCAAATGGCCTGTTTGGGCCAGAAGACCACATAATCATGAGGGCTGTTGACACATGTCCAGGAGACAGTCACTGACAACCTCCACACAGAAGCCTATTAAAAACATTACTAAAGAAGCTGAAATATTCATAGAAAGCTGAGTGGAGGGAGATGTGTAGTAAAAAAAGTTTGCCAGCAACAAGGATAACTGCAGCCTTGAGGTTTTTTTTTAAACTAAATTAATACATTTTAGGGGAGCTTCACAGGTAGTGGACGGAAAGAATGCTGGAATAAGCACATGCACAACCATGATTTACAGATGAACCCTAAAGACAAATATGCAGTTCTCCAGTAAATTAACTCCTGAATGAGTAGCATCTTAACCTGGCAGAAATATTAATTGGACACATGGATGATATGTGACAAGTAAACTGGTCTGGATTATCAATGTTGTCCCGTTTTGCATGAAAAGTTGCATTTAATTTGGAAACCAAAGTCAATAAAATGGTGAAACATGGAGAGGCATAGAAACATTTCCACCCGAGGATTAGTTTGAATGTTCCAACGATCATAAGTTTGCATGTCTTCTTTTGGCGTTTTTCCATTGTGCCTTCTGAAGTCCAGTCACAGCCATCTACCAAGAATGCACCTAGAATTCACTTCTAGCTTAATGTTTTTCCTGTTTACGATACTGAAATTAAAATGTATATTTTCTGAAACCAAAAAGTTAAAAGGCTCAAAATATTTCATTTATGTCGGAATGCAAAAACATTGATATCACAATATAGTTTCCCTAGTCACTGGTTTTCTAATGTTGAGCAGTCATCACAAATTGCAGTTTCACAATCTTTCTCTGAAACTAGAATTTTTTTTTTTACATTCTCACTACAGCATCCCTCCTGTGACAAGACTTGTGCATCAGTTAGGTGCACATGATTGACTTAAGGCAAAATCTTCCACTTGTCACAAAAACAGAGCCTTTAAATCTGGAGGTTGTATTGGCGAAAGGCCGACTTCTGTATGAAGACATCAGCAGATAGCATTGTTCATTTCAAAATCTATGCCTTTTCTCAACAAAAAATGGTTAAACAAATATCCTTTCCAAACCTCATGTTGCTTTTCAGTGTAACCAGATGTTAAATATAACTGAGCAAAACAATGAGCTTTAACTTTTACAAAGAGCTAGCTCATGGCTTGTTCTACAATGTTCAAAAATTTGAAAGTCTCAAATAGCAAAGCTTTTCAGATCGATTGTGTACAAGTTGTTTAAAAATTTAAGTATAGATGTTTTAACCGTTTCCAACTAATTTCTAGGAGAAAAGAAGGCAACAGAACCAGAGGCCAGTTTCCAATTTTCAAGAGTTTAATAATAAGCAGTTTATTCATTCTCCTCGCTCCTGAGCCTGGCATTGGGGTTGGTGACTTTGATCGCCAGCTGAGCTGCTCTTTCCACGATCAGCTTCCTGTTCTTGGAAGAGACGTTGTGGGCAATCTCAGCACAGTGAGTCCTACAAGTAGAGAAAGCAACACTGATAATGTGGAATATATGGACAATTGACCAATGCAACACCAACGATAAACTTTAGGGCATATACAAACATGCAATAACAAAATCTGATATTCACAAAATTCAGAGGTTGAAATCTTCAGCATTACATTTTCATAATTAGACTAATGTACTAACTAAATAACATTAAGACTTTTTAAACCAATGTTGTGACTTAACCTAATTTAGGGCTGCAACTAAAGTCGATTAATTTTGGAAGTCGATTAATCTGTGATAATTTTTTGAATAATAGTGGGATAGCCAAAGGTTTCTTAAAGATTTTTTTACGAGTATATTGACTTTTTTTTCTCCTTGGTATAACTGCTCTAAGAGGGTCACTCTTTCAGCTAAAGTCATGTTTTACAGTCAATACTCAAGTTAACAATTAACTGATCATTAAATTACTTGACATTTATTTCAATAACTGATTAATCACTAATAATTCCATTAATTGTTTCAACCCTAATCTAATGTTACATCTTAACTGCCATAAAATTAGGGAAAACACCAAATAAAGGCATTAAATGGGAATATTTACGCACTATGACACTATCGCATCACAACATTTAATCACAGGTTATGTATTCTTTTTTTTACCTCCTCCAATTAAAGCTTTTAAACAGTAAAAAATATTCTACACTATATTCTTCCCAATGAAAACCAAAAACGACTTTACTTTTACAGTAAGGGCAATACATTGTAAAATCAATTATTCAACAAACTTAATTGGGCAATGTGGATACAGCAGACATGACTAGAAAGCTTCATATCATCCATCTCATCCTATTAATACTGACTTTTTTCCCCAAATGGACATAATTCACCTGAAAAATTTTGCCTCAAAACAATATTCACCTAAATTAAGAATGAGACCGAAAAATGGTATATAAAATTTGCAGTAATCAGGTGTCAAGTTCTTCATTCAGAACTACCACATTTTGAGCAACTTTCTCATTCAATAAAGCAAATAGATGAAATCAAACAGGTTTTTTTTTTGTCTATTCAGAATATATACAAATATATACATACACACGTTTTCCTATAAGACCCATGTAATTTGAAATATGGATGAACTTACTTGTTACTCATCATCAGAACCTCCAGTTCCTTGACATTGTGCACCAGGAACTTCTTGAACCCGGTTGGCAGCATGTACTTTGTTTTCTTGTTGCTACCATAACCGATGTTGGGCATCAGCATCTGACCCTTGAACCTCCTGCGAACCCTGTTGTCAATACCCCTGGGTTTACGCCAGTTTGGCTGTTGGTGGTAAGAATGATATAATTAGCATTTCATTCCCAGTAGTGAGAGGTTATTTATGAACTGTAGAAGATCGTAGAACTTACCCTCAGCTTAACATATCTATCAGATTGGTGGCGAATGAACTTCTTGGTTCTCTTCTTAACAATCTTGGGTTTTGTTAGGGGCCTGAGGGCTGCCATGATGACTCTAGAAATAGTAGAAAACATAAGACTAAAACATCAGCCCAGATGTGCTAAACTTTCGATATGATCATACACAAACGTAGTTTTGCAAATAACAACAAGCACTGAAGCTAAAATTATACATAGTTACATCTTTCAAAATAGAGTATTTCAGAAATCAAGTGAAGTGCGCTTTGCCAAGGGATTTATCACTTTAAACGTGTTAACCAACGTTAGCATGCTAGCTACAACGAGTCACTGTTTGGCTCGGAAGCAGGCCCTACTGCTACTAACTATAATACCATACATACTAGCTGAACGGGAGAACTATATACACGTGTTTTATTGTCAAGTTATCTCTATCAACCACAACACAAAGTTGCATTTTGTTGAATACTACCAGGAGTGCGCTGCTAGCCGTGCACCCGCTTTAATAGCAGCACTTTACTCGTATGGCCATTACTAAACCAATAATGTATAAACTACTGAAAATATAATTATTTCCATAAATGATGGAGGTTAACAGTATATAATCTACATCAGGTTGATCAAATAATCAGCAAAATCATACGGATTAAGTTAGATTCTCTTAACTCACCCGCCGATGAAAATCCGAAAAGGACTTCAGGGACGGCGGAAAGAAAGAAAAGGACTTCCGCGAAGCTCGCAATGCATGATGGGAAATGTATTTTCAATGTATAAACTTAATTTAATAGCTTACGAAATACCTTGCGTTATATGGTAAATTGATGCCTCGATTTTTTAACTAAACTAAAACAAATTATATATTTTTAAAGGAAGGATGCTTAACTATAAAACAGGCCTAAATTGAGATTTACACAGGCAAGGAGAGGTAACTTTTTTGGCAAACGTCTGAGTTTTACGAGCAGTCATACCCATGTTTTATTTCTTTTTCTCTGTCTCTTTTATTTATTTATTTTTTTCAAGAAACTTCACTAATAATTACAATTTCAAGACTTGTCAGATATGTGTCCTAATGTCTCCTCCCCCTTTCTCTTCAGCAGATCAGCAACAATTTTCAGGTCCTTCTAGTTGTATTTAATGGTATCCATGTCCCAGCTTTGACTTGGCTAATCAAGGCGTCCACTGCTGAAGCCAATATTTATTATTTTACCTTTGAGATTTGGGTCAGTTTTATAGTAATTTCCCAGTATACTGTAAAGTAGGGTTTCTTAAGCTTCCTGGCACATAAATATGACCCTATAGCATTATTAGCCTTTTCCATGCTTCAGAGTGACATTAATAGCGAGGTGAAGGCATTGCCAGTTTTTCTCCACTCAGTCTTTATTTCAGGCCAGAACGTTCAAGATTTTGGATTAGTTCTCTCTACCTAATAATCTATTAGTTTTTTGAGTGGGCTGCCACATGCATTTTAATTCGGAGAGTTTTTTTTTTTCTTTTCATTTAACCAGCCTTCTAAAAAGGCCTAACTGGTCGGATGTATATTGATTGGATTTTTGCACAGTACTCATAACGTTAAAAGGGAATATTAGAGTTTAAACCTGACTATTGGATTCCAGGTCATCTTTTTGTCTGAAGCTCTTCCTTTCCATGCATACAGGTGATTACAGTGGGGTTTGGAACTATAAACATCAAAGAAAACACCTTTTTTAACTTGAAGAACTCAAATGTTACTGTACAGCCTACTCAGGATCTGTAAAGTCCATCAGAGGTTACACTCAGAGATAGAATCCATAAAATATCATTGAACTGTTATTCTGTTTATTATAGGAAAAAGAATAACAGTTTTTTTTTTTTTTATGTTGTATATTTAGTGGATCAGTATGTTCAATAACTACACCTCAAAAGCCCATCCAAGCATTTTTTTTTTTTTTTTTTTTTGCTGCAGCATAAAAATTCAGATTGATCATAGTTCTGTTGGCAGGGTTTGGGCAGGTCCAGAGCTTAGGTCTATTTTTTTTAATCAACCACTAGTTTTGTATCTTGTCCTGGGGCTTGTAAAGAAATAGACCCAGATGAGTGTAAAACTCAATGGCAAACAGTTAAAAGCATAGTCAACTAGACCATATATTTCAAGCATTAATGGTGCCCTGGTAGGTTCTGGTTTATGATGCCCCATAAACAACCCAACATATCCCCTCCCTATCCAACAATGCACAATATAGAAATGCATGATCAAACCAATGCAATATTGATTTTATGGTACAATAGATACATCTATTAAATATAATGTAAAAAAAAATATTTTTACAGATATCTAGGTTGTTATGAAAATTAATTTTTACATATACTATATATTTCTAGCTGTTCAGTGTTTAGAATAATGTAGAAGGTCTGATTATTATACAATCTAATAATTTGGGATTTTTAAACAGATGATAAAATTTTCTGTAATAATTATATGTAAAATTATAGGTACTAAATCAGATAAAAACCTCAGTATTTTAAGATCCCCTGCTGTTCATCATAATTTCACAGTTGGCTTAAAAAATGTGATTTTTGTTCAGCTGACACAGCCTAGCTGTTCTAGTGTTAATGAAATATAATAGAGGTGACAACTGACAGATGACTCAAGCCCTTGAGCAGTAGGTTAACTAAAGCACCTTATTCAGCCATGCATTTGTAGATTACAACACAGGTGAGGAATGAGCTGCAATAGATCAAGGTGCGAAGAGCTGCAGGTCCAGATGGCATCAGCTCCAGACTTCTGAGATGTTGTTCTTTGATTTCTCCAGTGCTTTCAACACCATCCAGCTTGGACTCTTAAGGGACAAGCTGGACCTGTCAGGAGTGGAGCAGCACATTCCAAGTGGATTATGGACTACCTCACTGGCCGCCCACAGTATCAAAAGTAACCAACCTATCTGAGGCACAAGGCTGTCCCTCAGATAGGTTGTTTTACAGTACGGGTGGATAAGCTCACCAGGAAGGCCAGCTCCGAGATTGGATGCCCTCTGGACTCAGTGCAGGAGTTGGGAAACAAAAGGATCCTAACGACATTAACATCTCTGTTGGATAAAGTCTCCCACCCCATGCATGAAGCTGTTGCAGAACTAGAGAGCTGCTTCAGTGACAGAATCCATCCATCCATCCATCCATCCATCCATCCATCCATCCATCCATCCATCCATCCATCCATCTTCTTCCGCTTATCAGGGGTTGGGTCGTGGGGGTAGCAGCTTCTGTATGGAGGCCCAGCTCCTCCGGGGGAATCCCAGCTGAGAAACATAGTCCCTCCAGCGTGTCCTTGGTCTCCCCCTGGACCTCCTTCCGGTGGAACGTGCCTAGAACACCTCACCAGGGAGACGTTCTGGAGGCATCCTAATCAGATGCCCGAGCCATCTCAACTGGTTCCTCTCGATGTGGAGAAGCAGCGACTCTACTCTGAGTCCTCCCCGGATGACTGACCTCCTCAACCGATCTCTAAGGGAGAGCCCAGACACACTATGGAGAAAACTCATTTCAGCGGCTTGTATCCGGGATCTTGACCCAAAACACATGACCATAGATGAGGGTAGGAACGTAGATTGACTGGTAAATCGAGAGCTTTGCTTTTTGGCTCAGCTCTCTCTTCACCACAACAGACCAGTAGAGTGCACGTTTCACAGCAGACTCTACACCAATCCGCCTGTCAGTCTCCCTCTCCATCTTCCCCTCATTCGTGAACAAGACCCCAAGATACTTAAACTCCTCCATTAGGGGCAGTACATCCTCTCCAACCTGGAGAAGGCAATCTACCCTTTTCCAGCTCAAGACCATGGTCTCGGATTTGGAGGCACTGATCCTCATCCCGGCTGCTTCACACTTGCTTGCGAACTGCTTGAGGGACATCTGTAGATCATGCCCTGATGTAGCCAATAGAACCACATCATCTGTGAATAACAAAGACGCAATCCTAAGGCCACCAAAACAGATCCTTTCAACACATTGGCTGGGCCTAGAAATTCTGTCCATAAATGTTTTGAATGGAATCGGTGACAAAGGGCAACCTTGGCGGAGTCCAACCCTCACCGGAAACGAGTCTGACTTACTGCCAGCTATGCGGACCAGGCTCTGACACTGGTCGTACAAAGACTAGGGATGCACGATATTGGGATTTTGGCCGATATCTGATATGCCGATATTTTAAAACTCATGCAGCCGATAACCGATATTGATACCGATGTTAAAGCTGGACAAAAATAAGTAGTCATTGAAAATAGCAGTTTTGTTATCCATTTCTGACACTTTGAAAAATAATATACTCAAATATGTTTTCATATGCTGATATCAAATTATTTTTTAAAAACGTGGTATCGATCTATTTTACTTTCAAAATCTTGTGAAATTTCATCGTTCTGTTACAAACTCTTGTGATATTTTGCAAATTCTTGTGAGATTTTGTTAGTAAAATAGATCGATACCGAGACAATATATCAACATATAAAATATGGCAAAATTTTGTGAATTTTCGGGGGATTTCGTAGCATACGATGACATATAGCAATATTTAATTAGTAAAAGAGATTGATATGGTGTTTTTAAATGGCAATATATCAGCATATGAAGATATTGTGATATTTTAATGTATCAACATTTTTCCCTCGTCTTTAGAAGTTTTTAAGTCTGTAAAAAAATACGTTTTTGAGGAAGAAGAAGAAGTAGTATTTATTTATTTTTTTTTTTTCGACTTTAGAAACTCAGAAGCTGATCAAATATCGGGTTAAATATCGATGGGGTGGCCGATGTCCGATATTCAGTTTTAAGGCTGATACAGGCCGATACCGATAGGGGGCCGATTATATTGTGCATCCCTAACAAAGACCTAACAGCCCTTATTAAAGGGCCTGGTACTCCATACTCCCGGAGTAACCCCCACAGGACCCCCTAAGGGACACGGTGGAATACCTTCTCCATATCCACAAAACACATGTAGACTGGTTAGGTAAACTCCCATGCACCCTCCAGAATCCTGCTGAGGGTGTAGAGCTGATTCAGTGTTCAATGGCCATGACGCAGTGACAGATTGCTGCACCCTAAATGCACCAGGGAGCGTTGTCACAGATCCTTCCTCCCAGCAGCTGTAAGACTTTATAACTATCACTGTTCCCAACAACCTCAATAAGTTGTTACATTCATGCTGATTTTTGCAGCTAAATCATATCAAAACATAACACTCAGCTGTTGCATTGATTTTCAATTTTGTAGCTTGTATTAACAGATTAATTTAAAATCACTTATCTGAGACAACATGCTTGTTTTTTTATGTAGCGAAGCATAAATAAATATTTACAGTCATACACAATTGTTATCTCTGATTCATGAAACTGATGCGTACTTCCTGATCAGAGGATAAGCCTCTGGTAAACCTATGTGTATTTTTCACATCATAAACTTCCATAATAAGAGTTCCTCTTTTACTAACGATTAGAGGGCGGTAGCTGCGGGAAACGGTCTTGTGTTGAGTTTAAAGGTAAATCATTTTATTAAGTCACATGATGAGCTGCCTCATATTTCCTCATCGGGATTAAACCAAAGGCTCTGCTCAGAAGACGGTCTGTCGCTTAGAGCAAAAAGAGATATTAACATGGAAAAGCAACCTATAATGAGGTGAGGATGGCTTTGTTTTTATCTCATTTTTAGAGCAACGTTACTTTGATGTGTTGCTTAAGTTTCGTTTCGTTTACTCGTTGCAGCGGTGGGCAGCACCAGAATTACGGTATTGCCAACCCGGGTTACATCCCAGCAGCGGCAGGAGGAGCAGGTATGAACTTTCGATTAGGCAAAGTGGTATTTAAAGCTAATTATTGAGTATCATCTGATTAGCCTACTTTAAAAATTGATAAATCAAACACTTCGCCATAACTTGGTTTCCGGTGACGTCACCACTTGCCGTTGTTGAGATATCTGAGTTTAGAGACTCTTACATTTTTTTTGGAATGCTGGATGATTAATTAACAGTTCGCTTAAAGTTTTAATTTACAATTAAAGCCGTTGGTAGTAGTAAAGATGGATATATATATATATAAAGCCTTAATATTCAATATGGATCAATCCACGTGTCTGACATTTTTTTTCCAAAATTCTTTTAAATAAACTTTATTTGTATATTCTTTACAAAAAGAAATTAGTGCCACTTTCAGTAACAAATATAATAATAATAATAAATGTAAATAACTAAATAAAAGTAATAGTAACAAAGTAAAGTTGCATAAATACTTTGAATTTAACATGTCTGCCATTTCGTGACCTATCACAGATTAACATGACGTAATCTCTAACTTGTTATACTGAACTCACTGTAAACTTTTTGATGAGTTGTGGAAATAGCTATATCAAATGATAAAAAATAAAACAAACAAGAAAGAAAACTCAAAAGAGAAAACCTGAAGAAACCACTTTTTTATTTAGCTTAGGCCTAATGTCCCTATTAATTACCCTATGAAAACAATTAATTACCCTATGAAGACGCAATGAAAAAAATCATCCTAAGTTATGTTTGTTTGGTTAATATTAGACTTAGAAAACTTTTTTTGTCATTTTGTATACACATAGTGTAATGAAATTTTGTTTTGTACAGCTCTCATGACATTTCCATTTCTTATTTCTTATGTAAACAGTGTGGAAGAAAAAACATGGTTCAAAAAAAAGCATTGATATGGAAGTTCAGAACCTTAAAACATTGTTGTAAATGTTGTAACATAGGGAGCCGTACGAGAGCCACTGCAATATGTTAAAGATACCAAACTAGATAGATCTCTCCTGTCTTCTTGAACCCCAGTCAGCCTCGTCAGACGGCCGCTCACACTGAGCCTGGTTCTGCTGGAGGTTTCTTCCTGTTAAAAGGGAGTTGTTTTTTCTCTCCACTGTCGCTACAAGCATGCTTAGTGTGAGGGATTGCATCGAGTCAATGAGCCGATGCAATCAACTGGTTTCCCTTAGATAGAAAACTTTGAATCAATTTGACTGTATGATCCGGTTGAATTGTAAAGTGCCGTAAGATGTTTTGTGAATTGGCACTACATAAATAAATTAAATTTTATTTTTAAAGCAGATTATTATATCCTGTTCTAATTCACTGTGATGGCAACTTGAATGTTTTATTGAGTGGCCTGTCATCTGCCTCTATTGGCTCTGGTCTGAAAACCCAGGCTTGTAAGTTTCTCTTCGACTGACTGGAAGGTGGGTCTCACGGCTATGTTCTTGCTGTCAGATGAACAGCTTTACCGCAACCCAGTGAAGACCATTGTCTTTAGTACCCACAGACCTTGCACTGAGCTACAGTATGCACACACAATTGTACAATCTTTTGCTTTTTTTTTTTCTCTCGAGGTTTATGACATGTTAAAGGCAGCAAAATTGCAACAAAAAAAAGCATTTGTCAAAATAGGGAAGGAAGAGAAAATGAGAATCAGATCAGGGCAGAGATCACATTTGCTTCATGCCAACTAATAAAAAAAAAAAAAAAAAAAAAAGAGAGAAAACAAAACTAATGGAGAACTTCCACTAGAATTACCATTGTGGCTATTGAGTGATCTATTTTTAGGATGCCCCTTTAAAAGATGCCAAACTAACTTATGAGAGCATTTCTCTTAGTAGCTAAAAATCAATGTGTAAAATGTATTTTTTCAGTTCTTATTTCATACTTGAAATATAAGTGTCCTCTTTACACATGCTGACAGTTTGATGGATATGGACTGTGTGATTTTTATAATCTTTTCTCCAATTTAAGCACAATCTTACGTACAAGCTATTATGTGCCTACAAAATGAAACAGTGCCACCTAGTGTCACAATATATAAACGACACAGAACGAGATGCATCTTATTTGTAAAAATCTGATAAGATAAATTAACTAAATCTAAAATCTTCCTATTCTGAAAAACTGCTTGGTTTCTTTAGATGAGTAATGTGACATACTGTGCTTTTTTTCCTTTTACTTCTAAAATGGAAATAAAATATCATACAAATAAATAGTATATCCTACAGGTATACTATTTCCCTTGGTGCAACCCTCATTCCCTCCTAAAACAAAACAAAAGCAATCATGCAATCAATCATAATACACCTTATTTTAAAAACAAGTATATGTACATCCATGTGCGCGCACACACACACACATACACGCACACAGTAAGAGTCATAGTTAAATGTATCAGGCAGCAACTTGAACATCCATGCATCCATTTTCCGTCACACTTATCCCCAACTTGAACATAATATAGGAAATTATAGCATAAAGAATTCCACATATAATAAGCAAATTCAGCTTTTCTCTAATCCATAAAGTAACAGCTGCCAGAGATCTATAAAAGAATAAGCCCGGTCATATTTCTCACAGGTTAGCTTTTCAAGAGGCAAAAAGAAAGCCAAGTGTTCCAAGAAAAAGAAAAAAAAAAGGAGGGGAATCATTCTTCCAATATAAAAGAATGCATATTTTTCTCCAAATTAAGTAATCAAAATCACTTATTTTGAGTTTTGCCTCCAAAACTGATTGGGTAAAGACATGAATCGAAGTTCAGTAACTTTTAAAAGTAGCAGGAAGTTGTGTTAAATCATACAAATAAATCCATAGTGTTCATTATATATATTTTTCAATAGGCACATTAAAATCGGAAGCTACCGTGATCTCACACAATGGATTATCGGTTTTCGCTCCGTGTTTTATTGCAAAACCGAACCACTATCTGTGTCGCCTGACTTCCGTGCCCCAGTTTACTCGCTCCATATCCATCCGCGGTCAGCAGCTGCACTACGGCGCTGATAAGCCTGGTTACCTTTCAGCAGCAGCTACGACCTGCAAACACGAGATTCAACTGTACCAAAAAAGCGAAACTCATATTAGGAATTTATAAAAATAAGTAAAATTTAATTTTTATAGCACCTTTCACATGCATTGGAGTCAAAACAACGCTTACAAAAATAGATAAAACTTTTAGAAATCAAAGAAAAAACATCTAGTCATAATAAACAGCCGACACACTGAAGTCGTTATATATATATATATATATATATATATATATATATATATATATATATATATATATATATATATATATATATATATATATATATATATATATATATATATATATATATATATATACATATGTTTGTGTGTGTGTGTGTGATTCCTTTTGTGTCTTGCGGTTTTCCGGTGACGTAACACCGTGGAAATGGGTGGGATCATAATTTGTTGTAGAAATCTTACGGAGCTTCGAGCTTCAATTACATACGTTTAGTTTAAGTTATGTTGGGTTACTTATAAGCTCCATCCAGCGGGCGGTAAATGTGAGCACTGTAGGCTTTTAGTACAGTAAACCTGTTGGAATGGAGACCATAACGGAAGGACACGGTAAGTCACTGTTTGCTTTAGGATTGGGACTTGTGAGAACATGTATCTATAATATCCCAGCAAGTGTTTTGATTTCTTGTTTTTTTTTTTTTTTGTACAGCACAGCAGGCTTTCTCACTGGTGTGTTTTAGCTGAGCGCTTTGGGTTTAGGAAATATGTGCCAAAAGATCATAAAATGTTGAATATCTCAGAAGTTTCTATCTGTTTCTAACTGAACTGGTTCTTCTGGTTTGATTTAGCAATGTTTGCCCCACCCGTGGCTGAGTCTCAAGGCCCCAGCGCTCCTCCGGCCGGCATGTTTGACAGCATGCCGGGGTATGAAGGGACCTTAGCAGGAGGAGGTACAGTAATATACAGTGTACTGACCCACTAACCCAGTGATCTTAATTTATAGATTTTATTTAATTTCAAAGGATTCAGGCTTACTTTGTGTTGAATTATATAGAAAATGGCAAAGCAGATAACCCAAAATGTGACTATATCTTGTGTAAATGTAGTCCAGAAAAAAAGTCCTTCAATTTAACAGATATGAAATTAAGTTGGTTGAACCTTTGACAAATTCAAAGATTCATAGAATTTAGAACCAAATGTTTTATTTCTACTCTAATCAAATTTACAATATTCAGTGGTGGTAGATAAATGTTTGAACCATCATATTCTAAAAAAGTCTGTAGATGATTAAATGCATTTGGTAAAATGTTTGCCACCATTCACTGCCTAATGTCCACTTCCCTTTTAAAGGAAGAGGGAAGCCAGTCCTTTGCACTATTACCACATGTGACTTTTTGCAAAATCAGCAACGTAATTTTGGGTCTTCCTGCTTTATCCACTGAAGGCCACCATCTGTAGTGACAAAAACTAGTTGGAGGATAAATAAACTCATAATACACAAACGGTTAGTTTGTGTTTTAGTTAGGTTTTTATAATTAGGTTAGGTTTTTATAATAGACACAATTCATTGGGAGTGTTTAAAATCTCCTTCATTCTCTCCTTCTTATGTTTAGCCTATTTAATTATATTGTGGCCCGTTCAGCAAAAACAGGGTTCCAAAAAATAGACAATGGAATAACAGCTAATCATCTTTTCTGCTAATTCAAAAACATTTTTTTCAGACATTCTTTATTTAGATTTTAATTTACAATTTGGCTTATTTTCCCAATAAATCTGCTTAATAGGCCTCTAAATAAGAGGCCTTTCACTGGAACAAATGAGATCAAATATGATCAGGCTTGCCTGAATTAAGTAATAAAACTTATTAAACTTATCTTTTTACTTTTGTAACAGGTGGATTTCTTCCCCCTCCAATGCCCTCTTATCCAGCCCCCCAGCCTTCACCTGGACCTGAGCAACCGCAGTGGAAGTAATGCATACACTGTAGCCCTTCTATGACAAAGCTTGATATAATTTTAAAAAGTTGACTGCAACCTGTTGGTTATTTGGTAAATATTACCATATCATACCATATTTTTGCTTGCAGCATTCCATCTATAACTGAGGATACTGCCAGGGATGCCTTTATCTTGTATGCTTCCAGCAAGTGTTGCTACAGTTCTGCACCAGCTAAAAACGGTGTGATCACCAACATGGAGGCATTTAATACCTACAGAGTAAGAGGATTTCTGGTTTGAAAATGTTTCATTAAAAACCTGGAAGAATTGAATGAAAGGGAGCATATGCTTTGCATTGGACTTTATTTTTCCATACAGTTTAAATTATGTCTTTTACTTTTTTTGTTTGTTTTTTGTTGTTTTTTTTGTTTTGTAGTATCGCCTAGAAACATTTACTGAGTCCAGGTCTACAGAATGGAGTCACGAGCCATACCATGGTAAGTTTCTGTACACATGCCCCAAAAAAAAAAATAGTTTGTGTTTATTATAAATGTGGGAAAAAAGTATTTTAAGGAAGCCCCACTTGGTTAGCCTCAGGTTTTCCCTACCAACATGGTGAATTAATTGTGCAACCACTAGCTATTGGGCAATAGTTGTAATAAAGTTATGAATTAAATTTGTATTTCTATGCTGATTCACAGACTATAGCGAAACTGTAGAGTAAACAACGGCACAATTTAGTAATCACTGAATACTGCTGCACTACTTTTATATCTAACCTTGTTCTGTGGATGTATAACAACCTATGTTGACTAGTCAGTTATTTGGGTCATCTGTTCCTTTTTCTCTAACTTGACAATTAAAAAAACCTTTAAGCAGTTATTAAACATTCCTTTCAGTAAGCCCACATTTCCATATTTTTTTATATTGTAACATTGTAATCTTAAATGTTGCATTATAAGTAGCTGTAATTAGAAAAGGCCAGAAAACATTATTCTGTGTGAAATGATTCTATATAATTTTTCTTTTTTTTGTGTTAATATTCACATTGAGTAATTTTAATGAAATAATAAAGTCTTATACCGGTAGTTTAAAACAACAAATTGTAATTAACGTTAACCTGTGAATTATTCTACAGTTTGTTTGATTTAAATTTTTTGCGTAACATAGATAAATAATTCTAGATAAAGTTATTTTTAAGGTATTCAGACAAATATCACTTTGAGCGTAATTCTTTTCCAGTCATAAAAACATTCATCCTTTAAATGCTTTGGGAAATCTCTTTTTTTTTTCTTGTAAATTGTTATGGACAGTCAACGACTTAAAGTTACATAGAAAAACTATATTTGTTAGAGAAAAGTCCAATTTGATGTGTTCATAAGTGGTATAATAACACATGAAAATGTGGATAAACATTTAGTATGATGTGCTTATTTATTTGTGGAATTGAAAAGTAAAAAAGAGTAAAAAAAAAAAAAAAAAAAAACTGCTGGAGTTTTCCAAGTTTGAAGACGAATCGCTTCCCATCCAGGAAGCTTTTTCAATTCAATATGTCTGGATTAGTGTTTAATTCCAAGTTTCATAGAGTAGCCCAACAAAACCTTGTTATGGCTTAGAAAAAATGCAAATTGAACAGAAATTTAATTCTTGCATAAAAACTTAAAATTTTTAAGGCAGAAAAAAGTGATCGCAAAATACAGTCTCTACAGTATAATGTTCTATCAAATTAGCATGATAATTAGACTGATCGCAGTACACTTTGCTCGCTGACTGCCCAACTTTTTTCCTCACATTATAATGTTTTGACACTTTTGATGACTTACTATGTTTAATGTGGATCAGGTCAGCCAGTAGATGCATATGCTCAGCAACCTCCAGGGCCCTGGGAAATTCCTGCCAGAGCACCCGTCTTTTTTAAAGACGACGAACAGAAAATGAAGGTTCCTTACACCTCATCCATGAAGGTAAGCCATTCAGGACAGTGTGAGGGGAAAACTTATTTGCTTTTGTGACTTAATCAAGAGATTTTTCTTTATAAATATCATTTTACATGCACCATAATAAAATATTATTTTTTTAAGCCAGTAGTTAGGCATTGTTTTATAGTATTGTTGTGAATTTGGCCTATATGATCTATATGTTTAAATTAGTGGGTTATTGTTCTGTCCTAGCCCTGCCATGGATGTGTGGGAATGGGGCGAAAGCCTTGCAAGGACTGTGCAGGCTCTGGTAATGTAAGTTTTTTCCCATTAAATTGAGAAATGTTGAAAGCTTATCAGTGTGATTACATGTCAGCTGTCTTTTATGATTTTGTTTTCTACAACAGAAAGTTTGCTGGGTGTGTAATGGATCAGGTTACCGCCAGGGAGATGATCGATGCAACCACTGCAGTGGAAGAGGGAGGGAAAAGTATGCACTTCAGTTCTAATGAAATTGAAACGATAATGATATTAAAAACAAAACTGACTACAGCTTGCAGTGTTTATAGACCAATGTATTTAAAATTCTTTTTCAGCTGCATACACTGTCATGGACAAGGATCAAAGCAATGTGAAATCTGTCATGGAAAACAGCAGCTTCTGGTCTACATTAACCTCACTGTGAAATGGTATAGTTTTGTCGGTAATGTTTTTCTTTCGAAGCTTTAGATTTCTTAGATTAACTCCATCCCAGTCCTCACCAATGTTTAAGGTATATGGATAATAACCAAAAATATAAGCGCTTCTTTAGAAGCAGCTAAAAATAATTTTCTTTGTCAGGCTCAGTGTTGGCAGTGGAATGAGGAGGAAGGCTCGTTTATATCAAAAGGAGTCTGCTTAGGTGGTTCTAGAGTCTTATAAGGAATTTTTTTGCATGATCAATTTTATTTGTACCCACAGGACAAACAATTCTGAGGATTATGTTGTTGAACAGTCTAGTGGTCTTCAGGTGGCAAACCTCAGTAAAGTAACAGGCAAGGAGCTTTTCAGAGACTCCCAGTACATGGTAAGGGCTCATTTTTCATTGGAATAAGGTTAAATTATATTATGGATTTAAAAAGAGAGGTTAAATTCCAAATCATTGTTAATGAGTCTATATTATGAATTTGAACAGTGGTGCTATTAAATTAAATCTAATAGAGATGCTGCCACATGACGTTCCCTTAACCTGGCCAATTTACAAAAAAGTTATGAAAAAAATGGTATGTTAAAGGGCCTCAATAGCAATATATATATGAGTGATTACAAAGATTGCAGTTGTTGCCAATGGTGACACTAGTGATTAGCTTTAGGTGGAAGTTAATTCTAGGTTGATTCCAAAGTTTTTTTTGTGCCCTTTTTAAAGAAATAATCTTTTAGGTTACTTTTTTTCTTTGATAACACAATTTATGATCTAATAAACAAGCAAAAATTTAAGCAATGTGTCAGGGAGAAAATACATTCACTGTTTGATTAAAAACAGTGAAAGTATACACATAACTACTCCTTTAGTAGTTGTGTGTATATAGAGTAAGAAAATACAATTTGTGTGTCAGAAAAACCCAGCCTTTAGTCTTAATCCTTACTTTACAGAATGTGTTTCAAAAATAATGTTGATCTTTTTTTGTATATTATTTACATAGTTTTTATATTAAGGAATTTTCACACAACTTAAACCATGAAAAGAGTTAAAGAACCTCTTTGATACCCTCACTAGGTGTACCCACTCATGGGCTTTCCAGACCCTACAGTAGTGCAGGCTGCACAACGACTTGTTGGAGATCATCAGGCTAGATTCTCCCAGACATCACGCATTCTACAACAGGTATTTAAAGATGTTATAACACTCAAGCAGCTTTTGTTGTTGAGAAATGCTAATATTTGCTTTGTTTTGTCTACAGCGTCAAACCATAGAACTTATCCCTGTCACGAAGGTCACCTACACATGGAAAGGAAAAACATACATTTACTTTGTTTACGGAAACGAGTTCAAGGTTCATGTGAATGACTATCCCGCTAAGTGCTGCTGTTCTGTAATGTAATCAATACATATTAGTAATACATTGTTAAAGGCAACTGAATAAATATGTCTGAAAACAACTATTTGTATCAAAAATTAAATAAATATGTCATGCAATGATTGGAAAGTGGGACTTCTATTTCCAAGGCCTACTAAAACAATTTATAAACATTGGAGATGTAAAAAAATATGTAAAACTTGTTTTATCCCTGGGTTGAAGTTTAGCAGGTTCATATTAAGCAATCCAAGCGCTGTCTGTAGATATAATAATTCAACTTCAAGGATAAACCATTGATATGTTGCCTTGTTTTAAACAATGTTTGAATGACATTCATTTTAAACATGTCAGACGTCTTTTTGATTCCATTGAAAAACATAAATCCGATTGAGAACAAAAATTTATCAGATGTAATGTTTTTTTGTTGTTTTTTTTATCTGTAATACTTTGTATTTATGTAACTCGAAGACTAATCTTCATGAAGCAACTCATATGTTTAAGATTCACTTGTATCAGTAACTGGCACATTTTTTATTTTGTATAGATTTGTATCTATTAAAAATATGAATATATTTTGTAACAAGGCATTTAATGTACCATGAAATTCATATATATATTTGCATGAAATATTTTCTAGTGCTCAATTTCAATAAAGGCGATTTCACAACATGGTGTCGTCATTACTAGTGGACCGTCGCCTTTGAAATGACGCAAAGAACGTGCTCGTTATAATGCTAACCGAGCAGTCACAGCCACAATAAAAGCAAATGAAAGCGGTGCTTGTGAGACGGTTGTTGATGCGCTGAGACTCTACAAACAAAAAATAAATCGGAACTCGTATCAGTGGATTTCGTTTCCGGTGTAACTGGACAAGCAAAGCAAGAACTGAGGATAAAAAGCAGGTAAAGTTAGCATGCTGGGTACATAGCCACTCTTGCTAGTGCCGTGTAAGTTTGCATTTGCAGGCATGTTTTCATGGTCCCAGTATAAACTACATCCGTCAAAATAAACTACAGGTTCTTATAAATTGCAGAACTGATGGTTAGTTCTGCTATTAGGCACTAAAGCTGTTAAAGCGTTGTGGTTTAGCTGCCTAGTTTTGCTACTATTTAGCTAGCCAAACACCGCAGCTGCGAGCGGATTTCCCAGCTGCCTCCAAGACTGTAAATAAAGAATTCATATTTTAATAACACATTGCGATACATAGCAAGTGAGTCGCTGTTATATTCACACATACGTGCTCTAATTTATTTAATATTTAGATTATATGTCAAAGAAAACAAGTGAATCTAACAAAAAATGACAGTTGTGCTCCCTAGAGAACAGGGGGAGTGAAGCGGATCAGCTGCTTCTGTTTTTGATCTACAAACATCAGCTGCCACCTCACTAAAAGACTATCATCAGATTTCGTAGGTCTCTCTTCCTGTTTTTCCTTTCAAATAAAATTAGTGTATACATCAACGAATTGCACTGGATGTAGAAGAAACACCCAGCAGGGTTTGAGTGGAGGGGGTTAGAAATAAAATATTGGTGGTTAGGGAATAATAAGCAGGTTTGTGTCTGCAATAAAAGACAAGAAACATTGAGATCTTGTACGAAAAATAATAGAAGTGCATGGACTACGGCAGGGGGGATATTCACGACCAATGGAAAAGTACAATGCAGACCAAAGGGCACGTAGGGGTATGCAGGTATGCAGGGCATTTTCATCATATGGAAAATAAAGCAGCGGGTAACGGTGTTAAAAGCGTATTGATTGTACATTTGAGTAGTATTAAGAGGTTATTTAATACTCTCTGCGGCGCTTCCTTTTATCAGGCTGATCTGAACAGATTCTTGAACTGGTTCTCCTTGTGCTTCCCCGTTTCCTTTGCTCTGTGGTAATTTTTTCTTAGTGTTTTGTTACACACCACAAAGTGCCCACAATCATGGCTTGGGTTCATTTATGGCCACGGGAAGGGAAGGGCTTGTGGTAGCTCCTTGATAACTATTTAAGATGGACCCAAATTTGGTTCTCCAGCTCAGGTGAATGATGCAGATACTTATTATAATATAATTGGTGCATGGCCTTCAAAAAGATACAAACCAGTTTAAAATGGAAAAAAAATGCAAGGTGTAACATAGATTATTATTTTTTTTACATGGTGAGTAATGTTTTATCATTTGTATTGACTTGTGTCTGCTATTTTTTTAAACCTTGATTTAAAGACAAAATGGAAAAGTAAACAAAATTCTGTTCTTGTTGCTGAAGTCACCAGAGTGACGTCATACACACTCACTTTGTTTAAAAAAATAAAACCGCAGATGTCTGGGGGACAGTGACTCACCTACATGTTATGAATGCTGGAGTACCATAACGAATATATTATGAACTGTTTAGTTTGTGCCTCCAAGTCGTTGCCCATAGTAATACGTCACTTGGATATAACCTAACAGAATATCTTCAGAACAGCTCCAAATGACACAAAACTAATATGGGTGAGTAGAACATGATGTAATAACGTAAAATCAAGGGCCTAATGTAAAAAAAAATAAAATAAAAAATGGTGTTCCTCTTTAAAACTCACTCATGTAATTAAGGAGGGTCATGTCCATCATTGACTAGCAGAATGCTGCTAAAAGTTGTTAGGTTTTATATGACACTTAATTGGCACATGTTTGTGACTATGGCCTTGTCTCCAGGACTTCTCCATATTATTGTGCTATCAAATTCCAAAACACAGGAACTTTAACTGGAAAAGTTCCCATTGTGTTGTTTCCTGATGCAATTCATGTGCTACTGCAAATGTTACCAAGATTTTTCATGTTTGGAATCTGCCAATCCAACAGTTTACACCATGGCGTCAGCATCTGCCACTGTGGACTCTAAGGCAGAGCTGACTGCTCTGCTGGAACAGTGGGAGAGGGAGCAGCAAGGCAACACACAGGAGCTGGTTAACATCCTTACCAAGTAAGTAGGCAGGTGCTTAAAATATATAGTGCTGTAATGCATTTAGGAATAATTAAAGGGGCTTTAATAGTGTTAATTTTGTGGATTTACTTTGATTTTAAGAATCTCGGAGCTGGTTGAAAAAGAAACAGAGGAGTACCACAAAGCGGACCCTGACCCCTTTGATGATCGACATCCTGGTATGAAATAAAGAATAGAAGAGCCTTATTGAATTGAATATTCTGTATGTTTAACATGCCTCTCTTGGCCACTAGGGAGAGCTGATCCAGATTGTATGTTGGGTCATCTTCTGAAGATTTTGTTCAAAAATGATGAATTTATGAACACAGTAAGTATTTTCTCTACAAATACTTTTGATACTTTTTTGTGCACCATAATTAAAAATGTTATCAATTCTATTCTTAAAACAAAGTAAATTTTTACTTTCTAGTTGGTGAACAGCTATGTGATGACCAGCAGAGAGCTGTCCCTAAATACAGCAGCATGTCGCCTGCTACAAAACATCATGCCCGGACTGGAGACCGCTGTGGTCTTTCAAGAAAAGGTAGAGGACCTCTGCATTAGTCCTGTAGTTTATGTATTTTTATGGTGCATTCAGAACACATGCGGTGGCTGTTGCGGTGGATTCGCATAGAATTCCTGTACAGACCACGCGGTAAAGTGACCAGCGGTGAACTCCACACGATGAGAGTCTTCATTGCTCCTCCCTCACCTCGTGCTACTAGATAGAGCTGAGGTGCAATCACTGCAGTTAAAAAAAATCTGAGCTTTCCCATGAAATTGCAAAACAGCAGCCAGACAGGGACTGGTCATAGGCAAAGCTTTTTTCACTTAAAATGGAATACAGAGAAAATAATGTGAAACAAAAAGTAGAACTAGGGAATGCTCTCTAGGGCTTTAGGTGGCTTAAAAAAAAAAAGCCATTTTATTTCAGTCCAAGAAACATTGGTCATCCTCACTCGCCTCCAGCTCAGATCCTGGGCTGTCGTTGCCCACTGCACAGCGTCATCATGCTTTCTGAGTTGGTAGATTTACAAGGAAGTCCCGCCGAAACCAAAGTGGACTCGCTTTTTTTTCCTTTTTTTTCTTTCAGAGCTTTTGGGGCTTTTCCAAAATCTGGAATATAATTGTCTCCCCAAGGCGATCTAAACATTTTTTTATACGGAACAATTTAATTCAATTCAATTAATTTTATTTATATAGCGCCAATTCACAACACATGTCATCTCAAGGCACTTTAAAATTCACCATATCATACAGTCAAATTGATTCAAAGTTTTCTATCTAAGGAAAACCAGTTGCATGCTTGTAGTGACAGTGGAGAGGAAAACACCCTTTTAACGGGAAGTAGTCTGTGATGTTAAGTTTCACCTGTGCTTTTATTCTGAATTGCTGACAGCGAGACCTTGACAGGAAATGACATGGGGTTGCCAGGGGTAACGGCAGGTCCAAAGCGGATGGTCTTGGGGGCTGATGATTAACTAAAATAAACAATCATTGCAGCCACTTAATAAGGTAAATATGCCCACTGTTATATTTAAGACCAGCACAGGAATGACATGCAATGTTATGCAATAGCTTTATGTTAAAAAATGAGCAAAGCACTAACATCTGCTGGGATGGCAACTTCATCGGCTATAATTAAAAATAATTCCATCTTGAAAACCAAATCTGCACAAACCCCCCCCCCCGTTATACAGAGGTTTGTTCCCAGGAAACCCCACAGAATAACAAGCCACAGTGAATCATCACCTGAAGGATATCTGGTTCTGTCCTTCATCTAATTAGCTGATAACATCTATTGCCCCATTTCCATTGATTTAAATGATTACCCATAAAGCCCCAGCACATTAAGCCTGATAGAAACAGCTCTACATCTTCAGTCCAATTGGTGGCGATGGGAAAAAACTATTGGTTTTCCCCTTTATTATAAGTGCTGACTAGCTATAAGTAAATCTTTTTCCATTAAAAGTTTAAACAATTATTTAACATTTCATTTAGGACCAATCTGTATCTGACCAGAGTGTAAGCAGATATTTTATCAAGTAGAAGCTTCATACCATGTAGACGAAGAACAAACTTTAAACAGATCACAAGCTGACAGAAGGCATCCAACTCATGATCTTTCCTTTCTGCAGTCAACATAAATAATAATTAAAATATATAAATATTTCTGTAAGGTTTACATGGAAAGCCAGACTAAGGAGAATTTGTATTTCCTGTTTGTACAGGGAAAAGTGAAAGTGCCCCATCTTATAATTACTCCATTAAAATACTGCCCTTTAAACTTGCTAAGAGGTTATAATTATTACCTACATTAACTAAAAATGTCAAACCTATCTGGCGAATCAGATGAAGATTTGAGGTGTATTTTCTAGCTTAAAAATCATCTTAAAAGGTTTTTTTGTGTTAACATAACTGACGTGTATTGACCGACTGACTGGCCGACATTATGGCTTCAGTCAGAGGGGAGATCTGACTCATTAGTCCCAACTGAGTCGGCGGCACAGCAGCACAGAGCTCTGCAGCTCTGATGCAGGTTTAAAAGTTGGCTGTTTCATGATAAAACTGTTCACACAGTTGAAGTTTTCGGTGTGACAAACTAATGGCATAAAGACACCATTGTACTTTCAACTTCTCAGAAAATGCCGTCCCTGGTGGAGCAAAGCAGTTCAGTTCAAAACAGTTTATTTATATAGCGACAATTTACAACATGCGCCATCTCAAAGTACTTCACAGATAGAATTCAACCAGATTATATGGCCAGATTGGTTCAGTTTTCTATCTAAGGAAAACCAGCTGATTTCATCTCATTGACTCGACAGCAATGCCTCCCTACAGGATATCTTGTTGATTACATCCCTGCCCCTTCAATAAGCCACAGGAATCTTTAATTGCCCTACCTCACTTAAAGGGATAGTTCGGGAGTTTTGACATGAATCTGTATGGCATCCCCATCACCAGTGGCATGCAATCACACTGACTTACCCCTGGCAGCATCCTGTGAGCAGAGTTCTCGTCCAGCTTTGGTCAAGCCGAAAGTAGTCCGACAGGTTTGCTAGACCCAGCGAAATAAAACGTTTCTCTTCCCAAAACATTATGTGTTCAAAAGAGTGATATTTTTGCATCCCAAAAACATTGTAGTGGAAAAAGTCACACGTCGTTATCACTTGGTCCTATTTTCTCTCTGTTCGTATCAGTGCGCGCGACACCATGACCTGACAGCTAGGGCCTACTAACCTGACAACAGCCAGATGCATGTCTCGTTCCGCCTAGCTCCTAGCTGGGCGGAACGAGACATGCATCTGGCTGTTGTCAGGCCCTAGCTGTCAGGTCATGGTGTCGCGCGCACTGATACGAACAGAGAGAAAATAGGACCAAGTGATAATGACGTGTGACTTTTTCCACTACAATGTTTTTGGGATGCAAAAATATCACTCTTTTGAACACATAATGTTTTGGGAAGAGAAACGTTTTATTTCGCTGGGTCTAGCAAACCTGTCGGACTACTTTCGGCTTGACCAAAGCTGGACGAGAACTCTGCTCACAGGATGCTGCCAGGGGTAAGTCAGTGTGATTGCATGCCACTGGTGATGGGGATGCCATACAGATTCATGTCAAAAATCCCGAACTATCCCTTTAAGGGATCAAAGCCCGAGGAAATTAAAGACCTGGGAAAGTTAAGTTGTCTGGCCCATTTCTTGTGTGTGTGTTCATGTGAATCTTACATTAGCAGCATTAGCATTTTGCCATATCTGCCCCATTCATGCTCTATCAGCCAGGTGTTATGCCTAGGAGTGCATACCTGCTGACATGTGCTCTTCTTCTTTTTTTTTTCTTTCTTTGTTGTATTAAAGATGCAATTTTGAATTCTTTGTGCTCTTCCACTATCTTTAAATTTATGTTTTGACCTTAGATTAAAAATTATCTTGGGATAATCTGAGGTTTGCATCCCTGATTTTCGACAGATTCCACATCTTTTAACATTAAAGATAGATTTCCAGTAATGACTCCTGTAAGTTATACATAACTAAATTCAACCGATGCACACAGAGTAATATAGCTCAAGGCTTTAATGATCACAACAATATTAGAAATCTCTACAACAAATTCTTTCTAACAGCCTTGTATATAATAACACATTGGTACATCCTTAGCAACAACAGCTGTAATCAATAAGGAGTTTTTGTGGACAGACTTAATAATTCTATCAATCACCGCAGAGCCCTCAGGTTTCGAAGCTGTAAAATCATTTTTCGCGTCGAGCCACGTAGGTTTGGATTTTTTTCCCCCTCTCTTGGCATAAAAAACTTAATTTAAAGCAGCATTTTGTGTTTACATGTGTTGCCTTTGACTATTGTTTAAATATATTCTCATATGAAATTCTGAAACCCTTAAACGTGACAACCATGGAAAAAAAGACATTACCGTATTTTCTGCACTATAAGGCGCACCGGATTATAAGGCGCATCTTCAATGAATGACCTATTTTAATACTTTGTCCATGTATAAGGCGCACCGCATTATAAGGCGCATACAATAGACGCTACAGTAGAGGCTGGGGGTTACTTTATGCATCAATTAGATGGAGCTGTGCTAAAGGGAATGTCAGCAATGTTTATTAATAGATTACAAACCAGCATAGTTTATGGTATAACATGTAGTGCAATGTTAATACACCCCACATAGTGGGAGGGAACTTTTCCTCGATTCAATACTAATAATAATCACAATATAGTAACACTTGAAATAGTGCAAAGCAATAACAATATATCAATAACTCAATGTTGCTCAAATGTTAATATCACACAACACACAAAATAAACACGTAAAGCTCACTTTACTAAGCTATTCTTCATCCACGAATCCCTAGAATTCTTCTTCTTCGGTGTTCGAATAAAACAGTCGGGCGAATACGGAATCCAACATGCCCGGCTCCGTCTCTTCGAAGTCGCCATTGATCGAGTCAGTGTCGCTGCTGCTTTCTAGCAGTTCAGTGACAATTCCTGCCTTTGGCGGCTGCTTACCGTAGTTGCCATATATATAAGGCGCTTGGGATTATAAGGTGCACTGTCGGCTTTTGAGATAATTTGCGTCTTTTTAGGTGCGCCTTATAGCGCGGAAAATACGGTACTGGGTATGGATAGTTATTATCCTCTGTCCAAACCAAAGGACAGATTGCTCCTAATTTGTCTGGAGGAATGCCTTTATCCTCATATGTGTTTTTATTAATCCTGCTTTTGACAGCCAATGGAATGTTGTTTTCTCAATGCTTTATACCTCTGATCTTCTTGGATTTATGTATTATTTACCATCATGTGTATGCGTTCCTTTTAGGAGGGAATCGTTGAAAGACTCTTTAAATGGGCTCAGGAGGCTGAACAGCCTCTGAGAATCTATGCCACAGGATTGTTGGCGGGTGCCATGGAGAACCAGGACATCGCTGCCAACTACAGAGAAGAGAACTCTGTTTTGGTCAGTAGGGGGTGTCCCCAGTCTCATATGTCAGTTTGCATTGAATAGTGTAGAAGGTTTTTACATACAGTTTGCACCTAAGGATTAATATAGATATTATTTTTGCTTCTTATTTAACAGGTGCCTTTGATGCTGCACAGGTTGCGTGAGCTTCAGGATAAAGATGCTGAGAACAAACGGGAAATCAAACGGCCAAGCCCCAGGAAGACTCTCAGTGAACCTTTGCTGCCTTTAGATGAGGAGGCCGTTGATGGAGGCTTTGAAGACAAGCCTTTCTCTCAGAGTAAAAATACAGACGAAAAAGAAGCAGTGGGGCCACCGGAGGACGCAGAAGTCCCCTTCCCAAGTGTTGAACCTGAAAACGAGCTTTCCTTCTGTTTGAACTCCCCGCCAAGAACAAGCAGCCGTGCCAACTCAGCTGTTAAAACAATGATGAAGCCAATGTCTGCCCCCAGTTCACTGACACACCAAGGAGTGTCTGACGGTAGCAGCTACCTGAAAAGGAAGATGGAGAGAGATAATGCAAGGAGCTCTAAGCAGAAGCTTAATTTCTCTCTTCCTGAAGCAGAAAGAAACTTTAGTGAACTTTCAAATAGCAGCTGGTCAGAGATGAGCCCCTGGGTTATAGGCAACAACTACCATCTGGACCCTTTGACCCCAGAGATTGAGCAGAGGCTTATCCTGCAGTATCTCACACCTCTTGGGGAGTATCAGGAGGTTGGTCTTATTCTTCCAAACACTTCCAGACACTGAAATCATGTAAATGATTTCAGTCTTTGGCAGGTGATGTCCTAATACTCTGCATGTATGAAAAGGAAAGAAAATTACATTTCAAGTGAAGTTCTTTTTGGAAAATGTCCTTTTGATTTTATGGTTGCATTTAATAAGTATTTTAAATAGTTTAGTAGAATAATTTGGTATGAGATGCTGACAAAGTGTCAGCCTGTTATGCTGCAAACCTACCAGCAGGTGTCAGTCTTCCATTTTGAAAAAAAAAAGTAGCTGCAGGCTATATCTATTGAGTATCAAGTTAAAACATTTGAGTGTGGTAAACTATCCTTATCTAAGTCTTTCCTGTTTACAGTTGTTGGCAGTTTTTATGCAAATGGGATCCCGTGAGCTCCTCATGCACTATATGGATCTAAAGCAGACCAATGATGTCCAGCTGACCTTTGAGGCTCTGAAAGTAAATTCCTGTCTCTCTTTCTTTCACTATTTTAAAATCTTAGACTGATTATGAAGTTCCTTAGTCTCATGCTTTTTTTTTTTCCTTTTTTTTTCTAGTATCTGGCTTCGCTGCTCTTGCACAAGAAGTTTGCTGCAGAGTTTGTTGCTCATGGAGGTGTTCAGAAGTTGTTGGAAATCCCGAGGCCTTCAATGGCTGCTACAGGAGTGTCACTGTGCCTCTATTATCTTGCCTACAACCAGGATGCCATGGAAAGGGTAAAAGAGATTAAAAACACAGTTCAACTCAAGTGTGCTTCCAGTCGTTTTAGGGATTTTAGTGGGTTCTTGACACTTATCAGCTATAACTTTTTATTGAAAAAGTATCTAAACTTTTTCTGTCAAAATTCCTAAAGAAATTGTCAGACTTTTTCGATGGGAATTTTGGCTATCCTGATTGAATCTTTCTTTTGAATAATTTTTCTGTTTATTAGTGGCATTAACTGTTAATCAGTTTATTGTGATGTCTTTAAAAAATCTCATGTCCTAGAATTTTGGTCTTTAAGGCCTTAAAACATTTAAATGATCTCTGGTTGCTGCAGAAAGATGGGGAAGACAAAGGGTCTTTGGATCAGGATTCAAACCCTGGATTGATGCCTTTCCTCTCTACACATGGTCATGTAGTATACCCCTAAAGCATGCATCTGCTACATCCCCGGATTTTTAAAGCTACAGTGTGTAATAATTACAGGGATATACAGTCAGAAATGTAATATATTATACATAACTATGTTATTTATCATCATCTACGAGCTCAGCCTCTTAACTTTAATATTTGCGTTGCCTTAAAATTCGTTATTTACAATTACATAGGAGCGGGTCTCGCAGCCATGGAAGCAGACATCTTTGCGCTACGGCAGCGCAGAGCCAACAAACTAGCGATTGCGAGATCGCCCATTACGCTCGAAAGTAACTATGGCAAGTTGAGAGAGATGAACTGAGACGGTACTGAATAATAGATGGCATGTATGTAAACAAACCTCATCACTTGAGAAGGTAGGTGATGCGGACGTCGTGGAAGACATTTTGTCCCGTCACGCTCGCCGTACTGTTGGGGGGGAGAAGCGGCGGGGGGGGAGATGTTCATGTTGCTACGGTCTGCAGTCTGGACGTCAGATGTCGCTGAAAATTACACACTGTAGCTTTAAATACTTAGCCACTCATATTTTTATCAAAATAAATGGTTGAATATATTGATATATTTCTGTAAACACCAGCACAGTGACAAGTGGCTTTTTTATTATATTTACAGTAGCAAAAGAATTTGAACAGCCTGCACGAGAGCCACAACCTGAGAAACCCCACACTCAGGTCTTGCTCATACCTTTTGGCTCATTGGGATCTCACTGGATCAACTTGATTGATTATCTGAAAGAGACTTTTGAATTAGTCCTAATAGTTTTCTGTAGGATCTGCTTCTGTCTTGCTGAGAGGACTTGCTGCCATCATAGAGAAATATATGGAAGTGGCTTCTAGTGTTCATGTTTCTCTGCCAGGGTGTAGTTTTCCACTGCGAGTCATTAGTTTTCTAATAAACCTAGCAGTGTTATTTTACTATGCCTGAGTTATAATGCTGTGGCTGGTCACAGCACAGTGTTGTGGGCAAAAAGTGTCTTCTTCTGATTGGCAAATATCCTGACTTTAATGCTGTGGAACCAAATAGCGCAATATTGCAAAATTCAGTGTATTATGTTTTTTTTCAGTTGCTCTCCACATTTATATTCAGGGCTTTGCTCTCTCCACTCAAGGTGTGCATGTTGCCCCACTCCGTCTTGTCAGATGTGGTCGGTTACACGCTGTGGCTGTTGGAGTGCTCACATGCATCAGGCTGCTGCCACGCAACAATGTTCTTCTCCATCTCCTTTTCGTTCCGGGCGGTCCTTGAGCTATTCGACAAGCAGGACGGGCTCAGACGGCTTGTCAACCTGGTAAAAAAAAAAAAAAAAAGAAACCTCATTCCTGATTGGAACTGTGTTCACCCCCAATTCTGTGTCATTTTCAGGAAATATTTATACCTGGACAACCTATCCCTTGTCAAATGATTAGAGCTTAACTTTGTGATAAATTGTCCGTTTTCAGATCAGCACACTGGAAATCCTAAATCCGGAGGACCAAGGAACACTGCTGAACGATGATGAGATTTTCTCTAGCAGGCAGAGAGCCAAGCACACCTGCATGGCTCTGCGCAGGTACTTTGAGGCCCATCTGGCAATCAAGGTGGAGCAGGTGAAGCAATCTCTGCAGCGCACAGAGGGAGGTGCCCCCATTCACTCACAGCCGTATTATAAGGTAAATAGAGGCTATGTTGATGTATCAGAACAAAAAACAATTTTCACATCTATCTTTATGAGCTTCAGTTCTTAATTTGGGTTCTGACTTTTGCATTTTTTGTGTCTGCCTATCTGATCAGGCGGTCAGCTATAGCCGTGAACAAGTGGTGGAAATGATGGAGTTTCTGATCGAGTACGGTCCACTCAGACTATACTGGGAGCCAGCAGAGGTATTTCACAAGCTATCCTGTGTCCAGCTTCTCCTGCACCTTATTTCTATTGCCTGTGACTGGAGGACCTACTACGGCAGGTATTCTCCCTTTGTTTACTGATATTATTTAAACATTTTCAAGATGTCAACCAGTGGTGGATTTTGATTTTTGCCGTTTACTCTTGTAGGAGTGATACAGTGCGATATGCCCTTGACATCCTGAGCATTCTCACAGTTGTTCCAAAGACGCAGCTGTTATTGTCTGAACCCGTTGCAGTTGTCGACGTGGGAGGATCATCCGTTTCAACTGTTGGTCAGTCTTCTTAGAGAATGACTTAATTTCTGCTCTAATCCATCTGTTAAGATAGTCTTATTCATAAGTGTTGCCAGAAAAAGAGAGTCTGAGGTTTTTTTGTAAAATTTTTCCTTCTCTGTTGGTTGCCATGCAACAGTCTCTTGCATAATTTGAAAGAAAATCAAGTTTAAATAAAAAAAAAAAAAAAAATCAGCACAGTATTTTTTATATAAAATCTTACTCTTATTATTTTCAGTAAAATAATTTATATTAACATTTTTCTATATTTTTTGTCTTAGGCATAAGTATAGTCCTGGCTGTGGCAGAGGGAGAGGTATTTGTTAATGATGCCGAGATCCAGAAGTCCGCTTTGCAGGTTGTTATCAACTGCGTCTGTGCACCTGATAAACGAATGTCCAGCATTGGCAAGTTTATTGCTGGCACCCCCCGCCGCCGCCTGCCGCAGCAGACAAAGGCCAATGAGAGTGTGCTCACCAAGATGTGGAATGTTGTGCAATCCAACAACGGTATCAAGGTACACTTAAAGCAAGCCTCTTGTGTATTTGAAGTATTTTATTAACAAATATATTTAAATGCAGCTCTTAAATGTTTTTCTCTGGTCAAATATTGATGACAATGGTGACATAATTGTTAAATATTGTGATTAAGAAATCAATTTCAATACATTCACGCATTCTGCTTTCTTCCATTTAACACCCTCAAACTGAACTTTTGCATTTTGGTGAAGGTCATAATGTCTCGTTTAAGGATGTGGCATTAGACTCTGTCCAACTTGCTAAATATTACATTAGCATGTATGATGCACTTGAATTAAATTAGTCAATTGGTACTACACTCAAGTTCTTGGCATCTTGAAAATTTAACACAATGATACTACGGTGACTGTATTCTTGCAGGATTTACAGCCTTGGTGGACAAAAACCAGAGATAACATTTAATGCAATTTTCAGCTCTGAATTCAATTCTGGCAGAAATATGCAAATAGAGGGCTTTTGATTTAATGGATGGAGATTAATTCAGGGAGAAAACCAGAGGAAAAAGGCTAATATTTAATACTGCCAAAGCTATATTGGAATGATTTACATTGAAGCCTTTTTGTGTGTGGGTGGTTCAGTCAGAGTCCAGACTTAAATCTAGTTAGAAATCCTTAAAATATAGAAAATAGAAGTTGATCTTTACAAATGCTCTCCATCAGACCTGACTGGGTCTGTACTATTTTGCAAGAAAATGGACAGAACTGGTTCTAGACCAACAAAGCTTGTAAGGATTACCCAGAGCCAATTGTTGGTCTAATTAGAACCAAAGATGGATGCCTCAGCAGGACAAAATCTAAATTTATGCTGCACTTCTTTTTGAAATATATTTTCTGTAGGAAATGTTTAGGGTTGAGTTTAATTTTACTGCATTATTGTCCGCTATGGTTGTATGGTTTTTGTTCCCACTTCTGTGTAGCAAGATGCAGACTAGTGACCTTTGTCGAGTATTAATGGTGTACAGGTTGGATAAATGCGACCTCGCGGTTCAGACAGAGGTCACATTTGAAGAGATCAGATACACATCAGATTTAGTACTACATAGCCAAGTGTCCTGGGTCGCATTTCAAAAATTGGATCCGTGTGGTTCAAACTGTCATGAAAAGATCAGAATCAGATCACATATTGGCAAAAAGAATCGGATTCGGGTTACTTCAGGCTACAGCGTGAATGTAGCCAAATAGCTCTGTTCCTTCTGCAATGGCAATCTTCTTTCCTAGTGTTTAAATATTTAAACCAATCAAGTACACAGTTATTGAGGCAAATCATGCTTCTTTCAGTATAGTTTTGTTTCTAATGGAAAAGCATTTGCTATGCATTCACTATGCTTTGCAAGTCTCTCTTTTAAACTCACACTTGATATCTGTCCTCTAGGTGCTCCTGTCCCTGCTGACTGTGAAGATGCCCATTACTGATGCAGATCAGATTCGAGCTCTTGCCTGCAAAGCTCTGGTGGGTCTGTCTCGCTCCAGCTCTGTCAGACAAATCATCAGCAAGCTGCCTTTGTTCAGCAGCGGGCACATCCAGCAGCTCATGAAGGAGCCTGTTCTCCAGGACAAACGCAGCGAACATGTCAAGTTCTGCAAGTTTGCAGCGGAGCTCATGGAAAGGATCTCTGGGAAGCCGTTGCTGATTGGTACTGATGTGTCCCTGGCGTGGCTGCAGAGGGCCAGCGTGGTAGCTCAGTCCAAGATCACCTTCCCAGAGAAGGAGCTGTTGCTGCTTGTACGAAACCACCTTGTGGCCAAAGGACTGCATGACACAGCGAACACCCTCACCAAAGAGGCAGATCTGCCCTTGACATGCCTAACTCATTCATCCCATTGTTCACATTCAGCTTCCTCTTTCCCCGCTGTTGCAGCTCCCCCGCCTTCCTCTCCTGTTACTACCCTTCCCCGCACTCCTCGGCTGGCCAACGGTGTGGGGTCACGACACGGAAACCATCCCTCTCACACATCAGCCTCACCATCCAATCATCCACAACCACGCCCTTCCACTTCCCAACCAGCTGGACCGCCTTCCTCTGCTTTACCATCTACATCTGCCCCACACTCTAACAGCGGCTCTCCTTTGATCGGCCGCATCGTCTTCTCCCGTGATCGCCAGACACCGTGTGGGGCAGTAAACTGCAAAAAGAACCGAGTGCTCCGACAGAAGTCTGATCACGGGGCCTTCAGCCAAAGTCCAGCCATGAAGAAGCAGTTTGACAGACACTTACCTTCTCCTCCTGCCTTGGACAGTATTATCACAGAGTACCTGAGGGAGCAACATGCACGCTGTAAAAACCCTGTAGCTACCTGCCCACCTTTCTCTCTTTTCACCCCCCACCAATGCCCCGAGCCCAAACAGAGACGGCAGGCACCCATAAATTTCACATCGCGGCATTCACGTAGAGTTATATATCCCAAATATGGAGGTGTTGATGGTGGATGCTTTGACAGACATCTAATATTTAGCAGGTGGGTGTCATTCCTTTTTCCTTACCGACCGTCCTCCACAGCCATTCTCTACATTCTCTGTTTTGTTTTTGTCCAGGTTCCGTCCCATCTCTGTGTTTAGGGAGGCAGATGAGGATGAAAGCGGGTTCATGTGTTGTGCCTTCTCAGCCCGTGAACGGTTCCTGATGCTTGGAACCTGTGAGGGCCAGCTCAAGCTCTACAATGTGTTTACAGGCCAGGAGGAAGCCAGCTACAGCTGCCACAGCTCAGCAATCACTCACTTGGAGCCATCACGGGTCTGTAGAGCAATCTTTCATAAGTTATACAAGCATCATTCAATAAGTTAGAGTATCATTTTAATAAAATTTTTTCTTTTAAATAGTCAATTTAAAAAAGAAAATGAAACTTCTATTGTACAAATAATCATATACCACATATTTTAGGCATATTTCTTTTAAACCTTAATGGTTTTGAAGAAAAACTCTTATTTCAGAATTTAGAGAATATTAAAGGGATTATAAAAAATGATACATTTTCTTTTCTAGTGTACCCTCTATGCACTTTAACACCTGGTCAGAACTCGCTTTGATTATAGGAAAACAACCATTTCCCCTAAGATTTCCCGGTAGGCGTCCATGTTGACCTTGGACTTGATAAAACTGAGGACCAGTAGATTTCATTGTGTCTCAAATTGTGACTGGATGTGAAACTAAAGGCTGGATTTCATTCAGCTCAGATTCTGTCCATGTCCACTGCTCCTCTAACTTTTGGGAGCTTGAATTTTTTTAATTTACATTTTTTCCCCTGACAAAATACAAAAATGGCATTGTTTATAGGGATGCACGATATAATCGGCCTCCTATCGGTATCGGCTTTAAAACTGAAAATCGGACATCGGCCACCCCACCGATATTTAACCCGATATTTGATCAGCTTCTGAGTTTCTAAAGTCTAAAAAAAAAAAAAAAAATACTACTTCTTCTTCTTCCTCAAAAACTTCTTTTCTACAGACTTAAAAACTTCAATATCTTCATATGCTGATATATTGCCATTTAAAAACACCGTATCAATCTCTTTTACTAATGAAATATTGCTATATGTCATCGTTATGCTACGAAATCCCCCGAAAATTCATGAAATTTTGCCATATTTTTATATGTTGATATATTGACGCGGTATCGATCTATTTTACTAACAAAATCTCACAAGAATTTGCAAAATATCACGAGAGTTTGTAACAGAACGATGAAATTTCACGAGATTTTGAAAGTAAAATAGATCGATATCGCGTTTTTAAAAATCAGTTTGATATCAGCATATGAAAATATATTTGAGTATATTATTTTTCAAAGTGTCAGAAATGGATAATAAAACTGCTATTTTCAATGACTACTTATTTTTGTCCAGCTTTAACATCGGTATCGATATCGGTTATCGGCTACAGGAGTTTTAAAATATCGGCATATCGGATATCGGCCAAAATCCCAATATCGTGCATCCCTAATTGTTTATGAAGAGAACTCTGACTGCTGAGCGACAATCCCTGTCTTTAGACATACTTGATGTTGTCTTTTGTTTCAGGAGACGCTAATCACAATTGATCAGACCCTTGAAACTCACGCGTGATGACTCCAACTACAGTCAATGCTTTTAAATTAATTTAAACCTTGCCTGGTTTATGCTCAGAAACCAGGTAGTCTGCGTGTGTGTCACACTTAACGCAGATATGCCCCCGCCCCTCAGCAGACACTCTGGTGCACCTTTCCAAAATCGTAGATGACGCAGACAGGAGGCTTCTGATTGGTCAAATCTAAATCTGCTCTACACTTTGCGTATTTAGTGTTTGGTAACTTACTGGCTTGTTTTGTTTATATGACCGCCATTGTGGAAAATGACTCGTGAAGATGGACCAGCTAGAAGAGTGATGCCGCCTCAGCCGTATCTAGACCCAACGCTAGTTCCTGATTGCCCCTCTTGCGTTGTGGAGTGGAATAACATAACACAGACTACTCTTCAAAATTGCGCATGACTCAAAAATATCTGTCATACCTGCAACATGCTCACTGCGACACATTGCTGCGGGAGTATAACCAGCCTAAGAAATACCAGCTGACAATCCTCTCATGGCTGCATTTTCCCATTGCTGCAGAATTTTCAACCACTTTTTCCCTCCATTCTGTTTTCTATAGAGATGTGCCGTGAATTGCCAGCTTCTTTAACACTGACCTTTTATTACTCATTCCTCTCGTGTATGTTATCAGTGACTGTCCAAGGACAAATTCTTTATGATGTAAATCTATGAAGTCTTTTTAATATGGTTTTTATATAATCTACTTTAGGACTACTTTAGTACTGCTAATCTACTTTAAGAAACTAAATTTGGGGTTCTCATCAGGTGTTAATGTTTATTAGATCAGTTTGTGCGTATCTATGCAACATGAGTTTCAATCTCTCAATTGGCTAAAAAAATTATTCTCTGATTTATTGTTAGTTCTATGAATGGTTATTTTTGTTTTGTGTTTTTAGGATGGTTCTCTGCTCTTAACCTCTGCTTCTTGGAGTTATCCTCTTTCTGCACTGTGGGGCATGAAGTCCGTGTTCATCATGAAGTAAGTCTTTTTTTTCCCCAAACCATTGTAATATTTTAAGTATGCTCCTTCAGAATGAACGTGCTCTTTTTTGGAGTTTAAATTTGCACAAATCATTACCATGTAATTAACGTCAGTCAGTAGAGTTAACTTCCCCATCTTTTCTCCCTCTATTTCTGGAGCCGACTCGGTACAACAGCAGTTTTACATTGTTACAAGGAGTTAACATCCATCCATTATCTGACACGCTTGTCAAAATTGGGGTTGCGAGGGGTGCTGGTGCCTATCTCCAGCAGTCAATGGGCGAGAGGCAGGGTACACCCTGGACAGGTCGCCAGTCCATCGCAAGGCAACAAAGAGACAAACAGGACAAACAACCATTCATGCACACACTCACACCTAAGGACAATTTAGAGAAGCAAATTAACCTAACAGTCATGTTTTTGGACTGTGGGAGGAAGCCGGAGTACCCAGAGAGAACAAGGAGCTAACAGACACACTAAATGTTGTTTAATTATGCACATTAACAGTCCATGGCTGCCGTCTTTAGCGCTTGACTCGGGTTGATTCATCCAAACGGCTGGACTTGGATAATCCATTTCTTGGAGTCTGCAGTAACTTTTAGACATCATAGGGTTTTTAAGTAATCTATTTTTTATGTTTTAGATTAAATGTTTTCTTTTTTTTTATTTAGGCATTCCTTCCTTGGTGACCATTATGTGGAGTTCAGCAAACTCTCACAAGACCGTGTCATAGGAACAAAAGAACATGTTGCACGTGTATGTATATTTCATATATTATTAACATAAAACATAAAGTGTAGACATACATGCATCACTCTTTTGGTTCCTCTCTCCTAGATATATGACATACAGACAGGTCAGGTTACTCTGACTCTAAACAACCCAGATCTGGCTAACAACTACAAGAGGAACTGCGCCACCTTTAACCCAACAGATGACCTGGTTTTGAACGATGGGGTACTGTGGGACGTACGCACAGCGCAAGCCATCCACAAGTTTGACAAATTCAACATGAACATCAGTGGCGTGTTTCATCCCAATGGCCAGGAGGTCATCATCAACACAGAAATTGTATCCTTCGAACGCTAAATGATAGCAAGCGTTGGAACTTATTAAAACATCTGTTGTTGTTGTTGTGCTCTGCATAAATAGAGATCCGCCTGAAAAAGATACAAAAATCATGCTTAAAATCAGCTTTCATTGGAGAAGGCTAGCTTCATATGGAAAAATACACCTTTTCATTTAGTTTAATTTATTCAGTGGTGGAAACAAAAGCCGGATGTTATGATGTTGTTAACAATCACTCATCAAACTTACTTTAGTATCTGTAACAAGTGGTTTTGTGTCTTTTAGCTAAAGTCTTAGAAAAATAGTTCCTTGTTTTGAGCTAAACGGAAATCTAGATGTATGATATGTAGAACTGCAATCAGGATCACAATATTACAAAATCTAAGGGCTGCATGGAGGCAGTGTTCATTAGGATGAAATGTTTAACATGTCATGCATTCATACTCTGCATAACTGCAAAACATTTTTCTAGTTGAATGTCCTTGTTGCCAACACTAAGTAGATTTTATTAGCTGAGATTTAAAGTTAGTGGATAGTGATAGTGATGTTAGTTAAATAGTGAAGGAAAAAATATCGAGATTTATCAATACTTTTATTGGGATTTCAACAATGATATGATTTAACATTGTACTGTAGTTATACAGCCCTAATCAGAGGTTTTTGATGATTAGTTTCCCCTCAGGTTATAGGCCCATTTAAAATGACACATTTTGGTGAGTAGCCATATTTGCCTTTCCACCTTGTAAAGTGAAAAGGTGTAGATAAACTCAAAGGTGTTGGGCACTAATAAAAAGAAAGCAGGTCTGTTGGAAGGCAATTGAGACAAAAGCTATCCCATTGGCAAAATGGAGTCGGGGAAAAATATCTGTCAGGGATTGCAAAAGGTTTAGTACAAAACTTCAAAGGAAAAATAAAAAAATAATAATAATAATTATTATTATTGAACTTTATTGATCTCAAATTGTAGAAATTTACCTGCATTTAATTGTAGAAATTTACCTGCATTTAACCCATCCCCTTGGGGAGCAGTGGGCTGCCATTGTGCGGTGCCATGAACCATTTGCCGGTTAAAAATAAATCCTTACAAAAACTCACTACTGCAATAAGTTGAATTTACAAATTTTAAAAGTAGCATCAAGAATTTTTGCTGCATTATTAATTTTGAAGAACTATTTAACACTAGATTCATCAGGGTTTACCAAAGCATGATCTTATTCTTTTGACCGGAGAATCTGAAGCTGTTCTAGTGATGGGTGATAAATGATGATTTCGTCTTCTGTGTGTATTAAATATTTATGCCTCTAAAACTCCTTTATATTCAGGCATATGGGTACGTAAAGAGTAATAAGATTGTTTTATGTAGCTGAATATGTAGAAGAAAGTTTTGTTTCTTAACCACATGCTTTAGTGGGATCTACGGACTTTCCACCTCCTCCACACGGTTCCTGCTCTGGACCAGTGCAGAATAGTTTTCAACAACAGTGGCACTGTCATTTATGGAGGTAAATGCTGCCTGATGTTGGGGGTGGAGTGCGTTTCTCTTGAAGCTTGCAAACAGGCTCCCAGTCAAAGTGTAAAACTGTTGTGTTAAATGGAAGTTTGGTAACTATAAAGCTAACTGAGCATGTGTGCATTTGTAGAAAGGTGTGAACAGGGCTTGTAGAGGAAGGTGTGTGTGTTTGTGTGTATTTAACGCCTCAATAAGTCATAGCCATGTGGGCAGAGGACCCCATGTTGAATTGGCATCAAAGCCTAAGCACCTTTTTCACAGAATAGTGGCCCCTTACTGGAAGTGCCATGGGCATGCAGCGATGGAGCACACTACTTAGGATGCAGGAATGCAGCTCACCAGTTTGTAATTTTCTGTCATTTATTCACGTTTCTCTCTTGCTTTGTTTTTAAAGCAATGTTGCAAGCTGATGATGAAGACGACATGATAGATATGCAAATGAAAAGTCCATTTGGTTCCTCGTTCAGGACCTTCAATGCCACAGATTACAAACCCATCGGTCAGTGTTCTTTCCTTGAACTTCTGATGTTTATTAAGAAATCAGTTATTTTACCAGATGAAACTGGATAGTACTGTTGTGCATTTTTCATATTTTCTGCTTCTTGTAATATTTGAAGATTAACATGCTTTTTTTCAAACTTCCTCAGCCACCATTGATGTCAAGAAAAATATATTTGACCTTTGCACAGATACAAAAGACTGCTACTTAGCTGTGATTGAGGTAAATTATGAATTTATATCACTTTATTTAAAAAAAAACGGCGTCAGAAATGATCCTCTAAATACTTCCTTGTCCATGTGTCCCAAAGAACCAAGACTCTGTGAACACAGACACTGTGTGTCGACTTTATGAAGTCGGCCGGCAGCGACTAGCAGAGGAAGAGGAGGATGAGGAAGATCAGGTTTAAGCTTTGTTTTGGTGTTTTTTAGGAACCTCTGTAGCTTCTTAATGTAGATAAAAAAAAAATTTATTTGTTTCAGGAGGATGACGATCAGGAGGAAGATGACGACGATGACGACGACTCCGATGATGACATAGACACGGATCCTCTCATCGCTGAGCTGGAGAACGACAATGGAGGCGAGGACGAAGATGATGAAGATGGAAACGATGAGTTATCGGACGAAGAGATCTCACGTATTCTGCAAGACGACGGTGATGGCGGAGATGATGACGATGATGATGACGACGACGATGAGGATGACGACAATGACGATGATGATGACTCTGATAATGATGTTGATCTGGATGGGGACAATGGTAAGCCACCTTTAGAAGGAATCATGTGAATCACAGTAGAGATGGATTGTTCTCCATTTCTCAAAGTGAAGAAGCCACACATTGTTGTTGTTAAAAATCACGCTTATGGGAATAATGGTTCATATTTAATCCCTTAGATCTTTGCAGTATAACCAAACAAACTGATTTCTCAGTATTTCTTTTTTTTTCTTCCATACCCAACTGTTTTGCATTAATAGTATTTATGGAGAATGATCATCAATTATGAATCATTAAGTTAGGTCAAATGATGTGCTGCCTTAGCTTGGCCAGCTAGATAAGGCGTATGTATACACGGCATATTAGTCTGGTAAAGAGCTGCTCCAACTGGATTTCGAAGGCAGGAGTAAGAGGGTCAACCCCATCAGGTTACCAACTACAGATGTGATGCAAAAACTCCAAACAACTCGGACATTTTTCTCATTTTGTAATCCATCCATTAATCCAACTGGCCTTATTAAAGGGCCTTGTACTATATAATCCTGGAGTACACAAGACCTCTAGAGAGACACGGTCGAATGCCTTCTCCAGATCCACAAAACACATGTAGACTGGTTGGGCAAATTGCCATGCACCCTCCAGGATCCTGCTGAGGGTGTAGAGCTGATCAAGTATTCCATGGCCAGGACGAAAGCCAAACTGCTCCTCTTGAATCTGAGATTAGACAGTCCGACGGACCCTCCTTTTAAGAACCCCGCAATAGATCTTACCAGGGAGGCTTAAGAGTGTGCCTCCTCTGTAGTTGGAACACATGCTCCGATCCCCCTTTTTAAATAGGGGGACCTCGAGCCCAGCCTGCCAATTCAGGAGAACTGCCCCTGATGCCCACACAATTTATTTATTTTTTTTCAGATTTTTATTGTCATTAGGGAGCCTTAAAGCCACACCGGTTAGCAGTGTGGGGGTCTTTGGTCAGGGACCCAGAGTGACAGTCTGTGGGAGTTCTATGCTCTATGCCCTAACCACTTGGCCGCCACACCTCCGTCCACCTCTCAGGAGCCTTGCCACCGAAGAGTTCTGTAGTACTTGAAATATTTTAAGCCGTTTAAGAAACTCTCCAGAGAACGATAACTGCTGTTTTTTCCTAAGAAAAATCTGAGCATACAAGGTGTGCACACTTCTACATTTTTATTTTTTATTACAACGTTGTGCTGTTGCGGTCACCAGTTGTCATTATGCTATCAGAAAAGCGCTGCTGCATTGTGGATTATTCAGGCACCGAGAGTCAAGAAACAAAGTCCTGGCTCCTCCGCTGTGATTGGTCCTGACAGATCTGGCTGGTTACCAGACTTAATTATGCTATGTGTAATTCAGTATTGCTTAACAGGCTAGTGCTGCCAATTATATTTAAAAGACTGATCAAGATAAAATAGTTTTTATTTTCTCATCAGTATCCAAATCTGTCAAAAATAAGTTATAAAGCAATAAATATTTATTTTCAAAAACTCTTAAATAGTTTAGTTCCCACAGAATGGACACTTAATTTAATCATAGCAGGACAGGATTCAGTAAAATAATTCACTTCCAAATGAAGTATCAACAGATAATCTAAACATGCAATTTAAGGATTTCAATTCATTCCATAATAGACATCTTCCAATTCAGTAATTCAAACTACTTGTTGGCCTGTTCTTCAAATAATTGTCCTTAGCCAAGATGCTCATTTCCTCTTTAAATGCTCAACATTTTTGCACCTAATTTGGGTTCTGGCTGGTAATTCAAGTCAAAGGGAAAGTGTGGTAAATTAAGAGAGAAACTGAAAGTTTTTTTTTAAATGGGCTTTCTCTCAGGGCTGTGTCTGTGCTTTTTAGCCTCATTGTTCCCTTTTCCCACCTCAGTTCTCTGACTGAGCACACAAGAATGGTGCACTGAACCTGATGTCTTCAGCACCTGACTAATGGAGGAGTTTATCTAACCAAGGTCAAAAAACAATGATTCTTTTAAACCTTGTGGTTCAGGTTCACAATATTGGATAACTCTTAAGGTTTTAGACATCCACTGAAACCTTCGCAGGCAAGAAAGAAAAGTTGCATTCAACAATTTTTTTTATAAATATATATTCATAAATGCATCTTGAAGCAAATATGTCTTGAAATAAAATAGTTTAATAGATGAAAACAATATATTATAAACGATATATCAAGTAATAAATGACTAAACAAATGAAAAAATATGCTAAAATAATTTTATTGTATGTCATGGATACATTTTATTTATTGGATGGAATATTTATGAATCATTTATTAAAGAGAAAATTTGCTTTTTTAATATTGATTAAAATGGGTCTCCACAAAAAAAGATAAATGCTGGAGTATGAAATGTCTTTTGCTTTTCCCCTATGCTGAAAGCTTCATAGTGATCCTTTTTCATTTTTAAAATCCCTGTGCTGCCACTGTGATAGCTGACTGTTAATTAGGATTAATTTAGCTGATGCTAGAAAAGTCTCCTTTTTGCCTCTTAAGGGCAGAAAAAGGTAGATCAAATAACCCAATGTGTAAACCTTATGACAAATGTGCTTCGCAATCAGAAGAGTGGAGAATTTATTTATTTTTTTCTTTCACATAATGCTGATAAAGTGAAATGCTCAGTCTTGGTTTGTTTACTCCCAGTTGCTTTTTATTGTAGGTTTCACATTCAGGTCCCACATCACTTGACTGCCATCTTTTAAGTTTATGTTTAATGTATAATATGCTGATGAAGGTTCTCAGTCATCCAGGTCATAATCATTCCGTAAAAATTTTCAATTTCTCGATTCAAATGTGAATCGAGAAATTGAGAAAGCTTCCTGGAGAGGTGGCGAAACGTCTTCAAATCTTGAAAACCAAGTCCAGTGGATATTTTTTGAATTTTTACGGAATTTAATGTATAATAGTAATTCTGACTGGTTTAGAAACACGTTTAACTACCCTTTATAGAAAGTGTGTTTTAAAAGGCCTAAAAAGCTATTGATTGGGGAATATGATTTAAAGGTGATGAAGAAAGACACAATATGTCCTACCTCTGATAAATTCCCTATAGTATATTTTTTAAAGGCTACTCTATTTCAACTCGACAATGGCAAGCAAAATTTTAGAAATGATAAAAAAAAAAGAAATCCCAAAAGTTGGTTTGAATTTTGCCATTTAGCACTTTTACCCTCACTCACTATCCTACACAGCAGAAAATATTTATACCTAAATTTCTAAATCTGTGTTTGTCTGTCAAACAAACAGACAGCTCGGACAACTCTGACCTTGAGGATGACATCATCTTGTCCCTGAACGAGTGAGGATGGAGGCCATCAGCATTTTAACACCATGGATCCAGAGACGTCAAAATCGCAGACAACTGATCTCCACCGGATAAGTCATGAAAAGAGAAAACCAGCGGGTAATCTAATCAGAACACTGCCAGTTTGAATCTGTAGGTGTTTGAACAGTGAAAGTTAGAAAAAAACAGACATGATTGTATATGAAATTTTATTTAGGAGAAAAGTTATCCTTTGGCTGACTGGTAAAACCTGTGTGAGGGTGTGATGAGTTTTGACGAGTCTTTATTTCATAAAGCATCTTTTTACTTTTTTTAGTTTGTAAATTACCTGTTGAGAATTACAGGGTGAAGGGTTTGTGTTGAAGATTCAAACACCAAAACATCCTGAAGTTTTCTTAGCAAAGCTCCAGGATTCTGCCTTCAAATTAAATTTTTTTTTTTACAAATGCTCACCGTGGTGCACAAAGGCAGTGCCATTGAACATATACTTTAAGGTGGCCTGAACACTGTAATGACATATGGATCCAAATGTCTACACAAACTATTCAATATTTTCTTAAATTCATTTTTCATTTTTACGGAAGTATTTAGCACAGTGGCTGATTTGTTAAGGCTGGTCTGAAGATGAAGCTCTCTTTCCCTGGAGCGTTTAAAAAAAATAAAAATTATTTAAAAGCGTAAAGTTAAGCGAAAAAACCGAAAGAAATGAATGTTACTTTTCCTAAGACAGTGAAATTTAGAACTGTCATTTTGTAAATTAAAGGAAAATCTGGCACATGCACAGTCTAGTTGTCATTTGTTTTCCCATATGTTTTTGCCTTGTGTGTGTATGGGTTTTAATTAGTTTATTTTCCATTAGAAAACCTATTAAGGTCCTTGAAAGTTCTTGTACAGATTGTATGTATCTAAAGTATTTTTACTATAAATAAAGTTTCAGAAATCCTTTCTGTTTGTATGCGACTTTCTTTTAACTTTTTTGGTTTATGCATTTTTTTTTTCTTATTGTGCATTCCTTCATTCTCAGAGCACTAGTTTAATGACTTGGAGTGAAGTGATCTCTAACCCCCAGATTCTACATTCTCCATCACCGTTCTGCCCTGCTGAGGTATGTCGTGTGGAGCACTTGCGCAGTAATGGTAATCAATGAGAACTGTTCCACATCCACCGCTACTCCTCTGCACATCACCATCCACCTACGTCTTCTCTGTTCTTCACCGTCAAAATATGGAGCCAATCTTTTTTTTTTTTTTTTTTTTTTTTTTTTTTGGCTCTGCTCCGGCACATTGTAACCGACCAAGTCAGGATCCATAATTGCACCAAACAGGAAAAAGACAGGTTTGTCAAAATAAAATATAACAATAAGTCAGTAACTACAAATTAGAGCATAATTCTTATATATTTCCAAAACTAAGACCGTTTATTTAAATCATTGGAGGCAAACTATTTGTTTGCATTCAATTTATACTCCAATAATGTGTATATACCGGTACTTCAGTATACCAGGAAGCGGATTTCTCTCTAATTAAAACATTTTATTCTGAGGCTTAAAAGTTTCATCAAATCCAGTCCCTAATACTTCGAAGAGTGCATCTCACAACTTCTTATCATAGGCATGGATGAAGAGATGCTGAGTTTGGAAATAGGATCATACAAAATGGGTTTTTTGACTAATTATCTCCATTACGATTGATGCTCATGGTGAGAACTCCGGTCCGCAAGGAAAAATCAATTGATCAGTATCTATACCTAAATCTAATATGTTCCTTTAGCGTTAATCAGTAAAAAAAACAAAACATTTTTTTGTCACGATCACTGAGTCTGGGACCAGCCATTTTTGCCCAAATATAGTAACACCTCACTCCTGACATCTTCCAGCAAACGTCCAGTGTGGTAAGCTGAACGCCATTCACCCTGCTTTACAAGCAAAATCAATGGGAACTACAAGAACATTTGCAATCAACAATTATTTAAGATTTCGAGTGGACTTCACCCATTGAAATTCACGAGAGCCATAGTTAAACTGACAATGAATCATGATCCGCCATGGACGGGTTTGTTGTTGGATAAAGTTTAAACTTGAAGGAGGATTTGCCATACTTCTGGCCAGAGAAAAAACATAATTTGTAACCCACATTTCGAAGGAAAAGGTTTTCAAGATGACTTGGATAGTAGTGCTTTGTGACAAACACCAGTTACAGCATTGGGACTTGCTCAACACCTGATACTGCACCGTGACGTCACAAACCGGTAGGTGGCAGTATTGTTCTTTAAAAAACATGGATGTCTCCGGTAAAGCACATTTAAATGAAAATTACTTAATTAAAACCACATCCTTTATTGAACAGTATGTAATAAAGTACTTTCAGAAGTTTGAATTGCATGACCTGACTTCTCCTGTAATTATGTCATATTAATTTAAGTGTTTACTTCCGAATATTTTGCTCCTAAGTATTTAATATCTCAGATGATCTCCTCGAGCTCCAAAGAAGTCGGAGCAGAGCAAGACTGGAGGAACCGTAGAGGCTGCAGGCTTTGCTTTGTGTTGGCATTCTGGAAAAGAGTGGAGCAGGGCAATAACGAAAGATGTGAGTTTTCGGTGTAAGATGAATGCATTCGAGTTTTCAGCTTTTAGACCCTTGTATTCTTCATGGATACTTATTGAGTGATAACAATGACAAAACACTGTTCTATGCATGAGCTACACCATTATAGTTGCTATCCATTGTTTTCTTTTTCTATTGTTACCAAATGTTTCTTACTGTTTAAATTCAGACTTGTTTAACATTCGGTATCCTTTTAATGAAGGGGGAATAAAGCAGTATCAGTATCAAAAATCAGCAGCTCATATTGGGGATCGGCTTGACTGTCAAAATAATTGGTATCGGCATTGGCCCTCAGATTTAAAATGGACATTTACAACTCTTGAACATTTAATCCTTAGTTTCCCTCATCCAAATTGCATGGCAAGAAAACCTCTTCTTCTTTTATCTTTGTATCGTACACCAGGTCCTTACTCTGAAGTTTTAGATGAGTTTTCAGAGTTCCTATCTGATTTGGTGTTACTTACTGACAGGGTCATCGTAGTGGGGGATTTTAACATCCATGCTTATACTGAAGGTAATAGGTTAAGTGCAGCATTTAATGCTATCTTAGACACTATTGGCTTTGTTAAAAATGTGAATAGTCTCACACAGTTTCATCTTCATACTTTGGACCTTGTGCTGACATATGGCATAGAATGGGAGAAATAACTTTTTTTCCTCACAACCCTGTCTGACCCCCTTTTTAATAACCTTTAGAATTACTTTAACTGATTTCTCCTCCCCCAAAAGAGGGTTTCATTTAAGCAGATCCTTATCAGATAGTGCAGTTATTTATTTTAAAGAATGTGTTTCATTTTTTCTCTCCTCTTACTCGCAAAACAGTGCTGCAGAGGACAAAAGTTTAGTTTATTCCCCTTCACAGGTTCAGAATTTTGTTGACGGGATTGTTCTCTGCGTACTGTCTTAGTCAACGCAGCCCCTTTTAAAAAAGAAAAATGTTGGTTAAATGCCGAGCTGCATACTCTGAAGTAAAATGCTACGAAATTGGAGATAAAATCGCACTGCACATGCCTACGGGAAACCTACCTAGTCTCGAAAAATAGTTTACTGCTGCATAAGAGAACCCTTCATAAAGCAAGGGCAGCATATTTCTCCTTATTAATAGAGGAGAATAAGAATAATCCTAGATATATTTTTAATACAGTTGCCAAACTCACGCAGGGCCATTGCTCTGTTGAACTGTCCATCCGACCTACTCTTAGCAGTAATGATTCTATGGGATTCTTCATAAATAAGATTGATCTTATTAAAAGTAAGATCATTGACACTTCTCTAACTATGATTGGTTTGTATCTGAAAGGTGAGGCAGAATCTTAGGTAGCCATAGAATCTGAACCAGGTTTAGACTGCTTTGACCCAGCTGAACTTTGAGTTAAAAAAAAAACATTTTCTTCATCTAAGCCTTCAACTTGTATGCTATATCCAATCATCCTTTCTTTTCTAAACTTCTTGAGAAAGTAGTTATCAAACAAGTCTGCGATCACTTACACCATAATGAACCTTTTGAAGAGTTTCAGTCTGGCTTTAGAGCTCATCATAGCACTGAGAAACTAGTCCATGCATTTGTTACTTCAAGGCTGGACTATTGTAATTCTTTGCTATCAGGAAGTCCACAAACTGTAGTTAAAAGCCTTTAGCTGATCCAAAATGCTGCAGCCAGAGTTCTGATGAAAATTAAAAAAAGAGATCATGTCTCTACTATCCTAGCTTCTTTTCATTGGCCTCCTGTTACATTCAGAATAGAATTTAAAATCCTCCTTCTCACATATAAAGCCTTAAATGGCCAAGCTCCATCTCATATCAGATAATTGTTCCTTGTTTTCCCAACAGAGTACTTTACTTTCAATCTGCAGGTTTACTAATGGTTACTAGAATTTCTAAGAGTAGAATAGGAGGCAGATCTTTTAGTTATCAGGCTCCTCTCCTGTGGAACCAACTACCAGTTTTAGTCCGTGAGGCAGACACCCTGTCTACTTTTAAAGGTAGGCTTAAAATGCTCCTTTTTGATAAAGCTTATAGTTAGATAGCTCAGTTTATCCCGAGCTATCTCTACAGTTATGCTGCTATAGGCTTACAGTCATGGCCAAAAGTATTGAGAATGACACAAATATATTTTCACATGATCTGCTGCCCTCTAGTTTTCATGTGTGTATGCCAGATGTTGTCATCACATGCAGAAATAAAATTGCAATCATATTATGAGTAACAAAAGCTTTTATTGACAGAATGAGTTAATGCAGCAAGTCAATATTTGCAGTGTTGACTCCTCTTCTTCAGGACCTCTGCAATACTCCCTGGCATGCTCTCAATCAACTTCTGGACGAAATCCTGACTGATAGCAGTCCATTCTTGCACAATAAATGCTTGCATTTTGTCAGAATTCTTAGGTTTTCATCTGTCCACCTGTCTCTTGATTTGTCCGCAAGTTCTCAATGGGATTAAGATCAGGGGAGTTTCCAGGCCATGGACCCAAAATCTCTGTTTCGTTCCCTGAGCCAGTTAGATATCACCTTTGCTTTATGGCAAGGTGCTCCATCATGCTGGAAAAGGCATTGTTCATCACCAAACTGCTCTTGGACAGTTGGGAGAAGTTGCTCTTGGGGGACATTCTGGTACCATTCTTTATTCATGGCTGTGTTTTTAGGTAAGACTGTGAGAGAGCTGACTCCCTTGGCTGAGAAGCAACCCCACACATGAATGGTTTCAGGATGCTTTACAGCTGGCATAAGACAAGACTTCTCCGAACCGAATCTTCTCCAAACAAGCTGTTTTCCAGATGTCCCAAACAATCGGAAAGGGGATTCATCAGAGAAAATGACTTTGCCCCAGTCCTCAGCAGTCCACTCCCTGTACCTTTTGCAGAATATCAGTCTGTCCCTGATGTTTTTTCCTGGAGAGAAGTGGCTTCTTTGCTGCCCTCCTTGAAACCAGGCCTTGCTCCAAGAGTCCCCGCCTCACAGTGCGTGCAGATGCACCCACACCTGCCTGCTGCCGTTCCTGAGCAAGCTCTGCACTGCTGGTAGCCTGATCCCACAACTGAAACACTTTTAGGAGACGTCCTGGCGCTTGCTGGTCTTTCTTGGGTGCCCTGAAGCCTTTTTGGTAACAATGGAACCTCTCTCCTTGAAGTTCTTGATGATGCGATAGATTGTTGACTGAGGTGCAATCTTTTTGGCTGCGATTCTCTTTCCTGTTGCACCTTTTTGTGCAGTGCAATGATGACTGCACGTGTTTCTTAAGAGATAACCATGGTTCACAGAAGAGAAACAATGATGCCAAGCACCAGCCTCTTTTTAAGGTGTCCAGTGGTGTCATTCTTACTTAATCATGACAGATTTATCTCCAGCCCTGTCCTCATCACCACCCACACCTGTGTTAATGGAGCAATCACTGAAACAATGTTAGCTGGTCCTTTTAAGGCAGTGCTGCAATGACGTTAAAATATGTTTTGGGGGATAAAATTCATTTTCTATGCAAATATTGACCTTGCAATTAATTGCTGTTACGCTGATCACTCTTTATAACATTCTGGAGTATATTCAAATTGCCGTTATAAAAACTGAAGCAGTAGACTTTGTAAATATTAACATTTGAATCATTCTCAAAACTTTTGGCCATGACTGTAAACTTCTGGAGGAAATAGGGCCCCCTTTTTCCATCATTCTGCTTCATTCTATCTCCATTCTCCTCTCTGCAGAATCTGTTACTTCAATCCCTAACGTTATGCTCTCTTTGTTTTTTCTCATAGTAGCTTTGCCTCGTCTCTTCCTGTTTGGCTGTGACACCACCCTGGAGGGAAATATCAGCTGTGCTGCCTCCATCAACACCTTTGTAGATAGATGTATAGATGTTGTATAGATGTTGGAGATCGGCCTGTTTTTCAGTGTCGTCCTGTTTCTCTGACTGACTGGCTAGATCTGCTGTCTTCATCCTCTGACATGGGAGCTGGCTTGGAGCTCGTCTACCTGGCTGTGTGTTTACTGGACGGGGCCCCCTTTTTACGGGCAACTTTGGTATTTCTGCTTCTGTCTCCTTCAACCCCAGTCAGCCTTGGCAGTTGGCCGCTAACACTGACCCTGGTTCTGCTGGAGGGTTTTTCCTGTTAAAAGGGAGTTTTTCCTCTGCACTGTTGCTACAAGCATGCTTAGTGTGAGGGATTGCCTTTGAGTCAAAGAGTTGATGCATTCAACCGGTTTGTCTTACAAAACTTTAAATCTATTTTACTGTATGATCTGCTGAACTGTAATGTCCCTTGAAATTAAATGTGTTGTGAGTTGGTGCTATATCAATGAACTTGAATTGAATTCAATTCTGTTAATCACTAATTTAGACAGTATTCTTGCAGTATTTTGCGTCTGGACTTTGACTTGGCCATTCCAACACCTGAATATGTTTATTTGTGAACAATTCCATTGCTAATTTGGCTTTGTTTTCCATCATTGTCTTGTTGAAAGACAAATCTCCATCCCAGTTTCAGTTCTCTTGCAGACTCCAACAGGTTTTCTTCCATTTCTAAAATGTATCATCCAAGTCTATATTAATAAAGAAAATGTTTTCTAGATTGCCCAAGCCTTTGCTGTGCAAACCTTCTCAGATTGAGGGTGCTTTTTTAGTTTTAATTGGGGCACGATTTGTTTCATTTTAAAACTTTTTCCCACATTATGTTGGCATGCAAATGATATACTCTAGCAAAGAGTTATTGGATGAACTAGTTTGGTTTCCCACAGGACCTGGTTAGTGTGGAAAGCTTTTTTCCCCAATAAATTACATAAATAAGAACATCCTTGGTTTTAATGAAACTGCACAATCTACCCTGTTGTATTCACAACACCACTGTGTGCAGAATTGAAACGGACTGCTTGAACAAAACACTTAATGTGAAATTACTTTTGCTTCTCAGGCAAACTGTATATAGCACATTAGATTGACTTGCTTTATTGTTTTCCAACAAAGTCTTACTGACCAAGTCACTCAGGCTTAGCTTAAGAGGTGAACATTTTTTGCTGGCAGAAAAGAAAGTTTTAACATAACATGACTTTCTGCAGATTTTATAATGTTCACAGCGGATGCTCTCTGGTTCTCATGCAGTGCTGGTTTAAAAGAAAATAAATAATGTGAAAAGAAATTGAATGAGGTGGGACAGTATCCTTTTTCCCACCTTTCGCTGTCCACTTGATTTGGGAGTGTTAAAACTTTCAAACTACTTTCAGTGAGCTCTCTGTAGAATACATGTAGGAACAGTAGGTGAAAATATGCATTCATCTCCTTTGTGCCAAATTTGTACCATCTGCACACAGCATTTTCACTATAGTACTCTCTATGCACCCATGATCGAAGCTAGTAATTTGTTATGTAATTTTTAACAAATGCTTATTGTCTGGGATGCATTTTTAGCTTATGAAACGCCCCCTTCTCCCCCTGCTTTGTATGCGATTGGGAAAACCGCCCACAATGTTCCACTCGAAGTAATAGACAGATGGGAGTCAGTCACAGTGTCTCTATGATGGGAAGAAATTACCCAGCTGAATACTGCCTGCCCTCCTACACTGCATTCAACTCCCTGCTCTACTCTCTGCTCACCGAAACTCCCAATTTTCCATGTCTATAGGGCAAGCATCTAGGAATTCACACGTCTAAAAATCACAACTCCCCTGATTAATCAGGCTGTATTTGTATTTTTTTCTTTTTGCATACTAATGCTCAGAAACACATTTTATCACAAGAGAAGCCAAGGTAATTTAAAAAGAATCCCCTAGTTTAGAAAAGATTTTTTTTTTTTTTTACCAATTCTCATGTAATTAATTAGTTTGGTTGAAATGAGTCAAAGTGAATATTTGTAAATTATTTAATTCTAATACAGTTATATGAAACTGAATGTCCTGAAGAAGTAACCAGGAGGCACTGTGATTAAAAAATGCAACAAATCGGTTAAGCACCAGTAGAGAAGGTGTGATTCGGATGCAGCTGCTTCCATCTTAAATCGAATAGCACCACTCTGTCTAAAATAGTTTTATGTAATCTTAAAAAAAACATTGTACATGGTCTAAACAAATTCTGAACATGAAAATCTTTATTATGCTCTGTCAGCCTTGCACATAAATAGGAATGGATTTTTTTTTTTGCACATCCTTTGTGAAGTTGCTCACGCTCAACCACACTGGATAGAGTCATTTGGATTTATACCTAGACTTTGACTAGGCCATTTTAAGAACTGGATGTGCTTCAATCTGAACCATACCTCTGTAGCACATGTATATTTTGCTTTGCTTCTAACTTTTAGTTCCATCCAACTCATAGCAGCTTCCCTGTCCCTGCTCATTAAAGTCATCCCCACAGCATGATGCTACTACCACCATGGTTCACCATGGGAATCATATAGGCAAAATAAAATGTTTCGTGTTTAGCCATGTAAAAATTTCAACTTTTGTTTCATCTAATCGAAGCATCTTGCACATGTTTACTTTGTCCCTTACTTGACTTGGGAACTGTGGAATACTGCAAACAGCATGCCCCAGCTTTCCTTCAACGGTACGTGCATCTTGCTCTTTGATAAAGACCAAAATTGTACAATTTTTCACCAACAGTTTCTAATGACAAAATCTCATTGCTTGCTAGACTTTCAGTAACCTTCAAAAATTTATTAATGTGAATAAAAACAAATCTGTGGGATAAGTATTTCTAAGGTCAGATTCATTACTAATTAGCTTGCAGTTTCTGCTCTAATTCATTGTAAAGGTGTTCTGTCAGTCTGAGCTCAGAACTTTTTGTTCATCTACTAAGTTTTTTTTTTTTTTTTTCAAACTATCTGTAACTTACCCTTGCTTGGTGCACAGGTGAACAACCATGTTGTACAAAATAAGCCAGTTCATATGGAGTCACAAGCCTAAAATTAACAAAAATGTCTTGGTATGCTGTAGCAGAAAGTGCAATTCACTGGTTTCCCTCTGCATCAACATTTACACTTCATGCAGCGCCGTACTGTTCTCATAGCCACATCCAAACTGATATTGCTTTGTTGGATTACCAAACAGTAAGGGTGATTAGTCACTCCAGGAAACATGACTATATGCTCTGTGATCCAGTGGCAGTAACCTTTATAGCATTGCATCCTATGCTATTCAATGCATTTACCAATGTAAGAACTGGATAGAGCTGCACTGCCACAATTAACTATTCCATTAGTCTCTTAACACACTCATCTGGGGTTAATATGAGAGCCACATATTGTTTGGAGGTCTCTAGTTATTTACTGCAAAAAGCGGTATACAATGCACTTCAGCCTTATCCTTCTCTTTGCTATCATGTGGGGTACCACTTCTGCTGCATACATGCAGCTTGGACAAACAAACAATAAGCCAATTCTATTTAATTGCCTCTGCTCTTTTTTTTGTCATTGCCGTCTCTCCAAATTTATTTGTATTTTTTATGGTGTGCCAAACAGTAAATTATTATTTTATAATGACATTCATTAAACTAGTAGATTCCTATCACTGCACACTCTAAATTACTAATATTTTACTACCAATTCTTTAATGTAAGAAATATCTATAGATTAATTAATTTTGTTTATGGTGAATATTATTTTGTGAAATTAATCTTTACAAATAATTTAGATCAAACTTGCCCATAGAAATCTGTCTCTCCCCATCAGTATGGGGGCATGTCTGCACTATGACAAAGCATCGCTGGTATATAGTGGCTCTGCTTCTTGGAAATGACTCAACCAGGAGGTGTTTCCCCACATGGTGGTCTGGCCTGATGTGTAACACCGGGAGCTACTTTATGGCCAGCAGCTGCCAAAGTAACAAGTCCAGCCAGTCACACAAAAAGGCAGGATGCCAGCCAGTATCCCTCCCCGCTGGAAGAAAAAGCGATTTGTAATGGATGGATAGAAAGGGGGCACACAGGGAGGAAAAGAAAAAAGGAGGCTCATACATTTGCAAAAGCTTGACACATCAGTGTTGACTAAACAAGTCATGTGACGACCGTGAAGATGGCGCAGCTTATGGTATTTTGCCGATTTCTCAGTAATTTCTCGCAGCAGCTTTTGGGCACATCCAGTATGTTACAATTACCAAGCGATTAGGCCAATTCTCGCTGCGTGGAAGCCAACACAGAATACACGCAACAATAAAATAATAAAAAAGAAAACGAAATCAGGAAGCTTCGATGAGCTAAAAACCATTAAAACAGGGGCTGCAGTATCACCTTTTTGTGGAAAACAGAAGCCCGATCGCCGTGTGCGTACGTGCGTGTGCGCGCCTGCGCGTCTCTATGTGTGTCTGTGCGCGTTGCATGAGGTGGACAGAGAGACTGCATCAGACTGGAGACACACGCCGGGACATAATAGAGCAAGAGACGCCGAGCCTTTCAACACCATCTCCTTCCTCCCGTTTCTACTCGAAACATGTAATCTGTCTAAAAATACGATCAGCCGAGACTATTTCACCTGTAGTCTTCAGCTCAGATTCTTTTCGCAGCATCATCTCCCGATAACGACATAATGTGGCTTTCTCTACCGGAAGGGAAATAATCAAATATGTGGATACCGACAGAAGAGGAGAAAATCGGAGTTGGTGAGTAAATATCATTTTTTATCATTTATGTTCTTCATTAAATAGGTTTATGTCTTTAAATCTTCCATCATACGTCGTTGTGACAGTTTAGCCAAAAGAAGCGCATAATTTGCCCATCCTTATAATAAACTAATTCTTCACATTCACTATAATAATAATCAGCAAATAGCAGGGATTAAAAAGAAAAAAATATATATACATAAAACACACAAACACTTAAATGGCTGATATACGCGGGGTGACTGCATTGGAAGGGAAATTGCGTGGGATGATATAGCTCACAAACCCCACCACCTTAAAGATGCCATCGCAGGCTGTAGACAGCCCCAGGTGGGACCTTAAAATCCGCACTCCTGTTTATTAGATGTTGTGCTTATATGGTGAAGAGAAAAAAAAGGCGCGAGCTTGGCATGTTAGCCCTTTCCCATTCGCCTTAGACAAGTACAGTACCAGTGTAAAGGAGGGACGAGATTCGTGATGAAACCACAAGGGGGCATCGTGGGTGCGTCCCTCCAACAGGTGTAGGCAGGCGTGAGGCTGGAGTCTACCTGTGGACTGAAAAACAGATTTTCTGCTACTGCGGCTGCTGCGACACTATTTTAGACTCATCACGCACCAGGAAGAAGTAACATTGACCCGATATACATTTACTCTTACATATGAAGAATTTGGACTGACCTTCCAAAAAAAGATTTTAAGGCCACTTATAAAACTGAGGATGGCTCGGTGTCCATAAATCATATGCTTAGCCTCACTACAGCAGCAATGCTGTGCAGAGCCTGTGATTACACTATAGAGGGTTTTGATTAGGTGAATGAGTCATGTCCAGATGCTCCTCAGCTTGTTAGGGCTACTCACGCTGGCTCACTCATGATACTCCCCCTTACATGCACACGCCCACGTATGAACACTTTCTTTGGAGAAATCACATTCGTCATGATCGCTTTATTTAAAAAAAATAAAAATACAAATCATCTACCACCATACAGCGTCGCCCCTCCTGATCTTTGTGTCATTTTATGCCTTCGTCTATCTGTCAAAGAATCACTGCGGCTCATGTTCATTTTCTAAGCGAAGATATATACGTGGGCTTTATTAAAACAGGGACAGCAGCAGTGCGTGTTTGTGTGAATGTGTGGTAGAGGGAAGCAAGAGGGAAGCAACAGTTCGGCGCAGCCTCCGCATTAGTCTGCGCTTAGTGACCTGGCGCTCTCCGTGGTGCTGAAACGTGGAAGAAGATGACGCTGTCCGCGGTGCTGAAATGCGGGGAAGTGGTGCCCGCCACGCAGAGAGGTACATACTGTACTTTGCAAAAGGCAAAGCACGAATCGCAGCTGAAATCAGATCTCCTTTTTCGGGTAACATGTTGACATGCAAAGCCCACACAGGTTTATTGGTACATGGGCTGGGGGTGTCACAAGTGTGTTATCATTCCCCTCTCCTACCTCATCTGTGATATCATTGGCACCATTTTACACATCTCTACAGCTTATTTGCTGATTTTCTTCATTGCCTTTATATTGCCTTTCACAAATAACGCCACACACTGATAACAAAGTTCGGACTTTAACAGCAGCCATGTAGGCATTTCTGGTTCTTTGGTTAACCACAATGGCTGCTCTTTTTAAATTCAGACAACAGCGGATATATATCATATCCACATCAAGTTGTCACGTAAGAGAAATTAATTGCTACCATAAAGCTTGTGGGACTCTTGGAAGCAACAAGCAATTATGGTATAGACATTAGTCTTATATGACTGCAGACAGATTTTTTTCCAACTCTTCTTAGCATAATTGTTTTAATTTTGCTACTGTTGAGATCACATCTCAGCATCTCAGCCAGATTTAAATAAAGACTTTGGCTAGGCTACTCCAAAACCATTCAAAAGGGGAAAAACAAATGGTTGCAGAAACATTTTTCCTGTGCAGAGCCAAATTCATGGTTCAATAAACCAAAAAGTTTTCCAGGTCCCGAAAGAGTAAAGCAACCCCAAAGCATCACACTACCACAATGTTTAACTGTTGGTATGATCTTATATTTCTGAAATAGTTTTAGTTTTATGGTAGGTGTAAAGGGACCCAAATATTCCAGAAAGTTCTGCTCTGTCTCATTGATCTATAGAACTTTCTTGAAAGCTTTGAGAGTAATCACATTATTGTTTTTTAATCATAAAATTACTTTAGGGTTATTTTGATAGGCAGTTATCAATATACACTGTGCATCACAATCTGTTTTGTATTGAACCTACATATCTGCTTATCAGTCAGGATGGACATGGTTTGCCCTGTGACTGTCACTTTTTTTCAGAAGGATAATGATACAAAGCAGCATTAGTTCAGGAATGGTTTAAGGAGCACAGAATGTAATTCCAGGTGTTTATTTGGCCTCCAGGTTCCCCAGATGTTGATCTTATTGAGCATCTACAGCATTACTATAGAAAAAGGTCTAATCCATAGAGAAATTAGAGCCTACTGCAAACATCTTGGTGCCAGAACCGAGACGACACAGGGGGTTAAGCCTTGACCATGCAGAGCTGCAGCAAAATGTAGCCCAACGCAATATCGGTTAAAATGTTATGCTTCACCTTCATAATAAAACTCTCAAAAAAAAAAGTTTTAATCGAGTTACCTCTAGAGAGGTTGTAGTAGTCAAAACTATGAATTATGTTTACCAATGTATACTTCTTGAAGTTTTTGGCCTTATCTTTAATTCCTTCGGTTCATGGACTTTCCACATATATGTGTCCACCTTTCTTCAAACTTAAATGGATTAGATATTAAAATGTAACTTGCCGGCCTCCCACATGGGAGTGTAATGAATCAGATTGCCTTGGTTCTGCTACTTGACTGTCACTGCTGCAGCATCATCACATCACACAATTAATGCATTATTTCCCAAAACCTGCAAATGAAAAAAGTCACATTCTTTCACAAACTATCACAATAAAATGCAGATGTTAGGTAATCCATTTTCACTTTGTGCTGCTATTATTAGTTGAAGTAAAAACTGTAAACGTTTCAGTATTTATTTGCAGATTTGTTTCGTCTTAACCTATGGATTTATGACAAACACTGACATGAAAATGAAATGTGGCTGTTTTCTGATTGAGATAATTTGATCAGTGGACAGAAACATCACAAGCATATAGATTATTTAGGTCACAAAGCCATGCTGTGCAATCTGGCTCTTAATTTGATAAAAATATTAAGGATGATGTTTCTAAAACTATTATTATTATTTAACTTTAAAATTTAAAGTAAATTGTGCTCTATTTAGTGAGTCTGTTAACTCAGCCCTTATCTTTATTCATTTAGGTTAGGTCAGATGTATCTGCAAGTCCTGCTAAATTTTTAAGTGATTCTGTTTTTCAGTAAGCCTGTCACATTAGCCCGTTTTATTTTGCATTTCTTTGAGATTTGAAGGATAGTTTTTTTTTTTTGGTCAAAGGCCTGTATGCTGGGCTGCCTAAGTGATTTAATACTGGACGTTAAGAAATGGCATTTTCCAAACTTATTTTAGACGGAGTTAACAAAAAAAAGGTTGTTTTAAAAAAAAAAATGCAATATGTCCATCTAGTTTTTACTTAATGTTTTTAATGCACAATAAAGACCTCACATTACATAAAAAATTAGTTGTGTGAAATCCATTTCTTTCTTTGAATATATTATTGCAGATAAAACTGATGAGCGTGAATATTGTTGATCCGTTAGGCATGGCTACAAGTACATCTCTGCACTTTCTGATCAATTTTGAGTCTTCACATGCAGGTGACAATTAATTAATGTATTGATAGGATATTTATTTTCTTTTTAGATAGAATAAAAAGCAATTTTACCTCATTACTATTCATATAGAGTTGTATTCACAAACAGGCATGGAGAAATTTTATCTGTGGGACATTTTTAATTTTTAAAGGTAAACTTAAAAAGATTAGCTGTAAAAAGAAACAAAAAGCAAAAAAAAAAAAATCTCAGAACTTTCTTTGGATACATTTTTGACAACAACTTTAAAACCTTTTATAATTTTTTGGGATTATCATGTTATAACTATATAGACACCTCTGCAATTTGGTGGTACACATACATTCGAAGAACACTATCTTGAAATTAGATATATAGCAGACTGCATTTGAAGAATTTTTACTTGAATTATATTTTAAGTTTTTATAAGTAATATACGTAGTATGTTCATCTAATCAAAGATGTGTATTCAGGTGAAGATATGTAAACAAGATTGGGATTAGAGATCTTAATGTACAAGATTTTAGCCAGAAGTTCAGCCCTTCCTCTTTTTAGCTGTTAAAACTTTTCAAAACTTTCTTTAGATATACTTTTATGAACAACTATAAAGTATTTGATCTCATTTGTAAACAAAGGATTTTTCACAACTTAAAGGTTTACTTGTACTAAAAGTTTGATTTTTAATTGTCCTCCTGTTATCCAAACATTGGGGCACCTGATGTCCAAATTTTCAGTTGCTGATATTTTTTTTCTTTTAATTTTTAGATTGTTTTCTTATTTTTATCTGTAATCAAAATGTTACCATTCTCTTCTGATATGAAAATGCCAAAGAAGTCAGCTGACTAAATCAGCACTGCCTTTCATCTGCTCTGCCGGGCAGTTATTTCATTGACTCCCATGCAGATCAGCCCTATTTGTACATAGCCTATTGACATTTGTGCACTTTAAATTTATTGTCCTTAGTATACAGTTTATCTTAATTACCTTTTAACTAGTTTTTGTAACTACTCTTGTCTAATGTGTGATATATGTTCTGATGTTCACCGTATGGAGAGGCAGTGCTGCAACTTTCACTATTAGCTACACCTTCACTAACTATAAATGCATCACATTTGAAACTTCTTGCAGTTGTTGCTGACTGGAACTCAATCTTTGCTAAGCAAGAACTGATTGTAGGTTCTATGATATTTGAGTACAAAAAGATTGGTACTCTGCACATTTATTTATTTTACAAAGAAACAACAATACAATGCAATGCTCAGTTCTATGTGTAAATGTTATTAGTAATGTCTTATGCACAAATTAAATTTGTGCATAATTAAGTAAATCAGCCAGGCAAACATTTGAACCTTTATGAATGCATCTCATGACTTTCCTCGATAGTCTTTCTGCTTTATTTCAGAAGCAGCTGTAAATGCTGAACTATGCTGAAAAGAAACAAAGGCCTAGAATTTTTCAGCAGTGTAAGATATAAAATTTGTAATTGTTAAGGAAGTACTACTCAACAGACTGTCTTTGTCACCCTTAAATGTTTGGAAACTCCAGTATCTACACTCAAATAACCTCCAAAAGCATTTTTTAGGCTTTTCTGTTTCAAGTATATTTTGTATGGAAATCTTAAGAACAAATTTAGATAAACCCTTGTCATGGATAGAAAGAAATACAATTCTTTTGAAGTTTGTCATATTACATCAGGATGTTTTCATTTGTCATGTTACAACCACAAAATCTAATGAATTGAATTAGAATGTCACGTGACAGACCAAAATAAAGTAAAAGTAAAAATATACTCGCCTTTTCTATGAAAGTTTGGGGTACATTTGTGTTCACCTCCCTTTTTTTCTAATATCTAAATGAAATCCAGTGCCATGAACTGCGTTTAAGATTCAGGTTATTGATAAACAGCGGCCAGCTCTGTGCAAGTAGTAAACAAATCCCGGAGATAAAGATGTGGAGAGGTTTCAAGCTGGCTTTGGTTATATCCTTTTCCCCTCTAATGACCATCCTATTGAGCATTATTCAATGCAGTTGGAAAGAGTATTACAGCAAAACATCCAAGACTTCACTTTAGACACAATCTTGTCAGTAAAACATGGTACTGGGAGCATTATGCTATGGTACTACATTTTTCTTGTGTCAGAAACAAAAAAACTGGTTGGCAGTCAGGGCTAAAATGCATCAATTTATTTCAAAGCATAGTTTTGTGTTTGAATGGTCTAGTCAAAGTTCAGACCTACATCCATTAGGAATGGTTGGCAAAAGTGCAAATTTGATGTTTAGAGGCCATCTCCATCTGTTCTGATCATTCTTGAGTTTTTTTTTAAAGAAGAATGAGCAAATGTTTTTGTTGAAGGTGATAGAGATATGCCACCTTCAACACAAGATGAACCAAGTAAACTAGGTACATTTAAAATGATTAATTAATATATATTAACGTTAATTAACATATAAAATCTTGTCATGAAAAAAAAAAAATTTAAAAAATAAAGCCTTCAATTTGTATGAATATTTTTAATGGCATGATAACCTGATATCAACAGAGGGAGCAGTGAAGCACAGGAGGTATCTCCTTCTGTGCTCAGACCCCATAGCTCATTTTAGTCAGTTGCTAATTACACAACAGAGGCCATCAGATCCCACGTGACTGTTGAATTCAACTAAATACAGCGACAGTCTGGAGTGAAATGCTGTTGCTCAGTAGAAATGTTTGCTTTTGCCAACATTTTTTTAACTCCATGTCCCATCAGTCCCTCCAACATCCTACGTTCAACATGCTGATAATCAAAAGCAGAAATGTGGTTGTTCTCTAAATCTCTACAGGGAAAATGATCTATTTGTGACAACGTGCTTGTTCACAACTTGTAGGTTTTGTGATAAATAGTGAATTATAAACATGAACCCTCATGGTGTCAACAGCTCTTGAATATCTCATCTTGTCTTGGTGTGGCCTCTGTTGGAGTGTGTTCAGATGGTGTGTGTGAAGGTTTGCAGTTGAAATGAAATAAAGGTCATTAAAGAGCAGGGCTCTCAATTAGAAACTACTCAGCCATGGCTGGAAAAAAACTGACGCAGAGTTATAAAGATGACAACAATCTTTTTAAGGACATTTCCACCGCACTTCCTCTAACATATGCCCATCTGAACTCGAGTGACATGCCGCATTCATAAGCTTTCCATCCTGATTTGTAAAATACCCAAACCCCGGCAGCAGTTAAAGTGAAGAAAGCTCTCCAGGTTGTGGACGATCTGTTCCCATAGTTACCAAAGCACAGGAACCGAGGACTCGTTCCCGTCAAACAAGCAAACACAGCCGAAAGACAAGTCCCTCCTTCTTCTCCTCCCCCTCACTAGATCCCCTGGCTAGTTCGTTACCATAATGATTCACACCAAGTTCTCCTTTAAGGGTCTCCATTTGTAGGTTTTTGAAATCATCAGTGGTGCAGCGTCAGTGTTGAAACTCGCCTGTTCTTACTGAGGCTTCTGTAGCATTTTGTTGCATAGCTCATGTTTCCTAAGCCGCAGTGCTGCACAGATAAAGGCAGACTCCAGAGGCAGTGCAGTTGTCAAGGCCTTTACTGTGGCATTTATCCTCTGAAGAATAATCATGTCATCAGTGTTTGAGTCACAGGATGCTTCTGTGTATGGTCAAAGACTGCAGGATGCTACAAAAAGAGGTGTCATGGAGGATTTATGCTAATACCATCCTGTGAATAATCACCGTTAAGCAGGATAATCTAGCACTTTGTGTGGGCTCTATTTTGGGAGGTAGTTAAATTAATGTAACAATTCTCAAAATCAGGTTGCTTAACAATTAATTACCTTATACAGTGGCAGTTTGTTTACAGTTCACTGAGCGTTGGTTTCAGTGTGACACAGTGTGTTTATATGTTTGGATAAATCAGCTTAATAAAAAGCTGCACTGAGTGCAATGCTGCTGTAACAAAAAAGGATGAAGGGATGCATTTTTCTCATATAAGATGAACGCAAGATTGAGCGTAGTACCAACAGAGTTGCTGATGAGGCTTTCACAAGCTTTTCTCACCAGTTTTTTGTCTCTCCTCTGTCTTTTTCTTCTTTCTGCACAGTGATCTGCAACTTTCGGTCACCAATATGTCAGGCATTGGTCCTGGAGCTGGGAGAGACGGTCCAGATTCTGGAGAAGTTTGATGGTAAAAGCACTCAAATATTCATTGCTATGCTAAAATCACCTTCAGCAGACAAACACATTCTCTAATGTCATCTTAACTCATTAAATCAGTCCTCCAACATTAATATTTTTATTCAGCTTGATTTGTACTATCTGAAAACTTTGTGTTTAACCCTTAGAAGGGGTCCAGTGAAGTGAGATAAGGATTATGTATAGCTCATGTGAAAAAGAGTGAAACTACTTTAAATTTGTTCAATAACTCCACAAATCAAATCACAATATCTGACCCAACATTTTCTTAGAAATACTAAACTTTATACCACAACTGCATAAAACTTGGCATATTCATTTTTTAAGCGTATGAGCTAAGAGGATAAACAAAGCAGATTTTGTTTACTTGAGTTCAGTTTAAAATCCAAGTGTAGGTTTAATTACCACTGTTATAGAAACCGCAAACTCCAAGATAAAACTGTTTAAAATATAACAGTATTATTATTTTGTTTATATTGTTGTGCATTATTCATGTAAGGTTCAAGATATTGGTCATATGGAAATAATGAACAACAAATCTGATTTCACATTGCATTTAGAGACGTGCTGGGATCTTGACTCATCTTCTCTATAACTGTTGGTCTGAGAGTGAAAACCTCACTTGATGGTGCATTTCAAAGCAGACAAATGTTGCAGTATTTAAAACAGCTAATGGAGCAGTCTTACAACCAGGGCTTTTAAATCTCACACATTTAACAACTTTTACACTCTGTCATGTCTCGTCTTTTTCTCAGTGAAAAATGAATTCACAGCCTAAGACATTTGTGGAGTTGAAAAAAAGAGACACTATTTGCTACGCGACAACTGGGAACCAAATACAGTCTCACATCAACTAAATGTATCTAATAAAAAGTGGAAGTTAAAACTTGTAGTTAATGCTACTGAATTGAAATGCAACCGATATATGATGAATGTATGTGATTAACAGTTAAGTTTTAGTTATTATAGTTTAAGTGGGAAACTAAAACGCTGTTACAGTCGATGGAGCATCACTTATATGCTATAACCTAACATCTCTTGCAGATCTGTCTAATATGCCACTGATTTAATAAAAAATAATGATATGCAGAATTACCGGTAGTTAAAACACTACAATCCTATGATTGTTGTTTTGTAAAGAAAAGGGTTTGTTTTCAATTTGTCATAAATGTAGTATAACAGCAAAAAAATGTTGGTGTCAGAATCAGAATCAGACATACTTTAATAATCCCAGAGGGATAAAAATGTTAACAAATATGCTCCTCATGCTTCAGTCTAACAGTGCATGTTCCACATGTACTAAACAACAACGTTGTTTCTCACACTTTTCTCTTTTGTTAGGTTGGTACCGAGGCTTTTCCACCAAGAAGCCATCCATCAAGGTAAATATAACAGATATTGTCAAAAATGGCAATAACACAACTGTATTTTATGCTGAGCTGTATCATCATACCTAGCAACAGAAGCAATAAATTGATAAACCACTGCTATATTTATGTATATGTGCACTTTAGAATTGGAGCAATTTCCTATCAATGTTACTAGAGCAATATTCATACTTAATTATTAAAATGATCCTAGAATGGATTAAATAACATATAGAACTCTGAACAGTTTTTGGTACCCCTCATAAAGACGTGTTCCCTTTGAAGATGTGCTGATCCTAAGATGAAAGAATTTTGCAGGTTTTTGTCCACCTCCATTCACTATAACTAGGGTTTTATTTGTCCTCCATACTGCATTGTGTTTAAGTGTTGTTTATTCTTAAATATACATTAGGAGAAAACAGTGCTGCTATAAGAAACATGTTTATTTTAAAGTATTTGATGCATTTTTACAGGGGTTCAAATAAATGTTACGGATTTTGTATCATACGCAGATTTATAACACACATTTCCTCCTTAGTCCTTTATCAAAGATGAGTCAATTTTTGTAAATGACACTGTGATGTAAGGGACTTAGACCACAGAAATAGAATATCCTGCCAAGAGAGATCTTGTGACCGGTTAAATAAATAATAAAAAAAAATTGATAAGAAAAGAAACAACAAGTTTGATTAAATCAAATGTCCAAAGTTAATATTGCAAAGGCATAACTTTACTCACAGCTAAGGGAAAATAATGTGCACTGTTCTAGATACAGCATCTTGCTACCCATGGAGGACGATTCAATTCAAGTCAGTTTATTTACATAGCGCCAATTCACAACACATCAAATTAAGGCACTTTACAATTCATCCAGATCATACAGTCAAATTGATTCATAGTTTTCAATCTAAGGAAAACCAGTTGATTGCATCGGCTCATTGACTCAAATGCAATCCCTCACACTAAGCATGCTTGTAGTGACAGTGGGGAGGAAAAACTCCCTTTTAACAGGAAGAAGCCTTCAGCAGAACCAGACTTAGTGTGAGCGGCCATCTGCTAAGGCCGACTGGGGTTCAAGGAGACAAAAGCAGAGATACAGGTGCAAAACATAAAGAATAAAACCTTGTCTAGTTTTGCTTTACGCTTTTCACTTAACCAGGTAACTGTATCTTGGGGAGATGGAAATGCCAATGGTTGGAGTTAATCTCTGTAAATGCTTTCTGATTTCTGGACCTGGATTGTCCACCTCTGCTAGTTTTTAACATCCTACCACTGAGAAGCTTTTCGTGCTATATTTGAAAGTAAAAGCCTTTTTTTTCTTAACGTAGATGTGAGTGATAGATGGGATCTAATTGATTTCTTGACTGCTCCATTGATTATACGGCTGTTAGAAAGCATGATGTCTATGTATTTCTATGCTTAGTATTTGTCTCTTTCATGAGAATTTCTAAATGTTTTTGTTTTTCATTTATTAATGCTGCTGAGTCTGGGTTTCAAATCAAAAGAAAAAAATTTTCAAGAAAAGAAAAACATTTTGTATCTTTTGTATCGCTGATGTTACCTGACTTACCTGTTGCTAAGGTTATATGTATTTAGAAAGTTGAAATTTTAGCAAAGAAATGTATGAAAAAAACATTTAGAAAAGAAAGAGCTTCCTTCCATTAGTGACTGCTACAACCCGGATGCAAACATATATATCTTGGACTGCAAACAGAAGTTAAATTGAAGGTAAAACATGCAAAAAAGTTTATATCTATATCTTAGAGTTCTGAAATTGTAGATGTAACTGTTTGACAGTAAGGAGCAGTTTTGGTGTTAAATATAAAGGGGAGGGATAGAGAGTCTAATGTGGAACCCAAATAGCCGATGCGATATTAAACCCATAGAGCATTATTTCTGTTCTGTACACATACTCAGCTTGAAGCTAAAATGACAGAGGCTAAAAGGTTCTGTTACGCTGGTAAATGTAGGTGTTAGCAGCCACATGCTGTCCTTCTTCTACTCCCATCATCTATTTAGAGTTCTCACCAACACCCCTCCATTTTGTTATGTAGTCTGCCCACATCCATTCGCCTGCATATTTTCTGTGCTGAGAGCATTTTTATTTCTCTTCTTTTTGTTTTTTGTTCTCTCTTTGACCAATTCTTCACATCTGGCAGATTAGAATGAAAAAAAGATGAACTTCATCAGTTGCAGCTGGGAACACTCACTCTCTGAGGCCTTTTCCCCGCTAAGCCGAACCACATTAAGAATCCAGCAGTCTGCTCTTCCTCCTGTTTCTCCATTTCATGAGAGCAGTTTGAACAGTTCATGTGTTTCCTTTGAGTGGAAAATTTAAACAGTTTGCAGAAAATATCAGAATATATTAAACAAAAAAGGGCTGTAAATCTAAACTCTTTTTTGGTACGTTTTGGGTCATTAGCTTAACTGAAAAAAAAAATCCATTATTTTTTATTTTTTTTTACCAGTGCAGCACAAAGCCCATTAAGCCACTACTGTAATATAACGAATGACTCTTTCTGTAATATAAAGCATCTTTCACTGTGTAACGTCTCTGCTCTTTTATCTATCCACAGGGTATTTTTCCTGTCAGCTATGTCCATTTAAAGAAATCTACAGTGACAAACAGAGGGTAAGTTGCCGTATTTAGCTATGTGCATATTTATGAGAAGACATACAAATAAAACTTAGCTTTTTATCTTGTTTTTCATTTTTTGCTCAAAACTACTTCGAAGAAGTTATAGTTGCTCCTGCTTAACAAAAGAGAAAGCATCTAAAAAGCATTAAAAGGCTACAGAGATAAAACTAAAATAGAGAATTGAAAAAAGGGTGCTCCAGAAAATTTTGTAAGAGGTGGTTAACAGAGTTTTATTTTGTTAGTTTAGCCCAAAACAAGACATACCCATGGTAGGAATACAAAAATCATGGTATTATTTAAGTGTTTTTTCTAAGTGTTGCAATGAATGGATAGGCATGTACAACAAGAAAGAAGGTTGATTGATAGTAATTATTAAATCTCACAACTTTTTCAAGCAGGTCCATTTTCTCCTCACAAGATATTCATTACAAAAAATAAAATAGTTCTGACCATGAAGAGCCAGTGGGGCTCTTCTGTCCTTATTTATCACCACAAGAATTTTTTGGGAGGTGATTAATGCCAATGTTCATGAAGGGGATCCTTTGTCCTAAACAGATGATCGCTTATAAAAACCTCTCTTGCCATTCATCTCCAAATTTTTTAGTAGTAATTAGATCAGTAGACTGGCAGCATAGACAAAAAGAGGGATTTTATCCTGGAAGACATCCTCTATAAGGAGTCGTCATAGTTTAAATGCTTGCAGCTCAACTTCCAGTTTGGCTATAATCCAACATCATAATTTGTTTTTATTTTTTCGGCAGGCCTTGAGATTTTAATCTGGTTGAAATTTGTGTCATGTCCAAGTTTTGACTTGGTGCTATTGTAAATAAAAATGTTTGATTTAATACAATAAAAAGGTTATCATATATAACTAATACCTTGATAAACAAGCATGATTCAGTGGCTAGATTAGTTCCTCAAATGGTTAACACATTATTGATTATAAAAACAATAACACTAAGGTGCTTCAAACTCAACCCCGCATAACACTGCTGCATAATTTGTATTAAACCATTTACATGAAAATGAAAATGTCTTTATGCAAATCCATTGGCCTCTCCCATTCACAAAACAAATTCACTTACTGATAAAGTAGAGACTGAATTTGCATGTTCATTCACAGATCGCTGAAAAGCCATTTTAACCAGCTTTAGTTTTATATTACAATGTGAAGGCAATCACTTTTATATCACTAGTTTCATTCCTGAAATTTAGGCAATGGTGGACTTTTTGTTGAATAATTGGGTTTATGGGATTTTTTTTATTAGCTTGAATTTGCATGTAATGTGACAGAGATAGTTAGCACCCATATTACTCATATTTGAACTGAAACAAACTCAGTTTATGTCTGAGTGGTTATCATGAGGACAAAAAAATGCTTAAGTTGGTGTTGAAAGTCACTGCTTCGGAGATTTTTTCGTCCAGGAATGCAGCTTAACATTACTGAGATCAGTTGAGTAGAACATCTGCAGAAGTTTCCATTTCTTGTGTCAAGAACAGAGGCTAAGACATTTAGAAGCTGAGTCTTGGTCTTGGCCTCTAAACGTCTTGGTCTCAGCCTCTAAGGGTCTTGGCCTTGTCTAGGTACCCCTTGATCTCAGTTGGTGTGATTTTCACTACAACATTTCTACCACTATCAGCCCTTCAGGCTTTGATAATATAGATTATTTTGCTGCTCAGCCTTAGGAGCTCCAATTAGCTCATTATAAGCTGTGTGGAGCAAGTAAAGATACCCTTTCTAAGATCAGATTTCATACATACCCTCTTTCTTTGCTTTCAGATATTCTGTTTAAGCAACCACCTGCTTGTTAACCTTGGACATAGTTACTATCTGGCCAAAATAACTACCCACAGCTGCACTGATTAGAATACGAGTGGGAAGAGTCTGTGGCCAATTTCTTTGCTCAGCTAAATTTCACATTACTGAACAGTTTGAAACTAGGTGGCTTATAGGAGCTTTGACTTTGTAGAAGTTCCAGAGTACCTTGTCGGACTATTTATACCATTTGTTCAATGAGTGGGTACATTTTTGTAAGGCACTGTAACCATATCCTCTAATTATACTACAGCAATGGAAGACTTCTCACTTGAACAAGTAAAAGTGCAGGCTTTCCAATTGACAGTATTATACTTCCTCGCTGCGGGAGCAGTTCTTTGGAAAATCTGCTCTTTGGGAAATTTGCTTCTCTGTTTAATGAAGTTAATGAGGTGACACACCTACTGCATCTGCATAGTTTTCCCAAAGCATCCCTGCTGAAGACAATCAGCCACCCACACTGTGTTAGAGATGGATATGCTCTCCTTGTACCATAAACTTTATGCGGTGCTACATTTAAATCTTTAGAGCACACTCAAGAGCTTTGCGAGCAAAGTGCAAAGCACCACAAGAGATCTGACCTTTGCGGATATGTTTCCTGTTACCGAATTACTCACACTACCCTCAAAATATATGAACCAAAAATATGAGGAAACCTCTTTTGTCACAAAATCTTGTTGGCAAAAGGAGAGACACAAACTACAAATGTTTTTTTTTTGCTGATCAATAAAAAAATCATTGAGCAGTCATAAAAACTTAATCTCTGGACATCTATGGTTTGATTTCTTTTTATGTGTGGATTGCATGGATTCTTACTGACGTCTGGTGAAAATGTAACGTCAACAGCACCTCTAGAAATATATATTTACTGAGAAAAATATGGGCGTGTTCAATACTGATTTTACCCACTGTATGGTTATTGGGAAGTGGATTTCAAAATAATACATGTTTCTTTGTGATACATTCAAATCTGAAAAGTGCAGCGTGTATCTGGGCAAAGCTGCTATAGCTACTGTAATTCAACACATTAAGGAAGCATCATTTAGCAATAATCCTTTGTGGAAGGTTTCTGACATTTTTTTGGATCTGGAAGCTGAAGTTTATACTTCTTATAAACTTCTTAGCTTATACTCACAAGACTGGATTGTCTAAAGTCTAAACATCATTTTTTAGTCAGCTCACAAATTCTCACCATCCTTTCTATATCAGACATTGAAGAAAGCTCTTTGTGTTGTTTAAAACTTAGGATACTGCTGTCCAGCCTAACTCTGTTCAAACCTAAGCACAGCTTTATCCCCAGCCTGTTTGCTGTGCTTATTGTCATTTTATGATTTTTCCAACAGAAAGCCTTTACAGAACAACTGTAAGATGAAGTTAAATTAGATTTGTTCATATTTAGATTTTAAAGTCATAGTTTTATAGATTTTCTGTACACTCAAATGCAGAAAAACAGTTAAAAATAAAAGATTTTATTGACTTTGGTTAGCATCATACAACATTTTTTTTTTAAATATCCAAAAGAAATTTGATATTTTTATGCTTTACAGGATTAAAAAAGTACACTGTATCAACTTGGTGATTTAGGAAAAAAACAACAACATAAAGTAAGAGTTGTATAACCAGTAACTGGATATGACAATATTACCACTGAAAGCAGTTAGTGTTGATATTAATACATTTTAAAATAAGACTTTACCTTATATGAGTATACAACATGTTTCAAATCCCATTGGAGGTGTTTCTATATTTTAACAACCAATTTTCCCAGCTGTACATGAATGCAGCACACACGGTTCTTTGACAAATGCCCATAATCAATCCAGAATCCTCTGACTTACATTTTATGAAATGTCAGGAGTTTTAGGGTGATTGGATGCTACAAGTACCCATTTGCAGGTCGGCAGATTGTTTTCCTGTATCAGGTTGATGTGTTTCAAGTAAGTAATTAATTTAGTGTAAGTCGAGAGTGAGCTACATACCTTATTGCTTCAGTTCAGTCCACTTTTTGCTCTTTTGTGGCCTGGAGACCAAGGTGCATTTTTTTTTTTGTCACCTTTTAGATTTTCAATATTAAACATTGCTTTATGCTCCTAGTTCCAGATATAAATATATCTGTTCAGACATAAAACAAAAATCTATTCATTCTCTATAACTGCTTAATAAGCCTACAGGGCTGTACAGAATATTTTTCGGTACAAATACGAATATCTCTAAACCCCAAGTATTTAATATTGCGTTCACTTTTAAAGACATTTAATTGTATTAGCTTTTATTCATTTGTATCAGACTAAAATGGTGTTAAATACTTTTCAAACATTTATTTGTGAAAGAAAAAACTAGAATCATTTCATGTTTTCAGTACTTAAAAATTTTGTCCTACAAGTGTATGATGCAAAATTTAAAACATATACTAAAGTCTGTGTGTTTATGAAATGTGGAACAGTTTAATGGTTATGAAAGGAGGGTTAAGCTATCTTCACTCTGCAGACACATGAAGACATCTCAGAGGTGGATATGGACACAGAGACATCAACAGTAGTAAAAAAAAAAGTTTACTAGTCTTTACTCTTGGTTAAACTTAAGCTGTGAGAATCGTTCAGGATGCTATAATATGTGTAGGAGGTGAGAATAGTTTGAGATGTTCTCCAATACTCTGTGAAGGAAGTGCCATATTATTAACTGTAAGCTGTTCTTTTATTAATTAAATTTTAATATATATATATATATATATATATATATATATATATATATATATATATATATATATATATATATATATATATATATATATATATATATATATATATATATATATATATATGCCCTGCGATGGACTGGAGAGCGTGTCCAGGGTGTACCCCGCTTTTCGCCCATTGACAGCTGGAGATAGGCACCCTACATAGTGAAAGATTACTTCACAACTTGGTGCATAGGCAAAGAATTTCCTGATTTCTAACATTTAATAACTTATGGTTGCCTAGTTTTACACAGACTTGTCGAAAATTAGTAGATTATAGGTCCAGTTGCCGTGGAAAACAGAGTCAAAAACTTCCTTTTAGCCATTTAAAGCCAAAAACCCAAATACCTAATTATTATTTCCTGTTCCTTCAACACTACTATAGTGTTTTTTTTTTCTATTTATGCCAAATGTGAGTGTTCTTTTTTTTGTTTTTTCTTGTTTCACTTTATAATGAAGATAATGAAGAAGTTATTATCTGTTTGTTTGCTTTATTGGTACACTTTACATTAACAGAGTGTGAACAATAAACAGTAAATAATGTTTAATTTAGATTAACTTATTTTGGTTTTCTATTTTAAAAACAGGCTGTGTGAGACAGTGGTGCCTCTGGAGGACCCCATCATCACAGAGACCACCTCCACGCTGCAGGAATGGGGAGTTCTGTGGAAACAGCTATATGTGGTCAGTAGCTGTGTCTTACAGCTCTTTGCTATTTTTAAAAGAAAAAACAAAAAGCAATAACTGTGGTTAAACTTTATCTAGAAATCCAAGGGAGCCAAAAAAAAAAAAAAGAAAGAAAACAACAGCTACGAAACTGCATTAACTCCAATTTGCACTTTGGCAGTGGGGTGGGGGTGGGGGTGCAATGGAATAGGCTTTTCTGGGAGGCATGTTTATTTTTTATGCTTAGTTTAGAAACCTTAGCACTAGAAGTAAGAATTCACATAAAACATGACAGTCAGATTTCCTTCTTTTACTGTCTCATCGCATGTAGATCAGAAAGACACACTAAATATTTCTTACAGTGTATTTGAGAAATATGCATCTTCGTTTACAACGTGGGAAACAAGGATGGTGTTTGGACACATAACAGCCCCAAAAACCTTCGTATCCAGTTTCATGCTGCGTCTTTCCGCCTTTGATTGATCCTGGCCTGCTTCATGCAGTTACTGCATCCTCTTAAGATACACCGACGTTAGTCAGGCTTTACTTGCTGGGAAAAAGTGATTACTGGGAAACCAAAGCATCTTTAATCCTGCTAAGTGTCGAGGGGGCAGGCAGACGTGGTTGGTGGGGTTTAGAGATTGTAGCTGAGTGGCTACATTGCAGAACTGGCTCTGAGTTTTTACATAACCTTTCAGTGAGGACTGCTCATGCTCTGAGCAGCTAAGCAGCCGGAGGCATTGGTGTGATGATGTAACTTCCACTGAAGCTTGACTAATGTGAAGCCTTGATTTAACTGGTTTTGTGCCCACCCCCTGAGTGGAATGGGCCATGTTGCTACAGTTGCATCCACAATAATAGGATGTTGCACTGGTTAGATGTTTGTACGTTTCACCTCACTGTTGCCTATTAGATTTGATGGTATTACTTCAGGGAGCAATGACCTAAGCATAACTGTGTATTTTTTACAATGTGCGTAATTAGCCATTGTAGAAAGATGGTCCAAAAGGACTCATCAACCCTGACAAAATACTTTGTTTTCGGCAGCTAGCAGTGTTGAGATCATGCAGTGTTTATCTTCATTAAACTTACATGGCTATTGAGGTGCACTTAATCTTTGCATTTATGTAAACAAACTTGGGTGCTAATGTGAGCTTAGCATACAATTAGGAGATACGTGATTGTGCCTAAATTAAAAGTGTTTTCCGTGGTCTTTGAGAAATCATCATGAAATAATTCATAATATTCATTAAATCAAACATCTAAGGTACGTTTTTTCTTGTTTTTATTCTTCATTGGTTCATTAACAAAATGTGTGGGCTCAGAACAAAGTTATATGACTTTGACATGCTGGCAGAAAGTTGGATTAGCATTCAGACATACATACATTTACTACAATTGATTCCTGTGACATAAGAGTTTCATTATTTCTTTAATAAATGAGCCAATTCATCTAACAGCCACCCTATATGAGCTGAACAACAAAGACATATCTCAATACTGGTTATCATGTGTATCTATGTTAAGCTGCTTCATTTAATTTCTAGCATCCTAAACAAAAATACATCTATATTTTATTGTAGGATTGTAATGACAAACAGAATACAACCAATCCAAACCTAAAATATAAATTTTTTAGATGTGAAAATACTGTTATTAAAACTTTTTATAAAGTTGGAGAACACAGAGCGAAGGTTCTTTGCATTTTCTTTAATCACTCAACGCTTTTTTTCTGATTTTGTTTACTGAAATGAGAGCATATATTTGACTATTAGTAAAGTACACACACATTACTTTAAGTCACTTAAGGACTTAAAGAGGAGCACAATGTCAACACTAAGAGCATTAAAAAGCTGAAATCTGAAAGTTTTAAAAAACTTTTTTTTTTAACAATTAATGCATTTCAGTTTTACCATTATTTTTGTTTTGTTTTTTTAAATTTGATTTCTTAAGAGGGTCTGAATACCTCACATTTGTCAATCCCCAGCAGGGTTGGACCCCAACCAATGCCCCATATCACTATGTGCTGTTTTATGTTCTCTGTTCCTCAACTTTCCCCACATATTTTTGTAATACATAAATCAGAGGACTGCAAAGATAACGTTGGAAGGTAAAATTTTTCCCATTTGGATTAATGTAGGTCAATTCCTTGTATTATTTTTTAAGTTATTATTATTGTTTTTTATTTTTGTTTTTTTTCAGTGTCCTGTTTGACAATGTAGCAATAAGAATAATAATGCCAAAAAGAGCCCAACAGATTTTACTTTCACAAGTGGAGCAGTACAGCTATCGCCAGTGTTCCGCTTGATTTGTGCATATAATTGTGCATATAAATAGCTTTATTATACTTATGCAGGGATTTTTACAGATTATATGGACACTTCAATGTAAGTAGAACAGGGAAGGAAAAACAGAAAAAAGGAGAAAAGATGAAAGAAAGAGGAGATAAAAGGGAGATCCATGTATTTGAAATATTATCCTGCTTGGTCACCTAGTAATAAAAATTCTCAGTTTTCTGTTTGAGGCTAAAAAGTATTTGAAAGGTCTCCTAGTTCTTTGGAGCTATACAAACTGGTATGTTGTATTGATTAATAACACCTTTATGCTGCTGTAGCTCATCTTGTGTTTCAAATAAATGTCTATTCCTTGGACTGGTGGTAAAGTGTTCCTGCCGCTTGCATTAAGTGTATTTATAGCAACGACTAACTGACTGGCTCCTAGTTCTTCCATAATGCTTCACATCCATGCATTAGGTGCCTCTCCAAATATGTGTCCTTTGTCTCACAGCAGCAAAGACTGGAATGTTCGTTGCTAGACATTTATTTTTTTGTTTTGCAAACTGTACATTTTCAAGTTTGAGATAGTTTGACAGAAAGTCCTTTTTCCCTAGGTAAAAGACTCCTTGCTATTTAATCTGGTTATCTTGGTTTGATATTAACACATTTCTGATTGATCTAACTGTGGCCCAAAAAAACGAAAATATAAAAACAACAAGGAAAAAAAAACATATATTGTAAACATAGTAAATTATATGTTTTTTTTCTTCTGTTTTTCAGCTGCACTTCTCTGTTTTTCTTTACCCATTTGGACTGAAATGTTGCTTTAGAGGGTTAGAAAGGTCTCAATTGGTCCTTTTTTTGGTTTCTTTAATAGAAACACAAGGTGGATCTCTTTCATAAACTCCGGCATGTGATGAACGAGCTCATCGACCTGCGTCGGCAGCTAATCCAGGGTCATCTCGCTCAGGACCAGACTCGCGAGATCAAGAGGCACATCACTGTACGGCTGGACTGGGGCAATGAGTGAGTAATAATTGAATGACTGGGTTAAATTAAGTGAGTGGCAAATTGACAGGAAACGTTTGTTTCTAATTGTTGGCCCCAGAAGAATCCGTTTTTATGTTCTGGCAACTGGGTGATCTAAAGCTTAGGATGAGTGGGTGTACGGCGATGTCTTACGGATGGAATTTCACGGTCATTTAGAAGATGAGTGAGTTTGAAGCTGCTTACAGTCAATGCAAATCCGTCCGCAGGAACTTTATAGTCATTTCTCTTCAAACTCCAGCTGAGCTCTCTTGGGGATCTGTAAAGGAAATAAAGACATGAGGGATTCAGCTCAGCAGCATTAGTTTGAAATAAGATTATACATTAAAACACTCTTTTGTCCAAATGTAGTGCCTGGAAGAGCAGTAAAACTCACAAAATGTGATTCTGTCATATTTAACCCTACAGTATGGCTTAAGTATGCAATTCATGAGAATTTCAAGATGGTAAGGATCTCGTTTTATGGGTACAAAAGGTCATTTCTACAAAGATATGCCAACAGATCCTATTCAAGTGAAAACAGAATGTGATACAATAAAATTATATCACATCAGAGGAAATAATATCTATCAAGGGAAGTACATTCAATATTGCCTTTTCTGAATCCCCTCCTTCTGAGTAGGGATTTGGTGCCTAAAATGTAGAAAAACATAATGTCCCCACTACTTTGGAGTAAAACAACCACTTTGTGTTCATATTGTGAAAAATCACGAGATCAAAAAAAAAGATCAAGAGTATGATGCTCCGATTGAAATATTTTTGGTTCCAATATTTTCAGATCCAGTATAGTTTTCTTGAAGGTTTAGTGTTGGATTAAGATTCTTATAAATTGAAATTAACAGCTAAATAAAGGAGAAATGACCATGAACATTTATTGCTAACATTCTTTTAAAGTTTTAACAACTTTATTTGCTAACTAGCACTATTAATGCAGGACCATCAGTGATTCTGAACTTTTTCTTGACTTACAATTTCAACTTTTGTTCCTTCAACAAGAACAAAATCCTCTTTACTTCATGCCAAATAGGTGAACAAATGTAAGGAAATAATTAAATAATGACACACTATAGGATCCTGGTAGCCTTGAATTTTTTTCTGTCACAGTTATTTGTTATTTTCTCCTCTAGTTGGGTATGTTTTCTTTGTGGAGCAGCACACTGTTCAATTGCACCAAGCTGTTCTAAGAAGCTCCAGCTTAAGATTTAAAATGTAACCAGTAAGTCAAATATAATTTAAATAGAAGGTTTTATGGGGGTTGTGAGACAATTGTTTATATTTTAATTTAAGCTGGCAGCTTTTTTTAGACAGCTGTAAGCCTAAACTTCCAGCATAACAAGATAAAATTCTAATAGCTGCAGGGTGATGGTGTTAATGGCCAGTTATAACTGAAGGCACCGACAATGGGCACACAAGTATAACAACTCCACTACAGAGGGATGCAGGACACTTTAATTAAATTTCTTTTACATTTTGGCCGTGCTTCGGTGGCGCAGTGGTTAGCGTGCACAGCCCATGTGTGAAGGCCTTATTCCTTGATGCGGCCGATCCGGGTCTGAATCCGACCTGTTGTTCTTTGCCGCATGTCTCTCCCTCTCTCTCATACCCCCTTTCCTGTCAGCCTCCTGTCGAAAAAGCAAGTCACTAGTGCCGTAAAACAAAACAAAAAATATATATATATTATTTTACAAACTTTGTTGATATATCTTATTCGGGGAACACAAAGAATCAAGATGTTCACACGGAAGTAGGGAAGCTGGCAGAGCTCATTTGATGGTTTAAAAAATCATTCAGGTGGACTTTGCTTTGACACAACCTAACTTAGCATTTTTTTTAAGACGATTTTGCCGTAGTTAAGAGGGTTTTTGGTTGGAATCACCTTGAGCAGGATCATGTAGCCTTCCAAAGTGTAACAAAAAAACTTTATAGAAAAAATATATAAATAGTTTGAGAGAAAAACAGGTTTCAAGTGTTCACGCAACTTTCAAATTCCCCACCTCTCTATCAGGTAAGTACGGTGGAATTTAATTTTTCAACAGCATCTTGGAGACAGATATTAGAGTAAACCTGTAGGATGCTGGTGCAGGCAATGATGACACGTCAGGGCTGATTTTAAAATAAAAGGGGCCCAAAGCACAATTAGCTTGTTGGTCTTGGTGGAGGAACATTTTAACAAATTCATTATTTTCCATCAGGCACCTCGGCCTGGACCTCGTTCCCAGAAAAGAGTTTGAAATGGTGGATCCGGATCAGATCAGTGTTTCGGAGCTATACAAACTGGTACGTTGTATTGATTAATAACACCTTTATGCTGTTGTAGCTCATCTTGTGTTTCAAATAAATGTCCATTCCTTGGACTGGTGGTAAAGTGTTCTTGCTGCTTGCATTAAGTGTATTTATAGCAATGACTAACTGACTGGCACACTGTGAGCTTTTGTACCTACAGTGTACCTTTGTGCTATTGCACCACTGGGGATTTCAGACAGCACAGTGTTGTTGGATGTGTAGGGATGTGTGAATGTACTGATTATCAAATCATCCATAAGTACATGAGTCAAAAAAAAAAAAAAAAGAGCGAGTGAGACAGCATGATTCAACTGTCGAAGCTATCTGACGTTCTGCCATATTCAAAGTGGGCCTTTTCTTGCATGCATGCCATTCTTGCAGGTTTGGTAGTTGACTTTCAATGCAGACATAATGCAAAGTGACAGCTCTATGAGGAGCCATAGGGAAGCACAGAAACATCTTTTGTACATAAATTACATTTTTTGTTATTTTACAATCCAACAGCCACTTAAGTATTGAGAACCAGGAGAGTCAATTAAAAAAGAAAAACATTAATTAATTAAAGCATTTTCTTATTGCACATTTTAAGTTTAATTAGTGAAGAGGAGTTGTAAATTGCATTTATTAAACCACTATTAAATAGCACAATTTGAAAATGTGTCTTAAAATCCTATTTCTAAATGAAGACTTCCAAACCACTATTAATAAATCTGGTTTTAAACGCCATCCCTTATCATAAAATTAAAGAAATTGATTCCTAATTTTTTTTTACCTTGCTTTTTCAAACTGGTTTTGCAGTTGCACTTTATTTTTTATTTACCCTCTCAATTTACCCTTTTCATGACCCTTCTGCAGACTAAAAACCAATTAAACCAATCACAGAGGCTCCTCAGATGTAACCAGCTTTCCCATCTAATATGTCTTTTAAAATCTCAGTTAAGAAATAGGATTTAAATTTCAAAATTTCAAATTAAAGTATTTAAGAATGGATTATTAAATACAATTTAGAATTCCTCTTAATTTATTTTATTCGAAATTTGCAACTAGAAAATGCTTTTCAAAAAAGATTTCTAATTGTATGATCTAAATGTTAAATTTGAAATTGTTTTTTTTTTTCTTTTTCAGTGACTCTCCTTGTCTTCCATACTTGAGAGACATGCTTTTATTAATGAATAATTGCTGAAATGTGGCATGGTTTTTGTGAAATGGGACCTCCAAACCTTTACACATACTGGGAGGGAGAGAAAGAAGACTTACTGAAGCAAATCTAATTTTGGAAACATGCTATTACAGCACAGATGTTATGAAATCTAATGTAATACTGTTTGAGACAGTTATCTAGGAGGGAGATCCTTTCTGGTCAGTGGCTGCAGCTCCATATGCTGACGAAAACATTGTCCAACTGCCCTGCAGTCTCCCTTTATCCCATTGCCATGTTTCTCAGCTTTACACGCAGAATGTTTGTGCACTAAATGCTCTGTGCAGAAACAACAGTGTAGCTTCTCATTGCCAAAAAGCCTCCTGACTCTGGTGATGAAAGTGAGCTTGTCTTTGGCAGGGCAAAAGGCCTTGGCCCCTCTTTGGATATGGGTGTTCTCTCAGGCTGCCGAGCAGAGAGCATTTTGCCTGTGAGTGTATGTGTGGGGGCGATGTCAGCTTTGTCCTCTCCCCCTGCCCACATGCTCACGTTTCGCCTCGTGTGGGCTTCTCTTTGCTCTGCAGGAACTCTAGTGTAGTCGTTCTGCAGCATACGTAGGTGAAATCTTGTCAGGTTTGAAGAATCGAGAGAGGCATCAGGCCCGTATAGTGCTTCTGAGGCTGCTGTAATGTAAATAAGTTCAGGGCTGTGTGGGATGTGTAAAAACTGAATAGAGGGATCTAACACTTTTTTTCCCTTTGAAATTTACTCTTTTTTTTTAGCATGTATCCAGCAGACACTGTGGTCAGCAAAGCACAAACCAGGTACAGTCATTTTAAAGCTTTGTTTTTATCAAATCGTTATACTTTTAATACTCTACATTTATCCTTTTATTACATATTTGGCATCTAAATGTTTTGTAACAAAGGGAAATGCAGAAAACAAAACACAGAATGTTAGGCTCTGGTATTGGTGGCCTATGAATTACTCACACCAAAGGGTGAGGGCACTGATTCCCGCTGGTATCGCATATGCCCCAATTCACGCCCCAAACTGTGAATAGTTGGTCCATTGAATTAGCATTTTTGTGGTGTCATGTCAAATTACAATTTCGTTTTTAACTGAAATACGTCAATGCTATGTGTTCAAAATGTTAGGCATGTTTTGTGCACACAAACCAAGCATGATAAAACTAACCTGTTAGATTGAGATGAGCTTTAACATTCACTTTTATGCCCTATTTTTACCTTATTTTGTGAAATCTAAATTTTCATGCAAAAGGAAAATAAATAAAAAATGTGGACACACGTTTGCCTTGCAAGTTTTTTTCTTTTTCCTATTTGAACCACTTCCCATATTTTAAATACATTCTAGAGACATTAAAACTACGTTGCAAGCAAAGCACTGTAAGATCGCCCAAAACATGTAATATTTCAGATTCTTTAAAACAACATTCTTTCTGTTTATTACTGCCTTCAAACTCTTTAAGGCCTGATCTTTAAAGATTCCAAATAAGAGGGGTTGAATTTCGGTTGAAATTTTGTTAAAATGGTCAAACCAATTAGGTTCCGCCCATTGAAATGAAAAGATTGGTTCCACAGGCAATTTGAAAGGGGACATATAATAAAGATGAGGTCCAAAGCCATGGAGATGGAAGTAATGCAGTTTACTATTGCAAAAAATCTAAACAAATCTTAATACTTTTACTTATAGTGCACCACACAGCCTATCTCAAAATGATATTAATAATATATTTAAAAAAAATGTATTAAATCAAGGGTAAAAAATCCCCTTTGCAGGCTCTTTTGAGATTTTTTTTATAAACATGCTATGATATTAAGTTTAGTCGTTTTCTATATTTTAGTTTAATTGCATATAGATCGACTGCGGTCCCACTGCAGCAATTGTTGACATACTGTAGGATTAATATTGTTCTACTATTGTTATTTTTGACCATTCAAACATGTTTACATGAGTTCAGAATAACTCGCCTTCCTCTGGCATTAAAGAATTTCCCCCCTTTTGGCAACAATTAAAGCAGAAATGTTTGCATGTTAAGTTGTACCTGACATTCAGACGTATAAGAAAGACATAAAACTGCTGCAGTTGAGTTTCAGATTTGAAAAATTGCTTTGCACGCAGTAAATGTCTACATTTTTATATCCACCATCCATGCATGTCATGGTTTAGAAGGTGATCTGCATATCAATGGAGGCAAACATGCAGAAAAAAAAAAAAGATTTGCACATGCTGTCTGCTGCATTGCAAACACAAATCCCTTTGCACCTTCTCTGAAGATCTGCTCTGCTCATAAAAACATGTTTGCACCTTAAGATGGGCAAACTGTCAGATCAGGTCCTTGGTTTTTTCACCACAAGCTTTATAAGACTATAACCTGCAATGGTATCCAGAGTTAATGATAATCCATTGAATGAGAAGGTGTGTTCTATATTTATATATGCTAAAAATAGTATTCATATAAAGAGGAGGTGCATGATCTTCTTTTTGTGATGGATTTAACTTTTTACGGGTAACTTTCCACTAAATTATCAGGGTGACAACATCAGACAGCGTCATGGCGATGGTTGTCGTATCCCCGTGTTGCACCATCTCTTCATCAACCTGAAGAGCTTTACCTACAACAGCATCAGTGAAGATGCAGATGTCTTCTTTTCTCTATATGACACTCGTGAAGCCAAACAGATCAGGTATGCTGATCAATCACCCTGCTAATAGAGACGTCCTGGAATGGAAAATCCCACAGTACATCACTATGTGTGCATGAGCTGACAGACACATTTAGACACACACACTATCTCAGTTCCAGCAGATTGATTTAGGCACTTTGTGGCTGACAGACTCTGAAACTGTGAACTGGCCTCTCTTGCAGTGAGAAGTTCATGGTGAAACTGAATAAAAATGGAGGACCAAAGAATCCAGAGAAGGTTGATCGCCTTTGTGCTCTCTTCACGGTAAGGAATGTTTTATTTTGGCATGTGATGCCTTGTGTTCACATGCCTTGAAGTCTATCATTATTATTATATTTTAAACTAAAGCATTTATAAATGTGTTAAATCCCCTTGGGCCACTTTAAATGGCTTTTTGTATTTTTAGAGTCATTACTCAGCTGGGAGCTAAAACCTTAACCTCAGTATTAAACCTCCTAACAGATTATGTTCCTGTATTGCCCGGTGTTTAATAATTTTTTTCTTTATCTTAAAAAAACAAAAAAAAACTTGCCCCCCCCCCCCCCCCCCCCCAGCCTGATGCTGACACAACCATATGGTGTGTTCAGGTTAATGTGTGCTGCTAGTTTTTCTCCATGCACAGCATTTTGCAGTTAGCCTAAAAAGGTCACTATTGTCCTTATCTGACCAGAGTGGTTGCTACCAAATGTTTGCTGCCATTTGCTTTCTTTTTTCCACTATTCTTACTAAATACAAAACTTTAGCAGTAATTGGTTAACAATTCTGTCATTATCATCTTTAAAAGAATACTTTTCTTAATAAATTAAATCAAATCAGTTGAAATTGAATAAGATCACATTCAAATTAGTTCAAAATCCTTGACATTAAGTAACTGGTAAAACAAATTAATAATAAATAAATAGAATAAATAAAAACTAAACAATAGGTCAGTGTTTGCTCATCCCTAAATATGGACTGATGCCCAATGTCGTAAAATATTGTTAAAAAATACTAAATTATGATATTCTGAAATAAATTTCTTCTTAGAATTATCCTATAAATAATATTCTGATTCCTCCATAGGACCTAAGCAGTAAAGACTTGAAGAAAGACCTCTACATTGTTGCACATGTTATAAGAACAGGTAAACATGATTAACAGAAAAAATATTCTTAAGGATAATAATTTCTACATCCATCTGAGCTCCTGTTTTTTTGTTATTTCTTTCCAGGTCGTATGCTGCTGAACGACTCAAAGAAAGGACCTCCACATGTTCAGTACAGGCGACCTTATGGATGTGCTGTTCTTGCCATGAGTGATGTTTTTCACACCATAACGGACCTCAAAGAGGAGAAGGACTTTGTACTCAAAGTTTACACGTACGTATGCAGCTGAAGCTACTTGTCTTTTTTTCTTTTTCTTTAATGCTCTTGATTAAAAATGTTGTTCCTTTTAAGTTTACTTGGCTTAGTTTTCAGTTTGGCAGTGAATACCTTTTCAAATAAAAGTTCTGAATTTTCAGCAGTAATTGATTTTTAAATGTGGATTTATTTTAGTGCGTGAAAAGCCTGGATCTCTACTGTTGGTGCTGCTGTGTTTTGACCTGAATGATAATGAAGTGTCCTTTGGAAAATCAATAGCTCCTCACCCTGGGTTTGAGATAGGGCACCTGGCATGTTGTGAATCTGGCTTCTGCTGTTAGGCTTCGCCACAGATAGCTGTTACTTTACACCAGCCAAGAAAGTGGAGGAGGGAGATGGAGAGGAAGAAGCAAGGAGAGAGAGCGGGATGACAGAGATAATTGAGGACAAAGCAACATAACACCGAGCTCAGCATTTTTCCACGTCAGTCAACAGCTTAAATCTCTCCTTGTAGCCTCCGCTGTGGGTCAGAGGTCATTCATGCACTTATTCCATTTAGCTAGTTGATTTTTCACTTGTTTAGCACCTACAGAACAATACTATAGCTCCGTGTGAAATAAAGATTTCTTTAATAGAGAGCTGATGTCTTTATTGGTTTTCTTTGGCAACATGAAGAGCTCTTCTTTTAAAAAAAGTAAGCAGTGATTCAGTGCTGAGCTGCCTCCAAACTGTCGGCTCCTATAAGGCTCCAGTCTGTGCATTTCCTCGTGCCTTTCCCAGGGGCCTTTGGGCCCACAGTAATGAAAAAGGCTGGTAGAGAGCTGGCTGTCAGGTTTGCTTAGTGTGCTGTGCATTTGGGCTAATGTGCTGCTTGATAGCAACTCCCCCTGCTGTTACCTTTTCTCCAGGAGGAAATCTGTTCTGGGACACATGCTGTTCATGTTGTCCCCATGCAGACAATCCTAAAACCTCCATCTGGATTTAGAAATGGCTGAGCTGTAAACACCCCATGTCCCACTCCTTTTCTCTCTAGATGCAACAATGAAAATGAGTGGTACCAGGTCCACGAGAACATCATCCGCAAATCCAACACCAAGTACTCAGCCCCCAGCACCAATTATGGTAAATATATTTCCTGTGAAGATCTTAAACTTTTTCGGTTTATTTTTTCCACAGACATTGTTGCGGGATATATGTTGCTTATATGCTGTAAAAAAATCCCATTATGAATGATGATTGCATTTGATAAAATGCAAACATAGATAGAAATAGTTTCTATATTTAAGGCCAGGTAAGGGGAATATAGGTTCAGAGATGTCATCGTCTATAATTAAATAATTTTAAATATCTTCACATTATTAATGATGACTCTTATATTTAGTATTTGTGCTTAATTACTATTTTGAGTTTTGTGTAACTGCTAAGGTACATTTTTGTTTCATACATTTAGGGTAAAGGTGGGTTCTTGTCGTTGACACATTGTTACTATAAGTACATTCATGGCCTTTTAAGATTATAAGAAAGGTTATATTTCTTTAATGATAATAAAGTGTTTTTCCGTTTATCTTTGACAATGGTGTAAAATATTTATAACTTGGTATTTGCTTTTAGATGTAAATGGATAAACCTTTTTTATGTATTTTCAGAACGTTGTTTGCTTGGAATAGTATCTTACAATCTTTTGAGAGATACCTTTCAATAAGAATTAAACTTCCTGCTTAAATGAGAATAACGTAGAATTTAAATCTATCACAGACTTTGAATCTGACTGAATCTGAACGATGCCTTAAAATGAAAAAGTATGTCCTTACAGCTAATTAAATTTAAACTAAATCAGGTTGAAATTGAAAATTAAGCTCCACAAATACGTAAAAAATCTCTTCTTGTTCAAATTCCAACATTATTATTAAATTTACTTCCTCTCTCTGATTAGGTCTCAAGTTCATCATTGGGCTAGAATTCAGCCCTATATCATAAATGAAAAAAATCTTAATATATCCTGCATATCAAAGCCCATCTTAATGAACTTGCAATTTACTTTACTTCTGGATTAAAATATCAAGTGAAGTTTAATTTTGAACTCCAAAGTTACAGTTAAATTTCAACATTTCATTTCAATTCAAAGATTATGTTTTGGATTGGTGGTGGTGCTTTAGGTGCATTCCATGAATGCGGACCTTCGCTGCATGTCTCCCCCCCCTCTCAACCCTCAGCTCACTTTCACCACTGGTGCAAAAAAAATTGGGGGGGATGAAATTTAAATTCATAAAAGTCATCTTTTCTCAACAATATCAACCAGCAATGTAAATTAAGATAACTAACTTAACATTAAACTGGCCAGTCTAAGTGAAATGCAATTCAAATAGTAAGTTGCGTACAATCCTTTTTTATTTGAATGAATGTATTTATTATAAAGAAGATGCCTTTTTTTTTTACTCAACCTAGACAAGAACATTGGATAACATCTTCATTTTTTTCTGTTTTTTTGTTGTACTTTGATCACATATCCACTGTGGTTCTTCTCCACCCCAATAACAAATTTTCCCTCAAACATCGTTTCTACTTCTATTTTTCCAATCTTTATTATTTCCCTCAAATCACTTTCCTCTGTCTTTATCTGTTCTTTTTTTTTTTTTTTTTTTTGTCTTTATCTGTTCAAGTTTCTCTTCTTTTTATTTTTATACGCATTCACTTGTGGTCTGTATAATCCCCTGCTGACCCTTTCTGCAGGCCTCATCATTTCCCTGCAGCTGCTGCGAGGTGAGCTGGAGCAGATCAGACGGGAGAACCAGGCTGTGTTCAACAGGGCCTTGGCGCTCACACGCAAACTAGGTTTCCCAGATGTCATTTTACCAGGTAAAGAGGGGAAAAAAGCAGTGGGGGGTGTGGGAGGGTACAGAAAGGAAGGAGAGAGCAAAGGCCAGAGGGGTCAAATGAAGGGAAGGATGGGAAGGTCATAGATGCTGGTAAACAGGAAGCACACAAATATTGAAGTGGAGGAGCAAGAGAGATTAAAACACCTCAGAGAAAACAGCAGGTGACAGAGGTCTATAGGTCAGGACCCATAGTTGGAAACCATAACAAATATGTTTTGTTGGTGTGGATTTACTTAAGTTTTGTTAAAAAAAGGAAAGGTGACAACTAACATCAAGTATTAAATATATATGTTAACAAACAATTTTATATCACTGCAAAAGAAGATCCAGACCTCTCTACAAACTTCTTTTCCTGGCTGTTTTCTCCTTTGCTGTCTCATTTATCTGTCCTGCTCTACTTCCTCCAATGATGATCTTTTCCTGAATTACCATGTTAGTTTTTTGCTAGATGTAATGGGCTGCAAAGCTTCTAAATAGATTATTTTAAGATAAAAGATCATGAAGATCCTTTAAGGCAACTATTGAATTTGTATTCATGTCGGCCAGGGTTTGGGTTCAGATCTTCATGGAGCCCATTTATATACAATGTTGTTTCAAAGGTGACATATAAAGTCACTCTTGTAGTGACCATAAATGTTGTTTTTAATTTTGCAACCTTCTTTATTAGCAATCAAAGTGCTACTGAAGTAATTTTAGGAAATCAACAACTCCTGGGAAGGTTCACCACTTTTGGTTCTTTTCTTTTTCCCCAATTTTTTTGAACAATGACCCTTTGGATTCTCAAATCCTTATAAATTACTCGGTAATGCTTTTCAAACTTCTAGCTTTCTTTGAACATGTCTCTTGAATTTGTCTAGATTGTTGCATCAAGTTTTTTTTTCCCATCTTCAATTAACCTCAATCATGTTGTGAAACTGGTTTTATTATATATTTCTTCATTCTACAGGTATGGGAGTACTCCTCCCTCTACCTCCCATACATCCTGTACCTCTACCATGCCAAAAGACTCTTTTTTTTTCTGTTTATTTGCGATTGTTGTGGGGAAAGTCAAATCTCCATTTCAAAATTGCATTGTGGATTTACTCAAGTTATACTTTCCTGATATTAGAATTTGTTTGATGATCTGAAACATGTTAGTGTGACCACAAGGTCAAAAAAAAAAAAAAAACTTTAAAGAGGAAACACCTTTCACCGCACTACTGTGGAAAGGTCACCAATCCTCAAAGGGGGCCCAGAGATGGCAAGGCTTGTGTTTATGTTGGAAAAATTTCACGGATTCACTATGTGATCCATTATTTTTATCCATAAATTTGTTCCTCTCTTTTCCACTCTACCCTTAGCTTGAAATACCTCCCCAATATCAGATCTTGTGAGTCATCTGTCCCAAAGGAAATGACTCGGATATAAATAACAATAATCTGATTTTAGAAATAACAGCAATATCTTCCCCCAGTATTGCCTCTGATGTTTATTCCAATATACACTGACCTTACAAAAGGTGCTGAGATGGTCATGATGCCAGGCGTGCTTCAACTCAGCAGGGTCATCTTGAATTGAAAGGAACAGTGACGTAAAGTTTAATCCACAAAGATGATTTATTTATGTTGACCACGCAGAGTCCATGTGTGGAGCAAATGCAGGAGATGAGTTTGTTTTCACTGTCAGGGATTTGGTTTTATTTTCCTAACGTAGCTTTATTACAGTTTTCTTTGGCATTACATCATCTAAAACAAAGTAAATCAGATGTGGCCCTCTCTGGAGCAACAGAGAAGTCAATATTATGAGATAAGTGTGAAAAAGTGGTGTAACTGAATAAAAAAAAAACACTCCTCTGAACTATAATTGCCTCAGGTGATACACGCAACGACCTGTACCTGACCCTGGAACGAGGGGAGTTTGAGAGGGGTGGCAAGAGCGTCCAGAAGAACATTGAAGTCACCCTGTATGTCCTCTACGCTGACGGGGACACACTCAAAGTATGACACATATGGGCATCACTTTTCATGTGCCACATCATCAGTATGTGAGTAAGGGCGAGCCCGACCTTCTTCCAATGCTTCCTTTTATTTTTTTTATCTCTCTACAGGACTGCATCAGTTTGGGCACCGGAGAGCCAAACACCTCAGAGTATCGCTCGTTCGTCCTTTATCACAACAACAGTCCTCGCTGGAGCGAGATGGTCAAGCTTCCCATACCTATTGACCGTTTCAGAGGGTCCCATCTTCGCTTTGAGTTCAGGCACTGTTCAAGTGAGTCACAACTGCAGCACATCCTGATCAACCCCTGTTAAAAAGCAAGATCATCAAGTCAGAATGCCTGACAGCTATCCAAATGTGTGTGAGGCATGATATCATGATGTCCTTCCTTTTCAGCTAAAGACAAAGGAGAGAAAAAACTTTTTGGTTTTGCCTTCACTCCTCTGATGAGAGAGGATGGAACCACGCTCTCAGATGAGATCCATGAGCTCTATGTGTACAAGGTATGAAAACAATCCCAGTGGATGTACGATTAGCTCAAACTAACCTTTATCATCTTCACCATTACTCCTTATGATCGTATTTATCAATTAAATATCCTCACTTTTTTTCAGCTTCTATTATTTTCTAGTTAGAGATACAATCACATATTTTCTGCTTTTCCTTCTTTAAACTTAACATCCATGTATGATTGATCCAAAAATACCTCACACGTTTGGCCTTAGTTCTGGTGTCTGTCATTTTCTTGACTTATCCATCTTTCTTTCTTGTAGTTTGATCTCTCTCACCTCTGGAGTCTTTGTTCTGTAAACAAAGAATGTTCAGAAAGAAGGGAAAGGTGGTAGCACACCACAGTAGAGGCATTTTAGCTCCAAGAGGTGCTTCACAAAATATAATACCAGTCCTTGATAGAGTAACGAAAACCTTTTTTTTGTTTTTAGGTAGTAAATAACCGTTGGTTTCTTGTGCTGGTGAAGATTCTCAGTCTTTCAGGTCATAGTCATTCCAAAAAAGTTAAATAACAATCCATTGGACTATGTTTCCAAGTTTGAAGATTTGAAGAGTGTCACTTCCCATCCAGGAAGCTTTTTTAATTCAAAATGTCAGAAATGTTCTTGAGTTCAAGGCTTTATAGAGTGGACCAAAAACAAAGCCTTGTTTTGGCTCAGAAAACATGCAAACTGAACTGGACGAACACCTCCGCCCCTTAGGAATGGGCAGTCGTTTGGGCTCTTTGTTAGTCTGCAATACCTGATAGACAGGTAACATAGGCAGGTATTGGGTTCAATTTGCTTTCTAAGCCAAAACAAGGCTTTGTTTTAAAGCCTTGAACTTAGCACTATATCTGACATTTCGATTTGAAAAAGCTTCCCGGATGGTTAGTGAACCGTCTTCAAACTTTTAAACAAAGTCCAGTGGATTGTTTTTTAACTTTTTTGGAGGAACTGTTGATTTCCTGTTTTAAAGAATGCTAGAACTTCAAATCTTACTGCAAAATTTAAGTGAGTATTTAAGCATATTAACTTGTTTTCTGTATCTAGCCTGTGGGATGTCAGTAATATTTTGCTGGTAGTGGATTGTTCTTTTAAAAATTGCCTTTAATAAATAAAATGTTTCCGAGGTCAAATTCATGAAATACCAAAACTTGAGAAGAATGTCCAAAAAGTAAAGTATGATTGTAAGTTTTATTTATATGTTTGAATGAGGTATGTGTTTTTGGGATCAGTGACAATTTACGAATATGTTGTTTTAGTTTTTGTTGTGACCTTCAAATAAAAACATTTTAGAACTAAAATTTTTAAAAATAGTTCAACCTGTAAAGTTCTACAGCCAAATATTTCCAGTGTATCCAATCTTTGAATAGTTATCTTCTTCCCACCCTCTAGTGTGATGAAAATGCCACCTTCAGTAACCAGGGGCTGTACCTGAGCCTTCCCTGCTGTAAGGAGGACTTCAACAGCTGCCCCAGCCTGCCAGCCAACTTGCCTTTCCAGAGGAGCCCTAAAGAAACCTTCTGGGTCTCTACGATCCTCTGCTCGACAAAACTCACCCAAAATGGTATAAATATACCAACGTATACAAAATTCCTGTATGTTATAATGATTCTTTTACCTCAACAAAGTTTGGTTTCATTACATTTTTAGTGGATCTTCTGGCTCTTCTGAATTGGAAGGCCCATCCGGACAGGGTTCTGGATATCCTCGGTCGCCTTCGACAGATCAGTGGAGAGGAGATTGTGAAGGTCATTAAATATTGATCATAATTTCTAGATTGAGATGAATGACAGGAATACTTACCTTACTTAATGTTATACTGCAGGCTTTACAATTAATGGCATTCCTGTAAAAATCTTAAAATCTATCTACCTTTTCTGTTTTACACTCAAATAACCTTCAACAAAAATATGGAAAAACTGAACCTTCGAAATTTTAGATTGCATAATATGTACTACAACTATAAATACCCCTGCCAATGTGTTTTTATACTATGTTCCCTTTTAGGATAGAACAGTACCTAAACCTCTCTAATGTCTCATCTAACATTTAAGTCAGAATATAAAGAGAAAGGAATCACTCTCTTCGTTCCAGCTCAGCTCACAGTTTTTCTATATCTGGGGGCTAAGACTCCTGTTGAAGGTTAATTAAACTATAACTGTGTTAAAATTGCCTTATATTATTTTATAATAATACCTGAAAGACCATGGATTTTTAGTTTTCAGATGGACTCACATTGTTCTACATTTTTATTTAAAAATGTCTCCTGCACTTTAACGATTCTCAGAGCTGTTGTATGAGTAATATATTGACAGCATCATAGATCCTCTACCATGCTTAACAGTGAGCAACAGTTGCTTTTCCACCTGCTCATCCACTGTGTCATAACAGACCAGTTTGGAGTGTCTGTTGTTGGAAAGAACAATCTTAACTCTGTAAATCATACATTTATGTTAAAGTCTTAGCAGCATTTAGAATAATCCACATATTCACATTTGTAGGTTTACAATTTCTCTGACTATAGAGATTTTCTTATTTATGTGGGTAACTATGTTTACTGGAGCTGTTTCTGGCATCGTTAAAATCAGCGCACGTCTAGCTTAAGCTGAATTGCATGTTCAGTCATGTTTCCCATTTTGAAGAGTCGCTAAGAGAAAGCGACCTTTATATTACCATATTTACAGCTAGCTAAAATAGTTCAAATTATTTTGTTAAAATTAAAACTTATGTCATGCTAGGAAAGCCATTTAGCTTTACTATTATTTTATCAGCTTTTACTGTGGAGGGCTAGATTGTTTCTAGCTTTTTTGTACTCCTTTTTTTCACAACACATAAAGGTTTCTACAAAAACGCATTTAAGACTGCTTTTAACTATGACATTGAAATGACTAAGACAGTGAAAGATTTTTAACCAAAGAGGCTATCATTTTTTTCCAGATTCCTTTGATTTCTTTTTAGTTAAAAAATACAGTGAAGGGAAATAGCCGATCATGCAGCAGTGGTTTTGAGATCTACTCTCTCTCCCATGACAGTTCCTGAGAGATGTCCTGGATACACTTTTCTGTCTTTTAGACGACAACACTGATAAATACGGACCGCTCGTTTTCCAGTCTCTGGTAGGAGCATTCAGAGAACGCAGCTGGGGTCACACATTCAATCGTTTCTTGGCACTTTTTCTGCAGTGGAAATACAATGTAACGTATCTGTGTGCCCAGGTGTTCATCATTAACCTGCTCAGGGACAGCCGGTTCTACCACTTCAGACCTGTAATAGACTCCTACATCCAAAACCACTTTGCAGGCGCTTTGGCATACAAGTAAAGCAAAACTATTGTTATCTGAATATGCATCTAGTTTGAAACTTTTTATTAATTTATGATGACTGTAAAGTTTCTTAACTCCAGCCATTTTCTCTACAGAGAATTGATTCGATGTCTAAAGTGGTACATGGATCGCTCTGCTGAGGTTGTCCGACAAGACCACATACAGGAAGCCATGAGGGTAAAGTATCACACCCACTTCCTCCTCGCTCTGATCTGGCTCCTTCAGTGGGGATTAATTAGCTCTGAAAGAGGAAATGGTCAAGAGAAACAAAGCTGATAAGATGTAATGCAACACCACATGAGGACTCAGGAAGTAAATTCCCTGAATAATTTGAAAGGTAGTCATTGTGAGGCTCTGTGGGTATTGATGTGAGGAGGCAGCCTTTTTTATGGCCTGTGTGAAAAGATAATGGTAAAAGATATTTCACCGCCATGCCCGATTGCAGTCATTTCTTTCATGTATTGATTTTTAACCTTAAACTGATTTAGTGGTCAGATCTGCTTTCTTTTCTAATGAACTAAATGTTTGAGATGCCATGTATGGCTGGTTATCTGATTGTTTGTATCCTGCTCTCAACCACCTCAGGCACTGGAGTATCTGTTCAAGTTCATAGTCCAATCTCGCATCCTTTACTCAAGAGCCACCTGTGGAATGGAGGAGGAGCAGTTCAGAGCCAGCATCCAGGAACTTTTCCAGTCAATCCGTTTTGTTCTAAGTCTGGACAGCCGAAGCTCAGAGAATCTGGTCTTCACACAGGTTAGCCAGATCATGGCCAACATTAACTTCTTTGACTCAAAACTCTGTGAATTATTTGGGCAAAAGTGACATATTTCAAGCGTTTAGTTCTGTTAATTTTGGCTTACAGATAGTGGAAACCCAAGAAAGCACAATAGAACATAAAACCAGCAAAAAAAAACTTACAAAGACAAAAAAATAAACAGAAATCATACTAATAAATGCTGACCCGTCTTATATTTCTCTGCTGATGCACTTCAAGCTCCAATCCACAGATTTACTTCTCTGGGTCTCTCTTATACTTTATGATTACTTCCAGTTAAATAATTTTTTTTGTAAAACTAAAGATAAATTTGGTTTTATGTGATGTCTTATTTATTCTAGTATTAGACTTATAAACTTAAACTTATGAAGGTGGCTTTTTTAAGAGCAGCATTTCGCTCAGCCATATTAACAGTGCCCTTTTCATGGTAGTTGTTTTGCCCATAACATTTTAGATTTCAGATGCTTCTGTACTGGTATTTTGAGGCGTATTAACAGCAATAAACATGTGATGCTTCAGTCTTACTGTAATCTTTGCTCTATCAATGGCTTGATTTCGGACTCAAGGGCTGTGACCAGCTTCATGCCTTTCTGTTTTAATACAACTCCTGCCTCTTGTCCCTTTCAGTCAGTCACAGCACCCCCTTGTGTTTGTTTCATAATGCACCAGATAAAGTGAAGCCATTAGCATCCAAACAGGATGTCCTTTTTTTTCAGAAACTTTTTTTTTTTACTTGATATGGATGATATTTAATTTTGGCTTCACTGAGAGAGATACCTTGTAGCGTTATTTTTATTGTGGTTTTAATTTTTCTTTTAAGTATTAAAGTATTGCTGTATATTTTATATGATTTCAGATGTTTGGTATGTTGATATTGGATATATTTATCTATTAGGGTGCTTCAAATGATTTCTGTGTCCCTTCATTTCCTCTTAGGCTGCACTGCTGAATAGTTTTCCTGACATCTTTGATGAGCTGCTGCAGATGTTCACCGTTCAGGAGGTAGCTGAATATGTCAGGGGCACACTGGGGAGCATGCCCAGCACAGTGGACATTGGTCAGTCCATGGATGTGGTCAAACTGCAGTCCATTGCTCGTACAGTTGAGAGCCGACTCTTCTTCTTTCCAGGTGAGATGCACATCAAAAATATAGGAAACTTTATTCACCCAACAATGACCTAGTTTGCACTCCAATCATCTTTGATGTCACCTTTGCTTTCTTTGCCTTTTATATATACTTCTTCAGAGTCCCGGAGTATATTGCTGCCAGTCGTTTTGCATCATATTCATCTGCACCTGCGCCAGCAGAGGGAGCTGCTCATTTGTTCTGGGATCCTAAGCAGCATCTTTTCAATAATCAAGACCAGTTCCATGGTGCGATACACTGTTTTATCACTATATTTATATTTTTCTTAGTTCATGTTTTCAGCATGAATTAAGTCCACAAAACTCTAGAAATGTCCATATCTAGATAAGCATGTGACATTAAAACTGTCTAGTTTTTGATTTCCTTCCTTTCTTGTCTCTAAGTTTAGTATTTATACTTTTATCAATCACTTACCCCAGGCTGTGGGTGGTTTTAAATTAAAGTTTTCTTAATCCCTTTTTAATCTATACTTCCTTTCAGGAGTCATCTGTTCAGGAGGAGGTGGAAATGATGGTGGAGAGCCTTCTGGATGTGCTGCTGCAGACTCTGCTGTCCATCATGAGCAAATCTCATTCTGTGGAGACATACAGAGGACAACGCTGTCCCCAGTGTACGGCAGAGATAACGGTAAGCTTTCACTCAACCTGCCTCTCAGAAGCAATGATAACAAAACTGCAAACTTTAGTCATTATTTTCAGCAGACTTACCTACCTGTTTCTGTGTTTTCATATTTGTTCTTTTCTCTGGAGGGGGAGTATGTTTCCTGCCTTCTTTCTCTCCTCAGACAGATGACAGAGATCCACTTTCATCACCTTCTTAACAGTTTCCACAGCAAGGAGGAACTGAAGGTGGGAGAGTCTAAAAGCCTGATGATGTCTTTGCTCAGTTCTCAGTTTCAATTCTGAGCAGACATCAGAGAAAGTTTTGCTGTCATTTGTTTACTCCATACTTGGATTCAGTAGACTTTTCTTACATCTTTTCCTGCAGGAGTTCCTCTTGAAGATTTTCTGTGTTTTTCGGAATCTGATGAAGCTGACCATCTTCCCCAGAGACTGGAGCGTCATGCGTCTTCTTACCAGTCAGTAAGTCTGCCTCTCCACTCCTGTTACATAGTTGTTGTCCCACAGTTGGTGAGGGAACAAAGCCAACTCTTTCTTCCAGGGATTCATTTGAAGGTGATGCTTGTGTTGCAGTTTTTTTTAAATTAACTTTTGGCTTCCAGCTTATTTCTTATATTGTCTTGGATTTCTGCAGCATCATTGTAGTGACGACTCAGTTTCTGTCTCCGGCGCTGCACAAAAACTTCTCAGAGGGAGATTTTGATTTCAAGGTGTGTGTTTGCAAAGCCGCAGTAGAACAAAAGCCCACTACTTCATAAAAAAATATGAATAGTTTATGCATTTTGTTATTACCTGTATCAACAATATTTCTGTGGATTTTTCATTGTATTTTAGGTGTGGAACTCCTTTTTCAGCCTCACTGTTCTCTACATAAACCAGCCCAGCCTGCAGCTGGAATCACTCCCTCCTGCAAAGAGAAAGAAAACTCTCGACAAGTAAAAACAGCTTAATAAAATGACCATAAAAATGTGATATTGGGTTTGTTTTTGGTAGATTATAACATGCTCCTCTCATATATCAACTTCCAATTCTTCTCTTTTTATAGGCATGGTGATTTGAGAGTGATAATGGCATATGAGCTCTTCAGCATGTGGCAGAAATTAGGTGAGTCAGCTATGTTAACACCCCATCATCCGTAATATTTGAAATAAAGCATTTATAGTTTTGTGCAATTGTTTATATGCATAAAAAAAGTTTTCTTTCGGTTAGCCAGAGTCTTTCAGAATTTTTCAGATATTTTGAGCAAGACCTTCTTGGTTTTTTTTGTTGTATTTTTAGCAAATGTTTTTTTTTTTTCCAACAATATTTGTATTGAGTTTTATATATATTTCAATTGTACAAAGAGACAATAAACGAAACAATAACATGCATAAATTAAAGCAACTAAATAAAACACAAACACTCAACAACATATATCTAAGCAGCAGTTTTAAGTTGATTGTGCATTTAAGAAACTCTATTAAAGGATTCCAAACAGTCTTAAACTCTTCAGCCCAACCCCTGGTCATATAAGTCAGCCTTTCCAACATAATAGAAGAGACCATCTCCTTTATCCACATAAGTATCGAGGGGACACCCATTTTTCTCTATCATCCTCCTCGCCTGCAGGAGTCCAATCTTTAACTATTTTAATTTTTATCTGTGACTTATTTAGGAATAATGCAGGCTCAGTGTAAATAAACTAAAAATGTTGTTTTAACACATAACAGAATGATTGCTCGCAATAATATTCATAATACTTGAATTTTATTTTATTTTTACACTGTATTTTGTTGAGATTTAATGTAATTGATCAACATAGAGAATACCTGGGAAGTACAGATATTAGTTTTGAAAGGATTCTCTTCAGGTGGATTCTCCTCAGGTAGCCTAGCAGCTCCTCCAAAGTCTCTTTTAGCCTTTGTCGATTAGCTTTGCCAAGTCAGTTTAGGTAGACGGTCATATCCTCATGGCTTTGAAATGAGGCATCGGCTTACAAGTGGTGACGCTCAGTTTCATTTAGTGATTAAAACAAACGAAAGAGTTCCCAATAAATATGGTTTACGCACCCAGCTAATACATTATACCAGTATATCATAGTGTATTACAACAACTAAGAAAAAATAAATATTATTTAAAAATGGCTATAAACAAATATATTGTGTGAATCCTGTATCTTTGTATATTTGATTTAGGGGACAACAAGCCACATTTCATCCCAGGAATGATGGGACCCTTCCTTGGTGTCACTTTAGTGCCTCAGACTGAGGTTCGAAATATCATGATCCCAATTTTTCATGACATGATGGATTGGGAGCAAAGGAAGAATGGCAATTTCAAACAAGTCAGTATGACACTCATGGGTTATGAACTCCAGATGGACACTGTATCCTTCACAATGGACCTGTGTCTTTGCTTTTATACCTGCAGGTGGAGGCAGAGCTGATGGATAAGCTGGACAGCATGGTGTCAGATGGGAAAGGCGATGACAACCACAGAGAACTCTTCAGCCTGTTGTAAGCACTTGTTTAGTTAGAATAAGAAGTTTTTTTCCTGTTGTTCTAAATCGTCTGAGTTTCTTTCCTGTTGTTTTTTTTTTCCCTGCACAGAACCCAGCTGTTTGGTCCTTATCCAAGGTAAAAAATAATCCTTGCACATTCAAATCTGAATGCTATTGGTATTTATTTCCTGTGCCTCCTGTGGTCAACACGTGTTTTCCTTCAGCTTGCTAGAGAAGATTGAGCAGGAGACGTGGAGGGAAACCGGAATCTCATTTGTTACATCAGTCACACGACTTGTTGAGAGAATACTTGATTACAGGTATGCTGAAAGAGAGTTATATGTCATAATTATGTTTTGATTTGGGACATTGAAAAAACTGAATTCCTAAAGATTGACTTTTAGGGATTGTATGAAAGGAGACGAGATGGAGAACAAGAAAGTTGGGGGTTCTGTAAATCTCATGGTGAGAAATGTATTACACCTTCAGTGTTCATGATCCTTTTGTGCCCTGTAAAATAACTAACTGTTTTGCTTCAACTTTTTTTATTTTATTTACACCCATTAGAACTTTTACAAATCTGAGGTGAACAAGGAGGACATGTACATCCGTTACATCCACAAACTGTGTGACCTGCATCTTCAGGCAGAGGATTTTACAGGTAACTAACATGTTAAGCAAGTTTCCAGCTGCAAAGTAATTTTCCAGTCAAGTAGATTGGCCCAAATTAGCTCCTACTTTGATAATGGTTGCGTAGATCCTCTTAGCCACATTCAAATTTTAAACCATGTAGCAAAAAATATTTTGCTATACTTTTGAGCAATCATTTTCAAGTTTATAGTCATCCTATTGATACTTATTAATGCCCTCAAGTCAAAAAGTACACAAAAAGACGTGTTATACATTTGCTGCAATTGTGTGTCCATGCAGAAATGTAAGCTGTATTGCAAGCTACCTAACTATTTTCATTATGAATGAGCATGAGCACACTTACTCACCTTTAAACTCACCCTTAAAAAGATGTCAGAAACTAGGTTTTCGAAACTAAAAGCTCACTCAAACTATGCAACAGTCCTATAATCAACAAAAAGCTAGTGATTATTGTTACTAGTTTGTTAATAATTCAGGTTAAGAGTCAGGTGTATAATTATTTGCTTTTGGCATTTATTCTATCAGTCTTGGATTTGTCATTACTACTCCTAAGGAAAAGTTACAGTACATTTTTTTTTGGATAATTCTCTTTCCAGTCAGTAAGCAGGAGATCTATTTGCAGCTTATGTAACAGGGTGAGTAAGTGGCATTAAAGAGTGTTACTCACAAACCGTTGCTGCTTTCATTATATCCAAGAAGTCAAATGTGACTAATTGAAAAATAAAGAAAACATTATTGAGACTATGTATTGATTGGTGTATTAACATTTTTTGCAATATGGTTAGCAAGTCATAACAGTTGTCAAACCTACATAATAAAATCATTTGATATCTTGTTTTTTTTTCAGAAAGTTGTACATTATAATGCAAAAAAGCGTAAATTAAATACTAAAATATAGATTTTCTACATATTATCTCTTCTATAAAAACAGTACAGATTACCATATTCAATCTGGAATGGTTTGTTTTGCCTCTTTTATAACATTAAATATAAAAAATAAAAGAATAATAAAAAGAAAACTACAGATATGTGAGCTTTAAGAAGAACTAACCCCTTAGGGAGTCTTGGACATTCTAAAATGTTAGGTGCGATAGAGTTTGATGATTTAAAAAAATAGTAAAACCCTGTTATAGAGCAAACCCCGTCTCACACAAGGATGTTACATCCTGTCAAGTGGCGAATGCTGTTTTTATACTGTATCTACTTACATTTAATGAAGAAACAAACTCAGCCGAAATTGATGTTTGCAGCTCAATAATCCAAAGACAAAACAAATATCTGTTTCTACTGTGCTGCAGTTGTATCTCTGCTTACTGCATTCTGCTGTTAACTGCACTTCCTTACTTCACCCTTACTGTGTGTGTGCTTTTACCTACAAATCTTGTGAAATTCTGCCTCTTAAGCTGTATTTTGGTGACTTACTTGATGTATAAACACCCTAAATGACACTGTGAATTTTTCCTCATGACTGGGCTGGATATTTTTTTCTGTGTCACTGCTTGAAACACACACTGAGTGGTCCGGAGCACAAACAGGATGCGAAGTGAGCCACATGGTGAACAGTAGGGACACAGTGGTGGGGGATGGGGGCTTTACAGTGTGTGGAAGAGTGGTTAATAAAATGCATTTAAGACTTTTAACACAGCCACACAGGTTTATTTATGATGACTTATTTTATATATAACTGTGTTTTTAATGCAATATGAAAATTACAAAAGCAAACCCCTGACTCTCTAGACAGTAAAATTTCAAGAGGCACCTTAAAACATAATACCGCTTAATCAGTTTTAAGCAAATTTTAACACGGAACATTTGAATATAAACTAACTTGAGCAGATGACATTTAGTCATATAATTTCCCAGAGGAGACACCTCGCTAAATTTCACATGATGCTGATCCACAGGATAAGAACTCACGTTTTCTTTTAGGATTAAAAATAGAACCTTGGTTCTAATTTAAGAACATACAGTTCTGTTGTGTTGACTGGTGCATTCGCTGAAGCAGCAGAGCGCAGATCTCCTCCCACCTGAGGGGCAGAGGGGAAACTTAATGGCTTGTGTTTTGATTGGTTCATTCAAATATTTGCTAAAATTAAATCAGCACATATTAATCTTTAGAGGCACACATTTTTTTCATAGTTTTATATTTATAAAATATAAAATATTTATATTTCCTATAAAATCCTTCTGGCTTTAATGAAATGGGTTCCTATCATCAGGGGTGGAGGAACGAAAAAGAGCATTTAAGATGCAGTTATGCTATGCTGCATGGCTTAAAGAGGGGCAAGACAGGTACATTACTGCCGACATCTATATACGTTCTAAATGTGTTTTGTGTGAATATTACAGTATATATGGGAACCTTTCTAATTGGGACCAATAGAATTGCTTTTAATATAATAAGTAATTTAACCCCAATGCAAAGTGTTTTTTTATTTAAAAAAAATGATTTAAAACCAAGAAACTGACATTATATGAATATGTAAGGTTTTTGCAGAAAGATATCGAAAAAGACAAATTGAATAGTTACATGAAATTCTAATATATGGACTGTTGATGGTGAAATTTGTCAATGAATGTTGAAACTTTAGCTATCGAGATAATTGTCAAAAAGGTCACTTCCTTGCACCAACAAAGAAAATAATACAAAAGATAACAAAGAGATGCTGGGGAGTTCACAAGTTTAAAGTTAAAGGACCAATCAGAGCAGAGGAACTAACGACTCAGCACAGAGGGACCCAGTATTCAAGGCAGTCAATAGGATAACTCAAAAAGCATTTATTTAAAAATGGCTTCAGATCTGCAGTGGCTAGGGTATCAAAGGCAGGAAACTCTGCAGGAGATTTGTGACTATGTGAATCTAATGGATAAAGATTGTAAAAGTGAGTCACTCACCTGGTTTACAAGTTCAGTCCATGCCCAGAGAACGAGGTAGGATCCAGCCACCAAGAATGTCCCAGATGCTGCAGCCCAGGGAAATATGCAGGATTCCGAAGCCAGGTCAGGCAAACAGATTAATGGTTGTCGGATTTGGTAGTTCCTCAGTAAGTCACATTACAGATCCAGACGAGCTCCAAGTCTGAATCAATGACATAAACCAGCAGTGATCAAAAAGATACAATAAAAGAAAAACCACAGCTTCAGTAGAGTGTGGCAGTGGATGGAGGTTGCTCTACGGCTGCTCTACGGCTGCTTTGTTTATAACTGAAGGCCTGCTACTGTATGTGTGAAGGACATGAATTAATTGACCTACAAGGAAATCCTGGGAGAAGATGTCATACTGCCTGTAAGGAAGCTGAAGCCTGTGTGTCACTGGACTTCAGGACAGTGACAACCAGCATATCTTTAGGTCCACCAGGGCTTTATTTCTGAAGGAGTGCAGGAGCAGAGTAATACAGTGGCCATCACTGTCAGCTTCCCTGAACTTTTATTCTGAAACTTCCATAAAACGATTTTTATTTTGTGTTTTAAAACATTTTTTGGAAGATGAAAATGAGGAGTGAGATTGAACTGCTAGGATTTAAACATCCAAAAGGATGTCTTAATCTCGTGTCACCATCATGGCAACATATGTATTTTGCCACTGTGTTTTTCATCATATTCCATCTGTTCCCAATAAATAGTATGAATGTATGAACCATGCATTAATTCTTTTCTCTCTATTGAACATAATTACGTCTTTGTTTCCTTTATGACTATTTGAACAGAGGCAGCGTTCACTCTGCTGCTGTACTGGGAGCTGCTGCAGTGGGAGGACCGACCTCTGAGGGATTTTCTCCACTACCCCTGTCAGAGTGAGTGGCAACGCAAAGAAAACCTGAGTCGTAAAATCCTCCACTACTTCAACAAGGGAAAGGCAAGTGATTTATTTTTTTCTTTAGCTCTATCTTTTAAAGTTCTTCTAGTTTCAATTCTTAGTGATTTTGTTCCTTGTTAATACTGATCGGTGTCATTTTAATGTTTCTGAGCATCTTATTGTCACTAAAAAGAGAAAATGTTCCTGACTTTTATTTAAAATAAATAAATAAATGAATAACAGTCAGGAAATAATTCTGATGAACTTCCTGGAAAAGAAAACTAGAAAGTAGATTTTTCCTAAAAGTTTCTTTCGTTTGGACCCAGCAGTCAAGGGTTTGGTTAATTCGCATCTTCAAAATGCAGCTGTTCACAGAAAAAGATTAATTCACCCCTCATTAACTTTTCAATGCCTTCTCCTTAATCTTTTGCTAAAGTTCTACATACTAATAAGACAGCATATATCTTATTAGATGCATGCTGCAGAATTGCTTCACAAGTTAAAATTAAAATTACTAATGTCTAATTATTTAAAAGCTGGATTTTAATTTTTAAAGCAGGTTTATTTCAAGATAATTTCTGATCTATGTGTGTCGGGCTCCAGAAATAACTTGTAAAAGTGTATAGTCTTTGCACAAACTGCACTGCTTTTTACTGAAATTCAGCAATCAGTTCAAATGTAATTTTCTTTTCCAAACCTCCCCTCCCTGGCCAGTGTTCATCCAAAAAATTAAATTAGTTGACCGGCCCATGTGCTCTGCAGAGAAAAATGCCCAGCGGAGCCAGGTAGCAGCTGAAAAGAAATAAAACTGTCATCTTTCATTAACTCATTTCCTTCTCCTGTAGTTACTTCTTTGTAAAAGGGACAAATACTGTACTTCCATAGAGCGTTCTTGTGCAATGAGTGTTAACATTTATATTGGAAAAAGATAACTAAATGTGACCTAAAAGGCAGTCTTCAGGTTTTTACCTAAAGTCATTTAAAGATCTGTCAATAAGATCCAGGCTTTGAGTGTCATTGTATCCTTGGATAAGACACTTCACCTGCATTGCCTACTGATGGTGGTCAGAGAGACTGGTGGCGCCAATGTACGGCAGCCTCGCTTCTGTCAGTGAGCCGGAGGGCAATTGTGGTGCAATGTAGCTTGCCACCATCAGTGTGTGAATATGTGAATGACTGAATGTCGTGTAAAGCGATTTGGTCAAGTCTTCTGACTTGGAAAAATGCTATATAAGTACTGGATATTTACCATTTACTTATAAACCTTGCTACCTCCCTTTACTACAACTTTGAAACTGCTTAACAGTCAAAATGATTACAGTGAAATGGCGGCACTGCAAGAAATGACTGGTTCTGTTGTTTCTTGCAACTAAACCATCCAAAGCCAAACCAGTTGGAAGTCAAAACAGTGTTATCATATAATTATACAGGATTAGAGTTAATACTGAGGATTTCTGCAATAATAAGCTGTTTTTTTTACTTTATTATATTTGCCTTCTAGAGTTGTGTTGTGAGAAACTAAACAACTGCTTATGTCACGTCAACCCTTAACTTTTTTTCTTTTAATTTCTACATATTTAGGGATTTCAAAAATAGATTTTTAACCTTTGAGCACTTGTGCTATGGCTGCATGGTGTCAGGAGGAAATATCATCTGTTATAATTGAATCAAGCTTTGCAAAGACAAAAAAGATTTCAGCACTAAAAATAGGCTCTAGTATAGCAGCCCAAAAAGATTACTGGTGTGCAGAATTTGCATGTATGCCACTGGAAAGGCTGCAGCCTGACAAATATGTCGTCTCCTTTACATGGCAGCGTTTCACAAAAGGTAGAGATACCTTGACATTTGACCTATTTGCAGTGTTTATACAAGTTTTTAAACAGTATTAACAAAAATAAAATGCTAAATTTAGATGTTTAAAATTAGAACTCTTTTGGAAACGTGATTCATTACAAATTATAATGATTATGATTTCCCCCATATTTTCTTTTTAGATAAAAATGAAACAGTTTCTTAGGTTGACGGTGTCCAAGTTGCATTTTAATTTAGTAAAGTCACTACATCCATCCATCTTCTCAATTGTTGTTTGCATAACTACAATCAGGACATGGATGTAATCTATCCAGGAAGTAAACCCCACCCACTCCCCTACAGCTCATTCGGGGGCAAACGAAACAAAACTGTAAAAAAACCTCTTACCTCAGGAGCTCGGTTTATTAAGTTAAATACTGCATATAGAAGCATGTCACACAGTCACGTTTTTAAACTGATATTTTAAGAATGATATTTTTAATACCTTCTTAAAGGTTAGTTTCAAATATTACTTTTAACGGGACCAACAATGCTTATTAAAACACATATTCTAATTTATTCATATGACTCTGAACAGTTCTTCTCTCAGTAGGTCATGCACAGATAACCTAAAAAAATGATGATTTCTGATCAGATGCACCAAATATCTAAAATGACTCCTCAGAGGTTCTATCCTGCACCTTACCCTGTCTTTGAAGATTAGTCAAACCACCCTGTCGAGGAAACTACATTTTTCTGATTGTCTTTTGGATCAATCATTATCCATATCAAATGACTACGGGTGAGTGGAGACACAAAGCCCCAATCCATCCCATCAGAAGTGGAAAAGGTGTCAGGATATGTTAACTCTTCCAGTTCGGCAAATATCATGTTGAGGTTTAGAAAACTCTATATTCCAAAGCTCATTCACAAGATGCAAACAGTTAAGATGAAGTATATGAACATTTTTATCATTATTTGTAGCATAGCAAAGCTAAATTTGTAGATTAGAGTCTTAAACTTCCATGATCTCTTTTTTATATCTATCTCTGCAGTGCTGGGAATATGGGATCTCTCTCTGCCGGGAGCTGGCTTTCCAGTATGAGACTTTATATGATTATCAGAGTCTCAGCTGGATACGGGTAAGTAAAGTGCTGCACGCAACCCGTTTCTGCTGCTATCATCAAACAAGCGTCCTCTGTGATGCTGGAAGGAGAGATTTTCAGCTCGCTCTGTCACTGTGATGCTCTGCTGTGTGGTGTGAAGTGCAAACACAATGTCCCAATTACCTGAGCACGCCCACACTCCTCAGGAAACGCAGAGGATTCAGTAAAGTGTGTGATTAAATTATTATTCATCCTGGCTCTTCTGCATGTTTGTCGTTGTATCACAGAAAATGGAGGCAGCGTATTATGACAATATCATCGAACAGCAGAGGATTGAGCCGGAGTTTTTTAAAATGGGCTTCTATGGAAGGAAGTTTCCTTTCTTCCTCAGGGTAAGACTTTCTAAGTCTGCAGTCATTGCAGTGACCATGCAAATCTCCATCACAGCAGGGGATTGTTATCCCCCCACTCAGTAGTGGGGTGGGGGCATAACGGACATATCTGCTCTGAGTTTCAGTGGTGATGGAAGATAAACTGCAGCTTGTTTAAATAAAATATTTTTTTTATGTGTTGTACTTGATGTAAATAACTTAAAATAAAAGATTTTATTTTCTCTAACTCATAAAAGTAGTAATGTTTTGGAGTGTTCGTCCAAAGTCTAGTCTTGAATCTAACAGAAAATCTGTCCAGAGCAGAAAGATTAGGGTGTTGGCAAGAGGGCCTTCCAACCTCTAAGACTTGGAGCTCATCACCAAAGCTTGTTATTTTTGGATAGATAACTCATGTCCAATCAGAAACCAACTTCTTAGTTAAATTTAGATCATGGGAAGGGTTAGGCCAGTTTGGACTAGCTGCTGATACTTTTGAGTAATTTGGAAGAAGCAAACATTAATAGAAGCTATAATATACCTTAGTCTGAAATATGTTATGTAATTTAAGTGTAATGTTAATGCTAAACTTTCCAAAGTGAATCTCATCTATTCTATTAACAACCCAGGAGTCACACAATAGCTAATTTTCTCATGTTTTTTCTGGTAAAGCTTAAATTGTGAGTAAAACTATCACAGCAACTTACGCTGTTGGTGATGAAACAGTGAAAAGGATAAGCTGAAGTTTACTTAAAATCAACCTGTTGTGTAAAAGATCCTTTACTGAGTAAGAGCTGGAGGCTTTCAGTTAGTTTTGACTGCATGTTTTCTTCCTTCTGTTTCTCTATAGAATAAGGAGTTTGTCTGCCGTGGATATGACTATGAGCGCCTTGAGGACTTCCAGCAAAGGATGCTGGGGGAATTTCCACAAGCCATTGCAATGCAGCACACCAACCAACCAGATGACACCATTCTGCAGAGCGATGCCCAGTGTATCCTCTTAACTTCCCTTCTGTTAATGCCACCATTCAGCGATACCCACATAGCAGAAATTCCTAGTGTCTTTGACTCAGAGAGATGATAAGTGAATAATCTTGTATATTGAATAAAAAAAACTAAACCTAGATCTGTCATTGTTCCCCTAGAGTCAGACGGTAAAAGAAAACGTGCTCTTCAAGCATTTTCCTTTTCATCTCCCTCTCCCTTTTCCTCCTCTGTGAACATCTGACTCGCCTGTCTCTTCCTTGACGGCTGCTTTCCCTAGACTTGCAGATCTACGCAGTGACTCCAGTTTCAGACATCTCTGATGTGCCTCAGCTTGAGCGTGTGCCTGAGAGGATCAAGAGTTTCTACCGCATAAACAACGTCAGTCGCTTCCACTATGACAGGCCTTTCCACAAAGGGCCCAAGGACCGTGAGAATGAGTTCAGGGTATGATGAGCCAGCACTGACTCTCCCTGCTCTGTTCAGCATCTTTTCAAACATTATATTCCAGATATAGTTTAATACTTGAAACTGATCTAAGTGTTGACACAGCAGGTAATTAAGGATGAAGTGATAAATGTCTCAAGGGATTAAAGGGGGTGTAATGCCCCCTGGTGGCCAAAGCCGGAGCTGTGCAGCTTTTTCTTCTTTTAAAATAAATAAACCAGAGCTTAAGCTCAGTTAGTCTATAATGTTTCTCTTTTGTTACCATAATACCTATTTTTTAACCTATGCCATTTGGGGATAAACCTTTTTTCATGTTTTTGATTCAGTATTTAAAAGTTAAAGACAGTTTCATCAAACTAATGTGAACAGTAAAAACATTGATTAGTTAAAACAAATATTTATCATGCCGCACATTAGAAAACAGCTTAATTTGATTTGATTTAGTTTCTGTATAAACCATCTGTTCACAGCAAATTTTATCGAACTGTACAAGGGAAACGGGTCTAGTAATTATGCAAAATGATCAAATATATAATAAAGCAAATCTGGTTCCTGTCTTTACAGTCTTATCATATAGCTGTTGGGTAATATACGTACAATGCAACTAGGAACGTAAATAATTTTTAAACTAACTTAAATGAAAAAATATAACTTAATACAGAAAAAAATTAAGAAGTTTTTATATTGTCTAATAATAATAATATAGTAAAATTATAGCCTTTAATATTAATCTTAATTTTTCATTGCAGTTTTCAAAATTATAAGAAAATGTGTCCTCTGCATTTAATCCGTCCAATAGAGAGCATTAGGTTGTAAATGTTGAGCCCTAGAGACCATTCTGCACTTAAGGGTCTTGCACGATTCAAAGATGGAAATTTGCAGCCTTCTCGGGATTCAGGTGCCCTGATCTTACTTGTAGGTTCCTCCTCCATCATATAAATGAATCTGTTTGCATTTACAATGAAAAAAAAAAGCTGTTCTGCTGAACTAGAACTAAAATGAAACAAGCAAAGTTGGATTTTCAACCTTAACTACAGATCAAAAGTTTGGAAATTTGTATAGAAGAAGGTTATTTTTTCGTTATTACAGCAAAACAAACATTATTATTATGTAAATGGTTATTTAGCACCTATCATTATCTTAATTTGGGTTTTCCCTTCTTATATGCTGCTTTCATTAAAATAATCTCCTATGCCTTTAGAAAAACATGACTAAGATTTAAAATGCCAACTATACAGCTATTTTTAACTTGGTATCCTATTAACATTTGAGCTTTACAGGACAAATTTTCAATAAAGTTTCATCTACAGGTATCAGGCGGAACCTCATGGCAACAGTCATAATGGTCCGCTTGTGAAAGCAAAGCTGTTGGGCTATTATCGAGCTCTGGGACATCTATTCCCAGAACCATATTGGCAAAACAGGACACACAAAAAAAGAGGACAAAACTAAGTAATGGTCCACTAAACCAATATCTTAAGTGTATTTAAAGTGTTAACATAGGATATAGATCAGCTTGTTTTGGTTTAATTCAATTTAAATCTATATTCCATGTCTAATATACCTTATTGGAATTCCTTTATTTCTACGGTTATTTTTTTTATTCCAATTAAAGTACTTTTTCTACTCTGCAACATTAGAAACATCTACTGGATAAACACCTAGCTGAACCAAAATTATAAATACTCTTTTAATATAAATATTTTTCTATAGGTTCTTTTGATGATCACGAATAGTATTTGATATATGTAGGCAGAATCTCTCATAAAACTGAAAAATATTATTTATTTTCTTAAATTATTAAGAGTTGTTAGTTTACTATATCTTTCATAATGCTGTAATGGTGTCTACTACTGCTGAAATATAAAAAAATAAATAAATAAACACCCTTAGGGGTTATGTAGACTTGCTTATAATGCATAATGTTGTTTTCTATGACACAGTAACCTAGATTTAAAACCAAACCACACAAAATGTTGAGCATGTAGGCCAACTTTCTACTACTGAGTTTGTGCCTGCCAGCTTTTTTATCTGTAATACACACTCAGATGCCCACTGGGTTTTACTAATATTAGATGATGATGTTAGGATAACCTCAGCTTTTTATCTGCATGTTTAACAGAGTCTGTGGATTGAGAGAACAACTCTGATCCTGGCTCGGCCTCTTCCTGGGATCGCCCGCTGGGCAGAAGTGGAAAGGAGAGAACTGGTAATTTCATATCAAACATGTAACACATTTATTCACATGTCTCAGAATTTTTAATATCTACTTGATCCATGTCTTCAGGTGGAGGTGAGCCCGCTCGAGAATGCCATTTACGTTGTGGAGAATAAGACCCAGGAGCTGCGGACTTTGATCAGCCAGTACCAACACAGGCAGCATCACGGCAACGTCAACCCGCTCAGCATGTGTCTCAATGGTGTCATAGATGCTGCTGTGAATGGAGGCATCGCCAGATATCAGGAGGTACCACTTGAGGGCAGAGAAAAATGGAGACAAGTTTAAAAAACGATGAGTGTTGAGCTGGTGCTGTGAGAAATCTTTATCCTTTGTTTGATTATCTGCAACAGGCCTTCTTCGATAAGGACTACATCAGCAGTCACCCCGAGGACACAGAGAGAATCACGCATCTGAAGGAGCTGATGCAGGAGCAGGTCAGACTCAATTTAAATACTTAAACAGATTTAGAAATGCTTTGGAAATGGAAACTTGTTCAGTAAACATCTAGTTTTACTTCATATTTGATGTAAGGTGCATATTCTTGGAGTGGGGCTGGCAGTCCACGAGAAACTGGTGCATCCAGAAATGCGTCCTCTGCACAAAAAGCTTGTGGACCAGTTCCACATGATGAGAACAGGTTTACACCACGTGAGTATGCACAGCCCCAACTACTTTTTCCATCTTTCTTTTGTAAAGATTCTTATTGAATTGTCCTTGGAGATCAATTTGATTTGAATTTTAACTGAAATGAATTCATGTATCACTAAACTTATCATGCATTGCAACGTTTTTTAACTCTTAAATTTTCCCACATTTCTTTTTTTTTTTTTATTTAAATGCATTTATTTTGAGTGTGGGGCATTAGCTTTTCTTGATCAGTCTGGCAGCTGCAAATCTTTTAAGCTATTTTTCTACAAGCTTAACACATCAAGAGACTAAATAATTTGTTTATGTATTGAAACATAGGTCAGGCTTAGGTAGAGTAGATGTAAAACATCTGCATTTCTCAAGACTTAACACAGATCTCCAAATATATTCAATTGTGAATTTTTCTGGACCCTTCTAATATTTCAGTTTGGTTTGGATCTTAAGTTTTCTGCATATTTTCAGGATTGCTATGTATTCAGTTTCATCCATCTTTCTAACTCTAACACTCTTCCCTGGTCCTGCCGCATTCCCAAATCATAATACTGACTCTACTAAGTTTCAGATGATTCAAATCCTTAGACTGGTGCACAATTTGATTTATCTGCTAAACATAGTTTTTTTTTTTTTTTTGTTGACTAAGAACTTCAAGGCTTTGAAGTTTGTGGTTTTAGCATGACAAAATGTAAACATACTTTTGTTTGTTATTTTTATTTATTTGATATAACACCGTAAATGGGTTAGCTTGTTACTTAATAAGTAACTCCCCCTTGGATCCACAAAGTATACTCTTATTCTTATGGCAAACATAAAAAGCTCTTGTGAATATAAATGTTTGACTTTTTTGAGATGTTGTTCTCTGCATCTAGAATGGTTTGTGTGAGCAGTGTAAATAATTAGAGTAGTATGTGATTGGGTCCCAGCAGTGTGTGCCCAGCATGGATCGATTTGGCCCAGCAGGCTGCCCAGGGGTCAATTCTCCCAGAGGCATCCTCTCCACACACAACCACATGAGCCCTGAGAGCGTCCGGCTGATACACAGGCACAGGTCAGTCACTCAAACCTTCATCCCAAAAGCTATGCTGCAAAATTTTATTCAAGCCACGATTTAAGAGAAATCAATGTCTTCAATTAGTTTGCCACCCGTCATTGTGTTATATGTTTAAGAACACTAAGCTCAATATAAAGCAAACTTAAATTTAATGTCGGCCATATCAGATCATTTATTTGAGATCAGATTTCCCCAGACTTTTATAAACTAATGAAGCTTTAAGTGTTTCAGAAGGTCTAAAGAAATGTAATATCTACAGTAAATATTTTATTTCTGGTCTCCAACTACATATTTGCCCTGCAGCCCCTTGAATCTGCAAGGCTCCATCCGTCATTCATCCTCCTCCCTGTCTTCTCACACCTCGAGCGAGGCAGGAAACCTTGTCATCATGACAGACGGCTTGATGGGGGAGCACCCAGAGGAGGCTTTGCACATGCAGGTAAAACTTCACAATCTCAATGAAATTACACTTAGAATTACCTGTACTTTGCTCAACTGTATCTACTGTATAAATGCACATACTCCGTTAGTATTGATAGTTCACTTTTCCAATTTATTTTTTATTCTTATACCTTCTTTCTAGCCAAGCCCATCCTCCTCTAGCTTGAGCTCAATCCGCTCCAACTCCTCCCAGATTATAAACTCAGCTCCGTCAAGTGCCAGAGGTGAGAAGAACAAATGCACAAAGTCTCAAAAGAAAAGTTACTATCTAGCAGATCTGCTTACAAAACACGTCATTTATCTTAGTGATGATTCTGGATTAGATCTTTTATAAAGTGGAGGATTTTTCTTCCCCCCCCCCATCACCACAGGTTGACAGGGCTTTGAGTAGCCCAGTCAGGCAGAGCCTTGTCAGTTTGAGCCACTTTCTTCAAGAGACTGACTCAGCTATGCCTGATGTGTCTGTCACCAGTTAGGGGAGGACAGGGTGACATGTTAGGGAAGGCATATGTCTGAGTCAGTTGCTTTTATACAGGAAGGTGGGGTTATGGTGGAAAATACCTGTGCATGTGGCAAAGACGTGAACAAGCATACAGTGGTTGAATGAAAATTCAACTGAGAGAGAAACTTTTCCACCTTTTTGGCAGCATTGATGCGGTTTTGCAGCAAATATTGCAAAACTTGATATTTTTACATGAAAATAAAAAAAAATGCTCAGGGGTATTAAGAAAAAACCTCATAGGCTCAGTTCATACTATTTAAATAGATAAAAGAATATATTTCTATTTAAGAAAAACTTTACATTGTAAAATGAAAGATTTTTCCATTTATTCTAAAATAAAATGCTGTCTTTTTATTCAAGAATTTTGTTTGTGATAGGAAATTAGACTTAAATCTCTCAAATGATAATAGATATAAAGGGTAGGGTTGGGAATTGAAAAGATTTTCACGATTCCGATTCCCTTTTCGATTCTATGAAACGATTCGATTCTTTATCGATTCTTTTTTCGATTCCAATTTGGGGGAAAAAGGAGAACAAACAGTTTGATTATCAGAATCAACTTTGTTTACTTAACTATTGCACAATCTTACAAACTCAACAAGATCAAGATGTCCACAGGAAATGTGAAACTGGAGTAACATCTGTGTTTAAATGAAAAATGAATACAAGAACAAACTTAATAACCAACAATGTCTAATAACAAATGATGGGATAATAACCTATTTTAAATAACAAAAAATACTAATTATAAAACAGTAGTAGGGAAAATTAACACTTCTTTTGCAGAAAGATGAGCATATCTGCTTTTCTGGAAGGATACGGGATCTTTCAGGGCTTATGGTGTCTCCAGCCGTGGAGAACACCCTCTCAGATGGGGTGGAGGAAGCCTGCACACAGAGGTAGTTTTCAGCCAGTCCAGATAGCAAGGGCAGCGTATCTTGCTTGTTCCACCACCACAGTGTGGCGCTATCCCTGCAGGGGATGGAGGGCAAGCTTTTATAGAGCTGGATTTCCTGATCTACCCTCTGGGCTAAGGAAAGACGGGGCTTTGATTCACAAAGTGACCGCAGCTCGCTGTCTTCCTCCTCGAATAGTTCTTCCAACTTGCGTAACTTGCGTAACTTACGTAAAAAACGTGACGTAACTCGTACTCCCCAGAGCCGACGCTTTAGGCTCTGGTGCTGCAGGAATCGAAAAAAGAATCGTTCAGCGAGCTGCCAAACGATGCCATGGAATCGTTTCGTTCTTAACAGGAACCGGTTTTCGATTCCCATCCCTAATAAAGGGTGAATAATCTTAAAAATAAATTCAGCATTTTAGCCAGTTGAAAATCAGAGGCAGCGTGTGTGTTTCCACTGGACAGTGACCCATTTTAACACTGAATTAGGGTTGTCACGATACTAAACTTTTCAACTCGATACCGATACTAAGGAAAATACTCGATACTCGATACCATTTTCGATACCACAAGGATAAAAACAAAGACTCCAAAATTCTACAGAAATATTTTCATTAATAAATAAAATACAATAAATAAATACAATAAAGGTTGTATGCTGTGCACAATATTAAGCAAGTTTGATAAAAAACCTATAAAATTAAAATTAAGTGTTCCTTCCTTGGCTATGCTTTGCACTCATAACACTAGCCAAACCGGTTAAGAAACAAAAATAATTCTCAGCAGCTGCACCTCTTACAAAAAAAAAGTCTGAAACTGAAAAGTGCACAGAATTCTTCAATCACACAGTGTTCAGGAGGTGCATTTTACTCTATTCTGCACTTTAGATGAATGACTGCTTAGGTGCCACTGGTGGTGGCACTGTATCGATACTTTTAAAAACGAGTATTGTATCCGTATACAACATTTCAGTATCAATACTTTTTTGAGTATCGATACTTTTGACAACCCTACACTGAATAAAAATAACCTAACATCAAATGAATCCATGTGCTATAAATCAGGGATTTTATTTTATTTTTTGTAGAAATATTGAACCTTTTTGATTATTTACTGTCCAGGCTCTCCGTCTCTCCCCGATAAGGCCAAACACAACCGAGAAGTGATGATGCTTCTACCCTCTCATCGTGATAGGGCCAACAACTCTATGTACTACAACATGGCAGAGAATGGACAGGTATGGTTGAAAAACTCTATCCTAACAATTCAATACACAAGTTCTCTTGGGTGTCTGATACATTAAAAGAAGGAATCTTAAAATGTAACTTCTCATGTTTGCAGCAGAATAACCACATGCAGCGTGCCTTACTTCAGCAAGTTAGCCCCTGTAAGCCTTGTGCTGATCCTCACATGAATCTACCAGAGAAAGGTAACTCTGAAATAAGGGGAAACCTTACTGTATACCCGAGATATTAGCAGTGTGTTTACTCACATGTCATGACTTCATCTGGTTCTTCCTGCAGTCTTTTCCAATGCTTCCAGCAACTGGAGTCTGGACGGAGAGAACCGGGAGCAGGTCAGCTATGTGTCGGCTTCTACTGGAGGAGTGATAATGCCTCCTGTTCCCCCAAGATCATTCCCTTCAGGTACTTTCTCGTTGCCCTGCATATTGTAGTTTTGAATATCTTGTTTTCTGCTGTAGTTGAATATTCTGTTTTTCTGCAGTTACTGTCTGCTATTACACAGCTTGTAGAGTTTAGAAAAACTTTGAAAAAAGAGGTATGTTTTGTACAGATCAACATGATTTCTTCTTTAATAGATGTTTTCTTTGCAGGGCATTTCATGATGCACTGTGATGCATTCCACCACCAGAACAGTGACCCTCCTCCAGCTTTGCCAGTTCGATCTCTCAGAAAGGTATCCCCTTTGAAGATTTATAGATGTTTTCTTCAGAATATAAATCAAGGCATTAGATAGGGCATTACGCATTACTTAGATTTATTTTTTTAGATCACCATTTTTTACAACACCATTAATTTTTCAACTCATTAACATGCTCTGTTAGACCTCCTGTTAATTGAAGTAAATATTTATGTTTGCGGTCAGGGTTTCTTAGTAGGGAAATATCTGATCATAATGACTATAGAAGAAGAGGGAGAAATTTGAAATGGATGAAGAAGGTTGGGTCTTTTTTCCTTTTTTTTTATAAAACAATTTTTCTTCTATTATTTCTTATTTCTCTTTGCTTCTTTTAAAAAAAATCTATTATTTAATTTCTTTTTCTAACAGAATTGAAATGTTATTCTCTGTTTTTATCTTTTTGTATGTTTTCTTTAACACATGTATTTGATTTGATTTTAGTATTTTTTAGATATTTTTTTGCTTTAATTTAATTGATCTTTTACACTTATACTCTGCACTGTGCCTTTAATAATTTCATTTGGACTTGCTCTTGTCAAACTGGAAAAGAAAACCCAAGAAATTTGGAGAAATCGTGAATTTTAAATGTTTATTCTAGTGAAGCAGCACTCTTACTGCCACTTCTGACAGCTGGTGTGTTTGTCTCCCCAGTCTCCTCTCCATCCTATCCCCGGTTCCCCCACCAGTCCTCAGTCAGCTTTAGGTGGAAGTAACTCCACCTTGTCAGGCAGTGCCAGCAGCGGAGTTTCATCTCTTAGTGAGAGTAACTTTGGTGGCCAGTATCCTGATCCTGGTCCTATCAGGAACGACGCCTTGGAGCCTCTTCCAAGCCACCTGTGGTCCCCCCCTGATGAATACATGCCTTCTCCCTACCTTCACATTCACTACGGCGGCACAGAAATCGACTCCATCGACCCAGTTCGGCCTTTTCATTACCGCAACCCAGCTTCGCACCCACACGCCCATCAACACCCACACAGTCACCAGCACGGGCACCCTGGGCTTGAGAGCCACTCCCACGGCCCTACGCTGCACCACCATGTTGCCACGCATGTTCCCCATCACATTCCCTACCGCAGGCCACAGCCTCCAGCTGTGCCCCCAAAACCCTACCTAAGAGAGGGCTGCATCCCTGAGGAGGAGCTAACGCCTCAGCCCATCCCACTGCCTCGCAGGATCTTCCACTCCCCCCACGGCCACAGGGAGGACCCAGGAAAACACCCTTGGGAGCAGTGCATCAGTGAGGAACATGAGGAAAACCAATGAGGAGATGTGGGGGGGGTGTCTCCATATGATTCAGTCAAAGGGATCGTGTCTTTATCTCTTCATCTGCACTGAGCCATGAGAGCAGTAACAAAGCATCTCGTGTAAAGCATGCGTGTGTTTCGGGTTGATCCCTGTCACCGTGTATTTTATCGCCAGTGCACATGAAGGGATGAGAAGGAGTTTAACTCCACAAAGCTGCAGTCTGAGGCACAGACTACCAGTCCACACAGCCTCTGACATGGATTCAAAGAACCTGCAGAACAGTCACACAAACTAACTCTGTACAAAAATCGATAGATTGTACAGAGCTGTACAATTCGTCTGTGAGCATGTTTTTTTCATTTGACAGTTATATGACTCAACAGTTTTTTGTGGAACATTGCATCCAACTTGATCTATGGTGCAGTATTAGCTCTGGTCAACCTTCATTTGGCTTCTCATGTCATTTTTCACACCAAACAAACTATTATCCACAGTGGAGTGACTTTTCTTGTTTAAACGCTTCATATCTATATATATACGAATAATTATTTTGATAAATTTGCTACATTGTAGTATTTTCAAAGGCTAAAACCCATCATGTTTTTGTTTTTTTCAAACAACACTGTTAAGTGCTCCTTAATAGTGAATCATATCAGATGGTGCGCTGTTATATGTGTTGCTGCTGGGCTCTCATGAATCACAGCTCTTCAAGACTGGGCCTGCAGCTCTGTGTTTAGACATGAGCTACCAGTGTTCCATACATACCAGTGTATGGACACCTACGTGAATGTATTCAGACGAGTTGTTCTTCTTGTAATCGCACAAGCTGCAAATCCCAGTTTTATGTTCAAGTGCTTTAAGTCAAGTCCTTCATTAGTTCCTTAGTCTTACGTGTGTGTGGCAAAGATATCTGGAGATGAATGAGGAACTGCTGGGAAACAGAGGACAGGGGCAAACCCGCCTCATGCCAATGGGCTTTCATGTTCATGGCCAAGATAGCAGGAAGACTCCACTTCACATCCTGACATTGCTCCTTGCTGGACTCCGGTCACCAACCTTCCTCTCCACATTTTTTCCCCCCTTCTGCATCTGCTGTCAAGTCAGCGATGAGGGTTGAACCCGCACTGCTGCTGCGGCATTATCAGGTCCCTCCTGACGGTGTTGGAATCGCCTGCCTGCCTTAAGTGCACTCTAATGCAGTCTGACCTCTCATTATTTAGCAACAGCCATTTTTTCACTCTGTCCTCTTAATGAAAGAGAAACAAAAAACAGAACAGATATCTACCTAGTGATGTTTTTCTATGTTTTTTTGTTTGGCTTTGGTTTCAGATTATTGTTTTTTTTTAGTGCTGATATTTCTGACCTGCCTGAAGCTTTTTCTCATTCACCTTCTGCTGTTTAACTCTGATGATGGAGAAAGCTGAAGATCAACAAGACAGAGAGCAATGCTCCTTTTTTTTGTCAAAGTAGGAGAAACTGCGCTGTTTATCGTCACGTTGTTGGTCGGAAGGATATAGCTAATATTTTACCAATTGCTGATTTTTGCAGGTGGATGCTTTGTGTTTCTGTACATCGAGTTGTCAGCTGACTAGACAAGATCTATTTTTGTATGTGAGCTCATCAGTTGTGCGTGCATATCACAGAAACTGAAAGAAGGAATCAGATAGGCTGCTGTCGTTTGTATGGATTTGAGGTTACTAATTATATTTGGTTTTGACAATAAATTGCGAGTGAAGTGATACTCAAAGAGGATTTTTCAATGTACATTCTGTTATTGTACATACAGCAGTATTGTGAGATATTTTTTGAGATTTATCGCAGAAGCCCTAAAAAAAAGGTTTATTGTTGTTTTGTGTATATACATGTATTCAAGAGATCAATGTAATTGATAAATATCTATAATCAGTGTTTGGGAAAGGACAAATTCATTAGACTGTGGCCTGTCTCCACCATAATTCTCATATAAATACTTTATACACTTTTCAATGTGCTTTCCTGTACATATGGTGTTAGCATGATCAAAAAGTGTTTGGTTGTAAAAGTGGTTTTCCTACTCCCATAACTGCTGTGGTATGGAATTCATTAACAATGCCAAACATTAAAGACAATCTTTTATCAGCTCTCAATCTGTTCCTATACTCTTTCTTCTGTGCTGTTCCTACAGGGCACAGTGCCTCCCAATGCCAGCAGAGGGCGCTGCTTGCTCCTAAATGACCGCGTCAACGAAATTTGGGGTCCCTTTTATTTATTAATTACATTTTGGCCAAATGAGCTGTTATTTCACAGCCATAAAACACACAGGAATGGTGAAGGAGACATTTTCTTGGAAAGGGGGAAATAATCATCTAATTAGTGCACATTTTTGACTACTTTGCCACCATAAAATAAAGATAAATCCAGATGCACTGATTCCTTTTGGTTTTAATGTGATACTGCATGCGTTTTTTTTTTTAATAACATTCTTACATTGCAAATAGGTTTCATACAAGTCTGATAAAATTCTGCAAACATACTTGCATGAATTAAAATAGCTTTCAAGAGTTAATTTTGAATTTAAATTATATTAACGGGTATTCCACAATTTTACTGGTAGAAATTAGGGTCAAAAAAGGATATATTTGTGACTAACTTCAAAACTTTAGATTTTTTCAGCCCCTTTTTCATCGCTGACTGAGTTAAACAGGAGGTAGAGCCTGTTTTAGGACAACTGTAAATCCTTGTGCACAGCTGATCATTACACATTTTATTTGTACTGTTTCAGAGAGTTTATTGCTTTGTTTTACCCCACATTGTTTTTCCATCAGTGGTTAACAGACTAGAAGTGGGAGGGATAGAGGAGGAAGAAATGCAACATTCATCTAAACAGGTTTGGACTCAAAACTGAGGTGTCTGTTTATGGGTAACATATTCTACTGTTGCACAAGGAGTCGTGACACACACACACATACACACACACACACACATATATATATATATATTTAAAATATTGAAGACAAATCTGTTATCTATAGTAACAATGTGGAACCATAGTGCTACATAGATTTATAAGCTATACGATGTTTGAGATTTTAATTGAAGATAATATTAATGTGCTCTTGCCTGAGTAGCTTTTAGCTTAACTGACATTAATTTCTTTTTTTCTGAAAGAAGTATATCATGAATATTTTTCTTTCTTTTTAACAAATTTTTTTTATGGTGTAAAAGGTTTCGTGAACAATTGAGACCATGAATGCAGAGGCTTACTTTATATTCTAGCACACTTTTTCCACATAACCGCAACCTCAATAAACTTTTTAAAGTCTATTTTCAGAATACAACAGAATATACAAAATACAATAAACCCAATTTCTGGGAAACTAAAAAAAAATGACTAAATGTTTTTTTTGTGTGACATTTTTCCCAAAATAGCAACCAAAACAAACAAAAAACAGGAGAGTTTTTTTTGTTCTTTATTTGACTTGAATGCAGTTGTTTGGTCTGTCTGGTCTCTGTAAATAAGTGTAAAGATAAGCTTTCATCACCATGTTGTGTTATTATTTTTTTTTTTAGCTTGGTCTTACAAGATTTCCAAGTATTAGTCTTCATCCATCTTCTTGCTGGGATTACCACATATCACTTTTCTTAACAGTCTGTGGTGTTTTAGAGCAAATGACAGACAACAGAATTACTACAGGAGCTGAGGTTTCCTGCAGGTCCTGTATACTGTAGCTATCATGGCCTTTGAGTTGCTTGTTTATGCTATCCTTGCTAGACCTATTGCTACTGTATAAATGGATGACCATGTTTTGGTAAGTTTGCATGTACTGTCATTCTCTCCCGGTTTGGAATAATAGATCATTCATTTGCTCCAAAAGAAAAAGAAAAACACAAAAATGTTTAAGAAATAGAACCCCCTTAAATTAACATTTATGGAGAAAAATATTTGCTTAGATTAGTTCCCTCTGTTTCAGAGTATATCTCCTTATTAGCTGCTTTATTTCTGGAATAGTTTTCCTGAAATACCTTGTTAAGAATCTGCTTCGTAATAAACATATTTGTTTTACTCAAAAGTATCCATTGATGTTTTAAATTCATAAGTAATGTAGTTCTCCTTGTGGAACGCAACTATAGATGGATGCATCACATGGGCAGTATAAGCTGTTATCTTCCAGGATGAGGTATTTTCTTTGGTTGCAGCAAAGACTGTGAGCTCTGTGTTTCACACAATTATGATGCAGGAACAAGAAAGAGAAAAAACTAATTGTCAGGATAAAACGCAGCCAGTTCTGATTCCAGAAAGTTTGCAGCAGCACATTTAGACCCTGCTTGTTTACGGCAGAATTATTCACTCCTTTCTTTTCTTTATTTTTCTAACATAGATTGTGCTTTTCTTTCTTCAAAACTCTGTCTCTATTTCATCCTAAGGGACTTGAAGAGTCTTTGCACATGAAAGCAGGGTTCTCTGCACGTGCACCCTTACATGTATGTCATCTTTTCTCTGGTCTTATCCTGCAGTCCTCCTGGCAGTGAAAGCACCATGATGAAAAGTGCCTCTTGTTTATTTTGTCAACAAAAACAGCAAACTGATCAAACACAATCTGATTTTGTATCCTGTGATTAAACATGTTTTATAGTACATTTGAATGAACAAACTCATCTGAAGTATCAGAAAAAAACCTTTTTAATACATGAAACAATGCTAATAAATAAAGATTAACGAAGTTGTAATTTTAAAGTAAAATCCAACAAAACAGACATAACACTGAAAAAAGTACAGTACCATAGCAGAAATTATCAAAAAAAAAGACAACCCTTGGACATTTATAATTTCTTTTTTTTAGAAACTTCTGGAGGCAAACGGATATTGTATAAAAGCTTCAAACAGTCTACAGATATTTGATTCTGATTACAATTTACAAATTTATTGAAGGATAAATACAAGACTGATTTTATTTATTTATTTATTTTTTTTACTGAGGTTTTTAAATATGTCTCTCTGATTATTTTTCTTCCTTCCCCAAAACAATCGATAACACTAATGAGGATGATGAAAGCAGTCAATCACTTCATGGGAAAGTGGGAAATTATCTACAATTGTAAATCAACCTTTCATGGCATCCTCCACGGCTCTCTGCTGTTGCAGCGAGCTAAAATCAGAAGCATCTCTTCAGGTAAATATGGCTACATCGGGCGTAACGGCGCTGTCTTTCAGCCGACTCTCGTCAGTAAGGAGCAAACTTCTGTCTTTCGGGTTTTTTGATGCAGTTCGCTGAGGAGATCTTTGTGGTGTAGGCGGCAAGAGTAGTGTGAGAGGGTGCTGCAGTGACAGCTACAGTGGGTGTGGGACTGGACAGAGTCAGAAACGGGACGGATTTCATCCCAAGAAGCCCAGAGAGCGGGACAGCACCGTACGGAGTACCCAGCATGTGAGTGGGGGTCAGCGTGCCCATGGTGGCCAGGGTTGGTGCAGGAGAGGTGGTTGGGGAGGTGGGCTGAGTGAAGGCCATGTTGAGGTCGACTGGAGAGGCCATGGAGGCTGCCTGGGCGGTGGATTTGGCCGTCTCCAAACTGGGATAGTATAAAAAGATGTGGAAACAGGACAATGAATTAAAGGATTAAACTCCTGAAGCATGCTGGGGGATTCGATAGAAAATTACTAATGGGAATTTTCAAAATATAAAATGCGGTCTGCAACACTTTGGTAAATCCTGTATATGTGAACAGTTAACAGAGGAAAGTCTCTCTTTGCCTTGGATGTGATTTTGCTTTGGTCTGTTTCATGACAATTTGTTGCAAAACCTAAGAAATCAAGAGAGCCTTCTGAACCCCACATCTCTTAAATATGAAATAAGGTTTTTTTGTAGGTTCAACTGGGATGTTTTTAGCAGTCAGTGCCCTACAAACAGTAGATTGATCTTTTTTTAAATTTAAATAATAACTGCAGTGCTTTGGTCTGAATTTGTCATTATTGTAGATTCTTAGCTTTCCATTTGACTGATTTTCCGATATGCCAATTTCAGCATTCACAACCTGCCCCTAATCAGGCTGTGGAGAATAAAAAAAATTCTTAAATAGTAGCAATGGAAATTTCAACAATCCACATACATAATATGTTACTGGCAATATTTAAACACAAACTACATGCCAGATACCTTTTAAAATAAAAATGCCACCAAAATATAAATGAACATGGACCTCCTAAAGACCTTTAAGGATGCTTATTTCTTTCTAAAGTCTTTTAAATTTGTCTGTGCCTTATTTGCTCAATATGAGTCTCAAGAAAACATCTAATTATGGGTCAGTAATGACAATAAAGATCTTTATTCTTCAAGATGTCTTTAATGCAAGACCCCAGGATAGCTAATGAGTTAGCAAACACTAGTGCCAAGAGTCATGGATCAAAATGATGAGCAAACAGACTGTGACATTGTTAGTGTACTATTGTTATCAAAAATACACAATAAGGTAATGTTTTTAAAGAGCTTACAAGGAGCACAGTGTTAATTTAAGCAGCAGGCCCGTTGCTATAAAACAATAGCCAGTAAATACATCAACACATCTGTGATAAAGATGTTGTTTTACTAACTCTAACAGCAGCTCATTGCTTGTTGTAGACAAAAGGAATGAATCCTCAGACAAAGTCTTTCAGCTAATCCTTCATACTAACCCAGGTTGCTAGAATACTCGCCCCGTGAAGTGCTTCATAAATAAAAAACAACTTTTCACACTGATGTAGTAACGTTTCTATTAAGTATTTATTTTAACCACACTCTCCAAAAAGGGTCTGATGCTGGGGGAGGGTTTATTACTGGTGTTGTCCAATGCAAGTTTTAGAGATGTTTGTTTGATGGTTCTGTGCCCCTTAAATCCAACTAAACTACAAAAAAGCCAGAAGACTGTGACCTTGTTTAATAGTCTCCAGTAAACACTTCAATTTAATAAATAACCAAACCTAAAAAAATAAAGAAAGAAAACTGAAGTGACTAAAAATTATCACCCAAGTAGGAATGCAGGAATTGATGAGACAATAAAATTTTTCTGAAATTTTAGGACTCCAGGAACATAACAAAAAAAGTATTTAAGAGCTAACAAAAGTAGATTTTACATAAAACATGTCTTTAATAAATAGAAATAAGCTTCTGCTATTGGATTTTTAGAGAGGGGTCATTAAAAAGAAAGCTAATTTTAGTAATATTTTTACTTATTTAGTAAGGCTTACAGCGCTGCCAAATATTAAATACAGTATAACATCCACTGCGTACAAATGTGTGGTTTTTTAACACTACAATTTTTTTAAGAGAGAAATGGAGCAAATTCCATCAGCCGTCAGCTTTAGTGTCCAGAAAAAATTACCTTTGTCTCCAAAGATAGGAAAATAATGACTGCTGTTATTTACATGGTGGGCAACGAGGGCTGATTACTACGAACCCAGCCTCAAAACCTCTACCTGTATCTTTTATTCCATAAAATGTCAACACAGCAAGTTTTATTATATTAATGTGCTTTCTTGACAATTGGTTCTGCCCTCTGTTTAAGTTTATTTTTAATTTCTTTGTTGTTCTGTGTCTTTGAAGTTGTTTTCCATCAGTTTTGTATTTCTTGAGTTGCTCTCTGTTGCCCCCTTGTGCCTGTTCCTTTCGCCTTGGCTCCCTTCTAGTTAGTTCTATTCACGCCTGCTCCATATCAGCTCATTAGCCCATCCTTTGTTCTGTTTCCCATATATACACCACCTTTATAGTTCCTCATTGCTGGTTTCTTGTTGTTTATTGCCTCCTCATTTTATGTAATTTTTGTTTTCTGGATACCATAGCAAACAATGCAGTTACAATAACACATAGTTGCATACATTTTATTAATTAAAACACAATTGTGGGAGATAACTGTGTATGAATGGATTGGGGGATAAAGAGAGGAATATTTAAAAACATCTCCTGTGGTCTAATAACATTAAGGGTTAAGTTGATTTGCAATCAGGACAAGCAATATCTTTGGAAGATAAATAGGGAAACATGAAGGCTTGATGAAACCATCCCTGCTATTAAGTGAGTTTTAGCATTAATTGGTAGGGACAATTTGTTTTAAGGGACAATTGCAAACTTCACAAAAACACCACAAATCATGAATAAATAAGAAGAAATACTAGAGCAACATATTTGTACATCAGATGTGTATTTAAAGCCTCACTAGAAATCTTCAAACTTGACACAACCTGTTAATTGAAAAGGAGCTTTAGAAAGAGTCCAATAGAAAACTAGTGTGCAAAGTTGTAAGCAAAGCAGTTTATAATCTGACTCAATCTGTCAGTTAGTTTGGGGCAACATTCCTAGAAACTATTGTAAGGAGCTTATGAAAGGATCTCCAAAACACTGGACCTAAGTAATACAGTGTAGAATCCAATTCTTCCAAAACAGAAAATTTATGTCAAATTCTGAATGTGAAAATCCTCAACTAAATGTGTTTCTAATCATTCTGGTATTTATCAAATAGAAATAAATTTGGTAATCCTAAAATTCCTGAAATAGTAAAAGTAAAAGTAAAAATTTAGCTTTCTTTGTCTTTCATATTTGCACAATATTAACTTTCCTTTAAAGAAAAGATTTCTATTCACAGCTATTTGTATTGGCTAAATATATGCACAAAACATTAAATCATCTTAAGTTGAATTATTCATAAAAAAAATTATACGATGTTGAACTGCAAAGACAATGCTGATGATAACAAAAGCTTTTTTTCTTCTAAATGCTATAGTGAAATTCCCAGCATTAAAAGCCCCACTCTAATAGTCCAAGTTTGACTGTTGACCTTGTCAGACCAACAGATTCCTCTAACAGCAACACATTAGATGGCTTTATGAGGGTCTTACCAGGATGTAATGAGGTACTGGGCCAGGTTAATGCTGACTGGTGTTCCTGTGATGGTGACATGGCGGTCACTTGTTCCATCCAGCTGGCTGCCAATTTTAATCTGAGCCCCTGACACCTGCCGGATCTCGTTGATCTTGGTTCCCTGACGGCCGATGATTGAGCCAATCAGCTGCAAAGGGAAGCGTTGATCAGTTTTCATAGTTGATGCTAATTCAACACTTCATAAATCAATACTGTTCAACACCTCATTTTCTGATTTTATGTCAGTTCTTCAATATCAAAGAGATCTGAGACAAAACATTTTCACCAAGTTGATTCTGTTTATGCAATCAGTCATGACACAACACAATTTGTCTGTAAAACGTTGTATCTAAAAAAGATCTGCTGAAATTTCATTTTTTTTAAAGAATGAAAGAATTTGTATGAGTTTATTTTCTTATACATTTAATTTACTTCTATTTTCGTAAAAAATACTTCTAAGTAAAGCTAATCTTCTGGCTACTTTACCCACATAGAGCTGATTAAGGTTGAGTGTATTTATAAGGTGGAATAAAAGTTTGGGTCTATGTTTAAGCATACTGGTTTATGTTGAAGTCTGCATTTTGTTCGTACACACAAATAAAATACTGTACACAGTAGTTATAACTAAAAACTCTGCACCGTTCTAATGCTATCTATATTAGCCTAATTTAAGTACTGAAAAAACAACAAAAACAATTTCTTCTGCAGTTATCGTTGGTTTTTAGTGACATTTTTAATGGTACTGTAATTCGTTTTAATTACTTTAATGCCTTGGTTTGAACATTTATTTTTTTTTGTCTTTCTGATTACACAATTTCTTCTGGTGCAAAAATTGAATCAGATGTTATGATGTAACACTTACTGAGTATGCTTGTAGCCTTTTTACCAAATTGTTATGCTTGGATAATTGTTTGGATGACTAAATTTACTACTTGAATTTGTTACACTGAACTACTTATTTAGGCTAAAAGCACAAAAACCAATAGAAAATGGATCAAGAGGGCAAAAAGTAGTTTAATTGTCCTTGTTGTAATTTTTGAATGAGTACAGTATCTGCTTATTTTGTAGTAACTTAAACACCGAAATTATCACAAAGTCCGCCAAAAAATTCTGATCATTATTTGACAAGCAGCAGCACAAAAGAAAAAAGAAAGATTGTCTCTGAATAAATCAGAGTAATGCTTACTCTGTCTTTCAGAAATTCAGTTCTGTTTAGCTGACCTGATACAAATTCAAATATTGCAGTTACGTTGCTTCTTTTAGTTGTTTGGTCATTTATCATGAATGTCAAATGCACTTTTCTATCCTGCCAGGGTCCAGCCTAATTGCTCCTGCGTAATAACGGTAAAGGAGACGGGAGGAGGCACATTTGCCTCTCATTAATCTGGGACGCTAAAAGATTATTGATTGCTCAGAGTGGTGACGGCTTCCCAAACAAATCACTTCCCAAACAAACACCAGCTAGATGCATCTCTGCACTAATGGAAAACATAATGGGAAAATGACTCCAATACATAACGCACGTTCCCGTCGGCCTGAACACTCTCTCTGCTGGAAGCAGATGAGACAAGATGAGACATTCTATTGCATCCCCAAAACATTATTACTTTTTCCCTGCTTTAGTTACCCCCGACTGGACCTCTGGCTGCGTAGTGACGATGCATACTTAGCAGCAGATGAGCTAACAGCCACACAAAAACATTGCATGGTGCCAGGGGTTTATGCAGTCAAATATACAGCATTAGCAGCAGACAGTGATGAAATGCTTGTAGTATATGAGTGTGTGGCTTCTGATGCTATTTGACCCTTGACTTTGTCTTGATGTATAAAGCATAAGCTGGTTTCACGTTCCCGTCCTGACAAGTCAGCAGCAACCGTTTCAAAATTTGTCTGAAGGATCCGCTCGGACTGCATGGCTATTATTAGCCCAGCAGTACTTTCAGGTAGGGGGTGGACAGAGAGCGGCCTGGCCTAGAGAGCAGCACTACAGACAATGGACGCCACAGACCATATATAGCCGATAAAGCCTCTTCCTATCTGAGAGCAACAATTTCCATGGGCTATCAATAGCATACAGCTGTCATCAGTCTGCCTACACTGCTGTGTTGTATGACTTCAGACGGTTGACATTTCTGTATGAACCTGAAAAAAAAATCCAAACAGGTGAGACTTCAGATATGATGATTTCATTATAATTGAGGCTACCAGGTGCATCTGATCTACATATGGCCTATAGATTGATGAGTTCCTGCTGAAAGTACACAGGAAGAGGGATGAGGCGACAAAGGGTGCAGCATTTTTCTTCCTGCTAAATCTTCCAACTTCCGCAGAGGCGTAGCAGCACAATGCTGACTGGGTGTAAGCAGCTTCAGAGAGCATCTGTGTGTGGAAGTGTGTGTGCTCATATAAGCCTTCTTTAGGGCTTCAGTGTGCCCCCACAAAGTGGGTTTGTGCAGCCCTAAGAGGGAGGAGGGGTTTACGGTGGGCCTTGGAGGCTCAGTCACGCTCTAAGTCCTCTCTTCTGGAACAATGGCTGGAGCGCACAGCTGTCCCTGTCACATATAGCACTGGACTCCCTCAGTCCTCTGATACAGTGTGTTGTTTGCCATGTGGGGGTTTCTTTGGGAATGGGAGGTGGGAAAGGGGGCCTGTGGGTTACTTCAAATTAATTAAAGCATCAGGATATATCCTACACATTATCCTGAACAAATAACAAATGGTCTATTTCTATTTATGCACGTGCAGAAAAAAATCTGCACGTGCAGTCGATTGTTGTTTTTGGTTGCTTGATCTAAATGCTACTGCTAAAAACTCAGACAAGAGTGTAAATTCATGGCCATAAAAACGAACTGACACAACTTAACCTGGGTCACATTTTGTCACATTTTAACAACAGTCTTCAATAGGATTTTACTTGAGACGCCAACACAAATATGCACACAAACGTGAGTAGAAATGAATTTATACCTCATTTTCAAATCTTTAAACAAATAATTTAAAATGTGAGATTTGGTGTGAGATAGGTTTAGAAGTCTTATTGTTAGTAAATACAGTTCACCTGATATGATTTAATCCTAGTAGCAGTGATTAGGTGAGAGGTTTCTTAGAGAACATTCAGGGAGGACACCACAAAGACCACAAAATACAGCAGACGGATCGGGTATAAAGTTGTGGAAAATTTTAAAGCAGGGGTTTTAAAACAATTTCTCAGGTCTAAAACATCTTCCAGAGCTCTGTTGAATAAATAAAGACTACAGCACTGCTGCAAACCTACAAAAATAGTCATCTACCTTAACTAAAGGCCTATAAACAAAGAGAACATTAATCTAAGAAGGACCAGGATAAAAATACTGTAAGCACTCTGGAGAGGCTGCTGATCAAGTGGGAGAATCTGTCTGAAGAACACATATAAGCCCTACCTCCACAATGGAAGAGTAATGAGTAAAAAACGCTTGGTTTACAGAAAGCCATCTTGTTTTAAGCCAAATGTAAAGGACAGAGCAAACATGTGGAAGAAGGTTCTCTGATTAGATGCTTGCAAAATTCGTTTAAATTTGAAAGCAGAAAAAAAAAATCTGAACCTTACCGTCAGCATAACTTCCCCGCAATAACGTGAGGTAATGGCAGCGTTAGGCTCCAGGCAAATTTTGATTGGTCATAAACAGGAAACCATGGGAGTTTAGGAATCATGGGGGTAAAATATAAGGAACTCTTAGAAGGGAAAACATCCATATTCCACTAATCAATTGAAGAACCAATTGATTATTAAAGAATTAACTGATTAGCCAAATCAAAAGAAGAATTGACACAGCAGCTGGTAGAGATACTGTAAAAAGGGGTTTTAATTTCTGGAAACTAAACAGAAATAAAACAAAAACACCCCAAAATTTAAAATCCTTGTATCACTTTCCTATCTCTTCACAATCATTTACTAATTTGTGTTGGTCAAGCACATAAAATCTCAATAAAATGCTCTGAATTTTGTACCTATAATAATAATAATATAAAAAGAAATATCAGGGGGTATGAATAATTTTGCAAATCAGAAAGGCTTTGGTTATGAGTCAGGTTGGATCACAGATCCTATTATTTCATACACTCTGCAACATCATTCACTGTTCTGAGGAAATGTGCAGAAATATTTATCCTCCGTCTTCATTACACTTTACTTCTTATCGTTTTGGAAATGCAGCTATGCAAAACTAGAGCTGACATTGCTGTCTAAAGCAGCCACACCTAACGCCAGACTGATTATTTCATTGCGATTTCTGCTCTCAGATCAGAGAGTCTGCTCATCAAACCCAGGCGGAGGCTGAGCAAGCAAAGGGGGGATGGATATTTCTCTCTCTGTTTCCTTATTGGCTGTTTTGACAGCAGACAGCTTCTAAGTAGGTCAGGAAACATGAGAGGATTTTACTGATCACTCTTGGGAGTCAGTCTAAGACACTGGCAGTGCCGTCTGAACGATAATGCAGAAAGGATCCATTTCAGCTCAAAAATCCCTTTAACCTTGGTGAAGTCCGAGGTTTGGGTGATGAAGATAATTAGAGTGTTGCCCGCATTGCTTTCATCTCTTTTGAACTCACACTGCACTATCTTCCTTGTTGCATCTCCTCACCTGCTGCAGAGCTGTGTGCATGAGAGATTAGAACTGGATATAGAAATACTGATACGGAAAAATCAAGTGGAGTTTTCTTACATCATTGGGAATAAGTAGCTCCTGAGACGTTTGAGAGTTTGAGTCCATTCCTGACGAAAGAAAATACAAACATTCAATTAGAGAATTTCTATAAACATTTGGGTCCATTAATTCACAAAGCCATATAAAATATCCCTAAAATATTGCAGAAACTATTCCAGTACAAAACTACCCAATAGTCAGAGTTAATCTCCATTTTATTTGTTTTATTTTTAACACAGATCTCAATCCTTTTTCTTTCATTCAACTTTTCTGAATAACAGGGCACATGACAGAGCAAAGGTGTACAATGAAGAGAAATCCTTACTAATAACACATACCAGGCATAATTGTGGAGGCAGGCTGGGCAATGGGACTTAGGCCTTGTTGCATGGACAACTGGTGCAGTTTGGCCAGCTGGGAAACAAAAAGGAGGATCTTGATTTAGAGAGACGCCGAACTACAAACTCATCTGGCTTTATAAAATGTACACATTGGACCGGTATGGTATTCTACCAAAGTGAAAACCCTGAATAAAAAATGTTTTACAGTTTCTACTAAAAATAAATAACATCATCTAATTGGGTCCAATTTAAAAAAGTAAAATCATTTATTTAAGCCATTGCAGCCAAGATTCTATAATATATTAAGTATGAAACAGCTGCCACATTGTCTCCCATCCTGCTGATAATGCTAGTGTAGTGTGACATCAAGTCCTATCAACTCTCTAATCTATGGATGTGTCCTCTGATGCATTCTGAATAGTGCGTATTTATTAGCATGAGGGGTGTGTAAATCCGTGTTTAGCCCTGTCAGGATGGGGAATATTACTTATGTTGGGATGTTCTTAGCTTGGCTTTTTTCATATTTAACCATAAACTAATGATCTCAAAATAGTTTTTTCATGTGTTATGAGAACGTTGTAATAGATGTCTGAAATTTGAATGTATATATATGTATATACATATATATATATGTTACCCTGCTACAGTGTCTGATAGATCACAACTTAACGTTGGGATATTATTCTCCTTTATACTATGTGTGCTTATGCCATTAAAATTATGGCATAAGCACACAGCATAAGTTGTGGGTATACATGTATTATCTATATCTAAGTGCCTTGCGATGACATTTGTTGTGAGTTGGCACTATACAAATAAACTGAATTGAATTGAAAGGATTGTTGTGATAAATAAACTTTACAAATCTAAACCAAATAAGCGCTTAATATCCCCTTGTTTGTCATAGACATAGTGCTTACATCTCAGGAACATTAGTATGATACCCTCAAATTAAATTGGAGGGCCCAATATTACCCCACTATGTGCATCAGTGATTATATAGCTTTCCAAATATTTATTTTCCTGTAAATTAAAAAGAATATTGTGAGAATGCTTCCACAGCTAACCATGGTTTGCAGCAAAGGGGGAAAGAGAGTCAGTACTTCTACGTATTCTATACCCTCCAGATTTCTTCAAAAGTCCCAAGGAAGAAGTTGAAAAGGGATAATCTTATGATATTAATAAAGTAATACTGGGACATTTTTGACATCACAACTTTTAAATCCTCAGTATAACTTTATACCATAACCGGTCCACGCCTAAAGAAATTACAGCTCTCCCAGAAGCAACCGTACCTCTGAATGTGGAATGCCATATTGATTTTGCAAAGTGTAGGCCTGAAAGAGAGCATCCTGCATTAGTGAAATCATAGCAGTAAAAACATCACATGGGCATTAGCAGCTTCCTAAAGAAAGTACATGATAGTCAATACAAGCTGCTACATAACATAAAGCAAAAAGGAAACAATTTACTACATATTCACAAAAATAGGTGGTTTTAGGAAGAATGTAGTGTACAAATACATATTGAGTGATTGATACAGAACAAATAGTTAAGCTTGACCCTTGGAAATATCCTTTCTGTATATAATTAGGAGCTGTTATCATGATAGAGACCAATGGAATTGAGTTCTGTTTCTTGCAGGATTGAAAAGAGAGTATTAAATTTGTATTAAGAACTGTCCTGTCTGCTGTTTTCAGTTATTTTGGATGATCTCTAAAGATCACAACAGACATTTTTATGTTGAGTCTAAATTTTAGTCCAGTATGTGGTTGGAGAAGCGTTTTAGGGCAAGAGGTGCGCTTAACTTGAAAATGAGTGATCATTTTCATATAATGCTTTGCGTTTCTGCTTAAGCGTGAAGTTTACTGCCATCCAAAAATAAGAAAGAGGGATTTTTTTTTCCATACACAATAAATGTCACTTAAATTGTAACCTTAGACGCTGCCCTTAAATATGGAAAAAAGATTTTTTTTAAAATCTTATCAAGACTTATTTTATAAAAGAATTTAGTAGACTGCACTGACATCAGTTGCTAGGATGTGTAATCAACGCAAAGACGAGTCTAGAAAAAAATGCATGTTATTTCCCCCATGTTTTACAGACACAACCCCAATGCTAAAAACTACAATAATCTTTATCATCTGCTTCCATAAATACATATTATAATGAAGGAAAATGTTGTATTTATTGGATTATGTATCAGCTGATACCACATCAGGGGTTTGGACGGAATGAGATTATTGGCTGTTTTTAGGATTACAGATATGATGAATTTATGATGTAACTAAACACCAACAGTTCCATCTCACAAAAGCCTGAAATGCCTCAATGATCACTGCATAATGTTTCTATTTACCATGTCCAGTAATCTGTAAATTCTACAACTCTCACTTTTTAAGAGAATCAAGCTTTTGTTTTAGATTATACTCATTTAATCTGCCTAGATATGATCTGCCATGCATTTTTTAATAATTATAATTTCATTGCTATTTACAAGTGAAGGATGCTGCATTCTTTTAAGATTGAGATAATGATTTAATATGGCTGTAACAGAACTGTAAGAGCACCGAAAATGTTTGGTGTGAGCTATTCGATTCAGCATGCATGTGTATGAAAGCAATTCAAAAATTTTTTTAGCTTTACACATATAGAGCATGAATGTAAGGACCTACAGGGGGGAACTCACTTTAAAAATCAGCACACAAGCGCCAATAGCAAAAAATCCTGACATAAGCTGCTGACCTAAGGCTTGTATTTTATTAAAATATATTACTTAACATTAATATCAATATACAAAAACCCCTAAAATCCTCAGAAAGACTGCCAAGAAAGTCCACAAACAGAATTGTACAAACCAATGACCTTTTTGCCGTGTCTATAAAATATATGTATATGTATATATATATCTATAAAATATAAATTCCTTCATTTTACCATTTTATAAATATTTGCTTTAAAAACAAAACATATCAGTTACAACAAACATGAAGCGTCAGGTCTGTGGTAAACAGTGTAATCATGGACTGTAAAATACATTAAAATAAAAGAAATGTTGATATTAACTTATTTAATATTAACTTAATTATCTAATATCACAAGCAATGCTTTGACATTGTCAGGGTTCCTGTGTGTGTGTCTTTGAGAGCGAGTGATGCATCGCTTCCAGAGAGGATCTTGGAGAACCTGGGTAGTCTACACAGGTGGAGCTCATCAGTCTCAACAGAAAACTGGGCTTTAAAGAGCAGCACAGCCTTGCCTTAGTGCTGGTTTCTTGTTAATGTTTAGTTTCATCCTTGTCTCTTGTTTTCCACGTATTTCTCCCTGAAGCTCTTTGGATTTTTTTCTCATTTTTGCTTCAGTTGTCTGCAATTCCTTTTTAAAATCAGCAAAACTCATCCCCGATTCTCATCTCCGTATTTGGTTCATCAAAGTCTCCACCCAACCTGACAGACATATGTTTAATTAATTTAGGTTTTATATAAAAAATTAATACGGTCTCAATTAAAAAATTTATTATTTGCCTCTCAATTTACACTCTTTTTGCTTCTGTTATAGAAAGAAAGCTATTAGGGGGAAAAAAATGTAGAAAAATTTAGTCTTGAAAAAGTTTATTTTCAGGTTCCTTTAACATTACTTTAAAAGCTTAGTAAGATCGTTGAAAGGTTTTGTGTAAATTATATCAAAACAAAACCCATAGAAGTAAACCAAAGAACATCAGAATAGTTCTCCCAAAAAGAGTGGCTGTTCAAGTGACAGTCAGATAAAGCTGCACTAAATAAAGCCAAGGACAGCAGCTGAATTAAATGGTAGAAGTGAAGCTAAAAAAAAAAAAGTGAATTTACTATGTGTCATCATCTTCGACAATCTAACAATACTGAGGAGAGCTCCTTAGAAACCCATTTGTTCTGCGGGAACAAAACGTTGCTTAATGTTTCAAGAATAAAATAATAATTAAAAACTAGAAAAAGCTGTTTCAGAGAAACAGCAAGTGGGAATGCTTTTGCTGAATGAAAAAACCTGAAATTAACTGCAAAACATATAAAAATGTGATAGCAAGTCATTAGAAACTTCAAACTGCAGAAAACAATTGAATCATCTGAAGATTTTGTAGGGTAGAATCATTTTGGCAGTAAAATGGCAGAAACAGACTCATCTTAAAAGCTGCACAGCCAAACCATACATGATATCAAAAAATGTGTTCAATGTGGACACTAGAAGGGTCAAAATGTAAGGGCCCCCAAGTTTTGGAAAAAAGTTCAAAAGAAATTTTTGAAGGGGGGCCCCCTACTTTCCAGAAACATGTCAGGGTTAGGGAATTTAGCGAAAAAAACCGTTTTAATTTTTGCCAGAAAAGGGGAAGGGGAAAAGAATGGACAAAAATAATATGGTGAAAAATTTTAAAAATTTTCTAAATTTAAGAAAAAAATTAAAAATAAAAAAATTTGAATCTTATTTGGGGGTTTTGAAAAAAAATATATTTTAAAAGGAGGGGGAAAGGTAAAATAAGGAAATGGTTTGAATAAGTAAAAAAATTTTGAAATCCTATGGGGAAAATGTAAAACGTTGGGGAAAACAATTTAAAAATTTTTTAAAAAAATGTTTGGGTTGATCACAAAAAAGAAACCAGTGTCATCCTTTAGAGTTTTAAAAAACTACCCTCCCTTTTTGGAAAGGGAAAACCCATGGAAAACCCGGGGAAAAGGACAGAGAGAAAAGCTTTTTAAAAAGAGAGCTACTCCCAAACTTAAGAGTAAAATTTATAAAAAAAAACAAACCCTTTCCCTTGATAGAGATTTTTTGGTTGATAAAAGCCCCTTTGGGCCCTTTACCCTGAAATTGTTACGAGGTTACAGATGCTTTATTACAGTGAAAATTTGATTTTAAAAAAAGAAATGAAAACGGTGTGTGGTCAACGGGTTTGGTGGGAAATTTTAAAAAAGAAATTTGTTTTTTTGGGGTCTGCTAAAAGGCCAAAAACGGCACTGAATGAGGATGCTGGGGAAGAGGCTTTTATTTGTAGGGAAAAACCTTTAGTCTTTTTTTTAAAGTTATATGGATGTGTTTCAAAAGGGAAGGGCCCTGCCCAGCGTGATATAAATCCTTTCCCTTAATATGAAATCCGGGTTTTCCATTTTTATTGGGTGTTTAAAGAAAATGTTTTAAAAAGCAAAAATTTGGGGAGACTTTTTTTGGGAAATTGCTCGGGGTTTTAGGGTTTGTAAAAAAGGCCCTAGTAAAAAAAAAATTCAAGCTGGTTGGTTTTGGGGGTCAAAATCGGACCCAATTTGCATAAATTAAATGCCAAATTTATAACATAGAGGTTTTATTTTTGTAGGGTCAGGGGTTTTTTAAATTTTTGAAAGCCCGGGAAGGGTTTTTTGTTGAAAACCCCGGGTCGGGCCCCACCAAAGATCTTGAGGGACTTTCCATTTTTAAAATCATTTTTTTCCCCCTGTTATTAGGGAGTAATGAAGTGGGCAGTGGGAGGTTTTTTATTTTGAAAAATTTTGTTTGTGGGGTGTGTTTTAAAAAACCCCCCAAAAGTTCTCATTTTTAAAAAAAAGGGGTTTAAAATTTTTGGGTTATAATGTTGACCCATATGTTTGGGAAAAAAATATAAAAGTTTAATGTAGGGGCTTTTTTTTGAAAGGGTCCCGGGGGTTTTTTTTGGGAAAAATCTATCGGGGTTTGCGTGTAAAGGGGAAAAGGGCCGGGGCCGGGTAGCCCAAATTGTATCCTTTTCCAAAGTTAAATCATGTTGCCCCCCCTTCCTTTTAGTTAAAAATGTGCTTTTTTAAGGGGTGGGGGTTTAAAAATCCCTTTTTGAAGCTGGGTTACCTTGAGATTTTAACAAGCCTTCAGTGAAGAAAAGCCCATGCGCTTCACTTTTGTTCCTTTTTTTCTCGGGTTTTTTTGGAATGGGAATGTCAATTCCGAAAAAAACGATTTTGTTGGAAGAAAAACCGTAAAAGGGTTTCCCCCCCAAAAAACGTTAAGCGAAGCTATCCTTTGTCCCCAAATTTGGGGGTTTAACTTTCATGGATGTAGCTCATTCAAAACCCCTTAAATTGGGAAGGGGGTTTAAAAAGGGTTTTGAGGCCCCGGGCGGGTTTCCTATTAAAATAACATGCAGAAAAGGGTAAGAGAACCCCTCAAAAACAAAACTTTCCCTCCGAAAAAAACGAGTTTGACCAAAAAGTAAAAGGTTTTAAAAAAATCTTTAAACTGTTGGGTCAGAACCTTTGGGTTTCGACTGTCCCAAACTTTCATGTTTTTACAAAAAATATTTGGCCAGGTGCGATGAAAAAATGTGCTTTTTTCGGAGTTTGAGGATTTTTCTCAAAAAATTCAGCGTTTTCCCAAATCCCCGAACAAGTCCGCAAAAACGCTAAACCCAAATAAATGATTTGAAAAAAATTTTCCTTAAAGGGTTGATGAAAGGGGACTGAAGATTTGTATAACCAAAAAGGTTTCATTTTTAGAAAATTCAAATTTTAAATAAATGGGAGTGATACAAAATATTTTTCCCCGTTTTGGATTTTGTTCTTTTGTTTTTGTAAAAATCTTTCTTGGGGATTTAAATTGGGGAGTGGGGGGACTTTTTTTAAAGGGGCGGGCCCCCCAAAGGGCAAAAAAAGTAAAGGGGCCCCCAAAAATTTGGGGGTTTAAATTTTTCCTAAACCCTGAAAAAAAACCCCTTGGGTTTTATTATAATTTTTTAAAATTGAGTTAAAAATAGGACTGAAAAATTTTTTTCGGAAAAACCAGAACCGCTCAAAGCGGGGCCCCCACTCTACATTTGAAAAATTCCCCCATAGATTTTCCCCATTAAAATCTAAAAAATTTAAAAATTTTTTTTAAATTTTTTGAAGCTTAACTGAACAAAACTGAAAAAAGTTAGCAAAAGCTGAGTTAAAACAGAAAAAACCCCAAAAAGGGATAGGGAAAAACTTTTTAAAAATTTGAATGGTTTTTCTAGCTAAAAGGTTGCGGGAAGTATTTAAAGGTCAAAGAGATTAAAGCTTTAGCTGAAGTTTTGCTGAAATTAAAAATTCTACATGAAAAACGGGGACAAAAAATCGAAAAAAAAGTTGAATACGGGGAAAACAACAAAAATATCTTTAAAAAAAAAGACATAGCAAAATTCTCCTAAACGAGTGACGTTTTGATCCCAAAAATTTGTTGAAATCGGTGGAAAAAGGGGAAAAGTTAGAGTCGAAAAATTTTAAGTAAAAAAACCAAATAAAAGGGGGGTGCAAAAAATTCCCCCTTAAAAAAGCAAAACCCCAAATTTTTTAATAAAAAGAGAGAATTTTAAAAAAAAAACCCTAAAAAAAGCGGGTTTCGGAGAAAAAATCAAAGTGGGAAATGTTTTTCCCTGAATGAAAACGCTAAAATTCCCTAAGCCCCCCATATAAAATTGTTTTAGGAATTCACAAAATTTTCAAACGGGCAGAAAAAAATTTTTAAATTCTTTCTGAAGATTTTTTGGTGGGGTAAATTTTTTTGGCAGTAAAATGGCAGAAAAAACCCCTTTTAAAAAGCTGCACACCCAAAACCCAAATACATGATATAAAAAAAATTTTCTTGAATTTTGGGCATTAGAGGGGTTTTTTTAATAAATGTCCCCCCAAATTTTTCTAGAAAAATGTATAAAAAATTTTAAAGGGGGGTGAAACCTACTTTCCAGAAAAATTGTCAGGGGGCGTGTTATCAAATTAAAGCAGCAAAAGAAAATAAATTTTCCTGTAAAAAAAGAGAGAATGAAACCCCAAAAAGTTCACAACATAGGTGAAAATTATGAAATTTAGTGAAGTAGAAAAAAAATTACAAAGAAAAACTTTAATCTTATCGGGTTTGAAGAAAAAATTTAGTAGTTTAAAGGGGGGGGGAAGTAAAATGTTGGGGCCCAAGGGTTATTGAATAAGTTTTAACATTTTAAAAATCTATGTGGAAATGCCCAAGATTGGCAAAAAAAATTGGAAAATTATTTAAAATGTGTCGGTTGTTTAGCATAAAGAAAAAACATTCATCAAAATTTTAAAACCCTACAAACCTAATTTTTCCCCCAAGGGGACTGACCCATAAGAACCAAAAACAAGAAGAGGAAACCTTATAGAAAGAAAAGCTAATCCCTCCACTTAAACCTTTTTAAAAAAAAATTTTGGGGGGGGAACCGGGCCTTTACACCCCTTTGTGGGGGTTTAAAAGGGGGCCCCACTTTGGGGCCCGGGGTCTTTAACTTAAGGGCATTATTTTAAAAAAAAAGGAAATAAAACCCTTAAAAAGAAACCCCTTTTAAAAGAAAAAAGGCCCCATTTTCCAAAAACGGGCATTAATTAAAAAATTAAAAATTTTAAATTTTAAATACAACTACTATGGCCAAAAATTTGAGGGGGTAAAAAAAAAATTTTTTGGGGTTTAAACAAATTTATTTAAAAATTAAAAAAAATAATTTTAAAATTATGCCACAAAAAAAAAAAAACCATTAATACCCAAATTTAAATTTTGGTTTTATGATTAAAGGTTTAAAGATGCTGTTTTAACAAATGGGGATTTTATTGGGGAATATTTGTTTTTATGGGGTTTTTGTTTTAAACCCGGGTTAGGTTCTAATAAAAACCCAAAACCCCCAAATTTTTGGGTTTTTAATGGAAAATTTGAAAAATTTTTAAAACGAGTTTATAAAAATTTTTTATTTTGTTGGGTTTGGGGGTCTTATTTTAAAGTTAGGGGGGTTGTGGGGGTTTGAAAAAGGGGTTTTTATACCACCCCCAAGTTCTTTGATTTTCCAAATGGAAAATTTACCTTTTTTATTTTGGGAGAAAAAAAAAATTGGGAAATTTGGGAGGTTTTTTTTAAAATTTTCCCAGGAGTTTTTGAAAAAAAACCCCTTGGGGCCCTTAAAAAGATTTTAATTTTTTAAAAAGTGGGTTTTGGTTTTGGGTTTTAATTTTTCCCAAAAATTAAAAAATTTATTTTAAATTTTTTAAAAGGGTTTTATTTTTAAGGGTTGGAGTCTTTTTTTGAAAAAGTCCAAAAAAATTTTTTAGGGGGGTTTGGGTTTTTAAGGGGGGGAAAAGGGTATTTTTATTTATTTTAAGGGGTTTAAAAAAAAATTGGTTTTTTTATTTGATGTTTTTTTTGGGGTTGTTTTAAAAGTGGGGGGGTTTTTATAATTCGTGAAATTTTTTGAAAGAAGGTTTGTGGGGGAAAGAGGTTTTTTAATGGTTTTTTTTGGGTTTTTTTTAGGTTTTTTAAATTTTTGGAAAATGGAGTTTAAAATATTTTTGAAGAAAACGGTTAAAATTTTTTCCAAAAATTTTTCTTTCCTTTGCGACACCTTCCTTTGGGCCCAATTTAACTTTCAGGAGTTCATTCACATTTAAAGGGGAAAAAATTTAAAAATTTTTTTAAATAAATCCTCTTCTTTTAAAATTTAACAAGGGTAAGCAAAGTCTAAAAAGCAAAATTTTTCCCTCCACAAACACAGTGACCCAAAACCCGTAAAAGGGATTAAAAAACCCTTTTTCCCCCGTGACTCAGAAACCCCTTTGGGACTAAAACTGGTGAAACCCTTTTCATATTTCTAAAATTTTTGGGGTTAAAGGGGGGTTTAAACGATGAAAAAAAATTTGTAAAATTTGTCAAAATTTAAATTTTGGGGTTCGGCCAGATTTTTTAAACCCCCCTCCAAATTTTTCCCTAGAAAACCATAAAAGATTTTCGACACACTTTTTTAAATGTGAGTGCTAGAAGGTTTTGGGGAACAATTTCCCCAAAAAGGCTCATTTTGCTATTTTAAATTGGTTTTCCCGAAGGGGACGATCCAAAAAGTTGTTTTTTTTTATTTTCATTTTCGGATTTTCTTTTGGTTTCTTTTGGGGGAAGTGTGGACTTTTTGTGGTTGGGCCAAACGGGCGGAAAAACCGAAAATGCCACCCAAATGGGGGTTACTTTTCCCTGAACCCTAAAAAATCCCTACGTTTTGATGTAAAATTTATCTAGATAGAGTAAAAAATGAGCGAGTGAGTTGAAGCTGTTCGGCATGAGTGAAATGTTTGAAAACACTAGAGTGGCACACTCTAGCAGCTGAACATTCCGTCCATAGACTTCCATTATAAATCTGAAAATCTTTAAATTTTCTTTTAAAGTTTGAAGCTTCACTGAAGCAAAACTGTAAAAGTTAGCAGAAAGCTGAGTTAAACAGTAATAGCAGAAAGATACGGAAACATTTTAAAAGTTGAATGGTGTTTCTAGCTGAAAGTAGGCTGAAGTAGTTAAAGGTCAAAGATGATGAAGGTTTAGCTGAATTTTGCTGAAATCTAAGAATTCTACATGCATTTCAATGGGACAAAAAAATGCAGAAAAAGCTGAATATCGCGAAAACTACAAAAAATATCTTTACCAAAAGACATAGCAGAATTCTCCTGAACAAGCTGAACGTTTTGATACCAAAATTGTTGAAATCAGTTGAAAACTGCGGGACTAGTTAGAGTCAGAAAAATTAAAAGTGAAAAACAATAAGTGGGAATGCATAAGCATTCCCACTTGATTAGTTCTCCAAGATTAACTGAGCTTCCATATATACACCAACCTTTATTTTCTCTCTCAAATCTCCGACCAACGGTTTTCAGTTCAGAAATAGGAAGGTTGGAAAACATTTTATCCAAATGGTGTTGCCATAGTGCTTTGTTACACTGTTGGAGCTACAAAACAGTTGTAATGGAAAGCATTAACTCATTTCGTCTAAGAATAAAGTGAATCTCTGAATATATAAATAGACTGATCTCATGTTAATATCACACAATTAATTTACACAGTTAAATGTATTATTGCATCAATGTAAAAAGAGACTGCAATTTCTAAAAGACTTTTGTCAGTAATCTTTTGTAACTTTTGACACTTTTACTATTTAACCTTGTTTTCATAGTTGTGTGATTTTTACTTTTATTTTACATTTAATGCTTTTTAACTGTGCAACCATCAGTAAAGAAAAATACTATCCTCAGTTTTCTTTGATTCTTACTTTGTATTAACTTTCATAGATTAATTCTTAGGGTTGCATTACAGTGACATTACATTTTAAGCTCAATCAATGAAAAACTGTAGTTTTTCACCCTCTTTAGAATGTTGTTCCTAGGAATGCACACATCTCCTAATAAAATGTGAATCAGAAATGTGAATCAGAGTATCAGAAAATAATAATTGTAGCCTTAATATTAAGAAACACCCCAACAGCTGAAAAGTCAAAGGTGGTTCTATGGATCCTTCTATCCATCTAAATAATTAAGGGGGTGTCTTTATATCCCTCCCTCATTACAGTTATGGCCTACCAGACTGCACTTAGCTTAACTCAATTTTGTCTGACGCCAGCAGTCTGGCTTCTATTACCAGTCCATTCTATATGGTCATAAATGGGAAAGAAGAGCTCATCCTTGCACTGAATTTGGGCATCAGAACTGTGTCTAAATCTGGAAGAATGAAACTGTATAAATTGATGAAATAATGTTGAATTTACAAAACATAACATATGTTTTGAATGTTCTGAATGTTTGTATCCTCAGTTAGTGGCTGCCCTTTATTATGATATTATAGCACTACCTTTTTTTGCTGTGAGGGGATGAAAATTTCTAAAGCCGAAATGTTTGTGGCATAGAGCTTGGCAGGACAAAAAAAGAAACAGAGGATCTGTGGTAGCGGTGTGCGGCGGCATCGAGTTTCAGGACTGCTTATAGCTCTTATGAAAGGCAAGAACAATAGCTACAGCTTTACACTCAGCTGTTGGGTTTTATGCCTAATACCACATGTTGGACCGTGTTCCTGTGCACCTACAGCACAAGTTGTGCTCTCAATCATCGCTCAGATCCTTACAGAGCTAACACTCATTCCTCTGCTCCACAGGGGAGTTTTAAGGCTAGTATTTGAAAATAGCTGACTTCTAAGGAGACCAGTTTATTCAGGAAACTTTAAGAAGAATATTACATGTTACACACGCCGCACATCAGGGATCAGTCCACATACCTGCTGGAGGTCCAGACCACCCTGGGTGACTGAATACAGAGGGTGGGGGGCAAATTCTGATGCGTCAAAAACCTAAAAAGGCACAGAAACAAATGAGAGAGCTACAAAGACATTTTATTACACTGCAAAAAGTATTCACTTGAAGCGTTTTACATTATGTCACATTGTAAAATGAAGCTTTATAATAATTGGAATGCTTTCTTCCTGACACCTTTCTTTAAAGGCCAACATTGTTGAGGGCATTGCTGATTCTTGTCTTGCCACATTCTTGCACCTGAGCTGCGGATTCTGCAGCTCCTCCACTTTCCTCTTTGTTGTTTGTTCTTCCATTTTGTTCATCTATAGTCCTTAAAAAACCTGTGAGGCCTTTACATACAGCTGTAATTATACTAATTAGTTAATTTTACAAATAAGGCAACTAGAGTGGTCTAGGGGTATAAGGGCAAAGTGGGATTAACATTCAAATAATATAACAATATAATCTTTTTTTTTACTCATTTAAACCTTTCCACAGTTCTTCGCAGTTATGAATTGCTTTGCTTTGATCTTCCACGTTAAATCCCAATATAATACATTAGGATTTGAGCATTTAACCTGACAAGATGCAAAAGAAATCAGCAAACAGAAAAAAAAACAAAGACAGAGGCAGACCAAAAATACAACGCTTATGCATTATGTAAATATTAGCTCAGAGAGCGAATAAGTGGAAGAGAATCTGTGAGAAATAGTTGGAAATGTGAATAATGAATAGAAGCCTTAAATATTTAGTTTACTCTAGGCTGTTGCAACATATCAAATTTGGTGTGCGATGGCCTGCATTTCTGACACTTTCACACACATAACAGGCTTATAGGCTATGACTCATTCCAGAGACACTTCCCCAGCCTATTTCATTTCCCTCCTTTATGCATCCTTATCATGGTGCAGCCTTCATTAAAGCCTCCTCTCGGTGGCCGACGTAGTGCCCCGGGTTTAATTTTATTGCCTATTATGAGGAATATCAAAAACACAGAGCCATTCTGTCAATTGACTTGAGTCTGAAGCAGCACAAACTGTGTCAGGACTGCTGACAGCTATTCAAAGTATCTGGCTACTGCTGTAGCCAGAGGAGACGGCAGGCCTCCAGACTCACTTGCTAATCTTGTGACTCGCTCCATGGGAGGAGGGTGGGCAGGGGATATCTGCACCTTTTCAAACAGCAGCATCTTTAGAGCTTCAACATTCAAAAAATTTATGCTACCACCCACTAGCGACCTGTGATAGGATTGTTGTCTTCAACAGGTGTACTTAAAGAATCAGATGAAAAGGAATAATGTTATGATTCTATAGGAAGGCTAAGGGGAAACTAGAAATATTTTACATGCTCTGTAATGACACATGTTTCCATCCAAAGACAAGATAAAAATACAAAGCCCTAACCCTTTATTAATATCATTGGCTCACCTCTAACCTTTTTATGTTCTCCTTTTTATGCTCTGTTTTACTGCCAGGAAATAATTACTTTCAGAGCAGTTCTAACCCAAATAAACCGCAAAAACATCTAACACAAGACTCAAAGTACTGTTTTTGTATTTTTTTTTATTAATTCTTTCATTAATTAATTCAAATCTAAAACACAGATTGGCATTGTTTCCTTAGTCATTAGGAAGTCTAATCCAAAGGGGAAAAAAAGATGCCACAACTTTGACAGGGCCTACAATATATCATGCAGAATCAACCTTTGAGCTTTTAAATGTTATACAGCTTTTCCTTAATTGGAATTAAGCCCAAACACTATTTTACTGGATTCATGCATGAGTAATCATGAGTTCTGCTCTCTGAGTAGTAGGGTCTCTCTGACTTGGAAATATTATCGACCATCAATGTCAAACATAGGAAAGCATGTACCCGCCCCAAAAGCAACAACCTTAACCTCCCAGTGCCTGGCAAGTAAACAAACGTCTACTTTCCCATCAGTGAGCGATGGTTTATGGCAGAGCACCATTATTTCTCCTCAAAAAGTTAAAATAAGGGGACTCTTTTAGCACTCCATCTGCACAGTGACAGCAACAGTTGTTGTTGTAGCTAATGTTGTGTGAAAGTGTGTTTTTGACTCCCCAGGATGCAGACTTTGTTTAGCCCTACAGGAACCAAATCGCCTCAAGCGGCATGATATGATGATGTCATTAAATAGGCAACACCTACATGGGAAGAGGCGGCATCCCAATGAAGGTGCTTACTTCCTGGTTGCAAGAAAGGACATATTTCATAAAAAAATGAATACTCTGTCAATTAATACTTCATTATCTATATTCCTATAGTAAACTTTGAGAGACTTTAAAAAAAGCACAATATACAGAGAGTAGAAATACAAATTGTAGAACTTTGGTATCCATGCCATATGCAATATCAATGCTATATAGTATTGGATTTTTATTTTTTTTTTAAAGGGGCAGTCAAGAATATGACCTGGTTAATAAATTAGAATATGCTGACTACAGCCCTTCTATTTTTAAGAAAGAAGTCTCATAATTTTTTCCAGTGATTTAATCTATGGCCAAAAACCTCCAACAGCTGTTTTAAAATAGGCTGATTTTACATCAAACAGATTTATTAAAGCCAGTTTTAATTGGGACTGACTTTCTGTGAACCACAGTCTGAACTCACGTTATGTTATTGTGAGCATCTGATCAGATGTTCACAGCCAGTTAACATTCTATTGCATACCTGGTTTCCGGCAATGAGCAGAGCAGCTGGTGATAGGCTCGGTCGATAGGGAATAGTGGCACCTTTTGGTGGAGACTAAGGAGTAAAAGCAAGATATCAGAGGCTGAAATCTTTATATATATGTTTGTGTAACAATGGCTATTGACACATGCATTGAATTTTATCGGAATATAAAGGAAGCTGAATTTATTTTACCGCTTCATGCTGCATCAATCATAGAAATGCATTTGTGCTAAAAACTGAACTGTCTTTACAGCTGTTCAACAAGCAGCCTATGTCACAGCCTAAAGAAGGTAAACCATAATAGTTAATTGAAAGGCTGATTCATTACAAACTGATACTGAGCCATGTGATCTGATGGTGTTGATCTAACATGTTTTCTCAATTCTAAAGTCAGAGCAATAATTACCTAATGTAGGATATATTAGAGCACTTCTTGCTTCCCTCTTGATGAGCTATAAAAAGATGACTAATTATCTACAGGACTCAGCACTTACCCTACCTGATAGAGATACTACTACATTTATTGACCATAGTAGTGCTGTGGTTCATTTGTCAGCATACTGACCTGAGCTAAATTCCATAGAGAAACTATGTAGTATTGTCAAGAGGCTCTTAAGTGCCCTTTTAAAGCAATGCTGTTTCTCTTACCATCTCAAGGGATGCTGTACAGTACTGTATATATACTTTTCTATAGTATATATACTTTTTTATAGGTTGACTTCTCTCTCATTAGTCGTATGTGTTATTATTGTCTTGCGAATTAACTTTGGGGTTTTTATTTGTTGCATTTCACAATAATCAAAATTAATATAAATAAACTTTTCTAGAAAATGACTCTAATCTAAGTTAAGTCACCGGTGTTAATGTACAATGCTACTGTTAAGAACCAAGGTATTAGAAAGAAATGCAAAAACATGCTGGAGGCATTTGCATTTATACTGATCCTTACTATTGCGCTTATTTTATTTTATTTTTACAATTTTAGGGATTTACTGACAAAACACAGCAATAAATGTAATATGTGGATAAAAGTTGATTTTTATTATGGGTCATGCAAAATTAAACTCTGCAGAGGCGTCGATTTTGGCTTAGACTAAACATCCAATGACATGCAGACATTTCAAGATAAAATTATTTAAATACTGATAAAAGAAGGAGATTACAAAGCATACATGAGGTTGTGCTTCTTATAAGGCCTCTGTGGTGTTGATGATGCAGATTTTAGTTGGAAATGTGGAGCAGTCACAAAAAGTGCTTTGTATAACTTTGCATAATTTAAATGTAGAGAGCCAAAAGCAAGATGCCCCTGGAACAGAATTCTAATGAAAGTTACAAGCCTTTGAAGAAAACTGGTTCAAACTAGCAATTAGTCAGTCAGGTCCAGCTGCAGTGCTAAGACAAAAAGAGGCTTTTGCCTCCATTAACACACAGGGAGAAAACAGAGCTTGGGGTTGTTTTTCCTTTTATCTGCCCTGTAGATTTTACAAGAGAGCTGTTGTCTAAAGGTATACAGAATTTGCTGCAGGCCACTTTGTTTCCTATGAGCAGACCGCTGCCGTTTAGGAGCAGAGCATTAAACTCAGAGCCAGACATTCCCCTCCATGTCCAAAAAAAGGAGATATTTGCTCCTTTGCTATTGTGTGACAACCATAAATAAGGAGTGTCACTGTAGCTGTTCCAACTTTAATGCAGCACACTCTTAGGATTTATAACATAAAAAGGAGGTCTTGCTACCAGTTAAAATATGTGAACAATTGCTGCAGTTGGATAAGTAGCTATAAGGGGTAACTTCAAAACTGCATGTCCACAGCAGCAGTTACCCTCCCACTGCTGCTGCAGGAAGCTGTGCTAAGTATGAGTAAAGAGAAGAAGAGTGTGCCTCCTACCTCCAGGATTACTGTGCAGATGAGCTTGACACACTGGATTACAGAGTCCTGATTCCCCGATATCGTAACACCTCGCTCAGTAGAGTTTGGCAGCAAATCCCCCGCCACCTGAATCTGAGCTCCTGTGTTCTGCAAATGACACAGGGTATAAAAAGATTAGCCTGATTGAGGAGATAAGGCCATTTGTGATGACTCTGCCATGACTTTCCTCTTTGCTTTGACTGGATTTGGGGAAGGAGACCAAAAGCATCGTCACTGTATCACAATGAAAAAGTCATCAATGTTTAAGAGATGTTTAGTCATATACCCAACTTATGGTTCAAAAATTTAATGATTTAAATGAATATATATATAAAGTTAAAACACATTTGCTTAAACACTCAAAACACATGAGTAACTATAACATTAAATAAATTCAATTTTACATCCTTTTATTGCAATATATTTAATTCATAAATCATTTGACCAGTGGAGTGCCATATCAATGTTAATTTATTGTATAGCACTTCCAAACAGCACTAGAGGGCATGGGGGACATTTTTATCTGTGTTCACTGAAGATAATGTAATTAAAACTAAAAATACTTTGCTTTGAACTTACCAATAAACCAAAAATTTTAGGAAAGATCAAGTGAATTTCATTTAAGCACAGAAAAGGGGCATTATTAGTAATGACATCACTTAAGTTTTTATATAATTTGTAGAAAACACAAGGCAAAAGTAACCCAGCTGCAGCCTAAGATTTTTTTCCCCCACTGCTTTTTTGTGAGACTTGGAGGAGATGTAATCATCTTTAAAATGACTAGCTGGGTATTCTAGCTGGTTAGACGTTACTGTACAGTAGCTCAATATGAAAAAACCGACTCAATATTTAGACTTAATCTTTAAGCTCAGTGTCGACATAAATAAGTATTGTTAAGAACTGCATTAGGTGCACTGAACTGCATTGGAGGAGATAAGGAGCTGATAAAGCTCCCAATGTGATATGGATGCAACCCTCAACAATGTAGTCAACAAAAACATTTCAAAAATTATACTGGATACTAATTTAGAAAGACACATACAATGACCCAAGGATGACTCCTGTGAGAAAAAGCTCTGGGAACCAAAAGGAAACAAGGGGAGATAACTTTGGCTTTCAGACACTGATTTCTGAAAGCCTTCACAAATAGAAATAATTGAAAATAGTCCCGCAGTCATTGGGCAAGAGGTTTGGATACACCCTGGCAGGGATGGGAATCGAAAACCGGTTCCTGTTCAGAACCGGTTCCGTGTGTTCCAATTCCATGGTACCGCTTAACGATTCTCTTAACGGTTCCAGGCAGCACCAGAGCCTAGTGCCGGGAAGCACATCTTACGTCACGTTTTTTACGCAAGTTACGCAGACGGCATTTAGAAAGCAAGTACGACGTGACCAGGCGTAAGTAGAGTTGGGAATTGATAAGATTTTCATGATTTTGATTCCCTTATCGATTATGTGAAACAATTCGATTCCTTATCGATTCTCTTATTGATTCTGTGAAACGATTCGATTCCTTTTAATTCTCCCATCAATTCAGCTCAGAGGCTGGCAGCTCCCGGTCACTGCCTTCTGTTTTTGCCAAGGCAGGCAGACATAGAATGTCCCAGGTCACTGCATGAAAAGAAGGATTTTCGTCAATATGCGGCACTGTAGATTGTCGTGGAACTTCAGGTTAGCGGCAGTTTACGACAATTTGCAGGCTTCGCCGAAAACTCCCATAAATTGTCAGAAATTGACGTGGACTTTGTTAGGCAGTGTTCCCCCCATGCCTCCCCCCCATGGAATTCTAGGGGAGGCTTTAACATGTAAATGAACATGCTGTGAGCTATTCAAATGCAAATCAGGGTTGCAGGGGGGGTTTTACTCCAAGTGACATTTTTCTAAAAGGTAAGAAATCTCTGATACAAAGAGATCAGGCTCAGTATAGCCTCTTACATTTTAGCTTGAATTGATTTATTTAATTAAAGTATAGAGACCAAAACAGATCTTTAGCTGACAGAGCAATACATTTAGAGCAGTAATTATAAAAAAAAAAAAAAATTGCATTTAAGATAAAAAATAAAACGTTGTCTGTCAATATGCTCAATTCACAATAACTTAAGTGGAAAAGTTTCAAGAAATGAGTCTGAGATGATTCACTTTATAACATGGCGCATTATCCTGTTGGAAGTAGCCATCAGAAGATTGGTACACTGTGGTCATAAGGTCCGGCCAGGTCAAGATCCGCAATTGCAATCGCACCAAACAGGAAAAAGAACATCGACAAATTCCGGTTCGTCAAATTAAAATATAGCAGCAACAGATCGGTGACTAGAAATTATAGCACAATTCTTATATATAAAAAAAAAAAACTAACACCGTTTATTTAAATGATTGGATCCAAACTATTGGTTATTCACCAACGAGGAAGCAGATTTCTCATCTCCATAAAAATATTTATTTTATACCGAGGGACTTAAACTTTAATCAAATCCATTCAAAAGAAACTTCTTATTACAGGAATGAAAAGAGATGTTTGGGAGAAGAGAACAAGTTCATTCAAAAAAAGCAGTTTTGATTTATCCTTATCCCCGTTACAAAAATCTACAAAAATATAAATATATATTTGGGCAGAAACTGAACATATGCTGGATGATGGTGGGATTTTTTTAATATGTCATATTAAATTAAGTGCTCACAGGGTTCATACAGGAATGAGTGACTCTAATTTAATGCTATTTGAAATGATTTTAATGCCATCAACAAGAACCATGTACACAAGTTATTAGTGTACATGAAATATGAAGGAGCTGCAAGCACAGTTCCATGACTCCTGTATGTATGTAAACACACACACACACACACATATATACGTATATATATATCCTCTAGCTTTTTCTCCGCCTGGAGCGATATAATATATCTGACGAAATTGTTTTTATAAGCATTTTTTATTAAAGAATTATAAATACTTCGATAAACATATTTAAATAATTTTAGTGCCAATTAAGACCTTGATTTAAAAAAAATGAATGATTTTTTAATTATTTTTATTGATCCGCGGAAACCCTGGTTCATCTCGCGCATGCGCTCTACGATCTCCAAGAAACTCAGAGCGGCGCGGTGAGCAGCCATAGTGGAGGATGTATGCTTTGCTTTGTGCAGGCGGTCTGGAGCGTCTGGATTTCGGGGTAAAACTCCTCTTGGACGCGATGGCGACTCTGCATCGAACAAGACGAACTCAAAGAAGAGATGCTAGCGGTAAATATATGTTCGATTACTGCCTGCTAGGCTAAAAGCAGCCTAGCCTAAGCTACCGCTAATAGTAGCCTAGCCTAAGCTACCGCTAATAGTAGCCTTGCAAGAACAAGCTTTATTAAAGTGTATTTTTTGTGATTCACAGGAAGCAGTACGCCGTCTTCACAACTCGGAGACTAATTGCAGGCGCTATGAACCGGAGCAAGGGTAAGATTTAAAGAATATGCTTTCATTCTGCGGTAAAAGGCAATGGATACGGATAGATACCGACATACATTTTGTTTTCACAGACTACTGTCGCCTCACAATGAGGCGGTGACCTCCTATTTGCTCGGAGCCATATCAGCAAGTCCAGATTTGCACGATGTTGATAAAGACGACATTGTGTGTAAGTGACTTGTTTTAATGTTTTCTCCTTCCTTGTTACTGTGACTTGCGTTTGATTTTTTATTTATACCACTCTCATTTAATTTTTTCCAGCTGCCTGTAAGACGTATTTTCAGACGGTACGCAGGAGCTTCAGATATACGCAGCCAGCCAACACGCTGTGTGCGGAGGCAATCTGCTTGGAGTCGGGCCAGAAGAAAGAAGGTAAGACTTTATTTGGTGACTATTTTTCAGGTGCATTAATAGATGTGTTGTGTCCATACGCAGTGCGCTGATTCATTGTTTTTTTTTTTCAGCTGCTGAAAGCGAGGCAGAGTGTGCTAGCAGATGAGGAAGTGGAACTCCGGATTTGTACGGTCGCCGCCATTTCGTAGGCCGGATCTCACTGAACTATGTGTTAAGCTGCAGTCCCGGTTAGAAGCGATGCCGAAGTACAGAGCCATGCACAGTAGGCGTCTGCACATCGGACCTGCCTCGGAGGGAATGCTGCCAGTTACCTCCAACCCCGAGGAAGCAAACGGACCGTTCACAGACTTTTAGTTTTTAGAAACGCATGTGTTTGGATACGCGTTGTATATAGTTGTGTGTGTTTTAATAAAGCTCTTTCTTTGCATAAACAGCTTCCTGGCAAATGTTCATTTCCTGTATAAATTCATTCATGTCCTTGATGGTAGCATAATAATTGTGTAGTAGTGTAGGATAACATAAATACACAGCATATGAATGAATAAATATATGAATGAATAAATATATGAATGAATAAATATATATATATATATATGTGAATAAATATATATATGTAAATTTATATGTAAATATATATATATGCCAACCAATCACGAGCGACTTTACTTGTTTAAAAAGAAGTGGTTCCGTCCAATACTCAGTAAGAAAATTAAAGCCTGGCGTGGCCACGTTTGGTTTTGCTGCCAATCACGAGCGATTTCATTTGTCTGAGAATAGTGGTTTCAGCCAATACTGAGAAGGCTATTCAAGCCAGACCTGGCCAGCCGTGCGGGTTTGCTGCATTCATATGCTAATTAGGGCCATTAGTACAGCTGATCGCTCTCCACATACGTCAGAGTCCGTTTCCGACAATTTGTGGTACGACAAACGCCGACAAGCACGGGTTGCAAATGGTCGGAAACTGACGAAAATCAGGCAGATCTGCGGGAGTTTACGGGGGTTTACGGGGACGAAAATCTCACTTTTCATGCAGTGGGTGAAGGTAGACGAATGTCACCGCGCACTTACCAAGTTCATTGTTTCAAAGAATTGATAAGAGAATCATGAGAGAATCTCTAACTAGTAATTCACCATCTCCCCTGTATTTACAATCCCACTTCTATAAAGTTTTGCCATGTTAAGTATTCCCACTCCTAATCTAGGGAAAATCCTGATCCCACGACAGTCATGCTGAGGAAAGAGATATCTTCATACATGGGCTGCATGCTCTACCTCTAAGCCACCACCTCACTCTCGTAAAGCTTTTATAATAATGAAACATGATCTAGACAACCATGGGAAACCTGTTGACTTGAAGGGAGTCTCTAAGACATCCAATCACCTGACAAGTAAAGCAAATGACTGTTCTCTCAGTGCTGTATTAAAGCATATGTTACTGCATGCTGCCCCCTTTTTCCTGTTCCTCTGTGCAGGTTCTGGGGCTACATCCAAGCATTTACACTATGCCACTGATACCAACACCTTCCAATATAGTTTTGTCCAAACCTGCTAATAATTGCAGTGTTGTAGGCCAACAGTGCTTATATTCACTAGTAACAGGTTAAGGGGGGACATATCATGAACAGGTCCCCAATCAAAAACAGGTCAAAGCAGAGATACACAATAGTGAGAATTGATTGTAGTAGTAGGCTGAAGCATCTATAGAGCACCTATGCATCCACAGGTGCAGAATGCAAACTAGATGCAGAGAGGCACTGATAGAGATTCAAAGCCAGCACCTTCATGGTAAAAGATTACATTGCAAAAACTGTCCCACAGTGCAGCTCTATAACTGGTTATTCAAAATCCATAAATTAAACTATTATAAGTCTCTTGCCTTTTAATGTGAAACTCAACATAAACTGAAATGCTAATACATTATTTTTCTATTTGCATGTTACTCCTTCAACTAGAAGGACTTTAGCCAAGAAGCAGAAGAATGAAACAAAAATGAAGCTCTCTAGCCTCCAGCTGCAGTCTGACACACATTTTCAAAAACTGGTTTGTTTTTTACATATTTCATATGTTTTGTGCAGTAGATACATTTCTCACCTCTCTGATCTCCTTTATCTTCGCGCCTCCTTTCCCAATAAGAGAGCCACATTGGCTGGCAGGGATGACCAGCCGAAGAGTGACTGGAGGCTTGGAGCTTATGGTTCCGTTGGCTACCAGTGCATTCAGGTCCTGCAGAGAGATTTTGTGGAAAGAAAGGGTACACGAATGATAAAACAGCAGAAAGGAGCAAATAAGAGGCAGAAACCGTTTCCAGAAGCAACCCTCCAATAACAAAAAAAGCCTGTGGTATCCATTTGGGACAAGCCATATATAGTCCCAGGTAAAGGCAACCAAGCAGCTGCTTTAATTGAATTTGTGCTTGACTTCATATATGCAGGAAGAGGCGTTCCCAGGAGGCTCGGAAGGAATCTGGTCTCTCTTCTTGTTGTCTTTCATGACATTTTTAACATGTATTTCAATTGTAGAACTTTTAACAAAAGAAGAAACTGTAACAGAACTTCAGACTTTGGGGAAAAAGGGATCTGAACAAATCTGATGACTGAGATTGAATCTATGAAGAACATTTTAGAAGATTAGATATAGAGTGCCAATGTGAACAGTATTTCTATATGTAGCAAAGCTAGAGCATTTTAAGGTAATTATATAAACAAATACTTAGATTTTCTTACACTCGTCAAGGTCTGAGGCCTTTTTAGATAGTAAAGAGCAACAAATTGTTTAAATAAAATCGAAGGAATTATTGTTTACCCATTTTCATTCGGAGACAGGACAGCAATGCTGATGGCTGATTGATTTTAAAGGTTAAAATAAAAAGAGCACCTCTAGATCCTATTATCAAATAGGCTCAATTGGTGAGCTGACTGCAATTCTTTACCTATAGTTATTGATGACAGAACAAGCAGTTCCTCTGCCTTTAGTCAGTTAAATTAGCCACTGGTGGAAATAAAGGCTGCAATTACTTGCCACTCACAGTAAAAAATAAAATAAAATATTGTATTAAAAAAAATTACATTATCAGCGCTTGATTTAAAAAAAAAACAAACAAAGAAAAAAAACAAAAAAACAAACTCTGTGCTCCAAGACTTTGGTTGAATAATTTGACCTTTGTTGTTTTTCCAATGACAAAAACAAAGAAAAATACAGTTTTCTTTGTTCATATAAATCAGAATACCAAAAAGTAAGTCTGACAGGCTTTATAAAAGTTTAAATGCTGATAATTTTCTGATGGGGGCTATTTACCTTACTGATGGGAATACAGGTAATCATAATAGTGATATCATGTAGATAAACAGACATATAACAGTAGAAATACATACAAGTAGCATGTGACTGAATTTAGCATTGATATGGAGCTTAAGCGGAAATTCAACCTAGAAGACTTTTTATCAGCCTAACCTAGAATACCTGCTGACTTCCCTCGCTCAAGCTTCAACCAATTGAAAACAGACTGCTCCCTCTTTAAAGCCAATCATTTCTCATGACACACTTCATTAAGACAAAGGTCCAGCTTCCCCATTCAGCGCTTCAGCTGAACTTTGACCGTATAACATTTTGAGGAGCTTCAGCAGCAGTACCATTGTTACGAATATCAGATTTATAGTCCCCACACTGACCAGATATCAGGATCTGTGCTTAAATGTCAGCCAAACTCATTTGCACAGGGACAGATAAGATCTTTCAATAAACCAAACATGACCCTCCACATATCTGACTAAATAACCATTAAAAAATATTTTCATTAACTTCAGACCGAACTATTCAATTATATTAAACTGCACTTGCAAAATTCACCACTGTTCAGCCCCATTTAAAGCTGAAGTCTGTAAGTTTTTAAAAATCACTTTTTTGTCATATTGGCTAAAACTGTCCCTATGCCCAGACAGCAGTACATGTGATATGTAACCTGTGAAAAAAACTGCTTCAATTGGTCCCGCATACTGCCTGTATTGCAATCTGGAAAGAATATTTCGGGACGAGACAAAACAACCAATCACAGCCAGAGGAGCATCTGATGGAGTGTCAATCACAGCTCACACACGCTGAATCCCGCCCCCTCCCTCTCACCGCTGAACCTGCCGCTGCCGCCCGGCTGCCGCAGTCAGGAGGACGCGCGTGGAAGTCATGGGGGAGCGACAGCCACCAGCGAAAGAGAAACTGCCCTTACTGCCCCTGCCGACAACTGCTTACACGGCAAAGACTTCAAAAAAGAAGATGAAAATGGAAGAGCTGCCACGTATGCTGCTTGGACGCTTCTGGTCGCATACGGTAGCCGCGCAGATGCTGTGAGAGGGGTGGAGCTTGGAGGTGGGGCATGAGTGAAGCAGAGAGGGTGGGGGAGTGGCGTGAAACCTGTTTTTCTTAAAATTTTCAGTCGAAGTCTGCTCTCTTCTCAATGTAACAGACTGCAGCTTTAAAGTTTTCCTCGGGGCAGCCAGCTTGCTTGGACTCACAATGAGTGATGAGATATCCAAGGCCATGTACGATACACCAGATCTGTCCTTCAAAACTGGCAAAAAGAAGGCTGCATTTGTGGGACGCATAAGGAGGAGTCCGAACAGGCTTTGGTGTCGCACTATGATGTAATCGGCCTACAAATCTTTCTTAATTATTCATCCAGGCTCATGACAACTTACAGCATATTGTCTTCTGCCGGAGTCTGAGCTCCAAAGAATTAATTTTCCTTCATGTCAACATCTTTCTTATTGCTTCTTTTCTCTGTGTGAGTCTCCCCAGATTTAGTTACTGCTGCACTATGTACAAACAATTGAAGAAAAGCATAAAATTAGCAGGGTTTCTTTTATATTAAAGGAAAAGAAATTAGTTCTAGCATAAAAAATACTTTTTTTTATAATAATAATAAAATAAATCAGTTAAGCTGAATGAGTCTCTCTTTTCAGGCACAGATGTATTTTTTACCTCTTACATTCTAGCTGTATTGATTTGTTGGAAGGTGGTGCTTTAATTTGTGTCCATGCTAGTACCATTACATTGTGCAAGTTGCCATAGTAATTCAGTATAGCAAAGGTGAACCACATACTGTGTAAGTCTGTTACAACAAAGAGTTAAGCCAAAATTTATCTCCCTAAGTTTTGAATTTACAGCATTTGGTAAAAAAACAAAACAACTTTCATTCTTCTTTGAGGTTGCTTGATTATTTCACATCACATTTATAAGTAAATACATTTATTAACTGTTTATAAAACAAACCAACACAAGGGGCTGTTTTATTGTAAAGTAGAAGGAAAATGCTTTAAGTACTTTAAATTCTTTAAGAATCTAAAAATGTTAATGTCAGTTATTTCCCAGTCTTTTTTTTGTAAGTTTTCCTCTAAGCTAAAGTTTAATTTAAGTCTCATCACACCAGAGCACATTTTTCCATGTTTCTTCTGCTGCTGCTTCTACAGAGTAACAAAGGTCCTCTGCTCCCTTTTCTAGACTCTTTCGATTGATGACCTTGTTTTTGTCAGAGAGACACATGTCCAGGAAGGATAGACCTGATGATCCTGCAGACATATTTGTTCATTGTAGTTGGGACCTATCCTGTTTGAAAATGGGCCAAACCTCACAGTGATGGACATGAACAAAACTGACAGAGTATTAGAAGTGTAGACGATGGGTTGTATCATGTTTAAGTCTAAAGTGTCCTCCATACCTTATTTAGGAATTTCGTCAATGTGGGACAGTAAAGGATATTTATTCTTCCAGTTGACTGTATCTATATCTTGGCCTCAGAAATGATGGAAAATAACACAAAATTTAGGAACATTTCCCTTTCACTAACAGGAAACTCTTGACACAGCTAGCAAATCTCTACAAATACTAGTTAAAAAACTAAAAAAGGCTAAAAAAAGACTTGCCTAATGCTAATATCTAAAAACGGAAGTAAAAATGCAGACTTGTATTTTGTTTTAATTTTAAACTGTTTGCTCTTTACTGTCTTTGAGGTTTAAACACTTAATATGTAAATTTACTACCCTACCTTCAAATAGGTATGAAAATAGAGGACTTTTTTTTTCGTTTAACTGTTTGTGTTTGTTCCAGTTTTCTGTGAATTTAAACGAGTTTGACTCATGACGGGGACAGCTGCGGATGCGTACCCTTGAGGGAGTTTTACTCGAGAAAGAAAACACACAACATTTTTAATAACTTTGAACTTTAAGTTTAAAGGGATGTTTGATGAGCCTGTTGTGCCTCACTGCTCCGTGTCTATATTTAGTAAGACGGATCAGGGTCTATTGACGTCTCGTCTCATTAGATGAGGAACACGCACCTCCTTCCTTCCCATCATAACACTCTGGGTTACATTTTCTTGATTTGATCTAAATCTTATATCTCTATAACCTAAAAATCTTGATTTCATGTTAAATTAAGGCTCTTGAAGCAAAGGTGACAGCTATTGCAAGCCATTCTAATCTATAGCTAATCTAAGGTATGCATTGGAGGGATCTTCATAGTGAATATGTTTATTCAGGTTACTGAGTGTTTTATTATTGCTCAACAGCAAAATAAGAGTAATGATTTAGCTAATACTGCAGTTTAAAAAAAAAGACAGAAAGAAGGGTATATTTTAATAATTGGTATGAAAAACTTAAGATTTTTGTCTTTGTTTTTAATTAAAGGTGTCGGGCATTCAATAACCCAACAATACAGTGTAGACAGCAAACAGTGGGCAGTGGCAGAGCATTGCCATGGAAACTGAGGAGTTTCAGGGATGCAATGAGGTGAATGTGAAAGATATGTAATAAAAACCACACAGTGCTCCTGTAGTGTGTGTATTTTAACTGGAGGATGTCGACCATGGTATCTGTTTACTTGTCAGTAGATGCTGAGAGACCTAACCTTAGGGGAGATTTTCCCAAATTAATTAATGATGTGATGGACTGTCACCATTCTGTGAAGCTGTATGCCTGGTTTATGCTCAGAAACTAGGTTGTCTGTGTGTGTTTGCAGTTAACGCAGATATGCCTCCCCCACCTTCCGCAGACAATCAGGTGCACCTCCCCAAAATTGTAGGTGACCGCAGACAGTGCCGCAGATAGTGTTGCAGGAAGGAGAGAAAGGAGGCCTCTGAACGGTCAATTCTACATCCACTCTACACTATGCGTATTTCCTCTTTGGTACCTAATGGCAGAAACTCTGGCTGTAGTGCCGTCCACAACGCCTCGCACACTTCTGACACTATCCCAGACACCATACAGGATGCTAGTTTGCAGCTCTGTGTGACGGTCTTTTGGTTTCCACCTGAAGCTTAAACACGCAGCGCCACGGCCAGTTTTTCGGGAACACTCACGGGTAAACTGTGTTTTGTCCGGCGTTGGATGAGGGGTTGTAGACGATGAAGAAACTTGTCAAACCAACACACGGACACCCACAATCCTAGCTAATGATTGACCCTCTTGCAATTGTGGCGTGGAAAAACATGGCGCAAACCACACTTCAAAACTGGGCAGAAATCAAAAATATCTGCATCATACCTGCAACAAGCTAACTGTCACACACCGCTGCGGGAGTATAAGCAGCCCCTAACTGTGACACACTGCGGCGGGAGTATGCACAGCGCTCTAATCAGATGCGTACAATTGCACAACATTTGTAGGTACAAATTTGTTGAATTAGTTGCGTTTTCAGCCAAAATTAACATTTATTACCTTTTGATTTTGGTATGGAAAACCCCAATGTGATCTCTATACAAAAGTTCTGATTTATTTCTATATTGTACATCTACACCCTTACAGTAGCAGATAAAAGAATGCAAAAATTAGTTTGGCATTTAGCAACCACAAAATGGAATAGTTTACATGGATTTTGTGTGAAAAAGTACCATCCACTGTACTTCTGAAATGAATTGTTGAAGGCGTTTGTTTTTCAGCCTCCGTCAGTCTCAGTTCACACACCATGCTGTGCTTAGAAACACGCAATGCTTGTCCTCTCCTTCACATATAAAATTCAGGTAAAAAAATAGATTATTTTAGATATTACAGACCTTATTGTTAATATCAACAAATGCCTGTATTTTATTTTTACGTTTCTACTCACTGAAGGTCAGTTTTGAGTTCTTTATAAACACAGCTCCTCTGCTCCTCAGATGGCACTGCTGTCTTAGTTTTCCGGTGTAGCCATTTTGGGAGGGGCATTGAAAAATGCATTGTTTTACTTATATGAATGGTGGATTTTATCTTTTGTCTTCTTATTTTTGCTTTGTTTAAAATGCTACTTTTTCTATTGTGTTGGTCCATCTCACATAATCTTAATAAAAAGCTTTAAAGACTACACAATATTTAAAAAAAATTAGGAATTACTTTTCAAGGCACTGTACCTTGTTCCAAGTGTCTCTAATATGGATAAGTTTGATCTGTAAGGCGATATCTTGTTATAATGTACTGAATATAGATTTGGTTACTTACCAGACTTTAAAAATACTTTTTATTTATTATGACTACGACTATGGCAAAATCTTGCTGCAAGCCCTTGCTGCTCTTATCTTAATTTGTATTCTCCTGTAACTCCTCAGAAAATGAGTGCATTAGCAGTAAATTTTAGAGGTGCTGAATGTGTGACACCCACCTCCTCCAGTTTGTATGTGATCATGGTGAAAGCTCTGAAAACACTCTCTGTGGAGCCAGTGATGGTGATGATCCTCTCTGGACAGGAGCCTTCTGAGATGTTGACACGTGCACAGCTCTGTGGAGCAGACGGAAGAGGTCATTCCCACGTTACCTTCAAGCCAATGATGCGAATCTGGGAGCAACTCTACTGTCCTTCCAATGAAGGGTAAGACAAGTGATTGTGTGTTAAAAGATTATGTGGGAAGGCAGCAGAGTAATTTTTTTTTTTTGTTTTTGTTTTTTTTTTTACATCTTTGGAGAATTTCAACTTAGAAAAGAGAAACCCCACCTCTTGTGTAAACGTAGATGAGTAATATCTGGTAAGATAGCAGTGTCCTGCATAAAGGAGGGGTCTTACTTGTTGTCTGGCTTCCACTACCCTATCTTGTTAATTTCTAAAAAATTACCAAAATATCACAATTTTCTGCATCAGATGAGGCCTTCCCATATTTTTCCCAAATCGTATTTAAATAGCAATCTTATTTATACTAATTCCAGTCTGTTACCTCTCTATAATTTTTCTCTGAGCTTTATTATATGTTTGTTTTGGGCAGCATTCAGGTTATACAGGGCAAGATCCTTGCCCTCCAATTTAATATTTCCAAAGCAAAGCAAATACAACTTTTATTTTTTATTCACATGCAAAAAAAATCTGATTTATGTCTTTCTTGTTAAGCTTTGTTAGCAGTTGACCAGTAATTCTAAATTAAGAAATTGATGGGAGTTAAACAATAAATATACATTTTTAGTCACAGATCCATGTTTCTTAATGAAGATCCAAAGATGTTAGATTTTCACTGTTTGCACAATTAAATTTCTTAGTAATATCTTAATCATGTTAATTCTAGTGTAGTTCAAATGCCAAAAAGTACTGATCCAAACATAAAAGTCTAAAGGTGGCATAGTTGACAATCAGTGTTATAACTTCAAGATTTTACAAATTAAATGACCAAAAAATAAAGCTTTTGGCATTTTCCAAACTTGTTTTTTTTTAGGAGATGAAAGTTGGAACAGTTAGTTTTACTGTTCCCTTGCAGCACGAAGGGTTGTCTTGGTTGCCAGCATGCCTGGGTTCTTTCAAGGCACTTTGGCTCCTTCGCACAGTCCAAAAGTATACATATTTGGTTTACTGGTCTCTCTAAGTAGCCCTCAAGAGTGAGCATGTGCACACATGGCTATTTGTCCCGTGTGTCTCTGTGACTGCCAACCTGTGCAGACTGTGCCCAAATTAAAGCATTAGATAGGCCTGACCCTAAGCCCTGCAACACAACAAGGACATAGACCATGGGTGCAGGATATTTAGCATTTAGGTAGAATGGAGTCACCAAATTGGATTTTGTTTGCTATCCTTAATAAAAACCTTAATTTAGACATTAAAGGCTTTTAAGTCCATGGAAATTCAAGCAATAATCTTAATGTACTTATTAAAATTCTGACTGGAAAAGGTTTTAAAAAATATAAACGGAAGATGAGACTAAATAAGATAGTCTAAAGACTCTGATCTCTACTGATTATTACGATATTTCTGGATTTTTGAACGTTGTTTTTTTTCAAGGTAATTGTCCCCACTGTCATTTTAAAGTTTCAGGACATGGCTAAGAGTGAGGCTCTTACAGAAACAACACTGCATGAGTGGATAGCTGGAAGGCTACCATGCTGACTGTTTCATTCTGCAGATCTGTAGAGCTGCCCTGTCCAATGGCTTCACCGTTCCTCTGTTTATACTTCTGCCTCATAAAGCACAGCGTAAAACACTTTCAGTAGTGAAGGAATCAAAAATGCTGCCATGAGTGTCAGACTAATTACTTTTTAATACTGAGAGCTAACCAAGCGGTATTAGTTTTCCTGCACCCTTGAGATTCATAAAGAGAAAAATCAGGGGACAAGCACAGAAAAAAATGTTGGCTGTTTTAATTAAGAAAAGGAAAGGCGAAAGGGATTTGGCAAATTCTGCTTTGGGAGAGTGGAGAGAATAGTTTTAGATCAGAAATGTTTTATTATTACCCCAAAGGAATTTCAAGCAAGATATTTGTTAGGAACGCTTTTCCGCTCCCTGTGAGACAGAGAAAGTATTAAAATGTGAATAAAAGTCACAGAGTAAAAGCTGCTCATTCAAGGACCTGCAGTCTGTGATCTGGCATAACCCAAAACATAAGGCTGCAGAGTTGAAAACAACGTTGTCAAAGAAAAAATAATCAGATGTACTTTGATGTTCTAAATCGTGGACACTTTACCTCTTCTCGTATTCGCTTCACAGTTTCTCCTTTCTGAAAAAGACAAGATGAGGTGCAGCTTTAAAATAAGGAAAACATGATTCAGTATCAGCATAACAATGTCCCTAAACTCAAAGAATTCATATTCAACTCAAGTAAAAATAAAAAAAATCAATCAAGAGGTTCAATCTGCAGTGCATAAGGATAAAGGATTCATAAAAGCATAATGAAATGATTTCCATTAAATTACATGTAATTTAAATCACTACAGATTACAAGAAACGTAAGTATCCCAAAGTATATATTTTCATCTGTTTGCTATAGCTCTAGAGGAAGTCATATTGGTAAACTACAGACATTATTCCTGAGTTTCTTTGAACAGCCTTGTTCATGCAACTCTTCATAAGTATCATTTTAAAAAAAGTGCATGACATGCATTCTTCCTGTTAGACTCTCCCACCTGAGCAATGAATTTCTGCTGCTCCCCAAGATTTATCATGTGTCTCTTGACTGCATATCTCATTAATGCTCTTTTGTTCCATGTCTAAGTAGGCATACAGTTGTGCCATTGTCTTCCCTATGACCAATAATGGACTGAACCGTGCTTTACAAAACTGTTTAGAAATCTTTATCGGTGCAAAACTGTGAAACCAATGTATCATGCCTCCACTTTGCACTTATTGACAAAAAAAAGCAGGACACTGTAAATCCATTCTGCTTTAAAAACTTTGTTGTGTGAGCACCTGCGAGGCAAAAACAGTATTTATGACAGATTTGTGTCACAGACTCCTTGTTTTTTTCTGACTACCTCTTTTCCTCCATTTCACTTTGTATGGGGTAAAGTCCTTCCAAGCTATTCACACTTCATAGTCTGATTCTGTCCATTAAGATCAACAAATGCATCATCTAACAGTTCAACAAATGTGTCATTTTTTTGTTCCCAGGAATATATATATTTGCAATATATTTGTTGGTCCTTAATTGATGCGGAAGAGATTATTGTTATGGTGAGGTGGGAAGGGTGGAGACGTTCTCTATCAGCACAACTATTCCACATCGAGTTCTTCACTCTGACAATGTGCACTTTGCAGACCAGAATCATCTTCCTCTCACTTTATATCCACCCCTCTCTTCTTTCGTAGTTGATAGTGTTTCCTGCCACTTCTCATCCATTGTGACGTCTTTTCTTTCCAATTAGCTGGATATATTTTTTTCTTTTCATCCCAATGATGCCTTTTAAGAGTTAAACTCAGAGGGGAGCAGCTGAAGTAGCACACCACCGACTCACCTTTCCTGGCAGACGTTCAAAGTGCCCACAAGGGGCCAACGCTAATACATCTTCGGAGCTTGGTTTCAACAAGAGGCTTGTGGTCAATGGACTAATGGTTTTGTTTGATGGATTACTGTGGTGCTTTATGGGAAGAGTAGATGGGGTATAAAGAGGGTTGGATGGATGCAATTATATTTTGGTTGGGGATATTCAGAGTGACAGCTGGTTGTTGCTGGGTTTTGGTGAAACAAAACAAATCTATATGTAGAGAAATGTTTTTCAAGGATTTCAGTTTCAATCAAGGGTTCCAATTTAGTTTGGAAATTATTTAAATTTGAAGGCATTTTTCCAGCTCTAAAAAACATAAATACCAAATAAGGATGTGATAAAAAAATCTTATTTTTTACGTGTCTAAATTCTGAATTCAAATTCTTTTTTCCATCTTAATCTTTTTACATGTATTTCTTTTTTTTTCGCATCTTCTTCCTTCCTCGTTTTCTCCCTCTGGCCGCATGGATCTCGCAGAGACATCAAGCATAAATAAAGCTTTATCTTCCTTCCTTCCTTCCTTCCTTCCTTCCTTCCTTCCTTCCTTCCTTCCTTCCTTCCTTCCTTCCTTCCTTCCTTCCTTCCTTCCTTCCTTCCTTCCTTCCTTCCTTCCTTCCTTCCTTCCTTCCTTCCTTCCTTCCTTCCTTCCTTCCTTCCTTCCTACCTCCCTCCCTCCCTCCTATCTGAAGAGAACCACTTTGTCATGTTAGGATAGAAATAATAGAAAAATTCTCACCTTTCCTATAATGCTGCCTACTTCCTGAACACACAAAGAGAAAAAATAGTTAAATATAATTTTTATACAGGCAAAACATAACCCAAGATTGGGAGAGAAAATTATTATTTATAAAGCTTTGACAAACTGGCTCCCAGCATACATTTATTCATGACTAACCTTTCCGTGCATGAGCAGTCGTAGTGTGAGGGTCACTCCCAAGCCCCCATCTCCGAAGTCCTGCTCACAGTTCATGACGATTGGGGAGTGGCACGCAGGGAGACGCATGAACAAGGCTCATTCGCTGGTCACGTGGGCGAGCGAAGGCCGTGACTCTTTCACTGACTAGTTGATGTCCTTCAGATTTGATCTAAGAGAGAAATTATAACGTCTTTAGCTTTTATTCATGTACAAACATACTTATCATTGGAATTTTTTATTTTCAAGGACGCCCTAGACCAAGATGTTTAAAACCACACTAGCCTGTGTTTTCCTAGGGTAAAAACATCATGAAACGAAGTGACTCATTGGTCTCAGTCAGTGTTCTAAATAGCAAAACAAAGAAAACATGCCTTTCAAGTAAGGTATGTGTTGATCTTCATAAGCCAGGAGCTGGTGATAAGAAAATACTAATTGCTAAACTTCATATAGTCAGAGCAAAACTTTATGTAACTTATCACCAAAGTGAGCAAGATAGGAGGTAGATAAAACAATCTAAAAAGCTAATTGCTAAAGAGGTCTCTGGCCATTGCAGCTTTTCTTGTAGTAATAGAATAAATATATACAATACTTGTTATAACGAGCATCATACATGTTTTGTAAGTAACCATAAGAAGCGAAAAGAAGTTTTAATTTTAAAGTATTTTATACTAATGCACATTATGGTGTTTTTGTTAGACCTCCCCAGGGTGCCCTTCAATGACCACTGGTAGATGGTCACTAGCTTCTGCTACAACAACCACCCCCTGCAACCCGGTAGGAATCAATACATAGATTTTGTTTAATTACTTTTTTTCATTTCCCCCCATAATACTGCACTGCAATAGATGGACTTAGATAGTGAGAGTTGCTGTTTGAATAGGATAGTATTCCTACTCATTGAAGTGAAGTGAACACTGCAAGACCTGCTTAACCCTTATGGTTGTGAAAAATAAATTGTGATTGTTCTACCTGTATTGCACATCTAAAATGTTTAAATCAAAGCTGAAATCAAACAAAGCTATCACATTAATAAGACTTTTAGGCTGGACTATTCAGTTTTAGCTCTGTATAGAAAATTCCTCATTAGATGTAGCTGATGTATTGTTAATGGTGATAATCTTAGCAAAGTCACTAATAAACGGTACTATATGTGCAGGATATTGACCAGAGGGACCAGCAGAGTCAGCAGTGTTCCTGTTTGGGGATCCAAACACTCTGTGGATAGCTGGGGTCGTCAGTGTCATCCGTGTCTTTGTAATATGTTTTACCCAGTGAACGGAGCTATTTTTGTCACCATTAATAATATTTTTCTACCAGACCAATGAGGTTTAGATCGATGCAAATCAATATAACTGAATTTGAGATATTTGTGATAAACATTTTTACATTGTATTGTGTCTGCCTGGTTTTAGTGAGCCAGAGCAAAGTAAATAATCAAACAGAGAAGTCACTTTATGCAGACATACAAAAAGTATAACAAGCAAACAGTAAATGAGGCATCTGTGCAGATTCCAGAATGACACGGTGGTAGCAGGTCTGTGCTTGTAAGCCGCGTGCCACTCGGCTTAAAGATTAATGTTGGAGTCACCTGGCTGTTTACAGTTTCAGCATGATGTGTATAATTAGTTCATGTTCCAGCTGACTGACTGTCTGTCAAAAAGAAACACGATGATAAAGGACAGTAAGCAGAACCTGAAGGCAGATACTTAAAATTAAATTCTTAGATTTAATATTGACTTTAAGTAAGCAATGTCTTAAAATGCAATGTAACAGTTCAGTTCTTGCTAGAGTTTATTAGAGTTTATTAGATGAGAAAAAAATACTATCTCAGGCTGATTGGTTAAGTCAGAGGTGCTATAACAGGAATACATTTTGAAAAAAACAACAACAAACTATTTTACACATTTAGCCCTCCAGAAACTAGAGTGAATGCAGATGGACACTTTTGTTGTATTTTTTCTTTGTTTTATCAAATGCAATTTCATGGACGAATTATCTTCTTAAACAGAAAAACTTTCGAAAACACATTTTTGAAAGTCCGATTTTTTTTGTTTAAATATTCATTTCTTTGTGAACAGGGCAACAAACATCCATTGATATTTTATTCAATATCAGACTCAGTCACTCACATTGACATCTTACTTGTGTTGCTGCAAATAAATGTTTTTTTTTTCTGAATAAACAAAAATTAAAACATTTGACCGAAAGTTAGAAAAGTGAAAAATTCTTTTATAGTACGGCAAACCTCTGGGACCCCATTTGGGCTCTAAAATATTCTTTTTCATAGAAAAGAATGCATGTTTAATTTCTGCTAAGCAGGTAAAAAGAAAAAAATTCAAAAGAGAATCATTTTGCAAAAGAACTGGTTATGCGTGTTTTGAGCTTGCTGATTATGGCCCACAGGTTAGATACGAGTGCATTAAAAGTATTTTAAATGTGTTGCACTTTGTCTTCAGTAGTCTATTCCTCTAACCAGACCAGAGAACGATGACATTCTAATGACATTCCTTGCTTTGAACTCTAATGTTGCACCATCTTATCTTCATAACATGCAGTTTTTATTTTCCAAATCTGATCTAATGAAATATTTGACATCATATTCATACGTCTTTGTTTTCTTTTACAATAAAACAAAGCTAACAGAAACAATAAAAAAAAAGAAAGTCATATTTTCCAGACACTAAGTAGATGGAGATTAAAGCACTCTATCTCTTGTTGGGTGTCAGTAGGACTTCAGCCTATCGTAAAAAAGGCTAATTAATGACCAGATGCAAAACACAGAACTGCCAAACTTGGGATTTAAATAGAAACCCCTTTTTTGATTAAGTAATCCTGCATCACCAAGGAGGCTAAAGTAAAACTGTAGTTCTAAATTAATAATCAAACTTCATTTAGCTATTTGTCTTTTGACTATCATGTAAGCATTTAGTTTAGGGCTGCAACTAACGATCATTTTACAAATCGATTAGTCATCCAATAATTTTTTCGATTAATCGATTAATAATCGGATAGCAAAAGGTTCCTTTAAGAAGACTTTTTATGAAATTAAACAAGTTGAAACTAAAACGTTTCCACTTGAGGCAAAATGTTTATATATAAATATTTTGTTTTTACAATGTTTCTATAAATGCTGCTTAAGGGTTGGTTAATTTGTCCCCCAAAGGCATATTTTACGATTTCTAAATCTAATCGATTACTAAATTAATTGACGCTTATTTCAATAATCAATGAATCACATTTAATCCGATTAGTGTGTTTCAGCCCTAATTTAGACATTAACCTTCAATGTCTTTCATATACTTTTTAAAAGCAAAAATAACTTTTTAATTTTTGTATTTTACTCACATGTCCAGATTGTATTTTTTTTTGCATACAAGACCACAGCTTTTTTTTTTTTCCTGGGTTGCTTTGTAAATCTTTAACCTTCAAAGGAAGCTGATGTGTGGTATTTGTTCTAAGTAGCTCATTCTTAGCTTTAATGTAAACAGCTTATTGACTTTGGATAGGAGTTATCTGAATGAAGAAAACATAAACAGCAAAAGCCTGCAGATAAGCATGGAGCAGGATCACTGGAGGCATTGGAGGAACTATAAAAGATTTCTTTCCCCCCTAATGTCTGAAAACTGTACTATATTTGCAAAAACAAAAATCCAATCTTTCCTCAAAATATAAAGATTTTACTCTAGATTGCTGTGTTTCAACTCATAAGCTTGAGGTATTGTCAAGCTATGTGTTCATAGTTCTTTGACAAGAGTAGCTAAGCTTAAACTCCAACTATTATTTTATAACCCAGAGCTACTTTGCTGTCATAACAAAGACACTTTCCAAATGTTTTATTAAATAATTGAATAATACAATACAGTATCACATAATTTGATAAAAAGAGTCCAGAGCTGATGGTGGAATCTTTCATTAACACGGATCCTTTGAACCATATATAATAGTTTTCTCTCAGAATCACTGAACTGCTTGTTTGTCTGCCAAATGCATTCCAATCAGCCTACAGCTCGACTGTATCCCAGCCTACTGCTGCAGTCCTGCTGCCTGATGAATGTCAGCCTTTTTTTTTTATAAAGCTCCAAGCCATCTATTGAGCAATGTGAAAACATCACATTTAATAAATAGCTGTTATTTTAGATATGAGATTCAGTTCCCAAGAGATGTGTGTGTAGGCAGGTTTATTGTTTTCAGTTAGTGCAGCAAGGCCACCACTACGTAGCTGATTTATTTAGCTTGTGTGCAAGCATCTCTTTTAAGATGTGACAGAGCCTGACACTTTCTGTAAGCTTTATATTCCCACCATGGTCATGCAACAAAACGACATGCCAGCCCATCACAATGTGGCTTTGCAGCAGAAATCTGTGGTGATGTTAGCCAGAGAGAATTTCTGCGGATTATTTTACTCAATCAGCACTTTGAGGAATATATTCTTACATTTCCCCATAAATATGAAACAAAATCTGAATGTCTGACTCAAGATAAATGTTTCTTGACTGTTAGCAACTAATGCATGGTCATGTGATCACTGCTTTAAGCGTGATCGATGCCTCCTACACGCGTGTTATCACAGAGCACATTTGCGCAGCCTGTGGGCTAACGCAATTACATTTAGGCACGGAAAGGCATGGCTAAAATGTTAGTGCTTTATTGTATTAGGAGTTAATGGTTGGAGGGATCATTATGTGCATCTCTGTGGGTTGATAACAAGGCATGTGCTTTGTGTCTCTGTGAGGGTGGTGAGCCTCTGAACTCCTCATTTCCAGAATCCCAAGCAGCAGCGTTCCAGGATGAACAGAACCTCTCTGTTCTAAATTAGAGCCAGTAACTCAAAACAGAAAATTAGTGAAGAGCAGACCCTGGCACAGGCAGCCAAAACGAAGACAAGAGAGGAGAAGGCTGAGGGCTTATCCTCAATTCTGTCCCTTATTCACAGAGTATATAACCCTTTTGTTGCCCCAACTGACTGAACACATTAAATATGAGCTTCAGTTCGGGAGCCATCTGCTAAGCTGTGAATTAAGCACGACTGTGAAATGAGAGAACAAAACGACAGGATCCTTCATTCTGTTGCTGGCAAAGTTACCCTAAAAATGCAATCAAATTAGATATCAACACATTGTATTCTACACAGGACACAGGATGAACCAATCAGAGCTCAGCTTCATGGCTAAAATTGATGAGCTCTGATGAAGTAATAAAATGAGAATTAAAATGTGTTGTTTCCAACAGCTGGAAACAACTGTGTCTGCTACTGTAGTGGAAGTAACAGGATAGCAGCGATGTGCTTAATCTTTGTTATTTTAAAATTCAGACTGTCTATCGTAAGACTAAAATTTATACTAAGGTGGTTTTAATGAATTTTAGAGCCAGTAATGGTCTTAGTCCCATATATTCCTCTGATTAAACAGTGTGTATAGAATGAGCTCTCCAGATCCCTCGGGTTTTCAAAAGGTATATGATACCCAAAATAAGAGATAAAAACAGTGATTGATAATTTCCTTACTGCCTGTGGAAAAGCCTTGCTGAGGACTTGCGAGCGAGATAGACCATTAAAGTTTTAAGACATGGTTTAGCCTTAAGTTAATATTCACTGGTAATTTGATTTCACAAAAGCTTAACTAAATTATGCTACTGCAAAAGGGTATTTACATAAACCACATAAAATCAGATTTTGCTTCTTTTGTTTTGGGTAAGTTAGGATTACCAGACCTTTTTGTTTTTTTATGTTCTCAGTATTAAATAAAAACATCTTTTAAACTGTCTGATTTGGGTCAAATGGTTTAGGTATCCTTTTACAGGCTTTTCGCATAGTTTGCATGAACTTTGGCACTTCATCTCACAGGAATAGTTTAACTTTATAGTTCACCTTGCTCATCCAAAGGTTTTGATTGCAGTTGTCTGTTATAAACTAGAGATTTTTGCTTTCCTTATATATATATATATATATATATATATATATATATATATATATATATATATATATATATATATATATATATATATATATATATATATATATATATATATATTTAGCTGTAGCTAAATAAGTGAAAAAGGGCTTAAGAACAAATATTACAGAGACAGTTTTGCACTGATGGTTTGAAATAAGGGTGAGGTCAAATGAACCCAATAATTAACGTCCATTTCCTAAATTACGCCTTTAAGATTTAATAATGACGAAAAAGTTCCTCAAACTTATTTTTTCCCTTTTCTTACTGCTTTTATGAGAGTCTAAACATTATCAAAAGATAATTTTTGTTTAGAGCATTTTTGATTATTTTGTGATTCTAACAATGCTAAGTCATTGATTGTTGACTCTGTAAAAGTGAACAGGGCAACAAACAGCTATTGATATTTTATTCAATATCAGACTCGGGTCAATCTCCACAGTGGTCTTCCTGTTCTCTGTGCTCCGGGATAGCCGCTGGTGGACTGGGTCTTAGGTCCTCTCCCTCAGGTTTGCAGTTCTACAGATACAGCCGTTGATTGTATGTTTTTATAAAAAATTTTTTGTCTTTCTCTTCCCCTGTCCGCCTGTCATGTTTGGCATTACTAATCTTACTTCTGTAATAAAAATAAATCTTAACTAAACAATAAGAAATAAAATATTTTTAATGAAAATTTAGTTCAGCATACTGTACAATGTAATGCATTTATTTCTGACATGTTTAAAATAAGTTCCAATACTGCATATGACTCCATTAAACAATTGAAAAACATTAAAATGTAGGCATTGCAAACTAATCTGATTTAATCACCATGCCACTTAGTAAACCAATGTTGTCTTTTGCACCTAACTTACATCAAACCTGTCACAGATTAAATCAGAAAGCATACATCTTTGGACAACCACAAGCAATACTTTCCTTCTCATCATGTTTTCAGGATCTTTGGCTCTAGAGAGGCTGCTGAGATTTAAAGTATTTCAACAAAGTGACTAGTGTAGAGAGTTTATCACCTGTTCTAAGACAACAGCATTCCTCAAAGAATTGGGAGACAGATGGCTACAGTCTGGATAAAGACATAAAGAAGGAATAAGGACATGCATCCCCTCAGTAGTGATTGGCAGAGACAAGTTCTACTGTCTGAATAGATTACATGAGGCAGGCAGACGACCCACTGGATGAACAGAAAAAAGACAGAAAAAGAGGCGGCCCTCTTAGGTGGATACGTATGGAGCAGGAGGTGAGAGGGTGCCGATGTGTGTACACACACACAGCAAACGCCAAATATTACAACCATTCACACATATGACCCCCCCACGATACACACCCATACATACCGCAAAATTTACTGCCCCACAAATTCACATGCAGCTGCTGAGATGAAAGGATCCAGAACATATAGAGCGCATACATGGACAGAGAAAAGATGAAGCAAAAAAACATGAAGCTTAAACACAAGTGCAAACAGGCTTTGATCTGCTGAGAAAAGTTCTTCAGGAAGAATAGACGCATCACTCTGTCGTGATCCAATTCGAGTAACAGCAAAAGCTCGTGCACACCCAGTGACACAATGACAGATGTCCTCAGATGGCCGTGAAAAAAAAACAAGGCGAGGAATGAGCCGACCTCAAGGCTGCTCTTCAACCAGCTCTTCATCAGCGTTCTCTAAATTTTAATGAGATGCTTAGGGATTACACACATCAGGACAAGAGTTCTGTAAACTATATACATGAATATGATTTGTTTTTGTATATTACCATGACCACACACCGGGGGGAAACACTGCCAGACAGTATATGACTCTACAGTAAAAGTATAGTACCTTTCAAAACTCCTTATACACTGCAGTTTTCCCATTACAACCACAAAAGTCTAAGAGGATAATATATTTTATGTAATATATATATGAAATAGTTTATGCAAATAAAAAAAAGGCATTTGTGCTTATCTGTTAGCTGAAAATAAAACTTAGAGCAACCATTTGTCTTCATAAAGCACATATTTGCTGTAGAGAGTCCACTAAAGTATAATTTAATCTGTAAATATAGCTTTTCCATGAAGGTTTCATAGAGAACAGTAGTTCAACATTAGAACAAACTACAAACAAATTAACTAAAAACCAAGACATCACCTTCCACCTGAACTGACTTGGTAGACATTCATAGCCCGACATGCAGAACAAATGGACTGCTTATCACTCTGAACACACCAATGTGATCACAATACAGTTTATATAATTTTTTTATTAAATATCAAATTCTCATTTACTATATTTTAATTGATTCTATCACAAATTAAATAAACATCACATGATGCATATCAATTAGTGTAAAGCATGTTTATTTAAAATACATATTTTCAGGTTTAGATATTTAAAAGAATGAACTAAACTTTCACAAAATTGATACTGATGAGTGTATTTATTTAAAAATATATAACATTAATTGTTTGAATTGCATAAAGGTAGCATGATTATTATGCAATTAAAAATCATAAACTTTATGTACTTTAAACAAAAATACTCATTAGTATTTATTTTCAGTAGGCATAGTTTATTAATTCTAAATACATAAACCTGATAATTATGTACTCTAAATAAATAGGCTACATTAAACAAATGAATATGGTTTATTTAATAGGTTTGTGTTAAAATAATGTATATGTAAATGTAATCATTTTCGGTTATGTTAATGTAATAAAACATTTATAAAATGATGTTAATGTAATAAAAATTTTATAAAAAATATTTTTGTGAGTGTAATGCTGTTTTGATGCTGTTCTATGGCACTGGGAAACAGTTCAGAATAGAAGAATTAGAAGAATTTAAGGGATGTAAATATTATGTGAAGCACTGTTCACCCAGTTCTCCTTGACATAAATTCCCAAACTGCACCACTGAGCTTTTTTCTCCACTAAAATAAGCTGTATTGTTTTAAATGTTTTCATTGTTCCAATTACTGAAGCTGTATTGTTAGATCTTTATAAAATAGTCTGCTTGGAGAATGAAACTAAATCTCATCATTGACACACAAACCTTTCAGAGAAGACAAGCACAAAGCCTACATACAAAAACCCAAAAATATATGTATATATATTGTTCTTCTTCTGTTGAACACAAAGGGTAAGATGCATATTTTTAAGAAGTGTCAATTACTATATCTTTATAACCCACAAGCACTTCATTTAACAATGAAGAGGTTACTACACAGCAGCTTCAACTCCCCAACCTCTCAACTAAGACGAGATAAAACATCAAGGTTTTAGTTGTGAAACAGGAAAGAATTCAGATTAAAGAGCACAGTTTTATCTTTAGGCATGTCGGTCTGCTCTCTGTCACATATAATGAGACAGGTCGGCCTCTGCACCGAGGGGACCGCCCTCTCCTATCAGCCCCCAGCTTCATCTGTTGTTAAAGCGTAACCATGTCAGCCTACAGTGCAAGTCGCCTGTCAACTGAAGGAGCTCTGAAGGGTGTTATCAGACCTCCTGTGTCTGTTGCTCCTGCAGCCGGACAGCAACCTGGGGAAGCCTAACAGTTGCTGTTGCCACAGTTCCTAAATGTGAGAGGAGACTCATAGGACTCACCATCAGGAGTCAATGCTTTAAACAGCACTAAAATATATGAATAAAACTAATAAACTTCATTTCTTCTTTTTACTTTCTCAAAATAAGAATTTCCTTCCTTCCTTCCTTCCTTCCTTCCTTCCTTCCTTCCTTCCTTCCTTCCTTCCTTCCTTCCTTCCTTCCTTCCTTCCTTCCTTCCTTCCTTCCTTCCTTCCTTCCTTCCTTCCTTCCTTCCTTCCTGTTTTGGCGCTAAGGTTAATGTTGGATTATGTTTGTGCTACATTTATCATTTTTGTTTTAACCCCATTCAGAAATCTTAGAATATTGTTAAAGTTTTTGTTGCTGTATGTTTTTGTTAACCAACTATTCATGATTGTAAGATACAGAATGGTCCACACTTATTAGACCCCTTAGTGAGATGTGATGAAAACCAATAAAACAAATATTTGACTGAGGGAATCCAGGACATCACTTAGCAGCAGATTTTTCCAACTTCCACCTTATCCTCCTCACTGTCTGTGCTGCCAGGTAATTATAACTCCACTCTTGTTTGTCACACATATTGTTTGAAATGTTGTTCTAAATAAGATATTGATATCTTATGGAAAGGAGATATTTTCTTTTTAAATTAGCCTAACTTATCGAGCTTTCTATTTATCAAAGTAATTCCATTCCCTCCATTACTGCTTGTGCTTCACAGGTTTCGACTTTAGTTTCCTAATTCCTTCATTTTCTGTTAGATCAAAAAATTATACCTTAATAAAATTACTTGCATTACAATTCCTACTATTTGATGTTATAGTCATCAGAATAACAAAAAATCTGATTTGATGATGAATCAGAATCATCCATAGGTATCAAGAGAAAATATCTGAATGGTCCATCTCTAATTATGAGAGCAGCATTTCACTATGCAGCGGTTGCATGCCAAAATGTTGTCACAGATTAAGAATATACTGGCAAAGGTGTTTTAAAATGCAGACGAAACCGCACATTACATCGTCTTTAAAACATGGAGCAGAGCAGGATGGCTTGAGGCTACCAGAGGTCCCAGGTCACGGATGTTTATTGATTAAATGACAAAAACCAGAAGCAGCTGGTGGAAATCTGTCAGCTCATATTCAGCCATACGTTGTAAAGCTGATTGGATGACACTTTACTGTACAGATGTGAAAAATTAAAAGCTTTAAAAACTAAAAACTACATCCTTAAAGAGAAGAAAATAGTCTCTGTAGATAGGACTAAAGACCTACGAAGGACGAAAAAGCAGCTGCAACAAAAGGCCTATTAAAGCATCCCAAAGAGAGAAAGGTCATTCTTCAATAATTAATCAAAGAAGGACATCAAATCTCCTTCGATTTCATGATGTCAGTGCCAGCAAAGAAATTCTTGTAAAGTATTTATATTGTTTTTTTCTTTATAATGTTGATTAAAGCCCCTGAAATGAGTGGCTTCTAAAGAACTCAAATTCATATATCTGCAATTAAGTGTTAAAACCGCTGGGTAAAAACTGAGTCTTCAATCCATGCTTGTTATGTAGAAAAATTGGTTGTTCAAGAACTAATTGCCTTTTTAGCATGAAATCATACAGCTTCTTTTTTTTTTCTTGATTTTCCTCATCAGATTTAAACAATAACATTTTTGAATGTATGATGCTGTTGCTCAGGATAAGAAAACTGCTGCACCTAATGCAATAATCTATGCCCCTTTTAATACAGATAAACCATGTTTACATAGACTGTATGAAATAAAAAACACATGATCTTTATTTTTCTTAATGTTTGACAATATATTGAAGACCTCACATGTGCTGCTTGTTTGTGTGATATCATAACAAATCCAAGAACAATCTGGCAAGATATGATTCATGAGAAAAATTAGTGGCCAACACCAGTGGTTCATTCTGGGCAGAATTTCCAGATGTCCCATGATAAAACATTAATCTATTCAAAAACTTCTAAACAAGTATAAAGAGCAATGGAACGTTTATATCCTTTAGCGAAAAGGCAGATTCAGTGTCCTAGAGATTAACTTGTGCTATGAAATATATCATGGATAAAGCTGATGAGAGAAAATATTTGACTCAGTAAAACAAGCTACCAACAGGGGCTGAAAGGGTACCATTACATTTTTTGAAGTTTGCAAGTACACTCATAAAAAAAAACCTTAATTTCTTTTTTGAGTCTTTATTTCCGGTAAGATTCATATTTATGTATCCAATATATACAGTACTTTGATATAATTTTGCTGTCCATACACCTCAGGCATCACATCATGATTGTAAAAAAAGAAAAAAGAAAAAATCTTTGTGTCTAACGACCCTCCAACCCCCACATTAGAACCTCCTAATAAAATATAATCATTTAAAATTCACTGTCTTACATTAAAAGAACAACTGAATGGTATTATAAGTAACCGGGCCTGACTCTGACTATATGACTGGATTGTTTTGGATTGACTTGGATCTATTCCATTATACATTTCTTCTTAACCGGTTGAGAATTTAGTCTTTTGTTTTGGAATTAGCCCTGAGATGATATTTGAAGTGATGTTGACTTTAACTATAATGTCATTAAGTGGATCAGGAATAAACATTACCACTCAACAGAGTATAAACTGATGTGTTGAAGTCTTAATGCTCATGTGAAGGTGTGAGAGAGGCCATCCTGTCTGGTTAAACCTGACGAAAAGCTAAGAGACTTATTTTCTTTGTCAAGCCACAAAAAAGAAACTAATTTAGATCATTTCCTTGTTTGAGCCTATCAATAATCAAATACCTTTAAAAGAATATCGATTGGGTCCTAATGTTGTTTTTGTGGAAGATGCCATCTTCTGATTAGGTAAATCCATCCTCCTATCTGTTGTTTCTTGGGTTGAAACAACTGGAGAATATGTGGATAATGAACCTTGCACAGCCTTGTTTCTGACTCGTCAATTGTTATCTCCCAAGTGGCTCCTGGTTCCAGACGCAGTGACACAGTATGAGCCTGAATTACTCCTGGCTTTAGATTTAGTGTAGGTGGACTGGGGCTCAAGATTCTACAACAGTTTTCAAACTGCTGTGGATTAAAAGTTATGCTATGAGCAGAGGCTTTTGTGATGTTAAAGCAATTGCCTGTTTTTAAATCAAGTGTTGCTATAGCTTTTCATAAGTGTTTGTTCTACAATCTGACCCCTTCTTTAACAAAATAGTATCCTTGATTATCATAGAGCCTCTAGCAGTCTCCCTTTTTTATTTCTTGAACTGCAGAAAATACTGTAATGCTGGAAATTAGCTCTAGCTTTTCTCCCATCGCTTTTACTGGATGAAGGTGACTCCCTATATCTGCAAAATGACTTGTCTTTCTCCTCTTTCATCCTGCTTTTCTCCCATCCTCCACACCAGGGCATGAGTCAGAGAATCTGACACCTCAGGAGGAGAGAGGAGAGCAGAGGAGATGGAGATGAGAAAAAGGGGAACCAAATGGAGAGGCAAAAATAAGGAGGGATGGAGATGGTTGGAGGGAGAGGAGACAAGCTGATCAATGTCTTTTAGAAACAAGGATCAGCAGACGATCTGGTCTGGCTCTGCTTCCTTGACACGTAAGATACTGTATAAAACATGGCAATTAGATTTGCCAATGAACAATGGGTGCTAGTCCTCATTTTCTTCATACTTATTCAAACTCTATGTTTTATTTGGCTTAAAATGCTACTATTTCAAGCACTTTTCACTCTGAAGTATGAAGAATTGGTGGTTTGGCACTTGTGATAAAACACTGCCATGCACGTTGGGCTGTAACTACATATTATATAAGCACCAAAACAAACTGAGCTCAAATCCAAAAATAGTGCAGTCCCTGTTAAATATTTCAGGGCCTCGCCAGCTGAGGGGGGATAAAAAGCTTTTTTTGTTTGGTTTTAGCTCTGGGTGGACAGAGTAGACCTGAACTAGAAGACTTAACATGCCAGTCTGTGTCGTGCTCACCAAACGCCAGTGTGCACTCCTGGCACCTATGCAGTCTTCTAGGGTTTAGCTCCAGTGAGCTTTAGTCTCACGTTCATTCACTGCAGCTACAATGTTTTCAACAAATGCTATCTTACAATTCATGAAAAGAAAACAAAGGCCTCAGAAGAAGAAGTAAGATCAGAGTTTACGAAGGAGGTTTTCTCACTTGACGGTATAACAGAAGGTAGGGTGGTCTTGTGCATGCACAGTTCTAGAAAAACTATCAAACATGCCTTTAGTTAAAATCTGTTATGTATCTTTATTTACATAGGAGATTATAAGAATTGCATAGACTTTTCTTCTTACCGATAATATACATAAATGTATCCCAAAAACAGTATTGATTTTGTATTTATCATCCTTAATTAGAATATTGAAGTGGAAAAATAATTACTGCATTCCTGGTGTGAGTTTATGATTGATATACAAACAATTAAAATGTCAAATTAGGAAATTTCACTTCAGAGAGTCACTACTGCCACCCTGATTTAGAGGGGAACTGCAATTGATTACATCCGCATGAAGCACCATATCACGGGCTAGGGGTGGCCCCCCTGGCCCCCTACCTAGCTCCGTCCCTGCATCTTTAGAGTTCCAGATTTCTGATATTACTTCTACTATAATGATTTAATATGAATATTAGATATATTATATTTGTTTTGTTTGGCAAGATTTTTATTGCTGACAGCTTAAACTTTCACAGTCCTTTCACATAGAGTGAAACAAAAAAGAACTATAACATTTTTGATGGATACTAAAAGTAGACTTGTTTTTCAGAAATATAACTAACAAAAAGTGTGAATAGTGAGGACCTCAATGCCATACACAGCACAGTGTTTGCTCATGACTAATGAAAGCAGTTCTTTCGAGTTCTGAACTAAATAAATCACGCTCATGAGACTCTTTGAGAAACAAAACAGCAGAGTCACGCCGCCTGCTCGGTCAATCCGTAGAGTTCAACACAGTGCTATCTTTTCATAGCCGGGACAGCCTGAAGCTCTGACAGCAACAGGGGCTGTGTTCAGACGAGAGTCACATTGTGCCTCAGAAAAATGAATCTCTTGTTGTTTATGTGTATTCAAGCTATAGTTATAAATCAACAAGTCTTCACAGTAAAACGTAAGGACAGAGTAAGCGAACAGTTTCAAAAACTCTGTAGATGGTTTAGCAAAGTCTAAAGAGTTATTAGATCTACTATAATGAAACTTGCTCGCAATAATTGCCTGAACTCTGGTTAATACCCGGGAGAGAGTTTGTTGAAATCCTGCTGAGTGAAATTAATTTGTATCATAACAAAACTCTTTAATAACGGCATTGAATTTAATATCTTGGATTAAATGATCTTCCTAATTTATCTTTTAAATTGCAGAACTACATAACAGAGAAAAATGTAATTGTAAACATTTTTGGACAGTTGGGTGATCCAAACCTAATAATATGAAGGGAATCTTCTAAATTATGCAGCACAATAGGTACATATCTGTAATTTCAGCGTCCCTTTGGAATTGAGTGAAAAATTCTGCTCATGGCTGCTTTTACTTGATGGCTTCAAACTGAAACTGTGCCCCTTCTGTTTCACTCAGCTAGAACAGCATCTTAGTAGATGAGAGGGATTATTGGCAGTTTCCAGACGCTGGAGCAGCACATGTCAGGATCTGGCCTCCGTTATTTATGAAGCCTCTCAGCCCCCAGCCTCTCTCTGCAGCACAGATGCAGGTGGGCTTTCATTATTGAAGATGTTCTTCCACTTCTTATTAGATCTCAACCTCTCAGAGTGCATTAAGGAATTGCATCTGGACAGAGAGGCAGCAATACATGATGGTCTGATATTGTACCCCCTGGAGTTCCTCTAAAATACAGTTCTGCCACACATCAGCTAAATTGTTTGTTCTATTCAGTTTCCAGGAATAGGCTAAGTATTGTGTTTGCACTCCAGCAGATGCCCTTTTAACCGCATACAACCACAGAATAAAACCCTGTTCTATATTGATTTCTCCAGAGTTTTCAAAAGGAAAAATCTGAAATGAGCTATACAATTTATTTAGTAAAAAGACCGCTTTACAAATTTTATAGATAAACTGTTATATGACAGTTGCATAATTGCCACATATACTCCATTAACAACCATTGTTTGCATTCATGCAAGAACCACAGTCAGGTTTTTTTTAAATCAACTGTTTTAACTTAGAAGTTGAGATGTAGCTTCTTTTATTTCACATGTGATTTAAGTGTGCAAAGACAAAATTAACATAAGGACAAGTAAAAATAGGACTGTTGAATATAGACTGAGAATTGGCTTCTGAGTGCAATCTGGAAATTTTCCTCTTAACTATATCTACATTATTTATTAGGTAATTGCTTTGATATGATAATGTAATCCCATTTAACAGCAGAGCTCTGTAATCCAGCTTTCTGTCAATTACAAACGCAAACTACCACTAGTTAAAATATACATAATCGACTAGAGATCAGGTTTGATCAATCTGGACACAGCTGTTATTTAGTTTGAAGGGAGAACAAAGGAAAACCCTATGATTTAATTCTCCTAAATCTCCTTATATAGACAACTCATTCCCAAAACCTTTACGTTTTCACTCTATTTCTGGATTTATGTTTTATTGAAAAAAATTATTGCTTTACCTTACTTAACTTTTCAAAGTTAAAAATGTACTTTGGATTTATTTATAAAGTTTGATAGTGTTCTATCGTTATTCGTAGTTGTTAAGGGTAGCATCAGCAGATTAGAGCAAAATAGAAATTAAAAACTCAGCCACTTAATCAGTTTATCTCTGGTGACTGCTTTAAATGCAACCCAATAAGAACAAGACCAGTTTGCTATGGATGGATCTGGTAAGAAAATAGAACTACAGTGTCTGATTCCTGTCTGATAATAAAAGTAAAGAACAGGTGTCTGACCAAATGGCATTAGCACTTAGATTGTGCTTTAATTCTTCTTTCCTTAACATAAGTCTGTGGCTCTATCCAATGCAACCTATGGTGCAATTAAGCATCCTGGTGAATAATGGTGCTGTCACACACAGTCGCTGCCTCAGCACCAAGCAGGCGCCCACTGTACTATACTTGTTGAGAATAGTCTTTGTGCTCAGGACTGGCCTCTTCTTCTGTGGGCTCCCACTTTATTACCTTAAAACCGCTTTTATTACCTTAAAAACTTCTAAACACCCAAACACATCAAAAGAAACCAATTGCCCCTCCATCTGAATACTTTCTGTTTATGCTGGGTTTACCACATCAGTGTCTGAAAATATGAACAGAAATAAAATACACTACGCTGGTTTGCTTGATGGGTTTAGATCAACATAAGTTTCTCATTTCATTATTAAAGAAAACATATTTTAGCAAATAAGAAAGGATCAAAAACGTCACTTTTCACAAGAGCGAATCAGGCTCTTAAAATTGTCCACTTACGCTTTCTCATGGAAGAGGTCGCAGGCCAACTGAACTATTCCCTTGGATCTGCGTTTATCGGTCTTTGTATCCTCATATAGTCCGGTGACTCTGGGTGCAGAGCGGACTGCGCTCCCGGTGTGTCAGCAGACTGTAGTGCAGGGCGCAGCTCTCTCTCTCTCTCTCTCTCTCTCTCTCTCTCTCTCTCTCTCTCTCTCTCTCTCTCTCTCTCTCTCTCTCTCTCTCTCTCTCTCTCCCTCTCTCTATCGCACATACAAACACTAATACACAGATATGCGATCAACTAACATCAGGAGTCTAGGGGGAAAAAGGATCTCCTTGCTCAGCTTCTTCCTGCCCTCTACTCTGTTAGACTGCCCCTCCCTACCGGGGAATTGGTGAGGTGTGTGATTCCTCCTGTCCCCGCAGCAGAGGCGTAACTAATAGGGGTGGCCGGTCAATAACCAATGCACATTGAGGGGTGGCCGACAGGCGCCAGAACCTCAGGGTCAATCTACACTGTTCCAACAGGAACAACCACAACATCCATGTTTTCTAAAGAAAGACTTACTATACTTTCCTACAGCGTTTGCTAACAAATAGACGCATATTTAAACACCCAAAATTCTTTCAGGTTTGTGTTTTCTTTTACATCTTTTACATTGTCATTACTTACTTTTATCAAAAGTCAATCTGCAAAAAAAAAAAAAAATTATATTTACATGTACTAATATCCACATTTAATGAATGTTTAAGTTATTATTAAAGTAGTTATTTATCTCCAATTTCACTGAAAACTCCTAGATGATTTGCAGAGACATATAATTTAATCTTTACTTCCTATCCATCTATTTTCTGACATGCTTAATGCCAAGCGGGGTCATGAGGGGTGCAGGTGCCTATCTCTAGCTGTCTACGGGCGAGAGGCGGGGTACACCCTGGACAGGTCACAAGTCCATTGCAGGGCAATACAGAGACACACAGGACAAACAACCATTCATGCACACACTCACACTTAGGGAGAATTTAGAGAAGCCATTTAACCTAACAGTCATGTTTTTGGACAGTGGGAGGAAGCCAGAGTACCCGGAGAGGACCCTCGCATGCTCAGGGAGAACATGCAAAACCCATGTAGAAAGACCCCGGCCGGCGTTAGTACATTAATGTGCATGTGCATTAACCGCAGTGTTTCTATTGTAAAGTAATTGTTAATATATGAAACATTTTAATGTTTAATAAGTTTAAAAATTCCCCTTCAGAGTATTACTGCTGCCACTGTCTGTATTAGAGGAGAAAAAAATGGTAGGGGTGGCCACAGGTGGGGCAATTGACTGGCTAAGGGTGGCCATGGCCACCCCTGGCCCCCCATCTAGCTCCGCCCCTGCAGGACCGTGTCTGGGAACTCCTGCGCAGAGCTGTGCGCACTAATCAGCCTGTTAAGAGAAAAACAAGTGTGTATTATACATAGGAAAGCTGCATTTAAGTCAGCTGTTAAAATTAACTTCTTCTTCCTTTTTTTTTATCATATAAATATTCAGGGTTATTATATAAGTCACATCTATTCCAGTTGGAAACATGGATAACAGTACAAACAAAAAATCAAGCTCCTCTCTATAGCTTTTGAAGCTTTAGTTATTAGATCAGTAACTGCTTTTCACTTGGCGCCATCTAGTGTTTTTCTCTGCGTATTGCTTAATGATATTGCGAGATAGAGGTCAATTAAAAGGCCTTTGTGCATCTTAGCCAAGGTTGTTTTAACAGCACTTTGTTTTCGTCTGCTTTGTCTGGTGTCTTTTATCTCCCCCTTCAGTAGACTGTCCAGGGTTTAGGTTGGAAGGTATAAGCATCATATGTGATGTCAAATTTATCCTAATGATTTGATAAATTATTTTAAATTCTTCTGAAAGGATTATGCAACACGTAACCTCAGTAAATAAATTATAGAACAAAAAACAAAAAAAAGAAAAAAATCCAGGAGCAGAATTTGAAATTTATTATCATTTTTATAAAATGATAATACATTTCATAAAATTATAAAAAGGGTTACACCTAAAACACAGGATTACTATCAACAAGGTTTTGGCTTAATTCTTGCTGGATGGTCAACCGTTCACCTTGGCAGTATTGGTATCATTTGTTTTATTTGGTTAGTTTTCTGGACTCAACCAATTTGCACGGGGCTTTCGGTGGAGGTGAAATTGGATTTTTGAGAAACCAGATTATTTTCTTCACAAACAGCGTTTTATGTGTGTGATGGGATTATTGCTTTTTTGGAACACCCCGTGGTGTCATATTTTCAATAATCTAACCGTCGCCACCTGGTCAAAAGAAAATAATTCTTGGAACTCAGAAGACTGAAGTCGATCATAAACTAGAACGATAGTGGAACTCTAGTATCCCCATCTACAACAAGGCCAATGAAGCACAAAAGGTTTGATGATGAGACAGAATGAAGACTGAGCCAGAATGATAAGAATTATGTTTGGTTGTTTCAGTAAAGGTAAGATACTATAGTTGACTTTTGTACGATTTCACCTGAAAGAGAGACTCAATTATTTCTATGGCTTTCAGAGCCATGATGAGGGCTGCAGAACTGATCAGAACAGTAAGAACAGTGCACACATGATCAGGTATTTTACCTGCAGCAGAAGTGCTCCTATACAATAAATAATCTCCAGTAAACATGTCAAACTATGTGAAGAAAGCATCTCAGCAACACTTTGCAATCGATTTCATAAAGGATACCAGGTGTTTCTCATTTACACAAAGGAATACAAAATGTGGGACAAGATCATTTTTTCACTCATTTCAAAAATATGTATTTCACTAGGTTGCTACAGTCTGCATCATTTGAAAACAACATGGTAACATTTATTTATGATTTGAAATAATGTGAAAGACAAAGGCTTGATTACTGACGCAAATGCGACAACAAAAACTCACACAGTTGGTTAAAGTTATTAAGTGTTTATTTCTCAGAAGACCAACTGGTTTTCAGCACATTTCAAGACCTGTGTCATGCACTTAGATGAAAGCGATGCAGTTACTGCTTCATTGAGACAGATCAAATCAGGTGAGACAACACAGAAGCAGAAACAAGTAAGACAAACAGTATAAGGCTTTTTTTATTAAACTGCGGACCTATGGGTGAAAGTGACACATAAAGTATTAAAAATCTTTGCCACACTGCACAAAATAGATGCATCCAAACCAAGAGTAAGAGGATACAGTGGATCCATGTGTGTCAAATCAGATAGAAGTGTTTAACAGGTACAGTTTGAGATTACAACCATCCAACTAACACTGTGTAGTTTTCACTTCTTCTCTCAGAAATACTCTTGGCTGTTAGATACAGTCATATTTTATGATATGATATTTTCCACCTAGCCCAACAAAAACACTAAAATCTTGCCTTTCATAAATATTAAAGAACAAATTAACTTAGGCGCTGCTGTGCTCTAACATTTCTTCAAGTTATTTAATATTTAATCAGGTTATTTCAGTCTGTTATATGTTAGGACAGATACGTTAAGATGGAAAAAAAGTGAATTTGAGGGCTGTCCTTGTCCAACAGCACACTATGCACACTTATTGAATTTTTTTTTTCTTTGGCTCAGTTATTTTTGTAAATCATTTCTTATGTTTGGAATGTAACTCAATTTGTATTTTTGCCTGATTTTTGAAGAATTACGTGCTTGTCAGTGACATGAGCTTGAATCACGCTTTAATCTTTTGTCATTGCAGTTGAGTGGGTGTTTAAAGACCAACACATCACAGTACAAGATATTTTATTATTAGAAATAAAACAAATGCAAAACACATACACATATACAAACATACATACACTTTTTTTAAAAAATTCATTAACATAAAATAGGGTATGTATTTTGGTGCAAGCCTTAGGGATTTCTCTAAAATTTAATTTAGAAACCAACATGTTAAGTTTTTCACTGAAACATCCATCCGTCCATCGATCCATTTTCTTCCGCTTTATCCGGGGCTGGGTCACAGAGGCAGCATTCTAAGCTGAGATGTCCAGACTTCCTGATCCACACAAACCTCCTCCAGCTGCTCTATGGGGGACCCTGAGGTGACACCAGGCCAGCCCAGAGACATAGTCCCTCCAGCGTGTGTTCGGCATTCCATGAGGCCGCCTCCAAATAGAACATGCCTAGAGCACCTCCCGAGGGAGGCGACCAGGAGGTGTCCAGAATAGATGCCCGAGGCACCTCAGCTGGTTCCTTTTGACATGGAGAAGCAACGACTCTACTACTCCCGGGTAACTGAGCTCCTCACCTGATCTGGAAGGTTGCATCCAGCTACCCTGCAAAAGAAACTCATTTCAGCCGCTTGTATTCGCAAACTTGTCCTTTTGGTCATTACCAAGATCTTATCACCATAGGTGATGGTGGGAACATAGGTCAATCAGTAAATCAGGAGCTTTGCCGCCTGACTTAACTCCCTCTTCACCACGACAGTCAGATACAGCAACTGCATCACCTCCGCACCCCCACGATCCAATTATCAATCTCACGTCCCATCAGACCCCAAGTATACTTGAACTCCTCCACTTGAGACAAGGAGTCTCCACTGACCTAAAGAGAGGAGTCCACCTTTCTCCGGTGGAGAACCATGACCTTGGATTTGGAGGTGCTGATCCTCATCCTGGCTGCTTTAAACTTAGCTGCAAACTGCCCCAGTGCACGCCGAAGGTCTTGGTTTGATGAGGCCAACAGGACAACATCATCTGCAAACAGCACCAATGATATCCTGAGGTTTCCAAACCGGACACCCTCAGGTCCTTGGCTGCACCTAGAAATTCTGTCTATAAATGTGATGAACAGAACCAGTGACAAAGGGGAGCCCTGGCGGAGACCAACATGCACCGGAATAAGGACTAACTGACTGCCGGCAATGAAAACCAATCTCCGGCTGCGGTCATACAGAGAACAGACAACCCTCAAGAGAGGGCCTCGCACCCCATACACCTGGCCCATCCCCCCACAGGGCACAACGAGGAATATGGTCAAATGCCTTCTCCAAATCCACAAAACCCTTGTGAACTGGTTGGACGAACTCCCACGAACCCTCGAGCAGACCATGAAGGGTATAGAGCTAGTCCAATGTGTCATGACTGGGACGAAAACTGCATTGTTCCTCCTGGGTCCGAGGTTTAAATATCGGCTTGATCCTCCTCTCCAACACACTGGAGTATACCTTACCAGGGAGGCTGAGGAGTGTGATCTCTCTGTAATTGGAGCACACCCACCGAACCCCCTTTTTAAAGAGAGGGACTACCACCCCGGTCTGCAAATCCGGGGGTACTATCCCCGACAACCATGTAATGCTGCAGAGACGTGTCAGCCATTATAGTCACAACATCCAGAGACAAAGTGAGACAAGGTACTCAGGACGAATTTCATCCACCCCCGGAGCCTTGCCACCGAGAAGCTTTCTAACTATCTTGGCTGATGGGCAAGTACTCCTCTCCATCCCCAGTCTCTGCCTCCTCCTCGGAAGATGTGACAATGGGATTGAGGAGATCCTCAAAGTACTCCTTCCAAGACCCAACAACATCCCCCAGTTGAAGCCAGCACCCGCAATAAAAAACAGTTTTGGTGGAGCAATGCTCCACCTTCTAAGGCACCAGACAGTTCACCAGAACACTTTCGAGACTGACCGATAGTCCTCCTCCATGGTCTCTCTGAACTCCTCCTAGACCAGGTTTTTGCTTCTGCAACCACATGAGCTGCAGCATGCCTGGCCTGCCAGAACCTCTCAACTGACTCAAGAGTCCCACTTGCTAACAAGGCCAAGGTAGGCCTCCTTCTTCAGCTTGACAGCATCCCTTTCTTCCGGGCACCACCACCAGGTTCAGGGATTATTGGACACCCTTGTGCTAAAACAAGGTGTCTGTTATGGATAAACTGTGATTAGCACAGAAGTCAAATAACAGAACACTGACCAGGTTCAGATCGGGGAGGCTTTTGCTCCCAATCACCAGGTCCAGGTCTTACTGTCGCTGTCCACATGGGGCATTGAAGTCCCCCAGTAGAATGATGTAGTCCCGGGTTGGAGGACCATCTAGTAACCCTCCCAGGGACTCCAAGAAGGCTGGGTACTCTGCACCGATGTTGGGCCCGTAGGCCGAGACAACGATGAGACCCGTCCCCGACCCGAAGGCGTAGGGACACAACCCTCTCGTTCACTGGTGTGAACTCGTGACAACACGTGACAACTGAGCTGGGGGGCAATGAGCAAGGCTACCCCAACCCACCGCCTCTCGCGCAAGTGTAGCTGGAACCTACACTTTTCAGGCAATGCCAGAAAAGTGTATCTTCCAGCCTCTCTCCAAATCCAGGGATCCAGAATCCAAGCTGTGCATGGAGGTGACCCTGACTATATCTAGCCATTACCTCTCAACCTCTCTAACAAGCTCAGGCTCCTTCCCTCCCTCCAGCTAGGTGATGCTCAGTGGCCCTACAGCCAGAAGCTATGTGCGCTGACCGAAACGTCAAGGCACCCCGCCTTCAAATGAAACATATTTTGGTAAAAAAATATCTTCTTTTTCTCCAAAACAGTTTCTGATCACTGTGTGTGCCGCTCAGCTCTGTGTTGCTCATGATCTGCAGCAAGAAGGGATGCAAATGTACCTAAAAGACAGACTAAGACAAGTGGTGACAAGTTTTTCTCAGACTTAAGACTAGTTGAGAGGCACAACAGGTCAAGATCAGGTAAACAGAAACACTCAGGTAATGCAGAATCCAGTTTTGTTTTCATCAACAATGACAAAATTATTTCGTTCAGCCTCTTTACTTTCATGATGATAAAGAAAACATGATTCCATCTGTAATAGAGTGACTATAGGAACAGTTTGAAAATATATTTTATTTTAAAGTTGACCGTTAAACATTAAATTACAACAGGACCCACTGAAAACTGTATACAGCTGTTAAAATAGCCTACATCTCTGTCAAAATGCCAGGTTTTTGTGATATAGAATAAAGATACAATAGGTTCCATCTTTACTGTGACATAGCAATATAATACTGAAAAAAAAACTGCCACTATCTCAGCACCTAAGTGAAGATATCTTTAAATGCTGTATGGAACAGCATTTTCATACGGCATGTAATTCTACAGATTTCTTCAAAACTGATGAAAACGGATTGAAATTGAGCTACCAAGAACCTGACAGAACTACAGATTTTTCTATTACCTGTCTTCTACATGGGACAACAGCCACCGCTATTCTTCATATGTCTGGACAAGAAGTAGTTTTGAAAAACACAAGTGTTCTCCACAGCAAACATATAGGCCTGGGTAGTATCTAGCTGACGGTGATATGGAGACACACATACTATCTCCATCCAAAAAGACAGAGAAGGAAAAGAGAATGCTGGCATTGTCTGTTTGCCACTTCTCAGCAAAAGCTTGCTTTAGTATATCACAACCACGACAGCAAGCAAAAAGTACTCAGATTGCAGAGTACTGGCGCTAATCGGAGCAGCTGAGTTCAGTGCATTTATCCTGATGGAGATCTTACACTAAATGATGTGATGTTAATGTATACACTAAATGAACATTGATAAGTATCCTGCTTCCTCATCTCAGCTACTATCTTGCTCCCAGCAATATTGTGACAGCACTTATCATGGCGACCAATAAAACACATCAGCTTATTAGTTTCCTTACCAATTTGACTCATTCAAGGACCCACAGACGTGTGTATGAAGCATTTCTTTTCTTTCTTATGACCTATCCACTGGGTATATGGTTTATTGTCCCTTGTGTTTTTTAAAGGAAAAAAACTGTGCTGCTGCTCATGACTGTACAATGATACAGTATCATGCTGATACTGTACCAGTACACTGCAAAAACGATCTAGAAATAAGTAAACCTTTTTTTGATCTGTCAATGTAATGAGTATTTTTTACTCTTAAAATAGGATACTAAGATTATATGCAATTGAAATAAGACAATTAAATTGTTTGTTCTTATTCTAAATGTAAATTGTCTTGTTCTATTGTAAAGTGTCTCACTAACAAATAACTTATTTAGATTTATTTTTTTTGCAGTGTATAAATGCCCGCATGTATAAATGTGCACTTGTTCTGGCTTGGGTGCTGCACACACAAACCTATGCAGCACCCTAAAGCATGACTAAAAGACAAGCTTAGGAGAGTGCAAAGGCAATCTGTGAATTTCAGGATCTTGTTCATCCCAGAACCAAATTTCATTACTTTAGTTGAGACAAAGAAGGTAGACTGACCAGAAAATAAAACGCTTCACCCAACAAACCAGTGCAGCATCATCCACCTTCATCCGTCCCTTGATCTATTGCTCCATTTAAGGCAATAAGATACTTAATATTCTCAAATTTAGGAAGTGACAGACCTTAAGAGGGCAAGCCACTCTTTTCCAGTTCAGAAAAATGGACTTGGAATTTGGAGGAGCTTTTCTTAATTTCTACTGCTTCACACAAGCAAAAGACCAACATATACCCACAATGTAACATGGTGGTTACAGTATCATGTACAGGGATTACTTTTTTATGAGGAAGGACTAAACTTTTTCAAGATGGATAACATTTCTTTATGGACAATTTGGGACTCAAAATGGTCAGGGTTGCGCTGGAAATTTAAAAATGAAGAGGGAATTTATCATATCACAGTGAGTCCTAGCATAAATCTAAACAAAAAGGGTGGATTCTTGGGAGGAAAATTAAGGTTTAGAGAAAAAAGATATTGATGGAAATTTTTTATACAAGTAAAAACTTTTGACCAAAATATCAAAATGTAATGCAGCATCATTTAAATTCTTCTCCTGGCCTATCTGTTATTGTATACCAGCTTCTGTTCCTTGAACAGTAGGAGGTGCTGTGTGATTGAAATCCTTATGCGTATAGAGGGAGTGGACTGCCTGTGTGGGTCTTACTGCTACCAGCTATCAGTCACTGTGATATACTGAGACCCATTTTAGCATACTACAGCTCCATCACCAGAGTGAAGGGGTTGCTTTAAAACAAGTGTCACAAACAATTCAGCAACATAAACACAGTCACAAGCCCAGAAAGTCATCAAAATGTCTCCCTCTGTGTGTGTAGGTGTATTTCCTCCCTGTCAGCAGGAGGCAAAGAAAATGTTGGTTTAATTGTACTATCTGGATTTATTTTTAGAGAGTCAGCCCAACTCACAGGGGATATGTGTCTTAGTTTGGATGGCCTCTAATTAGTATTGTTAACTCTGAATGGCTCACGTGTATTTTCTTTGTTACATCATAATTTCTATAATCAAGTAGAGCTGAAAATTAGATGGTAATCAAATTCCACAAAAGCACTGCTTGCGCTGTAATCAGCTGTAGTATGTAGACACCCATTCGCTTGTCCTGCACAATGAATATAATTATTTCTTGTCTGGAAGCATTCAAGCTAAACAAATGCTCATGGTTGTAAGTGACAGGATATAAGAAGAGATGGCACCAGGACTGAGAGTATGATCCAACAGCTGTGGATCATGTTGCTTCTACTTCCTTGCATCATGGGGAAAAAACAAAAAAAATATTGGCTGCAATGAATTTCTCAGGGTCCTTCGTCTTAGTGTCATCCAGGGGGAGACACATGTGAAGGAGGGCTGAACTCCTGTTTTAGCCGGAGGCTCAGAGAATGTTCAACTTTCATTAAAGTACCTTCTGCACTAGCTTGATCTTCATGAAAGCTGAAATCATCTTTGATTCTCTTTCAGTCATGGAGTGATGTTTTGATTTTTTCCCCCTTTATGTTGTTTAAGAAACATCAAAGAGATTTCTTGCACATAAGTAAAAATACATTTCTTTATAATTTACACGAGGAGAGTGCCAAAGCTATGGGTTTCCACCTCTTGTAAATATTATCTATATATACTTATAAAGTATGAATGAGACTTACACATCTGTGTATACAGGCTCTGTGGCATCTGAACGTGTTTACAACAGTGTCAATGATTTGCATTTCGATGCATAAATGCATTTTAGAAAGCACATTTCCACACTGGTTCCCTTTGAAGATTCATGGCTTTACTTTGAAGTAAGTATACTGATTCAGACAATGCAGTCAAAGCAGGTTCTAGACAGAACAGACGGGGGTGTGAATACTAATAGGAGATTTAGTGTTTCTTGATCTCTAAGTAGTTGCTTTGTTGAGCGCTCCATGAACAGAAATGATAGCAAATCTGCAAAAGATGATGCTATGATACTAAGACACAGTAGATATGTTTGTATGCTTTTGTTATCTTTAAATATATACATGTTAGCATGATACAATTGACACAAATACTCTACAACTAAAGTATGAGTGTACCAAAGGGGGGAAAGAAAAGAAATATGAAGTACTGACCATATAAAGGTTTACCATGCACATTAATTAATTAATAATATTAATGTTTTGGTCTCTTAAAGACACATACTATTTATTCTTCCTATGGAGTGGGAAAAAAATTTACTTTTACAATTTATAAACCATACGGATTAAAAAATACAAGAAAATTATACATTTTCACACCCCCCACTGTACAGATACAATACCTTAAGACAGGGGTCTTGGATGGAGAGGAGAGCCCCTAATTATATATATTGTATGAAGTTGTGTAAACTGGTCCTATATTCACTCTATTACATATGGAGTAATGTAAAAAAAAGTAATTTCATCCTGGGATTATTAAAGTATTTCTGATTCTGATTCCTAGTTGATGGGACAGGTGTTATGAATGAAATGGTGCCCAGCTTGAAATAGCTCCTGTGTGCATTGAATGTGTGCATTGATGACTCAAAGACATCTTCTGCCTCCATTTATCTATTTACTACAGTGTGTTGAATTCATGTTAATGTGTATTTAAAGAAATTTCAATTAGTGGAAAAAATTGCAGACCCCCATGCAGTACCTCTGTTGACCCCCTAGGGGTCGCGGACCTCTTTTATAGCCATATACAAGTAATTGCTTGATACTGGAAGGAAATTGTATCATTCTTCTCATTAGAAGTAAAAGAGGTAGCTAAGTCTGGTTTATTTTCTGGCCATTTGTGTTTCAAATATGAATTGGAACCTGATGGAAAACCATACAGTTAGGCAAGATACAAAAAAGATATAAGGTATCAAAGAAGAAAGAATCCTCCACTCCAAAAATCACCATTTGCAATCCCACAGTTATATTTAGACAGTCAAAATAATAAGAAATGAGTCCATATAACCTGTTAAAGTGTCAACCTAAATCTTTTTAACATAAGAACACTGTATCAACTCTGGACAATGTCCCACAGGCCTTAATTAAGTAATAATATAAAATAAACATAATTCTAGTAGTTTATATGTAATCTAAGTTATCAATGAAAAAAAATAAATTTGAATAAATCACTGAGAGAATTTGACATCCATACAGTTCTTTAAAGAAACATGTACAATATGTCAGGGTTGAAGTTTGATTACCTAAATGCAGAGGCAGAGGTGAGTTTTTTGTAGATTTAATGAGTGGTTCACAAACAACTGAGGCAGGAACCCAAAAATCCAAAAAATCCAACATGAGAAAAGTTAAACCATCCAGAACCATGGAGACATCAGGGGAAACCAATCACGACGAGGTAAGACAAAGTAAGACGGAGTTAGACGAGGAACCAGCACTGAGAAACTGCACAAGGAGAGTATTTATGGGAGGCTGAACAAAGAGAGGACTAACTGTCATGATGGGTTCTCAAAGAGCGACCCAAGTATGCAGAACACCACTGACGGACACAGGAATAAAAGTTTAACAAGTTTATTTTGCTACAAGCACACAGAATGTACTGGTTCTGGCTCGGGCCTGGATACTGGTTCACCGGAGTCTGCGTGAGAGACAGTTCAGTTAGCGTGGCAAGTTGGAGCTTGATTTCTTGAAGATTACTGATTGTACCTTGAGGGTTCTTGAGGTTAGCTTTGGGAGAGTCACTGTTGGATCTGGAGAGGAGTTGATCAGCAGAGTCCGCTTGCTGCTTCAGCGTCTCACGTCTATTAATGAACAGACCTTGGCTTTGGGTTTTCCAGCTCTTAGTCCTGAGCTGCATGGAAGTTCTCTATGGTTCTTCGGGTTTGGCTCTGAGGGTCGGCTCGGCAGGTTAGCTCTTCCTGAGCTTCACAGAGGAGACACTGGTTTCCTGGAAGACAGAGACAACGGTTAGAATCCAGGTTGGATTCAAAGTCACAAAGTAACACTGAGAGTCTAGGCTTAGGCGCTGACCAACTGGATCAACACTGCGGCGTTGAGGCAAGGTCTGAAGACAGCTTATGTAGTGGATCCTCTGATGATCTTGATGAGCTGCAGCTGTGCAGGAGGCTCACTCAGAAGGATCCACGGCGGACTCTGCTGGAGACAGGTGGAACTTCTCCAGCTCCCAACACTAACGAGCTGATTGGGAGCAGGTGTGAAGAGAGGAGTCTAGAAAGGAGCTAAGGAAAAGGAGACCAACACAAGAGGGCAACAAATAAAAACCTAAGAACTGAAATATAACCAGAAAAACCAACAAAATAGGAATTAAACCAATAAAACATGGAGCAAAGTAAAACTGAATACTCAAAATAAAACATAACAGAACCAAGACTATGACAATGTACGCCTCCCACCTTCTCCTGACTGTAATATTTCAAGTATGCTAAAGATACATATACATACTACATACATATATTGTTTAAAGACTTGTTCTTCGCCTATCTGCATTTTTTCAAATTTATTATACATTATACAAATTTAATATACCAGCAACAAGTCTCCCCATAAAGAAACACATTTTATAATACCCAAACTTCAGTTTTCCTGTTTACTTGTTTTTTCTATTCCTTGTGTAATAAGTTTCTCACACTTTGCAACTTAAAACTCAAAGTATTTAGATGAAATAGAAACAGTTAAAAACTTAAGATGACTAAAACTGCGACCAATATGATAGAGCTGAAATGTAAGATAAATATTTTCATGGTTCTCAAACTGTGGTAAGTACCACTCATGGAGGTTCATAATCCTATTAGTGGTGTTAAGTTTTGATGTCTGCAATTAGAAAGGGAAAGATGAATCAGCTAACTCTTTATTCGAAACCACCAAGGGCTCTACATATACATGAATGCTCATTTAATCAAAAAAAATTTCTTCAAAAAGACTGAAGCTTTTTGAGCAAAAAAAATTGACTAACAAGCACAACAGGAGACTGTTAAACAATAATTAGACAAACAAAAATGACACTAACATACAAACAACTGTCATTGCTACTTGCAGAGTTTTTGCTTTCTCATGTCTTTTTGGATTAGAATTAGTTATGTGTTTGCAGCAGGTTTTGTATTTGCTTTGCACTTTGCTCCTCTCTGTTTTCTATGATTGCAACATTTTATTAAAAATTTTTTTTCACACAAATTGTGTTTGTATCATTTGTTTGTGTTTGCAAGCCTCATTTTTGAATATGCAAAACTTCTTTAAATTTGTTGTGCATGCACATGTTTGCATTTCACTTGCAGCTCTCAGCCATTGTAGTTCTAACCTTGTTTTAAGAGACCATTTCTTTACAAAAACTATACTTTTAAAGATAGTCCAGCCATGTTAAGTTTGATTAATCCACATTCAAAGTTCAGCATCAGAACAATCTGAGCTAAGTTTACAGCTCCAGCATGAACTAGTTCAAGTGCATCACGTATATTTTGTGGATGAATGTTAAAATGTATAGCATCCACAAAATACCATATCAAATATATCCTCACATAACATTTGTGATGTACTTGTGAAGATTTTTACAAAAAAACTGACTTTACACATGAAGTTGCCATACATTTTACTTTCTGACCCACAAAATACTGTAGTAGTCAGATGGACTCTTAAAATAATCAAACATCAGCATAAATGAAACTGCATCAAGAACATGTTGCTTTTAAATCTTGCCTATTCTATCTATGAATAAGGATTTAATATATTTAAAGAACGTTGTTATGCTCAACTACTATAATTACTATCTTTTATTTTATTTTTCTCCGGGGCTTCTGAAGATCCAGTATTTCTTACTAACAGAATGTCACTCAAAGTTTGTCATGTTACTAACACCATCAGTTGGGATCAATGATCATCTGATGCTTAAGTAGACATTACTGTACCGAACTCATTAACTATAGCAGTAATCTAACATAAGTGTGCACATTTCGTGTGTCACTTCAAAGCTTTGTCTCCTCCTGCAGAGCAGCAAAGGAGTAAAACAGTTCCTGGTCATGAACAGTAATACAATCTAAATGAATGAAACATCACAATCTGGTCTCCTTCTGTCCTTAAACTATCTGCTTTCAAAGCTGCATTTACACCACTCCTCTTATAGAGACAAATACAGTAGGTCACAAGTAACATCTAAGAATTTTCAGAAGTAAACATGGGATTAAGAGTGAATCATGTACAGCATTTCTTTTTAGATCATGATTTATGTGTCCTTGAAGGAAGCCCAATTGTTCAGCAGCTTATAGGTGTATCTACCCTAATATTTACTTAAGATATGAGGTAAATGACAACCAGAAACATTTGACCTTTCTGTTATTTACATATTTAAAAAGTGCATAAATAAGGTCAACATAAATTAACTGTCAGCATAATATATTATCATTTAATTCTCAATCATCTGTTATAGAAACTCAAAGGTGTTTATAACACCTCTTTTTTTATAAATTGTGATAAATCCCACATTTCCCTTTAACTAAATGTTCTCCTGTTATGAGAGAAGTTAAGCTTTCTTTAAGACCATGTTCCAGTTTCAATAAAAGCATTTTAAAACCAGCCATGTCATGCCGCTAATTATCCCCATTCTTAATATCCGTGACACAGAGCCAAAGCCTGGGGTCACATGCTCCCTTGATTTGGTGTCTGTAAAGAAAATTTAAAAGAATAATGAAGATGACATCATGGCAGATGTGAGAGGAAATGTCTCTCCAGGCTATATCTGAACCATTCCAAAAGATAATGTGTCATCTGCAGGTGCACAAATGCACAATGTGTGTAACTTTATGACGATACAGCTTCCTGTGTTGTGGTTGGAAAAGCGCCTGTAGGCAGGAACTTTATCTGATAAGTATGTGGGAGGTTCTGGCTTTCGTTTCAAGGAGATGTAAAGAAAATGTCTAAGATGAAAAAGAAGCAGAAAATGTAAAGAATCCTTGAATTTATCTTTTTTGAAAGAAACTTTCCAAGTTACTTGGTGAATCTTCCACTTTTAAGAATACATAGAATGGTGATATATATTGTTTAAATACAATTTTCGGTGGCATTAAGGCTCCTGACAGTAACTTTGCGGAGAAAGCTTTTGTGCTTTCTCATGTGCTGCATGTGAAGCGCTTTCTTCAAACAGCCTTTGATCTAGAAACTGCAATATGGTGAGGATATGGGTAATTAGATGCAACGTCATGACAATATGGCCCCAAACCCTCTCACATACCTATTAATGGAAATATGAAAATGAGCATGCAATGTGCCTTACAGAAGTATTTATAGTATTATAACCTACTTTTATATTGTACAAGCAGAAACATTTTAAAAATTAAAAAATGTAATGCCCTACCAAGTAGGGCATTCAGGAAAATGCCAACAAGTTGATTTTATGCTGAATCGACTCACATCTGGACATCTCAAAAGTTGGGGCCTGCATGGCAGTGTGTGTGCTGCATGCTAAACTAGTCTATTATTGGCTTATTCTATGGACTTAGTAGAACACACTGCAGTTAGCAATAACAGCTGGATTAGAAGTATCTGATATAACCAAGACCGTGGCTGCAGTGAGACATATTGTAAGTAATAGGGCTTGGGAATGCGTCGTCAACAGTGCAATTCATCTTGCGACAATACAGGTGCTGGTCATAAAATTAGAATATCATGAAAAAGTAGATTGATTTCAGTAATTCCATTTAAAAAGTGAAACTTGTATATTATATTCATACATTACATACAAACTCATATATTTCAGATGTTTATTTTGTTTAATTTTGATGATTACAAATGACAACAAATGAAAATCTCAAATTCATCATATCAGAAAATTAGAATATTACTGAAGACCAATAAAAACAAAGGATTTATAGAAATGTTGGCCAACTGAAAAGTATGAACATGAAAAGTATGAGCATGTACAGCACTCAGTATTTAGTTGGGCCTCCTTTGGCCTGTATTACTGCAGCAATGCGGCGTGGCATGGAGTCGATCAGTCTGTGGCACTGCTCAGGTGTTATGATAGCCCAGGTTGCTCTAATAGTGGCTTTTAGCTCTTCTGAATTGTTGGGTCCTGTGTATTGCATCTTCTTCTTCACAATACCCCATAGATTTTCTATGGGGTTAAGGTCAGGAGAGTTTGCTGGCCAATTAAGAACAGGGATACCATGGTCCTTCAACCAGGTACTGGTAGCTTTGGCACTGTGTGCAGGTGCCAAGTCCTGTTGGAAAATGAAATCTGCATCTCCAAAAAGTTGGTCAGCTGCAGGAAGCATGAAGTGCTCTAAAACTTCCTGGTATGTGGCTACGTTGACCCTGGACCTCAGAAAACACAATGGACCAACACCAGCAGATGACATGGCACCCCAAACCATCACTGACTGTGGAAACTTTACACTGGACTTCAAGCAACGTGGATGAAGTGCCTCTCTTCTTTTCCTCCAGACTCTGGGACCTTGATTTCCAAAGGAAATGCAAAATTTACTTTCATCAGAGAACATGACTTTGGACCACTCACCAGCAGTCCAGTCCTGTTTCTCTTTAGACGCTTCTGACGCTGTCTGTGGTTCAAGAGTGGCTTGACACAAGGAATGCGACAGCAGAAACCCATGTCTTTCATACGTCTGTGTGTGGTGGTTCTTGAAGCACTCACTCCAGCTGCAGTCCACTCTTTGTGAATCTCCCCCACATTTTTGAAGGGGTTTTGTTTCACAATCCTCTCCAGGGTGCGGTTATCTCTCTTGCTTGTACACTTTTTTCGACCACATCTTTTCCTTCCCTTCGCCTCTCTATTAATGTGCTTGGACACTGAGCTCTGTGAACAGCCAGCCTCTTTAGCGATGACCTTTTGTGTCTTGCCCTCCTTGTGCAAGGTGTCGATGGTCGTCTTTTGGACAACTGTCAAGTCAGCAGTCTTCCCCATGATTGTGTAGCCTATAGAACTAGACTGAAAGACCATTTAAAGGCTTTTGCAGGTGGTTTGAGTTAATTAGCTGATGGCAGGGGCCATCAATTTTGAACCTTTTCACAATATTCTAATTTTCTGATATGATGAATTTGAGATTTTCATTTGTTGTCATTTGTAATCATCAAAATTAAACAAAATAAACATCTGAAATATATGAGTTTGTATGTAATGTATGAATATAATATACAAGTTTCACTTTTTAAATGGAATTACTGAAATCAATCTACTTTTTCATGATATTCTAATTTTATGACCAGCACCTGTATGTAGGTTTTTGCCAAATAATTTAAAATTTTAAAAATAAAAAAAAACTTAAATGGCACACTTATTTTGTTTAGTCCATAGCCACAGTTGGATCATGATTGGAGGAGAAAATGGATCCTACCAGCAGTGCATTTGTTTTATTTTTCAGCATGAAAGAAGTAACATGGAGCACAGATACTGTAACATATGTAAGAAAGAGGCACCGGATGGCATCGGTGGTGGCTATCAGGTGAATCTAACATTACCTTCAACATTCCTCTACCTTTTTTTTTACATTTTAACCATACAGAAATTAAATCCACAATTTCAGAAGAAAAAAAAAAACAGAGAGGTATCAGAGGGGAGATCTCATCACCTGCTGCCTCACAAGATGTAACAGGTCAGATGGAAGACATGAATGAAGCTGAGCTGATGTCAGGGGTTGTTGAAAATTAAACAGAAGAGATTGTGTTCTCAAAGATAAGTACCAACTGACCACCTTCTGGAGGAGAAGTGAAAACTTAGCTGATTTAGGCCCGTAGTCAAATCTCTGTTCATAGAGATAAGTTTATTAAATCACTCTATTTTCTCCAAGTAGTGCTGTTTTGCCCTGATTTTCAATTTGTTTTAAGGAATTCAAGACTAGCTCTTCTCCCAGTCCATTTTTGTTTATGTTTACTTTGGAGTGTCGTATAAAATGGATGTGACAACCCGAAATGCAATGCGTCGTGACGTCTGTGCCAAGCCCTAATTTCAGCCACACCCCGAACCCTACAGAACGACATGTCGAGTCAACTTCGACTTTTACTTCAGATTCTACTGTAAAACAGTCGACTTGTAAAAAAATCACACATCGTTTATGCCATATTACCAACACATGGTAACCAAAGAAAATGAAAGGTCATGCAAAATGGTGTCAGAAAACTAACACAGTACGTTACCCTAAAAAAACCATCCAATGGTGGCAGCATCATTCTGCAGTGGATACTTTTCTTCTGCTAGGACAGGGATGGTGGACAGGGTTAATGAAAAAATAAATGGAGCTTAATATAGAACAATATTTGAGGATAATGTATTAGAAAAATTGACAAAGTTGTCCATTCAGATGTGCAAGCTCATATAGATGGCCCCCGGATATATTTCTGGATGGAAAAAGAGAGTTCCCTTTTTATCCCATGTACAGCAAAAAGTAACTGTACAACTTATCCAGTTCTAAGGTGAATATTTTTTATCAACACATTTTTTCTTTACAGTTTTGTGGTATGCTGTTGATCTATCACACCAGATTCTAATAAAAAGCTTTAAATGTTGGGGTTGTTACTTAAAAAAAGGTGCAAAAGATCAAGGGATATGATCACCTTTGCAGCACGCTGTAATTATTTATGTTTGCAGGCTTTTACAACATAAGATCCCATTATACAACCACCCACTAGTCTATCTCACATTCAGAAAGAATCAAAATAAAGTTATCTTTCTCCAGGTCACACAAAAAGTGGTACAGGTAACATGCTGTGAGAAACATACAGCATCTTTCAATAAGAAGCTGAACTGTTTTTAAATATACAATACTCAAAAGGGAGAAACAAAATGAAAAAAAAAATGTTTGACAGTTTTTTTGTCTTTTTTTATGTCATTTAAACTTAAGATGCTGAGACATTTATTCGCATGATTCCATGCTGATAGTCAAGCAGCACTGCAGTTATTTTCTGCTGTTGACACTTGAAAGGTTTAGCTGTGGGCTACACCTCTCATTTTACACATTCCGGTTAAAATCAAGTACTAAAAGGTTTTTCACAGCTTTTTTTTTTTTTTATCAGATAGACCCACCATGGGAAATTTTATCTGATGAAAATCTGAAAATACATCACTACCAAGGAATTTGACGGAAGAATTATTACTCTTTGGTGCAGCCTTTCAGGGTTCAAGTGGGAGGTTTCTCCATTTGTTGCATTTTTCCCCAGCCTGTTTTCATGTCCTTTTTCTGTTTTATAATTTTTGATAAAAGCCAAAAGACCAAAAAAGTGTTCTAAAACAAATTTGGACAAAATGAATACTGTCATCTTCAGAGAGGACAGTGTGAAAAAAAAAGACAGCTATCTTGTAAAGAAAACATCATATATTAAATGATTTCCACAGGTTCAGCAACCAATTAATGCTATTATGTGATGTTAATTTGAATCCTATAACCAAAACAATATGCAATTATGAACACAGAAACAGTTGTAAATTTAATGCTTAAGTATAAAAACAATCAAGCCAGACTAATCAAACATATTGTAATGTATAATATATAAGACCACGTCTGAGCCTAAAGGGGATAAGATCCTTGAGAAAGGTTTTGTTTTGTCTGCACATGTCTATGCACATTCCAAGAATGTGGAGAATGGTAAGCAAGCAACAAGAGGGGCTTTGTATTTCTCCATCCACTGCCCACCCAGTAGATTAGCCTCTTATCTGTTAAATGAGACTGTGCCGACAGATTTGGATAGCAGGCCGTTGGCATCAGCAGCATGCTCCGTTCACTGAGAGCTCTGCTGTACTGCAGATAGTCCCTCCTCAACAGCTAGGCAGCACAGACAGCCTTGGACCAGGTAGTGGGTGGATATGTGGAGACACATAATAGGCAGCTTCAGATGCTGCAATTCCTCCTGCTTAAACACTGCAGGTATTCTTTTGCATCCAAGCTGTTCCTTGTTATAGATACAAAATTATAGTCATTTCAGTGTAAATTACATATTGTTCTGAAATCACAGTGTTAAAATAATGTACCAAGGTATAAAAAACAAGCATTTTCCAAATGTCATTGACAGTTGTTTCTTTAAAAGACAAAAACACATGTACAGACACAAAGAATATGTGTCATGTTTGTTCCTGTAAAGCCAGCATGACATCCAATGCATTTCAGGCTCAGACATGTTTTCCATCTTCCTGTAGTTTTATGTAAATGTGTGGTAGGAAAAGATACATTTTTATTTAAATGGATAAAAATTAATGAAGAACAACAACTACAATGCAGTAACCCTGTGGGATATTGTTTTGCATGTATTTGTGATCTCATTAGAAGTTGGAGAAAGGAGCTTAGAGGGGAGGAACAAGCTGAGAAATGTAAATTTTCAAACCTAGGTAAAATGATTACAATTGGTATAAAAAAATACTTTTTTCACTGACACTGCACTATTTAACAGGGAACTCTACAATGGAACCTAATGCAAAATTTTCAGTAATTAAGATACCATGGCTTGGTCTATTTGAAGTCAAAGAAAAGCTAAATAACCCAAACAGGCACCTAGACTTGGTTGTTCCAGCCTTGAGAGTCCAGAAATGGAATAAAGAGGAATTCATTGTCAGAAAGGTTTCGAGGAAAGTTCAAAGATCAGACCTTAAATGTTCCTTTCCCAAAGTGTGACAAAATATGCAATGCCTTGCCAAATAATCCACACTCCTCTAAATTCTTTAGTTTAGGTTCGTTTACAACTAGAAACATATTGCTGACATGTTTTTTGCTGAGATTCTATGAGATTTGTTAGGAAGCATACATTAATAGGCAGCATCCTTAAACTAAAGGACACAGCAGATGGGTCAAACTGATTGAATTTGTAAAAAAATTAAGCAGGCTTAGGTTGTAAACCAGCTTTCCAAATTTGAACATTACAGGGTTACGTTCAACCCCTCAACTAAATATGGAAAGTATATAGGCACATCAAACCTATTACTATGGCCACCCACTTTAACTACAAAGTCAAGGCATCACATATGAAATATCATTCCCTGTAATGCTGATGAAATTCAACTAGATTTGTCCATAAAACCTGATAAAACCAACCCATTGCATAGATTACAGACATGTCTTAAGGGCATTTCTGTAAAAAATCCAGATGACTTGAAATGTTCTGCATTTGAACATGAAAGTTATTTTCTTTGGACCGGGGTCCAAAAAGAAGCCCATTAGTAAGTCATTTGGATGGCATCAAAATTTGTCTGCGATAATAACATAAAACACCTAATTTTAATACAAGAGAACATCTACTGTCGCTCCTGTACATGCACATTGAGGAAAAGCATATCCTGCAAAGTTAATAACTAGATGCAATCAGCCTTTAACCAATCTGCCTCTATTCTTTGATTAAACTTTTTATGCAAAGTGCCTTGAGCAATAAAAATAAACTATGAAACAGAATCTTTAACATAGATACAAATGAGTGTCTTTGATAAGACTCGAAAGATCCATTTTGACTTTGCTTTTTTCTATCTTCTAAGGAAAAAACTGCTCAAATATTTCGGTCTCTAGATTTTCCAAGCCTCTAAAGATATTCAGTAACCCACAATACTTGCAGCTGTTAATGCAATTAACTGTTGTTTTATGAAGAATAGTCTAAAGTAGGCTGAAAAATAAGGCATGACACATTTTACCATTTTAACAGACATCAGATAAGGAGAGGAAACTGGATCTAATGGACCAAACCAAACACTAAAATCCTTCATTGGGAGTAAACTTTGTTTTACTATATATATTTTACTTTAAAATATATAATTTCACATTTTTAAAAATACATCTGTAGTTAAAAACCCGACAGATATAATTGGTTTCTCTTAAAGAAATAGACATTGATTTGTGTGTTTTAAAATCCAAGGATCATGGAATAATTCTCAAACAGAAATAAGAAAATGTTTTATTTAAAAAGGAAAAAACAAACTATTCATCAAATTTTGACTACAAATGCCATGCATTCAGTCAAGGAAGTGCCACTAGAAAGAGACACAGTTAGCAGAGTTGAACATCACAGAAAAATCTGTGGGCAGATCAAACATACACTGCCTCCAAGACAGGCTAAAAAAATATTTGCTGAAGTGATAACAGAGGATAAAAATTCATAAACTGAGAGCAGAAAGTAAATAAAACTCTTTGAGGTTATTAAGTCTGCTAAACACTTAAAGTTTTGACTTGAGGTTCTCAGTGTTGAACATTTTACCCATTCTAAGAGTAACAGTGAAAATTAAGAGTAGAATTACATTTTTATTTTAGTTTTACAAAAGAAAAAAAAACATAGCTTCTTTTCTTTCAAAAGAGAAATAAAGAATACCTTATTCCTTTAAGTTATTCCTATTTCTTTGGACTGGACATGACTAAAACTTGTGATTTACAGCAATGCTCCATATTTTTTATAATTCATTCTGTCCCTCATATAACCAGGTTGAATTTAAGGCTTTGCATTTGACTCATTCCATCTCAGTCGGAGCTGTTTCCACGCGACTAGAAGCCAATAAGGCAAGCTGAAAAGCATCCCCCAGCTCTGACTCATGATTTGATCTGGTTTGTAGTCTCTCTTACCCAGGGCCAGAGTTGATTGGTAGCATTAAGTGCACACCTGGGACCCAAATACTCACTTTTCCCCCCACTTCCATTCTCCCTAAGCCTAAGGCCTGAGATGCATATATAACGCAGGGGAGAACACTTGACAGCTCATGTGGACTTACTGAGACAGAGCTGCCTGCCACATTAAGCATGAGTGCCAGTCACCGTCAGGTCCAATGAACAAAATTGGAGCATATTCCTGAGACCTTACAAGTTTGCGATAGTTAATACATTTCTTGCAATACCTAGGCTCTCAGATTGGAGTGGTCCATCATTATCCAGCCAATAGAAATATCTGTACAGGATAGAGGATAAAGATGGATTGTGGTTTATTTTCCCAAAACATATTTGTAGACAAAAGAAAATGGTAAAGAAATCATGTATGAGAAATAAAGAAAAATAAAAGAGCACTACATCGCCAAGGTTATTGAGTTTTAAGTTAATCTATCATTATGATTATTGTGTGAAAAGCCATCACATTGTCAAGGTTTTGATAAAAGGGGTTGAAAATATATTAAATATGGTTTATATGCAGAAGCAAGTTGCATTAGTTTAGTTTTTCGAATATGAGAAATATGAGACTTATGAGACAAGTTACAGAAATTATTAGTTGAGCATCATTTGAGTTGGCTACTGGTCTGAGATGACACACAACATTTTTGGTAATGTTCACACCCTGAGTCTGGAAATTATAACTCCATAATGTTCTATAGTGAGAAGTCAGATTTGGAAACTTGGCCACCCCCACATGCTTTTATTTAGAAAAAATTATTTGATATGTTTGATCCTCAATCCCTTAAGTCTATGGTGAGTCAATTTAAAGTCTATAACTCAAAACCTCTAAGTCTGCTAGGATATGCCATGAGTAAATGAGAGAAAATGTCACCTTTTATCCGAGATGGATGACTTCATGTACCTTTTAGACCCTGGCACAGAGAGATATTTTTGTAGGTCTTGGTGAGTTACAGATGTTTACCAAATTTCGTAAATCTAAGGCATGGGGCTGATTTTTTGTTTTACAGTATGGAAAGAAGACATTTGACCACACCCACAGGCTTTAATAAAAAAAAAAATAATCCAACAACAAAACAAGTTTTGATAATTTTTGATGTTCAAGATTATTTTTGATCCAACATTGCCACTTCCTGTGGGATCTGGACAATGGCTCCACAATATTTTTATTAGATATTTGTGGATAAAACATGCATACCAAATTTCAAAATCCTTAATGAATGCTTTAGTGCTTCTAGGGGGCGCTGTAGAGAAATTAAGCCATGCACATCAAAATTGGCCTGGATTCCTGTGTGGGGTTGAACTGGGATCCATCATATGCATTTTGGTGCAGATTAAGATAGCTATGAGAAAAATGAAAGCCAATTGTATGGTTTATTCACCTTGCCCCCATTTAAACACCCTTTAACAAAAAATCCTGTGATAGAAACACACCTAGAACAACATGCTTTCTGCCTTCCAATAAAGTTTTAAATTGATAAGGTCAAAACATTTAGAAAGGGACTCTCCAAAGTAAAACAACAAAAAACCAAACTCTTTCTCCTGTACTTTAACTTTACAGTATTAAAAAAGTAAAGAGTATGATGAAGTATCAATAGTTTTACTTATGTAAAGTATCTGTCAACTCTACCTATTCTTTAGTAGCTAAACTCTCTGAAGAAGAAGAAGCTTTTTTTAAAGAAAAATGCACCAGAGGGACACACCTGCAGTTTATGTTAAAGTCAGTTTTCTTACATTGTACTCCAGCTTTATTGGTTTACTGTGATTTCCAAACTGATGATCTTGCTATTGAAAGCCAAGTGAACAAAATAATAAATCAGACAAAACAATAGAGAATCTTGTTTCTCAAATAACTACTTTTTGTTAAATATAATTTCACATGTCCCTTCAAAGATAAACAGGAATGTTGCTTTGCTATTATTAGGTCGGAACCGGAAATGGAATCGAGGCACAAGAGGAGATAAAATAAAAAGGAAACATTTATTTTGTATGGCAAAAATTAACAGCTCTAAACACTATATATTTAATGCATTTACTACTGTCTCCACAAATAAATATTCAAGCCTAATATCAGCTTTTTTAGCTACAAAGAAATAAAGTGAGTCATAGTTTTCCTGAATAGGAAGTCTTTGTGCCATTTCAATGTGATTAAATAAAAAAAAAACACCTTTATTTTACTACAGTATTACAAACTGTTCATCACAGTGAAGTAGTGAGGCATAAAACATTTTTGGAAATAAATAAATAAATTATGCTGAAGTTTATGTAGGTTTTTAATGGAATGCTTTTTTATTACAGGCGAACAGTTTCAACGGTGATAACAACACCAGCTTCATCAATTTCTCCATGTACACCTTTGGCTGTGTACATTCATTAGCTCCAGCTACCAACTCCCCTCAGTTGAGAACTCCTATTAAGTATTAAGTTTTTTTTGTTTTGTTTTGTTTCATTACCGTGTTTTGCATCAAGTTATTTTCAGCATGTAAGTCATCTTTGTATAGGAATTTCCTATTCTGTGCTTGAATTCCAATGGAAACAAACTGGCAGGGAACTTCTGATGTTTTACTTTGTCCTCCAGGTAATACATGCCTAAGGTTGTTTCATAGAGTATAGTTTCTCTCATGCTTTGCAAATCAGTTTTTAGCATTTAGATCACACCGTTGAGGACGTCAGAGTAATGATAATGAAAAACCATAGGATACTGTGGGCCATTCTGGTCAAATAATTTCCCCTTCTCCTAATTCTGTGAAGAAGACAGACTCAGAGTATAGGCTCGCCCTTCTAGCTTCAGCGCCACAGGAATTAGAGGCCTGAACAGCTACCTGGAGTCTGGAACTCTTTGTGAAAAATTGGTACGTATAATTCTTTGAAAACATACTGGTTCTCTTTAAAAAAAAAAAAATTATGTTTCAATCAGGTGCAGTTGTAATCTTAATATTTATTTTAGTTTTGTCTTTTATGTGAACTTTTAGATAAATCTCCTTTCTGTCATTTGGAGGAAGGATCTGAGAGTTATGTTGTGCAACATGATGCCAAAACTTCTAACAAATTACCTATCAGACATTATAGCTACCATGGCAGGAGGGGCAAAACAAATACTTCTGCCCCCATGAACTTGTTGACCATCATATTTAAAAAGTATAAGCTCCTTCACCTTTCAACTTATATTTTTGTGTGTTTTTATTCTTTGTAAAATAAAATTCAGTTTAAACCAGAAATGTACATACGCCTTGTAAAAAGGCACATAAACTTTTTGTTCTCATTGTAAAATATAACATTTTATCATTGTTTTTATCTTGTTTTAGGTCCATTAGCATTTTTCAATCGTAAAGTATATAAACCTCTAAATATGAAGAAAGCAATTCATTATTCACAAAAATATTTTAATGTTATTCTGGCATTTAGAAAATAACAATAATTCTGGTAATTCTTACAGAACTAAAATCGAAAAAAGGTTTCATATTTCATAAATGACAATGTATGCGTCTTTTTATGTAATGTATGATAACTGATTTCAGCTAAAAATTTGTATTTTATTATTTATTAGGAGAAAAATCTACTGCAAACCAGGGTATACTATATTTTGTGGTAGTAATGTCACTACAGCACCAGCTTTAAACCTTATTTATTTTTGCAGCAATGTATAGCATCTGTTGCGGACAGGCTTGTGGAATCCCACATTTTATTTTGCAGAAGAACATAAGAAGGACAGTCACTTGAGAAATTTTCAAACTGGGGTGAGACTTGACATTTTCTTACCTGTAAAAAAACCCCACCAAGAATCTCTATGTACTCATGGTGGGCAAGTTTGAAAAAGTTGTTTCTTTATTAGCCTAATTTCATGGGAAAAGATGCATCTAAGGAACTATGATGGTCAGTAAAGATATGAATCAAATACAAAGCATGTAGCCTACTAAAAACAAAAATCCATTTTCTTTCTTCTTTGTTTCACAGACTGTATTTGCCAATGTTGAATTGGTTTTGGTGGGAGCTCTATGTACAAATCTGGATTTATACTGTCTGTACAATACAGTTATATCTACTTTAGAGTGTATTTTCATTTATTGTGATAAAAAAAACACCTTTTAAATATTTTTTTTTGTGATTTGGTGATCCTTACTGTCAGCTGTGAGAGATATTTTAAAGAGTCACTGGTTAGTGCCAAGCCCTGCTTTATTAAACTGCTCAGTGTCCATCATTTTATGATTAATTATTTTTTTTTTTTCGACAAAGAAATTTAAGACCAGTAACAGGTTCCTTACAATTGTATCACAGGTGTTGGTATATTGGCTCCTTTCAATCCAATCCAATTCATTTCATTTATATAGCACATTTAACAACAAAAAAACGTGTCCAATGTGCTGTACATTAAACGGTATATCTGATCGTGTCGACTCAAATGCAAGACTCAGCTCAGGGAAATGGAATCAATGATCCTTTATGCAGACCTGAGCCAGGACACTGAGTTGGAGAGACTGGCAAAATATTCACAAAAGCAGAGGCTGCTCAAAAACAATTAAAGCAAAAATATCTTAGATGCAAAGCAAGGTAGAGTAAATGCTGCAACGCTTAACACAAGTGATGAAGACGAACTGGAAAATAAAAGCTAGAGAGCAAGAATTTTTTAATATGATTGATTTCCTATAAAGTAAACGACAAAAAGTACTTAAAAACATAAAATGGAAATTTCCAGGTGTCTTTGGAATATAAAACACATATAAGTATTCTTAAAAAATTATTATAAAAAGAATGATGGGTAGCTGAGTGTCACTATCCAGGAGGTGACATCCCACAAGTCTTTTCCCACTGACAAGTCATTTTTCTTATAATAAGTGCATTTTTTCTTGAAATGAGGAGTGCATATTATCTACTAATCTTATTTTAAGAGTGAAAATACTCATTCCATTGGCAAATACTTATATTTACCTGCTAGAATTAAGGCTAAATACACCTAATATAAGAAATTTTTAGTTATTTCTAGATCGTTTTTGCAGTGTGGGATTAGAGGCAAATGTTAACATACTTTTTAACCTATATTTTATTATTTTAATCTATAGAAGGACATCATCAAGCTCAACCTTACAAAACTGTTACATACATAAATCATATTTACCCTTTTTAGTTTGATTACATGTTATATAGTATTAAAGGGTATGATTTTTTACAATGCATGTAAATGTCAGCTGTATCTGATAGTAGCATGATACATATGCCATCTATGTTTGCCTCCAGTGCTAGGTAATTCACCACAACATGTCTAATTTCCTTTAGAATAAAAACGCCTTAATAAGACTAACTACTTGTCCAGTAGAAAAAAAAAAAAAGTATGGCTACCATTGACAGATGACCATAGATAATCGTCTTCAAATTGTTAGTGCTCTGGTTTGGAGTAATGCTTAAATTTCACTTAACTTACAGGTAATGCCAGAACAAATGCTTAAATAAGAAAAAAGCTCAAGTGACTTATAGGTCTTTGACTATTTGATGACAAAAGTGGTAACTAAGAAATTGATGAGAATTTGCTGGACAGTTTGCCCTTGTAATTAAAATGTACTCAATGGACCTGTGATTTACCCCCAGTTACTTGAACTATATAGGAATCTTGTTATAGCTAGGATGAATTTAAACCACTTCAGGCAGTTGCTTAAGTTGCTGCACTCACTTAAGGCCCATTGAGGAGTTGTAGAGTTCTGTTTTGACTTCAGCTTTTTATGGGGGTCATCTTGTGGCCACTCCATTTGATGACTGCAATATTTGCTAATGCCCCTTTGATGTGTTTCTGAGCCAAATTAGCCCTGTTTGTTGCTGATAAAAAAAAATTACCTCACTCAAAATGGTCATTAGGGGCTTTTTGTCAGACTTACGATAAGCATTCATTCTCTTCAACATCTGTGTGTGGAGCTCCTATGAAGTAGCCTGTTCCAAAGCATGGATGTAGAAAAATGTCAAATACCTCATCATTTCTTTAGGGTCTCTTTGGGGGAAATAATTATACAGTGAAATTTCAAATGATCAGTTTACTTGCCTGAACAAAAAAAGCAGTGGAATTATTTAGCATTGAGTTAAGTGCAAATATCACAGTCCCAGTATACTTTTGAATAAGGTCTGCAGTTGGCTAAATAATCTGTCTTTTCTAATATTAAAATATACCATTACAGAGCAGTGACTTGCTAATGAGCTGCATTATTGCTAAATCCAGAAATTACAGTGATTCTTTTTGGGAAATTCTATTTGTGCCTCAGAGTGGAACTTGGAAAAAGGGAAGACAGATGGATGGGAAGGTAAGAAATTTGTCTTACAGTAATAATCACACATTCAAAGAGAGGAAAAATACCTCTCATTATAACTAAAACTTTTTCTGGAAAAATTACAAAAATTCCTTATTAGTGTTTTGCAGGTGTACAGTTTATATGAAACTACATGTCTTTTTAAATAGTTAAGTGTCTTCAACAGTTTGGCATACTGTTGTTATAGGTAATGCATAAGAATACTCATTTGAATAATTTAGTATTACACATTGTGATAAAGCATCTATTATAGGCTAAGTTACCGTTTTTGATCACTTGCATACCCCTAACAAATGGAGTCCCCACATCCCTCAGTGAGGTCTAGAAACACAACATTTCTATATCCACCCATTATACTACTACTTGGATGTGCATGTTATTTTGGCTTTTAACCAATTAAATGAGCCATTGAACAATTATATTACCTACGGTAAATTATGTTAACATAAAAGTTAGCAAGTTAAAAAAAAAACAGGAAAAAGCTAAGTGAAACGTAAAAATGTAAGTTCCTGTATCAGCCTCAATCCTCTTAGGTGATGTTTCTTTCACTCTGTGAGTGTTTTTCCTGAATTTCTTATAGAACCACTTTTGTTATTTTCTGAATAGATCAGGGAAAGCAGCAGTTTCTTGTTATTTTAATTTAAAATTTTGCCATCAAAATATATACATATATTTTTTGAATGTTACAAAAGTAATAAGATCCTCCAATAACTCTCTTGGCTTGAAATTTGATTTTCAACGTATTTCACAGAGTGCACTTTACGGGGTTAAAGTTTATTTGCCTTGGCTTTTTAAAATGACCAAACAAATACAAGGGATTTTATACCTTAGAGAATGTGTAATATTTGTCAGCTGTGCAATAGAGTTAAACAATGTGCTATGCGCTATGTTTTGCAGTTGTAAATGTATGCATGTATGTATTTATATCATTTATCTAACATAATAAAATATGGTACAATTACAGTCCCTGTAAAAAAAAGCCATTGTATTGGCTGTGTTGTTATAGACTAGGCAGAGGCAGCTGGTCTTTGCGATTTAATTCATAAAATAGATGTGTTGTTTTTAATTAATATCCTTTAAATATACAGTAGTGTAGAGTGACCCTGATCTGGTTCTTCTGTCTTTCTTTTTCTGGTGACCCTCAGTGGTAGGGGAGGGAGAGACTATGGCTCAGAAAAAGCAAATTCCTCATTTTTAATGACTAAGATTGGGGTTAGAGACACAAAACGGATCCAGATATCTTCACTGTTACAGTGGTTATGTAATATATAATATGTAAATTATCTACATCTTCTAAATTAATAATGACAGAAACTGATTTGAAAAAAGAAGAGATCTGAAAAGGGTCTCACTACTCATACAATCCTCTCTACAGTTCAGCATAAAGCCCAGAATAACCCTTTTAATAAGTCACTTGGAAGAAACTGTGAGGAGTCAGCTGATTCCTAATCCTCTGATGAGCTATCACATCAAAAGTCAGACTGATATGTGCAATCACATGAAAGCCCCTCTGCGGCGGAGCTACCATGGTCTAGTAAACCTGTGAGTTCATTGTGTGTGTTTTGGCAAAATGAGATTGGAGTGATGCAGCTTGTGATGAAAATCCTTCATCTGACTTCAATGCAAACAACAGGATGATAGCTCAGCAAACACAGATAGTTTCCGTAATATGTTTGTGCAGATGGCTCATGCATTCCATTTAGATACAATCAGGCAAATAAAACAAACGACATGGTCTTTATTATGTGTGATCATTTCAGCCATGAATAAAAGAGTCTAAATGTAATTTCAAAGGAAATTGCATTTGAAATTAATTTAGGCAAAACATTTGTTAAGATATTTTCTGTCTAAACTATTTTACATGCAGATATGACATGCATGCTTTTTTTCCTCCTCACCGTTGCCCTGGAGTGGTGAACAAAGAGCCAGAAGAAGTCAGTGATTGACAGGTCTGTGAAGTATTACAGACAGAACCTATATCTCTGTTTTAAAACCGCACTGAGGAGTGCCAAGAGTGGCATTAAAATATGGAGGGCCTTTTCCTGGCTGTTTTCAACTCTAAGCCAGTTCATTTCACAGCATTATAGTGAAAGATTTCTTTGTTGATATTTATGCATGATAATGATGATGGCAAATATATGTCTCACATAAATGTTTGCAATGCCATAAAAAATAAAATCCTGCTAAAGCCCATAAGAAAAATGACCATTTTCAGTCTTTTATTAAGGATTTTATTTGTCAGTGTAATGACATTTGTGAACGTTGCATTTTTATGAGATTTTCACAGAGTCGCGCGCTGTTGCTTTAACACTCGCTGCCTGTCACTGGCTGTCAGTCTGAGAGATGTTCCTCTTAAACTTTCTCTCTGTCTTTCAAGTAAATTTCCCAGTAGAGCTCCTGCCCTATTTAAAACCATAACACTGCAGGCGAATGTAACCAGTTGTTAATATTGGTTCCGTGAGATGCCGTCTGCTCTTTTTTTGCACCTGCAAAATGTAAGGTCTAGGGGAAGAAAACGTATCTCAAATTAATGTTTTCCAACCCCAGTGAAGAGAAAGTCATCTGAATATCTGGTTTACATTTATAATCCAGAAACCAGCACTGGCTTTAACAGGACTGTGATTTTGCCGTCAGCATAAGCAATATGGAATTAAGAGTGCATATAACTAGAAAACTTTCTTTTCTTTGCTAATTTATTATTATTACATGAGATTTATTTCTAGTACTAAGAAGTACTGTCCTTTAAAAACAGAATATAGGTAAGTAATGACCATCTGTTCATTCTTTAAAGACCCCTCCCTAAACACATATAACCTTTAAACCATGAATTATCCTCAGCTGCTGAGACTAAAGATTCTTGCCCTTTGTAAACAAGCAGCCTGTTAAAACAAGAACTCAGACACAGTAACTTCTGACTAATAACTCACTTAGGGATGGGAAAAGCACAACCAAGAATAAAAAAATACCCAGGTGTCCTTAAGACTAAGGAGAGAATACCCAAAGGGCAATCTTTTGTGTTTTTAATGTGTTTCAACGGTACATTTTTAAATGAATAAGAAACAAAAAGTAAAAAGCTCTCAATGAGATTGCATGAAATGATGGGGAATAAAAAGATTTTTAACTATTTATACTGTTGTTTTACTGTCTGAAATATAATATTCCATTTCATCAAAGTAGGCTAACTTACTGTTGATTCGGGAACAGATTAACCCAAAGGCTGCATTTCGAATGGACTTTACAGAAATAAAGAACTATTTTCAAACAATGATTTCACAAGATGTGAACAAAAAGGTGAACATACTGACATTAATTAAAATTTTAAAACCTTTCAAAATGTTGGGATTGAGCAAAACTCTCTGGAACTTTCTTAAAATGCCAAAGGAATTGGTTCATTTTCATTAGCCATTAACCAGTCAGCCCAAGGGATAAGTGTATGGATCAGTATATGGATCAGCCTCGGAGCGCAAAGAGAACCTGACATTTCAAAGGACAGATTGAATACTGTGCAAACATGACAGCAGTTAATCGTAAAAAAACAAACAGCAGAAATCATAATACTTTTCTTAACGTTTACAATGTTAGATGGTCTGAATACAAACCAGCTCCAACATTCAAGAAAAACTAAAATACTAAAAGTTGAAAAATGAACCATTTAAGTTTTTCTTGGCTGATACTGTTTTCCAGCTTTTTTTGAAGACCAAATTACTTTTTCTGTTTTTCAGTGTAAGGTCTATAACACATAAAACTGAATACATTTGTCAGGAGTATTTTTGGCCGAGGAAGTAGTTTTAAATCCTATTGAAAATCAAGAAATCTTTTATCTTATCTTTATGCTCCAAACCAAACATCTCAAACTTTAACCAGTTTTACCTAGAAGAACATTAAATAGACTTCCAGGTTATTTGAAGATGCCATTAGGTTAAAAAAAAAATTCACAACCTCTGAGCATACAATTTTGGGGTAATTTTGTATTTCAAATATAATAGGACAAACTGAACAAAACATTAAACCATCTTAGTTTCAAAAATATTTGAAATAATTTTTAGACTTAGATCTAGACATTAGAATATTACCTAAGAGGATACTTGGTTGCTTTTACTTACCTATTTGTATCAAGCAAATATGCCATATTAGTTACAGGAGAATAAGATATATATATATAAATTACAATATGATATGAACATGTTTACGGCCTGATAGTGCCTGAAACTCTTCAAACTTTGTCATGATTTATGGAATAAAAAGGTCATTCTAAGCAGTAGTCAAATTGAATAGTAGGACTGTAATAGGGAAGGGTATACTTACTATATATTAAATGAGCTATATGGCTGCTAATAACTTCATTTATTCTACTTCTATAGATGCTATACATACCCCAGTTGTCATAGATGGACACTGACTTTGTTACCCTCTATCTTGTATTTGTGCAAAGGAACACAAGCATACACTGTGTATTTCTTGAATGTGTTGTCGACCTTCTGACTCGCTGTTTTTCTCATTATTTAGAGATTTTGCATTAGATGTAGATGTAGACTGCTGCAGCATTTAGATACATTTTGAAGCTAGTTTGAGCAAGATTCTGAGGTCTATTTCTCTCTGGAATACAAAACACTTGTTCCACACCAGGGGTGCTCAAGTCCAGTACTCAAGAGCTACCATCCTGTAACATTTAGGCTACGTTCATGCTGCGGGCCTTGATGCTCAATTCCGATTTTTTTTGTGAAATCCGATTTTTTTGTGTTACCACTCACATTTCATTCATTCCAAATATGTGTGACGTGTATGTGATACTGTGTAAACTGCATTCATACAGCTTAAGTGTCCCACATGCACAGTAGAGGACGCAATGACTTCACAGGCCAGCGTGCTTCATGTTTACATCTAGCGATCTTTCCAAACCTTAACACCTCAATCTTTTCAAGATGGTCACAAAAAATACTGCTCTCTGCGTCATCGTCTGCCATGGTGTTTGTTTTTCTTGCTGCTTCTTTTTAGCAAGAAGCAGAATAGTAGCCTACGTTGGTTACTAATGGCGTTCAGGTCAGGTGAATGCGACTTGATCGTTCACACACACAGGTTGGATTTGAAGAGATTAGATTTGTATCGGATTCAGGACCATATAGCCAAGTGGCCTGGGTTGCATTGGAAAAAATCAGATCTGTGTTGTCCAGAGAACCATGAAAAGATCAGATCCAGGTTGCATATGGGCAACAAAAAAAACGGATTTGGGTCACTTCAGGCTGCAGTGTGAACGTAGCCAAAAAGTTGCAGAATAGTAGCTCTTGAGGACTGGACTTGAGCACCCCTGTTATACACAATATGTTTTTCTTCTAGAAAAAGCCTTGTGATATAAAGTAGAGCTGTCTTCCATCCTCCAGACTTGAACAATGGCTCAGTGCTGATTAGTCTAGCTGGGTTTCTGTCACTGGACTGGAGCCTGGCAATCAGAGCGGGTCCCCTCATCATCTCCTACAAGGGCCCCCAAATTTATTGGACAGGCTCTGCTGTAAAAAGAAAAAAATATTGTGATAGATTAAATTGATACGGCAATGGGTTGCTTATAAGGTACCCAAACACCCTATGCTTAATTAAACTTCCAGAGTTTTTACCATCTACTGGTAGAAAGTGCAGACAAAGGGGTCTACCTGAAGGTTTTCTGTCTCCATTTCTAGCAGTTCAAACAGCTGCAGCTTAGACACTGAATGGGGAATTTAAAACACACGTTCATGCTTGAGAACCATAATTAAGCACAGTAAATGTATGATTATGAGGTAAGCGTTTCCAGTTTTACCTGCTTCTGTTTGGTTAAAAAAAAAAAAAAAAGGAAGGCGGAGTCAGGCTGCTAACAGCTTTGGCCTCAACCTGTGGACCTGTGTGAGGAGCGGACAGAGAGAAGCGCGGCGGCGGCGGTGGAGGGAGGGGAAGCTACCGTCACCACCGCTCTATACAGCCGAATATCATCTATAGGATTACCCAAAACAGATGGAAATCATTTTATTTCCGTACTAAATGATAAGCGCCTTTGTCTCTGAGGGGAGCAGCCGGTGTTTGATGGCATTTGGGAAGTCTTCGCGGCTCTCTCCGGTTGGAAGAGGAGACGGTATGCCGCGAGTTAGCTAATGTTAGCTCGCTAAACAAGGTCAGTTTGAAATAAGCACTCTGTTGCTGCTTGTTGATATTTATCTATGGACCGAGGTTGTCGTCTCTATATAGCTCTGATTCATCTGCAGCATTGGCTGGGACTTTGGTCCGCTGACAGGACTTGTAAAAGACTGAATTTGTCGCGGATATACTATGTTTGCGTTAGCTTATTAGTTAGCCCCCCCAACCCTCGGTAGTTGCTCACTTCGCTCCTTATCCGACTTTAGTGTTTGAAAGTAAGCTGACTCACTTTCACACTGTCTTAGTCAGGCTAATGGGTTAGTGTTTGTTAATGGTTGCCCCCAGCAGAGCAGCCTGACCGGGAGAAAGAGAACTGCGATGTTTGTGACACAGCTCTGTGTTTCAGCCTAGAATAAAACAGGTGCACCTCTATCCTCGACTGGATGAATATGGGTTCAACTCTCAACTAGCCCCTTTCGGAATTAACTCATTTTAATATCTGTGTAGATTGGAAGAGTACTTGGCTTGACTTAACAAGAGTTATTCTTTGTGTAGGCTGAGAAATTATTTATCAAGGTTGAACGTCGTAGGCGGCGTTGAGATTTACAAAGGCCTCCTCCACTGGGTCTACTTGAAGCGGGGCCCAGAAGCTAATGCCTAGTTACTGAGCTAACGCTCGCTTTCTTACATTATCAACAATCTGAAACACACTATTATAATTGGGAACACCTGATATTTTTAGTAGCGACATTGTTTATTTTCCCCCCCTCCTTCGCATGCCAGAAACGAGATTTGATTCTCTTCTCCCCAGTCGGAGGAGCAGCGTCGCTGCTGATGTTGGAAGGATTGATTAGTTGGATTTATAATTGGCACGAAAGGATTATGAGCCAGCGGCCACACGGTCTGGTAAAAAGGCCTCCCACTCAGACCCTAAGACCCGCAAGAAATCGGATCCAGCATCTGTTCTTGTTAATACAGCTTTCAGAATTCAGTTATGTGTTCTCCATAATTATTGTAAACTAAAGTACATTCTCTTTTTTCCCCCTCCATTATTGTCTTTTGTTGTATTAGACTATTTTCCTTTTAAATACATTTTTAAAGCTATTTTTGATCTCGTTCTTAAAAGCAAACAGACTCCCCTTATAAAAATCCCCATACCCATTTTATAGGTTAAAAATAATGCATAATTTTCTTTATGCATTTCAGAAGCTTTGAAAAGCTGTAAATAAAAATCTCAACATTTGCTCATTTAAAAAAGTGGCTACTTTGCTGGGCAGTTCAACACAATCTCGTACTGTCTACCTTTACAGTTCCTGGAATGAATAGGTGATTTTACTTCTCATGACTATGATTGTCAACACCTTTAGCTTTTTGTTGCAATTGACAAAAACAAAAACCCAATTGACTCAAAAATGCTTGTTTGAGCCAAAATGTTATCCAACCCATTCCATTTACATTTGTCCAAATGGAGGCAGTTTCTGGCAGCAGCAGTTCATCAACAGAGATCCTCAATCCCTCTGCTCTCTGCTGCTGTAAGTTAAAAACTCTGCTAACATTAGAAGTAGAGCCTCCCCAAAACAAAAGTTAACCTCCTTAGCCTGAAAGCCAAGCAAAAAAAACGTCCAGGGGTTATTTCTCCAACAGGCAGATGGGCGGTAAAACAGATTAAATGTTGACCAATACCACATGCTAGTAGCTGTAACAACTACTATACAAACTTTGTAAAGCACCTTAAACAGGTCGGTAATGCTTCACTATCTGCAATAGCGAAACAGCGAAGTTCAGGCAAGCAGCCTGAATCAATCTGTCAAAACATTTGTGACACAGACAACCTAATGACTGTTACTAATATTTACATTCAAGTCTCTCAAGGGAAGTTCTGCACCATGCAACACTCTATTTAGCTTCTTTAAAAATTAAAGTTAGTATGTGTTAATCTGCTTTTAGCTTTATGTTAGTTGTACAGGACTCACAGGCTAACGTGACTGGAGAAAAATAAATAAAACAGGGACATAAGTTTCAAAGGTGATAATAAATCTTTTTATATCTTTAGTAACGGCAATATAAGATTGTATTTCTTTAATTATACATAATGAATACTGTATGATATTTTGGTTATAAAGAAAATCAAAAAAAAAAAAAAAACTGAGTTGGAGATTTGTGGCTGTTACTCATGAAACACAGATATCTAACCTTGTTTTGCAAGTGCTTGGTTGCGACATCTATTAGGTGTAGTTTGGATCTACTGGTGAAAACACGTAAGAGCAAATAAACTGGAACTGAATTGAATGTGTTGTTCACCCGAAACCCTCCATGTTGCTGTGTCAACACAGAGAGCTTATGATCTGGCATAATTTAAATGGGGTAATACATTTGATAACAATAATGATAGGAGAATTGCTGGTATTTAGGACAGCATGTTATTACATTACTATTGCTGTATATGGTAATGATATCAGTTACGATTAACCCTCCCTTCCCCCCCTATCATTAAGTAGCATGAGTTCAAACATGTTATTTCTGACAAAATATCTCAACCTGGCATTAATTCAACCATTTACCGCAATTGGGATCTCACAGATTTTTTCTCTCTGTAAGTACATTGTAAAAATTCACGTTGGTAAATTGTGCAGTAAAAACATTTCTGTAGGCAGCTAATCTGCTTCAGAAAGCAATATCTGAGGCAGGAGTTTTTCTGGAGAAAAAGCTGTTTACCTGACACCCAATGTGGCATTCAATTTAAGTAACTGATATATGCCAACTTTGTTTGTTTGCTACCTTTGTTTTGTTTTGCTATTTTGTTTGTCTATTTCACCAATTAGAAATCTCTGGGCCTTTTAAACCAGGCAGTTGGGCAAATAAGCCCCCAGGCTCTTTGCGGTTTTATCCTAGACGGGAATACTTATGCTGCGTTCACACCGGGGGCAGCAAAAGCAGCAAAATCGCGTCTGCTGCTTCATTTTTGCTGCTTGTACCAGTGAATTCTGACGCGAGTCTGAAGCAGCTTTGCTGCTCTCGCTGCGCGGTCCAAAAGTGTGTCTGACGCGCGTTGGGCGGAGCTTCACTATCCTTTCTCTGCCTTGCAGCTATATTTGCTGTGATCAGTGGGAATAAAGTAGTTTTAATATGTTTTTAAGTGAGAAAATACACCTGAAAACTTCATCAGTGGAGTCAGTTCATCCAGATTACAATCCTGCCTCCCAATGTTATTTCTGTCGGAGCCGCTCAGACCCCCACATACCGGCGGTGCGCCGACAGAAGGAATCCATTCATCAGCAGCCTCTGGCTGGGTCGCCTCCTCGCGGTTTACCGCGGTGGCTGGTAGGTGTTTTTCATCTAAATAATCCGATCTGCAGGCACCAGAATAATAAAAGCGAACATATTCTGCCGGCAGATGTATATATTTTAAGTTAATTATGCGTTAATAAACTGTTTAAGAGGAGTAATCAGAGCAGTGTGTGTCATCAGCGCTGTGTCTCTCTCCCAGCCAGCTCCCAGATCAGCTTCTCTGATTGGTTGACGCGGCGCGTCGAGCAGCAAAAATTCAATTTTTCCATCTCGAGCAGCAACGCGTTTGCGGCGCGTCACGCGCGTCAGATGCCAAAACGCGCCCGACGCGCTGCTTCAGCTGCTCAGACGCGCTGCGCTTGCTGCTCGAAACGCGCCGCGGGACTTTTTGCTGCGCCTTGACGCGCGTCAACCATTGACTTTGCATGTAAACTTGCTGCTTCTGTCGCGCCAGCTGCCCCCGGTGTGAACGCAGCATTATGTTTTTTTTCCACTGTTACTAACTGGCATGGAAAACACAGTTAGCTGCTATGTTGAAACATTTGTAGCTAGTACTATAAAAAAAATTGGAGTAAAACACAAAAAACACAAACCTCAATACAGTTATGTTGCTTTTATCAGAAAAATCCGTTCAGCAAGGAATAATAAATGGATCATTATTGATACATAAAACTAATACGTTCGCGGTGATTCAATAAATTTAGCGTTAATCAGTAAAAAAAATAAAAATAATAATTTTTGTTGAGATCACCGAGCCCAGAACCGGCCATTTTTGCCCAAATATATATATATATAATACACATATGATACAATATATACAACATATAATACACCTCTCTTCTGACACCTTCCGGCAATGACGTCATGGTGCTGTAAGCTTAGAACCATTCTGCCCGCTTTACAAGCAAACCATGGAAATTTGCGAGAGCCATATTTAAACTGACAATGGCCACATGCATGGCAGTTAGATGTTGTAATACATCGGGTTAAAGTTAAAAAGTTATTTCACCTTTCCGATTTATGATCCTCCACTGAGGGGTTACTGCAGTCCTGGTTGTTGGATTGCCAACTTGAAGAGGGAGGATTTGCCGAACTTCAAACTTCTGGCCTGAGAAAAAACACATATGTAGCCAACATTTTGAAAAAGAATCTTTCCAAGATGAAAAACACCAGATACAGGTGCTGGTCATAAAATTAGAATATCATGAAAAAGTAGATTGATTTCAGTAATTCCATTTAAAAAGTGAAACTTGTATATTATATTCATACATTACATACAAACTCATATATTTCAGATGTTTATTTTGTTTAATTTTGATGATTACAAATGACAACAAATGAAAATCTCAAATTCATCATATCAGAAAATTAGAATATTACTGAAGACCAATAAAAACAAAGGATTTATAGAAATGTTGGCCAACTGAAAAGTATGAACATGAAAAGTATGAGCATGTACAGCACTCAGTATTTAGTTGGGCCTCCTTTGGCCTGTATTACTGCAGCAATGCGGCGTGGCATGGAGTCGATCAGTCTGTGGCACTGCTCAGGTGTTATGATAGCCCAAGTTGCTCTAATAGTGGCTTTTAGCTCTTCTGAATTGTTGGGTCTGGTGTATTGCATCTTCTTCTTCACAATACCCCATAGATTTTCTATGGGGTTAAGGTCAGGAGAGTTTGCTGGCCAATTAAGAACAGGGATACCATGGTCCTTCAACCAGGTACTGGTAGCTTTGGCACTGTGTGCAGGTGCCAAGTCCTGTTGGAAAATGAAATCTGCATCTCCAAAAAGTTGGTCAGCTGCAGGAAGCATGAAGTGCTCTAAAACTTCCTGGTATGTGGCTGCGTTGACCCTGGACCTCAGAAAACACAATGGACCAACACCAGCAGATGACATGGCACCCCAAACCATCACTGACTGTGGAAACTTTACACTGGACTTCAAGCAACGTGGATGAAGTGCCTCTCTTCTTTTCCTCCAGACTCTGGGACCTTGATTTCCAAAGGAAATGCAAAATTTACTTTCATCAGAGAACATGACTTTGGACCACTCACCAGCAGTCCAGTCCTGTTTCTCTTTAGCCCAGGCAAGACGCTTCTGACGCTGTCTGTGGTTCAAGAGTGGCTTGACACAAGGAATGCGACAGCAGAAACCCATGTCTTTCATACGTCTGTGTGTGGTGGTTCTTGAAGCACTCACTCCAGCTGCAGTCCACTCTTTGTGAATCTCCCCCACATTTTTGAAGGGGTTTTGTTTCACAATCCTCTCCAGGGTGCGGTTATCTCTCTTGCTTGTACACTTTTTTCGACCACATCTTTTCCTTCCCTTCGCCTCTCTATTAATGTGCTTGGACACTGAGCTCTGGGAACAGCCAGCCTCTTTAGCGATGACCTTTTGTGTCTTGCCCTCCTTGTGCAAGGTGTTGATGGTCGTCTTTTGGACAACTGTCAAGTCAGCAGTCTTCCCCATGATTGTGTAGCCTATAGAACTAGACTGAAAGACCATTTAAAGGCTTTTGCAGGTGGTTTGAGTTAATTAGCTGATTAGAGTGTGGCACCAGGGGCCATCAATTTTGAACCTTTTCACAATATTCTAATTTTCTGATATGATGAATTTGAGATTTTCATTTGTTGTCATTTGTAATCATCAAAATTAAACAAAATAAACATCTGAAATATATGAGTTTGTATGTAATGTATGAATATAATATACAAGTTTCACTTTTTAAATGGAATTACTGAAATCAATCTACTTTTTCATGATATTCTAATTTTATGACCAGCACCTGTACATCAGTGGGACTTTCTCAATAGCCGATACCGCACTGTAACATCACAAACCTGTAGGTGGCAGTGGTGTTCTTTGACAAACATGGATGTATCCGGTAAAGCACATTCAAATGAAATTACTCTTAATTAAAAACAATTATCATTTATTGAAAAGTATGTTATAATTTCATATTTAAAGTACTTTCAGAAGTTTGAATTCTGAATATTACTCTTCCTTTAAGTGAAGGCCAATTTTCCGATAAATTATTTATAGTGTATGAACTCATGTAAATATCCAACAAAAATGTTGACATACAACTCTTAGATTGTATGTTGCACAGTGGTCCGTCTAAAGGGAGTTGCTCTGGAATCAACATGCCAAGTTCTGTTTTCAGTCAGAAAAGACAGACATTGTTGTTGTGGTTCTGTTTTCTTGCTTCATATTTGGTTACTTTGTTGAACAGAGTAGAGGGTAACACAAGGGAAACATCCAACTGCAAAGCAACCTTGTCTCGTGGATATGTTTGTTATTCAGCTCATGCTCTATCTAGAGGCTGCTGCATGTGCTACGTCAATTCAATTGGCCCTGAGTGCCACTGTGCATTGGAGGCCTAATTATTTTTGATGGTTTTCGAGTTTTAACTACTGTTGAACTGGAGAGTGCATGGATGGCTGTAAAACGATTTTTTTTTTTTTTTTTTTTGTGCCCCCAGCAGTAAAGGCCTCTTGCTGCAAATCGGCCACAAAAAAGTCCATATCTTCACACAATTTACCAAAAATACAGTAGAAAGGTTCAACATGAAAACAGGGATTCTAAATTTAAAGCCAGGATTTCGCTTTAGCTGAAATTTTAAGCTCTGCTCTTGTAGAGGCTTTGTCTAATCTTGTGAAATAAATGCTCTTATGGGTATTTTACTAAAAGCCCTATACAGAATAAACAATAAAAAATAATTTGATCTTATTGCAATTTTTTTTATTGTAATGTTATCTAGAGATAGGCTGGAGTGTTGCAGTATGAAAACTTTGTGTAAAAACATTTTTTTTTATTTTAAAAAAGCAAATACACTATGTTCTTTTCAATTTATCTGCATTACTTCCAGTATTATGTTTTATTCTTGATCTTTAATTGATAGTTTATTGTGTTGATTGTAATCCTTTTTTGTTATCCTCATTTTTATAGAGGATCTCCAGTATTAGCATGCTGATATTAACTGACTTGTCAGACCTTATACTTGGATAAACCAGCCTGCAGTTGGCTGCTTAGCAAATGTGCTGCTCATTGCTCTCCAGAAATAGTTTTTAGAACCGTGTTACTTTAAGAAGAGTGATGTATAGTGCTCCTTTGTGTGTACAAAATAGCGTTTTTGATTGTTGGATGGGAAATATTTCCAAATGTAAGACTTGGTCCATCTCTTAAATGAGTCAAAACTGTAGTAGCGTTTTCTTTTTTTTCGTATTTATTTATTTTTCTTCTTTCCTTGACAGTTCACTGGCAGTGAACAGCAAAAGGTGGGGAGGGACTAGGGGGGGGCACCTCATACTCTAAACACTAGTGGGTCTGTACTGTACTCTGGCTGGAAAGGCTTTTTTTATAACTGTGTACATATAATCTGTATATATGCACATTCCTCTGCATCTTATGGAAACAGCTGGATGAAATCATTAAATTCTGTAATAACGTGTGTCCTGATATCAACTGGACCCAAATAACTAGATATTTAAGCCTTCCCAGGAACTCTTTATGATTTTAACAAGTACTAATAGTCTGAGTGATTAGGTTAAACTTTAAGTAGAGTTTGGCACATTTGGAGGCAGCATTGTTTGACTGCGGCATAAAGAACAGACAGCACTGCAATGTAACCACCTATAAATCCAACAATAACTGTTTTACACTGTAATCCATATAAACAGCTCCTAACATTTTTATGGTAACTACTGCATTGAGGCATGTTAAAATGCCAGTTTCTAATAATTCATTACCGTCTTAGTTTGAGCATGATCACATGTAAGCCATTTCCTGAGAGGATACTTTAACGCTCAGATGCATTTCATGTATGGCAACAACAACCTGGGGTCATATTTTGTCTGAATTAAAAGTATCTTATGTGTACGGCCTATTTTCATCTTAATGCTCTTGTTTTACATTAACGGCACAAATGACTGCATGAATCATGCATCATGTTATGCTCTTTTCCTCAGTTTGTATGTTTTGTATTAAGGAACCAACTGCTGAGCTTTACTGCAAGTCTTTCTAGCTAAAGCATGTTTTCTCTTTTAGTTATGACTTGAAGTAGTATTGGGAGAGAGGTGAGAGACCTTTAACTAAGATAAAAGAAAAACTTCTCAAGTGTGGTACATGTCTCAACTTGGTTAATGAACTGGAAAAGTTGTGACTCAATGTTCTTTTTGTTTATGGGTATAGATGGTGGATCCTAGAAGATGGCTTATTTCTTTTATTGTAAGTATTTTTATGCCTTCCATGTAAGAACAGTTTATACATACGTTTGAAGGCTTGTTAAGTTGAAGATAACTAAGGCGGTACAAACTATTTGAATCAAAAACTGAATCAGACAGATTCAATATCCCATATATTATTCATTATTTTATTATTGTTTTTTTTTTTTACAGAAAGCAGCTGAATTTAATTTACAAGTTTGTCCAAACTTTCAGTTGTTCTTTAAAGTATTTTACAGCAAGCAAATAAATGTAAGTGCATCACTTGATGTCACATTCTTGTGCCAAGGCAGACATTGGGATTCCAGGCAAATGGCTGACCCTCCTCTGCCCATTTGAGTGCTACAGGATTAAAGCTGGCAAGGTCAGAGCAGTAAGACTTTAATTCCAAGCCTGAGGTTTGCCTAATTAAAACTACAATGGAGGAGGAAAAATACTTGACACAGCTGCAGGTTAGGGGGTAGCTATCAGTAAAAATGGTTTATGAATTTTGCAATGTGTATGCGGTTTAAGAAATAAAAATAAACCAAGAATTTTGTTGTCTATTTCAATTTTTTTTTTCTTTTTTTATAAAGCTTTGACCTGCTGAGCCAAAGAAAAGGTTATTTTGTTCACATTTTAAACTGCCCTTAGCATCTAAGTCAGCTTATTGGCAAAGTTTGTGAACTTAGACAAGGAATTTGACCTTGTTTTCAAGCACTGAGAGCATAGACAGTGTATTTTATTAACAGTAGGTGTGGCGCATAACTAGAATGACTATCGCAATGTGGCTTTTTTAGAGAACAGGTTTCAAACTGCAGTCCTCAGAGGTGGGTTTCCTGCAATATTTACAAAAGTGTGTGTGAATGTATATATATATTAGGGATGGGACGATTTATGAAAACCGTCAGAATCGTTCGGTTCGACTGTCTCGGTTTGGTTCGCGTGTGTTTCGTTCGGTTCATGTGCTGCTCCTTTTTCTCATAGGCGAAGCGTTTACACTCCAGAGCAGAAGGTGGCGGTACTGCGACCAAAGCCAACCACCAGTAGTAAACAAGAAGAAGAAGAAGCGAAGCAGCTTAGCCGGGTGTAGCAGGGAAAAAAAATCAGTTGTTGTGGAGAATTGTGTCGGAATGGTGAGTGGGAAAGAACAGGAGTTGGAAGACGCGCCAGCAGCACTTTATAGGTCTGCTGTATGGGACCACTTTGCATTTAGAGTGACCTACGATGACGGCGGAAAGAAAGTTGTGGATAAAAGTGCAACAGTGTGCGAACATTGTGCAAAACGTTTTGTTTACGCTAACAGCAACATGACCAACATGTCATGCTAACCCCGAAATCCCTCATACTCCGTCAGCAACCCCCGCTGCGCTCCAGACCGGCTGCTCAAAGCAAAGCCTACAGCCTCCACTGTGGCTTCGTCCGCCCCCCACCTGAGTCCCTTGGAGATTGTAGAGAGCACGCTCGAGATGATTAAATTCAAAGCAGCAAAACATACGGAAATGATCCAGGGTTTCCGCGGATCATTTAAAATAATTACAATCCATTATTTTTTGGGGGATTTTTTTATTAATTCCATAAATTTTTATGGGATTTCGGTGTAACAACCAACATGTATCGAACCGAACCGAAAACCGTGACCAGAAACCGTGAATCGAACCGAACCGTGGATTTTGTGAACCGTTCCACCCCTAATATATATATATATATATATATATATATATATTTTATTTTGTGTGTGCATTATATACTGACTGGATAAAGGCAAAAGTGTTTTCTTACACTTTATTAAACTTGTTACATTTAACAAAACAGGAACCGATTGGGTTTCTATTACCATACTCTCAATCGATTGATATTTGTGCTCTTGCATGCCTCCTTTTGCAATATTTCTCTTTTAAATAACGTCGACGAACAGCAGGAAATGTAGTGGACGAGGGTAAAACCATAGCACTGTAGACATAATCAAATTGTCAGATTGAACATATTTTTGTGTAGTAAACCAAAAGCCGGCAATCGCAAGCTATTTGGTAATCGGAACATTCAAATCACCTTCTTGCAATATACTTTGGGTTTCAGTAGTGATTTTATCAGAGCTGATCTTTCTCCAGGAAAAGCTGGGACCTCAAAAGAAAGTAGATATAAAATTTCAGTTTTAATGCGTAGCAAGAAAACAGCTAAAACTTCAAAAGGTAGTAAACCGTTCATCCATCCTGAGAAGCTCAACCGGCTAGGACTACAATGTCAGCATTGGTATGTAAATTGGCTATAATCAGCATCTATGTAAACACGACTATTTAAGTATTTTTGGGGTACTTTAATGTACGTGTTGACAAACCTGAAGACAGCGGTAAAAATAACTGTTTGACATACTTATAAATTTTGGTTTGACTCAACTTGTTAAACAGTCATCAGAATCAAGGACATATTTTGAACTTGAACATTAGTAAAGGTTTGAATATTTTAAATGTCTCTTGATCTAGGTAAAGATACCACTGATCTACCGAAGGAGATCTTTTTAGAAGACATCATGGACAGTCATTTAATAAGTTTGCCCAGGCTTGTCTTTCTGCTTCCACTTTACCCTGTAACTCAGTAGATGAGCTGGTTGATAATTTCCATTCTAAAATTGCAGACGTCATTGAGTCCATTGCTCCAGTCAAAGTTGTCTCTGGGAAGATGAAATCTCCATAGAGAAATGCTCCAGCAGTGAGAAAAAAAAGGAGGGGTGTGTCGTAAAACCGAACAAAGATAGCAAAAGAATGGACTCCAAGTTAACTATGAAATCTATAGATAGAAACTTTACAAATATAATTTACAACAAAAGATGCAAGAGAATCTTTTATCTCTGATATTAAAAGCAAAAACATCAACAAGGCTAGCTCCTAATTTGCCACAACAAACAGGTTAAATAACCCTCCTATTTCTGTGGCTGATGAACTCTAATCTAAAAAGGCCTGCAAAAACTTTGCAAATTTCTTTACTCAGAAAATACATTAGAAGTATTAGTAAAGCAGACCGTACATTGTGCTGCAATGCTGTTAAAAGAATAAGCACTGTTAAAATGCCCTGATTCTGCCAAATAAATTGCAAAAGTTCAGAAAAATTGTTGGGCAGCTAAGCTCATCTTCCTGATGTCTTAATGTTTATCACATGGGTTTTACCAGTTTTAGGGTCTGATTTCATTTAAATCATAGATGCATCCCTTATGTCGGGTGTTTTCCCTCTGGCCCTAGTAACAGCAAATTAATCATGCACAACTACAAGCCCATCTCAAACCTCCCCTTCATCAGTAACATTATCGAAAAAGTTGTTTAAATTAAGACTGTGGAAGGAACCACAGTGCTAGTATCATTGGACCTCTGTGCAGCGTTTGATACTGTTGATGTCTCGATTTTATTAGATCTTCTGGAAAATTGGGCTGGCCTTTCTGGTATTGCACTGGACTGGTTTAAATCCTACCTGAAGGACAGGGATTTCTGTGTCGGAAGAAAATTTAATCACGGAAAAATCACATGAATGGTTCCTCAATGCTCCATCCTGGGGCCCTCTTATTCAATATCTACATGGTCCCTTTAGCTCAGATTATAACAACATGATCAGTTGCCATAACTATACAGAACACACATAGCTTTACAGCACAATGTTACCAGGTGACTATGAACCCGTTAGAACATTGGCTAGATGCTTAGAACAAATCAATACTTGATAGGCCCTAATTTTCTCCAACTGATTATTTAAATCCTTATCTTTTATCTAGGGCTGCAACTGATTACTTTGCTAATCCAATCATCTGGTGATTTTTTATTTTTTTTTTGATCAATAATCTGATAGCTAAGGTTTCCTTAAAGAAGGTTTTCTACAGAATTAAAGAGTATTGCGGCAATGCCATTTTTTTTTTTGGCCCCGATACCTGGCTGTGCAGTATCGGCCGTTTGTGAAGCAGGAAAAAGACTAACACAAAGTGAATCCAGTAGAACTTTTTATTGCCTACCTGAAATGGGTGACAATAGTTGAATAAACTTTTGGCTCTCCAAATGGTATCTATGCCCTATTTGTTTGTACTCGCCGATAGCGATGCCACCATTTTAGTGCTGGATCGGGGCCCCGTCTGATACTGGTATAGGTATCAGTGCAACACTAGATTTATACCAGTTGAAACAAAAACTTTTCCCCCTGTGTAGTTCTGGGTAGAGCATGTTGACAGATGAAAAAGTTGTTTTTTATGTTAGATGTAATTTTTTTTGTAATTACTGCTCTAAGTGGTTTGCTCTGTCAGCTAAAGGCATGTTTTCGTGTTTCTATTCTATTACAATTAATCGATTACAAAATTAGATGAAAATTAGATTATTTCAATAATCGATTAATTTCAATTAATCCAATTGTTTCAGCCCTACTTTTATCAAAACGTCTAATAAAAGCTGCAATTGTTTTTCACCATGTTCCATAACAGACAGGTTACTTTGTTGTGCTGTCCTCTTATCTGCATATGTCCTTCTTAGCAAGTATGAATTATACTCTAATTATATATGCTAATTGAATGAAGAACAGATATTTCAGTTTCTGCCCAGACTAATCAAGCTGAAGATCCTATGATTGTGGTCACCATCTATTTCCAACAATGCTACCAAATAATGTTTGCAATTGCTTCATGTTATATAAGGAGCTCCTTTTTTTTGACCATTTTGTCTCTGTATAATGTATTTGAGTTGTTATTGAGGTGCATTTATATGTAATTAAGTAATCCTTTGACCTAGATTATTTTCCCTCTCACTGCTCTAATCAATACAACAATGCAGGTCTGTATGCTTTAACAAAGACATGTTGCATTAGAGATCATTACTGGCAGGTTTTTGTGGGAAAAAAGTGGATAGCTCTTCCTGGGTAACGCATTAGTTTAATCACTCTTGCCTCAACTTGTATCTTGGGAAAATGCACTTTTTGTTTCAAAGAAACTTTTGTTGGTTGTGAAACTCCTCCTGTCCTTGAGAAAAGCATAAAATTGGCAGAGAATTGTAAATACTGATATGTTATCTCTTCATACAAAAAAGATTATTTACATGACATAATATTCTCTTCTGAGACCAAATATGTGATCTGCAAAAGATGGAAAGCAGTTGAAATGTCCACTTTTTTGATATTACCATGTGAAAAATCAATCACATCTATTTTTGCATTAATGGTATTATGGCTATGTTCAGTATCCTCTATGTTTACTGTTTCTTTTTCTGTGTGTATCTCACAGTGGGCTGACATGGACATCTGACAGGCTGTCAAAGATATCTTCATGGATCATGGAGGACAAGAAAGAGAAACTGCTGAATTTGTGAGCATAGCCAATCACTAGAGATTCTGACCCATAAGCATATCATTGAAGTGACTTCAGTGCATGTGGCCCTCTCAGTTGTTCACAGACATCTGCTGTGCAGCCCAAAGGCCTATTGATATGCACTATATACCAAGAGACATGAGCTGCGGGGACGCAGGGAATAGCAGGTTTCTTTTGTGCAGAACTATCCCTGTTGTAATATGGCTTCTGGCAACCCTGGCTCAGGGTGCCATGCCAGATCAGCAAGAAACACTGGTGGACATGATATCTGTGGAACTAGAGGCCTCTATGCAGTCCTCTGTGATGTCTGAGCTCCAGGCTGCTGCAACGTCAGTTGGTGAGGGGCCACCTACATCTATCCCAGATTCTCCTGTGAGGAATGGTGGAGTTCACACAAACATCCCAGATTCATCTGCAATTGTAGGGCAGGTGTTCCAATTGAAGGTTCCCCCTGGACCTGACCATGCAAGCTGCAATTTCCAGGTAAGTAAACCTAAATATGAACATATCGCAAAACTCGAAATCGTTGAGATGAACAACTCCAGTGTTTGGTTAAGATGGTTTACAGGATATACAAATATAAGTAAATACAGCTGTGGAGCACTCAATAAGTTAGAATATTATTGAAAAGGTTGAAAGGAGGGTTTGTATTTTAATTTGTATTTTAAGTGTTTCTGTTTTGATAGTTATTGCTTGCAGGTTGTGAAAGCCTTAACTTAAATTTTGCCAAATCATTTGAATACTGCATAAGACCAAAAAAAGAGGGGAGTTTTAAACCTTAAGAGTCAGCCTACTTTGAAATAGGGAAAAATTAAGTGCTTTGAAGTTGGCCTGAAGATTTCTGGATTTACTTTAGAATTATGGAAATAATGGCCAACTCTAGCATAAAACATAACTCCACAACTTATTGATTTATTGCTAACTGTGAAAAACTTTACATTGGACATCAGGACACTTGTATTTTGTCTTAGCTGTTAATTCAGTTTCCGGATTTTCAGTTCTGGAGTGACTTAAACAAAAGCTGAAACGGTTCTGGTCTGTGTCCTGGACACATCTGAATGGTGACTCTTAAAATACTGGCTGCTGCCACAATCCCTTCCTCTTGAATCTCCACAAACTATTCAGTAACATTAGCTACGTTTACATGGACACAACTAATCGGATTGAAGGCCTGATCAGATCAAAAATGTTTCATGTAAACATGTCAGACTGAAGATTCTAATCCGATTCGGTCCGATCGGATCTAAATTTAATTCCGAATGAGAGAGGTGGTTGTTGCCGATCGCCATTCCGATTGGCGTCCATGTAAACACCCATTCGGATCTGAAGAGTAAAATAATCTTCACTGCGCATGTGTGCGACGTCAGCGTGACGTTTTTCCGCCTTGTCAACAACAGGAAACCACCGGTCGCTCTCGCTCTCGCTGTGAACAACATGGCAGGGGAGTCTAGGAACGCCGACTTATACACTCAAGTTCATTTAAAGCTGCAGGAAGCAGGAATTTATCCTCCTCCTCTTCCTCTTTTCTCTCTCCACAGCCCACTCGCTCTCCCACGCCGGTTCAATCGCTCATTCTCTACATTTTCTCTCGGACATTTCGCTGCCAAGCGCTTTTTTCCTCCTCTCTCCTTTTTTCTTTCCGCTCGCTCCGAGCGCATCGTTTGTCAGGCCTCCCAAAAACCAGACGCAGACAGAACTGCCAAGTTTGGCAGGAAGTTCTGCGGATGCTTAAAAGATTTAATCTGATCCAACGCTTGGTACATGTATACACACGTCATGATCGGATCATTTCATTTAGTGTCCATGTAAACGGAGATTTTGAATTTCCGATCAACTAAGGTTTGGATCGGATCCGGGAAATTTTGCGCATGTAAACGAAGCTAATGTCTCTGTCATTCAGATCTGTAGTTATCCATGTTTTGTACTTTTTTTAGCTGCAGGTTTTCCTTTCAATCAATTTTCCATAAAGTGTGGATGCAGCCCTCTACAGCCATTCCTTTTAGCTGTAGAGATCGAAAGATAACTCTTAAGGGAGGTGTCTGGCTCTTGGCTCGACAGATGTAATGATGGTAGTCCTGTACACTATTGTTTTTTAAGGCATAATAAGGTGATAGGTAATGTCGTGTGTTCTAATTTTCTAAGAAACTGTTGTTTTTGTTTTCTTATTAATTTGCTCTTAGCAAAAAATTAACAGAAACATGGCACACCAATCTTTAAATCACTGTATTACTTTAAGATGCAACTTTATTTCTAAAGACTATCCAGAAGATTTAAATCTAGATGTGATTAAAATATATAGATTTTCAAATATCAGAAGAACAATTAAAATGTTTTAAAAGCTTTTAACAGAAATTAAATCCATAGTACAATTTAATAACTCAGGAAATGATCAAATTAGATTCTTTGAAGATGTGTGTGCTTTTTAAAAAATGTTTCCTTGTACACTTCTAGCTCCTTTGTGTATAGTCACATTAGCTACAGTTTGCTGCCATCATAAAAACATGTAATGCACTATATAGCATTTATTCCATCATTTCTGATCACTGCATCACTGCTCATTGAAGTCGACTGCGTTACAATTTGTTCCAGTCAGATTTATGAGTGACATGAGATTATTATTGGCCTGAGTAAAGATACAGAATGATATCCTGTCAGAGCGTAATAAGTCAAAATGATGAGGGATGACTCACACAGTTATTATGAATAGGAGCTCACTCTGCTTCCTGTTCCTCTTTGGCAAGATTTGATAAACTGAAAGGAATGGAAGAAGTCAGATTGTGGCAGATGATGGGATTTGTTTGCTTTACATATTTCAACTGTGAATTCCTTTTAATTTACTGTGGTTTATCAAAGTTCCTCATCACTGGATGATGGTGGTATAAAAGACAGAATAATTAGATTTATGATAATTTATTCAGTACATTTCATATCAATCTTTCCATCTCCTAGTATTGGTTTCTGTACACTTTTCTTCATATTAAAATTGTTCTTTTTATTTTTTGCTTGGAAAATGAATGTGTAATTAGATGATTATAAAAAAAACTGAAAGAAACATCCTCTGGATTTTTTTTATTTTTCTTTATTTTTAAGTACATTCAACAGATTAGTTAGGAAAGGTTAACTTAGTTTAGTACCTCCTTAACTGGTAATAATTTATCAATATGCATGGTATTGACCCATATTAGCCATTTTTTATACGAACTCTTTATCTGTATCAAAGTGAAACTAGGCTGCCATTAATATAATCTAATATATCTAATGTAATTTATTTACCTATTTTTGTTGTCTGTATGTGTTTCGGGATGAGAAGGGGTTTGGCTATGTTATATTTTGGTGTATCACGGTGATTATTATGACTATGATGATTTAGCCATTATGTTAAACTTTTTTCTCAGTTTAAGCTTGTGCTCACACCAAATGTAAATTTTGCAGCTGGAGAGTATGATTTAGAGGTTATCCCTATGTAGAGGGCAGCTCTGGGGTGCTGTAAGGCGGTTAAACAATCCAAACTTTTGTTATTATTTACATAGCAAAAAACCAGTCGGGAACTGGATCTGGCTGTGACCTACTGTAGAGAAACGCAGCGGGGATTAGCTTTCAATCAGAATGGATTTATGTAGAAAATAATGTTGACAAAGGGTGAAGAAGTGAATAGTCCTTAAAGGTTTGCATGTAGCTTTCAAAAGAGCAGTTTTAATTTAGCTCTAGAGGGACATCAGACATGGGCAATGTGGAGTCAACAAGTCATCTCCATGTCATGTATTTGTTCTACCCAGCCACTGAAGCAGGTGAGTCCAATCTTCACCGAGAATTAACCTGTGCAGATTGGACTCACCTGGTTAATTGGCTGGGTAGATTAAATACATGACATGGAGATGACTTGTTGACTCCACATTGCCCATGTCTGATGGCAATTCAACACCAGTATAAATTGGTTTCGCTGGCCAGTCGAATTTCTGGCAATATGTCAGTTGAGCAAAATTACAAGAAACCGGCACATTTTTCACAGGTGTTGCATTCAGTGTGAATGCACCACAGAAATAAATTTTTCCCGTGTAACCTGTTATAGGTTTGAGTGGATAGAAATGATCCACCCAGGATGTTTGCCACACAAATGAACAAACAAATGTTAAGCTACAGATTTATAAAAAACAAAATCAAAACAGAAACACTGCGCTAGGGCTGTCACTTCTTTAAGATGAAAGACCAGCTGCATATCTATTAATAATGACACGACATAAAACCAAGCAATTCAAATAAATAGGCTCTACCAGTTTTTTTTCCTAACCCTCCTAAAACGTTTGGACACCCATCTTGGATGTATGAAAGATAATTTTAGAAAAAAAGAGGTATAGTCCTCACAAACATAATAAATATATATATATTAGGGGCGGAACGGTTCACAAAATCCACGGTTCGGTTCGAATCACGGTTTCTAGTCACGGTTTTCGGTTCGGTTTGATACATGTTGATTGTTACACCGAAATCCCATAAAAATTTATGTAATTAATGAAAAAATCCCCCCCAAAATAATGGATTGTAATTATTTTAAATGATCCGCGGAAACCCTGGATCATTTCCGTATGTTTTGCTGCTTTGAATTTAATCATCTTGCGCATACTCTCTACCATCTCCAAGGGAGAGAGAGGGGAGCGGACGAAGCCACAGTGGAGTACACGCTTCGCCTATGAGAAAATGGAGCAGCGCATGAACTGAACGCAACACATGCGAACTGAACAGAGACAGTCGAACCGAACGGTTCGGACGGTTTTCATAAAAGATTTATGAAAACCGTCAGAACCGTTCGTTTCGACTGTCTCGGTTTGGTTCGCGTGTGCTTCGTTCGGTTCATGCGCTGCTCCTTTTTCTCATAGGCGAAGCATTTACACTCTAGAGCAGAAGGTGGCGGTACTGTGACCAAAGCCAACCACCAGTAGTAAACAAGAAGAAGAAGAAGAAGCAAAGCAGCATAGCCGGATGTAGCAGAAAAAAATCAGTTGTGGAGAATTGTATGGCTGTATGGGACCACTTTGCATTTAGAGTGACCTACGATGACTGCGGAAAGAAAGTTGTGGATAAAAGTGCAACAGTGTACAAAAATTGTGCAACACGTTTTGTTTATGGTAACAGCAACATGACCAACATGTCATGCTAACCCCGAAATCCCACATACTCCCCACATGCACCCGCTGTGCTCCAGACCGCCTGCACAAAGCAAAGCATACAGCCTCCGCTGTGGCTCCTGTCCGCTCCGCTATGAGTTCTTTGGAGATCGTAGAGGGCATGCTTGAAATTATTAAATTCAAAGCAGCAAAACATGCGGAAATGATCCATGGTTCTCTTTAAAAATAATTACAATTCATTAATTTTTTTGGATTTTTTTCATTAGTTTCATAAAAAAAAAATGTTTTGACCACGAAACCGTGAACCGAACCGGACCGTGGATTTTGTGAACCGTTTCACCCCTAATATATATATATACATGCACACATATATATTTTCCATTTGAAGTTAAATCTTTTTTTTCCCTATAATTGTTTTTTTTTTTTTCCATCAACTTAATCCATAGTTCTTTGTAACTACTTTATTGAATCAAAAGTGACATAAGATAATTTTAGGCTACCAATAACTTACATTTTTGTTCGGATAAATTTCAGGAATACCATATCCATCATGTATAAAATGCTAACATACATCTTTCTTCTTTTTTCTAAGATCACTGAGATGGGAAAAGAGACCTTACCCTCCTGGCTACACTGGCATGAAGAGAGCTGCACTCTGAGAGGATTGGCTCTAGAGCACGATAAAGGTGTATATCATATCTTGGTGTCAGGAGAACAGATAACTGAAGGAACAAGTAGCCAAGTGTATCCCAGTACAGTCTTCACCATTGAAGTCTACCCAGAAGAGCGGGCTGACACTGAGCCGGCTCTGCTCACTCTCCAGTCTGATATCAGTGGCCTGCAGCCTTTTACCTGTGGCTCAGAGGAGCCTGTCACAGTTCTTACTGTCATTCTGGATGCTGATTTGACAAAGATGGTTGCTGAACAGAGGGTCAGCTTATTAGGACTTATGAGAAAGTTCTCACATGTCCCTCTGGAGCACATGAGGGTGGTCCCTGTTGTAAACAATCGCCTGTTTGACATGTCTGCCTTCATGGCTGGACCAGGAAATGCAAAGAAAGTGGTGGAGAATGGAGCCCTGCTTTCATGGAAAGTGGGCTGTGCTCTTGATCAGACCAATATCCCCGACATTAGCAGTGTGCAGTCGTCGGCAAAAGATGGGACGATGTCAGCCAGGTTGGGTTACCCAGTGGTTGGTTGGCATATTGTCAACAAAAAGCCCCATCTAGTAAAAAGGATCAGAAGGCAGTTGTATAACACTCCAACTCCAGTGCCATCACTGCTTCCTCCAACTATCAACCAAGAGCCTCTTTCTCGTGTTGTTCCTACCCCAACTTCCCCTTCTATTGCACCAGCAACAGACAACTCTGCGCCCCCTGTCCGGGGGCCTTTGCCCTTACCAGTGAAGCCAACATTGAGGGTCAGAGATCAGATAGCTCATACACCCATCTTTGGACCTCCTCAACCAACCAGAGTATTGGGAACTACGAGTACTATTCCCATCATGCCTACCATGACTCGACCTACAATTTTGGGACCCACTGCTTCACCGACGCCACCAGGCACCACCAAAAGACCAAAAACCACAAAGAAACCCAAGAAACCCAAAACTTCCACCCCTGCTCCGAGGGAACCAAAGTCCACTACTCCTAAACCACCTAGACGCACAACCCCTCTTTCTTTGGCCCCAGACTTGAATAAAACTCCAGAAATCCGTAACCCCATCGATCAGGTCACAGCATGGGTTGGCACATACTTTGAGGTTAAAATTGCCTCGGATGCATTTTATGACCAAGAGGATGGTACCACTGACAAGTTGCGTTTGACTCTGAAGCAGAGCCCCAAGGAAGCTGTGAATGAAACTTCATGGATTCAGTTCAACAGCAGTATTCAGCTTTTGTACGGCCTTCCAGATGAGGAACATGCAGGGAATTATGTATACTTCATGTTGGCCACAGATAAGGGTGGAAAAAGCATTATGGATGCATTTGAGGTGCGAGTCAACCGCTGGGCTACTAATGATAAACCATCAGTTGTGTTTACTGCTCGTTTTCATGGTGATCCCAAAATGTTGAGGGAAAATGTCCACAATAAGATTCTTTTGACTAAGAAACTGGCTGATGCCCTTGGTGACCGAAACACCAGCAGGGTGACCCTGAGGAGCATCACTAAAGGATCCATTGTGGTTGAATGGACCAACAACAGCCTTCAGCAAAATCCCTGTCCAAAAGAACAGATCATAGCACTCAGCAAAAGAATCTCAGATCACCAAGGCACACCCACGCCAGCCTTCATTAAGGCAATGGAGCCTGAATTTAAACCCATAAACATATCGGTTCGTGGAACCAATAAATGCCAAGCCTACATATTCATTCCACCTGGAGAGGTGCCAATGCCTGCCCTTCCGACAGCCACGCCATCCCCTGGGACAAGTCAAGGAAGAAGAGATGATGTTTACCTGCACACAGTCATCCCTGCTGTTGTGGTTGCAGCCTTGTTGCTTATAGCTGGGATCATTGCAATGGTCTGCTACCGTAAGAAACGCAAAGGTAAAATGACAATAGAGGAGCAAGCCACCTTCATAAAGAAGGGAGTTCCTATAATATTTGCTGATGAATTGGATGATTCCAAGTCTCCGCCATCCTCTAGCATTCCTCTTATCCTGCAAGAAGAAAAGCCCCCCCTTCCTCCCCCTGAGTACCCAAACATGGCTGGCCCCCACAGTACCCTACTCAACCAGGATCTGTTGGAGGAGTATTCAGTTTATCAGGATGACGATCCCAATGCTCCACCTTATCAACCTCCGCCCCCTTTTACCGTTCCCATTGAAGGAAAAGGTTCACGCCCCAAGAACATGACATCCTACAGGTCACCACCCCCCTATGTACCTCCCTAACGCACAGCTGAGCTTTCCGTTTGAAAAGCTGGTCCACTTTAGGGATGCTTCTCAGACACTGCAACAGGAGTACTTTAACTTGTGTTCAATGCACTGGCTTTGACTTTATAGAAGAGCAAGCAACAGCATATATCTGACCATCATGAATAAAACATTTTGCTACTGTCACTGGAAGAATAGAAGAACAGTTTGTCATTTCTTTTCCTGTACTTCAGATCTGCTTTTGACTTATTGCATCTTATTTTTTTTTGTCTTTTTTTTTCCCAAGAAGAGTTGGTTTTATCTTCAATGATCTTCTATTTCTATTGTATAGAAAAATAATAAAGCAGCAGGAAAGACTGAGGTCCCTTGGGGCTTTTGTGGAGATGTCACCATGACAGCAGACTCAAGGCTTTCTCTCTCCCGATGTTAATCTTTATGAGTTCTAAATCATTCTTATCTGCCCTTCAGCTAGGTTTAGTAAGACTTTGCACTTGTTATTTCTTGAGGGGATGAAAAGTAAAATGGCAAATTGAACGCATGATGCATTTTTTTTTTAAATCCATTTAAATTAATTTGTTTGTCAAATATCGATCTTCCCTGTTTTATTTTGTTGCTCCCTCTGGATAATAACATGCAACCAGTGCACTTATGCAAATTCTTGTTAAACCTTGCATTGCGTCTTGAGCAGAACTGAAAGAAGGTGCAAGAAGTTTGGATCCTTTAACTTGCCATATGTCAGAGTTTCCTCTGGCACTTGACCACAAAGGTCATAAGTTTGATCATGCCTGTTGTAGATGTAGCTTAGATCTGATTTATTTTTCCTCTCTTTAATGTGTTCCACTAAAGCTGCCCGGGAGATGACTAGGTTTGCCGTTGCCAAGGTGATGTCTGTGGTCACAGTGCACTTTTTATGGGGTTGCTAAAACAATAACAAAGGGGCCATTGGAATGCTGTTATTCACAGCAGGCAGAAAATCTGTCAGTGAAGTGGATCCATTGTCTTTCATTTTTTATTTTTTTATAGCTGTGATGGGTGGGTGGGTAGGCATGGAGTACTGTAATACCACAGCTCTGCCTCCAGGGGGTGCACTACAAGTTCAGTGCCTGTTGTCGGTTCAGATGAGGCACTGGGTAAAAGGGGATGTACATATTTGTGTGCCTGTGAAACAGAACAACTCCATAATGTTGATGTTTTATCAGTAAACCTAGCTGGGAACTGATGGGGCCCCTAGTGGGGAATGTTGTTTTTCAATTGTATGTCTAGATTTTTGATCACAGTAATTTGAAGAAAAAAAGCAACAAAAAAACTTTATAGTTTGAGGGTAGAAAAGATTGTTTACATGCCCGTCACATGGAAAATGAAAAAAAAAAAAATTAAAAAATGAAGCATTATCTTAACATGAGGGGGAACAAAGATACCATGACATTATGTGAATTATGTACATTTCATATCATTAGAAAAATAGATAAAAAAATCTAATGTTTTTACTGAGTTTTTGATACAGTCTTAAACTTGTTTTATGAAAATATATTAATAAAATGTAAAACTATTTGTAACACGTGTGGTGTAGCAAATTCTTTATTCAAGATGTCTGTCGTGGAAAAATTTTTTCTTGTCTCCAATATGAATAATTGGAATACTTGTCTTCAGAAGCCTGTTAGCTCAGCGGGGTAGCACCAGTGGATGTTCGACACATTGGACCAACACCAGCAGATAAGATGGCCCCCTTTATTCTCATTTACTTCAGAAAGTTTTCAATAGACCTCATGCGTTTTGCATTCTGTGCACCTCCATACTGCCTCCAGGCTCTCTGAACCTCATCCTAAAAGATGACTTTGGACCACTGAAAAACAGTCTTCTATATTTTCTGCTTAGGCCAGGTAAGAAACTTATCATCTGGAGTTTACCTTAAGTTTTTTTGTTTACTTTTTTAACTAATTATTTTTTGAAAATTAGATGTATGCATTCCTCAGGGATGCTGTCTACCCGTCAATGGCTTTTTTATTTGTCCTGGATATAATATTGTGGAATGTTGCTTTTGGTTTTAATCTTTCCCATGAGAATAGGCTTTACTGGTTGGCAGGGTCTTATTTGCCTGAAACTTGAGTGCTGCTCTCTGTGATAAAATCCACCATACACAGCTGCTGTTAAACAGATATTTTAGAGAAGTGTGCCCTTCCTAAGTTGTGTTTCTCTCTTTGGCCCCTTGATCCTGGACCTTTTTAGTAGTCACAATACCAAAGACATTACAATTTTATGAATGCAGTACAGAGAAATGACTGATTCAAGGTACTTATCAAATCTGCTAGATAATGCACCAGTGTGTAAAGCAGGACAATATTATCAATCGGACCTAAATTTGTAGTTTTTGGAATAACTTGATTTCAAAGTGCAGAAACTGAACTTTTTAAACCCCAGATCAGGGGTCTGCAACCTGCGGCTCCAGAGCCACATATGGCTCTTTGGAGCCTCTCCAGCGGCTCTTAATAGTAGCTAAAATGTATATAAAGAGCTAAATAATTTACTATAATATATACCGGTATCAATAGCTTTAGCGTTTTTTATAAGATGGAAAAGAATGAGATTAAAAGAACCAGAAAAATGTTTTAAGAGACATTTTTCTACGAATTAGCTTGAAAATTATATGTTTTAACATTAAAAATACATGATTTGTTGATTGTTTGAGAAGGCAACAACTAATTTCCTATACAAGATTAAAAAAAAAGGTTTTCTAGAAAAGGCATGGTATATTTTGCGGCTCTAAACAACTTTTACTTGGTCGGACTCTGGGCAAAACGGCTCTTTGGATATGAAAGGTTGCAGACCCCTGCCCCAGATATTGTCATTATACGTTCTAAGTTTAGATATAGTTAAATGCAAATAGCTTTAACCAGAAAGAGTGCTTACAATTTAACCTGTAACCTGGTTATACCAAAATACCTTGATTGGTTAAGACTGTCCAATCTTAAAAACTTCTATTCAGATATGGACTGACAGGTAAGCTTTTGATATTTGCTCTGTATTTGCAGATTTTTAGTTTTTTATTCGGCAGCAATATGCAGAATTGTTTACATTTTAGAAGCACAAGAGACAGGCCTTGGTGTTTTTCTTGGTATGCTATTCTTGTCCAGTCTGTAATTATGTGTTCATAATTGGTGATTTATCTTTTTTATGAGGCAAATAAGATCTGAAGTGCTTTGATGTTGCTCTGGGTCTTTTGTGACCACCTTGTCCAGGTGCTCTTTGACTAACTTTGGTAGACTGACTACTCTGAAGGCTACTTCTTGGAAGGTTAATCAACTTTCCATGACTTTTCCATTTGTGAGTAATGGCTCTCTCTAAGGTTTGCTTGAGACCTTAGAGAAAGTAAGAGAATCACTTTCTTGTAAAGTTTTAGATCTAGACCTTGCAATTTATAACCTACTTGTCAAAAGGTTATTTTTAAGGGATGTTTTGATTGTACAGATCTGGAAGTAATCAGGCCAGGTTGGTGTAAATTAACCTACTTTTGCAGAAAGTATAGCACATCTTGATTTACCGTTTTCACTTCGGTTTGTACATTGATTTTACTTAAAGAAAACATCAAAACTGCAGGAAATTCATATGCATTTTATTTTTACACTTTTTTTTTTTTTTAAATCTTAGTAAACAGGATGTTAATGAATGTTTGTTTTTTTCTTAAAGAGTGTTTACCAAAAGATATAGTGTTCTTCTCAAAATTGTCCACTCTGACACATGGTCTAACAGCCAGGAAGCTGTTTAATCAATAGTGAATATTTTTAGATAAACACAATTTAAAGCATGTGTCAGTTTTGTGCTATTGTGTATGCTTGGTATCTCTCAGCCCAGGAAATCATCTAACACTAATCACGGACAAACAAAACTGAAAATTCATGAGGGAGGCGGAAGCTTCTGTGACCCAGAAATTTAATCTAAACATCAGAGGTCTGAGAACAGTGAGGGAGGATATTACTACAACGGTAAAAGGGGATTTAGAGTGTATTTTATTGCAAGTTATGTCAGTGTATGACAACCATACCCAGAAAAAGATGTGTCTGTACATCTGGGTTTATTTAGCATCAGATGAGTATATCCTAAATCATACTTTAAAGTACCTCTTCAGTGCTGTAGTAATGCTGAATGGCCTGTTCCATTTCATTGCTGTTGGTCATTACAGCACGTAAGTGATAACGACGACGAGGATGATATGGCAAAGTGAAGGCAATAATCATATATCAGCTAGCCAACGACCATCTAACAGTGGGCGGCTGATTCGTTTACAGGAGTCAGTCGCCCACTGACAGTAATTAGATCTAGCATGTTTTTCTAATGAACAAACAAGCAACTGTTGTGACATTTCCCCCCTAGATACAGATATTGTGCTTGATCTTTATTGAACATGTAGTAAAGAACTTGGTAATTACTATTTGAAGAAAAACATTTTCTACTCTTAAGAAAGGAGTATATGGTACTTTATAGTCAGCTCTTTTCACTTTAAAGTTGTATTTCCACAAATATACCAAAATCACAGACATGAGGAATGATTTACACAGTTATATTTTTAGACAAACTACATAGTCTCTGATTAAAGGAATAGTACACCCAAAACATGATTAGCCTTCATTTTTTAAAATGAAGGCTAATCATGTTTTGGGTGTACTATTCCTTTAAGGAAAATAGAAAAAAATCATAAAAGAATACTAAATGGGTTTATGCCCATTTATCCCGCTTTTTATGTTACACCAGTGTTTTAGAAATGAGGCAACACAAATATAGCAAAAAAATGCAACAACAAAATGTCAAATCCATTTATTTTTGTAGAAATTGTACATGATTTTAGTTAAGAAAACTGCTTTATATGAGCTACATTCTCACGTTTCTGCATTAAAGTACAAATAAAGTTTAACTAGAAAGGTCTGGCAAGTGAAGAGTAGATAAAAATTTCATGACTGTGTTTGGTCAGTCTGGATTCATTAACCGGCTCCCCCTCCACACTCATTAATAATAAACTGAATCGCACATCACATATGTGATGAAAAATATATAACCTGATGAAAACCTAAAAGGTGTGTTGATCTTTCTTCAGCTTTCGATGTTTGAAACTCCAAAGAACGGACTGCAGTGATTATTCTGCAATTGGTCAAAGCAACACAAGTTCATTCTGCATATGACTTTTGACATCATACATGTTCAAAAAAAACAAAACAAAAACAGATCGCTTGTAAGCAAATTAAGCCTTGATTCTAACGTGGTTGGTTGTGTGTGTGTGTGTGTGTGTGTGTGTGTGTGTGTGTGTGTGTGTGTGTGTGTGTGTGTGTGTGTATGTATGTATGTGATGACTGAACCAGCGCTCGCTGTAGACAGGTTGGTTATTCTCTAATCAGTACTGTTAATGATACAAATTGTCTTTATTAAAAATGTCAGTCAAATATACCTTAGGGCATAAGGACGTGTTTAGGTAAACTGCTGCGAAGAGATGGATTCAGAACAGAGAAGACCCCAATAATGGTAGGCAGCAGCATGTTATATGGAGATCCCCAGTTATAACTTATTACTCCATAGAACTATTAAACTTTGTCCCATTAAGTCTGAAGCACAATGATAAAGATCAAAACCGCAAACCGCTTTCAAGCCAGCCAACAAGTTCCACCTGGTAAAGCAGTCCTTCAGAGGGATTTATGATTTTTATCGTTGCTTTGTTCTGCGGCATCAGATACGGGTTGAAACTAGTATGACTGTCAGGAGGACAAAGATTAAAATAAAACCAGTTTGTTTCCTTAAAAAGCTGAGAAAAAATAATTTGAAAAGAGTGTAAGATGTATGCAAATGATTCACAAAATGTACTTATGTTTAAATAATTATTGAGTTTCCTGACACCAATCACTGCAGATTGACGTGTGTCAGAATCAAAGAATTTATATTAATCTGAGTAAAACTATAGGAAGAAAAAAAAATCAAAGATATTGTATTAGAGGTTTGAACTCAACGAAATAAATTCTATCCCACTGCTTAACCACTAAACCAACAGGCTTAATAAGTACTTTGCTGTCACACCATATTCTCAAAGATGTCTGATATATATATTTGGAAAATCACAAATCAGTGGTTTATAGATTAACTCCCAAAAGATTCCATGACAATTAATGTACCCTCAAAAAGATTATTTTCAAGCTGCTTTGCAAAGACTTCCTGGAAAAAGAAACCTAATAATTTTAGTGACTCAGGTTATCCTGTGGGCGATTGCCTTCGAGTCAATGAGTCAATGCAATCAACTGGTTTTCCTTAGATAGAAAACTTTGAATCAATTTGACGGTATGATCTGGTTGAATTGCGAAGTGCCTTGGCATGAGATGTGTTGTCAATTGGTGCTATATAAATAAACTGAAATGAATTGAGCTACCTCTATAGTTGTGCTGTTATAAGCTTAGGATGCTGAAGAACATGGAGACCACTTTTATAAACTGTGCTAAATCTTACCTCTATCCTCCCATCCTGCACTATTTGTTAGGTCAGCCTCTAATTTTAAGCTCTCTGCTGCCTATTCTAGTAGCTTCATCTAGGGTCTGTTTCATGAAGCAGGTTTAACAAATTCATATTCAAATCCACAACTCTAAATAGATTTAGCCAAACATTGTCAGCTCTTGAGTGTTTGTCTTCCCAACAGCTGCTATCAATTAGTCAAATTATTTTTAACTAGGTCCAAAAAGTATGAAAAGCCATGACAGTAGGCAACAGGAAGGGCCTATTTCATCTCTCTGGAGATTTTAATGCAGAAACGAAAATAAAAAAAGGAGAATGTGTTCAAAAGACAGAGAAACAATTCTACAGCTACAAAGGAGAGGGAGGTGGCTAAGGAGAAGATTATTGCTCGAGTGCGTAGGTTAATAGGAGTTGGCTATGGCAGGCCATTTTTACATTTATTAAAAGCACTCTTCTCTGTGATTCCATTTGTAGATCACTAAAATAAGATTCTTCCTGATCAGAATCCCACTCCTACACTGAGCTGTAATAATTTTCCAAATAATATTTTTGTAGCAGAAATAGAATTTTAGAAAGTAAGAAAAAAAAAAAAAAAACTAGTAAAAAATGATTGAAATGGTCATTTAGGCAAAGAAAAATATATATTTTTCTCATATATCAGGAATACATACTCAGTAAAACTAGTGTATATCAAAATGGCTTGCCATAAGTTTTTTTCTGTAAAAATATTGAAGTATTTCTTGTGTAGTATGTCAATGTATCTATTTAGGTTAAATCTTTTGGCAGCAGGTGAAAATAGTCTAAAAATGTGTTCTAATATATAGAACCTGTGGATCATCTCATGCATCCCTCCTCATGTTGATTCAGTCTTTCACTAAGTAAAGTGGCTGCTTGCAGTCATGCTTCGGATGTTATCATCCCTAAATGGCCGTTATAAGTGGCTATCAGTCCCATAGAATGGCTTCAGACTGTGCCAGTAGGCTTATTAGGTTATCGAGTAAATCATAATCCGAACTCTAAAGTAATTCCTTTCCGCCCACATAATTAATGAATCTGTATATGTGGAATCTGGAAATACTTTCATCAGTTCTTTGTGTGTTGTAAATATAGCTAAATGAGAATAAAATGCATCCGCATCTCGCTCATATTGAACCAAAAACAAGTTATCTCATGCCCAGATGTAGAATCTTCTCCCTATAAAAATGTTATTCTCTGTGGAAAAAGTCCAGGTCATTCTTTAAAAAGATCCTTGTCAAATGTTTGTTTTTAAAACCCAATGTGTCCAATGGACCTAGTGAATGATATATATAGTATATTTTTCTTGCACAAAACTATAACACAAATCTGACAAAAGCGGGAAATAAAACAACTTGATTGACTGCAAGGAGAGTGGAGAAAGGACACTTACTGAAGAAAACTTGTTCCTGACCAAGTTACCTCTGGGGAGTATGTTACTATGGTGACTGAAACAGAACTTGATGAAACTCTCTTTATGAAACTGAAAAGTCAGTTTTAGGTTTAGACAACTTAGTTTTCTGTAAACGTGCTTCATGAAACAGACCCCGGTCTGTTCCTGTTTGTTTTTTACACAATCCTGGAGGGGAAATCAGCTGGACTGCTGCCATCAACATCTTTGCTTATATGTGATAGAGTTAGGCCTCTTTTAAAATGCATAGTTTATTTTTCCTCCTAGATATGAAAATTAGCTCAGCTTTTACTGTACCTTGTTTTATGTGCTGGTTCTTAAAAAAAGTCACCTATAAAGCTACTTTACAGTTACCTCATTACCTTTGCTAAAAAAAAAAAGTAAAAAATGCATTAATTCATGCTTGTATGTTCCTGATGCAAGTCTGCTTCTGCCTCCTTGAGACCACAGTCGGCCTCAACAGAAGACCACTCACAAAGAGCCAGGTTATGTGGAACTTAATTCCTCTTAAAATTGCGTTTTTCCCTCTCCAGTGCTGCTTTATTGGCTACATCCTATCCAGTTAGGTTTCAAGTGAGAGGTACTATAACACTCTTATCACTGAATCTTTGTAAACACTTACTGGTGAGTTTATGTACCTTCTTTTATCATGTTTTTTTTCTGTACTTGCTCTTATTCTGCTTATATATTTTCTGTTTTATTAATTGATTAATGAAAAACACCTTCAATTTTTTTGCACTTTATAAAATTTACAGGCTTCTTTTTTGACGAATGCACTTTTAATGTTTTAAAATAAACAGGTAAATTAAATTATTTTCCAAGTTATTTTCCAAAGTGGAAGAACCTCCTCCCAAAAAAAGACTGGTCAAAAGAGGTGTGAAACCATACTCAATAATAATGGAGGATACAAAAAATTATTTAAAAAAAAGAAAAATCATTGGGGTTGTAGTAAAATAAATTTAGAAATTCACACTTTTAGAAAAATTATTACCTGCAAACACAAATGTTTGAAAAATCAGAATGACTTAGACTCCTCTTTACTCCTTCAGGGAAATCTGGTTCCAGTATTTTATATAATATAGAGGAACAAAGAGTTAAAGCAAGATGCTATTAAAGATAAAAATACAACAGACAATATAAAAGGAGTGTATATAGTACAAAAAGCATAAAAAAGTGACAGTTTTACAGAAGAGCTATGTTAAGGTGACCAATGTACAGGAATGAAAGGAATCTATTCTAAAACTTCCAGCTCATTTGGGTATGGACACACTCAGGAAGAGTGTCGTTTGATTCAGTGGGAGACTGAACGAGGTTTTCATAATGGTGTATATAATTAAAACATCACACAATGCTTCAGTTATAAAAAAAAAAATCATGGCAACAGAAAAGGGCTTAAAACAATGCCAACTGGACCTTTACTCTTTTTTTCTTTAAATATTGTGGAGTTTTTGTCAGTTCTTGTGACTTGCAGTAGATAGACCTATAGTTGGAATGACAGGGGGGGTCAATTATTTGCATCTGACTTAATGTGACATGGATGGTTGGTCTCTTAATGTTTTAAAACATGAGGGCTCCAAAAACTAGTTGTCCAAGTGTGAGGTTCCATAACTGCCAAAACTGTGAGACATTTTCAGAAAAAAAAAGGATTCCTGTGTCATCAAATTGAAGGCTGTGTTTGTGATATTTGTATATAAAACAATATCTGGAAAGGTAAAGAACTTCTGTGAAAGCTCAAGAAGACAATGAGGAAGCTTTTCAGAGCATTCAACCAAGTACCCAGCTAAGGGAATGTAACGGGTAAGTAATAAATACTAGGAAAATATTGCAAAAGTAGCAGTCATTTCAGAAAACCCCCCCACTAATTTTAGGAAAAGTTCAAGGAGAGTATTCAGTTAATTCTAAAAATATATTCATAAAGTTTTGGAGAAGCTCCAGTAAAATAACTATAAAGAGGCAGGGAAGTGGGATCTAAGAAAGTTACAGAAGAACTAATGAAGTGCCATAAATGTTACTATCAAGTTCCAGGAAGTAACTAATTGCAAAGAGTTCAAAGACAGGAACCTTTGAATGACAGGACATTTTCACATAACTACTAAGTAAGTTAAGTACATTGAAGGGTCCTGGAAGTTATTAAAAAAATATCCTCTCATTAACCACTTTTGATCTAATCCTGTTAATTTCAGAAGAATTATTCCTCCTATTTTATTATTTTATTTATTTTTTTATTCTTGGCACAATACAAGAGTAGCAGTTTTTTAACAAATCCAGAAAATGTCTGGATGTTGATGAACCAGATAACTACCTCATATTTACAAAAAAAACTAAAATCATCCCAATGAAGTCCCCAATTTACATCAAGCTGCAGCTTTTCCAATGCAAGCAGCGCCATCTGGTGAAAGAATGAGTTAAATCAGCTGGAGTGTTGTAGCACAGGAAGTCATGTTCTCATCCCTCAGCACATCTTTAGCACATCTTACAGTCTGAGACAGAAAATTTAGTGGGAAAGCTGTGATGAAGAGAGAAATTAGATTTTATTTCAGTATCAGTAGATGGCAGTAGTACTACACATGGACACACACAAGATGCATAGTGATTAATGCCTGATTAACGAGTCCCTTATGTCTTGTGTCTAGAACAAATAAATAACCTTTGGTCACATGGCAAAGAGACATAAAAACACAATTATCGTTTATCAGACTCTGCATGTATGGGTAACAATGTCCTATTAAAAGATAGTGTTTTTATTTTACTTCATTACCCTTCCAGGGGGATTACCAAAGCAATCAATCATAGCATTCCAGATGCCTGTGATGCTATTCATTAATCTATTTATTTATTTCCATTAAAATGTGTCGTGTCTATTCAACCACACTGAGAAAATAAGAGAAGATAACAATGAGATTATCATTCAGTTTGAGATTTAGAAAAGACAATGTAATTGCATTCTGCATGTTATCAGATAAACCGGATGTAGCCTTCAGGGAAGATATGGAAATGAAGGGACTTTGTTTACAGAAATATGACAATGCTAAAAAAATATTGAATTCATAAACCCGCAGCTCTTGTTTCACATAAACAGAAGTCATTGCAGAATTTTCCAGCGACAGTGAAGCTCACTGGATGTGATGCAGGGACTTGACAAGTGATAGATCATTACAAATGTTTACAATGTGTCTGTGCAGAAAATATTTCAGTAATGGTCTCAGATGCAAATCCTCCTGCTCAGTTTTGTTCTCCAATGTGTTTGTTTACTGACACCCAACTTAGCAGACAGAAAACAATTTATGCGCCAAGCAGTAATATTTGTTTCAGATATTTATTCCTAAACTGGATGTCACAGGTTTTAACGTGCTGCTTAAATAAGTTTATTGAAGTATAGAAGTTGAGTCGGTCAGATGTGCTCATCAAACAGTTTTTGTTGGAAAAATCCCTGTTAAAAACTTAAATAACAAATAAACTTATTTTATGGCAGAGCATGAACTGGCACGACATGTCCATGTTTGTGCAGTTTTTATGGTCTGGTAATATAAAAAAGGTGGAATTTTTAAAACAAAAGTTGAATCTTACCAGTAATGTGGACAACAACTCATCCCTTCAAGAGGTGTTAAACATCCTAGGCTCTAAGCAGGCATGAAATGCTGTATCTGCAAAATGCTGAAAAAGTGAACCTCTCCCCTCAGTTCTTTTATAGCCTCCAGACTTGGACATTTTTTATTCTCATTTTGTATGCACAGAGTGTAAACAAAACAAAATTTCACGCAAAAAATAATTTAAACCAGTCTAGAGCTGTTCCTTTCATTCCTACAAAATATTCAAGTCTTTCTAAAAGAATATTATGATCAACTGTCTAATAGGACAAGTACAGATACAAGTCTATTATCTGTGGATTATAAGACTAGATTCAGTGGGGTATAAATATTATGTACTGCTAATGTGTACACATATTTAGATGGACAGACAAAACATAAACTAAAGGGGGATTTACATCTCCTGCAGCAGCAAAAACAATTGCAAAGCATTGTGGTATTAGAGTATTATCCTCCAAATTGATTAAAAATAGTTAAGGCATTTATGGTATTAATTATTTTAAAATCATTGTGCAAACATTTTAGGACTGAATTAAGGATAGCTGGATACATGTCTATACTTTCCCTTTTTTATGCAAACGTTAAAAGCTTTTAAACTATGCTGTGAACATTTATAACATTAATAAAAACCCAGGATCAATTTGTTAGCCTCAAGAAAGAGGAAGTTAAGACACAAACTCTTCTTTCATTGAAAGAACAAATGTTCTCATACTGCATTTCAAGATTTTGTTCTTCTTGAATGAAAAACATTGGAAACAGGCAGCATGAAGAAGGATTTGTTGTTAAAAGGTTTTTAAACTGAGCTTAAAACAACCGGAGGGATTATGCCGTCATTTTCAGAAACTTTAGGAAACATTCATTGTTACCATAAAATTGATAATTAGATGATTATAATCAGTGACCTCTCCACTTTCATAAAACACACTTTTCTAATGGTCATTTGCACTGACTTCTTAATTGACAAATAGAAAATCTGTGCTTCTTTTATAAAGAAATGGTTGGTTTTGCAAATCTCACTACTCCCTGACTGAAATAAGTCACAGACTGTAAAATGCAAATGTTATAAAATTGTATTTTAAAGATGTATCTTCTGTTTGGCTGTGGAAATGAGAAATCTGTAGGTCTGTCAATCAATTGAATTTTTATTTCAACATTGTCCTGAGTAAACATTCATCTTCTATATAAATATATATATATAAATATATATATATATATATATATATATATATATATATATATATATATATATATATATATATATATATATATATATATATATATATATATATATATATATATATATATATATATATATATATAAAGTCTTGCAAAATTGCATGAGGGAAGAAGCCTATCTGCGGCTGTCAAAGTGCGAGAGGCGGGAGATGCACCCTGGAGAGGTCACCATCCATCTCAGGGCAACACAGCACACACCCACACATGAGACGGGGGACTAGAGACACAAATAAATCTAACATACCTGATTTGGGGGCTATGGGAAGAGATTTATTTCATGATCTGTTGAAGTTTGGTTTGATTGTTTGATAGTTTATAAATTCTTGCATATATTTCTCAAAGTGGTGAGCATGTATTAATACTAAGAGCAGGTAAGAATATTCAGTTAAAAATAACATACATTCATAATCCTGGAAATAGGAAAGTTTTTGTTTATTTCAGTAACTCGATTCACTATTCAAACTGAAAGATGTTTTCTAAGCCTTATTTCTGTTAAGTACAATCATTTTCTTACTGTATATTGCTAATAAAATGAGGAAATTTAGGAACATAACTTTATATTAAACAAATAGAAAAAAAAGCAGTAAGATTCATTAAGAGTAAAACTGAATATACCCTGTGAAGTATCAAACATGTAAAGGCTGTGTGACTAATGCATGGTTTCATCCATCAAAGAGAGTGCTATGAAAAATTAAGGGCACATGAAATATGCAGAAAGCTAAACCTGTGACTGTTTAAAGAAGCACAAAGCACCCTGCTCTGTCTGCAAATTAGCTCAGCCATTATTCAGTTTTATGGCATTTAAGCAAGTGGGATCCCACCGATGTTCCCTGACTGTGCGTTGGCTATAAGACCCCTACCGGACTTTTAGACAGTTAGTTAGCAATATTTGTAGCTTTGGCTAAGACCTACATATGGTATTTTGTCTATTGGTTTAGAGAAATTAAAACTGTCTCATCTAAAATTAGTCTAAGTTAATGCTTAAATAAAATAAGAACAAAGCCATAAATAATTTTGGGGAAAAAATGCAATAATGAGAAACCCTCAAGCACAGCGTGTTTGATTTAGTATTACACGCTAATTTCATCCTTTCTTGGTTGTAATGTTCCAGCAATAAAATATAAATGTAGGGAAAATGTACAACATTGGGTGCGAAACAGAGAAATTAATTAACATTGAATATTAAAAGCATTGCTTATGTTTTAATGGAAACACACTGTTTTTAATCTAGGGGTTTTATAAATGATTGAGCTGTACAGACTGTGTACTGGTGGCACAATTCTCTCTGGATATCATTAGACAACAATTTAACTTTGCTGCTTTAGCCAAAAAAATACATCCCTCTGCAAGAATCATAATTTTTGCCAATGTGAAAGTGTTGGTATATAGAGCTGGTATATAGATTATGAATGTGTTGCTTTAAACAATGCTGTCATTATCAAAAGTAGTATGATACATGTTGAAAAGTCAAAGATGTATTTTTGTCTACATGATACTCACAGGACAAGTTTAAGTGTATTTCTTTAAGAGAAATGTCAAAGGGACCAAAGTACTACATAGAGCTCAATTTAATCTGTATGTTAATAAACATAAGGAATATACCAAGGCTGAGGAATTTAAAGAAAGGTAATTCAAATGTTGGTATGAATAATGACTTCAAAACAAAAGCGAAAACCTGAATAAAATGTTGATGGTTCAGAAACACTCCAGCTCAGTCAGAAAAGCACAGGCCTACTAATCAAAGGATGTCAAGGTTGAGATCATTTATTAAGATTTAAGGTTAATGTTTTAAAGCAATTCTAGACCAAAGAAATCTTTCACTTTTATCACAAATGTATAGCTCAGTCTTCTGTTTCTATGTGTATTTTGGTAAATATTTTCAACAACTTTTGCAAACATAATAAGATCCTTATTTCATGTGCAGCCAAATTTATAATTTTATCTTGCATTGAGAATGTGGGCTCGCACATGTATGAAAACCTACAAAAGGACACATGAAAAATCAAGATTATCTTGTGCATCTTTATACTTGGGGACAGGTTATGCTGCCACCTAGAGGTGATGACCTTAATGAATAACTCAAACAGCATTAGGCTTAGAGGTTATAATCAGAACCCTTTAAATATTGTCTCCAAAAGGGATAAGCAGTGATTATAAGGAAAATGTGTATCTTTTAAGTTTTAAATGAACTCTTGGTAATTTTACTCCCACGTTTATATAATAGTGCCACAATGGTATGACATAAAGTACCCCCCATCACAATTGCAGAAGCACAATACTTTGTATTTTCCAACTCTAGATGAAGTTATATTCTGCTAATCTTGGCAATTTCATGTCTTTACCTGGTTTGATCAATTAAATAAACTAACTAAATAAAGTTTTACATCCCATGAGCCAAAAATCTGCTGTTAGTGTTGAAACAAAAATGGACTAAAAAAACTCAGCTAAACACATTACTGGCATGTAGCTAAAAAAAAACTCGCACTAAAAGGGAGTTTCATCAGGCATCAGAACATCTTACATTTCAAATTGACACAACTAAAATGTTTTTATTGCATATTTTGCATAAGCTGACAGTTTTTTTCTGCACATAATGGTGGTTTCAGGCAACATGAAATTAGTGCTTTGGACATACATCATAGGAAGGTTAGTATAGAAATTAAATTGGAGAATTTACTTAGAATAGAAAAACTCACACCAGTTGAGGAGATCCTATGGTTTCTGTCATTTATCTCATCACAAAACACTCCAAGGCAGGATGGAGGTTTCTATTTGCCATTTTCACATGTTTCATTTATGCAGCAACGTCGTTGGGAAGGGGAGAAGTAGGAATTGTTTCACCAACCAGCTGCAGGACTTTTAAATGAGAAGAGTAAAAAAGTGAGACATGTCATTTATTTTGACAGCAATTGTTCAAAGAACAGCAGTATTGCTGGACTGTGTTTTTGTTTCCATTATTGTTATTATTGTTACGAAAGGAATGGTTTTTTGGGGAGGCTATTGACAGGTTTTATCTGACGTCGATGGCACATGACACTTCCTGTCATTCTGCATTTTTTTTCTCAAAGCTAAGAAGCTCTTGGCTTTCAGAAAATGCAGTTGTGATGAACAAATGATTTTTTTTTTTTTTTTGTGTTTCCTCCTGAAAAGTCTATAAATGTGAAAGAGGCTTTTAGGATATTTCCTAAAAAGATGCTGGTGAAAAAGAGTCAATTAAAAACAAAACAACTTTCTCTTACATGATACATCTTTAATTTGTCTTATTTTTGTCCAAGTTCTTTTCTTTATGTGGAGGTAAAGAGTCTGTCATACCCATTCCTATTGTAAAGATTTACACATTGAGAACAGAAATAGAATGATCTGTTTTTAACGATATTCGGCTGAATTGCTGCTTTGACGTTTCCCAGAGGTAGCTGTGACTGCAGGAAGGAAAGGTATTGACATCTCTCCTGGTGGAATGACTGAGGAACTCTGACATTTATTGGGGCCTCTAACAGAAGCTGTAATGGGGTTTAAATCTAGGCTCCGTGGCTTTGATTTTGGAGCGGTAAGGGCTTCCTTGGGGAGTCTGGGATCCTGCTGGAGAATCTATTATGGACTTTGATTTGCCCGTCCAATAGAAATTGATCTCCCTATCGATGTGCCTGAAGGCCACTGTGTTGCTGTTTTAATCACTGAGAGCAACAGTTCCTTGTCAGTAAAAAACAACCGTCTTATGAAGCTTTAATATCTATAGTTTTTGGCTCTTGATGAATCCTTTAAAAGCCTTAAATAATTTCTCTCATCTTGGCTACACTGATTCATTCCCTCACCAAGCCACAGTACTGAGACAGCAGGCTGGCCTCAGTTTGTATGCTTGACTGTTGTTTGTTGTCCTGAAATTTTCTGGTTTCTTGTTCTGCTGAAGCACTTTCCTTGACCTAACCTGCACTTTACATATCGCTAGACTGCTCCTAAAATTACACATTAGTTCTAATTCAAAACACTTTTTTAATCCCAAATAGGGTGGTTTGATTTATAATTTGTACTTTCTATTTTTTTCCAGAGTTTTTATGAATGATTGGAACTACAAACAGCAAGGATGTCCAGCAGCCAACTGTACTAAAGCAGAGCTGATGTTCATGTCATAAGGGGTCCTTTATTCCCCAATCAGCTCTTGGGCTTTTCCCAGAACGAGGTCAGCCCTCTTTATCAGCTCATTTACCATTTTAAGTTGCTCAGTCTGGTTCATGCAGATGACTGTAGATTGGAACACAAACACAAAAACGCACCGAAAATTTGTCGGTTAGCTCTAAGAAAATCTTCCATCCAAATCTCAATAAAAAGGACTTAATATAAAAAATAAAATTTTGCGATGAACTTACTCGAGTTCGGGACAAAATTTGATTTTACTTGTAGAAACTTGTCCTCAGAATAAATTAAAGATTTTTTTCTGTTGCCAACAAGTCTGATGCTGGTAGCAGAATTTCCTCTCCCCACTCCAATATTTTAATTATTTGCAAATATTTTGGGGATTTTAGGCGCAGGCATGAGAGTAATATTTTTTCCATTAGAGTGCTTAGATTATTTTGTGGGAATGAAACGAATGTCAGACTTCCACTCTTAACCACTCTAATGTGACTCAGGACATGTTGCAGGATTTCCACAGGATTCCCCAAAAGCTTTGAGCTGGAGAAATCCGGTCATATTTATACCTGTAAAACTCTAGATATACAATTATAATATATACATTTTTATTGATTCTTTTCTTCTAAATAGTTTCTTAAGCGGATCATAATTATGACCAAACAATAAGCTTTTAAAGGTATGAATATCTTGGGTAAATGCTAGAAATGTATGAATGCGGTTTAGAAACACAACTGATATGTTTTTCTGACCCACTGAGCGAATGACAACCATGTATTTAATGTTTGATGGATGTTTGATACAGAGCAAAGTGGCTGCAGCTAAATAAATCAAACTGAAAATTACTGCCACTCTAATAGTCACCCTACTTCCCAAAACCACACGCTGTCCACCAATCAGTTTGTGAAATATTACTAAGTATAACCAGAATGAGCTTCTGTTCATGATAACAGCTGAGCGATTCGTCAGCTATTATTTTGTATCTTTGCTGTGACAGCATTATTTACTTTGTCATCACTGAAGCTAAGAATGATAATAGAGCTATCAAATCTGCAGATATCAATGCTTTCTTTTTCATTTCTGTAGTGACATTACAAACTTTGTTCTATGTCAGCCCTATGGTTTGCTAAGTATAAAAAAAAGAAAAAAAAAGCAGTTAAAAATATTCTTCAGGAAAACAAAGAAACAAATAATTATTATTTTTCATAGATAGTAGGTTTTTATGGCATTAAAAACAAAATGTATTATTCGTTTCCTTTTATTTTTTTGCAAACACTTAAAAAGTCTTAACATTGCCTTTTCACTTTGTATATGCAAAACTAAATTACCCATATTCTTATAAATTAAATCTAAATTAATTAAATAAAAAAACCTTGCATTGTTTTCCATAAAGAATTAACCTTCCAGAACAATAAAGTTAAAAATCCTTGAACTAAAACGTTCTTGCATTTAAAATTTTGAGTGTGCTGTCTTTTTATTTACCACTACCCAAAAATCCCAACCTATGTGGTGAGATTACAGGCATGCTGCCAGAAATCAGAAATTATTTACCCATCAATAACTCTGATATATGCGTATGTGCTGTGTCATGTAAAGCCTTATACAGGTAAGACTTGAGCTACATGTGACGTTGGTTTGGTAGAAAGCTATGACACAAATTCATTTCTTATTTAATCAATATTATATTCAGTGTAAAATGTTGCTACAGCGTTCTAACCTTCTTCTTTACAGCAACAGCTTTTTTTCATATTTACTGTAAACTATTCTTTCTGTAACTAAAATACCTTTAGGTGATTATTTTCTAGTTGCCTTCCCTTGACTTTTGTCAATCAGCCCACATCCTCCTAACATGTTTTCTTGTTTTTGAAATTAGAAAGAGAGATCTGCTTCTGTAGATCTGTTTTTGATTATTTGTCAAAAATATTGCTCACATACATATATGCACAGTTGTAGTTAATAACCAAGAATAACCCTATACTTTTGTTAATCGTGATAGCGTGATTGCATTTTATTCCAAAAGGATAAATGTATGTAGGTCCAGAACTGAAAACAATAATGTTGTCAAGGCCTTACTGGACCTCAGGAACAACATCTGCGGCACTATCTTGTGAAAGTTGAAGTGATCCAGTCTAATCCTACATCAAGGCCACACAGGGAGCCTGCCCATCCTGAACAGGATGTTTGTTCAGAAGTGAATTTTGTCACTTGTCTGTTCTAATTTGGCTTTATATTCAATCTGAGACAGGATAGTGAGACTACAAGGCTATAAGGCATGAATAAAACAAAATGTGGATATTTATGCAGTTTCAATAGATGGCAGTAGTATCACACTTCAACAGAACTAGTAATCAATGATATTTTGAACAAGATCCTCATATTTTACTGTGAGCAAATAACTAGCCTTTAGCCATGGTAAAGAAAACATAAAACTGCAATTATCATTCATCAGGTCCTCCGTGTATGGGTAACGAGATCTTATTATAAGATATTTGTGTTTATTTCAATTCATTACCTACCAGAGGGGTTACCAAAACACGACAAGGGATTCAATCAAGGTGTCATTGATGCATGTGATGTTATTTGCTAAACAGAGCATCAGCAGAGAGGTGATCCTCATTCAATTACCTGTCATGAAAAAAATGTATGGCCTCTCCTAAGTCACACTGTAAATCAGAGATAAGCCACAGCAACATTGAGACTCTCCTTCTGTCACAGATTTAGAGAGTAATTGCGTTTTGCATCCTATCTCATAAATTAGATCCAATCCAGGGCTGCTGGAGGAAGCCTGATCATGTGAAAACTATGGGGGCTTTTTTAGAGGCATGACAAAGCTACGAGTTTCATAGATTTTCACAGCCAACCAGGGGAGAAACATGACAGATTTTGCCTCTTGCTGACATTAATAGGGTGAGGAGCGTTTTCAGCTGAGGCTTACCGCAGGCGCACCAAGCAGCAGCAGACACTTGTCATGCGAGGGGTCATTAGCAACATTTACATGGATGTGCATGTTAAAGCATAAAAAACAAGGCACCATAGGGTCAGGTTACAACCCCCTGCCTTGTTATGTCATGCTGAATGAACGCCCCACTTGCTCTAAAAGCTTATTTTGGAATTGACATGTTGTTTATGTTGTAAATTATATACAGCACAGCAGCAGGAACACTGCCACTCATGCCCCGTTCTCTGTGTGCATTTAGGTGGAGAGTCTCTGCCCTCTATCATTACAGTCAGTCAAAACAACATCCCGAAATAAAGCAATCATGGTTGCTCTGAATGTTGTTTGTGGCTTTAAAAGATACTGTGAGAGCTGTCAGGCTAATGTTAGAGCTGGATGTCTGTGAAGAGCTCCGGTCTCTGCATCCTTCACACTCCTCCCCGGCCTGAGGAGCAGATGGGTCAGTGATTGTGTAGTTGAAGCTTGGTTGGCCCCTTCTGTTCTCTCTGAGGGTCCACTCATGGGATTAAAACCCAGGAGATCTGAATCAGAGTCATTGGGTCATAAGGTACACAGGCTACAAGCTTACAGAGACATTCAAGCAAATACAGGAGATAAAAACAAACCCAACGAAGGTAAAGCACTATCCCACAGTCCTCTCTTTGAATCTGTAAAAACAGAAAGGATTATTAGCTATAAAAATGTCAGAATATTTACATTGGTTTGCCAAATTATTGATGTTCTTTAAACATTAATAAAACCACAGAAAGATTGTGCTTATTGGAATTTGATGTAAAAGAACAAAACAAAGCAATGCATCATTGGGAAATGAAGAGAAGATGATGCCTTTTAAAGTTATATTATGAAGTTATATATGTAATGTAATGTAAATCCCTTTATTATCCCACAATGGGGAAATTCACTCCCTGCATTTGACCCATCCCCTTGGGGAGCAGTGGACTGCCTTTGTGTGGCACCCGGGGAGCAATCGGGGGTTAAGGGTTTTGCTCAGAAAGCCAGAGTTTCAGGCTGTGGGGATTGAACCAGGTTCTTGCAACCTTCTCAGAGCACAAGCGCACTGCTCTAACCACTAGGCCAACAGCCCCACTATCAATAGAAAACCAAAATACATATTTTGATTTAATATGTAGAATGTTTCAACAGACCTTATTAGTCTAAAGATAGACATTTTTGCCCCTTCTTTTGGATAAAAACGTATTTCAAACTTAAAGTAGATAGAGTAACTGCAATTTGTAAATCTATGCATAGATTATTTAGCCTTTAGTGTTATCTGTATTGTATCACTATCACAATCACCATCTGCAAGTTCAGAGTTCAGAGAGTGGCTTTTTGGCTCTCTTGATAAATTATGATGTATTGCTAGTCTTTTTGCTTTGCTTTATTATTTTGCTCCATGCCCCATAAAAGTAAAATACTGTGGGTTGGCACTAAATTGCGAGGAATAAAGAAAAAAAAAAAATCTGTGGGCTTGTTGCAGGTGATCTACAAAGTTCATGGGTGCAGTTGAGACATGCAAACCAGTTTGCTCTGCCCTGTTTGAATAAGCAAATTTCATGTGCTGCTGAGAGTTTGAGAGTGGTCAGAAAAGAAAGATTAGGTTTTAAGCCAAGGGGTTGGAGGTAATAATGATAAGAACACAGAAAAATGTAAGTGAAGGATTGAACATCAATCATAAATCCTTTAGAACAACTATAAAAGATTCCCTGTCAGAGAAGGAGGCACAAATAGTGAGCCATTTACAGCTCACATATGTTCTAAACAGCTGGATTTACCTTAGCAGACTCCTCAAAACACTCTTGATTAAAAAGGTAAACCAAATCCAGCATATAATAACTAATTAAACCATTACTCCTCTCAGTTTAGGGGGGGGGGGGGGAATCCCTCTTGCCACAAGTTAGAGATTGGGAAACAATTCTGAGAACACTTATAGATAGATTTCCCTGAGTAAAGAAGTATTGCTCAAGAGTTGCTCCACAGTGCACTAAATGTGTTTGATTCTGCACTCTCCTCGAGGAGGTACATCAGAAGGCGTTATGTGTCCCTCATTAACAGGAAAATTAACAAAAGATTTTCCACTCATCTTTAATAAGATGGAAGCAGACCTAAGCTTTTATCATCCGAGACAAGCTGTTCAGTTGGGTTACATTATTGAAGTGATATTTTCCTTGCTATGTCATGTGGAAATTTAGTCAAATCATCTTCAGCAGCTATTGCAGTCCATTAACTCCGTTGTGAGGATACATAATTGATGCAGCCTTTGGGTAGCGTTTAATCAAATGGAGAGTGCTCCACACTCCACCAGCACCTGAAAAATGAGAAGCACAATCCTCCACAATGTAGTTTGTATGGTGAGACCATAACTCATACTTTAAATTGATTTATCACCATTTGACTTTATTGCATAATGTCCAAGGAAAGACTTACAGTATTTAAGCATTTGAGGGTGGAGTTGTGTGACAGAGTTGCCGTGGGGATCATTCGTTGAAAGAAAAGGCATTAATCTTATGATGACAAACTTAGCGTTTAGATTCAAGTATTTTGAGGCATTATCCTCTTTCACAAAGTTACTGATTTTCTAAAGAACCCTCTGTATTTAATACTTCTAACTGAAAAATTATATTTACATATTTTGTCTAAAAGTACTAAAATTATTGTTTTTCTGCCTGATATTAAATCAGACTGAACTGTTCCTGCTTTAATTCCATCCATTTTCTGTCACCCTTAACCCTGCTGGGATCGCGAGGGGTGCTGGTGCCTATCTCAAGCTGTCTATGGGCGAGAGGCGGGGTACACCATGGACAGGTCACCAGTCCATTGCAGGGCAACACAGAGACAAACAGGAGATAATTTAGAGAAGCCAGTTAACCTAACAGTCATGTTTTTGGACTGTGGGAGGAAGCCGGAGTACCCGGAAAAAACCCACGCATGCTCAGGGAGAAAATGCAAACTCCATGCAGAAAGACCTCAGGTCTGGCACCAGTGCTACCACTGCGCAGCCTGGTTTGATATAGCTATCTTTTAAGTTTGAAGTTTATAGACAGATTACAATGCATTTAAGCAGTTGATGATGCCATAGTTTTATAAAGTACAGGACTTTGGAAAGGCAGTATCTGAAGTCGGTAAAATTGTGTCACTATTTACAGTCAAACAACTCCATGATGGGCTGAAAGATCACATGGAGACAAATAATCCATAATTAAAATGGAAACATGACAGAACAGATTACAGTATGCAGTCATTTAAGATCTGTGATCCAATGAAACAAAGATTGGAGTATTTGACTTTAATAACTAGTTTTACATTTGGTGGAGAAATACGGTTGCAAACTGGAGAAATACACCCCAACTGTAAAGTACAGTGACTTGCAGTTTTGTTGCTGTAGGCAAATCATTTATAAATTTGTGTGTACCGTACTACCTTTATCTATTGCTTTAGCAATGTCTTTGTTTGGAAATAAGAGTAGAATGGGTTTGGGATGTGTGTGATTGCAGTTGCTATGCCACTTAAAATATAAGACGCAGCTCTCAGGTTTAATTTCAAAGCCAGGCATTTCTCCCTGCCTATGTTAAAGCCAATGGTGAAATCCTGTGGTTTAAATGCTCTTTTGCTTTTGTTGTGCTCTTGACTTGAGCTTTGATTCACCTGAAAAAAAGAAATACACTGCTTATTTCTCTTACAAGTACAGGCTTTTGATCCTCTGTGCAGTCAAGGCAGAACAGATTTGCAACATATTTACATGATGTACTCAAGCTCTTGTGCATATTTTGTTCACCAAGGCATTTTGGTGGCAGGGGAAATTGAGGGAAATGTAAAAAAGATTAGAGCAACTCCTCATTGAAAATCTTCAAGAGGGTCTCATAACATGAATCCACAACGTCAAAGCTGTAATTTTTAGATAACTATTGACTAGAACTTGAGTGCAAAAGAGGGGGGAAAATTTCCTCAGCCAGGGATGTCTCAGATTAGTGAAGATAAAGGAGGTGACTGAGATAATTGTGAACTGTCAGAATTAATACCTCTAATGACTGTCAAATGAGCAAATTTTCAAATGTATTCTCTCCTCCCATCTAACTCCCTCCTTACAGGGATGAACATGGTGAGAGATAGGAATAAATACCAGGAGACATTAATGTGATGAGAAAGATGCCTGGTCTCTTTCACTGATTAAAAATGCAGTAACACAAACACCAATACACAGAGGCAGGGAGTGCTCAGCCTATTAACAGTGCTAGCTACAGCACCAAGCAGCAACTGATGAGGATTCAAACCCTGTGACCTCAGCCTAATATATGGCAGGGAATATATTTAAGTTGTAAAATATACATATATATCTGATTGGCCTATTGTTTCGAAATTAGCTCTTAAATCAAGTTATGTGCAATAAAGTGAAATGACAAAGAGAAGTATTGAACACTTGCAGAAGGGAAATACAAAAGTGCACAATAAAACCCAGAAAATATTGAAATGTCAGCATCTCGAAAATTCTCTGCAGCTTTAAAGGATGACATATGAAAAAAATATTATCAGCAAATTATCAAGGAATACATGTCATTAAGGTTAAAAGCAGTTGTTTGTATTGTTACAAAACACACCAAATCACCCTTTTAAGATTAATGTCAAAAAGATATTCAAAATAGTTATCCAATAAATAAGAACTGCTCACATGGAGCCATAGGGAAACCTGGAATTAGCAGGGACACACTTTAAATGCAAAAAACTCAATTTTAAAAGAAAAACATGCTGAAATAAATTTTAAATTTGGTGTAGAACATTGGGACAAGTTAACAAAACATTGGCATGATATGGGGCAGCTGGAGTCAAGAAGGCGAATTTTTTTAGCAGAACAAATTATCCTAAACATGACATCAAAGAAACGTTTACCTGGTTTATGAGAAAGATATGAACGAAAATGATAGTTTACATATAGGGGACATCTTGAAGCTCTTGTAACCAAAAAAGCCTATGTTATTAAGTTCTGAATCAGTGTCATATGTGTTTTTCCAAAATGTTCTGGTAAAACTAACTGGCCTGTTTTCTCAAGCTGATCAAAAGATCCAGGGGGAAGAAGAAAAAATGCTGAGAATTACAAAAGCCTCACAGTGAGCTTTAGAGTATAAGAAACAGCAGAGAGGAAAATAAGAGTACCGACAGGAAGCAGATAAGGTTTCACTCAGGCTGCACTTGGATAATTGGACATTTATGGAGAGATAGTAGAGCCCGAGGCCCAGGAGCCATGAAACAGAGCTAATCTAGACTCAGCATCAGTAAATTGTCTGTGAAAGAGCACATCAGGACCTCTGACAAGATAAAGAAGGCTTTCCTCAAAGGCAGAGCTGGACAATAGTGACATGAAACTCAGACGGCAGAGCCTGAGCCTTGCAGCTTGGACTTTTACAAGTCACACGAGACACACGTTGAAATTCGCCTTCCTCTGAGCAGCACTGTCACCGTCATTCAAATTGGGTCACGCAGTCCTGTAATTCTTCTGTAAGTGAAGACAGTTGTGACAGTTGTGTAAGTAGACAGCACCTAAGAGCAAGGTTTACATTTTTAAACTGTTTGTAAAATCTATACCTTAGTCACCGATTGAAGTGGAAGTATGGCAAGCTATTGTAACATATAACAATAACCACAGAGCTGTGTACTATACTTTTTGATTTTAAGATAAAAGCTTGAAGTCTTTAAGTTGATAAGTATGAGCCTTTAGATCTATCGATCCCTCGATCAATTCTTCCTTCCTTGAAATAATGCAACCCTCCCCCAAATTAAAAAAGAATGGTTTATAGCAGTAAACAATGTCCCACTGAAATGTTTAGTTCAATAAAAACAAGGAGAATAAAGAAATTAATGGAATTTTTCGGGGATGTTTTATTTTCAAAATCTCTCAATTATTAGTGTCACATACTGGTTTAATCTCATATGTTGTAGGTTTGTTTCTCCTTCAAAGATCTTAGAAACCTTGTTAGATTCCAAGTAGAAATAAAATACTAACAGACTGAAAAATAACACACACTAAAAAGTAGTGGACTATTTTAGAAAAGTGAAGCTGAATCATTTGGGTCTTTCAGAAGAATAACGATCCAAAATATTAAGTCAAAGCTATGGATTATTGTTTCACTAGACACAGTCAACAGTTTTACTAATTCCACCTTAGCCCTCAGATCTTAAACCCTTTAGAAAATCTGTAAACGTGTGCTGAATAGATGAGAGAATAGAAAGGAACCAGGACTGTGGCTGATATAGAGAGATTATGAAAAGTGTAATGGTTTAAGATCCATTTTTCTGTGACTTCCAACCACATGAAACATTTCTGAGAAAGAAGTAATCTCTGTTTAAAAAGGGTTAAAAGTATTTACAATAGAGGCACCGATACACTATATTACCAAAAGTGTGAGACAAAGTGACATCCCATTCCTAATTAATAGGGGTTCAATATGATCCACCATATGATCCACCATTTGCAGCTAGAACAGCTTGGACTCTTCTGGGAAGGCTGTCCCTAAGGTTAAGATGTGCACAATTGTTAGGTCACACACTGATGTTGGACTAGAAGACGTGGCTCTTACTCACTGCTCTCATTTATTCCCAAGGTGTTCTATGGAGTTGGGATCAGGAATCTGTGTAGGCCAGTCAAGTTCATCCACACCAGGCTCTGTCATCCATGTCTTTATTGCACTCAGAGCTCCTTTCACTCAAAGTAAGATGTGAAGTGTAGATCTTGAAAAAAAAAACCCACACCATAATCCCTCCTCCACCAAACTTTCCATTTGGTGCAATGCAGTCAGACAAGAACTGTTCTCCTGGCAACTGCCAAACCTAGATTCGTCCAATAAATTTCTACATTACACCTGATCCCTTACTCCAGAGAGCGTGTCTCCACTGCTCTGAAGTCCACCAGCAGCAGCTTTCCACTGCCACATCCAACACCTGTCATTGTGCTTTGCTGATCGACCATTGAAACCCATTCAATGAAGCGCTGTGCACACATGGCCATGGGATGTGGGGTGGGGGGGTGCTGCAGCACTCCCTAGTGGCAAGAGAGAGATAAAAAAATATTAAAAATACTTTGCACACATTATAAAATTCTTATGAATATTTTTGGAAATGATTTTGCCATTTTTTAATTTTACTATTACGTGTATTTGGATTCAGCACAAGTTCATGGAAGCTGTCATGGCAACAGAAAGCAAGCTAGAGCGTGGTATCCCACTGGCAGCAGCAGACTAGTTAATTTATATAGGCTAATGACAGAAACGAGGAGGAAATATGGCACAGAAGCGCATTTCTGATTTGTCCGCTCATGAGAGACTTTATCTCCATGACTTAAGAGTGCCCCTGAACATTTAGACACCTGTAACCAGGGAGGGCACCCTGCCTGTAGTTCAAACTAAGAACATGGTTCTGATGCGCACTTTCATCTATCCATGCAGTTTAATGTAACTATAATATTTAGAGTGTTATTTTGATCTTGTGCTCTTTGTGTAATGGAGAACTGTTTTATAATGTTTAAATAGTATAATAATATAATTATTTCCTTATGGCTTGCATACAATAGTAGCTATTTAAAATTTCCCCACTTTCCTTGATGGGCCCTTGGCTGGTCCTTTGTAGGTCCCCTAAGATTCCTTTATTAAAGATCAAACTTTGTACTAAATGTTCTTTCTGTCATGATTTGTGCACATTAAGGTCTAAAGAGAAGCAATACCTCCTGGTCAGACCCCGTAATTCAGTGAAAGGGTGGAGTCAGAGTAAAAAAAATATGCACGCCCTGAGAAGGCCAGTGGCTAGAAGTTGGAGGGAATTCGGCTGCCATTTGAATCGGCTGCAATTCGGCTGGCTTTTGATTGGGAAGAGCCACTTTGAAAGGCTGCTACTGTAAAAGGATTTTGGAGCTAATAGTCACGTGCGACATAAACTGTGACTCAGGTTCATGCAGCTGTACTATGATGTTATTATAGTGGTATTGTCAAGTTTGATTAATAGCACATATATTCACCTGAGAACTGATGTCTGTATGTTAGACCCTGGTTGCGTGCAGTGAAGTATATATATGAAAATAAAGTAGTGAATCTAAATCTATTTACCTATTTATTTTTATTGTATTTTAATTGGCCTATAAGCTCAAAGGTATTTTGTCCCAAAAAAAAAAACCCAACAAAAAAATTAACAGCACCCCCTGTTTAAAAGTTTTTTAAGTGGCCCTGGTGCACACTGTTCTTGAGCTAATCTGAAGGCCACATGAAGCTTGGAGGAGTGAAGGAATTGACTCTGCAGAAAGTTGACGAGCTCTCTGATGAGGCGCTTCAGCATTTACTGACTCCGCTCCATCAGTTTATGCGGCCTACTGTACCACTTTGTGACTGAGTTACTATTGCTCCCAAACACTCCCATTTTATTATCATACCTCTGACAATGGACTGTGGAATATTTTGGAGCAAGGATATTTTTTATGACTATATTTGTTGCAGAGGTGGCATACTCTCGTTTCCACACTGGAATTCACTGAGCTCCTGTGAGCAACCTGATCTCTCACAAATGTTTGCAACAACAGCCTGCATGCCTGTGAGCTTGATTTAATACACCTGTGGCCTTTGAAGTGATTGGAACACCTGATTCCAAAAATTTTGGGTGGGTGAGCAAATACTTTTGGAAATATAGTGTACATATCACTTATAATTTTCTAAAAAAATAGGTTTGAGTTTACTTTGCAATATATATATATATTTTAATCCCTTTTATTATCTTTATCAAAGGTGTAAGAAAGTTTGAAAGGCCCTTTTGTTATTGCTTATCCCTTTTATATGCTGATGTGAATTCTAAATAAACATCCAAAATCTTTTTTCTATATTTGGAATTTGATTGTCTGTGCCAATTTGTCCAATTAATTAGTTCTAATCCTGCTTTGCAAATAATTAGAGAAAAGTTTTCTTTGATTTTTGAAAATAAAATGGGATTACTGAATAATGTTCAATGTAGGTATTAATTATAAGGATCTAGTACAACTATTATATAATAAAATTGTCTGCTTTCCCCACATAATCAGAGATTATAGTTGGGAAAGTAAGACTGACAGGTAAAACCATAAAAAAAAGTTCTCCCACTGACTGCCTGTCCTCTGCGATTAGTTCCCCTGCTTTGATGTATTTCTCACTTGATTCCACCTGAAAAACTGCTGCCTACAGAGCAGGTGCATTCTGAGCAGGTGGAGCATTACGTAGGAGAAAGTAGAGCTGGAATAGTCTGTTTTATTTTAGCTCGGTGAAAACCGTTTTTGGATCAGACTTTCTAACATTCTTTTGTTTTTGTTTCATATCGATGTTCCTAAAGTTATTGCTTGAGCTTTTTAGCAGTTCCGCTCATTTTGCTGAGCTGCAAATCTAAACTCTGCTCAGCCCCCACTGATTACTTGCGCACAGACTCTGACACAGACAATTAATTTGCCAGGGGAGAGGCTAGTCTTAATTGGGTATAAGTGGGATTTTTCTTGGCTATGTGCAACAAAAAATGACAGGCTGTGTGCATGAGAAGTGAAGACCATCTGGTCCCTTAGGAGCTTTGAGAGATGCCAGACAAATGGAAAAAGAAACAACAGAAAACCTGTGTGGGTTTGAACAATGTTTTTTTTTTTTTTTTTTCCGACAGCCTCTCTTGTTACCTCGCTTTGACGCTCACAGACATTCTACGGTAAAGGAGTCGCCATCATCGCCCATGTAGCAGCTTCAAGGGGATGTACAGAAGCTGAAGAACCTGAAATATTTCTGTGGAAGCATGTTGATGTTGTATACAAGGATTAATACCACATATTTCAACAGAATGTATGTTGAACAGCATGAACATAGGAAAAAAAATTTCAAACTTATTCAAATTGATATCACTATATAGATGTATTTAGATTTGTTTATTTTTGATAAAGCAACAAAATTGTGTACTACATCTATCGCGAGCAGTACTTTAGAAGCTTTAGTTGCAAAGAGTCATGGAGTCTTGGAGATACCATTGGGAACCTGGGAAGATCATCTGATTTACTGTAATTGGGAAGTGAAAATAAACAAATACGTGTTCCCGAAAATTTTATTTAATTTGTAATTAACACCACCTGTAATTCATTCTTAAAATAAACTAAGCTGTTCTGTGAACGCCTCAGATGTTTGTTAGAGAAAATTTGGCGACACAATGAATACCAATGACTGGATAGGGATAAAGTCGTTTAAACTAGAGTTTGGTTAGAAAAAACTATATCTGGGCTTAGATAGATCGTAGTGCAAAGTTTAAATCATATGTCAAGGAAAAATGTCTGGCACAAACTGAAAACCCACCTAGACGTTGTTAAGAAGTTTTAGTTAAAACATGTTTGGGGAAGCTGAAGGTGGGGAAATCTGTGGAAACAGCCGGATGTTGAAAGAAAGCCTACTATGGTCCTCTTTGCAGTTTTGACATGGGAAACGTAAAAAAAAAAAAGAAGAAGAAGAAAGCATGAGGAAAATGATGCTTAGGTCATACGAGACCAACATTGACATTTCAGAACTCACATGAAAAATGCTATGAGTGGCAGAAGACACTGCACATGAAAACACCCACCCAATGAAGCATGGTGGTGGCAGCATAATGTTGTAAGGACACTTAATTAAACATGAACAGGAAAACCGTGCTAAGTCTATGGAAATTGATCTCAATGGGTAGACTGACAAAACAATATGAGAAGAAACCCTACTAAAAGACTTGAGATTCATACCTCATCAAACACAGAATTACAGCCGAAAGGCTTTATTCCTTAAAGTTTGGTTTTAGATGTGTTTGTACTCCATTATAGCTTACAGGAATAGTTGAGTTATCTTTTCAAATTTTCAACAGATTCTTAGGAGACCTGCTAATCCACCGTTTGTTGGAACTCAGTTTAGCGAAACTAGGGTAAGATATAAAACATGCAGGACGCCATCTTTGAGGACTGACTTTGGAGATCATTGGTTAAGTTGAGATAGATGGACATAGTGGACGTTATCCAAATGAAAATCTGTGGCAAGATTAAAAAATTTATTCATCAACGATCTCTGTCCAAACTGAGCTTGAGTTGCTTTTCAGTTAGAAGCAATGCTCATGTTTTTATGCAAGGTAAAATATTTAAAATGTCTAACAGCTGTAATTGCAACAAAGATAAAACTTTGTGGTTTGGAAAACCACAAATCAGTTTCATTCTACTCCATTTGTTCTTGAAGTTTGTGGTTTTAACCTGCAAAGTGGGTAAAATTTGTGTTCTGCCATTGGTGATTGGTAATATAAGTTACAAAAACAAACTATGACAAAGAGGGGTGAGATTGTAAAAAGAAAATAAGAGTGAAAGATTCTGCTGGTGAACTCTTGTCATCAAGTTTTTTCTCTGCTCAGTGAGCTCACCAATATAGCGATCAGAAACTGTAAAGTAACAACATACCCATCAGCTTCCAGAGAGAAACACAGCATCTTTTGATTATACTAATCCACCAACTGGTTTAAAACCTTTTTTCAAGATCTCCAACTAAAACACAGTCGTGCCCATTAAAATTGATTATTTTATGTTCATGCACAAAAAAGATTATAATTTGCTGTCCAATTTCATTGTATAAACAATAACAAAAATTGTTTTATTATGTTGATCATTTGACAAACATCACAACATACTTGCATGATTGCTCCAATGTGAATGTTTCCCACACTTTAATTAGGCAAAAATAAACCCAGTACAAAACTATGTAAAACAAACATGCTTTCAGTTACACTTTAAAGCCATATTCCATGTTCTAACGAAATTCACATCTGATAAAGATAAAAAAGAAAATTAAAACTGCAGAAGGATGCAGAAGCTCATCATCATTTTCTGTATTTATTTGTCTTATGATTTTTTTTATTTTTATTTAGTTCACATCAAATAGAACAGACATACATTGGCACATGCAAAGTGGACACTTTGTGGTGCTTTAAGTTACCATCCAAATCCAACTGAACAAAGACTGGATATCTATTTCTGTGTTCTTCAAACATGAAAATACTCTCAAATATTTACAAAAAAAATATACTCACAATGCCCATTACTCGATTAAAAAACATCTCAGACTAGGTTGAGTTGAACTTGTTGAAACAAAATGCTGTGTGTGGCAGAGCTTGCTGTTCAAGGTAATCAAATCAACAAGAGAAAAGAGGCACCGAAGAAAATCACTTAAACAATACAAAACAGAAATCAGATAATGGACACCCCAAGAGAATATGGCTTTAATGACATTTCAAAAGAAAGATTTTGAAGCAGATCCAATGTCTGTATTTTTGTGTTTTTTCCTCATTCATAATGACCCCTTTTTTCAGCAGGCAACTTGTCCCCTGTCAGACAAAGAGAGGAGCGCCTCGTCACAAGTTTATAACCTGTGGTTGGTTCTGAGGGGTCGTCCCAGTCACACAGGCCCAAAGCTCTTTTCTTATCTGTTAGGACTCATGCATCATGTCTGAATGTAGGTTGGATGCTTTTCACAGTCCTGGAGTGCATAGGTTCTGCAGGTGGTGCTAGGATGCCTGCGCTCTGTCTTTTTTTCTCCGTTCCTACAGCTTCCGTTGCTTTCTTTCAGATCACCATCAAAAAACAAAGTGCTTGTTTCTAATCAGATCCTGAGGTTGTTGTAACTCACGTATGTTTTCTTAGTTGCTTGACCTGTGAAAGAAAGAGCATACAAACTAGATTTACTTGAGCTGTTCTCACACAAAACTAAAGCAGAATAGAAAGGCGATTTCAATAGTAAATATGCATCATTCACTTTGGCAGGCTCTTTCTACTGTGCTGTGAATTCTTATCACCAGCTGTGCGCAATCAGTTGCAATATTTTCTGGACTAGCACATCATTTCAGCTTGCACTGCCTGCATGGAAAGCTTCAGCGTCTATTTTCAGATGTTAACTGGTGATAGAAATCACAAACAGCACTAAAGTGGGCACCAAACAAATGTTAGGGCATGGAATGGGAATCCAGGCTCGATTGCCATGGAAACGTATCAGAGCATGGCTGAGCGCCCAGATGCCGTTTGTGTTTGTGTGTCATACTGCACAGCTTTCATAATGAGAACCAATATCAGTTTCAACCCTTATGAGAGGAAACATATATTTTTGTTATCATTTTAGGTCATTCAAGCTCATTTTGACCTTTTAAACAATTAGTGCTCTGTAAAAGTTAATTCCAGGGTGATGGATTGTTTCCAGTCGAGGTTAATCTTTAAGTCCCCTCTGATGCTGTAAAATAGCTATTTGAAAGCTGTGGTTTGTTATACCAAAGTATGTCTAGTAATTAACTTGTTGCTGCTTGCTCAGCACCAGATCCTTGTGGTTCTGGTATAATGATTTTATCACACAAACATGAGTTACCATTGCTACCATTGCACAAACTCTGAGTTAAACCCTTTTGGGCGGGGTGGATCCTTTCTTCAGAGGCTAAAGTCAGGCTCATAGAGACCAATAACATCTTTATCATGTGGAAAACTTCTAATTTTGCTTTTTAAAAGCTATATTTCAAGGCCTTATCTAATTTTTTTTTTACCAACGTGTTGCACAAATGTGGACTGTGAATAGGATTTTAAAAACATTTAAACAATAGTGAATGTTATACAATAACAAAAGCAGAGGATAATAAGAATTACTGCCTGAATTGCTAAGGATCGTCTTTCAGACATAAGTCACGACTCTACCCTAGTATTAGATGTGCCAACTGCCTGTCATCTCTTCTTGGTTTAACGTTCCTTTATAAATCAATCATCTCCCATATGAAGATTATAAAGACCAAGCTTAGGTCCATCATGACACATATTTTTGACCTGCTTCAGAGTTTCTACCTGCAGTTACACACCTGACTATTACAAATGAGAATCAACTTTCAAAATATCCCAATAAGGTAAAAAAGAAAAAAAAAAGTTTTAGTTAAATTGTATTCATGTTTTACTTTACAAATTACATATCCACAAAAATATTATTTTGGTTGTAGATCAGAACAGGCCCAATATTGGTCTACCAAAGTTGAATGTCCAAAGGTAGCTGCTACCACTGATGCAGGTTTTGAAGGGGATAGTATTATGGGGATTATCCATGTGCCACAGTGCATGAGATTGATCAGCATGGTTGTTATCCCAGAGGGGGAACCTCTTATAAGATAAGTCACATGATCATGGTGTGGTGTTGTCTGTTTGATAAATAGATAGATGCTTACAATCACACTACTAACCACCTAGAAATAAGCACAGATTCATATCAAAGCTCAAGATATGGCTTTCATTTATAGAAGGCATAAGTATTTTGGAGTCATGCATATGTGCTTGCAGTTAAATCCTTTCCTGGATCAGGTTATGCCCATGCCAAGTAATTTTGATGTTAAATTGAGCTTTGGATTATGCTCTAGCAAACAAAAATCCAGGTTAAGATCTGTGGCTAGACTGGCAACAATTTCCTACATGACACCACAGGCTGACGAAGGTGAAAACTAAAAGCTACAAGGAACGATCTGAGGTGCAAAACCTGGAGTTTGAGGAATTTTTCTAGAAAAACTTCTTGTGCCCTTCTAAAAAAAAAAAAAAAGCTGAAACTAGGAAACTTAGATTAAACGGATAACTTTATGCACCAATAGTTTGTTTTTTAATTATTGGAATATTATATTTGAAGTTTAATTTTAATATATTTAGTTTTTTATTTAACTTAGAAAACACTAAGACTTGAAATCTAATTCAAAATTATCAAAAAAAAAAAAAGAGGAACACACAAAAAAACATAATTTCCTAATACAGGTATAGTACTTGCAAAAATTTTAGGGCAATTTTTGGAATTAAAGTTTCTAAAAGCAGATTTCAGATAAATACTTTTTTATTGGCAAATCTGCACTCCTACACAAGCTGTACACTGACTACTTTATATTTGTGTCATTTCTTTAGTGTTGTCCCATTACAAAAGCATAATTATTCATAAGTTATGAACCATTTTTACCCCTTTTTGTGATATACTGTATATGTATGCATACTAATAAAAGTAGCATCTCTCTTTTAAATTCAGTCAGAGAACATAAGATACGTAGCTCAGAAGTGATATGTTACCCTGTCTACGAGCTGATTTATTATGGAAGAAAAACATCTTAAACCTTAACAACAAAAGGTTTTTAACTGTCAGAGGAGGTGAAGTTGCGGTCAAAATGATCAAACAGAGCTGGAGCTTAGTCTTTCTTACTGTATATGTACATGTAGCAGTCTTCAGCTCCCTGTCAGAATAAAAGCAAAAGCCTGTAACCAGTTGCTATAAAACATACTGACATCTAATTCCTGGAAAAAATACATAAAAGATCAAGGTGGCTTTTAGTTTCCGTTAAAGCAAAATGTCACCTCAAAAATATTTAAAATAAATAAATTATAAATCAGAAACCTATTCTTAAGTTTTTGCATCTTGAAGACATTTAAGTGTCTCTGTTTTGACAAAGGGATGTGGGGGCAGGTATGCAGACTGAAGGTTGAGACAGACTGGTGTAGGAGCTATTATTTAGTTGAGGAAAATGACACACCAGTACTACAAAGATCCAGTGCTCTGCAGAAAATTGAAGAAACGTTTTTATGGAATATAATTTTAAACATTATTTAAATAGCATTTACTATGATTGATAATTCTAAAGTATACATTATTGTGAAGAAAACTTGTTTCTTAAACCATTTTCAGAATAAGAATAAAAAAAACTGTGGCCTGTACAGTAGATGTAGTCAACCCATCTACATCAATACTATGTCAGATCCAATTTTTAATTAAGGATACATGTGCAGCAAAAAAAGTCTGCGAATTGATGCAATGGGACCGAAAATATTTTTGGATTTACATTAAAACCAAACAAAAAATCCTTAATTGGTGGCAGTGGGACTTATTTTCTGTCAAAATGTTCCCTTATTGGCTCTGTAGGAAGCATTTATGTTACTTGTTTTGGAATACTTTTTGTGAATTCGTATTGGTTTCATGAAGATAATTCCAGCTGTTTAGAGTTAAATCTTATTGTAAATCTGATCATGGCTTCTTCTCTGGCAAAGTAGTGGTTGGGACGAGCTAACAGTCAGCCTTTTTTAAGGTTTTATGATAGATGTTGAATCTTTTGAATTTGACTTTCATTATTTTTTATCTTTTTAATATTTTTGCTTTTGTTTGTAGGACTTTCAGATACTCACAGTGAACTATAAATAATATTCCTCCAAGTTCTTAGTATTTTTTTTTTTTAAATAATTCTTCTCATTAGTGGTGCCAACTCCATGGCTTAGAACTTCATCTTTTTGGATGGCAAGTCCAAAACAGCAGCAAATGCAATTTACATACATAAACAGGATATAATCAAACTGGTCTGCATGAACATAAACTTCCAAGACATCCTTCAATATGGCCAATATTCAATGGGGTTTTCTTTTTTCTGCCCACACAGTTTAGTGCTTCTTGTTTTGAAGCTCCGTCGCAGTCTTGCAGTCTCCAACACGCTTGCCTTCAATACTGGCATGCATTTAACTCCATCATTCTTTAGATCACATCTGACTAAGCCTAGATTTTCTACTTATAAAAGCAGGCCCATAGCATGATTTAGCTACCACATTCTTTCACTGTGTAAGGAATACTTTCAAAATGGCATATAGCTGTAGTTGTTCTAAACACCGGGTTTTGTGCATTTAGGCCAACAAGTTAGATTTTTGTCTCATGTAAACAGTTTCTTTTACATTTGGCGTACCTCCCACAGGGCTTGGCGTGTGTTAACTGTGAATAAGACTTCCTATGGTTTACTTTCATCTATGGGTTTCTTCTTAGCATTCTAAAGCCAATTTTGCAAAGTGAACATTCTGATAGTTGTTGCATCCTCTGTCCTCCCACCTGAGAAACAGATTTCTGCAGTTTATCCAGAGGCATTTTACTGCTTCTCTAGGTTGAACAGATGTCCCAAATTGTGTGGGACAGTCCCGCATTTTTAATCTGCACACAAACCGAAGTAATGTCCCACACTTAACTTGGTCTAATGACACCAAGAGATAAAAATTTATTTACAGGAACCTTTCCTAAATGCAAAGAAAGCACTGTGAAAGAGAAAGACTATGGAAGTGTTTATAACTGGTAAAATAGTGAGTGGGGATTTTCAAAGGGCTTTTTGTAAAGTTTGCCAACGTTATTTTTCAGTTTGACACGATGGGAGCTTGATGTAAAGCAATACTGTAAAACAAATGCACAGCTGAGAAAAACATCTCTGTAATGCATTGTTCCTCATACGTATTTTAGCTGTCCCACATATGTTTTTTTTCAGATCTGGTCACGCTATGCTCCTCTGATTAATGCTCTACTTGCTCAGTGTGTTATTTTAAGTGTATGGTCATGTTGTGCCAGGTTTACTTTAAAACAAACCCTACTTTAAACTCCTCCAGCACTTGCTTGGTCTTCATGAGGCTTTTTGCAGACTACTGTTCGCTAACAAATGAACTTCATTGTGCTCATTTCTTTTCCCATGGTATAAAAGTAATTGGGGCTTCAATACAAATGCACATCCAACATTACATATTTTTCTTTAACATAAAAATATTATCTGTTTTTTCTTTTTAATGATCTACTCTTTTGGCTTATTACATCTGAGTTAATCTCTGCATTTTGTGCTTGTGCAAAGAAAAGTCTCTGTGTTGGGAAAAATCGGTATGTAAATCTTGATCGCACACAATGTACTTAATTCCTATTCTACTGTGTTAACGTTGCTATGGCAACCAGCTCACCATGGGCTACACAATTAAAGTCGCACTACTTCTTTACCGCTGGATTTTGTGGTCTCAGCCTGCAAATACGATGAATAAAACATTAGTATGTGCACAACAGGCTTGTGCTTGTTATCATTAACATTCTTTTACAAAACTTTTGAATGGGGGAGCCAATTTGGTCTGTGTTTACAGGTCCTGGAATGATTAATTTACCTTTACTATCTTACAGTTTGTTTTTGCTCATTGAAAGCTTATGTTGTCTTATCTTATACCTTATACCCTATACCTCTTATGTGTAGTTTGTCTTTTGTTACACTCTTTTATTAAGGCATTTTCCATTGTTGAGAGAAAAAAACCCATCTAAAAATAGGGCCCTGACACATACATAGACACACATGCCCGATCGGAAAATTGTGATCGACACTGAATCAATTCAACAGAATTACAGAGCAAATGCTCCTGTCTGAGAGCGGTAATCATGAAGATATTACACCTTATCAATACCAATATAAATCTGCAGAATTGCTAATGCTCTGAATCCTATAAATCACTCTGAGTCATTTTGTATGGGCTTGGAGGGGCCTGAAAAGGAGGTGGTTGGTGCTCTGACGGTTACAGGAGTTGACGGACAGTCTCCTGGGATGGACGAGGCACAGTTCAGGTTTCAGGGCGGTCATGCACATAAATTCGCCATTAATAAATGTCACTTCCACTGTTGCTGAAAAAGGAGGGCGAAAAGGAGGAGAGAGCGTTTGGGGTAGAGGGACGAGTCGAGAAAATATTCATGCAGCAGAGACAGAAGGTGAGAGACACACAGAACAGATGACATCGGGCACTTTTGGGACTTCCCTCCAGAGCTTGCTTGTCCTGCTTGGGGACTTTTTTATGTGCTATTGCAACAGATGTTATGATTTTACCCTTGGTTCAGAGTGTACTTCGAGTCAATGAGGCACATGTGTGAAAGGCAAGGATATATTCGCCCTCCCCTGATACACTCACCCAGCTCTCTGACTTACATGTGTTCACCTCACACATACTGCTTCACGCGTAGGCATATATGCTTGCAGTTGCTCAGACACAAGCCAGCATGTTGGGCTCATAACAGATGAATGTGACAACTGTTTGGAGAAATTCCCTGGAAAATCTGTTACCTCAGAGACGTAATTCAAAGAGGGAGTGAGGGAACAGCGCACCTGTGGGTGCCATGATTGCTCGACATGATTAGAGGCGCTTGGGGGAGCGGGGGTCTGTGAAAGCTGTGATGTGTGATTTGCATGGGTTGTCAATCTTCTCTGTCTCTGTCCCTGACAGTTAAAGATGAGCAAACAGATTCTGCTGCAATAGGCATCTGAAATACAGCATTTTTATTCGTATATTTTTAACCTTTCAAACTCTTTCTAGTTTTTTTGGATTCTCATCCAAAACAAACACTGTATCATCCAAACGTGGGAATACGTAGGCTGCCTCACTCACCTACTAATACCAAGCATTATCTTTGCTAATAGGATCATGCAAACTGTTTGAGATGAAGGCTGGCATGAGTAACACACAGCAACATAGACAGATTATCTGCCTCACTTTTCAGCGACAGAATCCTGTTTTTCCTTTTTTTTAATCCTTCTCAGAGCATCGTCTCCCACGCTCGCTGTCATGAACTTGGACAAAAGCTCTTGCCATTTATTGGGATAAAAGATAACTTGCTCCTCAGTGGAGGATATCGCTTATAATACTAGCAACCAATTAAATCAGGGGAATGGATTTTCTAGGAAAGTAAAGGAAATATGGGGGAGATCTAGGATGGGATTTAAATGCAAAAAAACAGCTAATTCACATCTAATGTGCAGCTCCGAGTCAGAGTTGAATTCTTGGGGATTTGTGGTTTGCATAATTTCCTGATATCAGACTTAATTAACTAATTCCTGATAAACAACAAGCTGCCACTGAAATTAAGCTAATGTCAAACGATTACAATATCACTTAGTTTGTCAGAAAAAAGAAATGTAATAACATTAATAAAAAAAAAAAACTTTTTATTTTTAGCTGGTAGATATATTGTATGTACTCTGTAAGAATATTGTATTTATCAAGGATCCATTGTCAAGGATCATTAACATAATCATTTTAGGATTCAAACAAAATTGACATTTGTTTCATGGTCAAATTACACGGACAGGGAGACTTCTAAACACTTGCTTACTAATGCGCAAAGACCTGAAAGTAAATATGGAGCTTGTTGTAATTAAGATGGTGAGAAGAAGTAACTAAGACACCACAAGTAACTTTACCAAGATTTGAAGGATGAAAGCTACTGTTATCGAGATATGTGGTGGTACTCAATGTGACCTGAAGACTGAGCAGCTGGTAATTGCAGATGACTGTCTACGCCTTTTATTAGTCATTCTCATAATTCATTAATTTTACATGAAATGAAACGTGTTGAGCAGAAAACTCCAGATTATAGTGGTGGTATTTAAAGCATGCACTTTTATTTTGCCCTTTGCGATTACAAGTCCAATGGTAATAGTATGATTATTGCTTTTAGTTAGTTTCTTCGACGCACATCAAGACAGAATTAAGTGATTTTATAAAATTTCACCGGATTACAGAACTTTTAGCAAGGCACAAAAGAAAGTACGGTTGGTAAAAATCATAATTCTATTAATCATGATATCAAAAGCTTGTTTTTAAATATACTGTATACAATACAAAAAAGCCCCAAAATAAGATGGACCTCTCATTCCTGTGGGGCACCCTGCACCTTCCTCCCAGTGGAGCAGAAAACTTGCCTTGTCTTGCCCAATGATCTGTTTGATTTTGGCTCACACCTTTGTCTGGAAAAAGCATCAAGACTTTGGTGTTGGAAAGAGAAGAAGAAACAGCGAGATGAGCTTGGAATGGAAAACAGCTTGCTAACGTGAGCGTTGAAATCACCTTACAGAGTTATTGAGCTTTAATACGTTAAGGTTCGTTAACGCAAATTATTTTTAACGTCGTAAAAGATGTTTTAATAGGCAATTAATACACATTTCTTCATGCTTTTTAGACCTTCTCTGGGCTGTAATTTGAATATTATTTTATTGTATCTTTTAGGTATTTATATACTTTTTAAAAAGCTGCGAGACAGCTCCACCCAGACTTATTTTCTGTCTACCTCTCCCACTCAACATGCTAGGTGCAGCTGTAGGCTCGCCTTAAATGGAGAAAACAGAAGAAACCTTTGGAGTTTTCTATCATTGTAGACCACAAAGTATTCAAGCTAATGGCCCCCAAATGGCTAGCACCACCTCTGCTGACACCTATCTAGTAATAATCTACGCTTTATGTCAGCAACACTTCAAAGGCTGCAAAATCTCTAATGTGAAGAAAAAGACGCCAAATAGGTTTATTTACATTATTTAAGACAATTTTATATATATATATATATATATATATATATATATATATATATATATATATATATATATATATATATATATATATATATATATATATAAAATTGTCTTGTTCAGGGACTTTATAGGTGGGACTTTATAGGTGGTAAATATAATTCCTGCTTGCTAACTGAAGAATAAAGAAAATGTTTAAATTTAAGTTGATAAAATATTTTATTTCAACCAGAATACTTTGCACTAGATGTATATAGGTGTTATCATTCAATAATGTTGCCGATATCATTTTGTATGTTGTGGCATTTCCCTTAATACGTTTTATCAAGCTGGAAAAGACTTTTGAAGAAAAAGTGTCTTTTTTATTTTTGTAAAGGTTAGATAAATACAAGTTTAAGATACCTTTATTCTGCAAACTTGTGTGTCTTTAAGACTTTACAGGGTGACCTTTACGGCGTGTACTCACTCATGGGGTCAGCAGCGGGGTTCTCACACAGCTCGGTCTTGGCCTCGCCGTTGGGCCGCTCACTGGGTTTCTGGGACAGACGGGATGACATTGTAGCAGCGGTGACCACAGCCTTGAAGCTACGCTTCCTCTTCTGCACGTTCAGCTCAGGGTGGAAGATAATGATGTACACCTTGGGCATGTAGAGCATGCCCAGCGCAACTGAGGCACTGAGGTTCATGGAGACAGTCAGGGTGGTTGTCTGAATGTACAGCTGGAAGGAACAACAGACAAGAGAAGAATACATAAAAAGATTGGGTTTTTTGCTTCTGTTTGAAGATTTGATCTTTTTGAGATATGCCTAATTTAGACCTTTCTAAAGAAAGGTTAATATATATAGCAAGTTAGAGGTATAGCAATTTAGAAGTATGTCTTGTTTTATCTTTATGAAATATAAAATCTAAAAAATACATATATTTAAAAGGTTGATGTTTAAGAAACTGATTTTAAATGAGAACCACCCATCATATGGATTTACCACAGCTTTATATTCTAAACCTTGTTTACTAAGCTCTTCATTGAGTTTTACTGCACTATCCCCTCAAGAGTCCCATTATCACAGTTCAATTGTGCATCTTTATCTTTTTTTTTTCTTTTCTCTTCTGTAATTTATTTTCCTTTCACAAAGTTTTACATTAAAATGTTTGGAAACAAAACAGTGACAGCAGCTAATTTCTTTAACAGTTGCTATTTGTGGTTAAGCTTTTTAAGCAAGGTGTCTGTGTTACAACCGTCAAATATGCCCTCCTCCGCATATCTACTAAGGCACAACATATAATTCAAAATACTTCATTTTATTGATCATGCATAAAATTATTATGTTCTGATAAATAGATTTTTTTTATTTCCTTAAAGCCATTATTATTAGGTGAACAGAAACAAACCCTCAAAAGGTATGTATCATTCTGTGTAATGCATTTAAAAATAAAGCTTCATTTTTAAATTGGATGCTAAAAATTGAACTTCTTGATAAAATTCCTATGTATTAACATTTACTGCAAATAAAGGACTTTAGCTGATGACACAATCTCATACTTGTTGTGAACTTCTTTTTTTATAACCTTGTCATGGTTATTATTTTGGTGTGGCGTGGGAGCAGTGATGCATTCAGTGGCGATGTAGAAGCCTTTATTAAAGTCTGACCTGCAGCTATTCTCTCACGACTGAGAAGACTGAGGGTTTTTAAAGCAAATAGCAGAAGCAGTGCCAAGGCTGTATCAAAAATCACATGACCTCACATGACCTCTGTTCTATTAATCTGTTTCCTCTTGACTTGATTGATGGACCACACTGTCAGACAAAACTCCATTTCTGTCATGATCCCCCCCTTCCTTTTCTTTTCTCTAGGCTTTCTTTTAGGACAGTGACTCCTCAACCAGCAGTTTTTGCTGCTGGCACCATTTTAATGAACATTATTGTATAACAAACGTCTAAATCTGACTCAGGAAAGCTAAATTTATGGTATGTAAGAAGTCTACATGTTTTTTTCTTCTGCTGTTTTCAACACAGTAGAAACAGCAGCACAATTCTTTCCGAACTGTTAATCAAAAACATTATTTATAAGGTTTCCAGTCATGCATTACAGGATGCTCTCAGTACAACCTTTTTTTACAGGATCTGAACCACACTTTTCAAACGATAAGTTGTATTCCTGCACCTACATAACCCTATTTTGGTATTTTAATCTTAGACTTCATTTTAATATGTCAATTCTGTAGAGAGCCCATTGAGCCTTTGTATTGACAGCCAAGTGTGCCCCCTCACTACTTCTGAGTACGCTGGAGGAGAAGGCCTAGCGTCAATATGAGGGCATTATTGTTTCAAGAGCTTCCTTACTAATCTACTGCACTTGAAAGCGGCAGATATCATTTATACAGCTCCTCTCCGTCAGTCAGTGGCGACAGAGATGGGGCCAGCGTATGATTGTAAACACATTATCCACCGCCGCGTATCCACAGAGAGGTAACATGCTCATCGAATCAGAAAAAGAAGGGGGAAATGTCACCATTTGCATACAGTCTTACTTGGTAAATATCATTAATGGTAATTTCCGATCACACCGGTCTCATTTACATGTGAGGCATGTTTCTGTCTTTTAATCTCAAAGCAAAATAAATAAAATCAAATGCCTGATATCAACACACTGCTGTAAAGTATTTCTCCCATCTCCTTTTACAGCCTCTCTGCTTAGATATGTAGTAACTTCAGAGGGAATGATCTGCTTGCTGCACCATGCATTTCTAACAAGGCACTCTGTGTTGTTGCCTTCATCCTTAAGGGATATGATGTCTTAGCTTTCAATCAATTTAACTAATTGCCAAATTATGGGGAATGCACATGTTATTGAACATACAACAATCTTCTCGTGTTCTCTTTTTATGTAATTAGCAGGCAGCTAAATATAACTGAAAGAAACTTTTAATAATACTCTGATACCTTAGAACGTGAGCTACAACCCACCTTATTAGATATGAATTCATGATGAAGCTTAATCCAAAGAGTGTGAACAATATCTGATTGGTACTCTCATCACGCAAGCTCACACATTTAAACTCCAGCAATGTGAAAAAAAAAAAAAAGTGAAAATGTGGGTTTTCACCCTTGTTAATACTGCTACACATGCACTCAGGCGCACACACAGAAGTAAACATACCAGCGCAATTCCTTTTTTTGCACCGTCTGTAATCACAGACAGGATTTTTTTTTTCTGCGCTCCCTCTGCTTGACCCAAATTCATAACCCCCTCTCAGCTACCATTCTAATGTTAAGCTTGTCACAAAACATTCATAATTAATTATTTTTTGCTTTAACATAAATAATTACATGAAGTCATTTTCCTGACTGCTCAGCAACACTCTATTTATAGATGCCTTAATGATTTATTTAAGTCTTCATCAGGGAATCAAACGCCTGCTTTTGAATTTTACATCTCATTGACAAACCAAATACCAGCATTGAGCCACAACAAACTGTGCGGCTCGACAAAAAGCTGATGAGGGTGTTTCTCATAATTAGACCCACGCACTGGGACCCACGCACTGCAAAGGCAATTTAGTTGAGTATGGTTTAGTGCTATAAATGCACACAGTGATAACGACTTGATTCAGTAAGTGACAATTAGGATGCTCTCTGGCCCGTCAGTGCATGCTTAAATAATGAATCCAGGGGATTTGCAGTCTCTTCGCAGGTACCTGGATATCTCTGGTTGTTTTAGGTGGCCTAGTTTTTTAAAACTAGCCCCTTCTCATGAATAACTTTTAGTGGGCTTTGAGTTGCAGAACTCCATCACATTTGGAAGACACTTTACGTTTGCACCCCCATTTCTGTGTTTTAGGGGTGGTGCTTAAAGGTTCTTGGTGTCGGTCACTAAAAGTCAAAACAAGTTCAGGAGGTCACCTGAGCGAGATGTTTAAATTTTTTCCGAAATGAGGTCCTGATAAAATGTTTAGGCAGTCAACATTGTTCTATATAAGGAGATCATTAGGGAGACTAAACAAAATAGTTAATCCAAGAGGGGCCAAGACAAAACCACACTTGAAGAGCCCATAACCCTGAAATGGACAACTGACATTGTTGAAAAATGTTACACAACTATGCCTTTTCAGTCAGAGTTACTACTCAGGAGATGCGGCACAAGCATATCTATTCATATTTCAACAACACCTTAAACGAAAGATGGAGAGAAATTGGTCTGTAGTCTCAGAGGTTCCTAGCAGAGGTTCTTGATTTGCATAAAAGTTGCCCTTGGCAGCATTAGAGGAGAGACATAAAAATAGCAATTTCTTTTTATCACTCAAGTTAGAAAACTGGCTGACCACTGTCTTGCATTTTTGCACATCTTTGAGAATGTGGAACCCCATATGTTAACAAGGAATGTACTATTTGCTGCTGACATTAGAGAATGCTGGTAGCTGGAGTGCTTGTTCAATTCAATTAACTTGCAAGCAAAATTAATTTTTGCGAGATTTTTTAATTCACGGACTCACAAGGCCAATAGATGCAATAAACTCAATATAGAAATGTTTCAAAGTAATGAAATGCAGTGACGTATATGACGTCAACAAGAAGCAGAATGCTGAAGCAAAGCAATCATGGCTGCACCTGTTTTTTTTGTTTAGTTTTTTAAATAAGCAAAAGGACTCGATTTGTGCTTATGTGATTCGGAAAGATGTTTATATGTTCTTCCTGACAGGATTTGGTAGAGTTTGATTTATGGGTTAACTCCACTAGTGTTGAAATAAATCAAGAATGTAATACGCCACAGTTACTACAATAGGCTCTATGCATAACTCCACTACTTTAAGACTCCTTTGTTTCCTTTCTTACATTACTTGATGAACTGATTAATCCAGGTGTGCCAGATGTGTCTAGCCAAGAAGACATTGGCCAGACACACCTGGATCCAGTAATGAAGACAGAAAACAAAGTAGCTGCTTTAACTTCAGGAAGCCCATTGGCTAAAAGCTTGAGATGGGAGGCGGGTACCACTGGGTGATTTATCTAATCAGCTTGAAGAGTATTTCTGAATGTCTGTTTTTGATCACATTCCATAGGAGCCTTCTTAGACGAACTCTGTGTAGATTTCAAATTGAACTACATGTATCAGTCTAGCTTATACCAGGGTAACATTTTGATAGTGTTGGGCAAATGCATTTATTGTTGAGTCAAGCGCATTCATGTTAAATGGTTCCAACTTAGCAACCAATTGAAGCATTACATTAAAGATGGGTTGTGTGGTACTCAGACCTACTGTTCTACATAGGCCTAAAACCTCTCAGCAAAATAATCAACAAGACTGGCTATAGACAACATCTCAGAATTTCAGCCACCTGCTGTTAATGGGTGACATCAAGCTGCATGATAAGAGTGAGTGGGACATTGACTCCAGATCCACACCACCAGGACATACAGCAGGCACATTGTAATGTTATTTGGGCTGAGGAAATTTGCCTAGATGGTGACGAAGAGAGGGATGGTATTTCACACAAAGAGAAACACACAAAGAACAAAAAGAAGCCACAAGAAAAAGCATAAACAGTCAAATACCTGCAGCTAGTAAGGCAAGTTCGAAGAAGTCAGCTTGAAGGGCAATTATCTTGCCCATTGATTAAAATATAAAACCTATTCACCATGCCTGGTGGGCTTCACCCCAAATCCAGCATTTAAAGACTATACGCTAAGCGTAAAGAAGGATGCAGAGGTCTAGTGAGCATCAAAACCACTAGATACACAAGAGGAAACACCAAAGCTCCAGGAAAACATCATGATTTACAAAAGAGACTAAAGACATTGTCGATTATCTTTATTAATTCTGAAATAAATGTTTATTTTTTGTTATTGTCACGAATGTTTGTCAAATTGTAATGTTACATCTATTTATGCTGTATCTCACTAAAGGGACCTAACAAGCACCTGATAGATTTGCACTCCCAAAATAATTTTGGGATAAAGTTCATGCAAAATATGAACATTTGCTTTTTAAATTCAGTTAAATCTCAGACTGACAGGTTTTAGCTAAGCAACGACTAACCCAACTCTTTGATTGGCTGTCACAGCTCTGCCAGGTTGTATTGGTTGAGAGCAACCTTAGTTTAATAAAGTAAATAAAAATGATCAAGTGGCTCTATTGTTTTATCTCATTTTATTGGCAGAAGTCTCTCTCAGCAACAAAAAACTTTAATCGATGGATGCTCCCCATCATAAAAACAGATGTAGAGGCAGACTGGCTTATAAAATCTATTCACTTAGCAAATAGCCTCTCTGCCCCGACACAGATTGCAGACATTTGCATATATTCAAGAGAAGGCTTTTTCATATTTATTTAAAATATGCATATTAGAGGCAGAACAAATAATTTTGTTTCCCCAAAAATAAAAGCTATAAGTGATACAACAATTGTATGGTAAAAGTACCATCTGCTGATAGCTTATCTTTTTATGACAACAGAAAGTGATATAAGAAATAAAAATATTTCCTTTTCTATTGAATTAATACATAAAGAGATACATAATACTACAGACTAACATTCTGGGGAATAAAGTGACCTTCTCTTTTAAATCACAAAACTAATAGAATAGCATAAGACTTTCTCCTCTATCACCTTCAGTTCAGTTTTCTTTATGCTGTGTTTGATCCTTAACAATAAATAATTGTTAAGGGATATCAAAATAGGGGCAAATTTCTTTAAGCTGATGGAATTGATTACTTTGTTTATTGCTTTTTGTATTTATTAGAATCTGTTTTGTAAAACTCAAATGTGAATGTATATGATGGTATGTGTAACATTCTAAGAAAAAAAGAGCCAATTTAAGAGCTTTGTGAATTTTCCACTCAGGGTGGTTGGGTCCCTTGTTCAGGCAATGTTTGGACAAGCAGAAACAGCTGAGTTTTGGCTGGCATTTTTTGTCCTTGGTTTTCTAAATCATTAGATATTATAAAGGCCGGTGTGAGAAATATTACAAATGTTTGAGTGGGTGTTGATTCACATCATCTTTAAATTCACATTCAGGCAAGTCCATAAAGCAAGTCCACACTCAAATAAACAATGATCATTTGTGTAGATTTGTGCTCCAACAAATGCACACAGCGCCAAACTAATTTATCCTTTAATTGTCCTGGTGAAGATTCTCCATCATCCAGATCATAGTCAATCCAAAAAAAGAAAAGGACTTTGTTTCCAACTTTGAAGACATTTTGCTTCACATCCAAGAAGCTTTTTCAGTTTAAAATGTCAGGAATAGTGTTAAGTTCGAGGATTTTATACAGTAGAGCAACAAAGCCTTGTTTTTGTTTGAAACAAGGGGCTTTTGATGTACAATGCCTACCCGCTCTCACCACATCCCCAGCCTCGTACAACAGGAGAGTGGAGGACCTCGCCTATTCAGCCAGGCCAACAATCCATTTAACAACCCCCTTTTCAGACACTTAGACGGGTATGGGGCATTGCAGGCTAACAAAAGAAGCCAAACGACCCCCATTCCAAAAGGGTGGACCCCTTCATCCGTTTCAATTTCCATGTTTTTTAAAACAAAAACAAGGCTTTGTTGGGCTACTATATAAAACCTTGAACTCAACTCTATTCCTAACATTTTTTATTGAAAAGGCTTTTTCAATTATTTTTCTTTAATTATAATCGTCTTTTATTCCAACAAAGAGGATGGATAATTTGGGAATTTATGAAGTAAATAATACTTTCTAAACTATGGCAGGTTAAAGAATACATGTTGAAAATCCAAGAAGATGTAGATTGAATATAACAAAATATGATCCAATAGGAGCTCAGTGTTTGATGTGTTAAGGTATTTCTCACAATCAATAGTTGTAAATGACACCAGCAGAAGGCCGTGCTCTAAGAAACTGTGGTGTGAACCATAACTGTGTGAGAAGAAAGAGTTAACTGCATAAAGGGGAAAGATAAACACATTACTGCTTCACTAGCTGCAGTGAGTAACATAATGAACTCCTAATCGTTGCTGAGGGTGTAATTCATCTATGAAATCAGCTGCAAATTGAGATGAGGAAAATCAGTTTCTGATCTATCTCATGTGGGGGTTTAGAGGGAGGGATATTGAGCAGAGTGTCTCTCAAAACGTTAGGAGTAACACATTCCTGTCTGCATTGATATTCTGTCAGGGAAAACCTTCGCTTTGGCTCCATCATGTAACTATGCGGGTGCCAAGCGGCGTGCAAGTCAAAGCAGATGAATGTATCTGTATTCTGCTCAGCTGTAGCCCTGATCAGCAGTGACTAACACAGAAGGTCAGAATGTCATCCTCTCAATCAACTCTAACTGCACACTATGTCAACTGCTTTGTTGAGAGCAGTTGTCAAAAGATGGAAAGTGTTTACCCCCCAACTCCACCCCTTTTCGCCACATTTTCTTTTTCCCCCAGGTTCTCATCATCCTTCTTCTCCACCCCCATATTCCTGTCTGCCTTTTCAGATGAAAGAAATAATACTTTATGCTAAGCCCTGTGTCAAAGTGCTAGACTAATAGCACCTCAGGTGCTTCAAATGTTGGTAGTTGACATCTGCTCCACCTCCTCCTTCACATACCTCCTTCTCGTCCTCCAGAATCATGTGTGGAGTGTTGCACAGGTCAGAGCAGTGCACAGCCATAATCCATGTAGACTCTACAGTGTTTGTAGTAACTAATTACATTTACTCAGTTACATGTACTTGAGTAACTTTTTGAAAAGAAAAATATACTTTTAGGAGTAGTTTTACAGCACTGGTCTACTACTGGTCTACTACTCCATCCATTGTCAGTAACCTCACTTAAAAGTATAGAGAACAATCTTTTATTTACGGGTGGATCATCTAAATAAGTGGTCAACCTAATTGTCAATCATTCTGGTGATATGTTTTCTTAAGGGCATCCTCCGTGCTTTCCCCATTAGCTATCTTTCTCTGTGCATGAGCACTTTCAGGCATATATCTGTGGTGAGCTACAGTTTCAGACTCTCATTGAAGCCCACCTTCCTCACTGCGGTTCTTTGAAAATGACTGAGGGTCTAAGATAAAAAGTGTCTACGAAGTGTATGAGAATAAAATAAAGGCCTCAGAAGAGGCAGATATATCCTGGAATGCTTTGTGCAGTGAGCTCTCCTCGCAAAGCATTATGGGATTTGTTGTCACAGTGGCCCGCTGTCGGGTAGCAACAGCGGTGACTAATAACAAAGATGGCACAGGCACCGTGCAGTAATGTTACAGGAAGAATGGAGCAAAAAGCACTGAACATCTGTCTGAATGGTCAGTTAACTGAGTTCGTGATAAAGTCCATTATATAGTCCGGGTCCCTACATAGTGATTTACAGTTTTTGGGGTTAGAGTAGATGTTTGGACACAGTAAGCATGTATGAGCTATGAGAACAGCAACTTTTAAACAGATAATACATGAGGAGAAATGGACTCGTGCATTCTCTGTCACACGCAATTTTTTTTAAAGTAGAGAGGACGGGTCTTGTAAAAAAATTAATGAAAATCCTCCACAATACCTTTAATGAAAACAAGTTTGTTTAAAACAAAGAGACTCACTTTCCAACTTAAAGCTTATTGGTTAAAAGCTATTTCCATCTGCTGAGTCTGCCATGTGATTTAGAGGTTGGCTGAAAATACAGTATACTGTAGTACAACCTATTCTAACATACTGTAACTATTGATTTTTTTCAGTTTTATAATTTAGCAAATGTGTATTGAACAGTGCTTATTCCATCTAGATTTTATTGTGTAATTACTGTATATTATATGTTTGTTTTTATCTTTTCTTGCTTAATATTTTGTTCAATTTTACATAATGTTGTAAAATATAAAATTGGATGTTATGATCATGGGTCAGTTACTCAGTACTTGAGTAGTGTTTTTACCAAATACTTTTTTACTCTTACATAAGTAACTACTTAAAAGGCAAGTTTTTAATTTTACTTGAGATAAAATATGTTGAAATAGTGCTACTATTACTTGATTAAAACTTCTGGGTACTCTACCCACCTCCTCTCATAAAGGTACTCTTGCCAACTTAGAATTGTCAAATTTTTCCACATAAAAACTGAGTAACAACACCACAAAGAAATTATTGTGGGTTTGTAAGAAAATAATGTATGTTTTTTTTAATAGAATAAAATAAAATAAAATAATAATAATAATAAAAATATAACACAAAACTCTGATATGTAGAGAAAACAAGTACGGCAATTACCATGAAATTATTCTTGTGGTCCACTGCAAGACCACATTTTTATCATATTTAGATTTAAAATACTAGAAATGTTTTCTAAGCCAAAAAAAGGCTTTGTTTTTGGTCCACTCCAAAAAGCCTCAAACTCAATGTTATTTCTGACATTTTGAATTGAAACAGCTTCCTGGATGGGAAGTGAAACATCTTCAAACTTGGAAACAAAGTCCAGTGGATTGTCTTTTAACTTTCGGAAGCTCTCTCTGCTTGACTTGTAACCTTAGGTTAACAGCCATGTGTGAAATTTTTCAGCAATGCCAAATTCTGTCCATTTTATTTGGACTGAGCAGTGAGGTCTGCATGATGGAACATCTGGTAGTAGAGTTGCCTTGCAGAAAGAAGCTCCTGGATTCAAATTCTGATACAGGGTGACCTCTACATTGAACTTGTATGGTTTCCGAGTGGATAAGTGGGTTTTCTCAAGGTAATCCAGTTTCTGTCTACAGTCTAAAAAATAACAATTAGGTTATTTGAATCTTTAAATAGGCCTTAGATATGAATGTGTGTTAGTGATTGACTAGTAACCTGCCCAGGATGTGCCCCACCTGTTGCCCAGTAAGCGCTGGAAACAGCCACTAGCACCATTTTGCAAAAAATCTGTAGGAATATACACATGATGAATTGAACAGTGCTTTATTAAATCATATAGCTTGACTATTGTTTTATAGCTTAATCCTTAATCCTGTTTTCCTCTGTCCAACCTCTGAGACTCATAGAAACAGCTGGAATAATATTAAAATGTAATAAAGTTGAAATCCTATTTATTAATTAGGCAACCTCTGAAGACATTTACTTTAAGCGCATGAATAAATATGGTCAAGTCAAAAACATTCATTTCCTAGTAAGGTATAAATTTAAAGTAATCCCCTAATTTTACACTTTTGTTCTAAGTCATTAAGTCAGAATTGAAGCTGAAAATCAAAGTCCCCCCCACAGAATACTTGGACTTTACCATCAAAGATTAATGTTAACATAGCAATTGAAAATCAAATTAAATCCAAATTTTTATTTGTCAAAAATGCCTTTTTGAAAACATATATGCATTTCAAACCTTTCAGATTTAAATTTGCAAACAGTTTACAAACATTTTTATTATTTCCTTTAATTTCAAAATCCTTTTCTGTTCCCAATAAAATACATTCAATTCTGCAGAAGTTATTTGAAAAAAACGTGAAAAGGTCTGAAGGGTGTCGATGTTTTTGCAAGGCACTATAAATGTGTCTGTTTTTATCTTGCTTTTCTGCCTGCTAGGATGAAAAAATAAGTGCTGAAAGAAACCTAAAGAAAATATGTAAAATAATTCAGGGAGATACAAAGAGAAGGTTGGTGACAGTGTAAGAGAGAGCACAACAAAAAGAAATGACTCACCTTCTCAGCTGACTGGGCTGTGCCAAAGAAAATTGGGATGAAGGCCAGCCATACTATGCAAGTAGTGTACATAGTGAATCCAATAGGTTTGGCTTCATTGAAGTCCTCTGGTACATCTCTTGTCTTGATAGCATAGATGGTGCAGGTCACCATCAGCAGGATGCTATAACCCAATGAGCAGATAATTTGCAGGTCTGTGATGTCGCACTTCAGAACTCCTCGAGCCAGCATGGGGTTTATCGTTTTTTGCTCGTCGTAGTCAACAATTGTGTTTGGTGGGTCAATGGCAAACCACACAAGCACCCCTAGAAGCTGGACAGAGATGAGGCTGGAGGTGATGGCAATCTGTGAGGTGGGGCTAATGAAGCGAGGGGCTGTGACCGTCTGCTTGCCCTGCTCAAAGATCCGATAGATCCGGTTCGTCTTGGTGAGTAGGGCAGCGTAGCTGATGCACATGCCGAGGCCCAGAAAGATCCTCCTGAAGGCGCATACGGCTATGTCAGGCTTGGCGATCATGAGGAAGGTGATGATGTAACAGAGAAAGATGCCAGTTAGCAGCACGTAGCTCAGTTCTCTGCCAGATGCCCGCACTATAGGGGTGTCATTGTAACGCACAAATGTTGCCATTACAAAGATGGTGGCAATGATACCGAGCATGGCAAGAAAGACGGGGATTACTGCCCAAGGAGAGTGCCACTCCAGCTTTATGATGGGGATGTGCTGGCATGCCGTTCTGTTGGAATTGGGCCTCATGTTGTACGCACATAATCTACAGGAAGTCTCATCATACTGGTATTGGTAGCCGTCACATAGCTCACAGATCCAGCAGCATGGCATGCCCTTCACTTTCTTCTTTCTCTCACCAGTTTTGCAAGGCAGACTGCACACAGAGATGGGCACCTCCTGCTCCCCATCTGGCCACTGAAGCTCTTCCAGCTGGGAGAGATGTGACACAGGAAGATGAGTTAGTGACTGTGAGAGATGTAAGAAATTACAAAAAAAAACTTTCAGGACACACAGCATCGATATGCAGCTCAAATGCATCACATTTACCTCCCACAGCTGAGAGAAAGGATTAATACAGTACAAGATCGTTCCTGCCAATTTATTCAGGGGATTGCCTTTTCTAATACTTGAAAGTAATTGAAATCACCATAGCAACAGAGAATACCTTTGTCCAGTGAAGTAAAAATAAATGTGAAATGCAAAAGACATTAGGCTTTAATACAAGACCCGGTGAGGTATGAAATACGTGACAAGGAGAAAGAATGGGATTCAGTTTTGTAAAATACAGCCGTTCGACTATGCTGACCCATTTCTATTTATAATCTTGTCAAGAAAAGTGCAGTGCACCCTAGCACCTAGGCACTGTCAAAAAGTCTTAAATACAAACGTCTTGAGGTGCTTTATGATTTAAGCTCATACTATAGTTTGAACATGTAAGTCAAACTGAAAAAAAATCACAGAGAGGTGGATTTACATATTTTGTTAGGTTTTAAAAAATTCATACCACTCTGAGCATATCTTTTGATTTATTTTGAAAGTGCTCTGAACTTTGGCTTTAAAAGCAGAATAAGATGAAAGCTTCTCCAACTTAGCTTCACAGCATATCAGAACATTAAGAGACTGAAAAAAGTCAAACATCAACAGTTAGACATATGATACTACAATAAATAGCTTGATCTCCTGCACTGAGAAGACCTGTTTACATTTGACATCAGAATGCTTCTTGTGACCCCTAGATTCATTTAAACTCTGTTTGAATATGATAAAAATACCTAGAATACTGCGAAACAGCCATAATTCTCAGTACTGTGGTACAAGTACCCTCAGTGGTACTTGGTTTGCCTTTAGTTGTACTTGATGTCTGGTATCAGTTCAATTTATGAACAGGACAGGACATCTATGGTATATCTAAACACTATGAGATGATTTAACTAAAGGAAGTTTTGCAGTACTGTTTGTGAAAGTTATAATGAGAAATAATTCATCTGTTCATCAGTTTTCTCTGGCTCTAGGTAAGAGTTAAGGTCAGTGTAAAAATCCTGCTGACATGGCGTGATTGGGACTTTTTTATGTACTGATGTGGTACTCATGCTGCAATTCATTATTTTTTTTATCAGTGCTCACCTCAATTGAGGATCATTCTGAATAAAGCAATGAATAAATAAATAAAAACTTTTTTCAACATGTGCAGAACCATCTTTATAAACACTTAAGATATGAAATAGAACACATAAAGTAAAACTATCCAAATAATTTTATATGGAAGCCATGTAGGCTGACTGTCATAATTAAAAACGTATGGCTGTAGTACTGTATTAATGGGACTAGAAGAAAATAAATGCTTATTCTACTCTCATTTCAATAATTCTATATCAGTGCTTTTATATAGAGATTCTACTCCATTTAAAAATCAGGTTTCGGGACAGATAATACAGGCTTTTGCCAAACTAAAAACAACTTTCTCTCTATACTATATGATTAAACGCTAAATGTTTGCAACTAATATATATCAGCGCTATCCGTGCCATTGCTTTAATGAGATACAAACATCAGTTCTAATAAATAGTTAAAACCAAAATACGTTCTATATGTGATGCAGCCATACTGGAGACTCCCAGAGGGAATATCTGACTTTTTAATGTACCAATGTTGTTTTTAAAACTGGAATCAAGGATAATCTAATTTCAGAGTATAAACAGGACATAGTAAATCTAAATTTGACAAAATAGAGGGCAAATTTGTTCAAAATTAAGTCATGTCCATCTGTACAAAATCCATCTGTTTCTTCTTGAAAGATTTTTACAACCACATATAAATTGGGATTAAGGGTGTAGAATTTATAATCATCTGCTTTGGTCAGGAAGGTGTGCGCAAGCATTTTGTGTATTTCTGTCTCATTTTTTAACCTATTCTCTTAAAAAAGTAATCTGTCTAGGGTGTACTCCCCCTTTTGCCCATAGACTAATGGAGATAAGCACCAGCTCCCAGTAACCCTGATGAACAAGCAGTAGTGGATGGATGGATGGATGGATGGATGAAGGGATAAAACATTTTAAACAACAAAAATAAACAACTTTTCAACATTTAAATAAAGGTAGCATAAAAACAGCAATTTAGGGAAAAGCTTGATTGACTCTAAGAGTTTCAAATCTGCCTGAAAATAATTGATTCAGCTTCTCTGCACTTAGGATGTCAGAATTTAAGAAGACTCTAAAATCCTTGCTGCCCATCAGCATTTAATAAATGAATAAAAAAAGTGTCAGGTTGGTGTTAGAAACTGTGTTAAGTGTTTTAAGTGCACTGCCCTTTTTTTTTGTTAGGAGTATGTTTGTATAAAGTCTAAAATGCCAATAGATAGTTGGAATTAAACCAAATAGATCAAAAAGTACAACTGTAGCTTAGTTTAGCCAAGTTTTAGATATATGATTCATTTAAACAGTGTGGTGGGAAAAAATCGATCTCCCATGAATTCGCTTATACATATATGGATTTATTAGTGCTAAGTTTCATTCATTCAAGCCTCAGAGCTGCAATGCCACAAAGTGTCTAATTGAGAGATGTTTTTTAACTTATTAGGGAGAGTTTAGGATAAAAAGATAATATTCCCACAAAAAGCCAGACAGTTTCTCAGGGATTATTAATTCCTAACATTATGTGTTATTTCCAAACTGTCTTTCCTCATTTTGGTAAAGATATGTGGAGACCTACAGAGCCTTTCTGCAGGGTTAATTAGTGAGAGAGAAACACTGTCTAGGCAGAACAGGCCTGAACATTATGCGGTGAGGGTGGCTGATGTCTTGTTCTCTTTTTACTTTGCATAATAAAATAAAATGCCAACCAAGTGAAATCCATCGATCTCTGTTTAACTGGACTGTATAGTTGAATACCTTTTTTTCCACACAACAACACTTAAACTGTAAAAATGACAGGCTACTGTATGTCCAAAGTTATAGAAACTTTGGTGCCCCTAAAAACTCTCTCTATTTTTCTTTGCACATAATAAGTTCAAATGCAAACCTCATGAAGACCTAAAGATATGTAAATTAGAACAACATCATCTTTTGTATTTTGTTTACTAGTAATCTGCTGCACCAAATACTGGCATGCCGTCCATAACGAGTAGTAGGGCAGTGTTTTCAGTAATAAATTATGATTTATGCTGAAGAATTCCTACTCCTCTCTTTAAAAAACCCAACAACAAAAAAAAAACAAAAAAAACAAAACAAATTGTCATGTATTTAAGTTCATACTCCATAATATCTGCAGCTCAATGTCCCGGTGATACTGTAGATAAAATTGTGTTTTTGGTACCTGCAAGTAGAATATACTAATTTTACATCTTCCTTTAAAAGATTAATTATTTGATTTCCCTAGCTAGACCTATAACGTATATAATGAAATTATTTTAAATTGAAATCTGTTTTTTCCATACAAAATGAGCTGAGAGCAAACCTTATTAACACTGACTTCTAAAGCTTTAAGAACTTTTTTTGCAAATTTGGTTTTAACTTCAAACTCAGCATGAAAAATACTTTGTTTAGTGTGGAGTTATAAATTGACTCATGGTGGATAATAGGAAGACATTACTTGCAGATTAAAACAGCAAATTAGTTTTGTTATCTGCTACAAATTAATTGACGAAGCAGCTCGAAAGTGTTCCAAATGGAGAAGTAGGATCTGTATTTTAACAAAAGGAGACAAAAACTCTAACCATTATGTGGTTTGAGTAAGATAATCCAGCTTCAAGTGTTCGACTACAGTTAGCTGACTAATTTTTAGAGTGATTTTAGCTACAAAGGAAGTAACATACAAGAGGTCTCCTTATCTCTCACTTTTTAATTTAATTTGATTTAAGCAATGCAAAAACACAGCATGATATTATTTCTCATCTATGACTTGTTCACCTCTAAAATATTTATTGGGGAAATTAACAGACAAAACGAAGACAGTCACTATAAAATGAAACATATTTCCAGCTAGGTGACAGAATGCCTCCTCCATATGTGCCCAATGATTACGGTTACTGACATCACCTATGTACTGTAGCACTCACATCTGCAGCGTGTTTGTGATGTGTGTCTGTGTGACGAATGTGTTATTCCTGAGCTGTCAAGATAGGTTATCAGCTGTCATTTATCAGAGGCTATGAAGGTGCCATTTGTTATGTGGACAATGAATGGCGGTGTGTAGGAAAGCCTCCTGAACGCACACAATGTGGAAACAGTAATGAGACCAGCAGCTCAGTTGCCAAGGAGACAGGAAACAAGGTTTTATTTGACATCTTGAACCCTGGAGTTTTCTTTTGAGTTTTGCTTTAGTTATTAATTTTACAAATAATTGGAGCTTCTGTGAGCAGAAAAACATGAATACCCTGACCTCTGAGCCCATAATTCAATGATTGTTTCTATTGCTGGAGACATGTTTCAATTAGATATGTAGCTACATGTGCTTATTTACATGATAATACATTGTCCAACCAACCACAAACAGATATAAGGTTATGGGATGATTTTGGATTGGTTGTTTCCCTTTATGAATAAAGCTATCATTAAAGATGTTGCTCTTGCTTTTTATCTATTATTAGAGTCTTTATTATTAATCTGATTATCAGAGATATTTAAGTATAGCAATAAAGGCAAAAAACAGTGGCTATTGATGTATTCTTTTGAGATAACCACGTACACTTGAATTGAATGTTGTTGTTGTGATACCCTTATCATGGTTTAACTTAAAAATTTATATATATATATATATATATATATATATATATATATATATATATATATTTATATATATATATATATATATTTATATATATATATATATATATTTTTTTTTTTTATAAATATTACATTTATTCTTGATTTAAGACTACATGGGATTGAAAACACTTTTTGGTCAAGGATGCACACAATATTACAAATACAGTTTTATTTTTTAATATGATTGCTTAAGTTTCCAAATATCCCTTCTTAGCCTTGTAGTTTAATTCCATCTAACAGAATATTAATTAGAATTATAGAATCCATTTTCAGAGGCATGAAGCAGAGGAGATCTGTGCACCGTACTAGGTTTCAATTTCCAGCAGCAATATCTTCAGTAACTCTCCTGCCAAATAAATGAACATATATGGACTGACACCTAAGCTGAAAATGAGCCCTTTCATTTTCCTTCCACTCTTTGCTGTCAGTTTTTTGACAGAGGCAGTATAAACATAATGAAACTTTCCTCTCACTGTTCTCCTACTTTCCGTGTCAATCCTTCCAATCAAGACCCTTCTGAGAAGGTCTCGGCCAAGCGTTCCTTTTCCTGGCCGAAACGCGTCAGAACTTTTATATAACAGGCTATATGTAACCGGCTGAAATCCTTTTATCCCTTTCACACATTAATTTTGAAATGTTCAAGTTTCACATCATGCTTCTTTTCCCTCTCCCTTTTTTTTCTTAAAAGCTGTAGATAACATTAAAATTGAATTAGGTGTAGAAACATTTTCTTTTAAGGCTGGCTTCTGCAGGACTTTGCCTTTGGCAAATTCCAAGACACCATATGAACTACTGGAAAAGATTTCTGTTAATCTATCTGGATTCATACATGGCAAAAAACAAAAACAACCAAAAAAACATAGCTCCAAAAACTGTACACTTATCAATTGGCTGGGTAAATTTCAAGTCTATTGTCTCAAATGGTTATGTCATTCTCTCTTGGTGACTTACACATTTTCTGCATATAAGAACACACAGTGTGAAATGCAAAAAAATATACACGTACTGTCACACAGGGGGCTTTACTTTTAGGAAAATATATAAAATACTATATGTGGTGCATGTGCAATATATACTGTAAGTATGTGTCCTGGTAAAATACAATGGTTAGTCAGCATACCCTGAGCTGAAGGGTGTCCGCCCACTGTCCCACCACCTTGTACTCTGGGCCAGAGGAGTTGGTCAACTGGAACTGGAACAGGTCATAGCGCCCTGGAGCATCGCCATTCTTGTTAAATACAACAGATGTGCTGGCGCTACCTGTGCAGGACAAGAGGGAGAATACAGCTATATAAATCAAATGAAAAAGAAAATCCGATTCAAAGGTGAGAAGGATACTGTACTTTTTTCCACAGGACAAAAACAAGATTCGTTGACATTTTTATTTAGATTACAAGGTGACCTAAAGATACTGTTTCCTATAACTGCAGGACCTGCTTTTGAAACATTCATGAAAACAGATGAGAGGAGTTGCAGGCTAGTGTTCTATAAAAAAAAGATACGTTTTCCTTTTTGTTTCTGCTGAACAATGACTTCTGAAAAACGTTTTCCTGTTCATAATATAGTTAAATCATTTCCATAAGGTTTGCACATGCAATACATCAACTTCCCTAAGTTTGGCAGGCCATTGAGGATAAAAAAAACAGTGTATAAAATCATAAAAATTAAACGCTTCATCTAAAAACATTTATATATATGGAAAAACACCCAAACACAGTGACACATAAGGGATTTAAATACATCTAAATTACCAATAATTAGCATTACTAACAATTAGCATGGAATAGAAGTAACAAAATGAAGTCTATAAAATATCTACTTTAGATTGATATTTTAAAGTGTTATGGAAATTTATTTAATAATCAACCTCTGCCTGTAAAATTGATAAAACATGAACTACAATATAATTTGTTTTAGCCAGTCTTTAGACTGGGAAAGACTGCAGAACATGTTGCTGGTCATGATAAATTTATGCAGAGCAACGAGATGATTTTTATATGATTTTAATATGAAGTTTAATTTGCTGTTATGCATTGTGGGGATAATGATAATGGATGAAAACATCACCAGAACTCGCTGTTTAAGAACTGCAGCAATTAAAACTTAATTTGTTTCAGGGTTGTTGTTTTTTTCATGTCTTTACAAGTAATGTCCTTGAAGTGTAGAAACTGTGTAAGATACTTACAGCTGTATTTGTGACCAGCTATCTCAATTTGTGTAGTTTAAACCGTTTTTCCCCATCTCACCAACTGAGACAATTACCCACATTTATGTAAGGATTGCATGATAGACAACTTTTGATGTTTTCCGTACACGACTGAAGGTATTGGTAAAAGCCCTTATATTAGCTGCTAGCTTTGCTGTCAGTTTACATAGAACTACATCAGTTTAGATGAGGATTCAAAAACTTCCTCTTGTATGAGGACAGATATCAGATATGACTGGGTTCTAACATGTATTTTAAAATGTATTACATTTCTCACTACACCACGGTATAAAGTTAATTTAAACCTCCTCTTTTTTACGGCTTTGCATTTCAGTCTGGATTTTAGTCTCTGGTCACCAACAGGAGATATTGGGAGGGTAAGCAGGTCAGCCAAGGCATCATATGGTCCCCATCTGCTCATGGTGTGCACTGCCCTTTTCTTCAGCCAAGTCCAGAACATTTTTCTAATTAGTTTAAAGACGACTACGGATACCTGAAATGTAATCCATGTTGAAAAAAAAAAAAAGGTTTAATTTCATTATTTGGAAACACAAACCTACCCAGTTGAGTCTGTCTTTGGCATGTGCTGATTATTCAAATGCTGTATTAAACCTTAATCACATGCCCGAGTGTGCATGTGATGTCATGCAATCTCAGATGTGTCGTTTACAAGAAGGTCAACCTTTCAGCAGACTGGTGTTGAATGGCATCAATGGAAATATGGTTAAACTGTATTTTATAATTAAGATCTGTTTTGCTGATAATGTCATTCTATCTTTTCCATACCACAGTGAAAATATAAATAAAACTGTTCATCTATGCTCCACATACACATTCAAAATGGAAACACCATCTTTTAAGTAGGACAGAGTATATTCTAATGACTCTTGGCATGGGAATTAGGTACTTTTAATAGCTCTGTCTATAAAAAAAGTGTAGAGAATGGACCACAAGCATATGTCCAAAACACTTTGGGAACACGTTGTTTTTTTTTCTGGAACAGAGCGTTTGGCTTTCGGACAGAAGGTTAATGCACCTTCCCCTTCTTTTTAATATATTTTTTTTTCTCAAGGACATTTACCACTGGATATTTAACACTCCTCTTAGGCCTAAAGCCTAAAGCCACAAAAGGCAATGATAGTAAGGAGTTGTGGCAATTTCTAAAAGAAAATCCGATGCCAAACAAAATGTCACAACAACTTACCACCGCTCACAATTTGGGTGACAGGTCCTTCACCCAAATTTGAATTGGTGACATCTTTTAAGTGCCTATTTCCATGTTTATTCAGAGCCACCAATCACATAGTATCTGCTGTTATGTAAGATGACAGCTTATTCTGTATGTTCTACATCAGCATTACAGTTACCGCACCATCTGACCCATTTACTTAAGGTGGAACACCAATTTACAAGTATCAATGTGTCAGCACAGAAAATTAATCTCGACTGAACTGGTGATACCAGCTCTGAAAGCTGTTGATATGAAAGCCAAGGTAAAACTCTCAGGGTGGCAGTCAACATCCTGTCATTTCAGCTTCAAGCATGTAGACAGAAGACTTGTTGACACGCTGTATAAAGATGTTGACAAAGTATTGACTTCTGTAAGGAAAAGCGGAGCCAAGGTTGCCATTCTTACTACTTTCCTCAGCAGAATTCTTCATTGAGCACAAATGCACTCCGTTACCCAGCTGAGCACCACGGTTGATTGGACACCAGGTGCTCCCCAGGTTTAGAGCAAATAATTAGGTTGTGTTTCTCTGTGTGCACATGTAAAAAAGACAGAAAAAAAATCTGTTTTGTATTAGCTGATTTTTTTTTAGAGGAACAAAATGCTCTTTACATACTTTCTAGCCAAAGCGCTGTCTAAGATGAAAGATTTATGCATTTGAATGCGGCTGTGAACTAAGACATGACAAAAGTGCACTACTGCTGAGCTGTGCTAAGCAGCGTGGGTGGACCAGGGATCCACTGCTGTGTTTTTTCTCGCATCATTATTCTTTTCTCTTTTTTTTGTTTCTCTGCCTCTCACTCCTCAGCTCTGTGACTCCAGCACAGTGGGGAGATTAGCTAAGGAGGTTTATACTCCTTCGCTCTCAAACATACATTAGCAGCAGCACATACACATTATAATGCACATGGTTCCTGTCTAAATTCAATAATGACCACCAAGAGACGCTTGATGGAGCACCACCAGAGTAAAAAGGTTTGAGGGGTTGAACATCAAGAAAGTGAGAGAGTTACAGAAAGCTTATTTTGGAAGAGGTGAAACAAATTTGCTGTTGTGGCACCAGAGAAACCAGAGAAGTCCAGATGGTTACTGACACTGGGCAATTAACTCTAAATTCAATATATGAAACAGCACTTAGCTAAGGGCTCAAATAAAATATGGCCTCACATAGACAACTGTTTGGTTCCATCTTAAAATAGGTCTTCTTACCTGTTGGAAATCTGTACTGCTGCCATAGCGACCATCCTACAGAAAACCAAGTAGCTCTTTGAGCTTTGGTTAGAGCTATTTGTCGTGTCTATCTGTATGATGTACTTTACACTTTAAGTAACTTTTTTGCTTTGATAATATCATTCGTAAAAAAGAAATTTGGATAAAGATGTTGATAAATGTGGAGCAATGTATAAAACATACAGAGTGGGTGCTGATATATTGAAAGACGTTATTGGAGCATATAATTAGAGTCATGTATTTACAAGTTTTCTCATCTTCACTGTGCCTCAGTGTGTGTACTCCTGCCCTAATATATACCAGCCTGACACCGTAAATATGTAACCTGCTGGACCAGATGGTCTGCTACACAGAACCATCTGGGAAGTCGTCATTGGTGAGCATTTGGAAAGCTGGAAGCCACTTTGGAAAAAGAAACCAAAAAAATAAAAAAATAAAACTGACTGTAACATCCATCACAGGCTGCACCAGTTTAACTGAGCCGGTTAGTCAAAGCAGACTGTTTTGGAAGCTGCTGGGAAAAGATTTATAACACAGAGAAAAGCCTCATTGTTGTACTTCTCTTGCACCGCATTCCTCAAAACTAGAATGATAAACCAGCTGCCAGAAAATGTTTGGAAATTTGCATCAAATTACCATGCCATTAATAATCTGCAACTCATAAACATTGCATTATACAGTCATGGAAAAAGAATTACAAGCAAAACTTTATTTTCTCTAATTTTATGTCCTAAAGGTAAGTTCCTAAAGAAGACTATGAACACACACACAGACACACACACCCACACACACACAGACACCCACACTCACAACCAAATTAAAATGCAAACAAATTGAATTACATTTAGCTATATTCAGATCTACTCATGCAAGTGAATTGTTCTTTAACTTTTTTGGAATTATTTCAAATAATTCAATCCCATAGAAATGTATGTGTTGCCCGTTGAAATGCACAATGAAGTGGCACAAACAAACAGAAAACGATTAGCCTACACTGAAAAATAAATACATACAGTATATTTTTCCATTAGACTGGTTTAAATATTTTTTGTCTACTATTTAAGCAGTGCTTTTTGAATAATAAAAAATAATCCTTGCCAGTATTTTTTTATTAATCAGAAAGTACAGATGGTTAAAAAAAAATGACTACACATATAAGATCCAATAATGTGCAAAGCCATTTATTAATCAATAGATATTTCATCAGACAATTGGACTTTTCTCACACTGTTGTTTGTTAACCTGTAGTTTATATGCTAATGGAAGGCATGATGCCAAGGAAAATAATCCTTCTTACACATTTAACAGTGTAGCGTACACAATTTAATCATCACATAACCAGCGTGCCTTTTCCAGATGTCGGAAAATGTTTTCCACGTGAGTGCACCAGCTTTCACACAAGATATATAAAGAAATAAACACAATTATGTGTCAAATATCTCAGCAATGAACCAAGATTAAGGTCAGTCAATCTTATTTTACTCTACAGTATGCACAATCTTTGATCACCTTAGATGCATAATTTTCGAAACTTGATTATTCAAGCTAATAATGATTTGATTACTTGTGGGGAACCATAATGTTTATAAATGTTATTTCAACAAGTTCAACTCAGTAATTATGAAAAAAATATAAAATATTTGATAACATTGTAACATGAAAAAATTAAGTATCTGTCATGATGCAACCAGACACTACGAATTCCATTGCATTTGTGAACTTGTGAACAAACTCAATTTAGACAGACATCACAGGACTAAAATCTAAATCTCCTTTATATGGTCATGTTAAGTTGCTCTAAATGAGTTATTAAAAAATAAATAAATAAATAAATTGCATACATGGCAAGATAGTAACTCTGAAAGAACCCTAACTGTGCCTTAAATATATATGAATATATGTGAATATTATATTCTCAGTCAAGTACAGTTTAGGCAACTGGATGTGAATTTTTCTAAAATACATTATACCTCTCATCTAAGAGGTTTCCTCAGTCCTTACTAGTGGTGGGAAGCACTGAGATTTATATACTGTAGCCTAGAGTATATTAATCTCACCCATAGTTATAACTGAGGAAACCTTTGACCCCCTAAAGCAGTGTTTCCCAACCTTTTTTGACTTGTGTACCCCTTTGTGCATTTTGTCATCCCATGAGTACTCCTCTCAGTCGAAAGTATTGATGATTGTCAAAAAGTGGAACGTACAATAGCTGATTATAAAACAAAAACTATTTTACTAAATCCTTTAACCTGATCAGTTAATTCATAGAGATTTTATTATTTCCATCTCAAATAAAAATAAATATAAGTATGTTACCTGTAAGTTAGTAAGGAATCAAAATAAATACAAAATAAAATCATATATAAACCTGCCTTTATAAAACTGGAGCTCCTCTGAGAAGTTCCTCTGTCCTCACATATAAGCTTGATTAATTGATCCCGGATCCCAGCCCTATGAGTATATACATTATATATATATATATATATATATATATATATATATATATATATATATATATATATATACACTATATTGCCAAAAGTATTTGCTCACCCATCCAAATTATTGGAATCAGGTGTTCCAATCACTTCCATGGCCACAGGTGTATAAATTCAAGCACCTAGGCATGCAGACTGTTTTTACAAACATTTGTGAAAGAATGGGTCGCTCTCAGGAGCTCAGTGAATTCCAGCGTGGAACTGTGATAGGATGCCACCTGTGCAACAAATCCAGTCGTGAAATTTCCTCGCTCCTAAATATTCCACAGTCAACTGTCAGCTGTATTATAAGAAAATGGAAGTGTTTGGGAACGACAGCAACTCAGCCACGAAGTGGTAGGCCACGTAAACTGACGGAGCGGGGTCAGCGGATGCTGACGCGCATAGTGCGAAGAGGTCGCCAACTTTCTGCAGAGTCAATCACTACAGACCTCCAAACTTCATGTGGCCTTCAGATTAGCTCAAGAACAGTGCGCAGAGAGCTTCATGGAATGGGTTTCCATGGTCGAGCAGCTGCATCCAAGCCATACATCACCAAGTGCAATGCAAAGCGTCGGATGCGGTGGTGTAAAGCACGCCGCCACTGGACTCTAGAGCAGTGGAGACGCGTTCTCTGGAGTGACGAATCGCGCTTCTCCATCTGGCAATCTGATGGACGGGTCTGGGTTTGGCGGTTGCCAGGAGAACGGTACTTGTCTGACTGCATTGTGCCAAGTGTAAAGTTTGGTGGAGGGGGGATTATGGTGTGAGGTTGTTTTTCAGGAGCTGGGCTTGGCCCCTTAGTTCCAGTGAAAGGAACTCTGAATGCTTCAGCATACCAAGACATTTTGGACAATTCCATGCTCCCAACTTTGTGGGAACAGTTTGGAGCTGGCCCCTTCCTCTTCCAACATGACTGTGCACCAGTGCACAAAGCAAGGTCCATAAAGACATGGATGACAGAGTCTGGTGTGGATGAACTTGACTGGCCTGCACAGAGTCCTGACCTCAACCCGATAGAACACCTTTGGGATGAATTAGAGCGGAGACTGAGAGCCAGGCCTTCTCGTCCAACATCAGTGTGCGACCTCACAAATGCGCTTCTGGAAGAATGGTCAAAAATTCCCATAAACACACTCCTAAACCTTGTGGACAGCCTTCCCAGAAGAGTTGAAGCTGTTCTAGCTGCAAAGGGTGGACCGACGTCATATTGAACCCTATGGATTAGGAACGGGATGTCACTTAAGCTCATATGTGAGTCAAGGCAGGTGAGCAAATACTTTTGGCAATATAGTGTATATATATATATATATATATATATATATATATATATATATATATATATATATATATATATATATATATATATATATATATATATATATATATATATATATATATATATATATATATATATATATCTATATATATAAATATATATATATATATATATACAGATATATACATTTATGTCTCACTGTATAATAATTTCTAACTACATTTATTTGTTTATTTTATTTTTGGGGGCAATTAATTGCATGCTTATTTATTTATTGAGCATTTATTTATTTCTATATTTATTTTTAAATATAATGAGTTGGTCCTCCATAACTGAAGCTCTGGGAATAAAAACTGGCAATTTTTTTTTCTTTTGTGGTGAATAAAAACTTAAAGGAAACACAGATATGTCGTATAGGAAAATATTTGAAAATACATTATTTTTACAATATGCTGAAACAAGTCTGTGTTTTATTCAGACTATGAGAGTTAGAGAGAAGACTTTCAGTCGATAACAGACTTAATGGGAAATGGCATTTTGCTCTGTTACACTGTTTTAAGTTCACGTCTCTGCTGTGGAAAATGCTGAATTTGCAAATGTTGAAAATCTCTATGAATTATAGGAATTTGAAAAATAAATCTATGTTCTCCAGGAGATACAGTACACACCAACTCGATGTTACAGTGTTATGGTATAAGGTAGTCAAATATAGTGGAAAATCTCAGTCTTGTAAATCATTCATCATTCAAACTTTAGGAGATCAAAGCAAAGTAGTAATAATAGATGATCTCTTAAATATCACCTCTAACAAAAATATGAATTGCATTGCAATTACCCTTTTTTATTTATGTTTAAAATGTTTTGGCTGAAATCCTGATATTTTCTTTTTTCCACTTTTTTTGCTAGTGTCGTAACTATTTAAGAAACAAACAAGTCAGATATTTCTAAGCAGAACTGAAAATGCCTAAAAAAATACAGTTCCAAATCAATAAGCAGATTGCCTTTTTGTATTACAGAGTGAAGACAGTTCTTCTCTGTGTGCAATCATTTGATTGTTTTGAAAATGGTTTGACTCATCTCTAAGACGGCTCCTCAGTTTTAGTTAAGACTGCAATGAATAACTTTTAGATAAATATAGTCACAAAACAAGCCTCTCTAGACAGTTTATTTTTGACTAGAAATCGACATCAAAAGAAAATTTAATCTAATATCATTCCTCTCAAATTCCCCAAGTTACACCGTGTGAAATATTAATGTCAACAAATAAAAACTGGAGGATCAGGGTAATTTGGAGTGACTCACCCTCTGATGCCAACAGGTCTATTTAAGAAACAGGTGCAAGTATGACAAAAACACGCTTTACACGCTTGTGACCAAAATATGAGCATTATGTTAACTTCTCAAACAAGGCAAAGAGTCCAAGTTTTCTAATCCCTTTTACTTAGTCATAGGATGTGTGTCAACTTTTCTGGATGGGTTTATAATATATAATTCGTGTGAAATGTTAAAAATATTCAGCAATACAAGAATCGCTGTAAAATATGTCGTTATTTAAAGACAGTTTTACTTATAATCAATCAAATCTGACATTTCAAAAGGCAGAGAATTAATTTCAATAAAGCTAAAGCAATAAACTGGGTTCACCCCTGTAAACACAGATGTTCAATACAGATTACAATGATGTATAATCTAATAGACAGCCGAATGGCTTTTAAAAGTCTCTCTGAAAACCCAGAGTACTTCAAAGAGTCCTTTAATGATCACTGTCAGACATACATAGCGGAAAATTTGTAGTGACAAAGGTTCCCCTTGTATTAAATGTATCTCCCTCCTGGAATTTCTTCTCTGTTCTCTTCTGCATTTTAAAACAGCTGTCATTATGAGCTGTCTTACGCTGTCTGTACTATACTAAATAATGTATTGTTTTAGCTAAAGGTGCAGCCAAAACACATTTTGCTCAAAAAGTCTAAAAATATCATTTTGACATATAAATGCGAGTGAATGTAAACCAAACAGTGTCGTCCTCATGAGACTGCTTATGATGTACTGTTTTTTAAATTCTCTACCATCTGTTTAGGTTTATGTTCCCTTAGGTTTCCTCGAATCTCTGTTGTGTTATGTTTTGGTGTTGCTTCCTTTATTATCAACTGTCCATATTTTGCAACAGAAGTATCTCATTAAACAATAGAATCCTGGATTTGGATCTAAAAACTAACCTCAGCCAGTCGTTTGGACACTGAAACGTGTGAGTGCTCACTTTTTATATTTTCAGGTAAAAGAATCAAAGACTTTATACTCTTCTGCAGATAGTTATACACCTATAGCTAATTTGTGCATGTCGAGTTATCACCCTGATCCTGACCCAGGTATCCAAGCCGAACACTTTTTTGGTGTTCTGCTCAGTTTCCCTGGAACACACCAAAAGGGCACCAGGTCATTACTGTCCAGGTGATCCAGGAGCAAATGTCTTTCCCCTTAAGCCATTCTCCCTCAAAACCTGTTGCCACCAATGATAAGATCAAAACCGTTATACATCTTTTTTGCACAAAAAAAATCACTCTTTTTATTTTTGTACATTAAGTAATTAAAATTATTTCAATATAAAATGACCATTGCCACATTTATCTACAATTCTGCTGTTGGTGATTTCCTCCCTTCCTGGTACGTATGTCAACAGCTTGTCTTTTTCAACAGTATTTGTGGAGGCTGAAGCACAAAAATAGAATGAGTTTTGACCATTCCTCTTTTCTTTTCACAATGTCTCTTGTCCAAAGTCTATGACACTGACTATGATCTCTTCTTTACAGCAAAACCTTCAGGCTTTCTTTTGGATTCAGCACTGCTAACTGTCACGACCATGAGAGAGGATTTACTGTTTGCTCTTTGAACCATTTTTATCTTGATTATGCCATACAACCTCAAGCAATAACCCACTGTAAGATTCACAGATTGCCCATTTTCAGTTTTCTGGCAGATGCCCACAGTTATCTATTCAAAATATCCTTGTATTTAAAAGAGTTTATGATGCAAATCGGGTTACATTTCCCACATTACCACTCATTTTCACAAACATCTCAGGGCTCACTTCATATATATTGTGTACGTTGGTAATTGCTCATTACTGGATTAAATCAAACTTGATTCATTTGACTTTTACCAAAGACCATTGTCACACTTCTGTTAGCTAAATATAATTTTTCCTGCTAATCTGATAGACATCACCTCAGTGCATCACAGCAGCTGAGCTATCAGCTCAGACTCTACCTCAGGAACTCTTTTGAACTCTTTTATGTTTACTTATTATTTCATGTATCCTGTGTTAATTCCAGTAGCTTGTAGTGTTTGCATAGTTTATTACACATAATAATTCTGTGATAGGTATTAATATGGTCAATAAATAAAGCACCCTTTCTGTTTAAATTGTGGTAGTCTGCTATTATTTATACTTCAGTTACCGGTTTTCTAAAAAGAGTAGAGCCAACTTGAACAACTTGAATAGACAGAGACAAATATTTTCCTTGTGGTTAATGATTAATAACTCTGCTTGAAATTTAGACATCCAACGAATCCAGCCACAAAGGTAAGTGGTTAATAACACCTGGTAATTAAGCAAATTGTCAATTATAATCATTTAACTAAAGATCTTTGCTTGGTTTTACCCTTGATTAGAATAACATATTAATTAACTATAACCTCAGGTTCTAGTCATTGATATGAGAGGTAAAATTACAGAACACCTTTAGAATATTATTTTGGCACGTAGATACTGTAGAATATGAAGTTCATTATGGAAATTGCTGTATGCCAAAAAGTTGCAAGTGTTCTTTAGCTGTGAATTGTGAAGACTTAGCCTGGGTTTTCTCAGTTCCACTAGTTATAAAGAAAGTTTTTTTTTTGAATGCATGTACATATGAATACATTTTCCAATTACTATCCCCAAATTAGAAAATGCTGCAAGGCACACTAGCTCCACATAACAGAACTATAACGGACCTCTAGGGGGAGAGGATTATCAACTTGTATATGACCAAAACCATAGACAATAGTATGATTTAATGTTTATGGACTGGAAACTTTGCAAAAACATACTGGATGCTTGCCTAGATGACTCAGAGGTTTAATGTTATGCAAAATTACCTTAATAAACATTTTGTAACAATCATATGTGTCCTGAAGCCTGTTTATGAGATTCACAAATGAAAGAAAAAAAAAACCTTTCACTTCCATCATTACCTGTTCCACCTCTTAGCTAATGTGTGCTCAAAATACTCAGAAAATTATGTCCTTTATGATGTCATTAGGGGAAATAAGTTGTCCAGAGCAAAACAAAAACAATAATTTAATACATTGTAAAACATTTGGGTGCCATACACAGAAACACAGAGCAGTTGGGTATTCTTTTAGGGATTTCTATATGGCTGCAATGTCCTGATCCTGTCTCTCATTGGATTGTTATCTTCTGCTGACTTTTCCCATGAGATTGCAGAGAGTTATGCAGATAGTGTCCAGTTTAAGGTTCCTGAACCAAGGTCTGCATACCTTTTGCTCAGTGCTGAATTGGTTCAATGGGATCCAACTCTGCTTGATTCGGTTTCCAACCCTTCCAGTTGTTATGCCTGACAGTTTACCATAAAGTTACATTTGCATTTTAATTTTCTCCAGTCTGGTGGGGAGGCAAATACATCCTTCTGTTCATGGAAACTTTGTTGATGGGATTGTGCCAGATAATTCTATGTATAAACTTAAGCTTCCATTTGTTTGCACTGGGCTATCTCCTTAAACCAGGACAGTCTATAGACCGATTCCCCAAATCCCTTTAACTGGACAGCAGACAATGCTCTTGAACTGCTAAGCCTTATCTGGAGATCCCCAGGGCTGCTCCCCTAAATTGTCTCCTTTTTCTCCACCTTTGGTTCCAGATAACCTAAATTCATTCGGGCATAATCATTTCATCCAGTCTTCGCTAGAAGCTGGAACGGCTCATCGGTTTTCTAGAACTTTTTTGTTCTATTCTAGTTATTTGTATTTGTTCCAGTGTTTTATTTATTTATTTTTCACCATCCACTGTATTTCTTTGTTGTTGTTTTTTTCCATTCCCTGAGTCGCATCTGTGGTGCATTTGTTATCAGCACAACTGCTCCTTTTGTTTACTATTATTCTATGTATGTATATCGTTCTGGCTCCCTTGCATGAATCAAATACTCCTGATTTTATAGCTTTTGTTTGAGGTTATATTTTTGTCATAGTTTATGTTGGTTTGGGCTGTTAGATCATTCTTTTATGTTCACCCACTCTTTGTGGCGCTGTATTGTATACGAGTTGTTTTGACCAGCAAGTTCTAGACTACCATCTGCAGGTGTTCTTCTTGCTTTGCCTTGGCTGGTTTATATGGCAATTTAAACATAAAACACGACAGGTGTGGAATTTACTTTCCTGTTGTTTATTATATCAAGTTGCTGTTGCCTTTGTGTACTTTCTTTTTGTTTATTTATTTTTTTTCTAAAATGAGTAGTAGCAGTAATGAGCGCAGTGTGGATGGGTATGATGGTAGCCAAAGCAGAAAATTACCATCTTTAGAAATAAAATGCCTGACAAAAAAAACATTATAATCCATGCTGTTTTTTAGTTTTTGTCCTTTTCCAACCACAAACCTCAGTTGATACTTTGCTGAGATTTCATGTGACCAACCAAATGCTTGCCAAGTAAAAAGAAAGGAAATAAAAACAATACATCACTTTCAACTTTTTTATATTAGAAACTAAAAGGTGTCCATAGGTCCCTTTGACTCACATATTGCTTGCAATGCAGTATTTTAAAGTTTATATCTCTAATCTTTCCATACAAAAGAATTTTCTGCAGTTAAATTAGATGGTGATCACTTTGGAGTAATAAATCCACATTGTTTCTAAATTGGATTTAAGTTTAGACTTTTTTAAGATATAAATATACTTGGATCTCAGAGATTCCAGGTGTGGCTGTGAGCTTAGGATATTGTTGTTATTCTTCTGGAAATGTAACCTCTCAGCTTACATAAAGCATTTTCACAACATGACGGTGCTAACATAATGTATCTCCATGGGAATAGTGAGCTTGAGGTGATTATTATTAATCTTCCACAACCAAAAGTCGGACTGGGTTTCAATCAAAAATTTTCGATATGATACCAATCCCAATACCTATTTCAAATACTAGTTTTATAATATCAATTCCAGTAAAAGAAAATTACATTAAATATTAAAGTATAAATCTTGACTTTCATTTTTAAGTTAGATTTTACAATTCAAAGCACTTTTTTAACATAAAACTTATTTTCAGTGCAAAAGAGAACTTGCAAATACATGACAAGACAGTGGCTAATGCTCATTTTTACATATTGAAGACCTTTTTACTTACCTTTTTTTTCAAAAAGATTAACATGTCTGCTTTCTCAAGCAAGCCCACTCCTCGCTGATGGTGCCTCCAGCAGTAGAAAGTGGACGCTCTGAGGGTTTGGATGATGCTTTCACACAGATACACCTGATTGCCAAATTTGTGCACCTATTAAGTTGCAATAAAGCTAACAAAGGTAAACTTGCCTGTCGATGAGGCAAGTTTAAATTTCTCCGGTGGTGGAGATTTTGAATCACCCAGCTCCGGTTTTCTACTGCTTGTGGGCTGCTGAGAGGAGGATGGCTGAGCAACTTTCTGCTCTTAAATTGATCCTGTGCACAATTAGGTGCTATATCAAGTTAGTGGTGTCGCCAGCCTTAGCAACTGTGTCGTTTTTGCATACCGTATATTGCGTCGCGCACTCTTTGCATCAATCTTTCTAAAGTGATGCCACACTTTGGTGGCATATCTAAGAGGTTTTATGAGGCTACCAGCAAGTTCACAACAAAGTCATCAATCATCAAAACCGAAAGACGAGGCGTGTTTTGAAAATTTGCAATATTACAGCATTTTTGTCGGTACCATAAAAGAACCGAGGTACAGTACCCTCCCCAAATCAAAAGCACATGTAGCCCAAAAACATACATTCTACTTTAATTTTACCAGAATACCTTCCTGCACATGTTTAATGTTCCCCAATCTAACTTTCCGCAGTTACTTTTTTCTTTCCACTGTTTCATGAAGGCCAGTTTTAAAGAGTAAATGAAAATCGTCTGAATGACTGATTGTATCTTCTTGAGCTTTGCTATGTTGCAGCTTCTCTAAGGTTACCATATGCATCTTGATTGAAGGCTCTTCTCCCCTGGCCCGTCAGCTTTGGTAGACGGACATGTCATGGCTGCTTTCCGGTAATCATAATTTTATATACATTTCTGGGTTTTCAGGACAACAGCACATACCCTGCTTCAAACCTCTAAACCACTTTTTGGTCTTCATGAGGCTTTTCGTTGAGGTGGCATCTGGAAGTAACTCATTAAACTAGAAATCCTTTTGTGGTATCAGAATACAGAGGGCAAGAAAACACATGCCCATATGTATCTGATGTTTACGGTGAGCATATAGTTTAAAAGTAATAACTTTATATAATGAGTAAACTTGTATAATGTTTCCCCTACCATTGAAGCTGGCATTGCGTATGTACTTGAGCAGAGTCTTCCCATCTGTGGACTCCATTTGTGGACAAACGCCAGGATGATTGGGACATAAATCCTTGTGCATGTTGTGCAGAGCGTGGGCCATGGCATACACAGCGTCAATCACAAACTGCACCTTCCCTTCCTGCTCATACTTGGAGTCGATCCCAATCCTCTCCTGGCCTGTGGGAAGAAACAACAGTTTTTAACTGAATGTGCCGAAAAGCTGTTAAACTTTATGTTATATCAGCTCTGACAGCTTCTGTTTTTATCCGGCTCCTCATTAACGTTTTTTTTTCTGTTTGTTTTACTTTAGATTCTGAGGGAATTACAGCTAAAGGGGACAACGTGTTAGAGGAAATAAGAAGACGTGTTTAATTCCCCAGTGGGTTATATCAACTCTAAAGCAGAGCTGTGAGGGAGAAAAAAAGTGTTTGTGAAGAAATTCAGCATAGTCAGACTGAATTACTAGGCTGTGCTTCAAAGTAATAGGCAGGCAACAATGAAGCTCATTTGTCCCATCTGAAAGGAGATGAAGATCACCATGAACTTTAGTTACAGACTCAGCTACACTGGTTCCCTGCTTCTTTATATCCCCCTGTTCCTGCACTGCCCTTTTAAGATGGGCTGCTGTAAAGGTTTACCTCATTCTGCAGAATACCCAAACACAACCTCTTCTCTTGGTTTTTGTTGCAAGCTGAACTTTATTCTAAGAGATAAAAGCTACTTTTCAAAGGTTGCCCAAAAATTATAGTAACAAAAATATTCCCATTACATTTTATGGTTATCATTGTAATCTTCATTGTAATTATGATTTTCAGGCTCCCACTTATCAAAAGAATGCATCACCAAGAAAACAGAAAAAAAAAATTTATTTCTCAGAGGTAGATGTCTGCAGGAACTCAGTAATCATGTTAATAAGAAAAATGAAAGCATGTGGGAGACTTTTTCGAAAAGGGAATGAGCTCGTAAGCAATCTGCTCTGACATTTCAGTCCATTTCTTAGATCTTAACATACATCTCAGCCCACACATAACCTTTTTGATATTTCTAAGCTCCACATAAGGAGTTCAGAGAACAGTCTTGGAATTGAAAGGTCTCCTGGCAGAATTTTACATTCTAATGCTCTTGTGCCTGTCAATAAATTTGAATATCCCCCAAAATAATACTTAAAGTATTTCTTTAATTATATTCAATGACTAAATTCACAGGTTATATAAATTCATTAGATTATGACCTAACTCAAAATTCTGTTTCTTAGGAAATTAAATTATTGCATAAGACCAAAGAAATATGATTTTTAAAACATTGCCATGACATGATGAAGGGGTTTGACTCTACAGCTGCGTTTGCTGATAGTCCTCCACACATTTTTAAGGCTACAAGTAAATCAAATAAGGTCATTGTTAAGAATTTGTCTGTTCGCAAACAATTTATAGAAAAGTTATTCGGAAAGTAAAACTGTACTAGCAGAAGATTCCCAAGGATAACCTTAAGAAGGTTGTGAAACAAAGCCTATTCTAAAGTTAATTTAAAGGACATAAAAATGCCTTTAATTATTTATCTTTCCTAGTTAAATCATTTAGTTTTCAGGGCCTTTTCCTCTGACTTTTCAACAAGCATTCTTGGGAGTCATTTTGTTGCAGTTTTGAAATTAGGCACTTCACACCCCTCCAGGTACGTCTCTGTCCATATTTCTCATTTGTAGAGGTACGATTACCCAGCAGTGCAGAAATTATTACCAAAATATATTAAAAAACCTCACTAACAGAATAGGTTTAAATTCAGCCTTACATGTTCAAGCTAAAAACTGATCCAGAGTGTGCTTAATATCAAAGAAATATATAATCTTGTAAATGGTTTTAATCCTGTGAGCAACATGAAATTTTAAATTCTTAAATAATAGCAGTGAAGACCTAAGCAATTCACAGCAGGTAACATAAACGGTAAAAATAAATAGTTACTGACAGTATTTGATCAAACTTCATGTCAGATACCTTTTGAAATATAAATGCTTCCATGATATGAATGAACACAAATGTCCAAGACACTTTCAAGAATGCCCATTTTCTCTCCAAATTGTTCTTATTTTTCATTATGTGTGTGTGTGCTATATTCTCAATCTGAACAGAGTGTTTTTACAGAAATGTCACTATGTCACTATTCTTGAACATGTATTGTGTGCATGACCCCAACAAAACTAACAAGTTGGCCAAAGGTAGCATCAAGAATATCACTGACTGCATTTAGATCACGTTATACAAGATTTAAAAAGATGACTAAACAGACTGTAAAACTGTTTGTGTAATATTGCTATACTGTGAGGTTGTGTCCTTAACAAACTTAAAACATGCCAAGGTAACATAAGCTATTAACATTATAGCGAGAGAGTTATATCGACATGTCTATTATAACACTTGTTGGTTGGCTTTTTTTCATCTTCCGCAAAATACCGCTATGTTATGTCTGTTGTTACTGTGAACAGAAGGAACTGACCCTTCTTTATACTAACCGAGGTTGCTGAGGCACTCATCCCCTTAAGTGCTACACATAAACAGAGGAGTTTCTGCACTGATGTTGGTATTTTCTATGGAAACATTTATTTAAACTGGAACTTTGAAGAAGTTCTGATACCGTGGGATGGCGTACTGACTTGTTTGTCTTAATACACCCAACAGCCAAACATATAAATTTATCTGTTTGTTGCCTTAGGATCCTTTATAATGAATTACAAAAATACTGCATGAAATAACAGATCCACTAGGTTGGTCAGCTGGAGGTCTATGATATTGTTTAGAAGTTCAACTGCAAATATTTTGATGTATTTGAAAAAGAAATTTAACAGAGAATAAGAGAACTGAACTACAGAGGGATCACACTTCTCAGCCTCCTCAAAGCCTTTGCTAGAGTGGGTTCCAGGCACATCCCACCGGAAGGAGGCCAAGCGGACAGCGCAGGACACCCTGGAGAGATTATGTCTCTTGACTGGCCTGGGAAAATGTCGAGACTCTCCGAGGTGTCTCGGGAGAGGGAATTGTGGGAGCCTTTGTTAAAATGACTGACAAAGCCAGACAAAGCAGAAGACTATGAGTACGATGATGTGACAAGTATGAGAACTAAGTCTTTGGAAAATGGATTTTGCATGATAAACAATACTGTGGGATTGTGCAAGGAATTGCATTTGATGAATTGGGTTAATACGCCATGGAACACAACATTTAGATTTATTTGTTTGGTGCCTTGGCATTATTTAACATGAACTACAAAAGTACTGTGCAAAAAAATTGAAGTTTTATTGGACCGGTTAGAAAGAAGTCAATGAACTTGTTTTAAAATTCCAAAGCAAATGCTATAAATACTGTGATTTAATTAAAAAAAAATAAAAAATGTTATAAAGAGAAGAGAGAACTGAACAGACTCAAAAAAATGACCTAAACAGCATCTAACAATATCAACACAAGATTTTAAGACGGAATTAAACCTTTCTTGACTTTTACTGGCTCCATATACAGTACACAAAAAAGAAAATACATTTACCAGCTAATACAATTTATTTTGCTTGAGATGACCTCTTTAAAATATTTTAAAGAAATGTACCAAAGATAAATGATTACTTAGTTATTGCTTTAACAGCCTCCACAAGGATATATTTAGGATATGTATTCAAACTATTGCTTTTTTTATATTAAGCCACTCCTACACCAGAAGAAATGTCGGAAGCATCTTGCCTAGGCTATGGGTTACTGGGGTATTATGAAGTGGACCAATGTCCTCTTTTCAGATGAAATTGTGTTGTGCATTTCATTTGAAAAAGTTCCGCAGTCTGACGGAAGAGTTAAAAGGAACCGAAGAAGGAAATTAAGCAGCTGGTGAGCTTGTGTAAATACAACAGCCTGAACGTGGAGCAGACGAAAGAGATCATCGTCGACTTCCGGAAGAATCAGCAGCACCAAATTCCTGAGGGTGCACAACCCAGACAACCTCACCTGGACAGTAAACACCACCTCACTGGTCAAAATCAGACTGTTAAACGGTTGAAACTCTAATCAAGACACAAATAAAGACTCTGCATCACACTTGTAAACATCGCATTTGCACTGCATGGTTTAAGATGGTACGTGTATAAGATTTTCAAATCCCTTTAAATAGAACTCAGCTCAATGTTCCTACTGCATTTGCACCATGTTCATTTCACTTTTGTAAGCTGCCTCTTCAGTGTTGAAAAGCTATATGCATTGAAATTTCATTTTGTATACACGCTGTGTATACAAAGTTATCGTCAGTTTGTAATAAAGTCTGTCCTAGTCTAAGTCAAGCTACTGAGAGTCCAAAGAAAGGTTTCCATCCTCAGTGAAGATTTAATGGTTTTTGTCATCCGAGGTTTTGGTCTAAAGTGTTTTCTTAAGATCAAAGTCAGCATTGGCCAGGACATTTTTAGCTCAATCAATGTTATTTTTCTCTGCTGGTGAATTTTATGAAGATATTGTTTTGCACGTGGTTCCCTGAAGAGGAAGAAGCAGGAGACCAGACAACAAAGATGAGCTGTAGAGCCCAAGCTTAAGCATCTTGGGCCCAGCAGAACCACAGGTTAGTTACCTCACTAACTGTTCTACACTAGTCAAAAAGTCAAAAATTGATTACATATACTCTAGATCAACATACCTGCTGCAAGGTCAACATTTTTGTATTAAAAGGATATTATTAGTTTTATCAAACATCCAACTTTTTTGAGAAACTCTGAGATCTAAAGTATACAAAATCCTTTTTTATTTGAATTAATTAAAACTAAAACTATTCCGATTCACTAAGAAGCACATTTATCAGCTTGGCAAGGGGTCTAAAACAAATTAAAAATTGCAACATAGTTGCTGTACTTTTTAGGTTAGAGTGAGAAAAAATAAATGTGTTTTGCTGTCACTTTGCAAGAAGGCCCCTTAGAGCAAGTGGAGGAGCATCTTTTGTCTTTGACACATGATGAAATTTCCCGTACAGGGGATTTCAAAGGAAACAAAATCCCTCAGCAAACTGTAATTTGTGTCAAAGCGCTATTGCCGTCATCAGGTATGGAGGGAAGATTAATACAGCAACCCACATTCCCCGGCCATCATGCGCGTGGATAATTCATGCAGTGAAATGCCTGTCACACTATTGGCAGGCTCAGTTTAGGTAACATGAGAATACATCACCACTGGAAACAATACTATCATTAATAAATCACCAAGATGCTGCAGTAGCAGAATGGGCTTCTAAAGAGAATTAATTCAGCTTTGGGAAGATTTTTCTGTAATTTCAATATTAAATAAAATATAGTCTGGCTCTTTGTACCAAGATAAAGGGAGAAAGAGAGATACAAAACCTAGGAGCAGATGGTCTGCTAGAGCAGTATGACGAATGCATGTAGAGCATTAATTATTCTAATAATACAATTTATCTGTCCAGCACCCACCAGGTCCCACACCTGGTGTTAGACAAGGTGTTTAAAATCAAACCAAAAAAAGGCTCCACTGCCTGTGGCTTTTATTGTGAAATATGCACATAATCTTCAAGCCTTATTTCAATAATTGCTTAATGCCTCTATACACATTTACCTGTGCATTTGCGGCTGCTGTCCTCTCTCTTTGAACCACTGAGCAGTCGGCAGTCAAAGTTTTCCTCCCAAAACTCTGCAAACCACACGTTCCTGCGATTGTTCTCCAGGGTGAGACCCATAAAGTATTCATCAAATCCTAGGACATAGGAAAAAGAGAAGAGCTCAGTTCCGGACCCATTATCAGTCCTGCAGGAAATAATGTCACAGACGTGATTGTAGTAATGGTGAACAGCTTGCCGCGAGGTTTTGGAGAAAGACATGCAAGCACTTCTTCATCACATTTTGACCATGGTGGATCCTCTTCCACTAAAGCACCACAGAAATTTAATTGCAACTTTCATCTAGGAAATGACATTAATTAAAAAACAGGATACATTATAAATAACGCAGGCTTTCTTTGTGGCACAGCAGCCCAATGCCTGAAGCTGGGAGGTGCTGGAGGTGTTGCATTGGGGATGCTGGAGGTACTACTTTGTAAAATTTTCTTGAACAGACACTTTTTTGTTGTGAAATTAAGCCAGTGTGTGTCAGCAAATAGTTTTGAGACAAAACTTTATGCATAGAAGTGTTTAATGTGTTTTTGTTCATAATATACTGCAAAACCAACAGTTTTCAGAGCAAAAAGTAATATTTTTTTCCCTTTCATCTAGTCAAGCCACATGGGTTAAGGTGATGGAGGCTTAATTAGGCTGAATAATTTTGCTGATGTTAATTCAAATGATGCAGAATAATTTTACTGATGTTAATTTCAATAGGCTGTCAGTGATGCAGGGCGATAACTAACATCCCCTATGCCTACATAGTGTACATTCTCTCATTTTACATTTAGCAAGACATCTAATGAACTAATGCTTCCTAGGTATTATGCTCCCCTTAATACTTACAATTGTGTGTATGGATAATGACACAGACTGGAGGCTAGGCATGTTCCATTTATGATTTCAATTTAAAATAATCTGTAAAAGTACAGATCTATGCTGGAAAGTGCAGTATGAAATCCTAAAATATAAAAATAAACAAAATTAAAGCTTTTAAAGACTTATCATTGACCTGTTTTTACATTATTATGCAAACACAAGTATCTCTTTCTAAAAAAACTAAAATCAGTTCTTCAAACTAAGCCATTTAAATGATCTGGCTTTAGCATGTGATATGAGAAAGAGGAGCTTTTCTCTTTCAAAGTGGTTTTCAGTCTTATCACTTTAAACCCATCAAGGTTATAATTTCTCTCTAAGGACTGTTGAAAGTCAGGGGGAGAATCTTTTACAAATTGCCTGCTTAAGCAGTATCACGTGCAGCAGCAAGTGTGGAACTCAGTCAAAAAAAATAGTTAATAAGTGATGTTTTTTTCATCTACACAATCTGCTTAAAGGGTCAAAATTGTGTTTTAGAAGCGGCATAGATCAATGTTTTACCACTAGAAAGTCTTGCCAATTTAGTGTGGTAGCTCATAGCAGGAATACACACCATTAGAGCAGATACACCTTTCTGACTTCAATTATTATCAGTGACTTTTTCTGAGCTTTTTGAAATGTCTTTATACAAACCTTTAAATTAGAATTGGGGCGCTTAACATTACCATTTAAATGTAAAAGTGATCTTAAGAAGATTTTATCCAATTGTCAAAAGCAGAACTAAGAGGAACTCTTTTTCTTCAAACAATCTAAATAGCTAAGTTTCTGTAATGTAAAATGTTTTGACTGCTCATAGTTTGTTAAAAAGAAAAAGCCAAACATTGTATCAAAGCTTTTATTTTGCTTTTACTTGATTTATAAAAAAAAATTCTAAACAATTATTCTTTATCAATGCAACAATTCTAAAAATATACATTTTATTACCAAGGATCTATTTCTTAATTAATTAATGTATCAGTGCAGATTATTTCCCTAATGATATTTAAATAATTGTACTCATTATACTACAAAAAAGAAGGGTACAATTTGCTTGTTTAATTACCTATTCTCCTTGTCAATAATGCATGCATGCATGCCTGCCTGCCTGCCTGTATGTATCCATGCGTGTATGCAGGCATGTATGCATGCATGCATGCATGGGTTGTGGGTTTAAAGCTAATTACTCTGTAAGATTTCAACCCAAAATGGTTCACAATGATATATTTTAAATGTTAGTATGGCCATAGTCTTGGGCTGTGAGTGAGGTGGTGGTTTTGGAGGTTAGCTCTGGTTAACAGTAGTAATCTCAGATATGTAGGATACTGCTCACAGTCCAGAGTGGCAATTCTTATGTTCTCTGATTCTTTAAAGAAAATTTGTTTAGGAAGTCTATTTTTTAGTTGCATATCCAGTTATTTGTGTAGTGCTGGCTAAAGTTTTGCAGCATATAGTGCCGTGTAAACACTAGAGTTGTGTTCCTCACTCAGATTTACTGAAATTATTTCTTGGTGTCTGAAGCATTTTAGGTGATTAAATCAAAAATACAATTGCAAATGGGCTAAGAATTAACAAAAAAAATTATTGACTTACAGTATCTAACTACAAGTTTAGCAACCACTCACATCTTATTAGTTAAAGCTACAGTGTGTAACTTTTAGCGACATCTAGCGGTCAGACTGCAGACTGCAGCAACATGAACATCTCCCCCCCACCGCTTCTCCCCCCCAACAGTACGGCGAGCGTTACGGGACAAAATGTCTTCCACGACGTCCGCATCACCTACCTTCTCAAGTGATGAGGTTTGTTTACATAGATAATTTTACAGATAGTATTTCATTAGTCTGTGTAGGGTATAGATTTCATGTAGACTTAAGATAATAAATATACCCGTTATTTTTTCTACATCGTTGTGACGTTTTGGCGATCTCGCAATCGCTAGTTTGTTGGCTCTGCGCTGGCGTAGCGCAAAGATGTCTGCCTCCATGGCTGCGAGACCCGCTCCTATGTAATTATAAATAACGAATCCTAAGGCAACGCAAATATTAAGGTTAAGAGGCTGAGCTCGTAGATGATGATAAATAACATAGTTACGTATAATATATTACATTTCTGACTGTATATCCCTGTAATTATTTCACACTGTAGCTTTAATAATATAATATTATTTGTTGTAATTTTGGTGAAGGAAAAGATAAAAAATATTTGAACTTGTGGCATTTAGCAAAAATATTCAATTCTCAATTCCAAAAAAAAAAAAAATAGCCTGATTTGATACCAAACACTGTTAATCTTATATCACTTTTTATACAGTATATGTGAATATCATCTTTCATTTCTGGATCATAGCTATTCAAGGTTGGAATGACAAATGACAGCCTGCACTTGTTTGGGAAAACTGCTAAGCAGTTAAAATGCAAATGCTATTTTAACTGAGCAAAGACGAAGTCTGTGTGAACTTAAGTTATTAAGGAAACTGTCAAGAAGTTGACATTATTATATAGATTAACATTATTATCATTTCTTGCTTTATTACGTGGGAGAGGTTTTCTGATGCTTGATCAGTTCATTTAAAGTCGAAAAGGCAGTCTGTGAAGATGAGTCATTCCTATCTCCATCCTACTAAACTGGGTTCCAGTTCCTCACCAAGTGTTTGGTGAATTTTCCTAAACATCTTTACCAAAAAGGATTTCCCTACCATATGTGTTAAAGAGAGAACCCTCAAGTTTAGCAGAGTGTAGAAGAAAAATGTGAAAGACATAGATTCAAACAAATTATAGTGCAGCCTGTGGTGTTTATGATGCAGAAACCTTCAATGGAGGAGCGTTTGGGCAGTATTGTGACTGCTCCCACTGCTATATCTTCTAGCTGATGGATAGGGCTGCCCTTGGACCCCCAGCTGTCAGAGCCAATCCACACGAAATGGCCCACCTCGTTGGCCCTCTTAGTGGCGTTGAGAACTCCTCTGCAACGACATCCGTATGATTATTAGAAGAGGGAAAAAGGGAGTGAGAAAGGTGTGCAGTTCTGTAGTTATCAAACTAAGGCACAGCTAGCCTTAAGCAGCTCTTTGGATAGAAAAGGTCTCTCATGAGGTTTTTCTCATTAGAGAATGTACCAAACGAAGGTTATTACTGTTCGTATTTTGAGCTGTGTTCCGGGAAAGAAGAGATGGTAATATTTAAATAAAACAGAGCATGTCTGCAGGCAGACATGCTTATTTTGTTATCATTTTCACTTCACTTCTGGATTCTTTATTCAAAATGTTCATGTGCTAAAGGTTGATTCTGTGCCTCACTATACAAACATTGCTGAGGGGGCATTGTAAATCAAACAATAACTCTTTTACTTTGTTCCAACCTGAATTCCCTACTTCTCCTCTGAGCAATGCTTGTATTGTTGTAGGTATGTTTGTGCAGTCAGCATGGGCTCTTGTTAAAATTGCATTTCTAGCTTGTTTAATTTTTTCAGAACCTGCTGCTTGGAGATTACAAGATCCCAATAAGAAAAAAAGTGGCACGTCAGAAGCAACATGTATGAATCCAGATTGCGCCACTGCGCTCCTCACCGTATGTCTTCTTCACTGGCGAAGATGATGATTGCCCGTGCATTGCGCGTTTCCAGCAACTGTTGGATGGTTTTGTCGTAATCCTCCGTCTTTGGGTTGTGGGGAATTTTCAAAGATTGGGCTATGCAGATTCCACCTTAATAATGGGAAAGAAGGAACAAATGATAAGGCCTCACCCATTCACTTCAAGCACAGTCTCTCACATCCTCGGGTCACAAAAGCGGGCATTTTTCTAATGGAAATTTCTTAAATATGGATGCGAAAAAACAAGTCTAAACATAAAAGAAGGGCTTTGCTAAAGCTGATCTGTCTTCTATAGAGTCTAAACGATATCCTTACAGCGTATACATTTACATTTTGGCAACGATCTGCAAACCACAGCAGCCTGAAGTCTAATACTTACTGTATGGTGAACCTTCCTGCTGAGTGCCGGCATCATTTCACAGACAGAGACAGTAACAAACACATCTGCTATCACAAATCCAATAATCCACACCCAGTGGGACGCAAAGCTACAGATTTAATATTATGGATTTGAGAAGAAAACACCAGCTCGACATTGAATTTTCATTTTGCGTCATTATCAAACATCTCTTGCTGAAACCTGAACTGATCTGATAGCACAGCTGGCAGTAGCAAACAAAGAGGATATTAATACAGACAATAAATCACTCTCAGACAGGTCATCTCTGATGAGCTTGTACAGGATGGAGAGCGCTGATTGCCACACGCCGCTCTCAATGGCTTACATATTTCCACATTTTGCTTTAAGCAGATTATTAGATATTGTGTTATTTGACAGCTCAATATGGGGTAGGGGAGCGAAATTCTGTCTTTCACTAAAATAACCTGAAACAGGCTTTTCCTCCCATGTGATGTTGTAATTATATGTGCGGAGGACGTGCTAACCTTTTGAGCACTAGAGATAAACAGATAATATGATAACCTGTGCAGGAGGACATTCTAACTCCTGCAAGCCTACACTGAAGCAGCAGCTTGTGTCCCGAGTCAACAGGAAAGCTTTACCCAAACCAATTAAATTTCTCCCACTCAAGCATTTTAATAGTCTACCCAATAACCTCTCAGTTTGAGTTTCCCTGAATAGACAGAGATATGGAAGGGATCTCCTAATTGCCACTCTCCTCAGGCTCATTACTTTGATATAAACAGCTTTTAGCTGGCAGATCACACACCTACAGTCACGAATTTTCCATGGCATTTCTTAAGGCAAAGAAAGAAAAATGATAACTGTTGAACCTCTTCATAGATATGTGTTTTTCTAGCATCAGCAGGCAAAGCTGTTTTTTTCTTTTGATGTAAGAAAAGACACCACAAGTGTCAAAAGGCTTCTCAGATGGCTGCTGTTATCCAGCTGGAATGGACTAAACATAAAAATGGATGACCTGCCGGTGGCAAAGCCGTTGCTTAAGGGTTTGTTGTAACTCCTTATGAGGAAAATGGGCACTGTATAATTTGTACAGAGATAGCCAGGCTGCAGGTCTCTAAGGATGAAAACTAAAGCTCCTTTTCAGCTCAGAGAGTTCAGATAATTTTAGCCAGAGTTCACGCTGTATGAAACTGCTCTTCCAGGTTTCTGTTTTCCGAGCCATGTGATGAATTAATACAGCTGGGTGCAGACCAGGAAGCAGAGTGCTAGTTGAACACACCTCTCTGCAGCTTCTCTAATGTCACCCACTCACTACTCCATCCAGACAGCGTCTTCCTTACAAGAAATCAAATAAACTAGAGCACAAACCCAAAGGAGTAAAAGATTAAAATGACTACAATTGGGGGAAAAATTTAATCTGTTTGTTTTTGTTTATCTATTTCTTCAAAAAGTCGGTGTGAATGACTTTATTTGTGATAATCACATTGATTCATCCTGTCTTAAGCCGGGCAAACACTGTACAATATTTTTACCCTTTTCCGGCCGATTCTCCTGTCGTGATAGAATTTTTCGATCGGGCCAACTTTCACCCTGATTGTGTGTCGTGCATCATGTGGTGTACAGGGGGTGACGAGGGCTGATCAGTCACTCACGACCAACCCCTGATCAGGAATCGTAACGTCGGGAGAAAATCAAACATATTTGAAATTCAGACCACCTTACGACAACGGTCGTAAGGTGGGCATGCACAAACAAGTATTCTTCTTCTTCCTCCTAACAGACCAACATTAGGTAATGAGGTTGTACGTTTGAAAGAATCTGCTCCACTTATCACCTCTGTATCAATGAACAATACTGCAGAGGGCAACCATTTCATTCATTCCCCTTCACAAATTGATGATCTTGTCGATGGGGTTACTAGTTTCCTGTGTACTGCCTTAGACAACATGGCCCCCTTTGAAAAATAAAAACTGGTTTAATGTAGATTTGCATACTTTGAAGCAAAATACCAGAAACTGGAGAGAAAATGGAACTCTACATGCTTATGGGAATCCTAACTAGTCTGTAAAAACAGTCTATTCCAGGATAAAATGACCCTTCATAAAGCAAGAGCATCATATTTCTCCTTATTATTAGATGGATAATAAGAATAATCCTAGATCTCTTTTTAATACAGTTGCCAAACTCACACAGAGCCATACCTCTTTTAAACCGTCTATCCTACCAGTTATGATTTTATGAGATTCTTTTTCAATAAGATTGATTCTATTAAAAATAAGATCATTGGTCCCCTCTAAATAAAATTGGCTTATCTCTGGAAGGTGAGGCAGCATTGAGGTACCTACAGTAGAGGATCTGTTTTGATTCAGTTGAACTTTCAGAGTTAGCAAAACTGTTATCTTCATCTAAACCTTCAACTTGTATGTTAGATCCAGTTCAAAACAAGTTATTTAGGGAAGTATTACCCCAGATTTCCACCACCTTTTTAGATGTGATTAACCTATCCCTGTTACATTAATTAATTAATTAAACCTTTACTTAAGAGGCTGTCTCCTCACTCAGATGACGTGATCAATTATACTCTCTAAGAAATGCTGGGTTGTTTTTTTAACCCAACAGTTAGGTTGAGCCTGCTGGATAATTTAACTGGGTTATTTTCATTAAATTGAGTATTCTGAGAACCTAATTCACTAGGTTAATTCTCATGGGCTTAGAGTTATGAACTGTTGGTTTGTAGTTTCTATGATGTTGTGTTGGTTTATATGCTGGAGGTTTCTTCCTGTTAAAAGGGAGTTTCCTCTGCAAGAATGCTTGGTGTGAAGGATTGCTGTCGACAGAGATGGGAAGTAACAAAGTACAAATACTTCGTTACTGTACTCAAGTAGTTTTTTCTGATATTTTTACTTTACTTAACTACTTATTTTTATGGCGACTTTTTACTTCTACTCCTTACATTTTTACACAAATATCTGTACTTTCTACACCTTACATTTAAAAAAAAATTGGCTCGTTACTTTAGTTTTGAATCATTTCAATGGAGTTACCGTTATTTTTCACGTCATCAATACCAAATTCAATCTAATTGGATGGGAATCTACGTTGCATTTGACGCACCACTACAAGATGAATCGACAGATTCGGCGGTATTCATTCGCGGCAAATCATTGCAGCTTGGTGGCGTTAGCATACTAGTATGAACGACGAGATGATTGAAAATGAACACAATGGAGATCTAGTCCTATTGGCAGACATCCATCTAAAATGTAGGCAACGCCATGAAAAAGTGGTTTCTACTTTTACTTTTATACTTTAAGTAAATTTACAAGCCTGTACTTTATTACTTTTACTTGAGTAAAGAAGTATGGTCTGGTGGAATTGTCTCTGTAAAGGGCTTTAAGATGATATGTGCTGTGAATTGGCACTTTATGAATAGACTGAATTAAATTTAACTTTAACAGCACCTACCATTTCTTTACTGTTTCCCCTCTATTTGCAAGTCCTTTACATTAACTCCAAAATGACTTAGAAAAAACGAGTATTGTGTAAACAGGACCTTACAGACATATTTACATCTGTCCCATTTTGTGATATTTTATCCCATTTTTTTAACACACTTCAATGTTTGGTTGTGGAAATTTTATGTGATGGATGAACATCAAAGTAGAGCATAGCTGTAATGTTGAGGGAAAATTGTACCTGGTTTAAAAGATCTTTTTAAAACAGAAAGAAAATGCAAATACGATTGACCAAATAGTGTCTTTAAATGTAAATTTTTAAGTTTTGCCACAGATTATCAATAGGATATGAACTTTGACTGGATTACTATGAACTCTATTGATCTTGTGAAAAATCTATTGATGCTGACAGTGGCATATTTAAATGTGGGGATGACATTTTGAATCTGCAAAAAAAAGATAAGGTTTTGTTTTACCTAAGCATATCCTCGTTCTCTACTGCATGGCTGTTTTCAAACAACAAACAGAGCTGCTGTTTTTTTCACCAATGTTCTCTTTTTTCTTTTCACACTTTCATAGAAAATGTAACATCGAGTCTACGTCTAATACTTTCATTGTGAACAGAATCACCAAGCTGAGCTGTGGATCTGAACAGGTTCTCCAGGGTTAACTTGGTTGTTCCTCTGTTGATCCACTTAAACCCTGTTTTAATGGTTTTGAAGTCTTCTCTTCCTTTTTAGATGATAGGTTAACATTTCTATTTTTTTTTTTATTTGAACAACTCAAAATGCATTGAAGCTTTAACAATCATTGATGGATTTTTAAATCCTAACCCTGCTTTAGAATTCTCCACAACTTTTTCCTGACCTACTGCTGCAAAGCTGCTGTGAAGCATTTGGTTTTAGTTCTTCTTGATACTGTCTATTTCACAATATTCTCTAACAAACTCTCTTAACAAACCCAAGGCCTTCACAGAGCAGCTGTGATAGAATACATGCAGTTTGACTAACTGGGTCTGTTTGTTGATCTGGATTTTATTTAGCAGGATCAGAGTAAATGGGATGATTGCTAATGTAAACCCAACCTTTTAGATTTTTCTCAGTAATGATTTCGCGTTTTCTTTTTAATCGTTCAACTAAGCAATAATTTTTTTCACAATATGAAAATCTATTACATTAAATACCAATTTATACATTGCAGATTGTGGTTTTAAAATGGTTATAAATTCCACAGCAAAGCACTTTCAATATGTCCAGTTCGATGTAGTATTATGGAAATACATTCTGACTAAACTCAACTGAGTTGTGAAAAGACTTTCGAGATCTTGAGCAAAGATAGATTAAAGGTCACAACAGTTATTAAAGCAGAGGCCACACTGATGAAGATAAAAAGCATTTGGAGCAAAGCCCATCTTCACTGAGAAAATGCTGTGGGCTTAAAACTACCCCAGTGCTTACAGGCTGGTAGTTGTGCAACAGTGGCTAAATTATTGAATACCTGAGAAATACCTCATCTGTCAGTCAGTCAGATGGTTGGGCAGAGAGAGGAGGGGAGGCTGGCATGATCAAAATGCAAGTGTTGTGTCAGTAGTTTCAGAGTGCTGCACAGCAGGTCGGCTTGCCTTCTGCTGTCGCTGGAATGGAAATGGACTTGAAAGAGTCCTCATCTCAGTCAATAGATTTAAAGGAGAGCTGTGTGCCTGTTCTGTTTGGTGATGTCCAATGTGAGGCAGTGAAATGTCAGACCCTGGGAGATAAAAGTGTTTCAGATAAGCAGAGGATGCAAGCACCACTTGTCCTAAAATTTTTATATTATGTAAATATACTGTATTTTAAAGACCATTTATAGTGTTTTTAGTATACACATTTGAAACAACATGCATTATTGAGGCTTTGCCTTATTTTCTATCTCACTATCAGAAAAAAAGGTAATTTAGAGAAAACACAAAGATTATATTTTGTTTTTGGGACAGTGGTTCATTTAAAGTTAGAGGGTATCTGTACATCATCCCAACACCTTATAAAATAAATCCAATATAAATACCTTAACCAGCTTTAGCTGGAGATCATCCTTGTGTCTATTTTGCTTTTTCTGGGTGGTCTGTCCAAAACATATTTTTTCTTGTTGTTTTCCTACAACTTACAGGTTTTCAAGTCACTTTGTACTATGATGCTTAACTAAAGATATCATAGTTCTTAACACAAAAAATAAATAAAATACTCTGTCCTTTTTTACTCTAACATCTTAGAAGCATGTTAGGAAAAGCAAATGAACAAATTGCTTAAGATCAAAAACAGATTAGATAGTTCAGAGATAAAGTTGTGGAGAAGCTTGATTAAAGAACATCTTGTCATAGAAATGAAAGAAAAGTCATTGCAGGAAAAAGTTTGAAGAAAGCCATGTAGCGGAAACACTGAATGAAGTAGTTTAGCCTAAATTTAGCACATTGCAGGTTATCTACAAAGATTATGTGTGCAAATTATACCAAGTGGAAAACTGTTTCGTCTTCTCCATTTAAATGGGGACTTTGAATATGTGACTTGCAGTTTGAGATATATATATATATAATAACTTATTCTTCACATATAAGTTTATATCAACGTGCCACTAACAGGGGTGAAACATTTATTTACATAAAGATATTGTAAGGTGAAGTTAAAAGATTAAATATCAATTATGAAACCTGGAATAGCATACTTTGTCATATTTTCATGTGTTTTTAAATTATGCAAATCTTTTGAAGATCAGGCTGTATGAGTGATGAAAAACTACGCTATTCCTCACCCTGAGTATACCATCTGTATGGTAAATTCAGTGGTGATCATCGTGGGAATGTTTAACATCAGCCAGTACAGGGAAGCTGTCAGAGGTTATCGTACAAGGAGCCAAATACAGGACAAAAAAAACTGTGGAAATCCACATAAATGGACAAATTTAACAACAGTTTTGTTTGTTGTGAGAGAATTAATAATTACAGCTGACTTTTGAAGTGGAAAGATATTCTTGAATGTTCAGCATTTTCAATTAAGTATGTATGTATGTATGTATGTATGTATAAATATTTTATGATTTGATTAAAGTGCAGCTGTGATTTATGTATGTACATGTGTTTATATGTATGTGATGTTAAATATCTGTGTGAAAGTGTGAATGGAAAATCACTTACAGTACAGTTCATTTTAGTTTGTTAAATTCTCTTATTAAGGGCAAATTGTAAGGGAAATTGCACGTCTTAGCATTAAATTAATCTATAAGCAACAAAATTAAATCAAGTTGATGGTTATCAGTTACTACCTCGACCCATATAAAATCTCCTAGGTTTTAAAAGCAGTTCCTAGAAAACCTAAAGCCTGCCAACTATTGTTATATATGGGGAACAGTAACTCATGCTACCCTGTAACAAGCTGCTTCTCTCCTCAGAATCAGTTAACATGAAGTCCTTGCTTTCTTTTGATGCCTTGTAATCCTTGAATATTATTTGCCTTAAACTAGACTTACATTTTCTTATATTTTGTGTATTCCCTCTGTCTGGTCCAGATTTGCTATCACAAATAGAACATCCAACCATTTGATTAGACAGTCGGAGTGCACCATTACAAAACTTGAATAAATGTATGAATGCAAAAGGGAAGAAGTAATGTTTGGCCATCACAGACTAAATTTTATCTATAAAAAATCTCTAAACTCATAGGCCTGCTGTTTCTTTTTGACTGTTTTGGTTGAAAATATAGTGAAAATCAATTCGAGAATTTTTCAGAAGATGTCACTAATATGATGTACAGTAGGTATAATTGAGAAAAGGAAAGCCATAAACAATAAAGGACAAACTTATAGTAGATTTAAGATAAGAATAAGCTTGTAAAGAATTTATATAATGGCTGCTGTATTCTTCAACTGTGCACCTCTGCAAGCATGCCCTTATTGAGAAATCATAAGAGAGGCATGAGGAGAAAAAAGATAATGAAATATTTGGAAATTGAAGAAATTGGATGAATTTTTCAAGCTATTCTCTTCCGTCTCTTGGCAGGAGCCCACTGCCGACAGCAAAAATGTTTTTCTGTTTCTCCGGCTTGAGTTCATGACCCAGACGAACACAGTGATGGTCATAGTTCTGCTGGTGTTTTTTTCCTCTTAAAACAGAGTGGTTCCTCTCTCTTTTTTAAGGAAATCACTTCCAAAGCTTCTAAAAATAATATTTGCAGATCCCACATGATTCAGAAAATGAATTGACTAAACCATTGAAAATCATGTGAATTTATTAGGTCTCTAAGTTTGCAGCAGGTGGAGGTTTGTTTCTGTTATAGTACCCGGACTCGGACTGGTAATCTGTGCTAACGGGGCATTTGCCCATGGGCCGGTCCTAATTTCAGCCTGCGAAGGCCGGCCCTCCTTAAATCATACCGGCCCCAACACTTACTCTCCAGCCGAAGCACCTACCTGTGATGGTAAACAATCAAGGAGCTCAAGGAGTAATACAGTGTTAACAACCTAAATAATGCATGCAATATATATAGCCCTTCATTGTCCTGCACATCCTTGTGACAGTTAGCATATGGTTTAATTTTCTATTTCTTCAAACTGTAAAATCCTTGCAACAAACTAAATTATGATAAAACTAAAATGCTTTCTTTAAACCAAACTATGATGTTCTTCTTATATTTGGCGAATTTATGTTCCAATATTTTGCAAAAATATGTTGCGGTGCATGTGGTGATGGTTGTCAGGTGATGCTTGAAGATAGATTGGTTAATCCACAATGTGTATTGGTATTGTGTTTTACATTTGAGATACACGTTTGACTTTGCTTCTAATTTTTATGGGGGGGCGTGGGTCTGTAAGTGGGCCTGTGTGGATGGAAAAATACCAGGGGCTCATAGTACCTGTCTTATCTATATTCAGAAGGCTGGTAGGCCATATGCATTCATTTAAAATGGGTTTGTTTAAATTCTAATCAGTCAACGTTGTAGATGGCAATTGCTTTGAAAAAAGAAAACAAGAAAAAAGAAGGAAGAGTGTTGGCTAAGAGTTTAAAATTCTGACCCCAAAAAAGGTTAAAACAGAAAATGGGTTCAGGTTGAAGTGGCTGTCTTAGGGCTTACAGCTAAAGCACAGATCCAGACATATTTTAAAATCCCTACACACCCCAAATAAATGCTGGTCTTAGAACTACGAACAACAGGTGAATACATGTTCAAACAAGAACAAAGATTATCATAAATAAAGATGATTCTACAAAAAAGTTACTTAACTTTAAAAGTGAACCGAGACTGTGGTTTGACATAAGTAAGAAATTGTATAATAACAGCCATATTCTGTTGTTATTTTATTGTTTAATTTGTGTTATACTTTTCAGGACACCTCCATGGTAATGTAAGAGGACTGTACGTATATAAGATATTTGAAAGGAAAGCATATATCTGCTCTCACAGCCTTATAAATAGAGATTATAACAAAGAAATCCCTTACCTAAGTTATGCTCAGGAGTTTATACATTGTGTAATAGGGGATTTATGTTGTCTCTTCATTTTTCAGTAGGAGTCAGACATTTTTAAAGTTAAAATATGGAGGTGGTAACAAGGGTAAAGTTACTTCCATCCACCATGAACACAGCCCCCAGAGCCCATTCCTGTGGAGATAAACAATACCAGAGGAGTAAACACTGGCCCAGGGCGAAGTGTGGAGCGTGGTGAAACAGGGACACAGGAAACTGCATGGAGCCCCCCCATCAGACTAGATAAAACTGTATGTTCTGCCAAATCAGAGCAAAAGAAATTAAAACAAAAAGAGAAAAATACATTGCACTGGCATGAAAAAGCAGGTTAAAAAAAGTTGTTACAAACAGAGACTAATGATGTGTTAGTGAACAATTGAAATAAAACAGTCAATGGTAATTCTAAAGAAATAGGTTTGTTAACCTTTGTTTAAAGCAATTTAGAGTGTAAACACTTTAACATTCATCAGAGAGTTTGTTCCAGGTAAGTTGAGTATAAAACACTGAGTATAGAAGCTTGGTGTTCTGAATACATTCAGTAAACTTGGGCCAATGTTTTAATTGCATATATTTTTTTAGATTCTGTTGGTATATTTGTCATTCAATCCTGGTAATGTTTTTCAGGTAAGAGAGGTTAAAAAAATGTCTAAACTTATGTGTAGGTTTTAATAATGGTGTTTATGTTCAAGATATCCAAAATTTCCATCTACAATAATAGTAAATGGTAATTAACGTAATAATAATTTTTAATTTTTACTCTTTAAATTTTATGTTACTGAGTAGATTTTTTAGTATTTGATTAAAAAAAATTTCATTATGTTGAATTGACATTTTCTAAATGCTATTATATTTTTGTTAAAACATGCTAGTAGTGATTCTGAATAAATTTAAATAATCAAATTTCCTTGTGTTTCTTTTGACGTAATAATATTTAAGTAAAAATGGTTTTCATTTTTTTTATTTTAAGAAGTTTTAAAGCAAATTTATTTATTCATTTAAGTAAAACTTAGTACTCGTACTAATTGTAAAGTTTTTTTTTTTTTTATGATCTGTATTTTATCCCAAGCTCTACTTTGGTTTTGGTTATCAAAAGCCAAGTCACCTATAGTTGCTATAGTTGCAAAAATAGCTTTTCTGAACATCTGCTATGTAATAAACAAGAGAAGCCATGTTTAATGCATTTGTCCCTGTTTAATAAACAAAACAAAACAAAAAATCTGTCTACTTCAACCAAATGACAAGAAAGAATTTAGAAATGTCTTTATTTTAATCTGAAATGTGAAATATAATTCCTCTTTTAAAACTTGTTCTTCTTCAACATAACCGTTCGTAGTAAAAAAAAAACCTGGATTCATGCTACCAAAACCTAAAAATCCAGGTGCATTTTGCAACAGTACCCTCAACAGCTAGTGCAGAGGTATATAGAATGCTCCATGCAGCAGAAGTAAGTGATGCTAATTTTTCACAGTAGACCTGCTGATTATTCATTTATTCCTGGTCCTACAATCAACTTGAAAACAAAACGCAGCCTGAACCTGTGACCTTTGCTCTGCATTAGAGTAATATGTCAAAGAGGGTTTCAGTGATCATCGCTGCTAATTTCATTGGGCTCCTAGAAGTTCTCTGCTTATCTGATTGCCACAGGTCATGCACCGCATTAACTTCCTCAATTATTCATCTTCATTGCCCTCAGATCTAAAAATGCTTCTCACGATGTGAGACCGGGTACTGCCATTTTGCTTGGTAATATACAAATCCCTTTAAATTAGAAGCAGTTGATTGCTTCAGCCCTCCAGTTTGCTCGCCTACTCACCAGTACCCTCCAAACCGGAACCTCCAGGGTTTCCAGAATGCTGAAATTATATTTATCACCTCTAAAGTCAAACGGCAGACTTAATCCCTCCGGTCTGCCTGCATTAACACTTGGGAGCACATCAAATTGGGCTGACATGCAGCCTATATTCACGTTCTACATCTCGCTGCCCTTTTATATTCTGCTTGCCTTTTCCACTGATGGCCTGGGATGCGTCAATGTCGTAGGGGCCTTACAGAAAGACTGCAGTCTTTTTTTCTGATACGTCATACCTATTCCCTCCTCTTTTTTCAGTTGCAGCGTATAAGGCTTACATGTTTACAGGCAAGTCTAAGTTTCACATCACTGTTAAGGCTAGATCTGAGAAAGCTCTGTGTTGGCAAGGTTGGCAATCAATTCCTCAGTGGTACTTTGTGGGAGGTTTTCCTCAAATGCAGGCTATGTTTTTTTGTTTTCCTGATGGGAAAAACTGAACACCACCGCTCTGGCCTGAATCCAGACAGACACAAAAAAGTAAAAATGAGATTCATCTCTGCCAGAATTACCTGCAGCCAGATGGAGGGTGCACAACATGAGGAGAGACAGTGGAGAAAAAATAAAATAAAATATGAGAAAAAAAATGGAAAAGATCAATACAGACTGACCATTACTCTAGTCTCAGCTTGGGGTAATGGGCACCCATATTGCATTAGTACGCGAGATGGTTCTCCTTGAAGTGGTGAAGCGAGAATCCTACTAATGCATCTGACATTTGGACGCAAGTGAACGGGGCAGCCACACAGAAATGTCTCAAGGCTTTGCAGCTCAGCTTGCAGGGATGCTGCAATGTCGACCAAACAATGCTGCTCTCCGTTTTACATTTGTTTACAGCAGAGATTTTAGAATAACTGCACTGTCCTTTCCTATTAACTAAGATTTCTTCAGACAGATCCATTGAATGAATCCCGTGACTGTGTATGCTATTATATAATTAATGTGTTTATTAAAGATAAATCCACGGTTACAGGAAATGTTCCTTTAGAGGATATAATTCTCATTTGTGTATGAATACAAAATAATGTGGCGACTGGAGCTCGACGGGAGCAGAATGAGTGCAAAACAACAATAGCTATAATTCCGTACCTCTTGTGTTGCTGTTTGGGAATCATAATTATATCACTCTGTTTACAGCTCTTTGCATAAGAAAGAATAAGCATTAGCAGCAATGCGTCTGTGAAGCTCAGCTGGTGGAAGCACTGTTTATTTCAGGACATGAGACGAACTCAGACTTCCAAAACAAGCCTTTAATCAGGACTTTTCTTAATTCACTACCACACAGGGTACTTCATCTCTCTTTTTTTCTCTCGATACTCTCTTTTTCCGTCTTTTGATGCAAATTATACAGCCACAAACAGCTTCTTAAAGTTTTTGTGTGTGGACACACTGGACACGAATGCACAAAGATATAATATTCATATACACTGGTCTTCTGATCATTGCCTGCGGGATATCATTAGCTTTCCATATTTTTGAGGGTTATGCACATTGGTCTATTAAGAGGCAAGACAAAGCTCACTCCTAACAAATGTGCAGGGATTATACTGGGTTCCACAGAGGTGCAGGTGAAAGAAAGCATCACCAGACATATTTGGTTAATCACCCAGTGCTTTGTAATGAGGCACCTTTGGCCTCATGTTGCACACAAACTGCATCAGCCACTGTGTAGAATCTGTACAGACTCAAGTCTGAAGCACAATGCAATGAACCACATGATTTGATAAAGCTAGCTGACCCACCGAACTGTATATAAACAGTTTGTTCTGCTGATAGCAGAACTCCTGACTGACACAGCTATATGCAGCCGGCAGCACCAGAATGGAATGAACAGGTGAGTCAAGCGTATGCACAGTTGCCACATCCTTTTTGCAGCAGGAAAACACAGCCCAGTGTTTGAATACAAATCACATATCATCTTCCAAGCATTTAAACATAAAGCATTAGTTCAGCCTCCAATATGATAATTTCCACTTAGGAATTCATACTATTGTACATTCAGACAAGTAAAGAAAATTTTTAAAGAATTTTTTCCCAAAATCTCTCCACTTAGTCATCTTTTGTTTAATGCTCTCTGCAGAAAAAGCTACTTTTTGTTTTTGCAACATAAGAGTTACATTAAGCTGAAAGACCATGAACATGAATCTCTTGTCATGCATATTTTAACTGTGGGCGATTAAGTACACTGGTGGCACAACTGTCAACATTACCTCATTAAGAGTTACTAGTACTGCATAGAATTGTCTAAAAAGCATGAAAATGAATTTAGAGACTATTTTTTTATTTAAAAAACAGCATCACCAAAGCAACAACTGCTTATAGATAAATACAACTATCCAAAAAGTAATTCAACATTTATTAAAATAAATATATTAACCCTCAATATGAGTATACAAAAATATGATATGCCAGTGGAATAAGTATGTTTAACGTTAAAATAAGATAATTAGATATGCACTTGAAATAAGACAATGCAATTTTAGTCCGTGAGGCAGACACCCTGTCTACTTTTAAGGCTAGACTTATAACTTTCCTTTTTGATAAAGCTTATAGTTAGGGTGGCTCAGGTTATCCTGAGCTATCTCTATAGTTATGCTGCTATAGGCTTAGACTTCTGGAGGACATAAGGACCCCCATTTCATCATTCTGCTTCATTCTCTCTCTGTTCTCCTATTCTGCAGAATCTGTTAGTTCAATCTCTAACCTTCTGCTCTCTCTGCTTTTCCTCAGAGTAGCTTTGCCTCGTCTGTTCCTGTTTGGCTGTGACGTCATCCTGGAAAGAAACATCAGCTGTGCTGCTTCTATCAACACCCTTGTTTATAGATGTTGGAGATCGGCCTGATTTCCAGTGTGGTCCTGTTTCTCTGACCGTGACTGAGTGGATGTGCTCTCTTCGTCCTGTGGCATGGGAGCTGCCTTGGAGCTCGTCTGCCTGGCTGTGTGTTTCCTGGACGGGGCCGCCTTTTACAGCTGCTTTTTGTATCTCTGCTTCTGTCTCCTTGAACCCCAGTCGGCCTCGGCAGATGGCCGCTCACACTGAGCCTGGTTCTGCTGGAGGTTTCTTCCTGTTAAAAGGGAGTTTTTCCTCTCCACTGTTGCTACAAGCATGCTTAGTGTGAGGGATTGTATTTGAGTCAATGAGTCAATGCAATCAACCGGTTTTCCTTAGATAGAAAACTTTGTATCAATTTGACTGTATGATCTGGTTTAACTGTAAAGTGCCTTGAGATGACATGTGTTGTGAATTTGGCGCTATATAAATAAACTGAATTGAATTGAATTATTTGTTTTCTTATTTTAAATATTTGTCTTATTCCACTGGCAAAAGTGTCTCACTTTACCTGCTTAATTCAAGACAAAATGCACTTACATTAGGAAAAATTGACTTACTAAGATTTTGAAGTGTAGGAATCAAATAATTATTTTTTGGACAAAGAAGATTAATAGTTTTAACCATTCTTCAAAATGGAAAGCCCAGAAAACACAGCATTAAAGTAAACGGAAGTGCAATATCTTCATAAGGCAAAAAAAACACAACAAGACCTCAGTTAGCATCCTCTGCTACTATATAAACCCAACAACAGGTAATACTTACTTCTTGAACATCTGTTCATACAAACCACATCGTTAAGCAGCAGCAGGAATAAATCATACCACATTATAGATGTATTTTATTTAATTTAAAATCCTATTTTTAAAACATTACCTTATGGATAAAGACAAATAAGAAAAGAAACAAAACAATTCGCTAAAATAAGTGGCCTTTGATAACAGAACCAAATAATAGAAACTCTATGTTGCTTTTGAAAATAGATTGATTAATAAACTGTCTTATGATACTGAGTGCAAATTTTAGTACAGTGTACAGTGGACAAATTTTTATTTTTCAATACTTAATTAACTGCTGGGGAGATTCTGAAAAGTTGCTCAGCGTTTTAATTATTTTCAGGTAGGGAAGGTATTATTTTGTGAGGCATCAGTCTCCTTTTTTTGTAAAAATTGCCCCTGATGGTATCTAACCAGCCATGTAAACCATAAATGTGCTTTGCTAGCATATGTGTTAGCATGGTGCAGGTGTAAAACTTTGGCAAATTGGACTGTAGTCTACCTTAGGTTTGGGTTTTCTTGTGCACTTAATAAAACAAACATAGAAATCTGCTGCAATATACTTAATAATGCGAAAGCACCACATATCAAGCTTTAATGGCATAGTGGTAATTATTTAAAACTGCTTAATGTAGTGATAAGCTGGACATACAAATTATGTTTAGAAAATAATAGTGGATGTTTCATGACCGACAAAATCTTAAGAAACTCTGTCAAGTGTCTACTTCACTCAGCAACCAAGCAGGGAGGGCTGCAGTTAACTAAGAGCTATAGAACACTGTAAAGGGAGAGAGGTTATCCACCAGAGAGGTTATCCATGAATTTAGCAATACAAAGAGATGTGAGTTACTTATGTTTCTGCATATAACACTCTACAAGCTTAGTCTTTCTTTATTTCTTTAATGAAAAAGGTTACTTGATTTTTTAAAATATATCTCAGTGCAGATTAATATTCATAAAATGTCAACCACAGGACAGAGGTTGGCAAAAGCGCCACACTGTGTTTTAAACCAGAGTGTGAAACTCAGAGAAGAAAAACAATCCACTGGTTTCAAAGTTTTAAGACGTTTTGCTTCCCACCCAGGAAACATTTTCAATTCAAAATGTAAGAAATAGCTTTGAGTTTGAGGCTTTATAGAGTGGACCAAAAACAAACTTTGTTTTGGCTTGGAAAAAATCCAAATTCAATCAGATGAACAGGTCCCCCCCTTTGGAGTGTTTTTTTTTTTTTTTTGGTCTCTTTGTTAGCCTGTAATACCAGATATCTGTCTATGTCTCTGAAATGGGGGTGTTTAAAGGGAATTTTTGGCCTGGCTGGACACGCGAGGTGTTCTGTTCCCATGTAAGGGGGTGGGGAACTCTCTTTTTCTCCCTTGCAAACACATCTTTATTTGCTGAAAAGCTGAATTTAAATATTTGCTGAACCAGCACACTATTTCACTTTAAATTTAGAAAACTCTACATATTGGCATTTGTTTTTGTCATTAAAGGTGTCTTTAATGACAAGTAGGGGTAGGAGTACCCCTACTTGAGCCAAATAGACAGTTTTTTCTCACAATAATACTTTCTTCTAATTTTTTTTACACAATAACTGATATGATAAATGTGACATATTGTATAGGTTCTTGGTTGAAGCAAATAACTAACACTGCAATGAGCCAAAGTTAAGCCTAGCTTCCTCCATGTTCATTATTTGAAAAAAATACTACAAAGCTAAAGAAAGGTGAAAAGAGAACAGGAAATTCTTACTGCAGATATTCTGTGTGCCAGTTGTTTCTCTATCTACATTTCCAGTCACATTCCACAACTCACTCAGCTAAAAAGATCAATAATTAATCCACTCAAAACAGATTTTATAATAAACAGGAACCTCATACTGAGTCAGTAAAGTGAAAAAATATTTTTAATCAAAAAGATAGATTTTTGAAAAAGAATTACATTTTCTGCAGTGCAGTATTTGCATTCGGTGCTAATCTCTATGCCTTACCTGCTTCCTTGGAGAGCTGGGTGAAAGCCTCCACTCCCTTCTCTCCATAGCTGCCTTCTGAGGCGACAGTAGAGACATAGGTCCAGTTTAAGGCTTGAATGATGTCAACCATGGCCTGGGCCTGGAATGAGTCTGGAGGGACAACCCGTGAGAAGAAGTCATAGCGCCTGTCGTCGCTTAGCTCCGGGGCTGTTGACGCGTAGCTGATCTGAGGGATCTTCAGGAAAAGATAAGGAGGTTGACAGGGGAAGAAAAACTTTAAATTTTTGCTGCTCAGAATCAGCATCACAGTAGTTGCAATGGTGCCTACTCTGACAAATCACATTCTTCAAAGGTTGTGCTTAAAATTGCTTCCAGTTTGTTGAACGGTGTGCTGCAATCTCACCATTTCCTATTTTATTAAAGGTTTCTCAGATTAGTATTTTTAGTGTGATATTTATACACTACATAACCTCAGCTCAGCACTCAGAGAAATCCCCACAGTGGAACGAAAAGTATTTTCTACTAACAGTCCCACAATGCACGCTGCCTCATTTTACAGATACAGCACGGGTCAGCTATATACTTAAAGGCTAAAGAAACTGTGCAGTGCTACATACTTTCTTAGAGAGAGTTAGATAAGAATTCTGATTCACTCTGAATGCCAAATAGAAAGCTGCTTCTGGGCATATACATAAACTACAAACAGGAGGAACAAACTCTTCCCATTTTGCATTCAGAGGAAAGAAAATCTTCCAGTAAAAAAAGTACATGAACATATAGATAAATGTAAAACCACATTTTGTTCAACCATTCTGGAAACAAAAATGCAAACAGCCAAAACAGTATTTGTAATTGGACTTGCAGATTGATAAAGGAAGGGAGAGACATGAAATGACATAAAATAATAGAAAAAAATGTGTTTTCAAATCTGTCATGGTGGCAGGGCCATTCTAGCGACACAACAATAAAGTGCATTACCTGCTTAAAGGCTGAAATAAACTGACAAATAGGCCCTTTTAATCTACATTTATTGATATACGGTAGTTGCATCTAAAAATATGAAGCCCCCAAAAATAGTTCTGCTTGTGGGAAGATTTCCATTAAATAAAGATAATATTTCAAGATTTCATCCAAACTGCAAATACCCCAAGACAACTGTAGTCTTCATATTTTTGAAACCCACTGATATAAATAATTCTGAATGCACATGAAAGGTCAACTTCAGATATTAAATAATCTAAAGAGATTAGGGTTTTCTGTTCTGAGGAGCCAGGAATCCAAACTGCAGCTTTTCAACCATTTGGAGGATGAGTGAGGCAGACACTGAATAGGACACCCCTGACAAGAGTAAAGCATGGTGATGGCTCAGTGATCTTCTAGGGCTGCTGTACTTTATGTGGCACTGCAAAAGTGAAGAACAAAATGGATCCAGTCAACTATCAGGGAATGCTGGGAGAAAAAGTCATGCTCCCTTTAAAGAAGCTAAAGTTTGGGGTTCAGTGGATCTTCAAACAGGACAGTGATCTTTGGCATATCTAATAGTCCCCCAAGGCAGAGTTTCAGAACTAGTCCTAGGAGATACTAGCATGACCATCATAGTTGCCTGGCTGGAACTGCATTGAAAACATCTGGTGGGATTTGAAAAAGGCAGTTACACTAAGCGTACCCAAGATTATTCATGAACTGGAACCCTTTGCTCATGAGGAGTGGGTTAGGATTAATCAGAAACACTGCCAGCGGCTGGTGTCTGGGTGTGAATCCCATTTGCAGCAGGCCATAAAAGCAAAAGGGCACTTTCCTAAGTACTAAAAATACTTGTCCTGAATAGGTTGGCTGCAGTAGTCATTAAAAAAGGCATTTTGTGTCACAAATTGAGAAACCATTTGTAAAAGTTCCTTAAATATTTTATCGTAAAAAAGCAGCTGCTTTGTACAATTTGCCAAAGACACCAGCTATTTTAGTAATATATGGTGCAACTCTATCTGCATTGCTTATAAAAAACTATGAACTAACATTACAGGCAAGTTAAGATTTCCATCAGTTACCCCCTAATGAGACTTTAATTTGTCTTTAGAGCATAAAATTCAGTTTTCCACCTCTGCTACTTGTCTCAGTTAAGCACGGCCAGTATAAGTACATACAAACAAAATACAATAAACTTGTAAGTCATTGGTTAAAATAAAAATAATGAACATTTAAAACCCGTTTTTATCTCATTTATGCTGCTGAGATAATTTAGACTATTATCAAGCACATTCAAACTGTCTGATGCCTCAAGTGAGAAGCATAATCAGATTGTTTTTGACCAACCAATCTTTTAGAGTTTAGTTTAATGGGTATCCACATTCATAAATTAGTCTCAACTGGATATAGTCTCTTCTTTTAGTCAAGCTGTGAGAAAATAGTGCATGGTCGTCACTTTCCTAATGTCCTGTTCTGTTAATAGTCTGCAGGTGTTCTTCCAAGACCCCAGCCCCTCATTAGATTGACAGCTGTAAAATTTGGTGCTATTACAGGGAGCATGACCGGCCTTCGCTTTAAACAGCTTTCACCATCAAGCATAAATTTGTACCTGCTCAGCTGTATTAATTATAAAAAAAATCACTGACTACACGTTGCATGGATGTGAATAAATGTTAAAAAGGGTAATAAACACGTTTACTAAAGGAAAAATGACAAAGTCCATTAAAGTTCGAACATATCCATAAGTTCTTTAATGACATGGGCATGAGAAAACACAAACTCATGAAAACACTGACGAGGTGAATCACAGCCAAAACAATTAATTAATCCAATAAAATTAGAGAAGTTGAAAGTTTGCCACAATTGCTATATATATATATATATATATATATATATATATATATATAATATTGTATAATCCATCCATCCATCCATCCATCTTCTTCCGCTTATCCGTGGTCGGGTTGTGGGGGTAGCAGCTTCAGTAGGAATCCCAAGGTGCTCCCAGGCCAGCCGAAAAAAACATAGTCCCTCCAGCGTGTCCTGGGCCTCCTCACGGTGGGATGTGCCGAGAACACCTCACCAGGGAGACGTCCAGGAGGCATCCTAATCAGATGCCCGAGCCACCTCAACTGGCTCCTCTCGATGTGGAGAAGCAGCCGCTTGTCTATGTTATTTAATAATATCCATCCATCCATCCATCCATCCATCCATCCATCCATCCATCCATCCATCAAGATACCGTATATATAAAACAGGGCTGATGTGCATTGACATGAAGAATAACACAGCAGGTAAGACAATGTGCATGTAGTCGAGGTGAATTTTTACGGGATTTGTTCATTTCAAAACACAAGAGAATCCATCTTGTCCTGTTTCCTCTTAAACCTTTTTAGACCGACCCCAAAATCAATCACTTTGGAGTCTGATGGCTTTAGGTGGGAAAACAAAAGCAGCCAAGCCAACAGCAAAACCAAAGCAAATACAGAAGTGCAGGAGAATTGAGTGTATTTGCTTGTATCACATCTGTTTGGTAAGGATCTACAATTTCATCTTTGCAAGAGGAACAACAAAATTGTAAAAGTGTATTTTCTCATAGTTTCTCATGGCACCTGTTGCTGAAAACATTTTCATTTATTAACTTGATAAGCTAAAACCAAAAATTGGTAGGCTAACACAACATTCACTTCACCCAACCAGCTTAGAAGGTTCTGCTAAACATACCTCATCTCCCTGAACTGATGGGATAGGGGCAGGCCTAGTTTAATAATGTATACAAATAAACCAAGAGTCCTACACATTATCATTCTGGCTTTTCAGATTATTTTATTGGATCCACTACTGGAAATTGCTAGTTTAAGTTCTTTTCTGAAGGTGTCTAAAAAAACCAGAAATATAATAATGGCTTGTAAAGGTCTGACTTTCGATTTTGATCAGCATTGCACAAAAGTTCAAGGCCTCAGGTGATGTCTTTCTATGGTGGAATCAAAGAGTTTGATTTATATACTGCACAGTTAGCCCAAAGGGTACATACCAAAGGTGTTAGGCCTGATTCAATTTCAGTAACTGCAACAGCAAATATGTTACCATTTGATAACCTCAAACCAGCAGAATGACAGGGAGCTGGACCAGCTGTAGAATATTAATTTAGGATGATGGAAATGTCATTAAAGTCTATTCTCATTTTGGATCATAAAAATGTATTGCAGAGTAATTGGTGACTTAATTACATTTTGGGAAAAGTAACTTGTTAATATATTACGTATGTAATATGCACTATTTTTAATAATAGGCAATTACCTTTCAGTTAATCAAACTCTGTATTTGACCACTTTTTAATAACAGTTGAAATAATCAATGACTATGTGGATGTTAACAGAATCATTCTGGTTTATAAGTGTACCATTTCTCAGTCCTATTCTAAACCTACTAATAATCCTACATCAGTTGCTAATCTTACATATATTCTGCCTAATAGTATGACTTAATACACCTACTAACTAAAATTATATATTACACAAACTTGTGGTTTTAAACTGGTTACGTTCTGCTAAATCCTATTATTATTATTCTAGTACAGGCAAAATTGTAATACTTTCCTAAGGTCTAAAATTCATACAAAGAATCATTTTTTAAAGATTTATTACAACCTTCATGACACACTACATTCCAAGGACTGGAATTATTCCTCTCAGAAAGGCCTTGTCACTACACTATACTGGTTATGTTGGATCCCAGAACAGGTTTTGAAACAGTAGATACGAAATCTTACAACACAGACTTAAAAAAAATAAAATAAAAATCTAAATCAAGTTATTGTTTTTGGTCCAAAAAAGCTCAGAATATCATCCAATCATCAATCACATCATAGTCACTTTGATGAAATTCTTCTTGATAGATTAAATCACATTGAAAACTCTTAGAGCTTCCAGGGCCAGGTCTATTCTTCAAATCCTCCATTAAACAAGTCAGCAAAAAGCATTTGTCCTCTCCTCTGTAACCTTTGTGAAGTAAGGAACATACTCTCTCAAGGGGATGTGAAAAAAAAAACTGCTCCATGCTTTTATCACTTGCCGACTTGACCACAGTAGCACCATATTAAATGAATGTTCTAACAGTTGCTTAAATGTTACAGTTAATCAATAATGCTGGAGCCGGAGTCCTAACAGGTGCTCTAAAGAGAGACCATACTATTCCTGTTCTGGTGTTTCCCTGTAAGATTTTGGATCCATAATAAAGTACACTAGTCCATTCTTTTGTAGTTCTTTATCCTTCACCAACCCATCTAGAATGCTGAGCTCAAATTAGTTTTTTTAGCTGTTCCTTGTATTTTCAAGACCAGAATGAAGGGACTTTTTTTTTAATTTTCAATGAGAGGCAGCACCTTATCTCTAAGCAGGAGGCTCAAATTCTACCTACTTTTGAAAGGAAGGTATAAGAACCTATATCTTTGAAAATAAACATACTTATTTTGAATTAAAAAAAAAGTAAAAGCACTGAATGTTTTATTGTGCAGGCACACATATTTTTTACTATCTCTTTATGTTTTTCATACCTGTATTGCATCATGTTTATTTTTAAGCTTTATTTTAACTTAAATCTTATGATTATCTGTTTATTTCTAAGCTATTTATGTTACATTTGTTAAATTTAGAATAGAGCTAGTACAATTTCAAATGTGGTTTTCTGGGCAATGTTTAACAAAAATGAAAAATAAGTTGAACTCTTTGATATCACAATGTCTGTCACATTTACTGTAATATCGACGAAAGTGAAAATAAAAATATCATTAAATATTCACTGTGATTTTGGCTGTGAATTGATCTGCAAACATTCAGAACCTCCAGAAAAAAATACTCCTCTAAATGTAGGAAAAATGCATATTCATGTTGAAATAGACTATTTTATTTCACCATAGATTACTTGATAAATAAAGCCTAACTCACTCGATCTGGAACATTTGGATATCAGATCTTGCCACAGAATTTTGCAAAAAGGTGGACTGAGGTCTATGTTCTGACTCTGACATTTAAAAGCATAAATCTGCTTTGATCTAAACCCTTCCACTATACCTCTGGCTGTACATTTATGATAATTCCTTTGCTAGAAGGTGAACCCTTGCTCCAGTCTTGTGTTGTCTTGCAGCCCCTGACAGTTTTTTTTTTTCACTTTTCTATTATCCTATATTTAGCTCTATTCTTCACCTATGACCAGCTGCCCTGTCCGTGTTAACAAATCCGATAGTTTAATGTTGGTCTCATTTGGCCAGGACACCTTAATCCACATGCTTACTGTCTTCCTTACATTCTCTAATGTTCTCTTAAAATGCATAACCCCTCGCAAAACAGCTTTAATCTGTTTGAGATTGAACTACATATAGATGCACCTCATCGAATAATTAGGAAACCTCTGAAGAAACTAGATATGTTTATGATATCAAGGTAAAAGTGATTGCATATGCTTCATCGAACATATTTCACGTAAGACATATTAAGTTGAAATGCATATAAAAACCATGCATCATTTCCCTTCCACTTCACATTATAGCAATAACTTATGTTGCTTTAACACATTAGATACACCAAATTTTATGAGCATTGTAAAAAAGTTTTAAAGGGTATTAATAGGTACTGTATTTGCATGAAAAGCCCTCATATGTAGCAGTTATACCTGGTGGTATATCAGGGTTAAAAATAACCACCCACCATAGGAGAGGAGCATGTTCTAGCAGAGACATCGATCACTTTTCCTTGAACCCAGGCACAGCAGCCCATCTGAGTCTAATCTGAGCACTGTATGAATGCCATCCATTTCTGTTAGACATCAAAAGCAGCTGGACACTGGAGAAACACTGGAATGAGGACAGTGACATGCTGATGGGATTTTCTTCAACTCACAGAGTAGGAGTTATAGCTTTGACCCACAACCAAAAAGGGGTCAATTGCACAAAGCTGACAAACTGAGGAGTGGAGGATGAGGTCAAGATCCCCGAATGTGTTTCCTGTCACTAAAGATAAAAAAAAAAAAAAAAATCTGACAATCTATCTATATGAATAAAAATCAGCAAAGACCAATTAGTAATGCAAAAAAAGCAAATTACGAACAGAAATGCAAAACACGTCAAATCCCCTCAGTCCTGCTTTGATTGATCATACTGGGTCAAAGATGGACGATGGCAGAAAGCCAGAAAAGCAACAGCAGAAGTGATTTAAATTTAAAGAGTGTTTAATTCAGGAAGATGAAGCATCTATTTGGAACATGGGCTCAGGGTCTATCTATCAGCACTGCCGTTATAATACAGTGGAGTCAAAAGGTGTTATAGTTTTGTTGTATCACAACCTATCTCATCCACAGCTGTGACACAAAGCTGCATGAACATTTGTCTCTCAGGAGCTTTTTGCTGCAGGGAAATTATTAGAAAAGCAATGTCTTTTTACTTTGTCCTAGGCCTGTGCCCTGGTAATGTGCTTTCTGAATGCCTTATTCCCTAGGAATCCACTCTTTTTTTTTGGACTACAAACATTAATTTTATTTTCCCGTCCTGTTCTTTTTTAATTATCAATTTGACCTCCAGGTATACCAACACTGATAGAGAAAATGCTGAGGATTAAACCTGCTGAATTAATCATACTCAGAGACGCTGACTAACTGAATTGATTAGATTGTAACTTATCCACATTTCTCCCTCTCTCTCCCTCTCTCACACACAGTTAAGTGAATAATATAAAAAGGATCTGAACCTGATAAGTTTTACTCGATAAATCATACATAGCAAAGTTGAACTTTTTAATGATTTTTACACAGCAGCATACCCATCAGCAATATAAGCTCCTGTTAACAGCAAATTTAAATGTTTTAGAGAGTCTGATAATGAATGGAACAACAGACCGTAGAGAATAGAATTTTTATCAGTGTTCTTTGCAAATGATGAGATTGAAATTAAGTGCTTGTATATTTCTTTTGTTTCTGGTAGCCAAAGAAGTAGGCATTGATCATAACATTATATATTACTACGGTTGGCTGCTAATATAGTAAAAAGCAATAGTTTGAATACTCTCATTTTTAAAATTCTGCAAAGGTGAGAGCAACAGTACGCAGATAAACCTTTTTTTCATGGTCCACAGTCTTTTGTTTCACAGCTTCTAGACAGATCAGGGTGTCACAAAGAGAAAAAAGCATGCAGTACATTTCCCAGGTCAAACACTAAACAGTAAATTAAGGAGTGACAGCTAGTTTATGGTGCACCTGCTAAACTCACTGAACCACATGACAACTTGCATAAAGAAATTGAGGAGTGTACTTCCAATAAAGTGCTGTTCCTGGGGAACAATGCATTGTTAAAGTCCTGCTGGAAAGAAGTTAGAGTTTGGCAGTTTTCTGTGAGAAGTATCTGCTTCCATGGAGGGTGACACAACAAAATAGCTGACCTGGCTGACTTTTATGGAAATACTATGACGTTGTCAGGTTGAGTGGAGGTTTTGGAGGAGCCAAGTGCAGAGACGGAAGCTGAGGTGGTTTCTTGAAGATTTAATTTCCAAAATGTGGCAACAGAAGCAACAATCCACAAACAAAATACAGAGAAAAAAAAACTAATGTAGGAGGAGGATGTAGGAGACATCATCAGGAGCAAGGAAACAACAAGGAACATGCACTGAGGAACTGCACATGGACAGTATATATAGAGCAAAGAATAAGATTGGGATGATGAGATGACAAGGAACGGGTGTGGATGGAAGCATCTAGAAGGGAGCTAGGGGAAGGAGACTGACACAAGGGGGCAACAGAGGGTAAACAAGAAATACATAAGAATACAAAAAAATTTTAACAAAAACCACTATAATAATAATGGAAAATAAAATGGAAATAAAAACAATGAAAGATCAAAAAGAAAACTTATACAGATCCAAAACCATGATAAATTTGGGATTTTAGTAAGGAAGTTTGCAACCTGCTTTAACCCCTTCTCTGTCTGTTGAATCAAATAGACCAGTCTGTAATAAAACTAACCAAGACAACCAGACAAGAGTTGACATGCTAATTCTACAATCAAACATAGTTACAGAGTATAAATATTGCAGTTAGCATTTTAGGGATCATCTTAACCCCTATTATTTGATATGTTGCTCAGATGGCTTACATGGTACATTAAAATTAAGAAGTAATATTTTTTTTTGTTACACAATAAATGTAAGGAGAGATTGCTCATAATTATTTGGTAAGGACAACCCCTCAATTACATGCTGATATTAAACTTACGCCCAAAGATAAGAAATGGTTACTGGACTTTGGAAAATTTTATGTTTCTTAGCCAATATTAATGCATATCTTGTTGAAGAAAAGTAGAATCTGATCCTTTTTCATAGAGAAACAATCAACCAAACTTGCAACCAGCACCAAAAACAACATAATTTGATGTGGATGATTTTCTGTCAAGAAGACAGAAGCATAGCTTTTTAAAGTACTAGTAAGGTGTTTTGAATTAAATAAGGGGAGAAAAGGAAATCTAGGTATATTCATTTTTCACTCTGAGAGACGTGAGGAAAAAAAGCAACAGGAAGGCTAAACTTTAACCTGTTATTTTGTAAAACATGTATGGATATATGTGCAGCCCGTTTATTGTCCTGGTTTTGATAAAGATCTTCATTTGTAAGCAAATATACACAGATAACATCAATCATGTTAGCCAGATTAGATAATTAGCTAATTATTAATGTTAGATGATAAATTATTTGATATTTTTAAGCTTACCTAAAAAAGCTCAATAATTTATAAATTTCCTGTTGCTAGTACAGAGATGTCAAAAGTGTTGAATAAAAACTATGCAAGTGACTGAAACCTGAAAACTTTTAGTTTTTTTCATGTGTAAGTTTTGTGCATTTCACATTAAATCTATTTTTAATTTTATATACTGACAGTATGTTCTGTGATGCATTTATTTATCTTAATAGTAAGCTTCTGCAGTCATGAATACAATTTCCATGCATACAAATGGATGCAATTAACTGTTATCTACTGTGAAAAGCATTTTGTTTTATTTTATTTTAATTTTTTTTTGGAGGGAATTTTGTCAAATTTCCCAGTGTTTTAATAGAAATGTAAGGATTAACCAAAATATTAGCTTGTAAAAACTTTTGCCTCTCTTTGAATCAAACCTACAGATCTGTTTTGTTTTGTTTAAGATTTGTCTTAAAGTCTTTAGTTTGCTCTTGAAAACTTTGCTATGCACCTACTGGTGGGCTAGAAGAAACATTTTAGAAGTGGTTTTAATTTCTTCTCAAGTTGTTCCGAAAGACAAAGTGAAAATCCACGTAAATTGGTACCAAAGCATAAAAAAAGACGGAATCATAAGGGTGAAAGGTGATAATGATTAGCTTGTATTTATCATAGTTAAAGCACCCACAAACACATCATGAGTTAAACCAAGAGATGATGATTAACGTTTCCCCATTTCAGTATTACCATTACCCAAAGCTAACGTCTGGCACCTGCCATCTGTAGTGTGGATCAAAGTTAGGATTGCTGAGGGTAATCGCCTGGGCTGCTCTTGAATGTATCTGAGCTGACAGGATCGATGGAGGGAAAACACAGGGGTCTGTTAGAGGGGACACTGCTTTATTGATTTACCAGCACAAAGTGCTATGGCCTCTCAGAATGAAAATCTGCTGCTGAAGGAGGCTGGAAAAATAGAAAATAAAAAAACACATGGAAGGAAAAGAGTGAGTGGTACAGTAATCTGCTTACTGACATTAAACGGGAATTTCAACTTGGGTGTTTAAGAGGAGAGATGACTAAGCGAGGTTGTGTAAAGGTTAAGATGTGTTCACAGTTAGTTGGAATGCCAGGTGAAGTTAATTAGAGAGTCATGGCCTTTCAGATGGATTCTCATATTTAGCAGCTCCACGAGAGCCACAGGCAGCTCTAAATAAAGGTGAAAGACAGTAATGTTTGTGCCTTAACTGTGCTGCTCTGCTAATGTGAAGGTGATGATCTGGATGAGCTCAGAGCAAGGATTGCACATGCAGCAGGATCTGTTCTTTCTCATTTGCCTCACGTAAAAATAAATGACACAAGAGGAGTGGCGTGCGGCATATGGCACAGCTCTCAGTCAATGTAATGGCAACCATCTATTCTTCTACCCACTGAAGAAGAGAAAATAGCTATGATGACTGTACATTCAATATTGTGAATAAGCATTTGCCCTCTTTAAGATGTATTCAGCTTTTGCTTTTCTGTTAGACCCACATGTTTCAGCTAATAAAAAGACAACAAGAGGGATCGAAAAAAAAGAAAACTAGATTTATAAAGGGGAAGGAATGTATGCATTTGGCCTTTATGTCACAATTCCTGGCCCTAGTGCTGGTCTGATTCAGGATTCAAGACACTGTCAGCCTTGCCCTGTTTCCAATCAGCCTCCATCAGATTCACCGTTTTCTGTGCCCTGACCTCCTTCCCGGATTCTCCCCTGGATTTCCTCTGGATCTCGATCACCCTGGCTCTGACTCCAACTTTGCTCTCGGATTCTCCCCTGGATTGTTTCTGGTTCTCTGATCACTTGGCTCTGACTCTGACCTCGCTCTCGGATTCCATACTCTGGTTTGTCCTCTTGATCATTTTACCTGTCTCTGCTCTCCCGGATCTGACCCTGTGCATTCCCCTGGACCAACAGTTAACTGTCAAAGAAGGACTCCTGCAAATCAGCCATGCAACATTCAGGAATCCTCTGAGGTTCACCAGAGATGTCACACGCTGACTGGCTTCATTAGAAACTCTCAAAGTTTTTCCCCTAACACAGAGAAGAAGTTCCGGTTGCTTACTCTGGTGAATCCTTCCCGACCGTCGGCAGTTTCATATTTCAATACACTGTTTAAACGTCTCTCGCTGTATCTGGTTAAATTCTGGGTCTTCCCTTTTCTGGTCGTTACACTTTAACCTAAACTGTGTCACCACTAGTAATGAGGCTGTTAAGTTTGCCTTGGCAATAAGTCTATAGTCTCATAGAGTAGGGAGTTACCCATTCATTTTTGTGGAACTATTTTAATTCAGGGATAGTAGGTGGTTTTTGAGCATGAATTGTCTGTTAAAAGACAAGCTACTCTGAAAACATTTCTATATTCCGTTTACTTGCTGGTTAACTTTGGACCGTTATTCTGCTACATAATACGGCCATGAACTGATGGGGGAACATGGTCCTTCAAGATTTTATGACAAAGTAAAGTGTGTCGTTTCATCAGTTGAGGCAAGTCAACCAGTTCCTGAAGAAGCATAGCAGCAATAGACCATCACGGCACCATCAACATTGACTGCTGTTACTGTAAGATTTTCTTTTTACCACATGTAACATGTTGCAACCAGACGGTTCCACCATTATCTCGTCAGTTCACAGAATATTTCTCCAAAGTTGTAGGGATACTAAAGAGTTTTTTTATTTTTTTTGTGACATCCTAAATGAATCAGTGATGTCTTCTACTGTAGGAAGTGTTGGGAGGCCTGCCATTCCTGAGGCTGTTTACCATTGCCCTATATTTTATATTTATTTATATATGTTGATATTTATCAAATTAATTTGATAGAGTAAATTATTGTGTTTAAAACTTTTTTATTTTTTATTTTACTGTATCATGTCTTGCTTTTACATATATTTAACCTACAAACGCCAAAATTGCAGCTAATTATTATCAGCACATTAACATAAAAATATAATTTTACATCAGTTTTATTAAAATTCAAAATTGTTTCGATGTTCTAAAACCTCACAAAAAAGAACTCCAATAGAAATCTATGAGGGACATGAGTTTTTTTATAGCACTATATATTGCATATATATGTATATATATATATATATATATATATATATATATATATATATATATATATATATAAAGATTTTTCATTAAACAATGGACTAAACCAAGCGGATATAGTTATTCTCAAAGTTTAGGCACTAGATATTGAATGGCATCTGGGTTTTCTGTCCAAAACTCCAAAAGGGCACCCTCAGAGACATGACTCCAAATGAGCCGTGACTGGCAGGGTGGAAATGTTTCCCGTGAAAGGCTCTACATGAAGCAAGGGCAGGCAGGCGGTTTCTTCTTGCAGAAATCCCTGCGCCTCTATTTACTGCATGATTAGCTTCTAAGTATATCTTGACATCAGTCAGCTCCACTTGGCCGTTTGCAACAATTCGCTGCCATGATGGGAGGAAATCACAGAGGGTTCTGACAGATTCAACTATAACCCCATGCTGTCTGCGGCTGAACGCAAGCATGAAGACATATAACACCAGCACAATGACAGACAAACACTCAAGCTATAGGCTTAACCCTATGAACTGACCACAGAGTTATTTAGAAAGCATTTATTGACACCCCATCCATACAGGAATAAACCTTTACCTCCAAATATAGGTCCCTCTTTTGGAGATTTGTTCATTACTCTGCTGTCTGGCCATTTAAAACACCAGCAGTCGATGTTCAATAAAAAAAGAGTAACACTGTACTAAAAAATGCCTATAAAGATATTGAGTAGCTTTCAAATTTTACAACTTTCCTGCTAAATCAAGGCTCTGTGCCACAGTTTGCAGTGGAAAGACATGGCTTTGTATCCAAACAGCAGTGCCATTTGTTAGCAGGGCAGAGGTGATGACTGTGTCCCTACATGGCACCTCGGGCTGAGCGTGGGTAATCTCTCTTTACCAGAGCGTGGCAGTGCCAGCACAGCCGAGGAGGCAGGGAGGCAGGGTGGGGGGAAACTGACAGCTTCCCCTCCCTCCCTCTCTGACACTTTGTCCCCCTCTCTTCCTGCCCATCTGCGTCTCATTTTCACTCAGATTTTCCTCTTGTGAATGTTGTTTCATCAATGCTTCCTCACACAACCTGTGACATTCTGCATCACTCTTACGTTCCTCACCGATCTCTGGGTCATAGCTCTATTGGACAGCAATGGCAGACGCTCCTCTTTCAGAATTTCTGTACTTCCTTTTCATCTATCTGTGCATTGATACACCCATGCTGATGATCAGCAGACAATTACTGCCCAGACAAGTCCTCAGGCTGCCAATACCCCCACATCCCCAAATCCAAGACAATCTGTGCTTAGTAATGTCAGCCAATGTAAGCCAATCTTTTGATTGGCTTACATTGTTGAGAAAAAAACATTTTTTTTCTCAACATTTTGTCCGGATTTGTCAGGAGAAAATGTTTTATTAGTAATTCAGTAAAAAATTGTGAATTTGTAGTATAAACACTCTGAGCATTAATTTCTAACTTTGCTTATTTTGATATAAAGTTTCTGAATTACAGAATTATTCTGTTGAGGTCTGCAAAATCACAGGGGTGACTGTTCCATTGACAGTTATCAGTCATAGACCAGTCTACACCTGGATGGTTAGTCACAGACAATCATTGCCAAAGACACTAAACACTTTAAGAAAGCTTTTTATTGGAAAGTTAAATGGAAGGAAAAAAGTGCTGTTTCAAAAGTTGCACTATACAACAGCCCTAACCACAGCATTGAAAGAATTATATAACAAAGCCTGTATGAGAGTGTGGGAGATTCACAAGGCAGTGACAGCAAATCAAGTCAGTGCTGTAAGAACATCCACATACAGATATTTCCTTGACATAGGCTGAAATGGTTGCATTCCTTGTGTTGACCGTATATTATAATATATTTGAAACTCATGGTCTGTTACAAAGAGTAGAGAAATACATTACTTTAGACTTTCAAAAGCAATAATGACAGTAGTGTGAATACAATGCACATTGCATGGAAATACTGGAAATACACCTTTCAGTAGAACAACTTTGATCAAATTACTAGTAATGCTACACTTTGAAGAATCTAGATGCATTTTTTTCATTTTCCTGTAAGCCCTAGATTTCAAATCAGATAAAAGTCTCTATAATAAATCAATTTAATACATTAATTGTCATTGTGACTCATTAAAGGTGCATTGCTAAAATTTTAATGTTTAGATTTTTTCCATACACACCAATATCCTGGCATGTAAATTTAGTTTTACTGTATTTACAGCAGCTAATGCAGCTAATGCATCACTTAGTTCTTGTGAATACACCATGGTAACACCAGGGGTATTGCATCCTTTTATCTACTGCACTGCTGCAGAACTTTATTGAATAGTGTTCATACGCTCTGCATCTGAGCCTAATTATTTCTTCTGTGATATCTCTGAGTTCCTCTAGTTATACCTAAGCACGTTTAAACACATTTTTGACTTCAGCACTTTTATTCTGGGGCCCATCGTGTTCCCTTGGTTTTTTGTTTCTTGTGGTAAATGGATGCTGGTCTAGCACAAGTATAGTATTTCTATGAATTCCATCCCTGTCTCACCCTGACACCTTCCTATCTCTGTCTAAATCCTCATCTCTCCTGGTTTAATGGTATGTGTAAAAACTGTAGTATTTTTGCAGTTTTCGATGCAAATGCATTGTATTTCACACAGACAACAAAAACAAGAAAGACGCTGCAAGGTGAAGGCAATGCTGAATCACTATAAATTAAATGGATGTTTTCAAGCTATTTTTGAACCCTAAACTTTGGTGTAGATCTTACACACAATGTTTGAAGTTGTATAAATTGCATGATAGCCATTCATAATGCCTCATAGAACTCCTTAAATGATTTCAGTTTAGCATTTATAGGTTGTTGTTTTTCTTTTCATGCACTCAGTCTAGCTGTTCATGAACTAGGGCATGTCTATTTGGGTGAACGCCTGTAAGTGTACATTTTGTGGAAACAACACAGTAGGAGGGAGAAGTTGACTCACTGAAAAGTAAAGAATGGTTTGTTTGAGGCTTATCAGATGTTAATCCATCATAACATTATCTGACAAATCCTCACAAAAACTGTGGGAATATCTATTGGTAATATCACACTTGCTGGTTTCGAAGCAAACTTACTTTTTCTGGAGGCATCTAAAGCTTCTATAATAACAGCAGACAACTGAATAGCCAGCCATGTCAAGGAAATAAGAGTCAGCTTTTTCCTCACCATAGGGTCTTTTTAATTGCCTTTCAAAAGCTCCAGGTTTTTAAAGGCTCACACTTTTCAAGGCTCAAGTAGCATTTAAGCACACATTTACATAGGTAATTACACATTCCAAGGGCGTTGGTCTCTTGTAAGGTTGGTGTTTTGGAAGTTTCTCTGGGATTGTTGAAGGGATGAGAATGTGTTCAGCAAGATATCCTGCAGTGCTTTGTGCCACCAGCAGAGGCAGTACCTGGATAAACTGAATGTGCAAAGGTTGTTTTTGTCAATTACATTTGTCAAACATATGTTTTACAACTTTATCTGTATAATTAATTTCTCAAGAATTAGCCTACTTTGAAATCTTTTTTCAGAGACAGAGACTGGAGGTCTTCTAACTTGTTTCCAAAAGATCTCACGTTGCCCATAATGATTGATAGAAGAGATAGTTTAAACTCCCTGCTCCTCTCTCCTCTCCTTGGTCCTACTTTACATCCCAGGGGGCTCTTTTCAAATCAGCTGTTACTTCAGAAAGTAGTTGAATTATTATTTCAGATTTTCAGACTTTTCCTAGGCTGATTAAAATTATTTTTTAATGTAAAGGGTAATGGTAATAACATACTAAATAATTCTCCAGGATTCCCTTTAACCTGGTAATAAAAGAAAACCTCTGGTGTATAGTTCAGGGATTTTAGTAGAGAAGGGTTTATTACAGACCTGAAAAGGCCCACATCTAAACTAACCCAGCATTTCATTACTCATAAACAAGACGACAAACTAGATCCCCATTCATTAACAAAAAACTGGAGGGAGTAGTCCAGCTTGATTAGAGGTTAAGACCTAGTTGGGTTAGTTCCAAGCTGTTACACACTGTAAAAAAAAAGCTAATTTAAGACCAAAGATTATCCAACCTGATACCCTCTTCTCTAAAGATCCTTGGGAATCTTATCAATGTGCAGCACAAATTGATAGAAAGATTAAGCCCTGGTTGAGTCTAGCCTAAACTGAGAATGAGCTTTATTGTGGTAGAACACAGTACACTAAGGCATTTTCTAATTCCACAAACATACATAGACATGAAGACAACTATACCTATAATCTCCTCAACTACACTACCAGGGTAAAGATCTGATCAACTTTTCCACAGTGTTACAACAGTCCCTACTGCCACATGTTACATAGAGGTGTGATAGTGACTAACTTGGAGTTTCTGCTAGGGTCCCGGCTTCTAGGTTCTCTGAGGCTTTTCTCTTAGCCACACTGCCCACTTTGAACCCTGTCTTTGACAAACTGTGAAGAAAAATAGCCTTTGCTGCTTTAAAAGGTTAAAATTAAGACACTGAGCAAGGCTAATGCCTGTCTCAAGCGATTTTAATCGCTTTTTATTATTTTGTTTAAATATCTATTTTTTGTGTTTCTCACAGAAAGTGAGTAAGTTGCCTTTTGGTTAATAAAGCAACCACACAGACCCCTGCATTAGCACATTGATTACATAACACACCATTTTTCTTGGTCTAGCATATATCATCTTCCAAAGACTTAGTACTTGTACTCATCATACCAGTTATCTTCCTCTTTATCTGGGACTGGGTTGCAGGGGCAGCAGTCTCAGCAGAGACTCCCAGACTTCTCTCTCCCCATAAACCTCCTCCAGCTCTGTTGGGGGAAGCCCAGAGTACCCCCAGTCTACCCAAGAGACATATACCATTTTCCCACTGGCCAAAAAACCTGTTTGAACCCAGGAACAATTGGCTTTTCATGGCAATGGGAACAGCTCACTGACCCACAACGACCATGGTCAAATTACCTTGCAAACTAGCCTGGTTAAAAAATTCCTTCCAAACGGCTTGGCTCGGAACTGCATACAAAGGGAACATTAGGCCCTGGTTGACCTGCTAATTTAGCTGATACTAAATTTAAAGAACCTACATCACAACATCGCAACCAGTCGCGTCTGATCTAAAAAGCCGAACATGTCGTATTACTTTTAATAAACATGGCTCAGCACTGCAAAGAAGGATTTTTCTACTCCAGCCTCTCCAGGAAGTCAAGCTTGTAACCCTATCTCTAAAGGAGTGTCCGGCCACCCTGCAGAGAATGCTCATCTTAGCCGCTTGCATATTGGATCTCATTCTTTCGGTCTTGATCCAGATTTCATGACCACAGGTGAGTGTAGAAAATAGACTGACCGGTAATTCATGGTCTTGGCTTTTCATTTAGCTCTTTTATACCACAAAAGACCTGTACAGAGTCTGAATTATAGCCGCAGCCACACTGATCCATCGATCTATCACCTACTCCATTCTCACCTCACTCCTGAACAGAACCCCAAGACACTCCTCCACTTGAACTCTCCTCCAACCTGAAGGCAACAAGCCACCTTTTTCCAGTCAAGAACCATGACTTCCGACTTGGAGGAGCTGATTCTCATCTCAGACGCTTAACATGCTGAAAATCGCCTTACTGCATCCTTGGCAAGTCTTGGCAAGGGGGGGAGCCAGCAGAACCACGTAATCTGCAACAAGTAGGGATGAAATAATCTGATCCCCAAACCAAATCCTGTCCATAAAGGTTATGGACCGGTGACGGAAGGCAGTCCTTTTGGTTTCCCACACGCACCAGGATTAGGTCTTCCTTAATGCCAGCAATGCAGACCAAACTCTTGTATTCCAGGAGTGCCCCCCCAGGGCACATTGAGGAAGAAAGTTGAAATCCTTCTCCAGGTCCCCAAAACATATGTGGAAAAGTTAGACAAACTCCCAAGCACATTTAAGCACCCTGCAGAGGGTGTCGAGCTGGTCCAATGTTTCACTGCCAGGACAAAATCAACACCACACCACATCTTCCTGGGTGCGCTGGACAGGTGCCTGTCCAGCAGCCAGCTTGACAGCACACAGAAATCTAAGGTACTCAGGGTGGATCTTATCTACCCACGATGATTTGCAACCACCTTGGTAATTTCAGGCTGATGAACATATCTGGCCTGAAGCACATTCTTTGCAATGAAAGCTGGATTGTGGAAATAATTAAAGTTCCCTCCACTGTCTGATGACATCCCTCTTTCAGGGTCAGCAGCAGACTGTTTACTAGAGCCGCTTTGAAACCTACCGATTATCTTTCTCCGTGGCCTCTCAAAACTCTTCCCAGGCCTGTGTTTTTAACACTGCGACCACCCAGGCAGCGGCATGCTTGGCCTGCTTGCGTGTCAGCATTTGTACAACCCAGTCAGGCTCAATAGGACTAATTCTTTAGCTTCAAAACATCCCTTAACACCAGCATCTATCAACGGGTTCAGGGATTGCAGCTGCAACAGGCACTACAGACCTTACAGCCACAGCTCAGGGCGTCACATTGACAATATATGCAGAGACTCTGCTCTGACTAAATGTCCTCCTCCAATTATTCTCCCCCAGGTGTCAATCTCATTTCCCACAAGGCTGTTGAAGTCCCCCAGCAGAATAATGGAATCCCCAGGAGGGGCGCTATCAACCCCACCATTCCCAATTATTTGTTTGTGTTTTATTGAGCCCATACAATTATAATACATCAATATCGCATGTCAATATATGTCAATATAACACATCAAATTAATAGCTGTAACATTACAAAATAAACCGGTTGGAGACATTTACCTTTGCACTTTTCCCTCTAAAAAAAAGACACAAAAAAAGCCATATTTGTCTTTTATTTTTTTGCAAAAAAAAAATGCTAACCTTTTTTATTTCCACCTGGCTGAGTTAATTATTAGCTTACTCTCTTCAGCAAGGCTACCTTCTCTATATCCCCATTTTTTCCTAACTGCTGCTCTAGATGTTTAGTGTTGAAGGGCCTTTTTGCTACAGAAAAGAAATCCAAAAATTAAGATCTCTCTGAGTTGCCCACACTGCTGAGCTAGCCTCAGTGTCACATGACACAAAAGTTAGGCTTTTATAATCTTTTATCTAACCTTTTACCGTCTCCCTCTTTCCACCCACTCCTTGTTTTTCCCAGCCAAATCCCTCACCCTCTGTCTCTGCCGCTCTCTCCTTGCCAGTCCCCTGGGCGGCTCCAGTGCTCCACGTTGGCCCTGGAAGCTCTTGCATGGCTGCCCTGTCAGAGTGTATTTTAAGACAACCAGCATGTTTCTCCATGGGTACAGAGGCTAGGTATGACTCACAAATCAGATATTTGACCAGGAGAGCCACACTGTGGAGTAAAGCTGAGCGTGGGAGGAAAGTGTGGATAGCTCACAAAAGGGAACCTGACCGACCTCCATCTTTCCATCTGGTAAACAGACTGCTATTTCAGCTCTATTGGTATTTGAAATTGTTTCCCAAAACCAAACAGCTCTCAAAGCTTCATCAGAGGAGAAGATCCACTGAGGACAAGCTCAGCATTTATGTAGTGTCATGTAAAAGTTGTTTCAGTGACAACCATAAATCATACATGGAGCCCACTGACTTTAGAATCTTGCTTTTCAAGATAAAATAACAATTGAGCTTCTATGGTGTCAATAATTCTGTACAGACACAGTACTTTAAATCATTTTATAAAGTTTCTTTTTATTTAACTCTCACACAAAGCATAACCTGCCAAGCAGCAGATAATCGTGACTACAAACTGCACGCTCTTTAGGTGGGACAGATACTCAGATCAAAGATAAAACAAAGCCTGCAGGTTTATGACTAAGTGTTATCAAATGCATTTCTTGAAATTCACAGGATTTCACATTACAACCCACTGTATTGATTTTTCATGTCCGCAAAGTGCACCAGACTTTGCAACTCTGTGATCTTTATGGCCTACATAATACTGCTATTTTAGCTCCAGCGGACAAACATGACATAATAAAACAAGAGTGAAATCTATATTGTATCTTGTCCTTGTAAAGAGATGAAAAAACCTATTCCTTGATTAAAAGCAAGACATATGCGCATGTGGAAATATGCACAGCAGCTTTAAATCACTGTTCGCTGCCTCTCCCCTGTCCAACCCTAATATGCTGCTGACATCTTATTTATCAAAGAGCAAGCGAGGCACATGTTTTTTTATTTGGCTACACCTGGATTGCGTGTGGTTTGACACATTCATTGTCAGCCATGCACCTGCAGCAACCTGACCTGCATCCCAATGATTCCGACTGTACTATCTTTGTTCTCCCAGTGCTGCTCTCCCTTCAGACAGAATCTCATCCACAGGCCCATTTCTCTTTCTCTCTCTTTGTTTCCAATCGCTTGGTTTAAAATCTTAAAACTAAATTTTAAGCACATTATCATTTAAGAAGCTAGATTTAAGATTTATTTATTTATAATTTTCTTTCAAAAACTATTTTGATTGGGTGTATTGTCCCAGTGAAGCACCCAGCCTTATCCATTGCACTTTGTGCAACAAAAGAGTTGCACAAGAATCAAAACAACGCTGAAAGTTATGCTACTACCACTATGCTTGACAGTCCACTTAAGTTAGAAAATCAAACTGTAGTTTTTCAAATGTTTTTCTTCTCATGTTTAAAATGTAGCTCACTCTTTTTCTCATTGGTTCATAAAACTTCTCTAGAAGGCATCAGAGCTTTCCATCTGTGGAGCTGCAAATTTCAGTTACCCTTTAAGGTCTCCATTTTAAAATAGAAGCTTCTTTCTTGGCTGCTACCCTTTTAGTCCGTAGAGATATAAATTTAATGTCTCTGCAGAAAGTGGTACTGGCTTTCTAGTACTTTCCAGTTCATTGCAGGCTTGCATAATTCTTGATAGTTCCGGTTTCATCATGAACATCCTGACAGGTTTTTGTTTCTGACATTGGCGGTTGACATTGAATAGCCTAAACTTGGACTCATTCAGGAGTTAATCTAAAGAATAAATACAAAAACTTAAAAAAAAAAAATCTTATTTGATAAAGAAGGCTCACCTGACTGGCCTCAGAAAGACAGGTAATACGCAGGAATTGAACAAATATAAATAAATCTTAACAAAGCCTGTCAAGAACAGTGGTTTAATATTAACCTCAGATGTTGTTGATACCCACAACATATATTTAGCAGGGGTGCAACCTGCTGAAGATGTTCAACAAAATCTAATTAGGGGAGACATCTATATTCAGGCCAATCTTTCTATTAAAAATATTCCATTCTGGAAACAGAATGGCTAAATATAATCATTAAAGTCGTAAATAAATATAATTCAACACCATGATGGTTGTGTGTTTATTTCTGTCCAAGGGACTGCTTGAACCAAGACTATCAGCGAAAGTGGTGATAGTTCAAAATTTTAAAAAGAAAGAAAAAGCATGTGATTGATTTAACAAACCTATGGAAAATGCTCAATATTGGAAGAGAAAGAAAAGTAACACTATTTTAGACAACAGTGAATTCAGCATGAAGCAGTTTATTGCCATCCCATGGACTTTATTATCCTTTGTTTAGCAACACATGCACATGACCTTCCACCCTGCCTTTTAGGAACAAATACCAATGCCCTTTATAGCTACTGTCACAGTCTTCTTCACCTGAAACACAATTAACTGTCACATGAGGAATTCTTCCTAGTCAAGGGACACATACTAAAAAGAACAATTCAGGTCAGGGAAGTAAGTTTCTTCTCCCCCTAACAGTTTCTGGATCCCGGTGGCAAAAGCCCAGTCACTTTCCCTTTTCTGTCATAAAGGGAACAGCCAGAACTGCCTCAGGATGTCAGGTTGCATCTGACTTGCAAGGAACTAAATATTCTGATGGGAGTCAGGCCATGGCCCTATGCTTTCAATATGACTGGGATGACAGAAACCCAATATTGCTTCATCTTACGAGCCAGTGACTTGATGCTAGGAGTTTGTGATGGGAAATTCTGATGCATTTGGAAGGTCAAGGGGAGAAGGGTTAAAGAAGTCTTTTGAAACTTTATTTTTTATCTTGCTAACCAAATTGTATAGTGGACAGCAGGCTAAAAATCTGAAAATCTTTCACCTTGTCTAAAACTAGGAGGTTGCTTTGCAAAAATAGCTTGCTTTGCTTTTTCACATTCTTCCACGTTATAGTCCAATGCTTTAGATTATGATTTTTCAGTATTGTGTATTATGAGAAATTCCATGATAGACTAACAAATAACTTTAGGCAGACATTTTCCCTCATTAAAAAATTTATAAAGGACTATTTGAGGGTTTAATGTTATTGGAGAAAGGTGGTATTTTCTGCATTTTTTGCTTAGTTTTTTAATAGCCATCAACCATGACTTTACCTATTTATTGAGCTATTTATCAAGCAAAACAGCATTAAACATTGATGGAAATTACAATAAAATGTCAATTTCAATCAGCTCTATCCTAGTGAAATCCCCTGCTTCCAGCAAATCACCTTTGACTGGAAGCAGGTATCAGATTAAGAAGCTGCAAACATGCAGGAAAGAAATCTAGAGATTTTATAGTTTAACTTAAAACTTGACCTGTCTAAGCATCTGTTATCTATATGGTATGTAACAATCTGTATCTCTATCCAATATATAAACTTTCCAAGTTTAGGAGACCATTCAGTATACTTGTACTAGAATAATGTGGCTGACATTTGAATGTCATGTGGAATAAGTCAATTTATTCACCTTGTGGGATATTTTGTTTGTTTGTTATTAAGTCAAGAAATTAAATTAATTCAGGTATATTCGTTACAGGAAAACCTCTCTATTTTCTGGCAGTTTTAAAAAAATTTATATGACTGCGATTTTCCCTGTAGATAACATTTAACAGGATCTTTCTATGCTTATTGCAGACAACTATTTTTTTATGCAGTTGATTGATTTCTTGATTGATTCCTTATGTGGATAATTAAATAGTGATTTTCGCAAACAGTTTTGTACACATCATGTTTGCAACATTTAAATTAATAACTGTTAACAGTTTAAAAAGACTCTATACTATATGGGCCTAACTTATATTGGTAAAATGTTTCTTTAGTGCTTTATTTGCAAGCTTTCCGCATGTCCTTCAGGTTGTGACCTCAGGAAAAAATTCTGTTACACTCTGCTGAATGAAAATTCCCCAATAAATAAAGTTTTCATTGATTGCTTGAATATTTTAGAAGGTTTTCACATCTTTTTTCTGAATGATGCCTTAGTATCTTATCTATTTTACAAACAAGTAAATGTCATTCGCTGGAGCTTTATTCAGGCAAATAAAAGTCTTGCAAGAGATGCTGGATGTCTACCAACGGAAATAATTATTAAATTCAGTTCTATAGTTTTATAAAAGCTTAAAGGTATAATGGAGGGTGTTTTTTTCCGGGTGTTTCATACTGTACCTCATACTGGTTATTTTTCTAGCCTTAAACCTTTTAAGTGAAATTTACTTCTCAAATATCTATGTAGGTCTATTTCCATTTGGGTCTCTGCTGCTTCTAAAAATATTCTAAGAGCTTAAAAAAACATCCATACATTTTTGGAAATGAATACTTTTCTTGCTGGTATCTTGAAAAGGAGCTTTGACTACACAAGTTTTGTAGGCTAGTTTTACTACTGCATGTAATGTACTATATCTCCAAAAAACAAATAAATAAATAAACAAAACTAAAAATAAAAAAAATGCTTTGTTGTTTTCTGGATAATTTTGACTGACGGAAAATTCTTTCCATACTGGTTGTTGCAAATCTGCAACAAGCCTATCAACATATCTGTTGAAAAAAAAGCATGATATGTGACTTTTGATTGATGCATCAAGACATAATTGTTTCCCCTTCACAACTCACTTCACTAAATTACCGTATAACCATCTTGAAAACATTGCTAAAAATAAGATATCTTCATAAACAGGACAGGACACACAAAACGATGTGCCTGCCTTTTTTTGTAGATTAGAGCTCTGTTATAGTATACAAAACATCTAATAGACTAGATAATAATCAAATGTGTTGTGATTAAATCATTGATGAAAAAAAATGTTGCAGCCCTAGTCTTAACCCTGAATCAACTAAAAGCTTTATCTTTTGTAGCATTTATCTGTCTTAAGATGTACTAAATTGTGTGAAGTCCTTTGAAGTTGTTTTTTTTTCATTTGGTATTTTCATCTGTAAACCCATGAATTTTTCATCTACAGATGGTGTAATAAAAGAAGTGTGCATATTGTCACAGATTCTGCATCAAACCAACCATATCAATGCATTTTTCCCACAATGTTTACATTTGATCACTGCTGCACTTTAAGAAATAGAAACATCATGAGAGTTGTACCAAACGAAATTTCGTTTTGTAAACACTCTGTGTATACAAAATGACAATAAAATTGGTCTGAGTCTAAGTAAGTTCTGTATCACTTCCTTTGCACAGTGGCGAGGCATCTTCTGTTTACTTATCACCTTGTAGGATACCTTTTCCTCTCAGTTCTGCAGGTATAGTGCATCACTGAGGGCATCTGACCTTGGAGTCCTATCAGCAACACCATGGCATCACAGCCAAGAAAGAACAATGAACAATTGCCCACTCAGTAAGCACAAAAACATTTTCCAGCTCTGCCCTGAACAACCTGCCAACTCTGGAAGAAGTGGACACAGTCTTCCATACACAGCTATTCTGCATACACAGACTCCCATTTAAACTCCCATCATGATTCATAAAAGCCAGCGTCTTGACTAATGGAGCAAAAAAGATTTATGTAGAATGCGTTTTTGTGACAAGCATTTCACATAACTTCCACTCCCAGAGAGACAAAGTGTAAAAAGGCGCACTGCACGCTACCATGCAGCTCAGGGAACAGACACCAGATCAGACAATTACCCTCAGACAAGTTAACCAGGCGAAACGGGAAGAAGCCCAGTCATGTACAATGGAACTGTCACACATCACCCCTGAAGGCTTATCTTTGTTTTCGACAAGTGCACAAACAGGCACCTTTTGCAAAATATCTCATGTGTATCAAAACTTTCCTAATAATACGATCAGTCGAACAAGTGAAACAGCACAAAATCAATGCCGTGAACATTTAGATGATATGGAAAAGAGGGCTCATTGATCCTTAAAAACCAAATATGCAGGAGTTTCAGTACTTGCAAGAACTTTCAAATAACAATCTCTATTCCTATGTATTAAGAATTTGGACCATGGATACAAAGATTCTCAGATACTGGCAAACTAAAGATAATCCCATGAATAAAGAGCTGAACAAAGCAAAGGCTTATCTGAACAGCATATGCCATGAACATGAAAAATTTATGTTGTGGTGTAAAAGGGTGAAGTCTCAAACTCTTGGTGGTAAACCTGCTTGCATATACAGTATATAACAAACAGAAAAATTAGTAAGTACCCTGTGATTCTTCCTATTTTTAATATTTTTTGTTCATTAAAATATATTAAATCCAGACTTTACCTCAGATGAGACATGGGTCTAAGGTGCAGGTATAAAAGTAGACAATTAATTAAACCTGAAAATAACACGTCCACACACCAGTATTTGACATTTAGAAAGTTGGTGCACTGATGTATTCCACTAACCTTAGCTGTTACCGTAATCCTCATGGTCACAGGTTTATTGCTGATAAATATTAGCCTGACCCCAGCCTTTATCTAAATCCTACCTCAAGTAAAGAAAATTGAGTGACTCACTTTGAAGCAGACCTAAATATCTGCTCCCACTGTATCAATATTAAAAATAACACACATAAACTATACCCTTTAGAATATGCACAGGATTTAATGTCAGAGTTAAACAAGAGCAGCAGCACTATTGACTACAGGCAACTGAAACAGACACATGAATTTAGATTCCTCATTCAGTAGGAAAAGATTGAATCCAAATTTATTTTCTAATATTTACATTTTAAATATTTGCTAGCTAATCAAAATTCACTGCATTTAACTAAATCCTGAGTGACTGCTTCATGCGTTAAATCTGTTTGCTGTTCATATATTTTGAATATATTGACCTATAGGAATGAGTCAAACATGCTAGGAGATGAAATAATGATTTGACTGCATGACTAATATGGTGGAAGGTCAATAAAAAAACTATAAAATTCACCTTGAGCATTTTAGTAGCAAACATCCTATACTTAATTGGTCATTTTCACTCTATAGGAAAAGTAGGATGCTTTTTTTACCCATTTTATTTTTTTAATACTTACTCTTGTGAAGACTCATTAAATTTATCAGCCTACATTTAATTAAATTTTGTTTTGAAACAGATACTATATACATGAGGCTTTGGCTTTTATGCTCTTGTTTAACTATTTTTTTCAAATATAAACCTGTTTCTCTGAAAAGCCTGTGTTAGAAAAAATGTTTAGAAAAAAAACATTATGCACTAGCTCACCTAAAAAAGTGCTTGTTACAGCAGCTCATAAATAAAAAATATAAACTTTGTGTTTTTCACAGTATGCAAAATCTTCATCACTGTATACCCAGATAATGTGCTATAAATCAATCAGAGCAACAGATAATTCACATGTTCAGGTTGATGAGGTCCTTTAAGTGTTTTGCCCAGAAATCAAAGGATGGTCTTTTCAGATTTAGAGGTTTTCATACGGTTGCAAGTGATCTTTACTATCCAAAGGAAGTACATATGAATACAAGGGTATAAGTAAAGCAATCATTGGATAATCTTAGCTAGGAGCCCACCTATGTAAGCCCCTGTCCAATTATCTAACAATGTTTTAATAGCTGGCATCTTAATCATGGTTTATCATCAATAACAAGAACTCTATATTACAGGTGGTTAATTTCAGTCCTCGAAGGCGGGTGTTCTGCATTTTTTTAGATGCCTCTCTGATCCCACCGACAGAGCAAATACTTATATTATCTACTCACACTAAAAGCCAAGTTCCTAGTAGAAATTTGCTCATGGCCCATTTAAATAAAATCAGCAGTATTAAAACAGTCAAAGATCTAAAAACAATATAGGAATATCACTCTTCTATCATAATCAAAACATCATGAAGATTTAGGTCCGAATCAGCTTTAATCACTAAATGGTACAAACGAGGAATTCGACTCATATTCCATCTCATTGAACACTTTTTATACATATTCTGTATATTGTTTTTTTAAAACATAAAAAAAAAAAAGTTTCAAAGCTCATGAGGTCAAATGATAATAAAAAAAGTAGGACTTTTTAGGATTGGTTGTGGCAAACTTTCCAACCTCACTGACCCTGCATCACTTTAGGTACTAAAATAAGACATTTTCAAGGCCTTACACAAAAAGCTTCACTGCTTAGCCAAGGGTGAAGCTTTGTACAGATTGTGGCATTTCTCAAAGTCTGATTAAAAAGAAATCTAACACCTAGCATAAACTTCACTCTAGCTTGCTGCATTGATTGTGGGAAGAACCTGGGCAGCTCTGTGTCCCTTTATTCTATCATCATCATCATCATCATCATCATCATCATCATCATGATCATCATCATCATCATCATCATCATCCTACAGCAACCTTTGAATAATCTCTCACTTTCAGTTCTTTCACTAACACAGAGCTTAGCATGTGTCAGAGTCGTATCTTATAACCATTATATTGTAATCATATAAGGCTATTTAATTTGGACTTTCTAAGACATGTATAGAGAATTACTTTAATTATGATTATGATAATCCATCAGAATCAACACTGATTGTTGTTTGGAAAATTATCATATCTGTCTTTTGAGATGAATCTTTCTATGCAAGGTTGCTGACGGATAAATGGACATAAATAAAAGATGAAATCCTAATTCAATAAACAAATAACACAATAACTATTTCCAAGTTTATATTGCTCATATTTCAAAGCTTTGTATTAATGGCTCATTATGTAAGCTTTTGAAATGAAATCTTTCCTATCATAAAGCAAAAAAGAAAACCCTCTAGCACCACATTATTCACTAACTAGCCTCAAAGTCACGTTAGATTCTGTTTGACACACACTCTTTGTGCTCCTATACACTGTAAGTAATACAGAATAACTGCCAATAAAGCTGCTCTTATTCAAATTTTTTTCTATTATAAGACCATAAAATGAGTCTGATAGTTTGATTAAAAAACAGCCCACTGGGTGCATTGTGTTCCGATATAAGGCCACCTATAAAGCACTGAAAGGCTTTAAAAAAGAATGTGAGTCAGACTGCGCACTGTTCACATAAAAAAAACTATTTTGCTAGGATTTCAAATGGCAGGAACAACAATAAATCAAAGAGGATATTAGATTTTTGCGACCTATAAAAACTAACTTTTAGAAAAAGCTCCGAACACCACAAATGTAAGCAGGTTACAGGCGTGAAGGAATAGTTTAGAATAAGCTTTTAATTTCGCTAGGTTTCTAAAGTGAGGTGGAGAGGAACGGTTCATCAATAATGGCTGTCTACAAGCCAGATGTGTAACAACTGAGGAGCCAAACGAATCAGCCTGCTACTTCTCACTTCCTCTGTGAACACAAAGCAGGCAATAACATCCTGTCTTTCACATAAAGTCTCCAAGGCTGGTTTTGAAAGGTTTTTTCCTTTATTTTACACCAGCTGTTGACTCTTAGAAACAATGAATTTAGTGTTGCAAGGGAAAAAATATATGCTTAACATTTAAAAATCCAAACGTGCAAAAAATTGGAAAGCTGTTAATTTATGTACACCTCCTAACACAACCATTGATCCAGTCTCTAAATTTACTCTGTTCCTTTTAATAAGTTAAAGGGAGATAGAATTCAAATTCTTTAGTATAAGAGTCTTCGATTTTCAAATACCCAATGTCTTATATAAGAATGTTAATTCTAAACAAAACATTGGAAGCCTCCTTGAATCCAGTGGCCTCTACAGTCATTAGGATGATAAGTAAGTTCTGAAGAAAGGTACAACAAAAAATATATTAATCTTTTATTGCAGTGGAATAATATTAAAGAAAAATTGCTGCAGTAAGGTTTGCGGATATTTTTAACTCCTCTTCCATCCTCCTCGCTGTGCGTGGTCACAAGATAAACCTGGGTTTTCCTTCAGCTTTTTATGTCACAGTTATAGTTGCTTTAAACTTTTTAATTATTGATTCGACTTTAAATACAAAAAGAGCTTAGGTATGTAGATTTTTGCTTTTTCTGACTATTTATAGGAATAATTATTTTAACGGAAGCACAGGTGAATATAATAGTCCCACTCAAGGCAAAACCTATCAAATATCTCTAGCTAAAGTATTATTTTAATGTATACTTAAATCAGTTTTTACAGTTGATCAGAATCTGAAGAAAATTATAAGATATTTCACTTTTCAAAAGCGGGAAGACAAGAACCATGTAATTCAGAAAAATGTCACACAGAAGATAGCATCTAGTCTAAAACAAGACTTTAGAATTGGCTTACAATCACACTCTAGGAACTTCTAATAATTGATTTCATAGGCACAGATGCTGTAAAAACTGCCTTTGACTGGATGATGCCAGCATATTTTTTGCCTTACTGACAGCTACAGATATTTGCAGGGAGGTAACAAAACTGATTGGCCTTCCAGCAGCAAGTGGAAGGGGAGTGACAGCGCTATGCATAATCTATTGATGAACAACCTGCTATTGATCTTCCTAGTCTCATTAAGGTCGACACGAGTGCTTTACTACTGATAAGGCAGTTTAATAACATTATATTGTGCCATCAATAGCTTTTGTCCGTCAGCAGTAGTTTAAGCAACCTTATTTTGCAGAACATAGGTTTTCGAAATTGCAAAATGTCAATTGTGATTGAGGCTTTCTTAGGATTCAATTCTAAGACAGCACTTGAAATCCCACAGGATTTGCATCTGAACACAGTAATCTTGTCGACTGATTTTTTATGTATGCTCGACCGGCAAAGGCACACGACACTTTTTCAAGCTTAAGAGAAAAGATACAAAAACTCAAACTGCATATATACACACACACACCGTTGCCAGAGAGAAAATGAGGGAAGAAGAAAATAACATTCGTCCGACATTTTCTCGAGGGAAATTCACAGAAAATGAAATTGAAGCTGATAAAACACAAAAATTCTGCTCTTTCATTTTCAAATGCAAAATCAACAGGTATTTTAGCTTAACTACTTGAGGCTCACGCTGCACTTTAATAATTTAGGCTCCCTGTATGAGGCCAGGGCTGTTCTAGCTGATATATTGGTTGTATATTACTGCGTATTGTTTGAAAATGCTCTGATGCACCCTGAAGCCCTGCTGCAATAACACAACACAGGGACCAACAATGAGTCCCGGTGGCAGTTCATTATATATTCCAAGAAACAAAGCACATTGGACCGTCACATGTTAAAACTAAATGTTCAACAAACAATTTATTGAAAATGTGAACTTATTCGGTCTAATTTGTTTGCTCCTAAGTCGTCAACCATCAATTACTTTGTTGAAAAGTCACCAATCATACTTGCACCAGAGCTGCACCCGAGTCCCATTTCAGTACCATTTCTTTTACTGCATTTTATAGTGAAACTGTATATCTCTTTCCCCTTACATGTATATGACAGCTTTATTACATTTACAGATGTATAATTTACCCACTTTCACTATATTTTACAACAGTTGTATAGTTGCAAATATTAAGATATCTGTGCAACTATATTTTAATACAAGCTGTTGCTTTACAAAACGTCAATATTCCATACATTTGTACATATACATACTGGTGCAAGTAACAGGAAGAAACATTCATGCAAAGTCTTTGTCTTTGCATGACATGAAAAATAAGAGAAAACATAAAACCATTCTAGCAGAAGAATCACTGTATGTTCTTTTCACTCTCTTGTAGCTCTTAAAGCCATGTGGCGTGTCTCTGCCTCATTTCTTGACACTCTTCATGCCTACATTAGTGTTCTCATATCAGCCTGTAGTCCAAGTAGAGCCGCATGCACAAAAGCTGAAGAGACAGCAAGGCATCTGTGTGAGAGCTGCCATTTCTTTTTATTTTATGTTTGATACATGCCACTGAGAGGCTTAATATCTTGAGTGTGTTGTTGAATTAGCCTTTCTGCAAGAGTATGGCTGTAATGGAGACAATGAAGGACTGTTATAGGCCAGACAACCATGAAATTTTGCACCGACACTCTTTGTGCCGGATGGCTGAGTCCTAATGACTTTGGCGATCCCGTGACAGTTTTTCTTTTGACTGATTTTCTGAGAAATGTCTCAGAATTTCCTCAGGGTGGACATTCATGAAAAAGGGTGCAGTCATTCATCGCCTACAGTTCATATACTGTAACTATGGCCCCTACTCTGCTCTGATGGATTACAGTTTATTCTATTGTCTTTTACTAATATTTTGTCAATGGATGAAAGCGCAGATCTGTTTGCATTCCCAAACATGCATTTTTTTTTTATTTTTTTTTTTTTGCTATAGGTAGAACATTTTTTCATAATAATGCTAGAGAATCTTTGGAATATCTTGTCACCTGACAACAACTACAGCTTTTCTAAATTGCTACATTTACACTGTGTATAACAACATCTATTCTGATTTAACTGTTGCATTCTTCTGGGGTTTACTTCAAAAACAGCTGCACTTTTATCACATTCTATTTAATTTTTATCTATTGATTTTGCGCACTAAACATAGCAATGAATTTGGAAAAAAATACGAAATGTTTTTCTTGATCTTGTGGCTTTTTAAAGGGGACATATAGAGTTCATTTTAACTCCACTGTACTGTTAAATTTTGCTAAATAAAACTGTTTCATCTTTACATTGAAGATTTACAGTGATTTATTTGTTGGAATAAGTTGACACTTATGAAACTGCTAAGGAATAGCAGTCCAGCACGGTAACGAATAAACCTGTAATGCTTTGTGATTCTTTAAACATTTATTAAAACTGTGATTTATTTATTCCACCAACTTCAGATTTGAGCCTGCAGAGCATATGGTGGTAAGACAAGAAATATGTTGTAGATCAAATGCCTGCAAAGATAAAGCCTCATTTTTTCCCAAAGCTCCTCAAAGGGAAGCCAGCCCTGTAGAGCTCGAAATATTTACTCTAACTTTGTCTTGAGAGGCCTACGGTATCACTTTAAGCATTAGATATGAAGGTTAGTCTCCTCATTGCTTTGTCTCTATCTTTGAAGTTCTTATTTTGAAGAAAAAATTGGAGGTAGCTAATCTCTTGACAGAATTCCTTTACAGTATAAAGACCACTTGTTTGGCAGGCTGGCTCTAAAGTGAGTATCTGTTTAGTTCCTTTTAACATTTATATAATTATCAACTTATACAGTCAGCCAAAGATTTTCTGTAAATCAAAAAAAGTACATGTGTCCCACTGCAATAACATTTGGACAGAAGCTACTTAAATATCACAGTTTTTACCCAGTTATAGCATTAATGAATCAAAAGATGCTATTTCAGAACTGATTCAGTTACTTCAATATGCTTGATGCTTGAAACTGAAAGAGAAACCAATGGCACAATGTAATTTCTGATCATTATTATCTGATCACTTAGGGGCAAAAGGGAAATATGAAGGGGGAGCTTTAAATGGCTATGATCTGAACAGGATAAATTCAGTGTCTTAAAAACTTGTTTAAAAAAAGAAAGCTTATTTAATTTTCATAAAGAAAGAAATAGAAATAAAATAGGGTTGGAAGCCAAAATCAACCTAGCCAACCACAAAATATAAACGAGTCAAAGCAACAGAAAGAAAAGCCAAATCATTAAACGCGGATTGTGCTTATTGAAAGGTTTCCTCTAACTATAAAAGCAAACAAATAAAATACTGATTCGTAGTTTTGGCCATAATATCACAAAATTCCAATTTTGTCTCATAATACCACCACCTGCTCACGTTTCTCAGTGATGCGTCTTGCAAAGTCTGTTTTAAAGTTTGAATTTGTTACATAAGAGCAGTAGTTGTGAAATTTCTATGCAAGTTTTTGAGCAGCACATGAACCTGAAAAGGAAAATTGTGTTTCTTTTTAGTAGCTTCGTTCAGCTCTTTCACTTCTACTGGTTCTATTATTAAACACCTTTCTGACAGATAACATTATGTCATCCTACCCCAGAGAACCCACAGTACTAAACACTTGTAAAATGGCTAGGCTTTGGTACATTCAGGTTCCCCAGAAAGTTAGATTTTTAAGTGTCAGATCAAAGGATCATTTTAAAAGTCAGCCACACAGAAAACCTGCTAATTTTTGTGACAGCCTTATTCCTGATGCAACTCAACACCAAAAAAAAAGATAAAAAAAGAGAAAATGTAGAGGAAGTAACTCCTTAATTCATCTGAACATTTGGGCTTTCAGCTGTGCTGAAGTGAGAGCATGGAGAGAATAAAAATGAGTGGTTACATTTCAGTCACTGATTTACCCTTAAGTCCACAAAAAATTTGTGGACTATGGTAAGGGCAGTACTCTTTACAAATATTGAGGTGAAGTTAACTGACATAGTCACATAACTTTGCAGCTTTAGCTAGGTGCATTGCTAGTGATTCATGTTTTTAGTTATGGGATTTATAGAATAATAGTATTCTTAGAAGGGCTGGGTATTTTCGCCAAAGTCCTGAATCGATTCGATTTTGATTCATACAGTTCTAAATCGATTAATTTCGATTCAATCTGTTTTTACAATAATGAAGGTGGTTCAAATGTGTTTCAAAACACTCATGTATTTAATTTTTTCCTGTCATATTAAACACAAAGTGCAAACTTGTAAATCGGACAGTTTAAACTTGAGATGCGAACAAAACTGTCTCTAAAGTGCAAACGTGTATGTGAAAAGTGAAAAAGCACAAATATGACACAGCGGGGACACAGTAGACATGCATCAGCTGCATTATCTCCACTGCACAAACCATATTTGCAGCGTTGTCTGTAACAACTACAGAGTGTTTGCTGGTCACCCTCCATTTGTTAATGTCTTCAATCAACCTATTAGCTATATTTTCAGCCCTCTGGCTTGAAGTATTTTGAGTGCATCTTTCCTGCTTATTTGAATGTGAATGTCACGCACGTCACTATAAAACTAATCGATCTCATTCCCTAGACATTGATTTTGCAAAAATGTAAAGGAATCGATTTAAAATCGATTAAATCGATTTTTTTACCCAGCCCTAATTCTTAGGCCTAGAAAACAACATCAGCAACATGGTTAAAAATATGAATGAATAAAGAAATATTACATTTAAATATTTTTCATATGGGCTGCCCAGTGGAACAGTGGGTAGCACTGCTGCCTTGCAGCAATAAGGTTTTGGGTTTGATTCTCTTTCTGCATGGAATTTGCATGTTCTCCCTGTGCATGCATAGGTTCTCCCCAGGTACCCCAGCTTCCTCCCACAGTCCAAAAACATGACTGTTAGGTTAATTGGCTTGTCTAAATTCTCATTAGGTGTGTGTGTGCACGAATAGTTGTTTGTCCTGTTTTTTCTCTGTGTTGCCCTGCTATGGACTGGCAACCTGTCCAGGGTGTATCCCGCCTCTTACCGCTAGACAGCTGGAGATAGGCAGCAGCACCCCTCTCGACCCCAGCTTGGATAATGCATGATGGAAAATGGATGGATGGATGGATGGATGGATGGATGGATGGATGGATGGATGGATGGATGGATGGATGGATGGATGGATGGATTATTTTATACTATAATTACTTAATTCCTTTAACACACTTGCTTAAATTTATCTATCACTATGTTTACTGTGATTTACAGACATCCTGACAAGAGCACTCATAAACATAACTAGCGTATCTTGCAAAATAATGTTACATTTTAACCACTGATGTCATTGTTTTGTTGACTTATTAGCTTTCTATAATACACACACAGCATACACAATTTAACACACACCAATTGTGGTTTAGAAGGATATTTTACATAGTTTTCCAAGTGTTTTGTGAATAAGAATATGAAAAGTGTGACATTTGAACCTATTACCCATTTCTTTTGCTTATTTTTGGTGGGTTTCCCACTTAGTTTGTGGCATACATTAAATTCTATTTATGCTTCTATTAAAATAATCTGATTTTCTTTGAAATATGGTAAATGCTTGTACGTGTTTGTCTTGTTTTCATGCCTTTTGCAGCCTTTTATGTCCCATGAGGGAACTCTCTGTGACAATAAATCCCTCGTATTAGTCTTAAGTGCAGTATAATTTCTAGGTTGGCTCATAATTTCAGAGCTGGATGTGGAAAGTGTTCAGAGAGTGATAAAATAGAGAACAAAGCACAGAAAAAGGAAACACAATGCCTACTTTTGATGCTCCAGACACACTCAAAGGCAGCACTAAAAGCAGCCTCATTTACTTGACTCATTTACAAGTATTTGTGGGACTGTGAGATAAGTGCTTATAAAAAATATAGATATCATGTTTAAAAGGCAAACTTCTTACTCATCTCTGTAGACCTTTCATACTTACATAAGAGCTGAGAAACAGAGTTTGATGTTATTTAGTCATGCAGAATATAAACCCACAACAGCTGAGAGGCTGAAACTGATGCCCTGCATTGAATGTTGCACACATGACAGATACCATTGTTCAAGTGAACTACAATGAGATCTGCAATGGTTTCTTTCACTCCAGAAATGATAGATTTCTTCAAAAACCAAAGTTTAAAATCAATTTTTACTTTTCATAAGAATGAGTGAGAGGAGAAGCAACTACAGGCAGAGACCTTCTCTTCCCTTTCCACTCATCCCCGTAAGAGGATCCGACGTAATGGGGTTTCCTCTCCTCTGGCTCCTTCTGCTCAGCAGAAAAAAAAGCTGCACAAAACTTCCATCAAAGTCTGATACTTATATATTTTCCTCACATTTAACAATGACTGAGATAATGGGTGACTCAGTTCTGACCTCAATGTGACTGTATAGTTGTACTCAATGTGATCATAAATCTCCTCAGCCTAAGCTGAAAGAGTTAAATTGCTGATAGTATTCAACCAAAACCCAGATCTGATGTAAAAATCAGGCATGGCACTCATTAAAGACAGCATTTTCTCACAGTAAAGCCAACAAAAGAGAAATAAACAAGCCCCTGTGTGATTGGAAAACACTGACATGAATACAAATTAGTTTTTTTTTAAGAAAAGTTTTTTTTTTTCATTAAACATAGGACCCTATTACTTTGCTGCATAATAAAGCTAACCCTGCCCCCAGGCTTTAATGAATAACAATAACATTACTTGTTCACAATCTGTCTTAGCAGGTGGCTGACTCAACTGATTTGTGTCTAAAGCAATGATGACTTGTCCAACACGATCCTAATTTATAAATTTTATTAAAACTGCTGTAACTTGAACCATATGAGCCCCTTTATGCAAACATTACAATACATATTTTAAACTACTGCTTAACTTGAAATTAGTTTAAAGGAGAAGTTCGGTTTTTTACACTTTAAGCCCATTTTCTGTAGTGTCCAGGATGAAATCGAATGATCGACACCAAAAGTTTGACAATTGGTCCTGTCTCTGCTTTTTGGCTCATTTAGAATCACCCCTGGCTGCTTTAGAATGGCTTGCATAGAGCATGTCCGATAATGTCCTTAAAACAACCTTAAACGTTCTTTTTTTAAAATATGCTACTCACCGGGTCGTCAGCGCTGTTCAATGACGTTCCAAAAAAAGTTTCGTAAAGAAAAAACGTTCCTGTAGTGTTTTATTTAGCATTTTGTAAATCCCATTGAGTTCTGTTGGAATAGTCAATATTCCGCTGCCACCGGAAACGGAAATGGGGCCTGTTTACACAGTTGTAGTCTTTTCGCTTCACTCTGTGTACTCCGACGTCGAGGTGCTAACGTCTCTGTTAAACACTTTAAAAAACTCTGAAAATGGAATACGAAAGGTGGATTCTTGATTCTCGACGTCGGAGTACACAGAGTGAAGCGAAAAGACTACAACTGTGTAAACAGGCCCCATTTCCGTTTCCGGTGGCAGCGGAATATTGACTATTCCTACAGAACTCAATGGGATTTACAAAATGCTAAACAAAACACTACAGGAACGTTTTTTCTTTACGAAACTTTTTTTGGAACGTCATTGAACAGCGCTGACGACCCAGTGAGTAGCATATTTAAAAAAAAGAACGTTTAAGGTTGTTTTAAGGACATTATCGGACATGCTCTATGCAAGCCATTCTAAAGCAGCCAGGGGGTGATTCTAAATGAGCCAAAAAGCAGAGACAGGAGCAATTGTCAAACTTTTGGTGTCGATCATTCGATTTCATCCTGGACACTACAGAAAATGGGCTTAAAGTGTAAAAAACCGAACTTCTCCTTTAAGTATTTTTCCACTTTTAAAAGGTTCTCTTGCCAAGTCCAAAGTGGCAAAGGTATCCCCATAGCATGATGCTGCCATTACCTTGGTAAGCAAGGGGATGATTGGGTTCATGTGTGATTTTTCCACAAGATTCTTTTTTTTAAATCCTAATCCTGCTTTAAACATCTCTACAGATTTATCCCAGACATTAAGTGGTGCTTCCTGGCTTTCATTATTCTGTTTGTTGTCTTTTGTTCTTAGAGAAACCTCTTAGGACTACATAGAACAGCTGGATATAAATGAGATTAAAATTAAATAGAGAAGCTTTAGCCTGAATACAAATGCATGCAACTGCTTTAAGATTTAGATAGGTTACGGCTTTTGAAAACAACATGCAACTTAAATTTGAACTTTAAAATCCACATAATAAACATAGAGGTTTTTATTTGTTATGTGACTGGAAGATAGGGAGGGATTATATTTGTGTCCTAGTTTACAAATAATAAAAAATACTCCATTTGTTAGAGAAAGATGGGAGTTACCTTCTAGCATTTCAATGACAAATTCATAGTATTTTTATTTCAGAAAATAAACAGATCCCACCACACTGACTTCAAAAGTTCAATATATTTGAACTCTGGCCTTGGAAAATAGCAGTATTCACCAATAAATGAGCTAATTTGAAAGAACAGGTGGGACTGACCTTTCTTTAAGTAAGTATTGATTGTTTGTTTCCCTGTTTGTATAACTGCATGCTTGAAGAAAAACAAGTAATTTAAGGGAGGGAAAGGGGAGGGTATAGGGACTGGCATGCAGCTCACTGTGACTGCAACAAACATTGAATTCAAACAGTAAAAGAGTCTTCGCACTACATACTTAACAAAAGGTGTATTATTTTCATCTTGTATAAGGCTATGGTTAACGTAGCTGGGTCTTTACGACTCATTATATGACATGATTACAAAACTGTGCAACAGACAATGCATCAATTCCTCCTTGAGAATCAAATTTATTTTAGCCAAAAACTAAAAGGTTCAAATTAAAACCAGGAAAAGGCGTTACTAGACTGAAGGGAATATCTTCCCAAATACCACCTTTTTATTTCACACTCCACTTATTATCATTTGAATACACACATTGCTGTTGTTTTGTCATTTGTTATTTTTTTTGGGGACAATGTTACATGAAAAGTTAGCACTGCAGTGTCCCCTCAAAACTGCACTACATGAAACAGCATGCATAAATTAGTGAAGGCTAGTGCAGTTTTTCATTAGGCTTCTGTAATGGATTGGCTATGACTAAACCACCTAACGACCCCCATCCAATGATTTCCAAGAAGACCAAGCAGTTCTAGAAGCTGTATAATCTGGCTAATGAGCAGTTCTTAGATTATTTTTAAAGTAAAACACATTTGTTTAGAAAATGAAAGGTCCAACATGACCTGCTTAAACCCACAATTCTACCTGATAAATCATGAGCTAGCCTGTCTGTCTGTTTTTACAGGGGTAAAAATACATTGAGGCTTAATGGTCAATTAAATTTAGCCACTCTTGAAAATAGGACATATAGGAGGATGTATTATGCAGATAAGACAGATGTGACAAAAAACTACTTCTCACTTAACTTTGCACATATCTACAGTTAAAAGTAAAAGTTTAAAAATACAAAAAATGTAACAAAGAAGGCTGGATGACAACTTAACCTTATATTGCTGAAAAGCACTGTGAGCAGTTTTATTAACTGCTCTTAACGTATATAAAATATCCAAAGTTTTGTAAGAAAACTGCAGCAAAAAGTGGCTTCATAAGGTTACCAAGTCTTCGTAACAACACAAGACAGCCAGATAGTTATTTGAGAAGTTTTACAATCCTGCAATGCTGTATGTAAGGCTGTAAAATGTCCTAAACACTGCAGGGATGTTTATTTGAAACCAAGTTCAATATCAATAAAATTAGACTTTAGGTGAAACTGTTGGGAATAGATGAATATGTGTATCGGCACTTTGTGTTTAGTCGGACATATGATGGAAAATAATTTATGCTCTAAATTATAAATTTCTCTTCCTAAAATCCTAGGAGGGTTGTTAGAGTGCTTTACATAATTAACTCTCTGAAAAACTATAATGCTTAAGCATTGAGGCCTCAGCATGAATGCAAAAAATGAATGATCAATGAAGATATTTTAAGCCCAAATACGCAATAAAGGATTTTTTTTTCTGGTAATAAGTATACAGTACTTACATGGTTCCTTAAAGGAAATGAAAGCTTGGTGCAAATGGGCATGGTATCAATCTGAATACTTTCGCCTTAAAGTTTTCATCAGACTGACATCCTGGGGGATGAAACTGACTCTGTGGCAGCTGTTGTTTTTTTGTGTGTACTGTAAACAGACTTCTTTTGCACCAATCTGAAATCAAAAGTCCGATAACATAAAAAAAAGTGTAAATATATGTAATTAGAATAAAATGTATTTATTTTGATTCTTTTTGTTGTTGTGTAAAATGAGCAGATAATTTCAACCCTTGGAGTTATGTGTGTCATGCATCAAGGTTATAGCACCTTAGCTGTCACATTATGGAAGCTTTAGGCTTTTTCTGTCTCACCTAGAATGCTTTAAGCTTAATATTAAAACACAAATTCTCCTCTTTGTTCTTGCCTGTGTTGTTGCTTTCTAATGCTAATCTAGTTTTGTCTTGAACTGAGCATGAAACACAATATCTTTTTGTAGCAAATGGAAGCCGTACCTGAATTTACAAAGAAATTGAAATTATAGAACTTTTTGGAAAAGGTATGGGTACTTATATGAAGTACTTATAATGTGTTTATCATCAGGAATTTATGACCAAAAAAAGCTAGATGTTATTGTAGACCTATATTCAATCGTCATTTCTTATATAAAATGCTTGAGAAAGTAGTTGCCAAACAAGTGTGTGACCACTTACACCATAATGAACTCTGTGAAGAGTTTCAGTCTGGCTTTAGAGCTCATGATAGCACTAAAACAGCTGTGGAGAAAGTCGCTTTTGATATTCTCACAGCCTCAGATAATGGACTTGTATCTATGCTATGCCTTGTTAGATCTCAGTGCTGCATTTGATACATTTGATCATAATGTTCTTTTAGAAAGACTATAATATTTTGTAGGAATTAAAAGAGCAACACTAGACTAGTTCAAATCGTATCTATCTGACCGATTTCAGTTTATTCATCTTAATGATAAATCTTCCTCATGCTCCAGGGTTACCTTCGGAGTACCACAGGGATCAGTGCTAGGACTAATTCTCTTTACTATATATGTATGATCCCAATCGGTCAAATTATTAGACAGCATGGGATTAATTTCCACTGATATGCTGATGATACTCAGCTATAATTATCTATAAATCCAGATGAAGCTAACCCATTATACAGATTAAAGGCATGTCTTGAAGATACACAAACCTGGATGACTCTTAACTTCCTGCTCCTTAATGCAGACAAAACAAAGTTATAGTCTTTGGACCAGAGTCTTTGAAGAAGAAGCTGATTAGTCAGTCTTAATTTGGATGGGATTAAATTGATCTCAGATAATAAAGTAAAATATCTTGGTGTTATTTTTGATCAGGACCTGTCATTTAAATCCCATATCAAAGAGGTTTCTAGAATTTCCTTCTTCCATTTGCGGAATATTGCAAAAAATTTGAATTATCCTTTCCAGGGATGATGCTGAGAAACTAGTCCATGCATTTGTTACTTTAAGATGGTACTATTGTAATTCTTTACTATCAGGAAGTCCACATATTATAGTTAAAAGCCTTCAGCTAATCTAAATTGCTGCAGCCAGAGTTCTGATGAAAATAAAAAAGAGAGATCATAGCTGTCCTATCCTTGTTTCTCTTCCAGCTAAATCCAGAATAGAATTTAAAATCCTCCTTCTCACATATAAAGCCATAAATGGCTAAGCTTCATCTTATATCAGAGATATGATTGTTCCTTACAGAGCACTTTGTTCTCAATCTGCAGGTTTACTAGTGGTTCCTAAAATTTCTAAAAATAGAATGGGAGGCAGATCTTTTATTTATCATGTTCCTCTCCTGTGGAACCAACTACCAGTTTTACTCTGTGAGGCAGACACCCTGTCTACTTTTAAGAGTAGGCTTAAAACTTTACTTTTTGATAAAGCTTATAGTTAGAGAGGCTCAGGTTATCCTGAGCTATCTCTATAGTTATGCTGCTAAGGGCTTAGACTGCTGGAGGACATAGGGACCCCTTTTTCATCATCCTGCTTAATTCTATCTCTATTCTCCCACTCTGCTAATTTGTTAGTTCAATCTCCATCAACCCCTTTGTTTATAGATGTTTGAGCTCAGCCTATTTTTCATTGTAGTCCTGTTTCTCTGACTGTGACTAACTGGATGTGCTCTTTTCGTCATCTGATGTGGGGGCTGGCTCTGAGATCGTCTGCCTGGCTGTGTCTTTCCTCGCCTGTGGAGCTGGTTGACAAGTTCCTTTTGTATCTCTGCTTATTTCTGTATGTCTGCTTCTGTCTCCTTGAACCCCAGTCGGCCTCGGCAGATGGCTCACACCGAGCCTGGTTCTGCAGGAGGTTTCTTCTTGTTAAAAGGGAGTTTTTCCTCTCCCCTGTCGCTACAAACATGCTTGGTGTCAATGGCTACGTTTACATGGACACAACTAATCGGATTGAAGGCCTGATCAGATCAAAAATGTTTCATGTAAACATGTCAGACTGAAGATTCTAATCCGATTCGGTCCGATCGCATCTAAATTTAATTCCGAATGAGAGAGGTGGTTTTTGCCGATCGCCATTCCGATTGCCGTCCATGTAAACACCCATTCGGATCTGAAGAGTAAAATAATCTTCACTGCGCATGTGTGCGACGTCAGCGTGACGTTTTTCCGCCTTGTCAACAACAGGAAACCACCGGTCGCTCTCGCTCTCGCTGTGAACAACATGGCGGGGGGATTCTAGGAACGCCGACTTATACACTCAAGTTCATTTAAAGCTGCAGGAAGCAGGAATTTATCCTCCTCCTCATCCTCTTTTCTCTCTCCACAGCCCACTCGCTCTCCCACGCCGGCTCAATCGCTCATTCTCTATTTCTCTTGTACATTTCGCTGCCAAGCGCTTTTTTCCTCCTCTCTCCTTTTTTCTTTCCGCTCGCTCCGAGCGCATCGTTTGTCAGGCCTCCCAAAAACCAGACGCAGACAGAACTGCCAAGTTTGGCAGGAAGTTCTGCGCATGCTTAAAAGATTTAATCTGATCCAGCGCTTGGTACATGTATACACACGTCATGATCGGATCATTTCATTTAGTGTCCATGTAAACGGAGATTTTGAATTTCCGATCAACCAAGGTTTGGATCGGATCGGGGAAATTTTGCGCATGTAAACGTAGCTTATGATAATCAAGTCAATGATTCGATGCAATCAACTGTTTTTTTCTTAGATAAAAAACTTTGAATCAATTTGAGTGCCTTGAGATGATGTGTTGTGAATTGGCGCTATATAAATAAACTGAATTGAATTTATGTATAACTCAATATATTATTTATCAGACTGCATTACCCTCCAGATGGGCTGAACATTTTGATTCATATTTTAATTATTTTGAATAGGCCAACCTTAGTTAATGAGTGGATGGCAAAGATTGGCCTGGTTTGGTTGCTTATTGTAGTCATCCATATCCCAAAACTGCTTAAATTTCAGTCCTCAGGGCAGCTTGTGTTGAATTTTCTTATGGGAGCTTTCAGAAGCATCGTACCATTTGTTTCTGTATGTTCCTGCTAATACTAGAAACATTTGCAGTTCCACTTTCTTAGATTCCACAGGGACACCGGCAGAACAGCTAAGCAAAAGACTTTTCTATCGAAAGTTTTACACAATAATGTGTTGAGAAAATATTTCCTTTCATTTTCATTATTTTATAGAGTGGTGAAAGTTGGACTGTAGTCGAGCAAGTCTGTGTTTAATGGCATGAAAAGCAGCCCATTAGCAAAAGATGGAGAGAAGACACAAAAGCTGTAATCAGGGGTTTGGATTATTAAATGCCTACAAGATATATTGTCCTCTGACAAAGTTTTTAAACCTCTTGAACTTGTTCTATCCTTAGTAACATTACAACAACTATTTTCAACTTATCCTACAGTAATTTAAACAGTGTTTAGCTTAACTGCTAAACCTTGAGTACTGTGGAAATATTACACCACATATCTCTCTGAATACCCCATTCCCCTGGCAAAACATAGTGGTGGTACTTATAGAGAACAAGAACAACAAAAAAATCTTTACAATTACTCATAAAACCCCACTGTAACTGGAAAAAGTCACTTCTTTAAAATATTGACTTTGGGGAGCTGAAAACTATGAATACTTGGACTTTCACTTCAAAATTATGCAAACTGTGTCTTGGTGTATTATATAAAAATGCAGTAAAACACAAGCTCAGCAAGGGGGTTTGTGGTTTTAAGGTGACAAAATGTGAAATGTACTTTTTGCAAGGCTCTGCACAGTAAGTATGTGCCTACTTATGCATGATTTCCCACTCATAATCCTGCATATTTGACACACCATCTGTCTTTTTTATCATTTATCATCTGGCTGAATAGTATAGCAGGGATGTGACTAATTGCCTTTAGCAGAAGTCCACGGAAAACCAGATTTACTTAACCTCTGCTATTTAGTGTCACATTTAGAGCTTGCAGTGTAATTCACAAGCAACCCCCCCCCCCCCCCCCCCCCCCCCCCCACACACCCACCCACCCAACCATCACACACACACACACACACACACACACTCACACACACACACATACACTGAGCCATCTTATTCCGCTGGTGTCCATCTCCTCTACTGTCAGCTGAATGGATCACACTGCAAGTCTTCCATCTCCTTCGATGATTTTGTGAAAAAGGAGAGTCGACTGGAGCCTGTCAGTGCCATGAGAGCAGAGGACATCAATGCCTCACTTAGACAGCTATTCTAAGGGGGCCGCTTCCCCAGACAAGAGGACAAGACAGAGTTCACCTGGATTCAATACAAGGTTTCTGCCTCTGCCTTTGAGAGAAAAGATGCAATGCCGAACAGCAGACTGAACTACCCAATGTTAAATGTCATCTGGATAAAAATCAATTACATGATTTATTGCAGAGTCTAAAACTTACAAATGGTCAAAAGCTGTCTGTTCCTTTGAACTGCACTGTCATCCTTCTCCACCTTATGATGTAGAGCAGAAAGTAATGGGTTAGGCGATTTTAAAAAGGCACAAAACATTATAGCTGCTGATAGCAATTCCCAAGTTTTGCAGATTGATTTCTTTTCCTCATGTGGCATTGTTGCTTCTCATTTCCAACACAGCGTGAAAGGCACAGAAATAAAAACATCTTAGCGGCAAATCGGCCTCACCATGGCAACAGTATTGATCAACCCTCCTGGGTCCTCAGAAAAATCTATCCCTCATGTCAATTTCCCAGCATTAACAGTTCAGCAGCCACTCATGTCTTGAATAGATGGGGTATGATATTTGGAATCTGGCAATAAAATCCGCAATCACTATTTAGCTCCCCTCATGATTCATTTATCGCAGGGGTGAGACACCAAATGACCTATTGATATTCAGGGAGAACAATGATGTACGTAGGCTAAGAGGGCAACTTCAGAGGTTAGTACTTTAAGATTTCAGAAGTACAGATTAAGTTTTCTAATCTAGATTATGGTGCTTTGAAACATTTCCCCTTTGAAGGTGCTTTCTCAAAAAGGTAATGATTATTAGGTAGTATTATGGTAATAGCTAAAAAATTTAAGGTAAAGAAGACATCTTGCTGTTGAAAAAAAAAAAGAAAAATGCTGAATTCCCAAAAGACAATCAAGGCGAAATGAGATGAAAATTCAGGTCTGCATTCACTACAAACCATGTAAAGGCATTCATAGTCCTTAATGTGTTTTACAATTTTCATGCCATGACCACAACCCTAAAGGCATTCATTGTTCAATCCATCATCCAAAGATAGATGGAATAAGGCAGAACTGCAAAGCAGACAGATATGGACACCTAAACTGATCATATAAGGAAAAATATACAGTAAGAAGTGTAATTTACAGTTTAATATCAGGCATGTAGGGTGTATGTATGTTGAAGAACGTGTTGCTATTAAATTAAATCAAGATTAAAATGCCTGGCCCACATCTGAAAGACTGCATGTGGAAAAAGACTGCAGTACACGTTTCCCTTAACACACTACCTCCACTTTCAAATTCAGTAGAGGAAGTACAGTACATTGCTGCACATATCCTCTTATTCAACATGGAAATGGAAGCTTTTCAGAGATATAGGTGGAGGAATGTAGCTCAGTACAGGGAAAATTCTACAGGGAAACCCGTTAGAGGCAGCAAAAGACTTGAGATCAAGATGGAGATTCATGATTCAAAGGGACAACAACCCTAAACATAAAGCCAAATCTACAGATAATCAGATTAGATTATGCATATATGTATTTCTTTAAATGGCCCAGTCAAAGTACAGTTTAGTTGCAGTGCCTCAAAGTGTAAGAAGATTTGAGGCTATGTCTGTCTTTGGCAAGGCCCCGCATGGTATCAAAGGCTTTCCCTAAATATCTAATTTATATCAGCTCTAGCTAATATATTTAATTATCAAACAGGATTGTGTTTAGGTGGAAATATTTACAGAGGAGGATTTGATTTGTCTTCATTCAGATGTGTCGATTTCCACCTAGCGATTAAATCCTGCACTCTTGCAGGGCGTTGGGGAAACAATAGGAGATGTAAAGTGATGGATGAAGCTGCATGAAAAATGCTGTCATTCCAAAGATTCCTCAAGCTTTATTGCGACAGTCAAGCTTCAGCCCCTCATTGCACATGAACTACACCTACACTCTGACAGCTTGACACTTACAGACGTGAAAGTCTGACTGGTGGGAGGAGAGACTGAAGGGAATCAGGAATAATCTTTAGAAGATCTTGTATATAGTTTATAAAGATACGATTTCTACAGAAATCTTAAACAACGACATTGATAAGAAACATAATAAATCTACTCAGGTTTTTGAGCATGACTGGAGGGTTTTAACCAAACTGGTATAATGAAGATGTATTATGCTAACTCAGTCTAGAACAACTGAACATAAGGCAAGGCTAAAAGCTGTGATGGAGCCCATCTGTCCAGTCAATGAAGCCTCAAAACCCACAAAATATCCAATAAATAAATAAATTATGGTATTATGTGTGTTGAGCTCACTTTATTCACGTGTGCAAAGGGAAAAAAAAAGATGACAGAGCTAAAAGCTTGTTAAGTATGCTGATGGTCTTACAGCTGCAGTTTAACTGATACTTACTGTCAGACCAATCCTCTGTCTAATTGAATTGAAACTATACACTGCACGACATGTCTGTGTGTTGCAGTCTGCAACCACAAATCATTAGCAGAAAAACTCCAGCTCTGCTGTCGCCGTGCAAACATGAAACGTGGAATACAATTATGTACACTTGCTAGAGTTGCTATGCAGAATTTAAAATTATTTGTTATTTTTTCCATGTTGCTGTGTTTTAAATATTTAATTTGGTGTATGGGTGCCCTGCTGCTGATGCTTCCTGTTTTCATGCAGCACCAGCAGCTAAGCAGGATAAGAGAATGTGGCCACCAGCACGATCTAAAAAAATAAAATAAAAAAATAGTTGTAAGGATAAAAGCAAGCCAACCTAAAAATAAATCTCAGTTTTAAGGCTCTAAAATAATACATATTCTTACATATCTATGGTCTTCCACTCGTATAATCATGTGCAATCACATGAAATAGGCCTGTTATTCTCAGGAGAGTAGTATTGAGTTTGGGTGTGATTGTGTCAGGCTGTCAAAGCCCACTCATCCAAACTCTGGAGTGAGACTGGAACAGACGGGAGCTGTTCTTTCAGCACCACCGGGGATCTGCAACAGAACACTCAGCTGTCGCATCCACACAATGTAGTGATCTGGAAAGCGACCCAAACTCACACCAGCTGCCCTTCTAAAGCCCAGAATTTATGAAGTAGATAGAATTTATCTACAAACTAAAGCAGGAAAAGTAAAGAAGACACACTTTTTAATTGTTCTTCTCGGGAAAGAGTAGGCGCGCCGCTTCCTCTGTTCCCCTGTAGCGCATAAATACCAGGGGACTGTTCAAAGTATTTGGATATAAAAAAAATGAAAAACATAAAAGTCACATACTCATGAAAAAATAAAACAAAAAAGCATGCTCAGAGACTTGCCTGAAAGAGGCGTAGGATGTTGGCAACCATAATCGACACAGAGCTCGCCGAGGCTCCGATCACTCCCACCACTTTCTCAGGCTTGACAAACACCGGTGGCTCACCGTTCGTGCACCTCACGTCTGAGGTGTCCTTCGTGATAAGGGCTTGCACAAAAGTTAAGGACTGCTCCAGAGCGTACGTATCCCTCGAGCAAGTGTCCAGCACTCTTGCGCCTAGAGTGATGTTGGGCAAGAGTTGCTCGTCCTGGTTGATTTGGTCCAAAGCGTACATCATGGCTTCCAGGCGCTGGATCCCGTTCTCCTTTTTCAGGTCCCCACACGGCGCGCCGTCGGGGCCCCTCGAGTGCACCGGGAATAGCCCGCCGAGGGTCAAGTGCCCCTGTGTCCTTATCGAGTGTGGCGCGTAGGTCTCCTGAAGAAACGCAAAATCCACCGCGGCGCTCAGGAGCCAAAATAGCCTCCATACACAGACACCAGAACGCGCCATGCTAAACTTTTGTAGGAAGGATGGAGACGGATGTGGAATTTTGAAGTTTGTTAGAAAATCTCCATTTTTAGTCACCAAGGTGGAGATTCAACAAGCTGGGCCGAAGAAAAGAGAAGTGGAAGGCTCAGGCAAACTGCGACCATCGCTGAGCAGCCAGGAGGAGCAAGCAGCGCAGCTTGTTGAATAGTGAAGCCCCTTACAGTAATTCAGTTCCCCCCATCCATTAGACGGAAAGCATCAGTGATCACTCTCCAAATATTAGCTGACTGTTTGAAAAGAAAGGCACCCTTTGCAAATAAAATCTGAAACACCTTTAGGACCGAAATTCAAGCCAATGTATCGGGGAAAGGGGCAGGGATTATCTCAAAAGCAGCGCCTAAAATGAAAATTGTGAACCGGCAGAAGTGGGTGACATTCTTCCTGCCCACAACAACTCCACAGAAGCGCAGATATGCTCGTTTCGGCAGTGGTGTCTGTCTCCCATGGGTGCATAATCATCCCCAAAGCCTCCAGAGAAAGAAAGAGAAAGAGAGCACGAGAGAGAGAGACACAGTTAGATAAAAAAAGAAAGATTAATACCCGCGCAAATGAGCGATCACTGAGCAGAAGGCTGAGAAAACCCAGCTAATTAAATCCGAGCCCCTTTTTTTTCTGTCTCTGCAACCGGTCGCATTTGAGGGCGAAATGAATGAGAGATTTCAGTGTGCGCGCCGAGTTTTCAGCTCCCCCTCTTTTTTTCTCTCCATGAGAGACGTCACTCAGTTGGCAGTGGGGTGGGAAGGGGGGTTGGCACCACTACATAGCAAGGTTTCCTGGAAGTTGTCTACAGACTCTTAAGAAGGGGATAGTAACAAAAAAGGGATCACATACACATAAATAATGCGAAAAATTGTGAGTTGCTCTCACTGTTTCTCCCCGTAGGCTACTTCCCATTAAAACACCCACAGAAACACACAATGGAAAAACAAACCTGGTAATGTATTTTCTTTTTATACTGATAATAGCAGAAGTATAGTGGAGACTGTTTGCATTTTGAAAACGGCAAAGAAGTGCTTTTATGAGTTGCTTCACTCCACCTGAGCAAAGTGCCTTTCCTTAATAGTTCCAAATTAATCACTGATGCACCTTTAAAAAAAAAAATAGAAGAAAAAAAAAGGGGGGGTGGACCCCACGCTGGTCTCCCAGGCAACCCTTCTCTGAAGACTCCCCTGTGCTACCCAAACCCACAACACACACATACAGTGGATATTAAAAGTCTGTAAGCCCCTGTGAAAACGTCAGGCTTTGTGAGAATGAGACAGGTGAAAATAGTCTTCACAATATATGGGGGGAAAAAAAAGCTTTGGTACTATTGAACTTTAAAAAAGATAATTAAAAAAGAGTGCAGACTAATATTTTTTCAAAATTCTGTAGTAGTCTTCAGAAGGAGTATTTTAGCATCCTACATCTTAAAAATATAGAGTATAGGAGATGAAAGTGGTGACGGTTTTCAGATCTATCAGTTTCAGAAAACATGCCTTGTACACAAAACTCTTCAGGTAACCCCCTACACATTGTGTTTTTACGCTTTTCAGCTTTGGTTAACCCATTTCAAAGGTCCTCTTTTTTCTGATTAGGTCATTCATTTATTCATGTGAATCCATGCTAAGAACATTAAAATTCATCTTTGACTTATTTATGGATATGTGTTGCTTTTGTGCCAAACTTATCTTTTTGAATTTGGCCAAATTTGATATCATCAGTATAACACATTATTCTGCATGGTTTGGGGTAATATTAGGGTGTGAATTTTTGCTGCAAGAAAGTACTTATTTCAGTCTTCCATACCCTTGCCCAAACATATGAAGAACACCTTAAATCTCTCTACAAAACAACTAGTACTAACCCAAGGCCTGTTTCACCAAGTGGGCTTACGTTTACTGAAAACGTTAAGTTTTTTAAACCTGAAATCAGGGAAACTAAGTTTTGTGTTTACCAAAGAGAGTTTTCTCAACCCTTGTTTCTGTTACCCTAGTAATCCTTAAAGCCAATCACAGTGGGCGTTTCTCAATATGCGTTCTTGAGCGTTCTCGTGTGCTGGTGTACTCGTGACACGTCATCAGCCTCAGCCCGAGTACCGTTCCAATTCTCAAGAACGCCAGATCGAGAACGCATCAAATCCCCGGATGTTGTTCTCACCCCGCCCTCTTTATCGAGCATGCATCAGAGCAGACTTGTGCGTTCTTCAGACTGACAGCTTCCCCAGAATGCCCCGCGGCCGCAGCTTGATTCGAGACAGCGCTCACAGTGTTAAGTTAAACATTCCCTTTTCTGCTGCTGTTGTTCTTCAAAAGTACGTTTTGAAATCGTTTGAGGCGATAACATTATACATTTAAGCCTCCCTGTGTGGTCTGTTTACAGAGTTAGTGCGAAATTTAAAAAAAAAGTGCGACGTTGAGCGGACCAGAGTGACCAGCAGACCTCCGAGGGTAACCGCAGCCAGGGCTGATGTTACCCCGTCTGTAGTGCACTTCTCTTGGTCTAGTTATGTGTGAACTACCGCTCGTTCTGATGGCGGTTTTTTGCGGTTCAGTAATTTTTTTTAAATGTTTTTTAAGCTTTAGAAATTAAAAATATTGTTTTCAAAATGTTTTGTGTAGGGAATAAATAGTTTTGACTGTTAAAGAAATGCTAAACAACGTTGCCTGTGATGACGTCACGAGTACGCTTCTGCTCCAATACACATACGTGCTCGCGTTCTCGTCAAGTCCGATCTTCCTGCGTTCTCGCCAAGAACGGACTTGACGAGAACGCGAGTACGTACTCGCGTTCTCGTGAATTGAGAAACGCCCACTGTTTTGCTTCCTGATCTAATCAGAAGATTTTTGTTGTAGTTTTTGTTGTAAAACGAAAATCAGCCAGTAGGTTCGTCATAGATATTAGGTCTTAAAAACACAATACCATGTCCTTTAGATGAGGATCCAATTAAAGAATGTAAACAATCTATAGCAGGCTGTTTTGATATTTATTAGTTTGTTTGACTATGGATTCCTGATATCTGAAATTATATTTTTCTACGTCGAAATGAAAAAAAAATATGACATTCTTAATATCTCAAATAAACATTCTGGATGAACAGAAGTTGAATTTCAGATCGCCACATTCCTATTGTCACTGACAATAATTTGCAGTATTTTGATCATAAAGAATTATAGATCAGATATCAAAGATTGCCTACATATTTGTTCACGGTGATAAATGCCACAACAGCCACTTAAAATGTGCAAACATTTCTAGGTATATAAAACGTAATTCTTACTATTATTATTCAGTTCTTTTACTTCCTAAAATTCAGTTTTCTGCTGCAAAAATCTAATTCAGAAAATTTGTTATTACAGTTCTGAATAGGAATATGTTTTTGATCAGGAAGTATCATTTTTTTATAAACTACAAATGGAACAACAAAGGGAAGAGTGCTTTTAAAAAATGTTAAACGGACCTGCCATGTAAGACATCATTTAAAGTTCTGCATTAAAAAAACATTTTTTTCCCAAAATTTTTTTTTTCATTTCTGAATTAAAATCTCCGGTTCCAGTGGTGTGAGATAGGTACTTTTGCTGTCTCTTGTCATGGTGATTCACCAAATCGGTGCTCCACTAATAATGGCTTTTCATACTTGTTACCAACATGCTCAACTCTGAGTGGACCTACTTAGAGCTGATTAAACTAGCTTACAGCATTATCTGTTAAACAGAAAATTCAGAGTTTTATAACCTTAGGCTAGATCAATTCAGAGTTGAGGATTTAGGTCTGAGTTTGTACAACCTGCTTTGTGAAATGGGCCTCAGTACTCTCTCTGAACCTCGGATCCTCTACCTGACACCTGAGAGCTTCTGATGTTTCTGCAGGTATCAGTTGGAGCCATCTCTCCAGTGTTGGGGTTACTGTCCTGAATGCTCTAATGACCACTGGCACTACAGGTGCCTTTACCCATGACGGCCTTTCTGGTCCTTAACTGAGCCCTTGATATTATAGGTTTTTTTTGTGTCTGTGTATTTGTTTGTTTATTTTATATCATTCGGGATGGCTAGATTAAAGACGGCTGTCCTCTGCCTCAGTGATTGGAATGTCTTGTTGGTTTGCCATTACTATTTTGTCTGTTTGTATCTGGAAGTCAAATAGGATCTTAGCTTTGTCAGTCTCCTCCACCTTAGGAGGTGTTTCCAACTTTGACCTGGGGGTCTTAGGTTTGTATTCTAGACAGATGTTTCTGTACACTATACCAGACACTCGGTTATGGCATTCCATATGTTCCTTTCTTGCTAGTATCTTATACCTGTATCGAGCACCTGTGAAATGCTGGAGTGTTTCTGGGGCCCATTTGCATAGTCTTCAATTTGGATCTTGCCTGGTATGTAGAACTAGGCCTCTATCTGTCTGGTGCTCAAGACCTGCTAACTTAACCATGGCTCTGATGCTCACTAGGCACTTAGCACTTCTTTGTGCTGAGTGTATAGTAAGTGGACACCTGATTTGGGTATCCACCATGCATTGTCTATAGTTTTAATGTTTTAACAACAGTGGTCTGAATTTACTCCCTTTACCAACTTAATATCCCAGCAGAATATCTGATTATTGCCAAGGTATAGACGCTAAATGTCCAGATCTTGTTCTTGTCAGAACTTGCCTTATCGTTGCAGGTATTGGGTTTTTGTCCCTCTCTAGTGACCTGTTCGTTACTGCCATTTGAATTTAGCTCATTTAGTCTCTAAAAGGTTGACAAAGCATAAAGCAAGATTTCTTTTGCAGGAGATCCACAAGTATAAAAAAAGGTTTTTTAATTGTGCAATTGAATTCATAAATGTTCATCACAAAATGCATACATTTTTACCTCAACATTCATAAATTTGTAAAATTTCTCAAACTGTTAAACTGAAAAAGTAACAATACACTTAGCATACAAACCGGCAAATGTGCAATTTTATGGATGGATCAGTCAACACTATAAGGTAAGGATCAGCTTTCTTGTGCTTATTACTTTTGAGACTTTCTTTCCACTAGGTGATTCATAAATAAGATGATTTGTTCAAAGCTGGGGAAGAGCCTTAGAATTGGATATCTTCTCATTCCCTCCTCATCCCTTAATTAACTGCAAATACATTTTGTTTAGTTTTTTTATTTGGCCCAGAAGCCCTATAAACACTATATTAAAAATTATGCTCCCTGCCTTTGGGAGTATACTTTAGTTGGTTCAGTGGAGAACAGTCTGTTTGTTCGTCTGGCTTCTGTATCCTTTGTGTACCTCTTCAGTTTGGCAGCCAAGGCCCAGTGTCTTCTTTTGGCACTTTCCAGGGCCTCAGGTATGAGCATCTGTTTGTATTTCCGGGGTATTCCCTTTCTGGTTCCACTGTTCAGCAGTTCTGACAAATTGGCTGACTTCTTATTTGATTTTGGCTTACCCAATACCTTGGGTTCCCTTCACATTTCATGTTGTTGTTTTTTTTTTTCTATGTATTTATTTGTTGTTCGGTTTTTTAATCTGACGGATATTCGGTGTGCTTCCAAGAAGAATAAATGCATTTCTTTATTTTTAGCATTTCCCCAAGCATATATATGTTTTTTCAGTTGAAAGTCACATGACATACAAACTACAAGAACCTTACATTTCTAAAGGGGGTTTATGGTCTATACACACATGCATCATTATGCTGGCACAGGCACTGATAATAACAAACCACACCTCCAGGAGCAAAGAAGCCTTGCATCCCACTGACAAAATACTGCCATCGACAAACTATTTAATTGCACAGATGGTTGTTTTACCAAAAGCATATTATGATAATTTGCATTAGCCAGGGACTCACTTGGCAATTTGAAGTAATAATTAAAAAAGGTACTTTCTTTTTCCTACTCAAAGTAAATCTAATATGCAGAATGGCAATAATAATCAATGTTAAGCTCCGCTAATAAGTACATGCTCAGTGGGTTAAGTAAGAAAGGGCTAATTATACACTTTGTAAGAGCATGACTGGTCTATAAGCTTTCATTCCCAAGTAACCTTAGTAACTGACCACTTTCAAACTAGGGACAGCACATCCACTAATTAGACTTACTAGGCTGCAGATGTTAAATGACGGAAGCCCTGTTGTAAAAAAATAAATTAGGAAGTATAAAAGTCATTTTTGATAATGTTAGACTAGTTCTAGTTTTTATATTGGTAAATGTCCAGTCTAGTTAAACAATATGAAGCATTTAAAGTAAAAAATGTATATAACACATGCTAAATAGAAATGATGGGGTCAGTTTTCAACTTGATAGAGTCAGTTTTCATATATATATATATATATATATATATATATATATATATATATATATATATATATATATATATATATATATATATATATATATATATATATATATATATATATATATATATATATATATATATATATCTTTATATATAGTAGTATGCCTCTACTAGCTTTTACTGACCTAGAGACTTATGCAAGATAAATAGGAATGGTTGGAAAGAGAAACCTTTTCCTTGTTCTGACGTATGTTTTGGGTGAAGGTGTCCATTTTGGTCCATTTTGGGGTTAGGGTTCCGCTCAACTCTGAACAACTTCCCAATCTCTCATGAAAGCTTGCTGCTGCTAGAATCATTCCTTACCATAGTGGACATTTCATTAAGGACATAAGTTTTATATGTCTAGATCCAAAACTTTATTTTTTGTTTTATAAAAATAAAACAAAAAATACCTTCTTGGCAAACTTCACAGAGAACTTCTTTGTCACATTGGGTCATCTTTCTGACCAATACGCAAAATGACACATGATAAATTAAAGGTAATCCACAATATTTACGTAGGAAAGATTCAACCAAAGGATAGGATCCACAGCAGTCAACACAATATTACAGGAGGTTTCTGAAATGCCCTCTGGATAGTCTACAGATGAGAGACACTGATTTAAAAAAGTTCACATGTGAGCAGTTATAAATGGGACAGGAAGGGCTTAGTTGTGGTTGCTAAGAGTTTGGAAGGGGTGTTGGGTCCCATTGCTGGTCAAAGAGGAGGTTTTGTCTCCAGAAAGGTCTAAGGCCAGAGATTTTGAGAGTGAGTTCCTGGAAGGGTGTTTTCTTCAGGTGAGAAACATGCTGGAGAGTGGACAGGTTGGTGCAGAAACTTAGGATTCCACAAAATAGTGAACAGCAGTACATGTAAATTTCCCTCAGGTAGGTCATAGAAAATAAGCAAGAGCATCAGCATGAGACAGAAATCGTGATTACCACAAAAACACAGGAAGACCATTTCAATTTAAGAACTGGCTGGGATACTGTCATTGGAAATAACCCAGCAACAAATTTATGATCCTGTAGCCCCTTATAAACACCAGTCAGCCTGATGAGAAGATTGCATCCAGGTGTGCAGCAGCACACAGCCGGTTCAGCTCTCCAGCAGAGAGCTCTCTTAAACAGGTTTAACACTCTTACACAATTCTTAAGGGTTACTTTTAACATTTAACTGTCTTACTGTCAGTTGTTCAGTAGGACGAGATTTGTGGATCTCTGACAGTTGTTCTCTGAAGAGACTCTCTCACCTGAGCCAGATTGTGTAACCTTTGTCTTCTTTGTCTGCTTAATGGTGGATTGAACATTTCTCCCAAGCGTTTGCTATTATGCCTATTATGCTTTTTCAGAACAGCAGGGTTTATACTAGACTTAAATTACACTCATTTGATTTCTGAAGCCAATTAGATGCACTAGTTTATGTAATGCTAGTAGAATAAAAGATGTATGAAGGTATTTTTTTTTATCTTTTAACGTTTTTGGAAACCATGTATCATTCTCTTTAATATTCACAATTTGATGTTATTATCAATGTTTTTATTATCGTATAAAATTTCAACAAAATGCATTGAAGTTTTTGGATATGACCTTAATACACTTGTAGATGTTCAAATGGTTTAAATGAATTTGCAGGGTACTAAAAAGAAGATCATAATTACATAGATTTTGTTAATATATGCTGAATTGCAGATTATGGCCTCTGAATGTTAGAAAAATAAATATGTATTTAGTTTAAAAAAGGTTTTATTTATGGCAGAACCTATGAAGATGGAAGATCTTCCATAGACTTTGCTTGTCTACATAAATCGCACTTTTAACTGCTGACCTAATTACGGAAGCAGTATCTCATCATGCGGTGAATGTTATTACATATGTGAGCTTTTTGGTATAACATGTAAATCAAATTTACTGCTTGTATTTACAGTTGCTCAGGGTCCTATTCTTTTATTCCCCTACAAAGTGAGAATATAGGGCAGTGTGGTTTTAAGTAGTCACTCTGCATTGCTTTATCACTAAAATGATTACAAGACATAAAATCCTTTTTATGAAAATGTTCCCTCTATTAGTTTTTGTTTAATTAAAAGATTAGAAAAAGTGATTTTGCTGTAATTGAAACTTGTCCCAATGACATGACTAGCCCTGAATGCATGCATTTTCTAATTAATCAAACTGAATAGAAAGTAGCTCAAGACTAATCCTGCCAAGTAGTGTATTTATCTCCATTAGCATACTTGGTACATGAATATCATTTCAACAGGCTAAATGTGCATGTCCAGCCTCAGGCATGATAAGGTGCTCATGGATGGAGATATTCTGCACATTCATGAGACCAAAAATACATTAAAGGTGTGGGAACTGCTGAGAAGAGAATGCTGAAGGGAGGAATCAGGGATATAATCGAGGAGGGAGGCAGATGGCCACCTCCGCTGCGAGCAAGCTGATAGAGACAGGCAGGCCAGGAAAAATGCAGCAACAGCTTCCATAAATGACACCCTGAGAGAACGCCGTCTCAACGCGCGACACTAATTTCACTGCTCGGACTGTGTGGTAAGAGGCCGACTCCCACTTACTCTGTCAACGGAAAGGTTACTTTTGAAAAATGGGGTCCTCACCATGATTTAATTCACTGACTAACCCTGGGAAGAAGGGCTTTTTCCCCCTGGGACGCTGTGTGATTTAGACTTAGATTACACTTCGGTTTGGATCTCCTCACACTCTCCCACCTTACTTCTTTGCAGACAGTACGTCACGTGCATGCTCGCAGACATTCAGATAAATTCAATTTCATACAGAAGGAGGAGGCAGGTCTCAAGGAAGTGTGAGGATGAATTCTGCAGGAGGTTTATTTTCATACAGCTGACCAAACAACAAAAACACAGCCAAGACTTCCTGAATGCTGGAGGTGGAAAACACTGAAAAACACCATGCCAGATAAATTATAGGCTCTTAGAAAGGAGACAAAGCTTTTGTTTGAAGCTTTCAGTAAAATGTGTGCAATGCTGTCTTCTTTAAATCAATTACTGGGCTGCCACTTTGTGATCCATTAAAGAACCACGAATCATAGAACAATAAAAAAGTCAACCATAGGGACAAGAGGCAATAAGGTTTTCTTTTGGGCTGACACTGGGCACAATAGGCTCTGTCTGTCAAATGAATTAACCCGGAAACCTGTTTAATTTCCAGAGCCAGATGAAAGGGTGGCCATATCACCGGGAAAGAAATAACTCCGGAGAAGGCAGTAATTGCATGTCGGGGTGATTTGTCGAAAGCACGCAGGGGCCACTGGCCTGTTCAGAGTCATGAATATTCTGTTCGGGTGTAGGGGTTAACACTAGATCAATGTAGGGGCATTCTTAGATTAGCAACATGAAGGTCACCAAACTGACAAGCCCCCATGTCTTATTTTGTACCATCTGCTTTGGAATAATAAAATCATGCAAGTTTTTTTTTTTTTTTTTTATCAATGGAAGCAGCATCACAGCTAGTAAAGAATGATGAAAAAAGGAGGGTATTGTAATTCTACAAGCATCCTCCATGACAAGACAAATTCCTACCTCTTCTGCTGTTTATGCTGAAGACAAAGCAGGTGCTCGGCAGCTAGGACGATAGACTCTCCACACTTTCAGTTATGACTGTATAATCCATCTGTCATAGCTTCTCCTTTCTAATTATGTCTCTGTAAAGCTGCTTCTTTGAGCGTTGTGCCCATTCACACTGTGAAATGTGAACGATACATAGATAATGCACAAGTGACCACTGGAATACATAACTGCATCATACACCATGTTAATAAGAGATATATTTCTCCTAATACCTTCAAATGTAAGGAATTAAAGGCTATGTGATCTGCATAGATAATAGTTTTTTTTCAAATATGGTAGCTTAAGGACATGAAGGGGCATAAAGTGGTAAATTAAAATACAAATATTGGCTCCTTGACAGCCATAACTGTTTCTTTCTCACAGACATCACAAGTGCGAGCCTCAGACTGTAAGCCAGAGAGCAGGTGATAATGATCAGAGGTATGAAATGTGACAGTAAAGGAACCAAAGGGGGTGAATTTCTATCCACACGGTCTTGGAATTTTCCAGCAACCTTTTCTAGGTGGCTGGCTGTTTGGGCTGATGACTAACTTCATGCTTCACAGAACACAAATAATAAGTAGATGCAGCTGTGTTAGTTAGCCAGCAGGACTCAAACCACAAATTTAAAAGTGAAAGCAAACACCTCTCCCCGCGTGGCTGCTAATTAGAAGTGGTTTATCTTGCTGGGATTTTTTTTCTGCATCTTTTGTATTTTCTCAAGTTTTGGGTGATAGAGGAGACTTTGTACTGAGCCTTAGTGAATGACTCACTGCAGCCCCTCCTGAGGTGTGTTTCTGCGTAGGTGGAGATTATATGATAGCCCTGTTTGAAGGCAGAGAGGAGAAGGTAATCAATAAAAAGTGTAAAGGCTGAATAAATAAATATATTTCCATCAGAAATAGCTGTTCTTAAAAAAAATGAATGATTGCCACCAACACACATTTTGGCAAGTGGAACAGCATATTAGCACTTTTTTAAATCACATATGAATATTTTGGGAGGTTTTTTGACTGCTCGTTTTCCTTATAAAAAAAAAAAGGCTTCTGGTTATGTATTAATCTCCCATGCACAGTTACCATGTTTTTTATAGCTGGTCATCAGGCCATCTGCATTTATGATCTTTCCTTTACAAAAAACAAAGTTAGTTTCATGCTCACTTTTCTATAGTTGATATTTAGATTAGAACGAAGTGATATTTAATTGAATCCAACCTAATGTGTAATATGATAAGCATCTAGTGGATATTTGAATTCAAAACTTAATCAGCCTCAGCTGATAATCAAAATGATAATCAGTTTATCCACTCATCAGTATAAATAACTAGAATGAGTCATGTATTAAATTTTATTAAACCCATGTGAAATATCCCACAGGAGGGGGGGCTCAGTCAGAAAAAATTAAAAACTATCAGTCTACAAATTATCAGCTAACTTTGAGTGGGATATTATTTATTGGGGGAAAATGAATGAGAAGACATTCGCTTTGTTTTATAAATCTATAAATGGTTTTCAAATCTATTTCTATCACACATAGAAATACTGAATAAGGATAAACATGCATCAATGTTTTTTGTTATTAAAATTAAAGCAACTCCATCTGTTCGACTCAGAACATTATGTTTTTCACCACACAATATCGTTTGAAAATTTATGATAAAAGGAAAAATTCATCACAGTTTATTCTCATGTAAGACAGTTCAGTGAAGCTACAGATGGCTTTCATATAAACAGAATAGCACAGCAGCCACTGAAGGTGATAAATACATCTTCTGTTTAGAGAAAAAAAGTAATTATTTTGAGTAAGATGCTTTATTATTAGTTCAACCTGAAAACCCTGCAAGTCTGTGGGAGTGAGCTGAAATTGGTTAGACAGCAAAAGGATGGTACATGCTATGAACTGATAATAGTTCTTTTTGATATCTGAAAACTTGAAAACTTGGCATTGCTTAATTATTTTTAAAATGTTTAGGATTATATTGATTACAATCAGTGCACATCTTCCTCACCTCCTTCTTGTTCACAATCATGATAACTATACGGCTGCTTGTGGGCTGTTTTTGCTTAGCCACATCCATCCATCCATCCATTTTCTTACACGCTTGTCCCAAGTGGGGTCGCGAGGGGTGCTGGTGCCTATCTCTAGCAGTCAATGGGCGAGAGGCAGGGTACACCCTGGACAGGTCGCCAGTCCATCGCAGGGCGCTTAGCCACATATAAAAAATTATTTAAGCAGCACAAAGGGCTGTAGGTTTCAAAACAGATGGTCAGAAATATTTTTTGAAAAGATATGCTATAACTTGAACTGTTATAGCATGAAGCTTTTAACTTGTATGATTGTTTCTACTGTTTTTCAAGGGGGTAAACATATTTATTGATCTAAGGGCTAAGTCGTATAGATGTTTTAACCCATGGGTGGTTGTCCAATTGCAAAGGGGCTGATATAGATCTAACAACAACGTTTAAACTATGAAATGTTAAACACCGTTTCAAGATTAGACAAAAAGAAAATTGGGACATCTTCTCAAAGCTAGGCTAAGAGGAATTTGGTTAGCTAGGCCCCAGTGTTTGGTCCCTCATTATTCATCCAGCATCTGAAGGAAGAGAAGCTTAAAACTCATACTCAACTCTGGTTCTCTAAAAGCTTAGCCTTTTGTTATGCAAAGCCAGCAATGGCACTTATCAAAACACATCTTCTGATGCTGTACTGCTCTGAGAGTTGCCCTGCTCTTCTAACGAACACATAACAGATAGACTGGAATTATGGATTAACACCAACTTTTCAGAGAAACTAACTCTCTCATGGTTGAATTAGACTAAACAAGTGCAGAATTAACACTGTACTTTCGACATACAACAGCAGTATTGGACATGCTGTGCAGAAGATGATAAGCTTTCCCTTACGTGTCTATTGATTTCTAAATACCTAAAAATTGTTAAGGCTATGAAGACGGATTTCCAACCAAGCCTGGCTACTAACATTTTTCTAAGACTGAATTTGTATCTGCAAGAGGAAAAAAAATATGTGTTTTTTAAAGACGCACACCACAGGAGACCTTTGATGAAATGAAAGTCACTTATGGTGATGATGCCCAATCATATAGCCTTGTAAAATGTTTAGCAAGTGTACCCCATCATATGGGGTATCATATAGCCTTTTCATCAAAAGTCTCCCGTGGTGTGCGTCCTTTCAAATGCAATAAAATGATCACTGCTCCAGACTCAACAGGTTCTATTTCAGACTTGATTCAGTTCAAACAACCTGTAAATCAGAAACCACAATTAGTTCAGAGCTGTAATTTGCAGCTTAAGCAATAGAGACATAAATACTGCACATGCACATTTTCAGCAAGATCAAACAATGTTTTGCTATTTTTTCTAGATTTTATTTTTATAAATGTTCCTTCCATTATTTTCAGATTTTATTTTTTTAAATATTGTTCTTTAAAATTTTTTCAAGCTTCTACTTGTTTTCATTTTATTTAAAATTCTATTTAATTTTATTTTATTTTTGAGAGACTGATTTCTACAAATTACATTCTTTTCAAATCCCGATTTAGAGATTTTAACCTCTACACTTCTAAGTTGTATTGTATGTGCGTAGACCAATAGAAATGCTCTTGTTAATCTTTGTCAGGTTGTGTGGAGGTTTCTAGAGGACGCAAATACAGAGATGGAAGCTGAAGTGGTTTCTTGCAGAAGCAAAAGTCCAAAAACAAAATACAGAAAAAACGAAATCCAGGAGACATCAGGGAAAACACACAAGGAGCACAGAAACAACGACAAACCAGCAAAGATTAACTGAACAGGAGGTGTATATATGGGAGACAGAAACAATTGGAGGACTAATTATCTGATAGGGAAGAGGTGTAGACAGAAGTAACTAGAAGGAGCTGAGGGAAAGGAAACTGGCAAAAGGGGCAACAGAGAGTAAAAAATACAACACTGATTAAATGCAACACAAAATGGAATGAGCTGCTGCACAGTGGAATAGTGGGTAGAACTGCTGCCTTGCAGCAAGAAGGTTCCGGGTTTGATTCCCGGTCTTTCTGCATGGAGATAGCATGTTCTCCCTGTGCATGCATGGTTCTCTCCGGGTACTCTGGGTTCCTCCCAACAAAAACATGACAGGTTAATTGGCTTCTCTAAATTCTCCTTAGGAGTGAGTGTGTGCGTGAATGGCTGTTTGTCTCTGTGTCGCCCTCCGATAAACTGGCAACCTGTGTAGAGTGTACCCTGCATTTTGCACATTGACAGCCGGAGATAGGCACCAGCACCACTTGCGACCTCAGCAGGGACAAGCAGGACAGAAAATGGATTTAAAAGAACGCAATGAATAAGAAAACAATGAATAAAATCAATCAAAGTGGAACTGAAAACTTAAAAAGAAATTCAAACAGAAGTCCACAAAGGGCACAATCATGATAAATCTCCACACAGAGCTAACTCAAAGAAATAAAACTGTACAAATATACATCTTCTGCATAATAATTATACATTTCTTTTTGATTTAGCAGATTTTCAAACTTGCCTTTTAGAAACATTTTCTTTCATGTCCTTTATTGAAACATTTTTTTTGCTTCGAATGATATTTGAAAAAATTTGACACCATACCAGAAGACCGAAACATACTTGGTTAATATTAATGTGCATGGTGCACATTTGGTGTTCATCAGTTTTATTTCCTGATTAATGTTCTTCACATAAAATAAGCCAAGGCCAATGAGTTATGAATAAGACTCAAAACAACATGCAAGTTTAACTTTATGGCTCTTTCTTAATGTGTGAAGAAGCTTCCTAGAGACTCATTAATGCAAGGCAGCCAAGGCAAACGAAACAATATAAAAAACAGTTTTGCATTACATTATTACCGTAACTGGACACTAGTGTGTTTTGATTAGGGGATTCATTACAAGAGGACCCAATTAGTGAATAAAAAGTGGATTATAATGAGAATTTTCACCATTTTTTTATATTAAGAACATCAAAATCAACAAAGACACAAAGCCTCTTATGAAACAGACACTGTTACCTGAGGATTCTCATATTTCTAGTTATAATGTAAACAACCCAAACCAAAGAGTTCAACCAAGACTTCAATCATGAAGAAACGACCTGGTTTATGCAAACTGAAGGACAAATGTACTGGACTTTCTTCAAGGATAACGGCCGTAGCTAAGGGAATTTCTCTGCAAATTAATGAAAAATATCATATTTCTGCACAGTGTGAAATTTTTTAATGTTTTTAGGATAATTGGGAGTGTTTGATGCCTCATCACTGCAAGGGTTAAATTTGAACCATCTAAGCCTGACATTGATTGTTTTCTGTATTCTCTGCTGAAGCTGAAAGGGGAAAGATGGATGGGTCTGAGAAAAAGCTTTAATTTAGCTCTGAGTATTAAGCATTAATATTTGACATTGATCTTCTCATCAAACTTTTAGCAGGGAATAACTGCGAAATGATGACCTATTTGTAAAAAAACTTTATGTAACAACTTCTGGGTGACAGAAAACTAATAACTGGTGATAAATCCTGGTGGTGCTGTAACATTTGTCTTTAAATTGAGACAATCTTGTTTTTCGCTTTTTCTTTTGAATAATGGAAGGGATCCTTCTATCCTTTTTTCTTGGAAGTCAGTTGTTTCTTACAAACAAATCAGAAACATAACAAAATATAAAACCTTCACTTTCATAACAAATCAAGACCTTTTCTCAGGAAAAATATATTCAGCTCAACTGTTTTGATCTTTGATTTCCATCTCTATTCAACAAAGGGCTTGGGCTTGTTTGAAGCTGTTCCCACTGTAGACTTTGCTCAGTAATAAAAGGCATCTTTTTGACTACACACAGTGCCTTCAGATAACTTTGTCTTTATGCTTGGATACTTTTTAAAACCTAGAGTCCTGCAAGTAAAAACTTTTTTCCTCCGTCTGCTCAGTTTTTTTAATTACAAACCATGACAAATGTTTAATGTCAGGATAGTTGAACGAGCCAATTTCACTAGATTGAATAATTCTTTAAGTTAATGAACACCCTGTTATCTGTGGGTAGATCAAACCCTATAAATTCTCTCTCTAGTTGGAAAGCTTGGTCATTTATTATTCATTTTAGTTTGTGCTTTTGCTCTCTGGTCAATCCAAAATGAGTTCATCTTCAATTTATTCTAATGCATAAAACTTACACAAAATTATGATTTTTTTTTTTTTAAAGCCAGACATATTATTAGACAGTAAAGACCATTGTTACATATTTCATATGCACCCTGAGCATTTAAAAAAAGGCTGCTTTTGTCATTATTAAAAGTGTATGAGTGGATTAAGCCTGTACTTATCAAATCAGCTGCAGATCTCTTTGTTATTTCAGGTGGGTGGGGCCATATTTTTCCCATCCTGCACAGATCATTACCATATGGAGCTGCGATGGAGGAGAGGCCTGCTTATTTCAGACAAATGCCCCTACAGCTCCCCTCCTGAGTTAGGAAATTGTACACAGAGGTACACACGCTTGCATTTTCAACAAAAATGTGTTTAGTGCGAGCATTTGTCGCCTTGCAATTCATCAGGAACATGAATTAATTTCCCACTCTCATTAGGTGGAAATTAAAGGAGCTGCAATTACTGTACATAGATATCACATAAGGTAGGATGATAAATCACTGCCTTTCCGAGAAAGCTATAATCTTTGATTAGAGACTGCTGCCTGAGCTTCTGTCACCTCCTTTACCTGGAGGCAGGACACAATTAAAAGAGTTTCAACTTAAACCGTTTTCTCATTCTGTCCAAAGAGCAAAGGAGCTGAGTATTTCGTCTAAGGTAAACCCTTTGGGTTTAAATGCTCAGGAAAGAACATGCCATCAAGGATCCCTTCTGTCACTGTGCCCCGGCTTTTTTTCCTCTTAAGTCCCAATGGCCCTGAGTTCCCACTGGATCACTGTGGCTGGACCTGTAAGAAAAGCAGCCATTTCCCTGGGGACATTCGCGTCAGTCCACTGGGAACTTTTTGTAACCATCCCAGCTGATGTTAAACATACAGATGGAGGGCAGTTTATAGTTTATTTAAGTTTATTTTGCTGTTATGCTTGAAACAGGGCAGTGTATTCAGGCAACTACTCTGTTCTGCCAGTGGACAGGCCTAGTTTGATTATTACCACACATTGGACGAGCTACGTTGCAAAAGTTATCCGTTGCTTTTATTCTTCACAGGAGACATACCAGCATCCGCCCGTACACTTCTTTCATCCCGAGATATTTTCAATGTTTTATTATTTATTTTAGCTGATTTTTAAAGGGTGATGGGGACTGATGTCTTCCCTTTATTCAGAAGAATATACCAAAGTAATATCAGTGTGATATTTGCTATGATTTTATCAGTAGGGTTTGATTTGAACACTAAAAACAAAAATTATGTCTTGTTCAGTATCGCATCACCAGAAGGAAGACTTGAACTCATCCAAGGTGTTGACATTGTCAAGTTTATGGCACTTTACAGCTTCCGTGGTAGTTATTACGCAGCAGAGGATACTTATTGGTTTTTGGAATTCATCTAAAGTAGTGAGAGTAAATCCTACACACTGGGGCTTTAAAACAGTGTTTTCTTATGGACACACGGTGATCCCAAGATGCCACTCTGCTGCTGTTCTCTAACAAGCAGCTTTGAAGCATTCTTCTGATGATGATAAACTCAGGTCATTTTCCAGCCCTATTTGTTCCACTTATTTAAACTGCAGAAACTCTATCAATCAAATCAAATGCTCTTCTGTTTTTTTATTTATTTAGTATGTTGTTTTTTTTAAACTGGTTGCCACTATGTTGCTTCTGATATATATTATTTAACATTCATTATTTTGTCATGTTTTCCAACGAAAATCTGTATTTTAGTGGAATTTGAAGATAGTTACCCAAGAAAAGGTATTGCTTCTTGAGTAATACTTTCAATTAGATGTTTGTCTGGACTTTTGACTGGATCAGCTTTTGATACAATGTCCTACTCCCAATCTCTAGTCGTTTGGAGCCAATTTTCCTCCTGATTTGCCACGTGTATGACTAAATTAATCCTCCACTAACTCTGAACAGCTTTCCTATTCATGTTGAAAACATATCTCTGTTTAAGATGCTGGTACAATCAAATTTCAGCATGAGAATCATGCGGTCAGGATTTGTGTCAATGGCGGTGTTGGTTTTCCTACACTTAAAGCATTGTTCATAAAACTTGTGTCCCATCTGACACAGAACCTTCTCCAACATGCCATGTACATGCCTTGTAACAAACTGTAAACTGGACTTCGCATGGATCTCTTTTCTACATTGGCTTCTTAACACTCTTCCATATTGGTGAGATCTGAGGTGTGTGAACTGTGGTTCTGTCAACAGTTTTTTTCTTCGGTTGTGGATATCAGCAGCACCTCCACAGTTACCATGGGTTTCTTGGCTTTTTCTCTGAAAAATCCTCCCCATTCCAGCTCTGTCCTTTTAGGTTAAGAGCCATGCCCTCAGAGATCGCCATAGGCTACACTTTTTCTTTTGAGATGACGGGTCAACTGTGCGAAGTTCAGAGTTTGGGATATTGTTTTCTAATCCAATCCTGCTTTAAACTTCTTCATAACTTAACACCTAACTGTTATTTTCTTTTGAGGGCATGTCTAGAGGACTTGATTAGGCAACACTGTAAGACATCAATGTGCTATACAGTAGTAGGAGCTGGCTGAAGAAGCATGGTCATTGGCATAATGGGTTTTTACTCTTAAAGTTATGGAAGATGAAAATTAAGATAATGCTGAATTTAGGATTCACTAGTATTAGGAAATTCTTTTGCTGCTGTTATGTAGGCATTATTGAAGTGATGCCAACTGTAAAATTCTTCCACCCATGTGGAAATAAAGACTGTGGTGACCTGCAGGCTGAAAAAAAACACAAGACTTGTAATGGGGATTTGGTGAGACATTTTTTACCTTTTCAGCCAACAGTAAAGACAGCAGGCTAAAAACATTTCCAACAAATCAGTTCAGTGTAGTGATTTCAAGACAACCACAGATATATTGTCATTAAAGCCCACATCTCCAGCAACCAAAGTAAGATGGGGGCACAAAATTACGCTGTAATCAATAAAAGATGTGTCAAACATATTATATTAAACATCATGTGAAATGCCCAGTGGCAAATGTGTGCAGTGTAAACCACTCATAGCAAACAAAGACCAAATTTCTGACACCAGAAGTTGCATAACGATCTTTGATACAATACTCACAAAACAATGAATTACTAACCTAATTTATGAGATTGTATCTTACTTTTATCAAGAAGTAACATTACAAATGTTAAAAATATAAATGTATAAAAAAAAAAAAAATTGTTGTTCAAATTTGTCGTAGTACTCTAAGTGATGATGTCACAGGTTCGGTTTGCTCTGAAGCTGAAAATTGAATGCATTGGTAATAGCAGCTATACCTCACAAATGTAAAACACATACTAAATTTGGTACGATTGAAGATGAAGCTGAAAGGACACTAGAGCAAATAAATCTCATTACTTCTCCTATGGAGCCTATTTGGCATGTGACTATCTGTGGGAAGAAGATAAGAAGAAGCTGTGGAGCTGTTGTTCTAACTATCCATGCTACCCGATGAGCCTCCTTAGGTTGTAGCAATGCGCATGCGTTAACTGTAAGTCACAAGTTGCAGATATATAAAGCTATCTGAATGCGCTGCGGTGGGAAAATCTAACATCAGCATGTTTGGGACAGACTGGATTACCTGGTATGGCTCTTGTTCACTGATTCCCACAGTGATGTAGTACATCTGCTGCCACAAGGCTGACCTAGACCAATTATTGAGTGTTGAATTATGCATTACCAATGCTTGTACATTTAGATTGCTGTGCCGAGAGGTTGATGTTTTGGAGGTGGCCATACTGTCCCTGAAAGTTGTCCGAGCAGAGACATTGGAACAATCTTAAACTCATCTTAAAAATAAATCTCGCAAGACGATGAGGGTGAGCATTAAACTGAGGATAATCTTACTGTCTGCCTTGGAAATGGGGAATCACTAAAGGACCCTGTGCTGCAGATACTGTTGATCCTGACGGCTGCTGTTTGAGCTATAAAAAGTGTGTTTAATAAGAGGTTCAAAACGAGATAAAGCTGGAGAGCTAAGTTCCAGTGATGGACGTTTGTTTTGGAGCCAGGGGCATGGTTGATGACTTAGCATCCTTTCAGCTTTGTCTGCCATCATACCAAATTTCTGAAGTCTTTTATGGTTGTGAGGTAAAGCTGGTATTTCCTTTGTATTTAACTGGTGGCTGCAGAGTAAACCAACCCCGTAATGTAACAGCTTATAATACTGCAACATGGCAACTTGCCAAAAAATTATAAAAAGTGTTACCTTTTTGATTTTATATGTTCATATTTTTCACATTTGTAATATAATTTTTGATAATAGAAAGACACAATCTCGTAAATTTAGTTTGGTTGATCATTTCATGTCCACTTTAAGCAACAAGTTTTGATTCAACTTAGGCATACAATGCAATTATGACCAAAAATTACCTGTGAGCGCAGGTAAGGAAGGACTTTATAACTAGATTGATCAAGAAGTGGCGTCACATCAGTTAAAAAAGCAAACTTTCTCTGTCAATCATTTGGTTGCCTAATTTCATATTTTGTGATGAGCTTATAAAATAGCTCAGAGAGATTTGGTTTGTTTTTTTATTGAGCTGGCAAACTTTTACATTGTTTTACATTGAGCTGAAAACTGTTAGTAATATCCACTGTCTTACTCATGAGCCTTAGCTTTTGACAATTTTTTTTTAAAACATGTCAGCACTAGGGAAGCTAATATTTTAGTTTACAGGATAAGGGTAAACAAAGCAAACTTTTTGATTAGCTATGCACACCACTGCTTTTGACAATTGTCTCTGCAAAAATAAGAAGAGAAATCAGTTTACTATTTTCCTTTCACCTTATCTTTGTGGCAGTAATGAAACAAAACATGAAAACATTTATGGGAAACAGATTCTTTGCAAGGCATTGTACAGCAAATAGTAAAAGGTAATGGGTCAATACTCAAATGTTCCAAGGGCTTGACGGAATTGAGACACCCAAAAAGAAAATATTTGATTACATTTATTTTATAGGAACACTGAATGATTTTTGTAGTGAGATTTTTATCCAGGAATAGATGTACAGAATTTAAAGGTTTGAGAAACTGTAACAAAAGATTCTTTTATTTTCAGACAGAGGTAGCCATAGGTGTACATTAGTCGTGGCTCATTTTGGCATGAAGATGAGCTGAGTTACCGTTAAGTCAGGCGCCTCACACCACAGGGTCATCTGCAGCTGAGAAATCAGATTTCTTCAAGGAAAGTAACAGTGAGCACACTGTGTTTACAGAGTTTGCGGGGAGGGGTGATTGTGTTTTGTAGCATTTAATGGGCGCCCAACGGTGTCAAGTGAAACTGAGTGCTGTCAGAGCAGGGCCCAGCACAATACAGACAAAGCAGAATGGGACTTATTATGGCTGCTCTGGGATAGAATTGAGCCCAGTTCATTTGTCACATATCGCATTTTGTTTCATGCTTTGCAACATTTCCTCACATTTCTTTCAGGGAGCCAACAATAGGTTGTTCTATATCATTTCTATTCCCCTACCTCTCAGCTCACTTTAAGCTCCTCCATGTCATGATGGTGTTTTTTTTTTCCTTATTCTTTTGGAATTTCTCCCCTCTTGCTTTCAAGCTGAAAATCAAATCTATAAATCAAAGGCAATGGGAGAAAGACGTGGAGACTGAAGGGCATTTAAATCCTTTCAGGGTTCCCAAAGCTTCAGAGGGAGAAATAAACAGGAAATTAAAATGGAGCACGGAATGGCAGCAATCCTTCTTTTCAGAGCAGGTGCATTTCTCAACGCTTCCTTCTTTAGATTCTGATCTAATTGGAATAAATCATCTCCTTGCATATTAATTTGACTGAGAAAGAAATAACTATGCTAGATGAGCTAAAAATTATATCGCTTTATTCTTGTATTAAGAAACATGACTGTTGGACAAAAAAATCTACCTGTAATTTGTTTTGATTGTTATTAATTTTTCTTCTGTTAGCTATTGTATATGTGTTCTACAGCCACAGCTGCTCACCTTGTTCCAAATTCAGCAAAGTTGCTTGCAGACTTTCAAAACAGGCTAGATTTGGTCAATGGCTTGTACTTATACAAGCCATATATAGCAATTTTTCCAAGTCAGGAGACTTGACCAAAGCACTTTACATTACATTCAGTCATTTACCCATTCACTCACACACCAATGGTAGCAAGCTACATTGTAGCCACAGCTGCCCTAGGGCTTATTGACAGAAGTCAGGCTGCCGTACACGCGTGCCACCAGGCCCTCTCATCATGTCACAAGGCAATGGAGGTGAAGTGTCTTGCACAAGGATACAATGACACTGAAAGCTGGAGCCGGTGCTTGAACTGTCAACCCTTCGCTTTCAGGGGCAACTACATCCCACGTCACTTACATATAAATAATTATATGTCATTCATTACATGTATGTTATTACAGAAAGAAAAAGGAACTCATTCACTCCCTAAGCTACTAAATTTAAAATTCTGATATTTGATATTCAACACGTAATGTTTTATGCTGTCAACCAATGCATCACAGAATTTGCATATGTTTAAAACTTGCAGGTTGGCAGGTTTTATAAGATAAGGTTTTATGATGTATGTATAGTGCATTTGCATGATTTGTATAGATGCATGAAGAGCAAATACATTTGAGCCCATTTGATTTGGTTTGTCATTGAATTTAATTTGGTTTGATTGAAATTTCTTTTGATCAAATGATTGATTTAATATGAATATTTCCTTCTGCCTGATCCAAAAATAAAATCAAAGCAGGAAGATTTACTCAAAAAGAGCAATGCTGCCCTGTGAACTGAACATCGATGTGCAAGGTTTTACCTCAAGGCAGAAATTAGCAGTGCTTGCACTGAATCAGTGCTTGCTGCAGCAGGGGTAAAAATAATCTTTTAATGAATGGGAATTGTAAGTTTATATTTGTGTTTCAAAGAGTTAGAATTAGGTTGTGTTTTTCATCCTGCTGGGCAGCTTTGAGCTACAGGTCCTGGTAGCAAAACTTTTGTCAGCAGTCACAGACTCTAAATATTTCATAGACAGCCGTATTTAAGGTCTGTGCTGGTTGATTGTGACAATTACAGTTAGATCTTTATACAGTGGAGCTGAAAAGCATATCGACCCATATCAAATTGCCATGTATTTTTTACTTTAAAGAAATTAATTATTGTCATTACACTGAAATGTAAATGGAGAGGTATAAAAAGTTACATCTGACGTAATTTTAAATGTGCCAAATTAAAAATGTCGAGGGAAGTTCTGCTTATTAATTGTTATTATTACTATATTAATTAATTACAAGGCATAATAAGTAAGTTAAATTCAGTTTATTCTCAAGGCACTTTACAATTAATCAAATCATACATTCAAATTGATTCAAAGTTTTCTATCTAAGGAAAACCAGTAGATTGGGTCCACTCATTGACTCTAAGGCAATCCCTCACACTAAGCATGCTTGCAGCAATAGTTGAGAGGAAGAACTCCCATCTAACAGGAAGAAAAAATGTAGCAGAACCAGATTCAGTGTGAGCGGCCATCTGCCAAGGCCGACTGGGGTTCTGGTTGTCAACCAGCTGCCCAGTCGGCCTCGTCCAGAAAACACACAGCCAGGCAGACAAGCTCTGAGCCAGCTCCCATGTCAGAGGATGAAGAGAGCACATCCAGCCAGTCACAGTCAGAGAAACAGGAGTACACTGTAAAACAGGTCAAACTTAAACATCTATAAACAAAGGTGTTGATGTCAGCACCACAGCTGATATTTTTCTCCAGGATGGTGTCACAGCCAAACAGGAACAGACCAGAATAATCTACCGTATTATGAGAAAAAGCAGAGAGAGCGCAACATTAGAGATTGAACTAACAATTCTGCAGACTGGGAGAATTGAACTAGAATGAAGCAGAATGATGAAAAAGGGGTCCCTATGTCCTCCAGCAGTCTAAGCCTATAGTAGCATAACTATAGAGATAACTATAGAGATAGCTTTATCAGGAAAGTTTTAAGCCTACCCTTAAAAATAGACAGGGTGTCTGCCTCATGGACTAAAACTGGTAGTTGATTCACAGGAGAGGAGCCTGATAACTACCAGATCTGCCTCCCATTCTACTTTTAGAAATTCTAGGAACCACTAGTATACAGTACCTGAGGATTGATAGCAAAAGTTTTAAGGCTTAAATGTGAGAAGGAGGATTTTAAATTCTATTCTGGATTTAATAGGAAGCCACTGAAGAGAAACTAGGATAGGAGAGATATTATCTCTCTTTTTAATTTTCATTCGAACTCTGGCTGCAGCATTATGGATCAGCTGAAGCCTTTTAACTACAGTTTGTGGACTTCCTGATAGTAAAGAGTTAGATTAGTCCAGCCTTGAGGTAACAAATGCATGAACTAGTTTCTCAGCAACACCCCTGGAAAGGATATTTCTAATTTTTGCAATTTTCTGCAGATGGAAGGACATTCTAGAAACCTCTTTGATATGGAATTTAAATGACAGGTCCTGATCAAAAATAGCACCAAGATATTTTACATTATTGTCTGAGATCGATTTAATCCCATCCAAATTAAGACTGACTGATCAGCTTATTTTTCAAAGACTGTGGTCCGAATACTATAACTTCTATTTTGTCTGCATTCAGGAGCAGAAAGTAAAGGTCATCCAGGTTTTTATGTCTTCAAGACATGCCTGTAATCTATGTAATGGGTTAGCGTCATCTGGATTTATATACAGATATAGCTGAGTATCACCAGCATAACAGTGGAAATGAATCGCATACTGTCTAATAATTCTACCGATTAGAAGCATATATATATAATAAAGGTTATTGGTCCTAGCACTGATCCCCGTGGTACTCCACAGGTAACACTAAAGCATAAGGAATATATACATCTAATGTGAACAAACTGAAATGTTCAGATAGTTTTAAACCAGCCTAGTTTTGTTCCTTTTATTCCTACAAAATATTCAAGTTTTTCTAAAATAATATTGTGATCGACTGTATCAAATGCAGCACTGAGATCTAACGGGACAGGAACAGATACAAGTCCTATATCTGAGGCCATGAGAATATCACTATCAACTTTCACCAGAGCTGTTTCAGTGCTATGATGAGCTCTAAAGCCAGACTGAAATTCTTCAAAAAGTTCATTATGTTGTAAGTGGTCGCACACTTGCTTGGCAACTACGGTACTTTTTTAAGAATTTTTTATAAGAAAGGAAGATTGTATATAGGTCTATGATTGACCAAGTCATCTGGTCAAGATGATTTGGCCAATACCTTTCCACCTCCCGAAATAGAAATAAACATTCAAGTCTTACACCATCCTACAATAGGCAAACTCTGTGTTAAAGACCTGCAGCCACCAGGCCTCTGAACATCAGGTCAACATCTACAGAACCTGCCTGTTTCATGTTATTTCTCCTGATGAGGCAAATGCTCATCTCTGCCTGACTAAACGAAAAACATTCCTCTGTAGTGCTGATGAGTATCTGAGACCAACAATAAACAGCTCATTATTAAAACTGTGTCCTAAACCACCCACCTACTGATAGATGGATAAATGGATAGATAGACAGAAAGACAGATAGACTTAATGATCGATTGATCAACAGATAAATATTATTAATTTTATATAAATATTTCTACTGGGTATGATGCCATCATCAACACAAAACGATTCAACAGGAATAGTAGGTTAAAGTCATATTAAAGTCAGAGTCCAGCCTTGGCAGAGAGGCCCTAGTGGCTTATGGTAGAGCTGAGTTACAGCTTCTAAGCAAAATAAGGTAAGTGTTTGTCCAGCTTTTAGGAGTTAGTTAAAGAACGAAAAGGGCTCAGAAGGTTTCCACTTTTCTTCTCAACTCGTAAGTTAACATTAGCATTTACCAGATGTGGTATCTGTCTGGCATTGCCTCAGCTTTCTGACTTCATTGTTTGTAGATGCACAGTTTCTCCAGTTCTAGAGACACTGAAGCAGATCCATTTAGCAATTTCCATCGAGTAGTCTTATTATGCACAGTAATTGTTAAAGTCTATTTTTTTCTTTCATTGTAGATGTAAAGAAAAAAATCATCTGTTTACTCAGAAACACAGTGGTTGATGAGCTTATAAACTGATTTTGTTTTGCAAAGGTTGCTTCCTTTTTTTAGCAAATGTATATTCCTTGTTTTTTTTTCCCATTGAGCCTTGCTGGTCTGTGCAGACTGTGGATCAGGTCAGCCTAAAGTGCTTGACATCTGTTGTGTTGTTTGTTTCACAGTTCACACACTACTCTGACTCAAATGGTTGTGTTGCACATTCTAAAATAATCTCAGTTTAAATATTGCTGGGAAACTTTTTTATAAGGTTGCAAACTGCTGAAACAAGATCATTATTGATTGTCCTGCATTTTCTGAATTGCCATATGTTTTGTTGATCTCTTTTCTGATGCTCTGGGACAGCTACCTTTTGGTTGGCTTTGTTTGTGAAAATGTAAAAGTCTACTGCTTTCTTTTTTTGGTTAGGGGGTTAGGGTAAGAACTGGAAAACTAATTTAATTTTTGTCGGTTTTGAAACAGAGATGAGTTCTAAAATATTAAGAATGTTATGCTAATTTCAACAAAAGAGTTTGAAAGCAGAAAAACACATCTGACTTGTTCAGCAAATTTTAACATTTCATCAGAAAAATTTGAATATTCATGGCACTAATAGCTTTGTTTATCCAAAGCTATATCCATCAAATAGACTAATGCTGATGCTCTGACAAAGAGAAACTCCCACTGTTTCTAAAATAGTCTAGCTGCCTTTAATTTTATCTAAGCAGGCCTTTACAGACAAATTAGAGAGAACTAATCATGCATGTCCTCTCAGAAAGACATTAAAGGGAAGACTGAGGCACTGAGTTGACTCATTCACAGGAAATACATAACTCTCAATCCTATACGGTGCAGACTAAGGGCTTCACAGGCAAACATTATGAGTCATGTAATTCCTGACAGCTCTTTGCAGAATTTTAATTAAAGCTAAGCCTAATGCCTGTTCATATATAACAGCCAGTGATTACCCAGTGCTATACTATTGATTAACATCATATATGTAGATCTTTGCACACATCTACAAAGTTGCTGATATCGCTCATTCATTTAAAGCGATGTTTCCTTATCAAAAGTAGGCTGTGAGTTTTGTGCAAATACAAACATATTACCTTCTTAACATGCACACACCAGTGCCTCTTATTCATTGTCTTGAGCTAAAGGGTAAATAGAAAATCTCAAACTGAAACCAAATCTGAATGATTGTTGGGTGAAAAATGACAACTCTGCCTTCCTTTCATCGAAACACTCCCGTGTGATAAATTGCGTTCCATCAGGCTGAAGAAATAAATCTTGGCACGCGGTGGTAGAGACAGGAGAGAGAGGCATGCTTAGCTTTTAAGTGGAAGCTTACAATTGAACCGCAGGCACTGGAGTCCATAAATTGCAACATCAATTATTAACACAAAACTGTTTTAATGTGCCAAAAGAAACCCCGGAGGGCACACTAATGCAACTAGCAGGAAACAAGGAGAATAGATAAAATGACCAGTGTAGGCCCTTTTTACCTCAGGGCTGATTGAAAGTGCAGGGAAGTGACCAGCACAACCACCCAGTCAGACATTAGCAGCCATCCATAATTATATTAATACATTCTTATTAGAGAGTTTCATTAATTGGAAAATTGAAATGTGTTGCTTAAATTAAGCTACGTGGATGTAGTTGGTAATTAATGTATCCGTGACAAAGATAAAAAGCAGCAGGGCAACATTTTGACAGCCAGGATACTTTTATAAAACTTGTGTTGATGTCTGCAAAAGAGGAAGTGCACTGAAAGCAAAAAAAAAAAGAGAGAGAGAAGCTTAACAATCAGCAGAGAAAGGTGCGGTCGGCTTTTTTTAATTGCTTGCTAAGACTGAAAAGCAAATTTTTGCCTTTTAAGTAACAGTCTGACTAACATGTTTTTGTCTTTTATACATTTGTTCCAAAAGCTCATATATAGTGCTTTACAAATGTAATAAAAAATTGATCTTTCCTTCCTTCCCTGAAGGATCTCTTCACAACTGTCTATGTCAAGAGGATGTCCAACTTTATAAGGGACTCAACAGACCCAGCACCAAGAGTTTTGAAAGCTGCTTGGGTGGCAGATACAGTGCTGAGATCAAGCACTCAGGGACAATTTTTACAACGGTGCTGTGCATTTTTATTGTTTTGAGTTATACTATCCCTTATGAACTGTATTTTTATTTTTTCTTACCATTTCTCAATATACCTTACAAGGGTCAGTAGAAACATTTCATTGCACAGCTACAGATTTTAGGTTGGTACAATGACAAAAAGTTATTCTCTATCAGAATATTGAAGTGATTCACCTGAAATTGCAATTGCAAAGAGTGCATTTAATATTGGAGCTCTGCATAGAGCCAGAGCTCAGGTGGAGGGATATTTTGACAGTAAAGTTATTTATTCACCCTACAAATATGTTCTAAAGTGATAAGACAGAAGATGCACCTGAAGTCTTTTTACTGGTCAGATAAGAAGAAGAATATTTTACATGCAATTAAAGAACATCGTCTGCAATAATGGACACGGTGGTGGTGGCAGCTTTTTGTTTTTGCTCATCCAGGACTTTAGGGATACAACATGGTGAGAGGTAATTGGAAAATAACAAATAATCATGTAAGAAAACTTTTCTGAGGATGTTTTAGGCAAGACTTCTAAGGTTGGGGTTTACATTGCATTGACCCAGTTTGATTGACCTAGTTAAAGTCCAGACCTAAAAGTCTTAATAAAATTGTATGCTTGATATTGTTCAATAAATCTTACTAAGCTTCAGATGCTTTTGGTAAATATTGAAAACTAAAGATGTATACACCTGAATAAAACTGGATACCACAATTTGTATTCCTGTACTTGGATAAAATCATTAATCTTTGGATTTCATTACACTTCATAATTATATGCTACTTTTTCAGTTGATCACAAATAAAAATCCCTAAAAAAATTATGTTTTTGAGTCAGCAAGCAATGTCAAATCCTGTATATGTTTTTTTTTTTTAATTGAGTAAAAATAATAAAATATAAATCAATAAAACACTGGGAGAATACAGCTTAATCCTTAAAAACCAAAAACAAACCAAAATGAAATTCTGCAGGAGATAGTTCTCCACTCTCACAGGAGAAAACGTGTTCAAATCGAGTCAAGACACAAATGACATTTTCTCTCCTTCTGCTGATTAATATTTAATAATTCACCATGTTTTTGGAAGGGGAAAAGAGGCATCCTGATATGAGAGCAAGCTCCAATTTAAAAAATGAGCGTTTGCAAGTATAAAGCAGCATCCCAATTCCCTGTGCTGGGTGTACATGATGCAAAACCTGTAAATTTTTCTTGATTCTCACACATTAAAACATTGCTTGCGGCACACTACAGCACTGCTGCACATCCAGCCAGTCGGTTGGTGGAGGTTGTTTTTACTTATTTAAGCTTTGGCTTTATTTCCACCCAGCGATCACTGCGCAAACTCTTCAGGACAACCTCACATCTCTGCCTTCATCTGACAGAGGGAGTAGGGAGTGTGTGAGCCGAACGCTGAGGCTGTCTTATTAGTGCTAAACTCCCCCACTTAGGCTTTGAGATTGACAGGAAAAGTAAGAAAAAGTGCTCATGCAAGCTGCGCCATAAACAGTGGCAGTGATAAATATCTGCTGTCACTTCCAACATGACTCACTTGTCTGAGTTTTGGCTTTACTGCACACACAGGAGGCAGGGCCTGAACGGCCCTATATGCTGCTGTGAAATCTTTATCAAATTACACATAATAGATGCACTCCATGAAAAAGCTTATATTACCAGAGAGTGCGTTGAAGTGGAACATTGCTCAGCTCCAAATAGTGAATAATGATCACAGTTTTAGAAAGGCACACACCGACACTGATCCAGGTAAAGAGGAATACAAGTCCCCATTTATCTCACAAAAGAGGGTCCATTCATGGAATTTTATGAGAAGTTCCCATCCATTGTTATTGCAATAGACTTAGAACCTAAAAGCTCACCACACGTTTTGTCATGCTTTAAAGTTTTCATTTAGTTTTTTCATTTTCTACAGAGGAAAGATTAAAAACACAATTCTCTGGAAATCACTGGGTCTGACCATATGGTGCTTATTTTAAAGTAATCTATTCACTTACAGAGATGCTAATGGAAAAACAGAAGTAAAAAGGTCCTGGGATGAAGCTTATGATAATGCAGAACAATATTACCACAAAGTATTAATCTACAATATGTGAGTCAACCTTTAAATCCTGTTCAGTCATTATATAATAATCTGCAGTGAAACTTTGGTTTATTTTATTCAAAGTAACCTTCCACAGAATCATTGATGCAGATTAAGTCCAGCCGTTAATGAAAATAGCACGCAACAATAGGCCAAAACAGAAAGCAAGAAAATCACTTCAACAGCACTTAAAAAGGCATACAAAAATCCTCAGGCATTCTCACAGCCTTTAAATACAGTACAGAACTAGAATTTATCTTGCAAATGCTCCTTTAATTATTTAGAAAACAAGTAGACCTCACAGTGAAATCAACATATACAGTCCCTTGAGGACCGTTCAACCTTTTCTGATGTCCTATTAAAAGTTCAGATTTCATGATACTTTTATGAGGCCAGTTAACATAGAATAGTCCATAACTTTAAAGTGGAAGAAAAATAAAACAGTCTGTATAGCTGGTGTTGCATAGATTTGGAGTTTCCTTTATTTCCAGTTGGATTGGACACAATCTTATATGGAGCTGGTAAAAAAGAATGAAAAAGATGCACTGCATGTACTGGGCCAAAATAGCGTGAAAATAAAGTATAAATCAGTTTCCTGCAGGTTGGTTCAAATGTATGTGTAGTTTATGGCTCCGGTAGACAAACTACATCTCCAACCACACTGCATCATATACATCCTCGCTCATCCGGCTTGGCGCCTTATCAACAGGAGCACCAGTATTTCAAGTTCTCTTTATACTCATTCATGAGACCCTGCTTTATATGGATTTTTAGGGGCTTTGTTGATTGAATTTTTTTAAGAGAACAACAACAACAACAAAAAAACTGCATCAAAAAATCTACAAATTCTACATTTAAATTTGAGAATAATTACAAAATAAGAGTTTTATCCCAAAGCATAGGTCATGGATTAACAGGCCGAGGTCCCAATTCAGACCCACCTGCTGGCTAATCCAGACCCATACTGATTTAAAAACATTTATAAATTACCGCAGGTTGTCCAAGGACAGTGTCTAACTTCACTTGTGCTCCTTCTTCAGTTAATATGGTAAAGACGTCCGGAGCGCTGGGACCAGGCTGCACGTGATCCAAATTAGCCAATGAGCTGTGTCAGTCAGGGCTGCTGCTGCTAGCAACTTTTAGACACAGCAGGCAAACCTGTGGCAAGCCAGGCGATGGGAAAGAAGAAGATGATGAGAAAAAGGAAACAGAGAAAGTATGGACTGCTGGAAGATATGAAATGGTGTGCTCAAAGATGACCCTGCACTTTTTGAATAAGTTTGGCTCAACCTGCTGTGAAGCAGGATTCTCCACCATGACCATAATCAAAACTAATTATGGATCCAGGCTCAAAATGATCACCTTGATATGTGCTTTGGAGTGGCTTTGTGGCCATTAAAACCCAGGTTTAAAGCCTTGCAGGGCAGCTTAAAGCCCACTTCTCTCCTTAACCAATAAATAGAAAAAAGGAAAGAAAAAAAAAAACGGTCAGTTTAGGTGCTTTATAAAATATGTGAATCAGGAAATTGTCTATATACCAAACTGAACGACAGTTGTTCTCTACTTCAAAAAACACTTTCAATTTTAAAATAAAAAAGTGTTGTATTAAAAAATTCAATGTATAACATGGATGCATAAAAATCTCCTTTTATTTCAGTGTTAAATTCTGTTTGAGGTAACGGATTATAATTAAAAATGTCTCTGGGCCTTTACTGGTTGATGATTTTCTTTATTCGGACCCCGCTGATTTTTAAGTGGTTACCTCTGTGCTTAATGGATATTAAATATTGATGTAACTCTTATTGGCTTTTTCCAACAAGTTGTTGTAGTTATCAATGGTTGTAGGCAAGAAGGATCTCCAGTGGTCTGTTTCACTTACAGTAGATCTGGAGAAGCCTTTGACTGAAGACACTCTGTTGATTTCAACAGTCTGAAAAGATGATAAAATGAAAGATATGCCACACTATAAACACTGAAGGATCTAAACTCTCTGATGAAGTACATTCTACTCTGTCCCGTCTTGTAGTAAGGGTTGGAGTTGTGTCTCCAGTCAAGTTTGTTATCCAGCTAAACACCAAGGTATTTCTGCTCCTACACCTTGTCCCCTTTACCTCCCATAAGGATAATAGAACTTAGGCTTCAGGACTCTTGGGCTGACACAATCTGGACACGGTACCTCATTCCAATTCAGTCTCTCCAGTTGTCTTTTCACCTGACTTCTACAGACAGACAGGTAAAAGGGGGAGGCTAAGGCACCATCTTTTGATTTGTTTGAGAGGAAACATATAGGAGCAGGAGGGCCCATGGCAGAGGTGCAAGATAAAACATCACAGGTGTAGGAGGGAAGCTCTGGGTCAAAGAAGAGCACAATGTTCATGTGATTGTGGGCAGACGAAAGGGATGCTGAGCCTGCTCCTGAGCCTATTGAAGAATGCATTAAATTTATTGCCTTGTCCAGACTTCCATAGATCAAATCATCATTCTGCTTGAAGCCTGTGATCTTCCTCATTCCTTGCCTCACATCTCAGATTTTGTTTTTGTCTGAGCTTTCCTTCCAGCTTTTGTACAATTACCTCCTGCTTTCTATTATCTTGATCGTAAGTTGCATCTGTTTACTCCTCAACAATGTCTCCTGTCTCTCTCTCTGAATTTAATTTTTTAGCAGTTCCCTCAGATCACTGGTGATCAGGGTTTTATTAATGGTGAAGAATCTTAATGTATTGGAGAAGTTGGCTTTGTATACACAGAAGTTTTTAGTCCTTTCACTGATGTCCTCTGCATATAGATGGCACAGCTCATGACATTTTATGGCCTCAAAATCCAGACCTTATTCAGGGCCTTTAAAATTGGTAGCTACAATATAAAAGACAATCTTCTTCTGGTAAACCTTAAGTAAAAAATTGTTGTTGTTGTTGTTGTTATTGCTTTTTACAAATATCCAATTGCCCCAATCTGATTCAAAAGCAAAACCTGCTAGTCTCATGTCTGTCCTGAGCTCATTTATGAAATTGCTTAAAAGGGTCTATCCCATGGTTATTCCATCAGGAATAATTATATAATATTAAGAATCAGTCATCTAAACAATTACAATATTTAAAAAGGCAAAACATTTAATAAAACACTATTTTACCAAATAATGGTTTATTTACCTCTCGGATTTGGTTTTAAATTAGTTTGAGAGCTAATTTAACCTAATAAGCAATCCTTCCAGATAAATATTGGCTCTCAAACGTACTGTAATATCCATGCTGAAATCTAATATTTCATGGTTTCATTTGTAATGGTTTTCATCTATTTTCAATGTCTTTTCCATCCATGTGTACATAGTAGTTACGGTAGTAGGTTAGTTGATTTCCCCTTAAAGGAATAGTACACCCAAAACATGATTAGCCTTCATTTTCTACTCAACCCTATGCTGAACAACACTCTGGAGTACTTTTTTGATATCTCAAATGCATCTGGAGATCTGGGAGGCTTCTTGCTGTCTGCTGACATTCAAATAATGGAGGTCTATTGTGCCCGAGACAGAAAGGTCCATAAAAGTCCACAAAAACGTGTCAATATTCCTCCATACTGCTCGTTCAATGTATTCCAAGTGTCCTGAGTGGGTAGCATCCAGAATTTACTCGAAACGAAGTCATTTAGAATGTTTTTAGAGCATAAACAGTAGTGTATAGGATTTCCTGAAAGCGCGCACATGCGCGTTCACGACGCTACGGAAGCCGGCACTACAAACCAGATGAAAGTTCGCATTCAGCGTCTGCTCTGCCAATAATGCAAGCGTAGAAGAAGAAATGTGCTGTTTACCTGTGCAAAGAAAGAAACAACGAAAGAAAAATGTCTGAGGACTTCAGTGTTGAGGAAGAGCATGAGTTCTTTGCCGAGCTGAATGCGCTGGTTTGGTCTGCCGGCTTCCGTAGCTTCGTGAACGCGCATGTGCGCGCTTTCAGGAAATCCTATACACTACTGTTTATGCTCTAAAAACATTCTAAATGACTTCGTTTCGAGTTAATTCTGGATGCTACCCACTCAGGACACTTGGAATACATTGAACGAGCAGTATGGAGGAATATTGACACGTTTTTGTGGACTTTTATGGACCTTTCTGTGTCGGGCACCATAGACCTCCATTATTTGAATGTCAGCAGACAGCAAGAAGCCTCCCAGATCTCCAGATGCATTTGAGATATCAAAAAAGTACTCCAGAGTGTTGTTCAGCATGGGGGTGAGTAGAAAATGAAGGCTAATCATGTTTTGGGTGTACTATTCCTTTAATAAAGAGTTTTTAACTGAAAGAGGTCTGAGTTGAAGTTGAACTTTTTTTGTTGATAAATTTGTATATCTTAAATAGAATGTATTGTGACTTTATTCCAAATGCATGGAAAGTTAACTGGTCAGGATTAGGGGTGTGACTGCCTAGTGGTTAGGGCATTGTGCTTGGAATCCAGAGGTTCTGAGTTCGAGTCCCTCTCCCACAGACTGCCACTCTGGGTCCCTGAACAAAGACCCTTAACCCAACATGGCTCCCCAGGCGCCGACAATGGCAGCCCACTGTTCCCCAAGGGGATGGGTTCAATGCAGAGAATTCATTTTGTTGCTCTGTGCTTGTGACAGTCTAATGACAATGAAAGTGACAATGTAATATTTGTATTACAAATAATTTTATGTTGGTCTATCTCATGAAATCTAAATAAAATGCAATGATGTTTGTGGTTGTACTTTGAGACAAAGTCTATTGGGTATGAATACTTTTACATGACACTTAATGGTAATGTACCATATTTAACAAAGAGAGAAAAACGTTTTACACCGAGTAAATTAGTCTCAATTAAGGTTGGTGACCACTTGCCTCCCGGAAAGGAATTATCCAAATTGTATTTATCCTTTGCCTACCACCTGATAAATTATGAAGTGAAACCCATGATAATGAAGAAGTAATGATTATTTTCCCTAAAAGCTATCAGAGCCATTATGGTGGAGTTTTATTTGATGGAAATATATGTAAAGATGTACAAACAGCTTCTGGGAGTGCAGTCATGTGTGTCTTTTTCCTTTGAATATTGCCCATTTAGAGAATTAGCCAAATTAGGTTATAGAAATGTAATCGATGTGACTTAATTAAATCTGTTTCCTTAAAGCATAAACATAATTAATCTACATTTTCTTGCTGAAGAGGGGAGGTTTTCTTTTCCTTTTTTTGTTCCAGGTTAAGTTTTCCTCTGAGTAATTTAGATTGACTACCTTCCTTCCAGATTCCAGACTCAGTGGGATTGAAGCGAGATTGGCAGCCCTTTACAAATTCTTCTAGTTTTGTTTCACAGCACACTGACAACATGCAGGGCACATGTGCTACAAAACAGCCTTTGCAACAACAAGGCTCCAAAGACTCTTCTAACCTGGAACTGAAACATTTCCTCTGTGTGAATGCGCTGAACAACGGAGAAAAAAAAACATTACACTTTAGAGATGGTACAGGTCTTAAAAGCTCATATGTGCATGCTCTCCCATGTGCAATGAGCTACTTTGTTTGTTGAAAACCTTCCAAGTGGCAAAAAAGCAGCTGCTATCTCAGCAGTCTCAGGGGGCTAGTTAAATTTAGAAAGATAATCTGCTGCAATATGCTGAGGGATTAGGACGTTAAAAAGCACCGGCATGGGAAGAAAATAATGCCATATAGTTGTGGACAACAAGAGGCCTCAAGTGCATTGTGGGGAACAGAGAAGTATGCTTAAAATCTGACTAATCAGTATGCAGATCAGGAAAAACAAACAGCAGTTGTGCAATGACACGTCTTTGTAATTTGCCACTGCGCCCTCTGTCTTAGAGCTACAAATGACGATGATGACAACGACAGTTCATCTTTGGGCTATTAGCATTGTCTCCCAAGGCTTCACTGCGGTAATTTCAGAGAACATTACCTGCAGGAATGCAACACTAAAGCAGGAGATGTGCTATCTGTGGCTTAATCAATGCTATTTGCATATCCAGGATAAAACTAATCCTCGTCAAGGGGAGGTTTCACACCTGAGGCCAGTTCTTGTCCTTCCCAAATTATCCCAGTTCTAATAAACGATCTCTTGGAGTTTTTCACCTTGCCAACAAGAGAACAAAGCACACTGTGTGCAGAGAGAGGCGACTCTACAAGGATGTTTGGACTAGGAATGACAGGGTGATGTGATGCAGAGAATAAAGACTTCTGTCAGGCCTGGCTAAGTGTTATGAGGGGTGATGTGTAGACTGGGTATGATGCTTTTCTGGTCTGTAACTCAACCCAACAGCAGGCTTCAGGTGAATAACAAAATGTGGATCCACAGGAATTATGTTCAAAGTGAAAGGGGCTACAGAGAGCTTGGCCACCAGCTTGCTGACTAGGACGTGGCCAAGGTTTTCAAAAAGCTTGCCGGGGGTAACGGCCTCCTGCTGATTCTTAGCCGGCTTTGCTGCTACACCTGAATTAAAGGGCCAATAAATGCAGGTACTGAAACTGAAGGCACCCTGAAGAAGGAGATGCTATTTGACGGTCAGGGGAATTTGTGTCACATTAAAGGAATTCTGAGCAAAAAAGGACCTGGTTCTTAGGGATCCCTTAAGGCCATGCATTGTGGAGGCAATCCTTTCCCCCCTTGAGCACTCCATTCTTTATACAATAAGCAAATTTACCAAAGCAGACAAACGTGACATTTTTCTTGAGCAGGAAAAGCTTAACAGTCTGCTTCATAGGGGTTCAAGGTTGATAAGACGACAGCTGAGGTCTAAAGAGAGTGGAACAGCACCGTAAAAAGAAGATGACACAAATCAGTAGGAGATGGAATTTTTCCTGCCTTTTCATTTTTATACATGTCTTTTGTAAAGGATAAGGTGAGAGCAGGAGTCACCTACCTACACTAAAACAGGGACTCCTCTTTAAGTCTGCCTCTTAATGGCAATACCTACATGAGGGTAGATTTTGGTTGGGGTCTATGGTGAATGCTAATCATGTTTCAAGCTTCTTTATTGGGCACCTCATGTATTACATACAAATACTGTTTAGTAATAAGTGTAAAAACTGTAACCAGAAATAAATTGTACAAGAATATTATAGAAACATCAGTTCATGCTTGCACAATAGCTTTTACAATTATGATATTGTTTTTAAATTATTTCACTTTTTTTAATAGATTGAAACCACAAAAAAATATTTTATGTATTCTTATGTGAATGAACAGTATTAGGTAACACAAAATTGTGGTAATGTTTGTTAAATGTGTTTTGTAGAAACTATGACTAATCACTGGCAACAAAGTGTGTTGAAGAAAACCACCACTGAAAACACAACATACTAAAAACAATGTCTCCACAGTGAAACATGGAAAGAGCATCATCATTAAGCAAGGATGCTTTTCCTCAAGTTGGACAGTTACTGGAAAAATGTATGTAGATAAATCCAGTCTAATCCTGCAAAAAACCTAAGAGCTGGGAAAAAATGGAGACTAAGGTAAGAGATTCAAGACTCAGAGGTTCTTGTCACTAATCATTTAGCTAGATGACACAAGAAAAGGTTTATATTAAGTGTATTATCTGCTCAGAAAAAGTCAGAGTCAACTTTAATGGCCAAGTTTGTTTGCTCAGAAAAGGGCAGGGTAGTTAATTACTAACAATATTCGTGTCAATACAGGCTACATTCGATAAAGTTTCAAGATTTCCACTGAACTCTGATCCAAAACCATAAGATATTCTGGGGGATATAAGCAGATGAAAGGCTTTAGCGTTTCAACATCTCACAGCCAAATTAAACAAAGTTGTTAGCAGGCTGACTTATCTTAAATCTAATTGTTGTGTTTGAATACTTCGAGATCGTGACAATTATTGTATCTCTACACAGGGCATTTAAAACTATTGCATTCACAATGTGATCTCCATTTCAGCCAGGTTGAAACAGAGGAACTGAACATGTCAAACAAATGAGCTCTGCTTATTTATATTACTACTACTACTGATATTATGTACACCTCTTATCTCAGCAGGGTGGATTCTAGAAACAAAACCCATGCCATGACCTGCTTTCTAATTAACGCAGATGATATTGAAATGACCTCCATCCATCCATCCATCCATCTTCCTCCGCTTATCCGGGGTTGGGTCGCGGGGGCAGCAGCTTAAGAAGGGAGGCCCAGACTTCTCTCTCCCCAGCCACTTCTTCCACCTCTTCAGGAGGAACCCCAAGGCGTTCCCAGGCCAGCTGAGAAACATAGTCTCTACAGCGTGTCCTGGGTCTTCCCCGGGGCCTCCCCCCGGTGGGACGTGCCCGGAACACCTCACCAGGGAGGCGTCCAGGAGGCATCCTAAACAGATGCCCAAGCCACCTCAACTGGCTCCTCTCGACGTGGAGGAGCAGCAGCTCTACTCCGAGTCCCTCCCGGATGACCGAGCTTCTCACCCTATCTCTAAGGGAGAGCCCAGCCACCCTACGGAGGAAACCCATTTCGGCCGCTTGTATCCGCGATCTCGTTCTTTCGGTCATGACCCAGAGTTCATGACCATAAATGAGGGTAGGAACGTAGATCGACCGGTAAATCGAGAGCTTCGCTTTTAGACTCAGCTCTCTCTTCACCACGACGGACCGGTACAGCGCCCGCTTCACGGCAGACGCTGCACCAATCCGCCTGTCGATCTCCCGCTCCCTTCTTCCCTCATTCATGAACAAGATCCCAAGATACTTAAACTCCTCCACTTGGGGCAGGACACCCCCTCTGACCCAGAGAAGGCACTCTACCCTTTTCCGGCTCAAGACCATGGCCTCGGATTTGGAGGCACTGATCCCCATCCCGGCCGCTTCACACTCGGCTGCGAACCGATCCAGCGAGAGCTGCAGATCACGACCTGATGAAGCCAACAGGACCACATCATCTGCAAAAAGCAGAGACGCAATCCTAAGGCCACCAAAACGGATCCCCTCAACACCTTGGCTGCGCCTAGAAATTCTGTCCATGAAGGTAATGAACAGAATCGGTGAAAAAGGGCAGCCCTGGCGGAGTCCAACTCTTACCGGAAACGAGCCCGACTTACTGCCGGCAATTTGACTCTGACACCGGTCATACAGGGACCTGACAGCCCGTATCAAAGGGCCCGGCACCCCGTAGTCCCGGAGAACCCCCTACAGGGCCCCCCGAGGGACACGGTCGAACGCCTTCTCCAAGTCCACAAAGCACATGTAGACTGGTTGGGTGAACTCCCATGCACCCTCCAGGACCCTGCTAAGGGTGTAGAGCTGGTCCAGCGTTCCACGACCAGGACGGAAACCACACTGCTCTTCCTGAATCTGAGGTTCAACTTTCCTCTCCAGCACCCCCGAATAGACCTTGCCGGGGAGGCTTAAGAGTGTGACTCCCCTGCAATTGGAGCACACCCTCCGGTCCCCCTTTTTGAATAGGGGGACCACCACCCCAGTCTGCCAATCCAGGGGGACTGCCCCCGATGTCCATGCAATGTTGAAGAGTCGTGTCAGCCAACACAACCCCACAACATCCAGGACCTTGAGGAACTCCGGGCGGATCTCATCCACCCCCGGGGCCCTGCCACCGAGGAGCTTTTTAACCACCTCGGCGACCTCGCCCACAGAGATTGGAGAGCCCAGCCCAGAGTCCCCAGGCCCAGCTTCCTCAATGGAAGACATGTTGGTGGGATTGAGGAGGTCTTCGAAGTACTCCGCCCACCGACCCACAACGTCCCGAGTCGAGGTCAGCAGCACACCATCCCCACTATAAACAGTGTTGGTGCTGCACCGCTTCCCCCTCCTGAGACGCCGGATGGCGGACCAGAATCGCTTCGGAGCCATGCGGAAGTCTTTCTCCATGGCCTCTCCAAACTCCTCCCACACCCGAGTTTTTGCCTCAGCAACCATCCGAGCCGCATGCCGCTTCGCCCGCCGGTACCCATCAGCTGATTCCGGAGTCCCACAGGCCAAAAAGGCCCGATAGGCCTCCTTCTTCAACCTGACAGCATCCCTCACCGGAGGTGTCCACCAACGGGTTCGAGGGTTGCCGCCACGACAGGCACCGACAACCTTGCGGCCGCAGCCCAGATAAGCCGCCTCGACAATGGAGGAACGGAACATGGTCCACTCGGACTCAATGTCCCCCACCTCCCCCGGGATGTGTTCGAAGTTCTGCCGGAGATGGGAGTTAAAGCTCCGCCTAACAGGGGACTCCGCCAGACGTTCCCAGCAGACCCTCACAACACGTTTGGGCCTGCCAGGTCTGACCGGCATCCTCCCCCACCACCGGAGCCAACTCACCACCAGGTAGTGGTCAGTGGAAAGCTCAGCACCTCTCTTCACCCGAGTGTCCAAGACATACGGCCGCAAGTCCGATGAAACGATGACAAAGTCGATCATCGAACTGTGGCCTAGGGTGTCCTGATGCCATGTGCACATATGGACACCCTTATGCTTGAACATGGTGTTCGTTATGGACAATCCATGACGAGCACAGAAGTCCAACAACAGAACACCACTCGAGTTCAGATCAGGGCGGCCATTCCTCCCAACCACGCCCCTCCAGGTCTCACTGTCATTGCCCACGTGAGCGTTGAAGTCTCCCAGCAGAACAAGGGAGTCCCCAGGAGGGGCACCCTCCAGTACCCCCTCTAAGGACTCCAAGAAGGGTGGGTAATCTGAACTGTTGTTCGGCCCGTAAGCACAGACAACAGTCAGAACCCGTCCCCCCACCCGTAGGCGGAGGGAGGCTACCCTCTCGTTCACCGGGGTAAACCCCAACGTACAGGCGCCGAGATGGGGGGCAACAAGTATGCCCACTCCTGCCCGGCGCCTCTCACCGTGGGCAACTCCAGAGTGGAAGTATGTCCAGCCCCTCTCAAGGAGACTGGTTCCAGAACCAGAACCATGCGTTGAGGTGAGACCGACTATTTCTAGCCGGAACCTCTCAGCCTCACACACTAGCTCCGGCTCCTTCCCCACCAGCGAGGTGACATTCCACGTCCCAAGAGCCAGCTTCTGCAGCCGAGGATCGGACCGCCAGGGTCCCCTCCCCCGGCCGCCACCCAACACACATTGCACCCGACCCCTATGGCCCCTCTCACGGGTGGTGGGCCCATGTAAGGGGGGATCCATGTTTCCTCTTCGGGCTGAGCCCGGCCGGGCCCCATGGGTAAAAGCCCGGCCACCAGGCGCTCGCCATCGTGCCCCCCCTCCAGGCCTGGCTCCAGAGTGGGGCCCCGGTGACCCGCGTCCGGGCGAGGGAACGCTGGATCCAATTATTGTACTCATCATAAGCGTCTTTGGGCTGCGCTTTGTCTGGTTCCTCACCTAGGACCTGTCTGCCTTGGGTGACCCTACCAGGGGCATAAAGCCCCTGGTACCAGGGGCATAAAGCCCCAGACAGCATAGCTCCCAGGATCATTGGGACACTCAAACCTCTCCACCACGATAAGGTGGCAGCCCATTGAAATGACCTAGAGCAATTAATTATAATTTGTATATGGTTAGTTGATTCTTAGATATGGAAATAAAAAGTGGTATTACAACAGCAATATTTAAACAAATAACCACATTTTGTGTAGAGCACTTTGTAAACAGGACACACACTCTTTAAACATGGCATGACATGACTCAATGTACCCTGTGTTTTTACAATCAGACTTGCAATATGTATAAATATGTACAGACATTTATGCAGGTACTTTACTAGAACTGTGTTTTTTAAATGTTTTTGCTTCCCTTAAAACTTGATAGCCACAGCAGGATATTATCTCTCAATTTATTATCACAATATGTTCTGCAGTATATTAAAAAGAAAAGGCATTTTTATGTCCTCTTGTTTTTCCTTTCACTGCCTGCCTGTGGGGTTGCACAAAACCTAGACACTCGTGTCTCTTGCTGTGTGCTGCTGTGAGGCTTGCTGGTGTGATGTAATGCGATGTGAAGTTCTCCGGGGCTTGGCTACGCCATACGTGAGATGCTTTAAGATCACCAGCCATCATGAATTTACCTGTGATAGGTAGAAGAAACCAGTGTAGTACGACTTAGAAATGACAGCATTGGCCAAAGTCTCTTTAAATCAGATTGATGATCCATTTTCTCTGCTCCTGAGCTGGAGTAATGTAAGGGCCCAGGTTCCACCGAGGCTACAGAGAGACAGATGGGACCTTGTCTGGCATGACCTTGCTGAGCTAATATTTCTCCGGAGCCTTGTCTGTTGCTTTGTCATTAAAGGTGCCACGGCTATTAACAGTGGGAGAATACTTGAAAGACACTGTTTACTTGGGCAGAACAAAATCGAGGTAAAAAAAAAAAACCCTCAGCAGCTGGGCAACTACAAAAAAGAAGAACTGAATGCCAAATGGTCTGTGCCATTTAGTGCTCAATATGTTTCAGAAATACAATTGGAAATTAGAAACCTCTGTGCACATGAAGAAAAAACTATTTGTTCTGTAGTTTTATCTTGGAACCTGCAAGCATATAACTTATATGAGGAGTGTGAGCATTGTGATAGTGGCAGTGTGCTTGTGCTCAGACAAGGTTGCAAGTACCAGGCTCAATCCCCACAGCCTGCACTCTGGGTTGCTGTGCAAACTCTTAACCCCACATTGCTCCACAATGTGCCACACAATGGCAGCCCTCTGCTCCCCAAGGGAATGGGTTGAATGCAGAGAGTGAATTTGCTCATTGTGGGACAATAAAGGGATTTACATAACAAACACATAACTTTTGTTGATATTATTAGCATATGATTTCCTTTTATCAAACATTACAGATGGTAAACAAACCATTTGTGTTGGCCTGATATTGAAAAGATTATAAAAATAATACAGAAATGAATATCAAACTTAAAATATGAATATAAAGTAGAACTATTTCAAAGTCTCTGTCAGGCTTGGGTGGAAGTTAGTTGAGGACCCAAATGCAGAGATGAGGCTGAGTTGAGTTCTTGCAGTTTTAATGGATGTAGATTGAAACAGAAACACAAATCAAGGAACAATAAACAACTAATTAAAACCAGGGGAAGGCAGCGAGAAACACACATGAGGATCAAAGCAAGGAAGATAAACCAGCACTGGGGAACTGCAAAGGAAGAGCATATATGGTAGATGGGGGTAATTAGCTGATAGGGAGCAGGTGTGGATAGGAACAACTAGAAACAAGGGGAAAAAGACTGGCACAAGAGGGCAACAGAGAGGAACAAAAAAAAACACAGCTTAAATATGACTAGAAAGCAACTAAAATAACACAAAATGGAAGTGAAACAATTACCAAGAGAACATAGAATGGCATAAGTAAAATGCAAATGAAAACTCAAAAAGAAACTTAAACGGAACCAAAAAGACATTCTCCCCACATCATGCCTACTGATGCTGAGAATGTTGCCTTGGTTCCAAAGTGGACCTAATCCTTGGGTTTCTTCTGTCTCTTCTTTTTTTGTTGGTGGAAACACAGTCTGGTGCAGGAATCTTTGCTGTTCTTGTCAACAGACAACTTGATGATTGCAAATATTGGTTTAGACCTAAAAGAATTAAGTTCAGATCAGACAGCTTCCTTTGTTTTGGTTTAGACTGTCACCATGTCTTGAATGCCTAAATGTTTGCAAATGTTTTTCATTAAATGTTTTTCATTTCATTAAATATCTATTTGAAAAGAGAATTAAGATACTTAAGCAGCATAATCTTTAATACAAGTAGAGGAAGCTCAAATATAAACCCCTATTGGAACACAAAAAATAACTTTATGGCAAAAGCTTTGCAGAGCCAATCTGATCCTTAATTACAACTTTCTCTATTTGTAGTGATTTATGTTTGTTGTTTCATTTATACACAGTAAATGTGTGGTTTTAGCTAGATAATAGACAATTACTGGGTATTTGAATATTGTAATTTATTGTAAGCCTGATAGTATCCTGTTAAAAAGGAGTTTTTCCTCTCCACTGTCACTAAAAGCATGCTTAGTGTGAGGGATCGTTAAATTAACGCCTTAATTAACTTAATTTAGGCGTTAATAAAATGTAAGAGGAGTGATCATATGAATCTGCATCAGCATAGTTGTGTCTGTCACCCCGCCAGCTCCCCGATCAACTTGTCTGATTGGTTGATGTGGCACGTCGAGCAGCAAAAGTTACATTTTTCCAACTCCAGCAGCTGCTGCTTGTACAGTGCATCGAGCGCCTCAGATGCTCAGAAGTTCATGAGCTGCTGCTTCAGCTGCTCTTGACGTGCTGCAGCACCTTTTGTTGATGCGCGTCAATCATTGACTTTGCATGTAAACCAGCTGCTTCTGCTGCTTCTGCAGCACGTAGTTTGAATGTAGCATTATAATTAATTTGGCTTTGTTCAAAATAGTCAGACCCGCATTGACATCTTCATGTGGACCTTGTGCTGACAAATAACATAATCTATAAATAGATAACAGCATTTCCTGAATTGTATTGAAAGTTGTTTTTCTCCCTCAAATAAAGATTTAATTTAGCAGATCATAATTAGACAATGTGATTATATATTTTTTTAATTTTGTCCTGATTTTAATTCCCACTGTAATCACAGAAAAACACTGCAGAGGACAGAAATCAATTTATTCCCTGTCGCAAATTGATGATTAACTTGAATATGATTAATTTCTCCTTTGTGATGCACCATTGGAGGTAAATATAGAACCTTAGCTGTTTTTAAACTGTTCAAAATCAGTTGAGCATTCTGAGTATTCCAAATTATTAGTTTGAAACAGGGATGTCCAAAGCTAGTCCTCAAGGGACACCATACTGCAGTTTCAAGATGTTTCTCTGCTTTAAACGCTTGATTCAGTTGATTGCATTTCAGCAGAAGCATGTTCACTGAATATATGGAAATCCAGGGCTGAAGCAGGAACACATCTACTGTAACACATGCAGGAAGGCAGCCCTCAAGAACAGAAACAGGATATCATTGATCTAAACCTTCACTTTGTATTTTAGATCACAGCCAGCAAAATTATTTAATGGGATATTTCCTTTTATTTCCCCACTTAACGGATCAGCTGTTTCTGCTACTGGTGTCCTATTAGAAATGCATTTCTCCCTTGACTTCTCTGGATGGTGTGTAACTACATTGATGTGAGCTGACATGATAACGTAAGTACAACTTGCCCTATTTCTAAACATTTATTTAAAACCTTGCTTCATTACTGATCTGTGATCCACGAAAGTATGCTTGCTATATTTCCTGTTTATTGCTGCCAAGCGTAACATAAACATATCGAGACATTTTGCTCGGCATTTCATAGTTTTCTTGCCTCAGTGGATGAAAACACATCCAATTCACATTGTCTTTTTTTTGTCTTAACCCTTTAAAGCCCGATCCAAGAATAAAACAAAACAGAAAATTACTTTTTTTTTGGTTTGAAGTCCTTATTTGGCCTTTTAACAAAATATGTAAAAAGAAAAAAACAGAAATACATTTTTGATATAATAATTTATTACTATGCAATAAGTCAAGATTATTTTTTGTGTAGTCTTCTGCCCTCTGTTATCAGGTATATCTGATTGTGTACAATAGGATTTTGAGCAAAGTTTTTACCATTAAATTATGCAAAAGGTCTCAGATGCAAAACATTTCAGAAACCGTGTGTATCAAATATGATACATTTGGCATTACAGGGTCAAAGGTCTTCTCAAATTTACATGTCATCTAAAAGGAAACATGATATAGGTTTCCAACTGGTAAAATTGATTTCCACCTTTATGCTGATATTTTTTTATAAATGTTGATGACTCTCACCAATTAGACAACAAGAATGTCTTGAAGACATAAAACTTAGGATAAATTAAAAATGTTTTGCTTTTGAATTCAGACAAGACAGACGTTTGTCTTCACAAAATACGTCTCTTAGTTTGTCACTTCATCTGGATGCCATTGATTTAGGCTCATTAGATAATGTAAAATCCTTGGTGGGTTTTAATTTGGAGTTGAAATTTAATTATGATCTTAAACCAAATCTTTTCATGATTATCTTCTTTCTTAAAATACTGCAAAAATGTATAACATTTTGTCCAGTGGTGATGCTGAAAAACTAGTTCATGCATTTTTTGTAGACTCTTGTAGTTATTCACCATAAGGAAGTCCTCAAAATGTTGTGGAAAAAAAATCTGATCCAAAACCCTGATAAAAGTTACATTTGCATTATACTTTAACTATGAACTTAATGTCCTCTCCTCTGGTCTAATACCACTGTGACTTAATTCCGAAGAAATGTACAAGCTGGGGTGCTGCTGTTAACCCATTCATGGTAAAGATACTAAAGTTGGTTCTAGTGTTTCTAGTCTCTAGAATTTAGATCCACCAGGTCTTAAATTGATATATTATGTTTTTGTTTTTGTCATGTTTTTTGTTTTTTTTTGTCTGCTTTGTTTTCTCCATTCCGAACATTTGGCTATCTTTTAAGTAACAGTATATGCTGTGGAATTACTGAGCAAGGCTATGGACAAGCGACTGATATAGAGATATATAGAGAATATAGAGAATCCACCATTTTTATTTCCTACCCTAATTTTGTAGTTTAAAGTCGGGCATACACTGTACAATTTTTTGCCCTTTTCGGCCCGACTTTCCAGTTTGCGAGAATTTTTGGATCAGGCCGACTTTCAGCTTGATCGTGCTTCATGGATCGTGTAGGGTACAAGGGGTAACAAGGAGTCGTAAGGTCAGGGAAAATCAAACATATTCATAATTCAGTTGACAAACTCAATCATGAATATGGCAAATTGCTCAGTAGGCTTGCGCAAACAAGGATTCTTCTTCTTCCCCTCAGATGAAAACACAAAATCATGGCGAGGGTCAGAGTGAGAGTTTTTTCTGTGATATTGACAGACCATAGTAGCCACTTTTGCTCAGCCATGGTTTTGTCAAATTACATCATTGCCCTTCTTTTTAGGGCTTCCAGCTCAAAAAATTGCACACATTTTTTCGTTGCACACTGTGACCTGTAGCTGCGTGCAGCAATTGAAAAATAAAATTGCACAGTTTATGGCCGGCTTAAGATGAAGGATGCCAAACCAACTAAAATCTACATATTCAGTCGTTGGTACTATTAACTTACACAAGTGATTTCACCACACAAGTCATAGGTGGATCGACGCAGCTGCCAATATAATAAGGAAGCTGCAGAGGTTTGTTGTTGTAAAGAGAGTGCTGAGACAAAAAGCAAAGCTTTTGATTTACTGGTTGGCCATGAAATATGGATCTTGACCAAAAGAATGAGATCCTGGTGTGAAGACGCTGAAATGACTACACATCGAGAGGAGCATCTGAAAAAGATGCCAGAGTCACCTCAGGTGACTCCTCAACATCAAGAGAAGTCAGCTGAGGTGACTCTGGCATCTTTTTCAGATGCCACAGGACACCTTCCCCCTTGAGGTCCCACCAGAAGGAGGCCCAGGGGATGGTGCTGGGACTTGTAATGCCTCAGGCCTCCCAAGAGAGCTGGAGGAGGTGTGTAACGAGAGGGAATCTTGGAGTCTCTGGTATGACAGCTAGTGGAAGATGACTCGTATAAGTATGAGTAAGCCATTACACTATAACCTAGAATTAGAGCCTCTTCAAAGAGCGCAATTAAATCTAATCTTACATTGAAGCGTTCTTATATCAGTACTTTATGAGATGGGTGCCTAGCAACATTTGTTTGTTTGAAGAAGGATTAGATAAAAAAAATAAAAAGGAAAAATACTGCTGAAGTCTCATGTACAGTTGTTGCTGAAATCATGCATTAATTGCTAAACTGATATCCACACGGTTGATAAAAATCACACAAACTATAAACATGCGCTGAACTATATATATGTTATGTCCACGACAGTTGGAATGGCAAATATGGTATTCAATCAAATAACTGGCGGGCTGTCATATATATACTGTGAACACATACCCAACAGGCTGGACAGCACACGTATAGCAGTGAAAAACTGTTGACTATACTAGTGAAACTAAACTAAACAAAGCAACTATGTATACAAAGACGAAGTAATGGTAGATGGTCCATAATAAATGAAAACTGGCAATGGTCTCCCAGTTTGGCCTGAATTTAATGTCAACAACCAAAGTCTTTATTGAAGAATTATGAATGAGGCAAATTTAGCTTTTAACTAATTTAGAGCAATTTGAATGTGTTCAAACTCAAAATTCAAAATACGAATCTTTTTAACTCCTTAAAGTTATAGCCGTAATGTGTGTTTTGTACAACAGCAATGTCTTGGCAAACACATGATCCAGATCCATTCAGGAATGATCTTGGTGCTAGCATTGGCTAACTCCAACACTAGGTCTTGTATTAAAGACATGTTCATTCATATTTTGTTTGCATTTATATTTTAAAAGGTATCTGATATGTACTTTGTGTAAAAATATTGTCAGTAACATTAATGATAATTTTACATTTTATTTTAGTTTAAGAATTACATTTTTTCTAAATTCCCACCGTTTCTATTGTAATATTTTCCTCTGACTCTAGTACAGACTGGCTTGACAGTGTAACACTGAATGGAAAATACTAGTTTTTCCCATCCATCCATTCTCTTCCGGTTATCAGGGGTCGCGGGTCTCCCCAGCTTTTTGGGCCAGCTCCTCCGGGGGAAACCCCAAGGCGCTCCCAGGCCAGCCAAGAAACATAGTCCCTTTAAGCATGTCCTTTTAGCTCTGCTCTCTCTTCACCACAACAGGCTGGTAGAGTGCACCCTCCACAGCAGAGGCCGCACCAATCCGCCTATAGACCTCTTCCGCTCATTCGTGAACAAGACCAGGTCAGTAGATTCTCCACAAGAAGGCACTCTACCCTTTTCCGGCTCAAGACCAAGGTCTCAGATTTGTAGGCACTGATCCTCATCCTGTCCATTTCACACTCAGCTGCAAACCGCTCAAGTGAGAGCTGTACATCGCGCACTGATGAAGCCAATAGAACCACATCATCTGCAAATAACAGAGCCACAATCCTAAGGCAGCCAAAACAGATCCCTTTTCCAGATCCACAAAACACATTTAGACTGGTTAGGCAAACTCTCTTGTACCCTACAGGATCCTGCGAGGATGTAGAGCTGATTCAGTGTAAACTACAGTGTCCAGTGTAAATAACACTGCAAAGTCTGCTAGAAAATTGCAATGACTTGATGTGGCGATCCCTGAAAAACTAAGCAGCCAAAAGGACTACAAGGACTTCCAAGGACTACAATAATGCTTATATTGATAAAAAAAAAAAAAAAATCTGCCAGTACAGGTTTTTTAACTGTCTAACTGTCTAACAAGCATCATTCATACCCAACATAAAGTTCATGTTTTTAACAAATTCACAGACAACAGCCTTTTAATTATGGCATTATGTAAATAACACACTCTACACACAGAGTACAGACGTTTTTTGCATGTAGAAATTTTTTTTAAATATATAATTTAAATTCAGATGTCTTGATACTTAAAGCCTCTAATTTTGAGAAATAATGGAAGCTATGTTTCAGATCCCCAGAGAAATAAATGGTTTAAAAAAGCAAAACATTGTGTAACAGTTTAATAATATAATCCTTGCTTCCTTGCAATTATAAACAGGAGATCTGTAACAAACAGTGCTGATGGTCCAAACTGGGGAAAAGTTAAAACTGTCAAACCAGTTAAATTCTGTGATGTCAAACATTTGGCATTAGCTTCTAGGTAGCTAATGTTTGCAGGAGGCAGAAGAAAACTAATACTTGTTCCTTCTGTATGTTATAAATACAAAAATATCTGCAAAAAGTGTCATGAAGCGGTGTTGGGTTGAGGACCCAAAAGCAGAGGCAAGTTGGCAGAGGTGAATTTTGGTGGGTTTATTGAAGTTTACAGATACGGAGGCAGGAATCAGAGATCCAACAAAATAACACTAACAAGAATCAAGGAGACATCAGGGGAAACCAAACTCTAGGAGCCAGGGAAAGACAAGGTAAACAGGCGGACGTTTTGACGAGGATCCAATAAACAGGAACTGAAGAGAGAGGGCTTTTAAAGGGGACAGAGACAAAGAGAGGGCTAACGAGGGAATTGAAAACAGGTGAGGGCAGAACAGAAAACAGAGCAAGGGAAAGAGGACACAAGAGGGCAGCAGAGGACAACAAATGGAAAACCAAGAAGACTGAATACTAAAAAGAAAATCATAACAGAAACAGAAACCTAACAAAAAGTCCTCCTTGTATTTTCTGTTTTGATCAAAAGCAGTTAAATTTAAGACTTTTGAGGTTGAAATATTTTACTTTAGCTGCAGTTCCATGTGTCTGTGCTGAAGCATCTGAGACATGTAAAGTCACTGCATATGTTTTTGCAGATGCTGTTCCTGGATTTCAGTTCAGCTTTCAACACCATCATCTCATCTGATAGAAAAAACAGGAATATCTGGGCTTCAGCAACCCCTTTTCAATTGGCTGCTAGACTTCCTCACCATCAGACCTCAGTCAGTCTGGGTTGGACAGAACACCTCTAAAGTCATCACACTAAGCTCTGGCTCTCCTCACGGCTGCATACTGGGCCCTTTGCTGTTCACTATGATGAAACATGACTGTGTCCCCAGGTTCACCACCAATCACATCCTGAAGTTTGCAGATGATACTACGGTGATGACAACAACGACCAGGACTACAGAGAGGAAGTGGAGCAGGTGGTATACTTGTGTAGAGACAACAGCCTGATCTTTTTGTTTTGGAGGACCAAAATGCAGAGATGGGATAGGCAAAGATGAGTTCTTGTACGTTTAATGTCCAAAAAAGCAGCAACTGAGGCAAAAATCCAAAATAACATACAGAAAATCAAAATCTAAGAGACATCTGGGAAAACACACGAGGAAAGACATGAATGAAAGTAAATATGAAAATGCAAAAAGAAAATTTAATCAGAACCAAAAAGTGCAGAGTCATGACATACCCTTGTCACATTGTTTATTAATTATTATTGCCTTATAGGGTGGGCAATGATGGGAGGAAATGTGTTTTTGAAACTTGCGGTCCTCTCACATCTAAAATGAACGTATGTGTGTTCTGCTTAATGCACTTAGATTTGGTAAAACATATCGGTGAATATCTGTTGAAAGCATAAAAATTCATATTGCTCTTCTCAATTGGCATATATATTGATATATTTACAGTGATCTTGTTTTGTTCTTAATTTTTTCCTTACATGGTGATCTGGCCTTTAAGGTAAATCAGAATCAAGTTTATTGCCAAGTAGGTTTGCACTTACAAGGAATTTGACTTGGTGTTGTTGGTGCAGACAAAAAACAAAACAAAACAAAATAAGATACAATATATATATGTATACACAGAAGCTATATACAAACAGTTAATGTAACGGAGAAATCCCGAATGGGGGAGAGAAACATTGTTCAGTGTCACGGGCGGCTCTTGGCCTTGTTGATAAGGCCAATAGCAGATGGGAAAAAAACTGTTTTTGTGACGGGAGGTTCTGGTCCTGATGGACCACAGCCTCCTGCCAGAGGGTAGTGACTGAAATAGTTTGGGACTGGGGTGCGAGGGATCAGCCACAATCTTCCCTGCATGCCTCAGAGTCCTGGAGGCGTGCAGCTCCTGGAGAGATGGGAGGTTGCAGCCAATCACCTTCTCTGCAGACCGGATGACACGCTGCAGTCTGCTCTTGTCCTTAGCGGTGGCACCAGCGTACCAGATGGTGATGGAGGAAGTGAGGATGGACTCAATGATGGAGGAGTAGAACTGAACCATCATTGTCCTGGGCAGGTTGAATTTCTTCAGCTGCCGCAGGAAGTAGATCCTCTGCTGGGCTTTGTTGGTGAGGGAGTCGATGTTCAGCTCCCACTTTAGACACACTATATGTCTATATGTACACTATATGCTGTTTACTAGTACCACTAAATAGTTCAAATTTTATTAAGTTGAATCGCCAGAACTGAGAGTGCAGCAGTGTAGCGGGTTTAAAGGACTGTCAATGTAGGTACCGGTAAGTGCAGAAGGAGCGTGATGTCAAAACCATGGCCCCACCTGAAAGTGGGTACATTTTATACACTTACCTTTATTAATTCATCCAGCCACAATGATATATCTTAATTTGCTAAAAGTTTATTCCGACCACAATTTGTTTAAATATACTTGTTCTTTGTGTAAGCACACACTTTTAGTTCATCTTTGTATTTTTATCCATTATGTATCCATTATTAAAGCAGAAACACTAAGAGTTTTCTCTTGCAAAGATGGCAGCCAGGATTCAGAGCATCTAAACAATACCAAACTGGACAGGACCAGCAGGTCCTGCTGGAGAGATGTGATTCTCTGGTTTCTTTAGTTTAAGTTACATGTTGTGTTTAAATTATGATTTTTGTATTTGAATTTTTGTCATGATATTGGTGCTGATTGCTGGTCTGATTACTCATTTCAGTCACCTGCTAATCTCCGCCCATTTCTCATTACTGCTCATCTGATCCACCGGCTTCACTCTCTATTTAGCCAGCCTTCAGACCAGTCATCAGTGCCAGATTATTCTAGCCTTTGGTGAGAGGTTTTCAAGCCTTCCTGTGTTTCTGATTACCTGATCCAGACCTGTTCATATTCTCGACCTCTGAGCCTGCTTCTCCCTGTTCTGATATGTTTGCCTGACCTTTCTGCGGACTCCTGCTGGATCTCCGCTGGTCTGTGTACCAATTCTGAAACTGTTTCCCGACTCCGTTCTGGATTCCCCCTCGGCATGATCTCTGATCTCCTGGCTCTGATCACCAAGCATGTCACCTCTACTCATCGGTGTGAAGTTTTTTAACAGGGCGTTCAGATCTGGTGAGTGTATGAAATTAATAACTGGGGATGTCTAATTCTGAAATCCTGTGTGTTTGGGTTGTTATAGATACTGCAACATCCATCCATCCATCCATCCATCCATCCATCCATCCATCCATCCATCCCGATTTCTCCATATAGGCTAACAGTCGATCATTCACATTCTCTGTAGTTCCCCTGTGGCGCGAGCATTGCGCATTTCCTGTCGCTTGCACGGTGAATCGTGCTGCTGCGCTGTGCAGAGATGCAGAGGAAACGGTATCTGATGGGGAAAAGCAGCTTGACGTAACACCGGTATTTCCATCTGGAAAATGCTCTCTTGCTACTGGAGCCCTCCTCACTCTCCATCTCTCTGTGTGTGCTGTACGTTAACACCCGCCAGCGGAAACACCCACCTACCCAACTGAAAGACGGAATCTCACTATACATCAGCCATTCTCATCCTCCCCTCTCTCATGACAAGGCGCGCACGAGTCCTATCATGAAAAAAAGATTAATTGTGCGACCTGAGTAACGCAGTAACGGGGTGTTGGCAATAGTAACTGCGTTTTAGTTACAGTCAAAGTAATTAGTTAGATTACTCATTACTAAAAAATCAGGTAACGGCATTAGTAACGCCGTAACTCACATCACTGGGCTTGGCCCTCTGAATTATCCTGCCTTCCTTTGTCTGCTCGGTTCTTATCTCCTGACTGTCCTCCGATCACAAATACATAAGCATCTGAGACTCTCATGGCAGCGCCCTCTGCATCGTTTTGGGAGCCGACCGACTGGAGGCAACCTCACCCTCTGGGCTCGGACTGAGCTATAAGACCAGCTAATGACTCTCATGTTTGTTATCATCCACCTTCAGAAAGATGTGGTCAATAACCTGTTGTCTCCTCCTGCAGAGATCCCTGTCTTAGATGCCAACGTCTCTCACTACGGTTCTGTTTCCAATATATGTTTTGAGAAATCTGTTTGTCTGCCTCAAATATTTGATCCTATTGTTCAGAGCTTGACAGTTTTATGCGTTTTAAAATCCTGCTTTGCTGTAGTTAAATTTAACAAACTAAATTATTCTGTGTTATTTCTGTTGATTGCTGTATTGTTTGCTAATCCATATTGTGTGGTAATGGCTTGATCAGTCAGTGCAAATATCCTTGTGTGTCATTTGTTTGTTAGGTTAATTATGCTTTGTTTTTTCACTCAGCTGGTATGTTCACAAATTTTCCTGAGTAAAATTCCCTTTCTTTGACCTTCTCTATGAGCTAAGGGTTTGTTTTGTTAAATCTAACTACTTGTAGTAAAATAAAAAACCCTGTTTTTATAACAATACCTGTGACTATGCCTTCTGACGTGTTTCCTCTCAAAAAACATTATGGTGATGCTGTCATGGGGTAATTATTGAGAAGTTTGTGTTACCTATGCCTGAATTAGTTGCTGTGAACTACATGTTTGCTGTACTTTCTCTGGCATTCCAGACTACTGACAGGCATAGTGCTCAAGTCTTTTACATCTAAACTGCAGGTCTGGCTTTTTAGCTAGTCTAAACTGCATGCTAAATTACTGTAGGTGAATTTCCAATGGCTTTTTCTAACACGCATGTTAAAGTACTGTCCCAGAAAAGCTTGATTAAATTGGCAAAATTTAACAAAAATCCCTTACAGGTAGCTTTTGGCTTTTGTATAAAAGGGTTAATGTACAAAGCGGGAGATGGAGACACTTTTTTCAAATCGGCTCTGGCATTGCAAGCTTCACTAATCCACTGTTTCTGCTTTTGCTGTCTTCCCAGATGTTCGTATTATGCGCGTAGACCTTGCTGGAAGCAATATCGCCATTACTAGCTAATGTGGTTGTAAGAACTTGCAATAGCAACACATTAAAACTTTTTTCCAGTACTCATCTGTGGACAGTGCTAGATTGCCGCCTCTACTTTCTGTAAATTACAGCTATGTGTGCCGATGTAAAGTGGACAATAACGCAAGATGACATGCTTTGTGGTGCTTGGTTAATTCACTTAAAACAAAGTGATGCAGTACAAATTTGCATTTTCGTTTGATCGAACTTTTAAAAGTTTGCTTAAAATTCACATTTCTGTTGGATGGAAACATGGCAATTGTTAAGTGTATCAAGTTGACAATGGAACATTTTTTACTTTGTACTATGCCATTGAAAAGTAAGGAAAATCTGGATTAATGTGACAGAAGTTTGAACACCAGTATTCTCTATAAACCTCTGGTGTGTATTCGCCTGTAGAATCTTCTTTTCAACCTTAATTTTACCTATTCTTTAACAACTTTTTGCATCTATATTAATACAGTGCCAGAAGACAGAAGCCAAGAGTACAGCATGGATTCATGACATGCCAGTCAAATCCTCAATCAAAACAAAAAAAGTTTGAGAGAGGTCTTTTGAAAAATGAGAACTCTTCAGCATACAATTATATCCATTTTCACTTTGCTACATTTTTTTCAGACATCAAAAAATTTATGTAGGACCGCTCAGTCTTTTCCTGTTTTTTATGAGATTGTAAGCCTGAGAATACATCTGTGAATTAAAAATGGATTGCAGAACTACATTCAGGCAGGAAATGTGGGCTAGGAAGCAATCCAGCAGGTCACTTGTACACGAGAGAGATAAGGAAATAATAATGAGAAAAAATAGGCAGAGGCTAACTTCACTGAACTGAACTGGAAGACAAGTGCATACTTTATTTCTTGTGGTACCTTTTTCCTATATATTATCTAAACCAACCAGCACCTTGTCTGTTGGTGTGTTTTGCTTTTCAGAGACCTTTTAATCTTTTATAACCTCTCAGCTGCAGTGCTAAACATGCAATAAGGCAAAAGAAGAGCACAAAAGCCCAAACTCTTTTATCTGCTTTTTCTAATCTCTCATTAGCCATGGTCTGTGATGAGAGCCAGGGCTTTGCAAAGGGGGGATTATCTATTGAAATATGGCTCCATTTTGGAAAGACTTTATCAGCCAGGCTATTTAAATTTTGATAATGAAGAACACTGTAAATCCCCCAAGTGCATTTATACCGCAGTGTACACACAGCACAACAGGGCGCAGTGGGTCGCAATCATTGTGTAATCATTCAAACAACAGCACATATACAAGTCCCTGAGCCTACAGCAGCCCCACCGCCCCAAGGCAGCCCAGCCCCCAATATACGCTGGGCTTATGATTTGTTCTGGGATCCAAGCAATAAGTAAAGGCTTCCTCATGGCCTTGTAGCCAGATTGAATTGCAAAAAAAAGAAGAAAAAAAACAGGTTGCACCTGGTGCAGCAAGAATGGGGAGCAGAAGGCAGCAACACTGTCTATACACACTACCTGATGGGTCCAACCTTATTGAAAATCTGATAATGATATTTGGAGAACCTAATGGTTTTCCTCTGTAGGCGACAATCAGTCTCACTCAATTCCGTTTTACGTCCCCCCATCTCGCCTTCTCTTTTTCATCTTCAGCCTCTGACTTCACAGAAATGTATGATGTACAGCTGCATAGCACACTATTATAACCGGCAGCACTGCATTACGTTGTCTTTGCATTTTGTTGTGAAGCAGAATTAGTGTTGGCTTTATTGAACACTCAATAAGTGTCACTGCAGGTGAGTCTGTTGTCTTTTTGGCATACTTAATCTAACATGGTTAATATATAGATTCTTTGAAAAGTTAAAAGTCAGGATATGCTTTTTTAGTATTGCGTCTTGTTAAACTCATCGAATACGAGGTGTATGTTCAGAGCCTCTGTTTAATACAAAGGTGTAATGACCCATTTTTTCCAGCAGAGAACATAAAACTCTCATCTAATGAGCTGCAATCATGCCATACAGACTTCACATGAATTAGAAGGCACATACAAGACATAGCCCTATCGAAAAGCTGCTTCAGCAGCATACACAAACAACACATCACTTCGTTGAATGAGCTCAAGGCTTTCCAGTCACACTGGCATTTTCATTGTAACACATTCGCAATAATTAACAGAGCTAAGTTTTTATTGCGATTAATAATAGAGTAGAGGATTGCGTTATTGAGCCACACATTAAATTGCACCCATTAAATTGACTTATCTCAATATACCAACTCATAGCTTTATAAAACAGGACTGCTGAAAGGTCAATGTGATCATTATATAAATTAGCTGAAGAACAATTATGAAATAGTGTAATAGGAGTGTTTTCTAATGAGCGGCATGAGAGTGACATCTCTCTCTCTGTGGAGCTAATCTATCTAATTGTTAAAAGATGAAGATCCACTTCAGAGATCTGGCACAACCCAGATATGTAACTTAACCCACTTCTAAAAATTACTTAGGCTACACATAGTAATGTCTTTTTTTTTGTGTTCATTTTTTATACTGCTCTAGATTTGCATACAGTAGCTCTTAAAGTTGAATGTAGAAAACTGATAGTTGTTTTAGGATGTTTGAAAAGGTGCAAATAAAGACAGGTTAAAGTAAAAACAATGATGTTGGTATTTTTCTGTCTACTTTTAGATGTACATGAAATTTGAAGACATCCAGTTCTTATTCTATAGGGTCCAAGTTGTTGATGAACCACTTTCCCAGCCATAGGAATTTTAGATATTCTCTAGGGATCTTAAACAAGGTTTGGTGTGTGCACTCTAAATGATCCAAAATGTATTTTAGGAGGTTAAGGTGAGGGCTCAGTACAGACTAACCAAGCCTCTCCACACCAAACATTTGTCGTCCATCATTTGTCATGATCTCAGCACTGATGCTGGCCTCACAAGACACACCTGCTCAGCTCCGCCATATTCTCGTTACTACCGTACTCATCTGATCCACCTGCACCTATCAGTATATAATCAGCCTTGAGACCAAACATTTGTGTGGCAGATTATTTTAAGCCTGATTTCCTGACCTGTTTCTGGCTCTCGATTGCTGAGCCTGCCTGGCCTGCCTGCCTATTCTGCCTGACCCTGATCTGTGTGTCTGCCTGCCCTTAAGTGAACCTGAAACTGTTTCTTGAACTCGTCCTGGATTTCCCTCTGGTGCATCATTGGACTTCTGATCACATTCTGATCCTCCTGTTCCTTTTGCCTACTATTATCTTCATGGTTCTGACCCTCTGTCTGTCCATTAATCATCCTAACTCGACTGCAGTTGTTCTCTAGGACTTCTTAACTAGTCACAGCAATATTAGTTCTACTGTCAACAAGCTCCAACCTAACCTTGTGGTTCTTTCTAGACTGAGGACTAAGAGAAGGTGAGTGACCATTACATTCACGATTGATGCACATCGTAAAGCTAACATGGTCACTAATCCATTTCCAGAGGTTCCTGGCTTAGTTGGTGACACTACCGGCAGCAGTTTTGTTTCAATAAACTGTGTTAAGCTTTAACCCTGGGTGTCTGGTTTGAATCTGTTATGATCACATCTGCCAATGATACATCATATAGTGTATATTTTCCATCTTTACTCAGAGGTAAAAGATTTCAATTTTGTTTTAATAAGAATCTAAATCAGCCTTGATCCTACATCAATCAAAGGGTACGCATTACCAAATTTTACTGCCTAAAAAAATGTATTTGGCTTTTTATCTTAAAGTGAATCAGTTGAAGTGATCATTCAACTACCATTTACAAGCTGTGCATTCAGAACTCCTTTCTAACATATTGATTTAGAACCACAATTCTAAATTTGTCTCTGTTGCAGTCTGAAGGGTGTGCTTAAAATGTTAAGCAGTGTTTAGATCTTGCCTGCACCTGGAGTTTTCTGTGAGGAAATATTTTTTCTCTCCAACACCTGCTGAGTTTGTGATTGAAGGAAGGGATGTTGATATCTGATGCAAACACGGATGCAAACTGCTTGCATCTGCAAGATCTGAGAGACTTGTGAACTAGGTAATCAATGTAAAATTCACAAAAAGGGTCATTTGCATCACTTTGCAGAATAATAACATACAATATATTTCTATACTTTATATACATATATATACTGTATTTTAATGACAATATAAAAACTATTTTTATTTTAGCATGTGGAGGATATCACTTCTAAATGTGATTGTGAAATATTGACAGTCCAAAAATCATTTCTATTGACAGCTTGTTGAGCAAAAATGTCAGAATGCTTCATGTGATAGGATCAATAAAATTCACCAAGGTACTATTGAGAGCGTATACAGCAAACTGGTGTAGGAGACGTTAAATTATGCGTATGTAGTATCTACCATCTCTCTACCATTCTGACAATACCTGGAATAAATAAGTGGGAACAAATAAATAAATAGAATAGAAGGATGGACGGACAGATGCATAGACACATACAGTGCCTTGTAAAAGTATTCGGCCTCCATTTTCATATCACTTGCACAGTGCTCCTTGGGATGTTCACAGCTTTTTGTATCCAAATCTGCCTTTAAACTTCTCAACAGTATCTGGGACCTGTCTGGTGTGTTCCTTGTTCTTGATGATGCTCTCTGTGCTTTAAAATGACCTCTGAGACGAATGCAAAGCAGGTGATTTATATGGAGACTTGATTAAACACAGGTGGATTCCATTTATCATCAGTCATTTAGGTCAACTTTGGATTATTCAGAGAACTTCATTGATCTTCTGGAGAGTTCTCTGCACTGAAAGTAAAGGAGCCGATTAGTTTTTTATTTGTTAATAAAAGCTTAAAATACCCAATACATTGTGTTCCACTTTATGATTCTGTCCCATCTGTAGATTCTTCACACAAAAAAAAGAAAATTTTATATCTTTATCTTTAAAGCATGAAATGTGGCAAAAGGTCAAAAGTTCAAAGAATACTTTAGCAAGGCACTGCAGATACATAGACAGACAAATAGAAGGGTAGCTTAATGGACAGGTGATGAACAAAAGTGTGAAAAATGAAGGCCTGTCTATTTGTACTGATAATAATAATAATAAAAGGAGTCTGAGTAATTAGGAATGTTTAGCATCTATACTATTTGTTTTGTTCTATTCTGTTCTATTTTATTCTATGGCTCATTACATTTTCAACAAACCTTTATAAAAAGATCTCAGTTTTTGGGGGGGTTTTTTGTTATATTATGTACAAGTATACCACAAGAAAAGTGTTGTGCTGTGTCGGCATGGGTACCAATTAATTTACAATAGCTTTGGAGTTTTCCTCAGAAAATCTGAGGAAAATATAATGTAAGCTTATGAAAATAACACTTTAGAAAACCTTAAAAGAAATGTGATTGTGACATAAATAATGTAAAAAAATCCTTTAAGCAATAATTTCTTAAGCATTAAAGGGCAGCATATAAATTCAGAAGTATAATAGAATTTCATAATCACATTAAAACCATTGTTCAGAAATGATTTGAAAAGTCCAGCCTACTGTGTTTTGGACATTTAGACTTTGAAATTCTTAGGCCACTAACCAGTCTCAAGGCTTTAGCTGTATGCCTTCTTATAATAATAATAAACTCTCTCCACGAAGGAATTAGAAGAAACAGTGTGATTAATCAAGAGCTTCACATCTGAATGTAGCCTAGTGCTATGCTGGCTCCAATTGATTGGATACATTTTGGTCTCGATCAACATTAGAAACTTAAAATGAACCTTGTAGTAATGATTTCGTTTCCACAGGCTAGGCTGAAAATGAAGCTGACCGCCCCTGTTTGATGGAACATTTGAAATTCAATGGACACCCTTATTTATTTGAGAGAAATTATGCAGAACTACATTTTCCACGCGCAATTTCAGTCTGAGTGGGGTGAATATTAGCAAATAAAATTGTCTTTGCACAGCAGGTCTCTTTTGGGAATCATTGGACAATCCTTTTCTGAAAGATAAATGAATGGCTCCTCTGATACAATATTTCATATTTCACCCACAGCAGCCTTTGCAGTCAAACTGTTCTTTGCAAATGTAATGGGTACAGTTTAGAGAAGCAGAAACCTAAATTACTGTCCTTCAAAAGATATGGGTAGTTTTGTGCTCTGACTTTATGCACTCACCAGCAGACTGTTTTTCGGCTTATCTCCTCAAGCCTTTTTCTTTAGAAATGTAATGTCATGCTGTCAGAGTCCTACATAATCTTCACTATTCTATTCAAATATGAAATTGCCTGCATATGTGTCGCATAGCCATGGCCATTGTTGTTTCTAGATATTTTTATGGTTACCGTTAATGGGGTCCATGTTTAAAATAGGTCAGATTGAAAACATTAATCTACGCACAGCATCAGAGTAGTAAAACAAAAAGTAGGGCTACAACTAAAACATGCAGACCTGGGAGTTTTTTTATGTTTTCCTTAAGAACCTCTCATAGAAAAAAAAGGCAAAATTTCTAAAAGTGGGACATAAAGGGAAACAGAAAAATGCTGAAAGTTCAAATGCATTGTACTCCCACATGGGCAGTCAAATGCCTTTGAAGTGTGGCACGAAGTTGGGAATAGTTCCAGATGACCAACTATCTCTCTTACAAGCTCCAGCACTCAATAGCTCCATGATTAAAGCCAGACAAGTCTATTGATTGAAAAGGCAGCAGAAAACGTCCTAAACCTCTCTTCTCCCCAGTCTTTGCTCCTCTGTCTATATGGGTGGTGAAAAACCCTGACCATGTCCAGGCAATTTGGGTGAAGAGGGCCTGTCCTGTTGCACTCAGTGGCTCTGGCCATGCTCTGTTGCCTCATCTCATCAGCTGCGAAAGTATTTGTGCTTGTAGCTCCAGAGAAAGTGGCCACGAGTTAAATTGAGTTACCTGCTCGGAGATGGTTTCATTTTCCACGGATGGCCCCGGAGATCCTTGATGGGACCGCAAACTGCTCATCACCCGATGTGTCCCCGAGTGTCTGTCTGAGGAGAGAGCAGTGACATAGTGGCTCAGGTGGTGTGGACAAGTTTTCTGACGGATCCATCACAGTTTCTCAAACTGGAGTCCAGACATATAAAATACACATTGAGTTTCCCATCTTTCATCTCTGTGAAACAGCTTTTTTTTCTTTCGCTTATGCTATGTGGTTTCTTTTTTCTTTTCTCTTTTTTTGCAAAACAGCAAATGCTCTCACTTGATATAGGCATTTAGCTTTATGTAACAAAATGCAAACACCATCGATGAGGTAAAGATCATTTGTGGCTTTTTAGTTGATTCAAATGAAATTATTTCTTAAGTTAGAAAATCTTCACCAGCTGTAATTAACAGATTACCCATATTATGTTGAATATGTTGAACAGGACAGAAGGAAACATGAGGAATGGCAAGATGATAACAGACAAACTGATGACAAACAAACAGCAATCTAAATCTAAATGGGAAGTGAACTGTGAGCACCAAAACAGGTTAGTGCAGTTAACAAAAACACAGAACAGGTGAGCATCATGACAGCAGGTCACAAATTAAGCAAAAAAAAAAGAGTTGATGTTCTTCTTGCAATTAACAATCTTCTAGCAAATCTTGCTAGATTTCTGACCACTTTACATATCAGAGTTGGAACGGCTCTTGAAAACCAATTGGTTCTAGCAATCCATTTTAAACAGCTCTGAGCTGAATGAACTCAAGAAGTTCATTGCTTGCCGATTTTATCAAATTGTAAACAACCTTTCAATGATTAATTTGTCACCATTGTTTTGCTAAAGGACTTATTCAGCTTAGATTAAAACTCAACTGTTTGTTGTCTATGTACGATGAAGCCAAGTGAATTTATAGAATGTCCCCCTCAATTATTCAATTCATTTTGTGGAGTACTACACAAACATTATGTTTAACACAACCATTGGTACAGTGTTCTTAGGTCTTGTAAACGAAAGCTCTTTGTTTACACCTTGAAGCTTTCTCTCCCCTATTCTTTCCTGGGGAGAGATCACTCGGAGCATACACTTTAAATAACACTTCATAATGTATATGTGTTAAATAACTACGACAACAGATTTCGACAGAAATTGTAATCTGTCTCAGACCAGAGAAATGGCTGGCAGGGATTACCACTGGGCTCGCTTCTTTAGAAAGTCGGCCAAGAATTACTTGTAAAGAAGCATTTTATACACAAAGCCTGCCATGTCATTACATCGTACACATCCTTGTAAAATGAGGGGGCATCACTGGTCCCAGCCATAACACAGTGTTCCAGATAAAGGCCATTCCGAATGCAGAAAGAGCTCGCTGTTAAGAATTAGCCACTCTGTTTGTATGCTCCATTTTATTCCCATATACATCATGAAGATAACTGTTTATCCTGACAGAAGAACTGTCCTAATTAGATAAACTGCTTTAACACGTAGCAGGCAGGTATTATTAGAGTAATACATGAATAATAGAAAATAATCCTAACAGTCTGAAAACCTCATCTTCACTCTTCCAAACATACCTCATGTCAATCTGACCCAAGTAGCTCATACTCCAACTCATCTGACTTTAAAAGCAGATTTCTAACTGGTCTCTGTTGGCAGCTCCAACTTTTAGGTGTTGCTTTTTGAACAGATGCTTTTTTCTTCGTCTGTAGGTGGCAATTTTTTCTCAGAAAAAAATGAGCATTTGATACAGTTGGCGGCTTCGACGGGACAAAGATCTCAAACGGACATCAAATCCAGTTTTAAAATGGATGAGGTTGCTAATGTTCTGCAGGGGGCCTGACCTCAGTCCTATTAAAATGTTATGAGCGATGCTTTAAAGTTGAGTCTGGGGCAGGAAGCCAGCCAGTTTAAACAAGCTCTATTTCTGTCAAACATCCAGCTGGAGTTACGCCAGGTGCATTTGGATGGCTATAAAACAGTAATTTCTATGCAACCTACTCACAGCCAATTTCCCAAAGTATTAATCAGGGTGTATGCATATATCTGAGCCCATTTGTTTTTCTATTTGAATTACAGAAAATTCCCAATAACTCAAACTTTTTTCTTCCTTAAGTTTTATGGAAAAGAAAACAAAGACAAAGCTAATGTTTTGATAACCACAGGGCAGTGGATTATAAGCTGTGGAGAAAGGAGTAAAGGACCAGCATGAGATAAAGAGTCCAGTAGATACATGCAAAGCATGAACCAGATGATTAGAGGAGAAAGAAGCAGGCACAAAAGATATAACAACAGAAAAGATTTTCTAGATGAGGAGGGAGGAGGGAAAGGGGACTAGACTAGGCATGTGAAGGGGTAGAAGAAAAGGAGACTGCAAAAATCTGAGACAAAGTATGAAGAAGATGAGAGGATAACAGATAAAAGAGCAGGGAGGAAGTTGACAGCCTGCCACCCCACAGTCACGTCACGCAATTTACTATGTTCTGGTCCATAATGTTTTATAGCACAAGCACTGATAGCACAGTAGTCAGTAGCGATCTCATTTCACAAGCCATATCCTTCAGTAATGTGAACACAAAGGGAGAGGCAGAGCCATTAGCAGTGTCCAGTGCTCATCTACTGCTGCTAATGCATAATTGGCTTCCATGGAAAGAAGCAAAAAAGGATAAACAGCAAGCAATCATATTAACTCCTGTGAATCCTAATTGAAATCCGTTAACAATCAACTGAGATAATAGAGGCTAAAGAGATGTGGGGCAGTTCCTACCTCGAGCCCTCGGCTCTGTGTGCTGCTCTAAATGTACGGATAAATGTGAAAACAGCAGTATGGATTGAAACCAAGAGTTATGCATGTTGCTCTTGGGTCACGGAAATGAGAGAAAGCAAATACCTGAACATCTATATGAGATTTCATTTCTTTTATTGCGTCTGGCTGGAGACCAGAGACATCATGGCTCTCCATGCAAGGTGAGTCAGTATTTTTGAAATACTGTAGCACTTCCTGTGTAACCAGGGGATAATACCGGTAGATTAATGCAAATAAATTAGCTGCTAATATCAGAGAACTGAGATCATTTTTAGCATACACTTAATGTGAAGTAAGAGCAATAACATTCTAACAATGGATGGATGACGTGTTGGATAGAAACAGCTATTTGATAGAGAAATCGAATGCTGCAGAGATTGTTTTATTAAAAGCACTTTGAAAATGTTTTGTGCAACTTCTAATTGTTTCATATAGATTTTTCAGCACATTTCTTTTAGCTGACCTTGTATCTCACTGCCAGCAGATAGTGGAGAGTGGAAGTGAAGGGTGAAAGAAGCAGTGCAAGGCTTGTAATAGCTATCAACAGACACGCTGAGGGTAAAAGCAACACAAAAAAGAAGAAAGTTGCAAAAGCTTTAAGGTAATAATTTAGTTTAAAGAAATGTTATGTTTTAGTAGCTACTGTACCAAATGTTTGCATGTAAAAACTCTGTAGTAACAGCTTCTAAAAAAAATATCCATTGTGTAAATACCTCTACTCTAACCTTACCAAGACTTGATACATCAATACATTTCTGATTCTAAATTGTACAAATTTTCCCTGATGTGTTAGTGGATATGAATTTTTTCTCAATGTTTCTTTGTAATCTTAATTGTTGCCCAATGTTGGTGAGATGTAAAATCACCACATACTGAAACAAAAACATATGAGTCATCACTCTACAGCTCTAAATCATTAAGAATACCAAAAAACTACCACAACTGCAACACATAAGGAAAACAAGAGAACAGTTTAAACAATATAATACATTATGCTGGATATAATTTGATGATCACTGATTTCTAGCTTTTTGCTGGGAGACATAAAGAGCCTCCACCTTAGACTGTTCAATGTAGGCTTCTATATAAAACATGTTTCGAAAAGCTTCTTTATTTTTTGGTTCTTTTCTACATTCATATTTCCCATAATTTTAGTTTTCATATGAAAAAAAAAAAATTAGCACCATGTTCATTAAACAGTTTTTCTCAAAACATGACCATCCTATCACAAATCAGTTGCTGTAAAATCACAGTTTACTGTAGGAACATTAACTCTTTATGTCTTGTAACTAGATGGTAATTACACAGAAATACATTGTGGTACTTAATTAATATAACACAATAACCATTTCTATTTTGAAAATATGCTGGATATCTTTTTAATGCTTTGATTTTTTTTTCCCATTGAAACAACCTTTGAAGCCAATTATGTTAAGTAGCACCCATAACATTTGTAGGTATTAGATGATCACGTTGGTGTCAAATCTTAAATTGATTTAAGATTAAATGCTTGTATGCTAAGGCTGCCAAGAGTAAGAGGGATCCCCGATGTTTTTGTTCCTCTTGGACCACCTGGTGCACGTTGTGAAGTATCCCGTTGGATGTTAAAGTGAAGAAAAAAAAGGATGTATTTTTCTTTTTCATATTTTGAATTATTATTAGAAAGTTATTTTTAGAATAACTTTGTATTTGTATTTCTTTGTATATTACACGCTGATTAATATCATTTATTTCAGTAAAATGAAAAGCCCAACTAATGATAACCAATGAAGATTTAGTTTAGCCTGCCAGAATTATAATTCTTAAACTATCAAATTGTTAAGAAGTTTTTACTTCTGGTTACAGCAGGTAATATGTTTTTTTTTTTTTTTTTTTTTTTTTTTTTTTTTTTTTTTTTTTTTTTTTTTTTTTTTTAGATAAACATTACTCAGTCATTACTTTGAAATACCTAACTCTTATTCTGTTGCTACCTTATTGAAATTTTTTTTATTCCCAAGTAGCTAAGTACTTTGAACCAATGTAATAGTAACATAATATCTAAAAATTGTTAAATATTACATCAAATAACTACTATAATGTTTCAATAATATTACAAAAATTTAGCTGTTACACCATTATCACCAAGCTATGGAAAGCATTACTTAAACTTAATTCCACTATAGAAATAAATAAATAACTGTTAAGATGAATAACTATCCCTTATAAAACTGACCTTATGTGTGTCTGAATGTTGAGATGTTTTTTTGTCCAACATCTTTCTGTTCCCGTGTGATGGATTGGCAGCCTGTATGGGATGTACCCAGTCTCTCAATCATTGAGTGCTGCAGATAGTCATCAGTCATCCTGCAACAACCCCAAAGATTAACCAGGTGTGGAAAATAAACTGAGAGAAGTCTCCTTTGGAAGCAAACCATGAAGAACTAAGGGACAATTCAACATTTCTGCACAGTGAACAGATTGTGATGTGAACTCATGTCTTTTACTCACACAATGTCATTTAGTTTTTTAAACTTAGATTTTGTGTAAATGCATTCACCCTTATTTTGCAAAGCTTTTCAGTTACCTGGTTAAATCATGCTACTATCTGTAAATGTGTTGCATCTCTTTGTTAACTCTTTGTCATTGTGTTCCATTTAGTCTGAGTGTTTTGCTGTAGCAGTATTTAGAATAGGTTCAGTGGCTTAATGATTCAGATGGAGCCTTTTACCACTAGATGGTGTGGTTGTCTCTTCAGACTCACTGTACTGTACAATGCATTCCTAAGCTGAGTTTGAATGAGGAACCTTGATATGAACTCGTATTGTGCTTGACTCTGGTGTGATATATGTGCAGCACATATTTTGCAACACATACAAACAACAATCCTTCCAGGATTTGAACGTTTGAGGCTTGGATTTTCTGTGATAATGCAATGCAATCAAACCGACTGCAGAGCATGTGGTGCTACTGAGCAGTGATTTGTGACAAGCAAACAATCGCATTTGCTTGAAACTCCTTTTTTTACAACAAAGAGCTCACCCAGACTGAAAATTGGCTGAGGGGAAGGGGAGAGAAAAATAACTAAACCCTCTAAATCATCATCCAGAAACTGACTCATTCATATTTTAAACTCTGGCTACAATCCCTGCTGACAAAACACTGTAGAAAGAAAAAAGAGGAGCTGAACAAATGAGTACATGCTCAGGTTAAAGGGTTCACAATAACAGAGAGAGGCCGTGAGGATGTTGCACCTGCATGAGTGGCAAAGCTGCTGAGGAATAAAAAATACCCGTGCATCCATTTTCTATATCCGCATGCCCATCAGGCTCACAGGAGGCTGGCTGGTGCCTTTTCCCTGCAGAATTTGGGTGAAAAAGGAGGTTCATCCTGGACAGGTTGCCAGCTTATCACAAAGACTTAAAAATATTTGATAAAAATTTACCAAAGATAAATATTTTATAAATATTTCTCAGTTAATTTAGCGTACTAGATTTTTTTTGGTATTATGTGTTACTTACTAAGGTATTTGCCTTTTTTTCCTGACACTTCACTTTTTAGTGCTTCAAATGCAGAGTTTTGCCTGAAGATATAAAAGCTGAAAGAAAATCTTTTTTTTTAAAGATAAATAGTATTTTCAAACAAAGAAGACGTACTAATACAGTAAGTCTAGCTACATTTTTTATCCTCTACGAAAGCACTCTGCGTATCTGAAAACATAAAAGTTTACAGAAACGACTCTGTGGGTTTTGTTGCTTCTCAAGGGCAAGATAAGAGCAGACATTTCCTGTGCTAGTCTATATTTTTTCAGCCTCTCTCACTCTCTTTCTCTTTTTTGAAGCAGATGGTTAAAAGAAAATCGCTTTCTGCTGGAGGCGGGATGCAGAGAGGTCAGGATTTAAGCTTGGAGGTCCACTCTGAACCTGACTGACTGGGACTGTTCTGCATACACTAAGTCTAATCAAATATACGAGGAGGAAGGAAGGATTTACAAAGCTGCTTGATGCAAAGATACTGATTAGATTAGGGATTTTTCCGACAGCAGGTTGGAGTTACAGCATACTCCCTGACATACACACGCATCAACAGGAAGATGCAGAAAAATACAGGGGCTCGGGGAAGATTTGCAGCACAATCCTCGAATGAAGGAAGAAGGAAGAGCTGAGGGATCTGCTGATGCTGACATCCAAGCCAACCTTATTCACACAGAATACAAAATGCCTCCCAAAACCCTTCAAACCCTTTGAACCCTTCCACTTTCTCTTGTTTTAACCACAAACTTTAGTTTATTATCTTAGGATTTCATCTAATAACCCAAAACAAAGTAGCATAAACTTTAGAAAGTGGAAGGAAATTGATACAGCTTTCACATTTTTTACCAATACAAACCAAAAGTGTGTTGTGCATTTGTATTCAATTAAATAGCAACCTTTTATATAAGAGAAAATGCAGTTGTAGTTTTAAAATTTCATAAAGAAACAATGGAATAACTTTTCTATTGTAATAATGAGTGATGTTATGAGTGATAACATGAAAAGAAGTATGAATTTCTCATAAATACTTTTTTTTGCAGTTTTAATGCACTTCAAGTATGAAAAGTACTGATTTAAAAGATGCCGTCCTTGTCATAGTCTCCACTCTGCTAAGTTCACACCATTGATGAAGTGAACTGAGGTCAGCCCACATCCAGCAGAATTTATGCAAGCTGCTCTGTCTCCAAAAGAAACCCCCACAACATGATGCTAGCACTACTTGCATTCACACTGAGAATGGTCATTTCAGATGCACCATCAATTTAGGCCAAAATAATTTTTCTAACTATCTAAAGTACAAAGAATAAAGTTCTATGACAGATTCTGGTGCATTGATCTCTGCATCTACTTTACATTATGCTACCAAATATAAACAAACACTTGACACGCTTTTCTTTGTTCACATATTGACAACCTTGTTCAAGGCACAGTCAACGATCGAAGATAATCAAGAGAAACAAAAGATGGAAAAAGAGAGACAGAAACATAAATGTTTCTTTGTAAAACTGCGATTAAATTGATCTTAGAGGACAATGAGACAAAAAATTAAAAACAAAAACAACACATCACTTTCACAAAGATTCAACCAATGCTAAAAAAAATATATATATATATATATATATATATATATATATAAGATGAATAGTCTGTCACCATTAGCACTGCAAGCTGTGTGAGAACAGAAGATGTTTTGCTTTAAAAGCTGAAACAAAATACAACTATTGATGTTTCTCTGCCATGATTATAGACCCATTCTGAAAGCATCATATGCTGAAGCATGAATCATTACAAGCTTTGCAGATAAACATTCTGCTTTAAAGGGCTTTTTTTTGTGACCCAGTTGCATGCAGGGAAATATTCTTACAGCTTATTGGAGCAGCCTATTCAACAAACATCCGTTACATAATGCTTCCAAACAATAAATGAAACATAAATATTTAAAAAGGTGTCCAGATAAAAGCTTTGCAGAAAAAAAAAGGCAAAGTACTTTCAGAAAAAGTTAAAAACCACATTATAGACCCACAAAACCACAACACCTTCCAGTAAAGCAGTTTAAAAAAAAAAAGAAAATATTATTTAAGTATTTTTTACATGTGTCTAATGCACTTGTGTGGGTGAATATCTTACATGTTGCTGCAAAGCTGACGAGTAGCCTAGGGACAGGATTGTGTGTAATGCCACAATGCCGAACATGTGCAATGCTTTCAACGCAAAACATCCAAATGTTGCATTTTTTTTTAAAGCTCTTAATCCTTCCTCCAACACTAAAGAGGGATTTTTTTCCTTTAAATAGAAATGAGTGAAGGCTTAAATCTAGCATTCCCTTGGTCTCCACATCTGCCTCCAGAACCAGGGCCCACCTCTAGAGAAGTGAACACCATCCAGCAGATCCCAATTGTGGTTGCAAATGAGTGAGTGGAAGTCAGTCGGAGCCGCGAGCGCTCACGGATAAGGGAGGTGGAGGCCTAGGACTGGTGGTGAGGAGGTGGCTGCTGGGAGGCAAAGATAATTTGCTGTGACAGAAATCAGAGCTGTCAGGACCACCATGACCAAGCAGCATGGACAGCATAGATCCAGTGGAAATCCAAGGCTATAGAAAAAGAGAAAAATGTAGGAAATACAGGGGGAGCAGCATTAGGATCATGTCTATGTAAGCTTGGAAACACAGAATGATAAATTTACCTTTTCCACACTGGGAAAGCAAAAAAAGAGCATTAAAACAGACTTGGAAGACAGAAAGATCCATGTAACTTGTAGACATTTAGGAGAAAACCAACAGAGTGAGAGTCACACATTCATTTCTGTCCCCCTGAGAGAGTTGGTGAAAGGTTACCGGGATAACACATCTAAAATTCATGAGAAAAACCTCCAGGGTTCTACTAATCTGCAGTAAGCAAACCACTCAACATTTTTATAGAAAACAATGTAATAGAAGAAAAATAAGAAAAGAGCCTGAGAGAAGGGCAGCCGCTGGAATCATTACTTAATGATGAGAGAGAAAGACTGAATGACAGAGAGGAGAGGAGGAGGGATTGTGGGAGATTAAGTGAGCCTGATGCTGTTTGTAATACACTGCAAAGCACCACAGGATGTTCATGGAGTGGCATTCCTATTCGGGATGAAGAGAAGTCAGGAGGGAGACCCTAAACTTGGCTGCAGAGAAAGGAAGAAGGAAGAACATTATCCCCTGAGCGCTACAGAGCCTGAGCTGAGGATCCAGGGAGGAGATAAGGATTAAGCTGCACTTTTGTGTGTCTTCATTAATGGGATACAAGTTTTCAAAAGGAGACGGAGAAGAAAAAACCCCCAAAAAAACTGGAAAGTTGGAGGTTGGTGTTGTCAGGCGGTTTATTTTGGGATTTGGGGTTCTCATTCCCTTCTTTTATGTTTTGGAAGCAAGAATTGGATTAAACAAGTGAGCAGAATTTTCACACCTCCGGAAGCATTCAAAACTTTTTACCCTTTGGCCTCTGCATCCACACAAACTGAGGGAAAACTGCAGAAAGAAAATGGTTAGAGCTTCTAAGTGTATTTGTTTGATGCTGGAAAAGAACGGCTGCTGAAGGTGACACCTATCTGCTTTTAGATACATTTGTTAAGGCTAAAACCTCTTTTAATGATATGGAAATATTTATTGGCAACCATGGTAAAGATGTGCAAAGAGCTTCAGAATCCATTAATCTTTTATAGCTGTAGCATTTCAACAAACCCAACCTTTAAATTGCATGGGGTTATTCAGTGGGGGAAATTACCACATCCTTTTAGCAGATAAAAGCCCTCATTGTTTTCCAATAATGTAACACAAGGTTGGACCATACAGAGAGAGGATTCTTTTATTGTCCCTCCTCTAATATGGGTGTCAGACTGCAGTCCACGCTGCTCATCCTGTATCTTTTACCTTTTATATGAGGGACTGGTCCAATAAAGCTAAACAAATGGCTGAACAATCTCCTCACCATGTAGTCAAGTTGTACAGAGTTTTAATGACCTCATTGCTTGTTTCAAAGGTGTTGAAAAAGAAACCAATGAAACTGTTGCAGGACTCTGGAGTCTGACCACAACATGATCTAATCAACCAAAGCCCTGAGTCTTTCCTCATGTCTGTTCTCTTTATTTCATCCCACAGCATTTTATAGAAGAAAGGAGTAGTGTCATGATAGTGATTTTTTTAATGATTTGGCCCAAAAAAATTGGCTGGTTTATTTGATAATTTTGTGTACATAGAAAAAATATGCAGAAGCATTGGAAAAGATACAGGCCTACAGCAATAAAGATAGGGTTTAACAGTTTGCTCTAAAGCTTTTATACACTTATCAAGGATTTACAAGAAGTATGATTGTTGTAATACTTAAACTCGGATTAAACTAAATCAGAATGTAATTTCAATTAGTACAGTTTAATAAATAAGGAGTTGTTTTGCTTTATGAATCATTTATGTTAATTGTTAGGTGAGCTTTATTATAAGGAATAAAGAAAGGAAAGTTAAGTTCATTTTTATGGGCAGAAATTGACTCATTTTTTAACCTGTCAGAATAATGGGAAGAACTCATGGTGTAGTTATCCTCTATCTTTTCTGGAAAGCTTACACTTACAGTTTACAAAAAATGAGCCCCTGTCTAATATTCTTGCTTTTTCTCCCTTGATTATTATCTAGCCAGAGCCAACCAAGATGGGATTTGAGAATTTCAAGGATCTGAGAATCATGACCTCTGGACGCTTTCATGCCTTTCTTCTCCTGCTGTTCTGTGTGCTCCAACGCTCTGAGCAAACCTGCCCTTCTGTCTGTCTCTGCATATCGGACACAGTGAGCTGTAGTGCTGCTGGTCTGAATAGGCTGCCCCGCTCCCTGCCCTCCTTTCCCACTAATCTTGACCTCAGCCACAACCACCTAACCTGGCTGGGTCCAAAAAGCTTCTACATGATGCCCAGGCTGGAAAAGCTCTGGATGGCCCACAATGAAATCTGTAACCTGAGCCATAACGTGTTCAGCAATGTCTCCAGTCTCAGGGTGCTGGATTTGTCCTCTAACAAGCTTCAGATAGTGGAGCGACACCACTTCCAGGGGCTGTGGAGGCTGGAAGAGCTCCGTCTCTTCAACAACAAGATCTCTCAAGTGGAGGCTGGCACGTTGATCGGTCTAAGTAGCTTGAAAAAGGTTTATTTGAGCTTCAATCACATTACAGACTTCCCATTCTTCTCCATCCAGGATCACACTCATCCTTTCTTGGCTATGCTGGACCTGTCATCCAACCGGATGTCAAGTCTGCTGTGGGAGGATGTAAAAGCTTTGCCCAGGCTGGTGCAGCAGGGGCTGTACATTCACAACAACTCTCTCATCTGCAACTGCTCCATGTACAGCGTTTTTTGGCACTGGAATCTAAGGAACTACGATTCCATTAGAGACTTTGCAGATGAGCACTTCTGCAACGTTAATGGGGACCCTCGGACATCCCTCCAGTTCCTTCATAACAACCGGTTCTTCAAGAACTGCACTGTGGAAAAACCTGTAATGCAGCCTGTGGTGGATCTCCTCTCCGACGTGGTCATCTATGAGGGCGACAGGGCGCATCTGGACTGCCTAACGTCCCTCACCAGCAAAGACCTGTCATTTAGCTGGCTCTACCCACGCAGTGGCATAAATGACACATTGATCAGCATGTTTTCTAATGGCACCTTAGAGATCCAAGCAGCCATGGTCAATGACTCAGGTATATATCTTTGCACCGCTGTGGATGTCAAACAAGGGCTGAATGCAACACGTGAGGTGAATGTGACCGTGCTGTTGCCTGCAGCAGTGCCATTCAACACTGGTTACACAACACTGCTATGCTGTTCTGTGACTTTGGTCCTCATCTTCGCCTACCTCTTCCTGACTCCATGCCAATGTGGTTTCTGCAAAAATCCTCCAGCAGCCTACAGCCAAGGCACCTTGTCATGTATTTTTTCGTGCTTCAGAAGACAGCAACCCAATGGTGGAACTTTGAGGCATGTTGCCTTTACGGAGCAACTGATGGGTGAAGAAAGAGCAGGACAGATACCTCAAAGCTCACAATAGACTTTTTCTCTTTTTTGCTTCTTTTGTCAGTGATAACAGATATTTGATTAAACTTCTTACATGGAGTTGAGATGTCATTTGAGGTAAAATGCTGAAAGGAAAAAAAAGCCTCCAGTGTCTCCTTTTCAACAACCAGAAGAAAAGGAAATCAATTTTCTGTTTGAATTCTTTTTTGTTCAATGACTAGCTAGTCAATAAAAAAGGTTTCAACAGGGGTTTATTATCCTTACCATGGAGCTTTTATCAGCCTTACAAATCAGCTAATAACTTCTCCTTTACACCAAGCTGCAGCTGTAGGAGGAGTATTTTTTTCTTGAATGAATGAATCTGACTCACTTCTCACATTAAGTGTTTAGAGTGAATTAAAACTCCTTCAATATGTTGCAGCTGAATTGTTGTGAGGACAGTAGGGGTCTAAGTTTAAAAAAAAAAAAAACAAGACTTGGAAATTAGTTAAAGCTTAACTGCGCAGTATATGAGGTAGATGAAAACGAGTACCTGGTTTTCAAATCTTTTGAAGTTAAAATCTTTAAAGGAAATTACATTTAATCTGAGACCAAGAAAGTAAATTAAGTTACTTCAAGAAAAACAGCATAATGGAGACCAAGGGACTTACCAGAGAGCTACAGGATAGAGTTAGAGTAAAAGTACCGTTAGATCTGCAACAAGTTATGGATGGGATGCTGCATAATTAAGATCTCTGGTCGACATGCAAAATGCAGGGTTAGGATGCTGCTTCTCTTCATCAGGCTCTGATTGATATATAATTGTATTTTTCTGTTTGTTTGTTTTTTTTTTATTCAAAACTAAAAAGTGTGGCTTGCTTGTGTATTCAGACCCATTTATTTTGAGACCCCTTAATAAAATCTAGTGCTTTATTCAGATGTCATTGCATGCATTGAAGTTGATGGGAAGATGGATGGAGGTAATAGAGGGAAATCCTGTAAGAAAAAAAACTCTTACAGACGACAAAAGAATTCAGATTTAAGCAAATGGCTTCACCTCAGATCAGCAGCAGAAACATTAGCACAGAGTACCTTTAAAACTGTGGTTTAAATTGAATTTTTTATTATTATTATTATTATTACAAAGACCAAATAAGAATCTGTGGGATTTTTTTGTTTTGTTTTTTTTTTTGGTGCATAAATTACACAAATTTTATACAGACACTTTTAGCTGTAATAACATTAAAGGGGTTTCCACAAGTAATCGACTCATATGTCATACTGATTTCCTCTAACATACTTGAAACCTTCACAGAACAGCTGTAATTACACACAAGTCTACTCCTCATCACTCTGGGTCTCTTTTAAAGCTTGTAATGAATTTTATTTAGGAGTAAATGGGGCTGAATGTAGACACACGGCAAAAAAAAATCCCCCTCTATAGATATATGCGCTGTGACATGTTGGTCATGAAGTTCCTGGAAAATAAGTTAAAGTTTCTGCAATAAAAAAAAAAAAAGAGAGATGTAAATTACTGTATGTAGGTCGAATCACTATGTCCTGAAAAACGTTTTTCCCAAATAAAGGACTCAGCCAGTGATTAAGAAACAACTTCCTCATAAAACAATCACAAAACAGAGGGGTGTTTTCAGATAGATAGGCAGTAATCCATCATGCATATACATATCACATTCAAACCTGTTGAATTAATCCGCCAGAATACAACTCTAAGAAAATCTCCATCTGCACTCTGCTTATCTGGCAAATGGTGAAATGGAAAAATCAGGAGTGTCAACAAACAAAAACGGAGCAGTGACTGGGACGCGCTTCAAAGACGGCACCTCTTTCATCGTGCACAGCAGAGCCCCTAAAGCACACAGGAACAAACAGCAGCACTAAATTTGAACAGAAGTGACAAATTCTTCAAGCTGCTCTGACGCACAGACAGCAAGGGGCATTACTTTAGATAGTCTTCTTTTTTGTTATATGTTTGTATGTTTTTCTGTTCTGTGAATGATCTTAAGACACTTGAAATGACTAAATTACACATCATAGATGAAAGAAGCAGAAGACAGAATAGTTCGCACTTTCATCAATGCACATACGTATATCAAAAGAAGAAGAAAATACGTTGATCTTGTACAAGACTGAAGAGACTGATCATGAAGGAATAAAGAAAAAAGCACACTAAAATGAAAGTAATCAATTTGTGCAGGTTGAGGCAGCAATAGATTATTAAGTTGGTATTTAATTTTGAAGCAAAAGCAGAGTGCGACTGAAGGCTGCAGAAGAGTGAAGGGAATTCGATTTTATTTTTTCCCCACTTAAGTCTAAGAGGAGCTAACTGTGCACCTCACAAAGAAAAACATGCTGCTTTAGTGGAGACCTAGAACAGAATCTCAAACTCAAAAATGGTCCACTGTGATGAAACGGTGCATCCAACTGGAACTGGATAGCTCTCTCTGAATCTCACCAGCTCTTTGGGATTAAGTCAAAATCTGTCAGATGAGGAGAGCGCTGCATTGTAGTTCCTCGTTTCTATTTTTCTCACTTTGGGAAACAACATTTAAATCCCTGAACAATGATTGCATAACATGCTCCTTTGTGCTGGCATGATGTAATGCCATGACCGCCTTTTCTTCAGTACAGAAACAAACTGATGTGATGACTCTGGATTTGGCTTTAGCAGATTACCACTGGGAAACAAGAGCAGGTGCTTTGTTAATTCCTGTATTTTCAAAATCCCTCTAATCTGGTTCTGTTCTTTGAGATTGGCACAGCTGGGGGCTGGATTTATGGTTTCTGATGTGATTTGCTGAAAGGTAAAAACACAGAAGACATGATGTGAGCATTGGCTGAAGGATCATGGGGGACCACGCTTATGTAAGGTAACAGCAGAGTTCATGAAGCAGATACAGAAGAGAGTGACATGTGAATGCAGTCCTGTAGCTACGAATGTCGATTGAATTTTAAACAGAAACGTTCAGTGCAGGAAAACACTACAGGGTTTTCCAAATGTCTGTGTATTTAGCCTGCCTAGTCTATACTTTGTAGAACCAACTTTCACTGCAGTTTCAGCTGCAGTTCTTATGGGTAGTCTCTGTTTCTACTTACCTTACTCATCCAGATACTGGAACTTTTGCCCATTTCTCTCCCGAAAAAGGCTTTTAGTTTGAATCAAAAGCATTGAAGTTAAATCAGCTTTTAAGAATTTCATAGATTCTCACATAAATTAGATGTGAGCATTAACTTGAGTATTTGTAACACTCTGGAAGTTTTTCTCTCTGTATTGCAATGCTACTTAAAGTTAAATCTGAATTTATTCACATCTCTGGTAAATTTAGATCTCAAAAAGTTTCTATTCACCTAAGAAGTTTGTATCTGACAGCAAACAAAAATAAGGTTTTCCCCTAAATAAAATTAATTAACAATTATTAATTAAAAAAGGCAACTTTTTTTACTTTCCATTTAAAATGGCAGGTCAAGATTTATTTTTACCCCTTTTAACAATCCTTGCAAAAAATTTTATTGACTTTACTGCAATTAAACTCTTTTCAGAAATATTGTCTAACTTTTTTTTCACATTTATACTGGTAGGCTATGCTGATAGCACCAACTTTTTTAGGATTTGTGGCCCTCCTTTTTGCATAACCCTTATCTTTAACTTCCTCCACGGGTGAAATAAAAAAGAGAAATTAAAGACTAAATTAAATGAAAAGATTAAAGAATAAATATAACTTGATAAAAATGTCAGGCCTAATTATATCCATTTATTAAAACAGGGAAAAGGCTTTATTGGGAAGTATTATTTTACACGTATGAGGAAATTGCTTTGATGATGAAGTGCTACATATCAACACAGGTAAAGTTGACAGAAATAAATGTTGAAATATATAATGTAGATTAAAGAAATGATTGTTATTTAGGAATAATAAGAAAATATTATTGACGAAAGTCCTCCCCACTGCATGGTGCACATGGGACTTGCTAAAATTATAAATCTGGCTATCACCTAACCAGACCATCTTCTCTCCTTGCCAAAAATCTAAACTGCATTTTTATATTTTTTTTTATTTTTTTATTATTATTATTTGGATTTTCCTCTGCACTCCAATCAAATCCATGTTTGGCTTCAGGGTGTTATTTGCTTTCATGTTCCTGTTACACAGAATGCTTCCTTCTGGCACACAGGCATGGATTTGTGCACTATGAACTACAATAAGCCAACTTTAAGCTCATTATTGCCACCTATAGGACTGGAGTGAGGAAGGCAGTGTCCTACCCCCCTACTAAATGTGCAAGTTGCAGGAATGTGCCGTGTTACACGCAGTGGAACTACTCTGGTTTACTACGAATGCGTGATCAGCTGCGACGGCTCTGCGAGGGAGGCTTCCACATCCAATGGAACAGAGAGGATATTCTCATTGAGAGTAATAATGTAAAAACTGTGTTTGAGAGATTGTATTTCTTTTTTTAATTGCACATTTATTACAAAAGCAGATATTTATGCAGCTCTAGTATGTAGCAACTCTACAAGTCTTGGAACAAACTGTAAACATGATTTCTCATGCGTATATATATATATATTTATATATATATATATATATATATATATATATATATATATATATATATATATATATATATATATATATATACGTTTGTATAAACGTACACACAGATACCTTCTCAAACACATCAGGCCAAAAACCACATTTACACTCTTGTACTTACATTTACTATTCTTCTAGTTAAATAATTTAGAAACTTTGCAGGTGTCATTAATATAAAGTATAAATAATTTCGGCCCCAATACTGACCCCTGGGGGACACCACAAACAATGTCCAAGCACAATGACTGGCAGTCACCCATTTGCACAATTTGCTGCCTGTTGCTTGGATAACTTTTAATCCAGAGCAGTTCTACGCCCCGGATGCCATAATGCTCCAATTTCGTTATTAATAATTTGTGATTTATTGTGTCAAAAGATTATTTGAGATCAAGAAATACACCAACTGCAGATTTCTTATTATCTAAGGTGCTGGTGACTTCTGTCTATTCACTGAGAGCCATTGCTGTAGATCTTTGTGATCTTCATCCATATTTACCTTAGGAAAGCGGCTTATGTTTATTAATGAATGTATCTAATCTATCCACAAAGAATTTCTCAAAAAGAATTTCTTCCATAGGATTGTTTGTTAAAAATGGATTGTTTAATAACCCAGCTCTGGTCCAAACATTTTCATAGCGACCTTCCTGATTTATCTGCAGGGTTTCTTGCTCTTTATGATGTGTTTGATCTCTAACATACTCTAGCCAACCCCTAAGACATGCAGAAAATCCTTAACAAGACCAAATGACATGCAGGTTGATGCTATTTAGTGATTATGTAACTTCTAAAGGCAATTTGTTGTAAGGGGTATCAGAAAAAACTGAGGACAATGGAAATGAATGCCCAACCTTCCAGATTTTCTTATTTACACATCATACAATCATACAATTTCATTTTTACTGCACAATTATAAACAGCTTTATTCTGGTTAATAACATGTAAGTTTACTCAAAAAGGAAAAGAACTCACATGAACTGAATTTCCAGTTAACACTGTAAACATCAGAAAAAGTTAAAAGATTTTATTTTGGAAGGGTTTCATGTTAATTCTCTGACACATGGTGTTAATAGGGGAAAAAAATCATAATGGCTTCATTCAAGAGCCGTGCATGTTTAAACTGATTTTAAACACATAAAGACAGACTAGTTGAGTGGCCCTAATTAGGACCATTCTTTTAAATCCTATTTTATGCTAACAATTGTTCATTATACCTTCCCAATAATCACGCCATAAAAAGAGGAACTAATTTCCAGCCTACACAGTTAGCTACAAGCCTATATAGCTCAGTCTGCCTGCCTCCTGCAAATTATTCTCTAACAAATTACCCAGATGTAAATGAAGCAGCCCTTGATGTTTGAAAAGATGCCCTTCTCCTAAGCAAAACACTCCATCAGGCTTCAATTAAGGCATGCACTTCCCTTCCCAGATTAATTGTTTTTTCCTAGTTCGGCTAGGCTCCCAGGGATTCAGAATCATCTTAGTCAAGAATCTAATTACTGTGAAAGGGGAGTTTTATTCTGAATAGCATGAGTTGAATTGCCTTCACTTGTGTAGAGATGCTTTGACTGTCAGCACAGGCTATTACTGAGCTGTCAAAACAGTCATCAGAAAAGAGTGGAGGCACCCAGCTGTGTCAGATACACACACATCTCTCAGACTAAGTGACATCCGTATACGCAAGCCAACGGGAGGCCCAATGTCATATAAAGCCCTCATACCATTCTAACTGGAAACCAGATTGGTATATAAGTCTGAGAAACCCGGCAGATGTTCATTTCAGGGCAGCCCGATGCCTGGATGCACTGCTCCATGGATCTTTTTTAAGAGCTAGGTCAGTAGCTTCCAAAAAAAGACCAAAACAAATGCAGACTATTACAGCAGACAACAGGCTGTTTATCATACCCCTGAATCCACAGGCCATGTTTTAAAAAGCTGGTATTAAAGCTGTGAAACATCACATGTGTCGAACAGGAATCAGGTCTCAGGGCGCTGTGGGGAACGGATCATGCATGAACGCCACAGGCCAAAAGGTAAAGCACATTTCATTACAGACACACAAATGAGTTATAGACAGTGGAACCACGCAGATCTAAGCCTGTCGACACGTTAGACGCAGTCTCGTGGCTTATCCTCTCTGGGGCTGTTATATGCTTACAGTAGCGGAGTAAGTGGAATTTAGTTAGGTATTACAGGATTTGACAAGCACAATAGCTTAGAGTATTTTAAATTTTATATACTGGCTCTTTTACTGCATCCTTTTGTCTTTTATTCCTCCTTGGTGTTCAGTGCCAGACATAAATCTAAACTGATGCATCTGGTTAGATAGATAGCTACATAAAAATACAGATATAGATTTAGTTATTTTGGCTCTTAAGTTAGCGAGCTCTGTGTAAGATAGGTTTTGCATTAAAAGACAACCTGAGAGTAATTACAAAAGCATAAACAGAAAAAAAACCATCACTGATTCATGTTTTTTAATAATGCAGTGAACTTTTTATCTAATTTTCCAACCAAGACAGAAGAAAGATGCAAATGATTCACAACATGCATAACAAGGAGCAGCTAAGCCTCATGGGACCTTTGAAATACCGACTCTTTGACAACATCAACAATAAATTGTTTTCAGAAACTGAGCAAAAAAAAAAAAAAAAATATATATATATATATATATATATATATATATATATATATATATATATATATATATATATATATATATATATATATATATATATATATATATATATATAATAAAATAAAATACCAGTGCTCTTATGGTGTGTTTTTACCTCATGAACTCAAGTGATGACTCATTTGGACGCCCTTCAATCTGACCTTAATACAGCCAGGGAGATCGGAGATTCCCACAAGCGATGGTCTGGAAACAAAAGCAGGCAGACAGGAGGAGGAACTTCTAACCTCTATCCATAAGAGACAGATTAATAAAAACAGGCCAGTTAAAGCGTTTTTGATGCCTCCAAGATTTTTTGTGTTTCTATTCTTCTTCTTAGTTTCAAATCATCCAACTAATGCTGATATTGTCCAATAATAACCTGAATAACTACCAAAAAGGTTCTAAATTATTATTTTGTTAATTAAGGAATTAGATGTATAAATAGCCTATCGGAAAAATAAATAGTCTCCCATTTTAAAATGTGAATAAAGTTTGATTTACCAAATTATCTTGTTTCAGTTCTATCCAGGCATGGTTCCAATCAGGCAAATAAAAGGGCGAATGAATGGGTTATGAAGTTAATCTAACTATTTAGGACCCAAGCAAACCAAACCTAAAGTCATTAATCACAAACTAAACAAACAGTGGTCAACCTATCAGAAAGAGGTGGAGCCAACCAGACTGCTTTTCCGCAATATAACAAAAGAACCAAGAACCTGGGAGACTTGATAAAAACAGCATCCATATGAAAAATAAAAACATACTGCTGAGCAAAGACAATATAAGAGCCTGTATGGTACTTTTCAAGAAAGATCTTGATGGTCCCCATGACTTTGGGAAATATTTTAAAATATTTTAAGGATTAACTGACAAAAGCACATACAGTATAATGCTATACCTAATGGGAAATGAACACATCATTTTAGATAAAGAGAGTCTAATTTAGAGGTGTGATTAGACCAGGATGACTTAATGGAATCATTCATTTTATTTTTGCCTAAATGTCCAACCATAAGTTTGGGAGCTTTAGATAAATTATATTAATGTAGTAAGACAATAATCTGTCCTACACCACCCTGTCAATAGCTGGTAAAAAAAAAAAAAACAATAACAACATAATAATAACTAAATCATTACAGCATACATTTTTCGGATTGGACCTAATCAAAGTCAGCACCTAAAACTGGCTGAGATAGTATAGCCTTCGGTGAAGCAGGCCATTGAAGCTAAAAGCCATTAATGCTGATGAATTAGAGCAATACTATAAAGGAGAGTGTGGGCCATCTATATAAATTACTCCATTCTATCAGATCTGGTTTCAGGCAAATTAACAAATTTATTTCAAAACGGCTTGCAGTAGTTTCTCATGTCATCTTTTTCTGACCTTAAAATCATTTTAGTGAACTGAAACATTTAAGATATACAAACAGATGAAATCACTAAGGCGGCTCTTTTTTATTTTCTGTAGCACAGAGAATAAATGATGACTAATGAAGGAGCAGCCTCCTAAAGCACTGTCCTACTTATTTGTTGAATAATTTAACCACTACAACTAATAAGCATAAGGGAGAGTGGGAGAGGTATGGGTCATCATAGGGAGTAAAATTCAGCCATTGTGTCATGTAACACATTTTGTGAAAAAAAAATAGAAGAGTTTCAGTAAAGCACCTGAAATATATTTTTAAGTGCCTGAGAAAATGCACTAAAGACTCTTGAGTACTTCGGTTAATGAAGAAGTGTATGAGAATTATAATGAAGTGTTATCTCTGCACGGCATAATAGCATCTCTCAGGTTCCTCTGCTTCACTCTCACGGACTCTTCTCCATCAATAAAAAGAGCTTCACCAACATTATGGTATTTAGATTAGATAGCTGGTTTTGCAGATTAACAAACCTAAAAAACATTGTTGGTTTGATAATTTCTTATATAACTGTATACAGATTTTACAAAAAATAAAAACATTTGCATGAAAAATCTTATTTGCCCCATGACTAAAGAAATTTGATCTGTGAATTTATTATAAATTATCCAGATAATGTATTTCCTCAGATTCATTGTAGAATGTTCTCAAATTAACCTGAGGACTATTAAAAATGCAATGATCTCTTTATAATTATTTCCCCCCCCTTTGTAATTTAAACTCATAAAAAGCAAATATTTTCTATCACATCCAGCCTGTTAAATAATTTGCCAGTTTTATACTCTTCATTGAATATGCCCAATTCAACAAATATATAGGGTGACTAATGGAGGGAACATAATCTTTGAAGTCCATTAAGTTTTTGCAATATTAATTTATTTTTTTGTCAATTAAATTTTGTGGATTTTTACAGATTCATTTTCACAAGAGCAAAAAAACAAATGCATAATTCAGTTTATTCTAAGCTCATTATTTAAATGTATGTAATGCTCAGTCACTTAAATAGTTATAGGCTTTCCAAGGCCTAAAAAGCCTTTTTCAAAATGCAGAGAAAGATGCAGTTAAAATGCATGTTTGTGTGGGTGATGGATCTAACCAGCAGCGGCCTAATGGTTTGAAAATTTGATTTTCTTGGTTATAATTATCCTGGTATTGAAAAAGCTCTGCCAGAAAAAGGGTGGAGGATGCTTTTAACATCAAGGGAGAGCGCCCTCTGGTGTTTCTTTGCATGCGATACTACAAGAGTGAGCAGAATAAACCCCTCACTGGACAGACCAGCTATTCTAATTACTCTTCAATAGTGATAGAGCTGGTGAGCCAAAAGCAGTCAGCATGGAGTCTCAAAGCATTTAAGTGCTGCACTTTCAACAAACTGCTCAACATGCAGCTCACACTGCAGGAGGATATAGATTTGCTGTAGTGCTTTTTAAATGCTTTCCTTTGTATTCAAAAGGTTGCTTTATTTGCAAAAGCTTTATCCAAATCCCTATGCATAGCACAGGGTACCTCTGATCTACAATTCTCTTTGATGTTTTGCATAAAAAAAAAAACATATTTTACAGTATTGAGTTGTACAAATTTAACTATTGAGTGAAATAACGATGAGACAAGTGGTATTTCTTTTTTTAATGGTTTGATTGACACTGTCAAGCCCATCACACAAACAAGATTTGAAATGTTTTATTTTTAATAGAATCTTGGACAAATATGTAAAATAAAAAACAAAACAAACAAAAAAAAAAAACAGCAAAGTGAAATTTCATTCACTTTGTTTTGTTTTTCCTTAAAAAAATATCAGCTGTTTCCCCATTTGTTCACAAAACCGTTTCCAAACCGGAACAAACAGAAATAGTGTGGTCAATTCTGAGAAGCTGGAAGGCCATAAACATTTGTTGGCAAATATAAATATAGTGGTTTGAACAGGGTTTCAAATACATCACACGGAAAGAGTGTACAGAGAGTTTTTACGACAGTAGGACACCCGGCACTGCCCGTATCTACTTTTATTAATGTAGAAAAACCAAAATTAATAATTACCGTTTTAAATCAATGCTTTTATGACAAGGAAATATGTACATTCAGCCAGTTCTGTCTCTGGTGTATGCTGCTTGCATTGCCCCTTTCACTGCGATGATTGTCTATTCAGGGGCGTAGTTATGAGAGTATGTGTAGTCTGTGTAGTAATTCTGTGGCCTGCCCCGACCTGCTGGGTAAACCCAGGAACAGGGTCCACCTCCAGTCCCATCCCCAAGTTCCTGTCCTCGACCGGCCCGAGGCCAGAGTCCTACCGGAGGGGCTCCTCTGCCTCTGAAGCCCCCTAAAGAACCAGGAACCAAAGTCCCCCGCGCTGGCCAATGGTCCATATGCCCGGGAACGCCACCTATGCTCCCATAACCCAAACCTCCCACTGGATGTGTAGGCAGCTTAGGTCTGGGTACAGACCCCCCTCTGGTGGCCACTGGGGGAATACCAACTGAAGTTCCTAGGCTTTCAGCACCATTCCCCTGAGTCCTGCTCCCCTGGGTGCCAGGGGTGCTGCCCACAGGGATTTCACCTGTTTTGGGGACACCAATTGGCTCCATTGACTTAGACGTCACTGCACCCTGGCTGCAAGCAGTCTCACAAGTGCTCGTCTCCTTCACGCCCCAAGCACTTTCCCCAGCTCCACTGAGTGTCCTGTCTTGCAGTGTGGGGGCCCCACTGGCACCTTTAGAAGCAATCCCAATGTATCCGGGTTGGGAGGAGTCACTATGGTCTTTGTAAGGTAAGGCGCTGATGAGCGGAGAGGCTCCGGCTGATACAGCTCCTCCAGCGTCTGCCCCGTATGTCTGCCCCTGCATCATAAAGGGAGGAGGAGGTGGAGCTTTGACTTCTAAGGGAAGAGAAGCCAGGTTTGCTAAAGGTCCCACTGCAGCAATGACGGGTGGAGTTGGAACCACAGGAGCCGTGGTGGTTGAGGGGCGGTGTTCTTGTTCCTGCGTGCTGCTGCAGGGTGAGGCGGGATACGCCGGAGACGCAACATAGCTGGAAGAGCCGCTGTAGGACGACCAGGAGGCTGAAGGGCACAGAAAACTCTGGTGGGTATTTACAGGAAAACCTCCTGGAGACAAGCTGCCAATGTCTGAGCAGGCTAATCCGAGCTGGTTGGTGGCTTTGAAATGGGAGATGGCCGTTTTAAGAGCGCTGCATTCAGTCAGGGTTGATGTTCTTTCAGGGGTGGCCTGCAGGTCTGGGAGAGGGGGGCGAAAGTCCTCCTTCTCCGAAGGCAGCAGCAGCTCAGGGTTATTCTTCTTAGCCTGAACCTGATCTAGAGGATCTGTCAAGGTTGCTGGCTCGCCATCATCAGAATCTAATGACATGTCCTCTGCCTCCACACACTCATCATTCACTACTGGGAGAACAGATGAGGGCAGAGGGGGTGGGGGGACATAAAGGGGTGAGAGAATGAAAACAAATGAGGAAAAGTATAATTTTTTTTGTGCCTAATGTTCCCGTAGATACTCACCAGTGGAAGGTGGTGTAGGAAGCTCATTCTGATTAATGGATCCAATCAGGCTGTGAAAACCAGTCATAACGTCGTCAATGCTCGCGATCACTATTCCATTTCTAGAGTAGTGCAGGAACATTTCAAACGGTCTCTCTGTTAAAAAAAGGAAGAACAAAACATTTAGGTTTAGTTACAGTAAAAGTCATCTTGATTCAGTATTTTAAATCTAAAACTATAAATAAGGTTAAAACTAGAGATGCAACAAATAGGCCTTTCATCACAATATGCTTTAAACAATGTTATTCTATCCCTTCTTTAAAATCCTGTCCAAAGGGGTATTTTTGCTTTATATGTGCATGTCTGAATAATTCCCCCTGAATTCTGCTTTCTGAGCAGCAGCCCCTCCCTGTCCTGGAAAAATCAGTGGCCAACCTCACTGCTATACATAAAACGGTGATAACCTGAACCCTCCAGGCAGCAGCTACCTTGTCATTGCGTCACTACCCACCAAACAACAGATCTGTTTTTATCTAATGTCCAAATCATGAATATGTGCCTTTGGTTTTTGTTCAGTCTTCCTGAACAGGAGCCGAATAAGATGTTGCATCACTGATGCCATCACCATGTCAACAGCAAAGACTAAAATAATCTGAATTAAAAAAACGATTATAAATATCAAACATGTAGTTTGTTCCAGGGTTACAGCAGTAAAACCTTTCTAACTGCTGACCAGCATTTTGAACGATTCCACGGGTATTTTCACAGCTTTAAACTTGGAATACCTCAGTAAAACACCGTCGTTCAAAGTATGTCTTTTAGGACATAAAGTACAGAGGCAGGCAGCCTAGTCATCACTATACTACAACAAAAGAAACTATACTTAATATTTTCTTTTGTAACACCAATCCACCAAATAATGATTATTTCCTTTAAACACAAAATAGTGTTTTAGGGTCAATTGAGTCCATTTTGTGGATAAAAGGATAAGTAGCTGGTTTCTATATGCGCATCTTCACAAAAAAAAAAAAAAAAAGGTGACTAGAAGCTAGGGCTGGGCGATAATTCAATAACGATATATATCGATCGATAGACGTGTGGCGCAATAGAAAAAAAGAGGGTCGATAAAAGTTCGATAAAAAAGAAACGCAGTTTTCCTTCCTTCTCATTGTAGCCTAGCATGTAGGTTTATGCTAGTCACTGCTTCCTCCCAACCAATCACAATCGCGGACCCAGGCACGACGTCACCAACCGCCGCCCTCTCAAACCACAACACAGAGCACATGAAGCTGTGCAGCAAGGGGAGGCGGAGGAAATTATTCCAAAGAAAGGTTTTTGTAGTTCGGCAGTCTGGCAGTATTTCGGTCATGGCAAGTCGGACCAAAAACAAACCACAGTCATCTGGAAAATGTGTCGGGAACCAGTGAAAACCAGTCTGATAACGAAACCAACTTTTTTTTTATCATCTCAGCCGCTCACAGCCGCAGGATTACGAGCTGTGTAGGCCCCGACGCGGCTCTCCTCCGAGGAATCTTCGGGAAAATATATATATATTTTCAGTTCTGGGCAGTTTCCCACGTAGTTCTAACAATTGAGATAAAAATGCTGAGGGGCCAGAAACTTCAAAGTAATAACTCAGGTTAAAGCAGGAAACGGGGGCGGCGGTGGGGGGGCATTTATTTATTTGTTATATTTATTTTGGTCACTTTTCTGGTCACTTAAGTTTATTCTTTGTCAGTATTTAATAACATAACTCAGGTCTCTTAAGTTATTTTTCTTTAAAACAATTCTGTTATGGTCAAAAAAGTTGGTTAAATAAAGATTTAATTCGAAGTCGAAGTGTTTTTTATTAAAATTCAATCATTTAGCAATATTATAAAAAGTCCAGGCAGAGCTGCACATAAAATATGGTTTCAAATCTTTTCAATAATTATCGATATCGATCAATATGCATTTTTTTTTATCGATAAGCTTTTTTTCTATATCGCCCAGCCCTACTAGAAGCAGCTCATGATTAAGTACCTGTGAGGAAAATAAGGTGCCGTTGTTGTGTGTTTTGAGCTTGAAGCTTGATCAGGCATTCCAGATCTGGAGCCTGGCGTGATTGGGTGTCACACTCGTGATACGGGAGAAACTCCACCAGGTGCTTTTTCTGGTAAGCAGTCAAAAGGTTCAGCAGCCCCATAGCGTTGGCATTTAACCTTAAAGAGAGACAATCAGAATCAACAATGATGAGATATATAAACCCAGATCAAAGTGTAATCAGTAGCATTAAAAAAGGAGAACACCATGCTTTTATTAACTGGATTATAATTACACATGACCCAAAACTTTAAAGATTAGATGTTTAATGTGCTGAAACCATGTTTAAGGTACAAACAATATGCTTCTGAACTTGGTCTAAAAGTTGTTTTAAAAATGTGTGAAATTGAGGAAAATTGTACGTTCTTAAGAGCAATAACAAAACCTGCGAAAAGTTAAACTGCTTTTAAAAAAACACATTCCTCAAAAAGTGAAAGGTAAAGTTTGGGGGTTGGTTGGTTTATTTAGATGAAAATGCAAATTATATTTTTTTGTTCTTTCACTCTGTTTATATTCAACTTTTCAATGTTTCACCTTTTTTTCCCCTGCCAACTAAAAATGAACTAATAAATGATTGAGGCTGAGTATTATGATCTTAACACAGACATCACAGTAGATCTGCTCCCATACTGACCTGCCCAGTTCTTTAAGCTTCTTCTGGGACTTGCAGTGGACCTTCCACTGCCAGGGATGTTCAGGAGTGCTCTGGTCCTCCAAGAACTTCAGCAGCCCTTGTAAACGATCTACAGACACAAACAAGACATCAGGATGTGCACATGTAAAAAAAACAAAAACAAACATAAAACAAAAAAGAAATTCATTGGTTTTAAATATAGATTTAATACAGTACTTTCAAAATCGTAGGTCTGTCTGTTTAATCTTAGGATTGGAGTTTTTTTTCTTTTAAGATAATCCAAGTGCAGATAATGAAGATATTACCTTGATTAGCAAACTACCCTGTTGAGGTTTTTTTCGGACCCATTCTTAAGAATAGCAGGATTACATAAGGTCTTATTCATCCTGCTTCCTTTGCACCAAAAAGCAAATGAATGATACAAAACTATATCAAAATCAGGCTAGGTAAAACGAAACATAAACACCTGATATACAAACCTTTCTTAAAAGTTTAGACCTAAAGTTGTAAGAAAAACAGGGCAGTGAAGTGGGAGACCTTTGAGCTGAACAACTACAAATCTTTTTTCTTCATCTAAGATGGAAAAGCTGATAAAATCCATCATAATTTAAACTGCCAAGCAGGTTAGAACGCCTCCATCTCGTTTCTTCCAAATGATAACAGGTAACTTGTATTCATGCTAATCTGAATATAATGAGCTTCATCATAAGAATGCAGCAGATACTCATTATGAATAATGTCAGAGGTATTTGTTTTTCAGGCTTTGCAAAGATACACAACCTGCCTTTTGTGCACAAATAGAAATATTCAATGTCAAAGTATCATTGTATTTGTGTGGCTGGTGTGTCATGTGACCTCAATTAACAATTTATATTTGCCTCATAGCAAACTGACTAAAAACAAATCAGCCAGGGAAAAATTACCTACCGATAAAATCATGTCACATTTCCAAAAACATAAAAAGCAATTACTCACGTTTACAAAAATGGTGCCAATAAACAAAGTCTATTTCTAATAAAAATGGATGAGATTAGAAGCTAAGCTTTGTGGGTAAACCTCACACAGCCAAAACCTGCAGGTTTGAATTAGTCTAAATTCACCTCAAAAAGCCCAAAATGACTGCAGTTAAAGCTCTGATCCAACAATTAGATGGAACTGTATTCCAATGAAGCTTACTATACAGACAAATAATGAAAATGACAGTGGTAGACATGTCACACTGCAAAAATTAGAAATCTAAGTCATTTTTTCTTAAAATATGTGCATTTTATCTTGAATTGAGGTGGTAAATGAGACACTGCCAATAAAATAAGACAATTTACATTTAAAATAAGAAAAATCATTCGCATTGTCTTATTTCAAGTGCATTTTATCTAATTATCGTATTTTAAGAGTAAAAATACTCATTCCATTGGCAAATTATCTTATTTACCTGCTCAAATTAAGGGTAAAAACCCTTAATTTAAGATTTTCTTTATTTCTGGATAGTTGTTGCAGTATACACATAATGGAGTGCAAATTTAAACAACAAAAAAATATATAAACATTTTTGTGGCTTGGGTTCAGCTTATTTATTACTGGAATAAAGAGTAAAACCCACCCTGTGTGATGAGATCAGGGTTAAGGACAAATTCATCAGACACCATGAAGCCTCCCGACACAAACAGTTCGTTGTATGTGTGGTTCTTCACGTCGTCCAGGGAGTCAACTCCAGCAAAGCTCACTGAGGGCAACTTTTTTAGGGAAACCAGAGCTGGAATCTGCAGCACGAAAAGAAACTTTATTACTTCATGTTTAGCATCTTATAAAATAATAATAACACATCTATAATGAAACTGTTATTAAAAGCTTTACAAGGAAATATGAACAGACACACAAAGTTACAGATGAAGAATATTAGCTGGGCTGAAGTTAGCCAGGCCCCAGGAAAACCGAGTGGTTTACTCAAAAAAAGGTTTTCAGGACGCTAGACAAACAGCACTTTTTACTGCATGTTAACTTTCATTGATTGATTGACTTTATTGATCTCACAGTGGTGAAATGTATTTGTTACATCGGCTCAATAGTCAAAAAGAGAAAAGTGCAAATATAAAAACAAACAGGGCTACAGAGGACCAGGAGTAGCTACATCACCTTGTGCACATGTGCAGCGATGTCTTCATTCCTGATGATGATGAGGAGCTTATCCAAACTTCCACTATTTTCCAGAAATGTCTGCGGGCTGCATTCACTGTTGCCTAGACTTTTCAGGTACTCCTTTTAGACAGACAGGAAAGGTACATTGTTAGAAACGGAAAGGCAAACGACTGTGTCCTCTTCTACTACGTTTCCAAGGTTGAGTGACAGATACAAAAGGAAAACCATGCATTGAAACGGGACGTGTTTTGCACATTTGCACTTCATTTGTAAACATCTGTGTGTGCAGACAGCAGTGGAGGCTTTTCAGATTAAATTTGAATACATGAATGTGTAAAAATGGCAGTAATTAATGAGGACTGCAAATAAAGTATATTTAATTAGTCACAACCGTTTTTATATTCAAGAGAGAAAAAAAACTAATCATTCATTCTCATGAGACTAGTGGTAGATTTAGGACCCTTCTTTTTGATGTAACCAATGGAATACAGCAAATTTAGAACCTAAATGATTACATCCAACACAAAGCTGAGTAACATTTCAAAAAGAAGCATAAAAGCAATTCTGTAGGAAAGTCCTTAGCCTAACAGCTGTTTCATGTTATAAACTACTTTAACCCCTCAGCTCTTAAACACTTCGACTGAAGGAAGAGAGCTATATGAAGATACCACACCAGGAACATTTTTAATAAGTTATTAACTAAAAGTTTTGAAGATGTTGAACTGCTGTTTACTGAAAATTAGATTTTTTCCTTTTATTATAATGAAACTGAGCAAGGAGTGCCCTATTTCACTCTGTAAACACCCCAGTAGGTGCATTTTCATTCATATTCAGTTTGAGGAATATATGATTTAGGTTTACTCATGCTTTGGTGTTTCAAGGAATGTCCTGATCCAATATTAATATAAGATATTATAGATATATTACCTCAAAAATACATATTGGGTTTTGTTGGCCGGCATCTAAAATCTCTGATATTTTCATGCTAATGGAAACATGTTTCTTCTGTTCAAAATGTCTGCAAATTATTGGTTAATTTTACATGGGTCAGTTGTTTTCATACCATTGACTGTTGACCTGTGTTCCCTGTTTATGAAATATTACTTGACAAGCATTTTCTAACATTTTACATTATAATATAAGCAGCTATGATTCGTGCCAATATCTTATCGGGTCAATATCCGGACAAGTATTTTTACATTTTCTACAGGACAAACAGGAAATTGGCAGAAAGAAGCCTGATGTCCAATTGTTATAGTAATGAAAACTGAAGGTCATTGGTGGAAAGTTTCAGATTCTACCTTAATCTCCTTGCAGACAGTGCTGTCCTCGCCTTCTTCTCCAGAGTAGATGTAAAATTTAACCGTATTCTTCGTGACGTCTTTGAAGATTTCCACCAGACTGGTGAAAAGCTCCGGTTTCAGCTGCCCAATGAGGCTCCCTGCGAGCAGGTTTGACCCGCCTTCAGGAGCAGCACCAGCCGAATGGGAGCTCAATTCTGGTGAGTCTGATGTGGCATGAGAGGGGGAATAAAGCCCTCCTCCCCCCAGTGCTGGAGCTTCTGTTTTAACCTTGACAGACGTCTCACTGCTGCTGCAGCTCTTTTTAACACCATCTGAGAATGTGGAGTTCTTCATAACAGAGGGCTCTGTTTTCATTTTGGAAAACTGCTTGGGTGCAGCGGTTGGGGTTCCAAGGCTAGATGTCACAGGGGGAGGTGGAGAGGTGACCTTGGGAGAAGCAGGTCGAGCTGGGATCAACCTGTCCATCTTTTCACATAGTGCTTGGACATGCCCCTCGACGGGTACAGGGGGGACGAAGGGAACAACATAGTGTGAGAAGTAGCTGCTGGGCTGCCAGCAGTGACGTAGAGACAGCCTTTGGGGGAGCTGTGAGGTATAGCTAATGCGCTGAGTCTGCATGATGTTTTTAATGTCCGACGTGAGGCTGCGGATCTCCTGGTTCAAAATGGTGTCCAGGCTGATGGAGGGCTGGAAGGGAACCTCATCTCCGACCATTGGCGCAGCAGGATTTTTCACTTCTATAGCAGCAGGCGTCTTCGCCTCTTGGTTGGTTTCTGCCGTTGGTGCAGGCTCAGGCTCAGGCTCCGGTTTGGCTTCAACAAGTGGCTGAGCTTTTTCTGGAGGAGAGCAGAGAGGAAACTGTCACGCTGATGCCCCGTTTACCTCAAACAAACAAGAAGACACAGGAGTAGTCCATGTTGATTTTAGCTTGGACAAATTCAAGAAAGTTTGAATAACGAAACTGGACTTCAGTTCTTGGAACTCAAGATGTTTAGCTTATTAACAGCAAAGCTTTCTCCGATCAAAACCAGCGGGGGACAAATTTTTTAAGTTGTGACTTAGAGCCAGGGCTGGACAATATGGCTATTTCTTAATTTTTGGATAATAAAAAATAAATCTAATCTTCAGAAAGGTGACCAAGAATGCCAACAAGAGATGCAAGGAGAAAAATAGGACAAATATTTTTCTATATTTATATAATTAATACAACATAACATGGGGGGGGGGCCTATTCCAAGAACTCGCAAACTTTTTTTTTTATTGCGGAGTCTGCAGGATATCAGTGGCTCTCAAATCAAACAAAATGAGTTGCTAGACATTATTGAGGACATATTTATAAATATAATTTGTCTGAGGCATTGTACAAGTGGTTGTACTTCCTAACCACCTCGATCAACTTTTCATCGTAGTTGAGGTCTGCGCGGGTTTGCGACCGTCCGACGCGTAGGCAGGATTTTTTTGAGGTGTGCGATGACGGTTGTAGAGGCTATGCGTCAGAAGCATAAATTGGCCTTTAGTGCTGCTGTCTGCCTTGATTTCTGACAGATGTTTTGGTCACATGGAAAATTATGTGAATTTGTCTTAAAGTGCCTGCAAACTCTTGAGCATTCAACATCAGTGGAAGCGAAGCGGGGGTTTATTGAAGATTTTGTGTGTGGAATAAGACATTCCTTTAAAAAAAAAAAAAAAACGAGAAAGCTTTGTCCTTTTTTTGATTAAGTACTTCAAGCAAATGGGTGCATTGCCAGAACATGCAAGCAGCTTCAGTCAAACCCAAATGGAGGCCGTCCAGAAGAAATTGCAAGGAAAAAATATATATGGTAGTCGACGAAAAAACTGATGCTCGCGATTGCAGTGCTCTGAACATTGTTGTTGGTAATTTGAGCACACAATTAAATAAGTTATTTAAAACGTTTTTGAATGTAAAGGTCATACTATTTTTAGGTGTCATACTATTTCAATATATTTGTGAGTCATTCAATGTTTGAGGTATTTTGTTTGTGTATGAGACGTTACATTCAATTCGGAATTACTCAAGTGAAGTTTGGTCTTGCACATAAAGAATGTTTTTCGGTCTATAAAGGACATGTTAGCACCTTGCAAAACACACGTAATGTTCTGCTGAAACACAGCAATGCATTTTATTTTGGAAAAGGAAAGTCAGTGTTGTGGCTAATCATTTGTTAATTTTCAGTTTTATATACTTTTACTGGTTAATGTTGAAATGAAAACATGTAATTAAGAAAAAAATTAAAAAAGTGTAATACAGAATGATAAAAATGTGGAATTTGGAAAAAAAAAAAAACTGAATTTGAGAAAAAATAAATCAGATTTCGTGAGGCCCTACTGAACTGTGGGTCTTGGAAAGCTAAAATCTGAGGCGTCTTGCTCTGATGTGAGCTTTTCTCCTCTAGCAAAGATCCAGTCAGATTCAAACCAATTTATAACTTGTTGTATAGGTATAAAACCACCAAAAGAGTGGATTTACATACAGTAGGGATGTCCCAATTCAACTATTTTCCTTATCAATACCAATATGGCACTGTATGTATTGACCCGATATGATATCAGCTCAAATCATATTGACTTTAATTACTTATTTTGTGGTGTGGGATGTTAAAAAGCTTGCTCAAGTAATATTAGTCCACCAGAGAGCAATACAAGTAGATGACAAAAAAGGCATGAGGACAACTGACCCACATCTTATTAGCCAGTGGATAACAGCAGGAACAGCTCCTTGGAAACATTTTTTAAATCATCTAACATACAGACTATTGGAGCTGGTGCTGAATAAGGCAAAAAGTCGATAGTTTGCAACTTGTAGCTATGGAGCAGCAAAACACTGTAATTCCTCTCCAGCTCTGAGTAGCATTTTTTTTATATACAGAAGTACTAAAACTGTTAGTTCTGACAGGCTACAAACAGGTTTTTTTCTGCCTGAAATTAATTCCTTAAATTAATGGAACTTTTTTCACGCTGCTCCTGAGAAAATGAGGATATTTTTATGTGTAAAATTAAATACAGTATTAATTGAAGCAGAGAGTTGTGGTCTAGTGGTTACAGCAGAGCGTGCATCCGGAGGAGGCTGCCTCCGACTGCTCTATGTAAGCTGTTCCCTGCTTCCTAATGGGTGAGTGAAATGCAGAATATTTGACTGGAATAGAGATCAAATATTATTATTATAATACGATTTTTAACTAACCATAAAACAAGAGTATTTTATGTAGGGTGTGTTCACTTAATAGATTTTCCTGAAGGTCAATTTTTGCCCACAATAAAATAAAATGAATATAGTAGAAGTGAGAAAAAAGATGGCTATTTGGATTGGTAAGGTTTCCGACTTCTGCTTTAAATGAAGAATAGGCAGATTTTATTAGTGAGATAGTTTGAATATTGCATTATAAATTCCTTCTGGCAGGGTTGTGTGCTTCTGACCATCATCAATCTTCTATTTAGGTCACAGCAAAAATAAAAACGACTTCAGACTTTCCACAGCTCCTCCAAATCCAAAGTAATATATATTTTCAAGTTTTTTTTTTTTTTTTAAGATTCTTTAATTATGTGTACAAAATTTGGACTTCTCCACAGCAGTAGCACCAGGGCTCTGAAAGTCCTGCACCTTCAGTTGCACTACTGTAGGCTTCACTGTTTTTTTAAAAATGTATTATTATTAAAAAAAAACAACAAAAAGCCACATTTCTAAAATCTATTTTGCTGAACTTTCTGCATCTGTTGATTTTTAATGTCTTTAGTTTCCCTTTTGAACAGCGAGGCAGGATCTGTGCTTTAAAAGATGCTTTATAAAATCTTAAATTTACCATCTGGACATTAAATCCTAAATCTGGCTTGGCAGCACAAAAACAACTTTTTTCAATAGTTTCTTATTATTGGTTAAATTTCAAATGAAAAACACCTGCCTCGCCTTTTTACTTGCAGCAAAGAGTTCAGCAGATATAACCTGAACTATATAGCCTGAACTCCCTAATATGAAGGATGCATGTCTCTACTCCCCCTCTTCTCCGTCTCCAGGATCCTGACCACGTTTTAAAGTAAATACTCCCTTTCCTTTATCAAGCAGAAGTGTCTGTTCCCAGGATAACCGAACAGATGTACAACCAGCATATATAGAGGATGCATGGTGGTCTTCTTTATTCAAATAGCAGATAACATCCTCATTGCATATCTGAGGTTTCTAGAAAGCTTTGATGAATAACAAATATAAGATCAACTATAATCAACATTTGTATCTGATAAATTAAGTGTGGATTCTCACACACAATTTCAGGTTATTTTAAGACTGTGATACATTTATTTTGTTTGGTAAAAACTAAACTAAACTAAAAAAAAAAAGAGGACAATTAAAGCTGAAATCAGAAGTCTTTCAGGACAATCCTTGAATTACCTTCATTGACAGGATGATTCTCAGATATGACGTCTGAGGGCTGTGCTGCCTGTGGCGGCGAGCCCATGCCCAGCGGACTCCCTGGGCTACAGTCCATGTCCTCCTGAACAGAAAACAGCCCGTTTTAAGTCTACAAAACGTGTGGCAACAGAAAAACAGTACGAATGAAACGATCAAAGCTCACCGCTGTGTAGTTTGTTTGCGGAGCTGCTTCAATTTGCATGGCAGCAGCTGATTTGGAAAGGATGGACTCTATAATTCCTGAACTAGTCGAGGATTCGCCCTGACTCGGCGGCACGGGCATGGAGCTCTGAGCCATGGCTTTGTTGAGTGTGGCCAGGAGGATTTTGAGCAGGCGCTGAGTCTCGTTGGCTGTTGAGGCGTCAGCGCTGCTGCGATTTCTCAGGTCCGTGTCATAGAGGCCGATGGTCTCCATTACTGCCGTTAGGCTGTCCCCCTGTCCAGCCTCGGCTGTGTTTTCGTCTTTCTGGCCCACTAAAAGAACAAACAACCAAAACTTCTTACTGGACTTAGCCCGAATCATGAGAAAGCTTTGTTTTTTTTATCTCTACTTTGTAGAAAAAGTTAGTGTAGAACACATAAAGAGCTTATACAGTGATGCACTTTTTCTAAGTTTAATGATAGAATAAAAATCTAATCTAAGTGGTAAAAAAGCAGCAAAGGACTGCTGAATTTCTAGTATTCATCAAGCTTTAAAAGGAGAGAGAAGGTTGTTGAGATTTCAGTGACTCAGAACTAATCAGAATGTGCAAAATGCAAACACAATCTTCACACATTCACACCTCACAGACTTTGGAAGCAGAATGCATTAAATTCCTGGCCCAAAAAAAAAAAACAGAAATTAACTAATTACATTAATTTAAATAGGTAGCATTCTCTGGTCTCACCTCTACTTGGTTCCCAGTTACTAAGATGATCAGTGCGTTGGTGTTTGTTCATTCCTCCTTCGCCGTCCCCTTCGAATTTCCTTTTTAGACTGTTGGCATCCCAGCTTCCATCCTCCCCTAGATCCCTCCCTGGATCCTGAACCAGGGTTTTCTTATGTAGCTGGATCAGCTTAAGCAGCTGTTTCATCTTGTCCTGGTCGTACTCGTTCTGGGACAGCTCCGACTTCGAAGGCTGGGGCTCGCCGTGGGGTTTGGGTTGCAGTTGAGCACCATTTGAATGCGTCGTGTCTGGCCTACGTTTGCTGGTTTCAGGAGGTGCCTTCTCCTGGCCAAGCCTCTCCAGGGAGACTCTTTCTGCTCGGTCCGATCCTCTGTCCGAGCCCCCCCAGTCAGAAACAGGGCTGTATTCCATTGGCACAGAAAGAGGAGCACAAACAGGAACTGATGCGGGTGGAGGTACGGGGGCGGGGCTCCTTATTCGTTCCATTATGTCCCGTGCCTTGCCCAGAGGTAAAACGTAGTTTGCAGAGTTGTGAACGTACGACCGTAACACAGCGTCCATATTAAATTTGGGTCTAGGCACCGAAATAGGGCTTGCCCTTTCATCAAAACTGTTTCTGTAGTCAGGCAGAATAAAAGGTCGCACCGTTCCAGACTCCATACGCGTTAGATAGTCTGCGGATTGGCGTTCCACACCAAGACTCAGGTCCTTGCCTGGCTTCAGACGCAGCTTAAACAAGGCATAGTGTAGTGCAGGAATAAAAGGCTCCATGGAGGTCAGGAAAGTTGCCTGGGGCTCTGGCTCCGACACTCTGGCAGCTAAAAAAAATAAATAAATGAGACGCATGTTAGATTCTATAGCTGATTCAGCTTTAGCAGCTACACACAAAAAGGGCTTTCCACTAAGAGAAGGTTAACACTGAAAAAGGAAAAGAAATAGATTCATTAAAGTGACACACTTGATTTCATTTTTTTTTTTTTTTTTTGAACTAGCTTCTGAGTTTCAGGGAACATGTTATATATTACTTAAACAAAGATTTTAGAACAAAAATGTTGTGTTTTAACCAAAAGAAGCTGGAAGCTTTAGTTAGGCGGAATAAAAAGATGCACAAGAAACAGGGATATCTGCAGCCTTCAGAGTATTGTTAAATAAACTCCACTTTGGGAGAAATTCTCATTTTATAGTCGGTGTTCCAGGAATATTTGGAAGTATCTTCTTTTTGTCGCTTTCCATGACCCCACTTAGGTTTTTCATTTTGTCTTGTAAGAACAATTTTAACAAAGACTGTATCTGTTCTCCAAGGCAAGGCTTAATAAACAGCGTGAATGAAGAACAATCATCTTTTTCTTGCTAAATAAGACTAATGCTTTATTTCCTAAAACAGGGGCCGAATTCCCGTTATGGATATTTAATTATCAAAAGAGTAAGACTGTTCAAATAAAGTACAGGAAATTCAATCTAATCTCTAAGTTTATTTGAAGGCAAGCTGCATTCGAGGAACAGTTCACAATGGCGTTAGTGAATGTGCAACTAGCATAAAGTTATCACATTCTTGTATACACATCACAGCCTACGGCAGACCTGTGATGAGAAAGACGTGGGGAAGTAAAAAGAGAAAAACCTAAAGAGACCTCTCCTCACAGGTAGCATATAACAGAAACAAGGAATCACCCGCCTTTATACAAAATCTAAGGCCGCTGACACAGATTACAAAATGAAACATACAGCTTCCTCTGCTAATTAAAAAGAATACATAGTTCTGCACAAAATGTCTCATTACATTCCACAGTTTTATTAAATAGGTCAGCACAGCCATCTAACAGGACAGGTTAAAACTGTTCAAGCTTCCTTCTGCTGAGCCAAGATGCTGATTTTATTTTTGACCAGGTCTAGACCACTGCTCACCCCTCCTGCAGCACAAATACTGTTTAATGACCAAATCACTGGGGTTGATCTCTATGATCCAAAGGCCATAGATTCCTGCTACCTGTGATTCCTTTATGCCCTAGAAGAACCATAATCTGATCCCCAGGTTGCATTTATTAATGCAAAATGAGGCCAAATGAAGCACTGAGTGCTTATACTGCACAGTTCAAGGAAATCATTAGAGTAGAATATTTCTGTATTAAAACACTTTTTAATTGAAATCACAAAAATAATAGACAACAGTATTTCTTTTTTATTCAGTTGAAGACATTTATCTCATAACTTTTTTGGAACAATATCTTCTAAAAACAAAAAAACTAAGTTTTGTTGCAGGTTTAATGAAAAATGCAGGTGTTCCTTGACTCAGTCAGTAAAACAATGCAGCGAGATTTTTACTCACAGTGCTTGACAACCATCCTCGACTCCTGAAAGATGAATAATGCTTGAAGCTTCTTCTCCATCCGCCCCCGCCGCTCTGGAAAACAAACAGCCACCTTTTTAGAGCTGAACCTTCACCAAAGGCAACAAGTAGGTGGTCCGACTCACACAGAAAGAGATTCATTAGAAAGAGTAAAGAAAGGGAGAACGAGAAATCTTTGCAGCACCTTTTGAGTCAATCATCTGAGCTGAGGACAGCAGGAAGAGGAAACCCTTGTCAAACAAGGACTTCACTAGTACCTGGGAATGAGAAAATCCTTTCATTAGACACAACAAAGCCTGTTTTCTTACAGCTTTAATATATCAAACAATTAGCAAAATCATCTTCATTTGTATAGCCTTTTACATGTACCCAGGGGGTGCATAAATTCTTTATGTCGGATCATTGGTTATCAGAAGGTCATTTTAGGGACGCACCAGTAAGCTTTCTTGGAAAGCTCACTTCATTTGTCCAGTTTGGCTGATTCCAAATGATCTTTTAAAGGTCTTTAAAAAGTACCTAAAAACCCAACAGTTATTAATCTAACATGTAAAAAAGAACAAGAATTGACCATGAAGGAAAACAACATTGACTGCATTTTTTTAATATATGCTATTTTTAAAGGAAAAGACAAAACAAGCAATATTCATCAAAGAAAAAATCTTTTTAAAAGACAGTCCAGTCAGAAACAGACAAAGCTCTGGCCTTTGTTCCGCATTCAAAATATCCCTGCACTCTTTGGATAGTTTAAATATTCACAGCAACATCTTTCTTTAGGGGTTAAACAGAGATATTTGTACATTTAAACTACAGTCTTTCCTCCTTCATAAGATAGAAAAAAACGTACTAAAAAAAGTTGGTCAAACCCTTAAAAACGAGGGACTTGTATTTATTTCTAATAAAATCCATTCACCTCCCTGAAGCTGAAAACATCTAAGATTATGTGGTCCTCCTTCAGCTACAGCTCAATGCAGAAGCCTTAGGGATGGATTATTCATTGATCAGATTAGTGATTAGTAGATTTAGTGTATCCACCACTTTCTGCATTAATTTTGTTTTTGTATGGTGCTGATGATATTCTGATAGTCATTATAAAAGCTTGGGTTCCAGATGAAAGTCTCACCATTCGGTCCCTCTCCAGTTTGTTGATCAGTGCTGTCAGGCTGCCGCTGGTTGCTTTACCCTTTCCCTCCACCACCTCAAACAGGCTGCAGGACATCCCACACTTCATCACTGCAGACAAAGTAATATACATGTGGATATTTGTGGCACAAACCAAAGATACCTCTGTCCATATGAAGCTCATCTAGTTTTACAATAGATGCCGTTTGTGCCGACCTTCCCGTGATATGCTGTAGGTGTCCCAGGAAAATAAAAAGGGGGGGATCTTCCTCTTCACCTGATCCAGCTGCATGCCTTGATTCATCTCTAACTTCTCACGCCTGCAGAGGAGAGTAACCATTCAGCAGCCGGTAACAGACTTCTCATACCTTCATATCGCGCCTAATCAATCTTCCTCTCACATGTCAGAGTTAAAAGTTCAGTGAAAAGAATTCAATAATAATTAACAGACAAAAGGAATACTTGCATCTTGAAAGGGAGGTAGGGGCGTGAAAAGGAACGCAAACAGACAGGGAATAACTCCTGACCCTTGTTCACCAGTGGACCGCTCCACACCGTGTAGCAACTCTTCCCTGTAAAAACATCAACACTTTCAGTGGAAAAAAATACAAAACACTATCATGTAGCTGTGGATAAACGTGATTATGAAGCACACTGATGGGTAGGTTTGCACTGAATACTAAAAGAAAGTTCAGAAGTTATTAAAACTAGGGCTGGGCAATTCATCACCAAAAATAAGTGAATAACATTTTTTGTTTATAAAGATTTAAGTTTTGGAAAATCTGGATTTTTTTTTACACTAATCCAATCCGTGGGCTCAGAGTGACATCACTTCATTAACTTTTGTTGTTCGATGTGTACTCATAAACTAGCTAACTGTGTGATACCACTGGCTGCAAACGTTTAGTTTGATGTATTTTTATTGTTTGTTGTAAAACATTATTACTTTATAAGCATGTTACACAGCTTAAATTTTGTTGCCTGTTTGAATTAATGTCACCTCCCAGAGGAGATGATTAAAAAAAATAAAGCTGGTTTTAGAAAACAACATATGTCGTTTGTTTTTGTTATTTTTATTAAGGAAGATGAGTGAGAAAACAAATCAGATTTGGTAAGGAAAAAAAATCTGAGATTACCTTTGTAAGCCACATGTTTCAGCGTTAATCAAAACTAGGATTTAGATCCAAAACTGTTGTACTGTTGAAAAGTTAACTACAGGCACAGTGAATAAGGAGTACATAAAACCATTTACCTGTACTTCCTTCAGGGGAAATGGCATTGAACCTGTTTAAAAGAGAAACTAAATGTTTATATATAGCGACAGATACCAAACTGGCCATGCAAGCTTACTTGACATGTTCACCAAGTGACAGTTTCCTGCAGGATAAGGTACCTGTGTGCAGTCATAGGGGATGCTGCCACCTCCTTGCCTTTGTACTGAAAGGAAACCACAGCGTAGGGGCATACATGCCGGGGCCGCGCTTTGATCTCGTCAAACGCAAACTCGAAGAAATATTGCTGCAAAACACACCCAACTGTACGTTAGCTTAAGGAAATCCACGCAGAAAAAGGGGCGTGTAAATATGACCTGTTAGTTACCTGCGTGAGCTCAAAAGCTCTATATGACAGCAAAGATGTGACCCTGCTGGCACTTTTGGACAAGTGACAGTCGAACTTTGGTGAAGGTTCGATGGCGTTCTTAGGCATGTTCTCGTGGATGTGCTTTACTCGTCCCTAAGAAGCAAAACATCACAACTGGCTATAATTCCCAGGAAAGTTGCAGTGAATAAATACAGCAAGAAAACAGTTAAGAGCCTTACCCTCATGACCTTAAAGATGATCATATCTCCAAACGAACCCACTTCAAAGGGATTTATTTGTAATAAATCAGAGTATTTTGAGAGATAAACACCTACAAAGGAACAAAAAAGAGGCCTTAAGTTACAGCACGTTGCTTTAGAAAGAACAGATATGCTTTTTTCAATTGTATTACTGCTGGAAGATCTGAGTTCAGACTGCAGATGGTAAGTTATTTAAACATCACAAGTATTTAAACACATTTTCTGTCAAACCATAAGAAAAGAGGACAAATTACCCATTGATGGATTTCCTAATGTTGTGATCCTGCAGTGTCCTAATGACAAGCCTTTCTCACAGATCCACTGGAGCTGAATGAATAAAGCAAAACAAAACAGAAAATATTCACCATAAGGATTTTAATTCAAGACTTTATGACTTATGTAAAATAACTTCAGAGTGTGAACTTAAAAACTTACACTTCATATAACTATAGGAAATGAAATCTAATTTGGGTGCATATTTCTTTGTTGCTGGAATGCAAGTCGGTTGCTTCTGCCATTAAGTTACCAACTGTAGGAGTTTCTATGCTCATTATTTATCCATAATGGTTAGTAACAGATTTTAAGTCAACTATTGAAATTTGTTTAATGCGTCGTGTGCTGAAAGACCTGATGGTAGACAAATGTAGCAAGAATATTTTTTATTTTAATTATCCAAAGGGACAAAAACTGGTCAGTTTTAGGTATGATTTCTTTTGAGTTTGTGGAAAGGTCTAAATGACAGGACTGTTGGTAATTGGCAATAACATTTTAGCTTTTAATGACTACTTTAGCAAAAAACACATACCCAGAAAGAATGAATTTTCATTGTATATTTCTCATAAGAGAAAAAAACTTGAAAAAAAAGGAACATTATTAAGACTTACAAGAAGTTAGTTACTAAGCAGAAGAAGCTAGGACGAGTTTAAAAAAGTTAACTAATTCCAGTGACGAAAAAAAAAAAAAGGTTTCAAAATCTGTTAATACTGAGAATTTTTACGTCACAAAAGAAACAAATTGTAAGAGTTATGATTCAGTAGGTGCCCAGAAACAAATACCATTTATTTTAACTTTGAAAACCATGGATGTTTCAAAGCAAACTAACCTTGGATTTATCTGGAAAAAGGAAGCAGTACGATTCAGAAAGCTCTTGTTCGGTCCGCCCCTCCTGCTTCATTTCTCGCCGCTTCTCAATAAACTGGCAACAACAAAATAGGGCAAAAAGTTCAGTTAGTTTTTGCAATCTGAACCAAGATGACAGACAGCATAGGTATGCTGTGATTTCCAGTCTTTAAAGGACGACCGATTGGACCAACCTCCTTCTCCAGCAGCTCGTTGTGAATCAGCCTGGCCTTACAGTAGGAGAAGCTTCCGCGTGATGAAGCATCCAAGTAAAAGGAGGAAATTATCTTCACAAGCTCCTCAAACTCCCGGCTTTCGGGGGGCAAAAACTGGTAGAGACCTGGACACAGACGTTCACAGGTGAAGCGTGCTTAAATACCAACACACAAGACGAACATAGCAGAAGCCAAAAACAGATGTCCGTATTATTCTCTCTTATTTTCAGCATCACAGATCTAAAGACGGTACAGATATCTGATGTAGTAAGCAACCCATTTGCATGGAAAGTATTGCATTTAACATGTAGTAGCACACCAGTTATTAAATCCACTCCAGGACAGTGATTCTATATCGAGCTCTGATGTGCACGACATCAACATAAAAGTGTAGGAAATTTAAAAAAATGTAAATTTAAATATATATTATTCTGTACTGATAGCAGCTAAAGTCACAATCTAGTTTGAGTTTTTGATAAATATCATCCCTAATATAAAAGTAAATTTGGTCCCAGAATAATCCCTCTAATATAATCTGATTCACAGTAAAAAGAAATCATTCCAGATAGGGCTGCAACTGACGATTATATAGCAAATTGATCAATCTGTCGATTATTTTACTAAGCAAGTAATAATCGGATAGCAAAAGAAGATTTTTACGAAAACTAAAACTTTTCCACTTGAGGAATTCTGGATAGAGCACATTGACAGACGAAAACTATTAATCTTAAATGCAAAATGTTTTGATATAGTCACCGCTCTAAGTGGGTCGCTCTGTCAGCTTAAGGCATGTTTTAGAGTCTCTGTACTCCAGTTAACGATAAATTGATCACTAAATTAGTTGAGGATTATTTTTTAAACAATTGATTAATCTTATCGTTTCAGCCCTAATTATTTATATGCCTGCAAACAGGTGACATTGCCAGTTGCCCCAATATCTCTACCTATGTGCTGTAGGTAGTAGAAAGCCTTGAGTAAATAGGAAAAGATAAAGACAGGGCAACAGAGGACAGCAATTTGCATCTGAGCTCTAGAATTTAAATGGTTGTACATTTCAAGGAAAGAAATCATTCAAGCTCAGCAGTTTAAAAATGACTGATCTGTAAGATTTCTTCTAGACGTTTGTCTTTATATTTGCTTATGCTTGAAGAAAGGTTCACTTTACTGAGGGACTTCCACATGTCAGAGCAGGATGAGGGGCTTAGACAGGTCCTGTTTAGATCAACACACACAGGGATGCTGTGGGAAGTGGGTTGGGGTGATTCTGGGCAGTTTGATAACAAGTTTTGGGTCGACACATGAGGGGGGGATTAAGCCATGCCCTTCAGTGAGGTCAAACAGACACCCACATGTATTTTAGTGATGGCGTTCGCGCTGCAGCAGACAACCAAGGGGGCTACGGTTCATGGAGAAGATGCACAACTCAGACATTAGTCTTCAGCTGGTCAGTCCACAAACGTTTAACTTCCAGGCGCAACACTGCTGCCCGCTGGTAATCTGAGCCTTACCAACCGATGCTAGCGTTATGTCTGCAAACAGCGGTACACCAGCCCGTCTATATACAGTGTGTGTAATCTAATATGAACTAAATAAGTCGGCGAATCGTTTTAGTTAATGTAAATAAACCGTCGGAACAGAGTTGCTAGCTAGCAGGCTAGCGGCATTCAGGAGTTAGAATTATGAAAGCAGGGCAGGCTCTGTTGAAAATAGCAGCGACATGGCAACACCTTTCCGTTCTCTCGTCTTCCTCGGAATCTGGAAATTCTTCCGTGGCAACTCCTCGCTCGATCTCTGAGCAGACAGGGGAGACCTGCTGGAGCACCGGGCGTCCGCCAGCAAGCTCCTCCGCCGTTCTGGGGCTTCTTGTTCGGGCATTACACCGTCTCTGCATCCAGGCTGTTCGCCATTTTGGTTGGCTGTGGCCAAAGTGGCGGCTGAATTCTTGTCCGCTTCGCCGCCCCTCGGGAGCGGGTCTCCCGTCTCTGCGCATTCTGAGTCCGCCTTTCCTGCAGCCTTGGGGTTCAGGGCCATTTTGAGGCACCGTGCGCTGGGTAAAGGCGTTGTAGCTCGGACGATTACGGCGCCGCTTTCCACACACTGTCCTCTTCACCCAGCCTCCGCCATTGTAAAAATGACGTTCACGTTCTTCTCCACCACTGCAAAACGTTGCCGTCACTGTTTACATGCTAGGAAATCTACACCCCCTAGCGGCGAGAGGGAGTGTTGCAAGAAGGGACCTCTCCAGAGGCGTGACTGGAAGGATGGAAGAGTGAAAATAGTTTTCACACAAAGATACATTCTAATGCTACAAAATGCAAAAAAACTCATTGCATATCACATTTCTGATTCAAATGAATTATTTAACCATACTATTATAGTACAGTTGATCTACAGTAAATTAACTCTAAATAAATAAGAATTAATTTATTTACTAATTAACTCTAATTTCCAGGGTTACTGGTGGTCTTTCCTCCATCCAAAAATATAATACTTAATTTTATTAAGCTGGTTCTGTTTTATATTTAGGTAACCATATATTTCAAAATAAAAATGTTATATATTTACATTTAATTTAATTTGGCTACTAGATGAATAACTGATAACCAAATGAAATGAGATACACAGGTATGCATTAAAAGATGTATTCTAATCGCTGTCTTGTCACACTGGAAACTAATCCTTCAGTTAGATTAGATTAGATTATGTATGCGATTTGTAAGAATTAATACCAAAATTGCCAGTCATATTATAGAGTGCATCAAAAATCTTACACTTTTTGCCAATAAACATACCAGTTCTCAACATATTTACATTTATGAGCATATTTGTTAGTGCTGCTCTATTTTTTAAAGTTTACCTACAAAAAACATTTAAGCACATTAAAGATCTTAGCGGCCTGCATACCAAAAACAGTTGGGGTGTTTTATGGCATAGAAATGTAGGTTAGGAGTCAAAAAGGAGGGAAAGAAAATAAAGTGTACGCTCATTCTTGAATTATCCCACTTCTGCAATATTGTTTTCCACCACAAAGGAGTGCTGTAGAGGCACCGTTTAAAGATTTATACAGTTACTGTCATTTTTTAAGTTTACCTATAAAATATATTTTAGATTCTAAGAGCTAGACAGACCCTTATTTTTATTTTATTATTGTCTCCATGAGAACCTATTTAAAACTTTTTATATGAAAAGAAAAAAAACATTCTATAATGTATTAAGATAAAAATCTTACAAAAACCACATTTCCACAAGAGAAACACACCAAAACAACTCTAATTATGGTAAGGTATGACTGAAATTCAATGCTATCTTATCAGACATGTTGATATCAGTAAATTCTTTGACTTTTACTTCAACACGGGTTATGGGTTAACCATGCTCCCCCTGCTATAAACATCAAACTCTTTAAAACGGAGATAGTCTTTCAGTCTGGGAGGAAGAGGAAGGAAGTTGATAAAAACTGGGGCTCTCAAGCGCAGACGGCTGAGATGTTCCCTTATCCTCAACCGACACAGGTGCTTCAGGCTCCGTGTACTTCCTGCCAGTCAAAAAGAAAAGTAAACAAAAGCAGTGAGTGCACTTAAGGATACATCTCTAGCAGGCAAAGGAAATTGAGGGCAATCCATCATTGGTGATAGATTAGGGCAATTCTCACTTTGAATGTGACTGATTTCTGGCCATTGATTCTGTTGCTGCAAGGTTTCTTTTAATTTAGGGCAGAAGGAGACATGGTCAGTGTAGTCCAGCATGATGCGCACCACCTGGCCAGACAAGGGCTTTAGCCAGGACACTGTTATTACCTCACAGAACTGTGGATGGTCAAAAACAGCCATCAGACACTTAAACATAAAAATCTAAAAAGGTTATCCTGCTTATCTAACTTTCATGCAAGTTTCTCTCACCACCATGTCTTTGATGACTGAGGTTGTCCAAGGAGCATAGTCATGAGAACTTTCACCGTAAGGACAGTCAAAGCAACGCCTCACATCATAACCATTGTTCAGAATCATCCTCAGCATCACTTCATCTTTTAAGGCATACTGCAGGGCTGAGGGGAAGTGAGTGGTATTGATTCTGGAGTAGTAATTCACGTTTGCTCCGTATTTCAGCAAAGTGTTGATGAGTTCATAGTTGCCCTGTCTGAGTGCTATCTGCAGACAGTTGACAGGATCCTGGTTCACCATTGCCCCAGCCTCTAGCAGTAAGCGGGTGCAGTGAAGGTCATTGTTGGACACGGCGAAAAAGAGGGCAGACCGGCGCTCATCATCATAACTGTGGCGTATCTTTGGATGGAGCATAAAGTTTGGGTCATGGCCCGCCTTGAGCAGAATCTCAATACACTGAGCATGTCCTCCAGCAGCAGCAGAATGAAGTGGACTCATTCCACTTTCTTTGATAGCCTGTAGCTTGGTAACAGGGATGAGGGCTTCCAGGGCTCTGTTAGAGACAGTACCAAGTGTTGGAACCTGGTATAATTGTTGAAAAATGTTTTAAAATAGAGAATGTGTGTTTTGATATTCCTTACAGTCTGTGCCCGTGGTATGCCACACGGTGAATTGGCAGGTGCCCGCTGTGAAGAGGAAAATTGGGATCTGCTCCATGGTCCAAGAGCAAGGAGATTATGTCAGGGTTTCCAGATGCTGCTGCATCAAATAATACGGTACCAGACTCTGTCTCTGATCTCACATGGGCTCCTAAAAAATAATACAGGAACAACAAAGATATATTAAGACTTTTATTCCCAGCAGTTAAGGAGTTGAATCTAACTTCTTGCTTTCTGTTATAAGAGAATCATGCATAATTCATTCCTCACTCGTCTTGCCTGTGTGACTGATTAATTCAGTTTGACTTGGACATTCACTTCATTACTGGTCACAAGCTGGGGAAATAAAAAAGGAGCATACAATAAATCACCTTATTTACCTTTTTCCAACAGAGTCTCCACCACATTCAGATGCCCGTTCTGTGCAGCCAGAGCAAGTGGAGTTTTGCTTTTAATATCAAGTGCATTCGGGTTGGCACCTGACTCCAATAGCAAATGTACAAAGTTCTCCAAGCCTAAAAAGGCAGACTCATGTAGAGCGGTCCTGTTGAGGGGTCCTGTTTGGTCTACAGTGGCATTGTACCGAAGGAGAAGTGTGGCCAAGTCATACTGGTCATTCATAATAGCTTAAAGTCAAAGAGAAGGAGAGAGGAACAGATTCAGAACATAAGGCTAATGTCGGGCATAGAAAAAAGGGAGCCAGGGTTTATACCTGCCACCAGTGGAGAGTCCTGCTCATCATTTTGAACATTTGGGCTGCAACCATTCTGTAACAGGAATATGGCATTTTGTCTAAGCCCATGGACCACAGCTAGAAACAGAGGTGTCTCACCCTTTAAAGTGCGACACTGGGCTGCTCCTGGGGGGGACTCTGAAACCACAACACCCAGAGTCAACGTTCAAAACCCACTAGAAAAGCAAGTTTCCAATCAAATGGTTTTTCTATTCTCACCTGAGAAGATAATTTCTAGTATCTTTTTGTTATCCTGCACTGAAGCCTCATGCAGGGGGATCCATCCTCGCTCATCAACTCTAGACAGAGTCTCAGGTTGCTCTGCTAGTCTGTTCAGTGCCACCTCATCCCCTAAATGAGAGAAACTTCTGGATATTTTACATTATAATCAAATACAAGCCGTTAAAATGTCACCAGCATTAGCTTACCATCCCTAATTGCTTTGAAAATCTCATCAGGATCTGTGCTGGGCTTTAGATCACTAGTAAAACAGTCATTTTTAGACAAAATTAACATTTGAACAAAATTTGAAAAAATACTGTATATATAGCAGATAAAACATGTATTTTGTCTGTCAATTTTTTTCTCAGTAAATACATTTCAAATAAGTGCACAAAGTAAGATATGTTTAACTGTTAACTGTGATGTATTCCAGCTGTTAAATTCCCTTACTAAAATGTATTTAGTACCCAGTAGAAAAGGCTTACTTTGGTAATGTCAGTTTCAAGGGTTTCCCTCTGGCTTATTATGCGTCAGTGTCATTTCTATCCATTGTTACACACAAACAGTCTTCAAAGCTTAAAAGTCTCAGGTGGACTTATATGCACGCTTAACTCCAGTTTTTGTCACAGATTTTTAAATGGAATACTGATTATTTTCTAAAATCAGATCAGAGTTTCCTGTGACGTTTAAACATGAATACTGTCTTGGTGAAAAACTTACTCTCATTTCAAACTGGGTTTTATCTATCTTTAGATTCTTTACAAGAATGTCCTGGTACATTTTCCAACTAATCTTTAATTAAATTGAGCACTAAATCAACTGCTAGCAATTTGAAGATGTCTTTTTGAGGGTGGGGAATGGCGGCCCAGTAGTTAGGGCATAGAGCTAGGAATCCTAAGGTTCTAAGTTTGAGACCCACACCCATAGACTGCCACTCTGGGTCCCTGAGCAAGACCCGTAACCCCAAACTGCTCCATAAGGGGAATGGGCTAAATGCAGAGTTCAATTTCTCAAATGTGAGATCAATAAAGTTCAATTATAATCTGTATATATTTCAGCTATTTTTGTGGCTTTCTTTGCGTCTTGTACCTCCTTTTCTGCAGGTGTCCATTTCCAATTTTTTATTCATGTATAACTCCCAAGTTGTTAATGCATAATTCGATTTATTGAATCATTTTAAACATTTTGTGAGTGAGGATTATTTCAGTTGTCACCAGCATCTGGGAGGAAATATCTATTACAAATATCTATTTACTGAGAAAAATTGGATATGCATAGTGCATGTTAATAGACAAAACATAAGAAATTCTAACCTTGGATTCAACCCCTTGAGTTTCCTATACTGAATCAGACTCTGTTCAATGATATACTGCATGGCCTCGTCCTCATCCAGGTCATCCTCTGACTGATAAAAGTCATCCCCGGTTTCAGAGCTCATCGGGAAAAAGCTAGCGTAGGTGACATCCAGACAGTAAACAACGTTACATGTGGGACATGAGTATTTGATGCACTGATGACAAAACACAATTTAGTTTTTTGCAGGACCAAAATCCATTAAGCATTAACATTAATTTCTATTTCTATGCATGTTTTTGGAGAAATCCCAGGAACAGTTCAAGCAGATGTCCAGAGACTCAGCTGTACTAAGGCTTCATAAAGGTTGAAACCAAAGTATGAAGATATGCGGCATAAATTTGATTGCAGAGAGTATTTGTTACAAGCTTAATGCTGAAAGACACCAAAGGAGAAATTACATTTCTACATCACAGCACTAGGTAAAAAAGTAAAAGTAGAAATCTTAAGACCTAAAACATTACCTAATTAATCAAACTTAGTAAAATGTTCCCTCACTGGTGCGTGTTTACCTTGAGCGAAATGGCGGTATTCCTCTGGCAGTTTTCACACTAGAAGCCAGTGGGCTCTCGAGTGCACACATGTTTACTGCAGCTATTTATAGTACCCCCACCATAAATATCAGATCACAGGGTTTTAACAAACAGCACCTCACTGACCCACTTAACACTGCAAACAGCTGCACAGTTGAAATGTATCTTTAAATGGTATTTAGGCAGGTATCTGCATTTTACCTGCAACCTCTTATATAATATATGAAAGAATTAGAAAAAATAAGTTTTTTTTTTTTTTTACCATTGTTGTACATTACCTACTTTTGAGCTTGCATTCCAATTAAGGTAACTGACCTGATCATCTTACAATGAGCTTAAAAAATAAAGGGAAAAAAAAATGTTTTTTTTTTTTTTCTGGGTGGGCACATACTTCAGAATCTTGCATTTCTAGCAACATTAATTGAGCAATATTAAAACTTGGTGATTCTCATAGAATGCCTCTTGGTAATTGCAAAAATCAGTTTAAAAAGAAATAGTAATTTTTTAAACCTTTTTTCTTTAACTGAGGTATTGTGTTAGTACTTGGAAAACATTTCACAGAATAACCTAATTTAAATTTCATAATTTAGAATATTTGCTGATATGATTACTTAATAAATAAATTAATAAACTGGTCTTATTTGCCAGCAACTTTATAATAGACAGCTAACTTTTTTGGTAAAAAGTGGATGTAAAGATCAAATTTGCTATTTCAAACATTTTTATTATTCGTTAATCCAATTAATGTTGACTATCATTGCATTTTCTTACATCAACCTTATCATTCCTGCTGGCTAAAAGCGGCAATTTTTCAGTAGTTACTGCTAAAACTAGAGGATATTTATTGTCTCTTTATGTATAGTAGTAGATAAAGATTGGACCAAGCATCATGTCATGCACTAAAAACAAACACACATTAATTAAATGCAGGTATAACTTTTATTTCACACACCCAAACACTATTATGTAGTGCTGAAGTTTTCAGCAATATGTGATCTGGTCTCAGTCATCGAGCTGGCATAGCATGGCCACACCACGCTTAATCCAGTGCTGTGGAGACTTGCTCGTGGGCAACATTATGGAAATAACGAAATTGGTAGAGTGACCAGTAGTAGAGAGAGTTCCCTTCCTCTCACTGGTCTTATAGAGAGGGCAGACATAGAGTCCTTCAGACGCATTGATGGTCTTCTTTTCAGCTTTGTGCAGGAAACACAAATTAAGGAAAAATGGTAAGTTCAAAGATGAGAAAAGTTAAAGATAAATAGAACAATAAAATAACAATAGATCTATATAAAGAACAGAGAAACCGTCTTGAAAAAACATTAACACAATTGAATGTTTCAGAGTTTTGCTTGTTAAAACCCAACACTGGCTTGATTCCTTTTTTGGTAACAGGCTGCATTGGGCGTTTTTTTTTTTTTTTTTTTCAGATAAAATAAGCAATAAAAAAAAAAAAAATCCAAATCTAGAGAAATCTAAATTAAATTTGTGCACACAATCTTAGACAATAAAGCTAATTATAATTGTGTAAAGTGAAAGAAAATGGTACATAGTTTGAATAAAAAGTAAAAAAAACAAACCACTGGACTTTGTCTTTCAAGTTTGAAGACGTTTGGCTTCCTATAAAGGAAGCTTTCTCAATTCAAAATGTCTGGATTAGCATTGACCAGGCGAGATGTTTTGGTCCCCTGCATAGCGATGGGCGTTGAGATGATAGCAGAAAGGAATCAACTCTATTGCTGTATCATAGATTTTTGAGAGCTGAAAACTGATTCAACCCCCTCTGTTTAAGGTTGGTTTTTCTCTCTTAACATAAATGGCTTCCTTCACACCCCTTTCAAAGCACCTATCTTATTTGTCCAAAATGTGAACATTCTGGTCCTCAAAAGAATGTCCTTTGTCCATAAGGTGTAGGTGAGCAGCAGAGTATTGTCCAGAGGACGTAGCCCATCTTTTTGGAGCCTTGGAGAAGTTGTTTGGTTTCTCCAATATAAAGATCAGAGCATTCCTCACTGCATTGAACTGCACACACCACTCCACTCATCTTAGGTCTGGGAATTTTGTCTTTAGGATGCACTAGCCTCTGTCTAAGGGTCTTGTTTGGTATTGGGATTTTGTGTTTGGGGAAAATTCTCTTGAGTATTTCAGAGACTCCAGCAACAAATGGGATTACAATGCTTTTGTGTTAAAAGCTTCCGGGGTGGGAATTTAAACGTATTCAAACATGGAAAACAAAGTCCAGTCTATTTTTTTTTTTTTTTTGGAATGACTATGACTTGGCTGACTCAGAATCTTCACAGTACATAGTTTGACAAAAGATTTTACAAATAAAAATTCAAAAACTTTTGTATTTTCAAAAAGGAAATATCACTATAGCTTGCAGGGGCATACACCAAAGACTTGGAGGCCTAATTATAGAGACGGTTAGCTTTTTAAAGTATTGACTTAGTGGGGGCTCAATAGAATAGTCATTCACACTTATCGGGTTTTTATCACTTGAAAGATTTAAAAGCCAAGTATGTTTTACCCTCTATTCCACAATCATAGACTACTTTAAATTGGTCTTTGACACAGAAACATAATGAAATACTTTTAAAATTTTTTGTCTGTAACATCAAAATGTGAAAAAAAAAAATTCAAATAAGTCCAAAAAAGGGCCATTAAAACATTTTTAAAACACTCTATTTAAAACATAAATTACACCAAGTATATAGTTCTGAAACTAACAGATAAAGTTATGTCAGACTTACTAGGTTTTATCCAAATGATGGGCATGGAGTCAAACAGTACTTTTGGGTACTGCTCCGCCAGAAATCCACTGATGACAGACAGATACATAAAAGAAAGTTTATATTTGCCTGCATAAATAAGATGAAACATAATTCCAAGCTCAAAGATAATACATTTTAATATTATGCAGGAAAAAAGTATCAGTGGGTCGTCAAAATCAGGCCATGGTTTAATGCTACTTATTGGGATGTGTTCTATATATTACAGTAACAGCTAAAAAACCTTAAGAGAGAGAGATCCTGTTTATTTTCTAATGCCTTGTCTGGACAGTGAGGTCATCTAACTATTTTTTGGACTAAAACTACCGTAGACAAAGATACATTGGTTAGAAAACTGATATGGTAGAAGATTGTTTCCTTTCCATATCTTATACCTTAAATTGCAGATTTGTTTTTTTAATTTAGATTTATCTTTTGCTAAACATTTACCAACCTGAGCGGACAGTGAGTCCGCTGGACACTGTTTAAATCCTCAATCCTTGCTTTCTCTATACATGTCTGGTGCATGCTCAGCTTTTATTCTCCACCAGATGTGCTCATCATTCACAGCTTCATCTTTGCATTCCCTGTTCTGCCTTGTTCAGCCTGCCTCTTTCTCACTCAACATAATTCCTGTGCTTGTCTGTGTCTTTTTTACCATGATGTCAGAAGCTGTATGTAAATCAACCACACCACCATCCAAAGGTCAAAAATGCTTTTTCTCTAATGTTCATGATATCATTTCCCTTTAGCTCCATTGAGGTGAAGCAAAACAATCTGTACCTCAATAATATACGGTATCCAAAGCAGAATTTTATTACTTTCAGTAGATTTTTGGATTAGATGAAAAGGCCCACAGACCTACCTCTATTTCAATAAATTCAAATAGGATACATACAAACATTTCCTTCTATTGTCTAGGAAAAAGGTTTTCGCTGTTTCCATTTGTTATTTTCAGAATTTGGTTTACATTTTTTATATTATTTTTTTATTTTTTAATTTAATACAATTATAAGGCAATCTTGAAAGTTCTCTTTGTAATTTTGTATTATCAAGCTGTACAGGGTGATTCAAAAACTTTAAGTGGATGTCGTGGATGAAGCTGTGATATTATGAAATTGAAGAGTTAAAATATCTGCTAATCTTTTTCATATCTTTCTTTTGAGAAAAAAAAATTGTCTAGGCATTGCTGTATCCTCAGTTACATTTAATCTAAATGCCTGGTAAATTTCATTGCCATACTGCTAAAAATCTTCCATCTACTACTGTAATTGGTGTGAATAAATGGTGACAGGACATTTATCATAAAGTATTTCAAAAATGAATTGAGAGGCGCTGAAATCATGAGAATAACTCTTAAGATAAAGAATGTTTTTACATTTTCATTTTGAATTGATCATCAATTATTAGTCACACCCCTTTTTAAAAAATAATTTTGTATGTTTATGTTTTAATGATTAAAATGGAAAATCTAGTTTCTAAATCTAAACTAAGTAAACTGTTCTATATAGTTGGTCTATATCCAAAAACCTGAATCTTTTAAAATAAAGGGCTTGAGAAAATAATGTGAGTTAATTACTTTTTTTTATAGTACTGCCAAGAATTTAAAACTACTTCAACTCCTGATTATTATGTTCTACTTAACATGTTAATTGTATCTACCTCCCCCTGTCCCAACGTGCACCATCAAGGAACAATCCATTAATGTAAACGCCATCCACAGGTGCTGTTTCTGATGTATCGATAGGAAGAACCTAAAGGATGATACCAAACAACAAGACGATAAGAGCAATAAAAGGACATTTATGTTCGGTAAAGACAAAGTGTGTGTTTTATACCTCGAAATCAAACCCCAAAAGATCAATGGGGATGTGGTATTTCCTGGCGTAGTTCTGCATTGCCCCGGTTAGGAAGGCCTGGGGGAAGTAGAAGCCAGACAGCCAGAACACACAGGGCTTCTTGGTTTCATACCAAACCTACAGGCAAACAAATAAATGTGTAAATAGAATAAAGAAAAAAGAACACTCAAATATATAGTAATTGTTTCACATAAATGAGATATGCCATATTTAATTTTTTTTTAGAAAAATAATAACATATTCTTACCTGTAAAAACCTAAGCCTAGAGAGAATGTCACTGACATAACTCCCTAGTGGCTTCAGGCTTGGGTAAGAGCGCTTTGCCCATTTCTCTGGGACCTTTCCAACAGCCAAACTAGCTGCAACAGCCTCCAGTTCTGAGTCCATCACCACCAACCCCTTAATAGCTTTCAACAGGTTCTGTAGGCTTACACGAATGGTACTACACAATCTAAAAAAAACAAATGTAGGAGTTTAAGTTTCATAGACTCTCTCCAGTAAAAAGATCACCACTTTGAATTATTCGTACGCGTTATAGCGCTCCATTTCTTGGACAAGGACGGTGTTCATACATTCTTCATAGAGGACTGGGAACTTTGACAGAACTGCTTCAGTGTCAAAATAATTCGGAAGCTGGAAAGAAAGACAAATATTCCAATATTAATTTCAAACTCATTGTCCGGGACCAGATCATGAGGGGAGCAGTCTCAGCAGACCTCCCTCTTTACAAACACCTCCTCAAGCTCCTCTGTAGGAACCCTGAGGATCCTGCTTCACTGCTCTTGCCCGCGTGGTTCTGGATACCATGTAAATCCACTGCTCTTGCCGCAGACACCACGTTCGCTTGAACGCACTTTAACTGCTGTATGGAAGATGGGTTTAAACTAGGGTATACCTGCGTAAGGATGTCATTGGCTATGTCAAACAGGGTGCTGTCACTGCCAGAGCTGCTCCCTCCCTTTGTTCCTCCACCCTGAGTTAGCAGCAATGAATCAAAAAGAAGTTTTGTCTGCTGCAAATCTTTGGAGATGTCAACATTTTCATGCATCCCAAACACCTCTGGATGTTGGCTAGACGGAAGATTCTGAAACACAAAGTTATTGTTATTCACCTTAAAGGGAAAGAGGGAAATACTTTTACTGACATGAGGATTTTTTTTATACCTTGATAAACAGCACATAGTCTTCATAGCTAGATTTGGGTGGAGCAAAGTATTCACCACTGGGTGAAAAAGGGTAGCGAAACTTAACAATGTCTTTGTTGTAGAAATCGGCCAAGATTGTCATCAGAAGCCGTCGATCCCAGTCATCTGTCACACGGCCACCGTAGTTACACTCTCCAGTTAGATATGTTATAGCCTCAAAAGGCACATTCTCATATTCATTTATAAATAGCTACAGAGAAAAGAACAGCAAGTTGTGTTATATTTTTGTGATGGTAAAAACCAGAGAGCTAACACTGAATGAAATACCTGGAGTTGTCTGATGCTTATCCGGAGGTCAGACTCATTGAAGCCATACGGAATATTCCAACCTAGTGGGCCGAACTTCTTCCTCTCCTGAACAAGTGCGTGGAAGAAGCACAGTCCATACAGAAGCTTTTCCCAAATCTAGCACAGAAATTGAGAAGTTATAAAATGCCCCAATTTGTATGCATACTGTATATATTTGAGACAAAATTACCAGCTCCTTCTTGGGGCAATTGCTGAAGAAGTTTGGGTCAGAAACAGGGTCTGACAAGTAAGACTGCAGGAGGTTGAGACAGAGCCCTGTAGGGGGCTCATTGGTCATTTTCACCCCATTCTGGAGGATGGTTACTGGAAACTGATTCCAAATACAAACACTGATATTTATACAGCCTTTCTTTATTCCATCATAGTATAATAAAAAAAATCTTAACTGTTTAATTAAAACTACTAATGAAAATATTTACATTCTTAAATGTCCTCACATTTATTGTTTTATTCCCAAAAACTGCATTGCAATTTATTTGGATTTTCTTTGACAGGCAAACGCATTCTATTGCATTACTGTGAAGTGGAAGTAATGGATTGAATAAGTTGACAGCCTCATAGCCTGCACTTTGAGACGGCTATTTTAACAAATGATTTTCCTTTGATCTAAACCAGTCCATTGTAGCTCTCGCTTTCTGTTTATGGTTGTTGCCCTGCATTAAATCCCATCCTTAGTGTCAAGTTTTTCAGTAAAAAAAATCAGCCTTTATTTAACTCAATAGCATAGAATCCATGAGGCCCATGTTATCACATAAACTCCAATTAGCTGAAAAATAGCATCCCCTAAGGGTGATATAATTGTCTGTTGAACTCATTTAATGGTCAGCTTTTCTCAACACAAAGTTTTTTTAAATGTAGGCCAAAAAATTTAATCTTTGTTTAATCTGACCACGGTCCCTCTTACAATTTTTTTTAATGTATCCTGTACATTGATTGAGATAAATTGTTAATGGAAAAGGAAAAAAAAAACAAAACAAAAAAAACATGTCGTTCTTTCAGCAAGGACTTGCCATGACTACTGTATAGTAATGTCAAAACGCTAATCTTATCTAGGCTGTTTACCGTAGTCCTGTGATGTCCCCCTCACTGCCCAGACTGTCAGGTGGAGAGTTTAGGGCATATCTTAATTACTGTGACTTTGTCCGGCCCCTTTCTCATTTTTAGATGATGGACTGAAAATAGCTCAAGCTTGTAATATTGTTTAATGATCTAACCCTACTTCTGCAGAAATGTATCTCCGTCTAAATGCTGTATGTAGTCCTGGGTTTTTATGGAACGCACTGAGGCTTTACCAGAAAACAATTGCTTGTAATGAAATTAAACTATACATGTGCCCTTTTTTTTAACTAGATGCTTCAGAGGACAATGGCATTTATTTTCATCATTACAGAGTAAGGGGTGAATATATTTATGGACACTACACTTTTCAGACTTTTATATTAAAATATATTTGAGATCATGAATCCTTCTTAATTTCACTTCCATTATTCCACCACTCTCTGATGACATAAAATCTCTAAAACTCATGGGAGTTTGTGGTTTCACTGGGACAAAATATAAAAAAGTTTAAGGACTAAATCCAGAAGGTACAGTCCATCTATTGAGTAACACTTTACCTTGGATGAAGGGTAACTTGTGAGCCAGAGGCGGAAGTCTTGGTGGCATGTTGCAGGGCTGAAGTTCTCACAAATTTTTTCCAGATTTGACATCCATGAAACAGCCAAGTGACAGTTCTGTAAACACACCCATGTTCCATTCTGCATGGCAGTCGATATCATTTTAGCAGCTATGGGACCCTGACCTTGTCCCAGAGAAATAGACTGGAACTTGTTGCCAATCATATCCTTGTCATTTGCAAACTTTAACAAGCCTACAGTGTAAAAAACATGTTATTTTAACAGCAGTACATGCTAAAAAGCCACCTGAAAATACATCATCAGTATAAAAAAACTTACTAGCCATGGGGTCCGCTCCTGGAGAAAGCACAAACACAAGTGGGATGGTGGAGTTGGAATCAAGATAGCTCTTACCCAAGTCAAAGGGAGGAGGTTGGACAAATTTCTTTCCCAGATAGCAAGATACATATTTAGTTATAGCTGGCAACATCTTATCAGGTCTGAGACATCGGATAATTATCATTTTCTGCAGGCTACTAAGTTGGTTGCACCAAGGTGCAGGCAGAGGAACACTGCAGGGTTCTTTGCTGTCATAAACAGGCCTAAACTCATCTGGACTCTTGATGAAAGCCTTCCTGTGCAGTTAACATCAAACAAATTCATTACTTAGAAATACTGTAAAAAAAAAAAACAACAACAACAAAATTACTTAATGCTTAATAATTATTATTATTATTATTTTTTTTACTTTATTCCTTGTAGCCCAGGTAGTTCATCGGCTCTGCAGATTTCATCCCAGCTCTTATCTTGCAGCCAGCTGGGATCTGGGTTAGCAATGGTGTTCTGCAGACCAACTCCACCAGTCAGCAAAAACATGAATTCCGTCTGTTCTATCTCCCCCTTTGCTCTAAAAAGTATCACAATAGATGTAAAAATGCACAATTATCAATTAATATTTTCTTCTAAAAACATACAGAAAAAAAGAATTGTTGCTTCTTTACTTACAGGAGCAAATTGCAGCAGAGGAGGAAGGAGAACAGCAGTTTGTCCTTTTCAAAGAGAGACCGGCAGATGTTGCAGTACAGGTTGTAGGTGAAGTGATCCATTAAATGCTGTAGTCTTCTCTCCAGAGTCTTGGACTTGTAACTAATCAGTAAAAGCATAAAACACCAACTTTAGATAAAGAATAGATTGGTCCTTCTCCAAAAAATTTTAAGAGTAATAATATTTAGCTCTTTAAGACTGTTATTGAATAGATTCATGGTCTAATGTTATAGTATATTAATTGGACACAGTTTGTGTGGCTTTCTAACCTTTTTGGAAAGAAATTTATCATGACACAACAGAAGTACTTAACTTTGCTTTCTCAGTAAAAATGAAAATCAGTTTAAGATCTTATGCCAGTTAACTGAATTTATCTTTTATTTATTTTTTGGCAAATCAGTATTGTCAGACTTATGTGCAAACTATGAGCAACGGTTTTTGAAATGTTACTATAAATCACAGGATACTAATATATTTGTTTTGTTGCATTTCTGTTTTAAGAACCATAATAACGTTTATGTATATCACCCACCTGTCTTGAATGGAGTTAATGTAAAGATTAACAAACCAGCTGAGAGAGTACTGATACATAGGGTCAATGTTGGTCAAATCAGCAATGCTAAAGAACAGGATAGATGAGTGCTTGGCAATAGGTCTGTAACCCTCTCTGGACTCTGCAATCTTCATCTCAGTTTTTTCTGCAATCTACAAAACACACCAGATAAGTCATTAAGAACATATCACAGTTATGAAATTCTTCAGCCTAAAAATATTTGTATGGTGTAGTTTATACCTGCTGTTTTTCTGTGATCTCAGTGGACATGATCTTTGCAGAGTCTAAAATCTGAATAGCGCTCTCATCCTCCAAGATATTCCCCTCAGAAGACTGAAGAGTTTCAAGGATTTTGTCTTCAATTTCCTTTAGTTGCCTCTTATTGTCAGCTGACTGCAGGATTAATGTGTTTCTCTCTTCTTCCAGTTCTGGCCTCCAGTGCACAAGAAAAAAACAGTGGTGTTAAAAGCTGAATCACTAGATTTTAACAGTAAGTTCCCATAATAGGGTATATGCTAATAATACACTGCTGACTGCAAAGAACTGTAATTGTGTTTTAATTTCTTAAGATAACTAGGAGGGTGGATTTCCAGGGACAAAGACTTTAACCATCCTAAAGGGTTTAGGTTCCTTTGAAACAGTTAGACACAGCAGACAGTATTTGTTTTTAATTCTTTTAAACACTGACACATTGGCATCATGAGATAATTTATACATCAGCTATTAATTTTTCAGTTAGAAGGCAGTACATCATTATCCTTCTTTGGGAAACATAACCAAAACTTTAAAAGCTACAGTGTTTAATACAGGCATTTACTGACAAATTTACTATATTATGCATAAGAATGTTATTTATTATCATCCACAAACTGAAAGTCGAAATCTTTATGTTTGCATTACCTTAGAAACTGTAATTTATAACTACAGTAAATAGGAGCAGATTATGCATGTATGGAGGCAGACATCCTTGTGCTACAACAGAGCAGAGCTGACAAACTAGTGACTGTTAAGATTAACGCTCAAATTTGAGTGCTGCACATTAGGCTTATATGAGGAAGAGGAGCAGTGGGAAATCAGAGTGAGAACACCAGCTGAAAGAGCAGTAGAACTCGGACAAAGTGAACAGCCATGCCCCCTTCTGTAGCACAGCGGTAGAGGCAGCAGTCTGCTGGTGCTAGTTCAGGATTAGAGCTGAGGAGCATATCTGTACATTGGAGAAACCTGCCAGTCAAACAGAGCGGCTTGTCCAGGCTAGTTATAGAGGCTAACTTCAAATGATCAAAAGAGCACAGCAGTTGATCAGAGAAGTCCGCCGAGCAGACAGAGTGCTGAAGATGGGGGAGAGGGGCTGCGGCTAGACGGAAGAAGGACAGGGGGCATCTGGGTGGCTGATGGTGGCCTTTAGAGGCTAGCTGTAAGAGGTGGAAGAGGAGCTTGCAGGCAGACAGTGTAGAGAGAAGGCAGCAGCTGGTTGTTGTTTGCGCTAGAGGTGGAACGATGAAACAGTCCCTCTACGGCTAAATTGAAATGGCTTTTTTAAAAGCCACCCACAAAGCTCTTCAGAGCATCCCCTGCTTTGTCATTTTCCAACATTATTTTTTATCATAAGAGCTTGTCTCTGCTGCATACTTCACTGAAACATAGGCCTGGTTCCTTCTCTTTTCCTAATTTTTGTACTTATTAATACAATGTTAATGTACATGAGAAACAAGAATTTATTTGACGCTGTGATCGAGTCCTACAATCCTAATTGGTGCATCTATATTGTAAACAAACTTCTCATTACTTGACAACATAGGCGATGCAGACTTTGTGTACGACATTTGTACCATGATGCCCTCCGTATTAGTGGAGGGCAAGAAGCAGAAGGGGAGCAGTTCATGTCACTGCAGTCTGACCATTAGATGTTGCTATTGTTGACACACTGCAGCTTTAAACATTTCTGTTCAGTATAAGTGACAAACAAATGTCATTAAACACAAAACTAAAAACATACAGTGCTTCAAGGCATTGATATATCATGGATATTTTCAATACCTTTTTCTCTGGTAGTAACTCTGACCATACTTTAGTACAATTTTTTGGTGTCAATATCTGTTTCATACAGGAAATTTCACTAGTTGCTTGCTGCCTCATTCCTCCGTTTTTAAATACAAGAACAAAAAGCTGTGCAAACCAACATCATGCAAACACGATGTTGGTTTTAAGGTTCATAAAATTATTATTTTTTTTTTCCATAAAAATATTTGACATTTTTGAGATTTCAGCTAATTTTAAGACTTTAAAAGTCTTCTTTGGTCCCTAGCCCTCCTGGGATTATCTATTAGCTGCAGCCTCTGAGTCCAGCTAATCTGAATTTAGAATAAAGGAAGATCTATCATGGCTGGATGTTAAAACTTTAACACAACCTTAAAATCCAGACTTTTTCATTTAACATATTCCATTGATGTATAAATAGAGCCCACTTAATGCTACCTCTCTTTAGCAACCACGATCCCCAGCAACTGGTCTTCCAAACCCTCTGGTGTGATCATGAAATTGAGGAGAGACACTTTAGTGGCCAGGTCAGGCAGGTAGTGTGGGTTCCTGAGCTTGGTGGTGATGTAGAAACGGAAATCGGCTGAAAACTCAATCACACTCTCTCCAAGCCTGATGCAATCTACACCACCTACGTAAAAACAAGAAGTTTGTTAACATAGAAATGTCATTTTTTAGTTGGGAGTTACAGTCGGTTTTCTTCCAGTCAATGAGGTTTACACCACCTTGTTTGAAGGTTTGTTTAAGAAGCAGTGGCTGTAGAAAAGGGTCTAGCTCTTCTCCTACATTTTCCAGCAGTAAGGGGGTTCCAAACTGGATGCAGTTTTCTAAGGTTCTTATGTAGTCCCCATCTGTTAACTTGATTACACTCAGGTTGTTGTCCTTCTCTGAATTCTTCACCCACCTGTTGGCTTGGCCCTGAGGATCAATCATTAAAGGCCTAAAAAGATAAAAAAAAAAAGATGAAATTTTTTTTCCCCCCACATTCATCAGGAAATATATTTCTTTTCAAGTTACTTTTAAGTAAAAGATTATACATTTTAAGCAACTGATTGTATAAATGTGGATTTACCATCTGCGTGAATTACTGACGATAACACCATTGTCGATAGACAAAGAGTCGTTGGGAAGGCCTGCAATGTTCCAAGCTCTTATTTTTATGGGATCTCCCAGAGTTTTGCTGAGAGAAAAGTCATCCGATGATGGAATATTCTTAGACTGGACACATTGGAACAGGAAAAAAATTATATATATATATATATATATATATATATATATATATATATATATATATATATATATATATATATGTATATATATATATATATATATATATATATATATATATATATATATATATATATATATATATATATATATATATATATATACACATATATATATATATATATATATATACACACATATATATATATATATACACACATATATATATATATACACATATATATATATATATATATATATATATATATATATATATATATATATATATATATATATATATATATATATATATATATATATATATATATATATATATATATATATATATATATATATGTATATATATGTGTGTATATATAATAGGCAACAAAAATATACCAGCTAAAAAACTAGATGAAAAATATAGAAGGTAGGATCATTACTTGACAGAGACTGGTCCATAACTTGGTGCAGGTCTGTCTGAAGTCAGAAGTAAAAGCTCCCAAGTATGCAATGACACCAGCCGAAATAAGGACATCTCCAGTCAAGTTGTCATATGTATGCTGTAGGTCATCTGCTGCTTTGGCCCATCTACAGTAGGAGATCCCCACATCACATATCAAATGAGGTAAACTGCATTCTGTCATATCAACTGGAGAAATGTAAGACTAAAACACTCTAAAACACTAAAACACTATAAAGACCTGGTCTTCTCTCCACCAAGCCCTCCAATTAGTTTTTCAGCCCTTTCCAGCTTTCTGGCACATAAATTCACTTGAAACTCCAGCTGAGCTTTTTCTTCCGTCTTTTCTTTAAAGGTTTGCTGAAGCGCTGCAAGCCGGTCCTCAACCTCTTTAAGCTCAGCTCTTTTCTGGTCTAGCAGGGTCCTGGTGATAGCCAGAGATTCTTCTGCCTCTGAAAGACTCTGCTTCTTTGGAGCAACTTTCTGAAACCCAAGAGACTTGTTAAATAAAATAAGATTGTACATACAAGCCCTTGAAAAGTGAAAGAACTGCACCTTAGCCGCGCTGTCATATTGCTCTATCGCTTTGATCCACTTGCTTAGGCCCTCTGCAGCAGACGAGGCTTTAGCCACATTTTTAGGCTGAAAATATGGATTATTTACGTACTCATTCCGAATTTTCTGCATAACAGGAACCTGTAATGCAGCAATTAACAGGTTGGTTAAAACAAAAATGTTTTTCTAAAAAAACAATCAAAAAAGGAAGTTTTTGATTCATGTGATCTATAACACTTACTGGGATGTTGTCTTTATCATACTGTTTGAGGTCTCGTAAAAAGTTCATATTACTAAGTAGTTTCTTGCTTGGACCCCAGTAATCAAGAACCTAAGCCAGAAAAAAAAGGAACAGTTTAAAAGCAAAAATAAAATAAATATTAAGCAGGGACATCTTTGAAGGTTACTATCAAACCTTCTTCCCGGTCCCAGCTGGATCAGCTATTTTGTCTGGTTGTATGCCATTCATCACACATACAGCTTCCATCACTAGCTTCACTCCTGAGGGGGGATTTTTCATTGACTTCACAACAGAGACATCGGAAGGCTAAAATAACAAAGACAGAGAGACTTATTTGGATTTTTTTGTTTATGGGGACTGACTGATTTGAAAAGGGGGAAAAAAAAGGTTTAAAGGTACAATGGACAAACCTTTAATGTGTCCAGGGCAGCGATAGCGGCTTCCAGAATAGGGATGACTTCAGCTAATTTAGTCTCACACTCATTTTTCAAAGCCTGAGCCTCAGTAGCTTTTATAGTTGCTGCTTCTTCATCAACTCGCACAACTTTACTTTTGGCTTCCACTTCAACTGATTCCTCCTCAATTACCTGGTAAATACCACATGACATCATGTTTAGGGCCCTCCACAGAACTCCTACGCATCGAACATTTTTCAATTTAATGATACTAACATGTTTTGAGAGGATTTAATACGATAAATTTAGTAGAGGAGAAAATACTTAATATTCTTCGAACGTTTTGATCTCAACTATTCCACTGCTGATCAAAATGTTTTGCTAGATGGAAAAAAAAGTCCTCTCCAGAGTGTTTAACGCTTGGGATATAATCTTATTACCAAAACTTGTTTTAAACATCCCCACAGCTTTAGACTTAGACAGATTTATTTTGTCATTTTGTACACACAAGTGTAAACAAAAATAAATTTTGTTTAGAAATGTATTTTTATTTTTACAGCTTTATGTGCTGTTGCGCAATCCTGAATAGAATTGCTGCATTTATGCTGAAATTCATTTAAACTAGCGATAATATATTTTTGGATGACTTCTGAAAGCTATTGCTTACCTCAGGTTTTAATTAATCATATCAAATTAAAAAGCATTTAGATATGAACACTACATGTTTCTTATTATCATCAATAAAGAATTAATTATCAAATAATAGTTGATATAACTCAAATAAAGTTTTAATTCAGTTTTAGGTATTCTTGTTCTTCAATATTAAAATTCTATTATTTTGTTTTTTTCTCTCAAAAAACTATTGTGACAAAAATGAACAAATTTACATCACCAATGCAATGTATTTCTAATAGCACATAATTGAGCTTTATTGTTATTCAGGTTAGCATTCACAAATACATATCTGGTCTGGAGTAGCTTGAAAAAAGGTTCCTTTATAAATGAGTGTAATACTGATTATCTGACCACCGAAATAAAAGTCAAATTGAACATAAACCAAACAATATATTACAGGTAAGAAGCAACATTAAAACAGCAAAGCTTGGGGGCATTGGGAGAAAATTGATAATTGAAAATCAAGCTGAAGTAGAACTAGAAGAAGACACTGACCCAAAACCCACCTGCAAATCCATCAAGGATTGGCTTGAAAATAGAAAAACCTGCAGTTTATCAAAACCCAGATCTTGATGTAATTTCATTTTGGTCCATGATTTGGCGTTTAACTGATTCTACATGCCGGAATTCCCTCCAATGTCTCACTACTGAAGCAAAGAATGAGGGCACAGTTTCCTTACACTAATGTAGGTAAAACAAGAAATAAGAATGTTGGGTGTCCTGAACTTTTCTTAGTTTAGAAAAAAGACAATTTGTAGGTATATTTTATAAGGAAAAAAGAAAAAATAAGGAATAATGTTTATCTTTTGCTTTTGACTGATAATTAAATCTTTCTATTACAGATAGATAGAAATTATGGAGAACCTAAAATTCGTCTCCTTTATATTTAATGCAGCGACAATATTTTTTCCACATGACTTGTACCTTTATAAACTATAGAATTGATTTTGAGATGCAATGCAGATGTATCGTTACCTTCATCATTTCGATATTATCTATCTTTGCCTTTTCAAGTTTGGGCTGAAGATTTTCTAACTTCTTTTTCATTTCAGCAACCTGCAGAAAAAAGAGCTAGCTTAAAACCTGCAGTTATTTTTGACATTTTAAGGAACAGAAATAAGAAAGGAAAGCAAAACAGAACTAATCTTTTCAACATACCTGCGATTCAGTGAAGGCTAGTTTGTCCAGACCATTTGTATACCTCTGTTTTGCGTTCATGACAATGTTTCTCTGCTGAGTGAGGAGTTGATGGAAAGTAGCGATAAGTTCAAGGTAGGATGTGGGCGTCACATAATTAGAGCGCCCTCGTTCAGCTAGGAATCTGAAATAGAAAGAACATTTTACATTTTCGTTCATTTTACTGGGGAAACATTTAAGTTTCATATAAACATGCCTGACCTCTGTGAGAGCTGTGTGGCAGAGGTGTGAAAGGTTTTGCAGATGGATATGACCTCTTTCATCTCATTTTCACTCAACTCCAGTGAGCCAAGGAAACAATTGGCAACTCGCTCAAGAGCTTCTTCGGGCCATGGCTGTGAGGTTACACCAAGGTTTTGTTTTTATTTCAAAGCATCTGAGATTCAGCACACTTCATTTACAAACAATGACTTCAATATATATGCAAAATACCTGATACCAATCGATAGTGCAGCAGTTTATAAGAGATGGAAATTGTCGTAGACGATTTCGAAAGGCTTTTCCAATAGGACTAAAAGCAACAACAACATGCAGATTCTGCCTGCAGCGTGCAACAAAAAAGGCAAACAGAGTCAATGGGCTTAGCTCCAGATTTTTGTTACCAGCTTGAGCAATGGGACGTATTGTCTGTGAAATAAAGAGAAAATGTTTTAAACATATCCTGAAGAGCAACAAGTAATATTTGTCTTTTTTAATTATTCAAACCAACTTACCTCCAAGATTTCTTGTTTCTCATCTACAGCAAACAGATTGGGCACCTCTCCTGTGTTTAGGACACTGTCCACATCTTCCAGAAAAGCCTCATCCTTGACCTGGGCATCAGTTATCAAGAACACGGTCTTCTGTCCTTTAACCCCAGCATTCTTTAGCAGCATCTACAATATTCAGCATACTCTATGTAAACATATCAAAGTCATCATTTAAAATGTACAGTTCATTTCATTAACACCCTTTAAACCTTTTTTAGTTTGGTGATTCTGCAACCAAAAGAATTTTATTGGATTAGAATTCAGCGTGTTAAATCTATACAAAATATTGCTTCGCGAAGGGGTGAACTGAGGGGGGCAGCTGTGGGTCACGTTTAAAGTACTTTTCTGGCAATCGGACATTGTTTCCAGCTTCTCCGCACCCAAGTTGAAGCAGCAGATTGGAAAAAACACTGCCTCTTTTTTGCACGAATAGTGTGAGCAGATGAATGGGATGTGTAGTCCTTTGGGTGGAAAGAATAAGAAAAATGTTACATAGATTTACTGTAGAATTCACATAATTAAACCAGTCTTTTTTCATGCAAATGTCTGTGTAAGGACAGGGGATTTGGTTTAGTTTAAAGTAGGGTTAGTTTATGAACTAATGAAACTTATTACACTACAGTGTTCAGCCTAACTAAACAGAAAGGCCAGGAGAGGGGAGAATTAATCAGCGAAGCAGCCAATAGAACGTATACATTAGCTAGAAGGGCTACAGAGATCCACAGCTCAGAACAACTATTACTGATGTACTAAACAGATCAGGTCCTACTAAAAGAAGCAGAAAGAAAATATTGATCAGAATATTTGTGATTTACAAACTGAAATGTTTGGCATTATTTCAGAAATCTTTTACAGAGAATACAGACCTAAAAACATGCAATTTTCTTAAAGAACATCCCATTCAGAGTTATGATTTAGACAAAACTGAACAAAAAGCAGGCCTTTTGCATTTAAGATAAAAAAAAACATCCCATGTCTGCTACAAAGTTCATCAAGAGACATAGTTTTAGCTCATCTGGTTCAAATTCCATTAAAAAATATATCTCCTATTAAGTATCTTTTGCTAAACAACATTAGTTGCAGGACTAAGCAGAAAGCACTTTATGTAAGCTATGACAGATCCTCTTTTCCTTGAAACAAACAAATCAATGCAGAGGAAAGATGTTCTGGTCAGATAAAATCAAAACTGAACCGAAGATGGCCAGAACAAAAAGAAAGACATGTAGGTCTAAAAAAAACCAGCATCCCTGGCAAAGGCTGCCGAAGACAATTCGAGTGCAGACGTTTACCTCCCATGGAGGGAGAGAAAACATAAAAGACTACCATGAAAAGGGGATGAATTTAAATGCAAACTGCACTTTTCTTGTTTATTTAGTAAAATAAGCAATTTTTTACCAGTACTATTAAACTTTATTATATAGTATGAGAGAGAAATATGTTTCAAGCAAAGACCCAAACCTTGAGGTCGTCCCTCCACTCTGTCATGCCATAACTCTCAGTGATCTCAGGTTGAACCAGGGTCATATGTGCCATTGATGTGGCCAGGCAGGTGATGGACTGGCGGCCGCTGCCTCCAACTCCCACAAGCAGAGCATTGCCTCCGGGCTGCTTCAGCACACGGCTTATACGTGACAAGTGCTCCAGTACATAACTACACAAGGCAGAGGCTTCTCTCAGGTGACTAATTCACATTTTAAATGCTTGGGGGGAAAAAAGAGATGTTTACCGAAAGATGACGAGGTTCATGTGATTCTTGTGCATCTCATTGTATTCTTTGAGACACGCTTCCACAACCTCACCAAAGGTTTCTATTGATGGCACCTCAGCATACAAGCGCTCATCATCCTCCAGCTGAGGGTTCATGTAGTCACCAAACAGAAGGTTTTGCATGTCATCCTCTTCCAGCTACAAAGGGAGAGCGATCCGTTATATTTCATTGCTTCTCTTTGTTTAAATCGTGAATATAAAAACCAAAAAATCTTATTTTGTTCAATTACAATTGAGTCTAGTATGTCTATAAAACATATTAAATACATCTAAAGTCTAACATACTTTGCTGCCTTGTTTCAGATGATCGAAGACCTGGTCAAAGGACTCTTTGAAGTGATCTTTGAGGATGCTGGTCATCAGCCTGAAGAGCCATGTTCTGTCTTTGTCATCCACAAGACGGTCGTAGAATACACGGAAGACCTCATGGACAAACAGGCGTATCATAGTATGCTTGTTTTGCAGAGACTCCTTCCTGAGCAGCAGGCAGCCTTGAATGACGCGAGAGAAATCTCGTAGATTGAAAGTGTAATGAGATTTGGATGGAGTTGGAAGAAGGTTTTTCATTGCTTTCTTATATACCTTTGAATAAAACAAACAAAAAAGAGTTAGACACCTGAAAAAAGATGCAGGGGGGCCTACTAAAGATAAAAGGAAAACAGAGTGGCTTACAAAACTATTCAGTCCCCTTGAACCTTTTTGTTTGTAAAAAAGCAAAGGTAGTTCCAGATAGTCCAATGGGATTTTATTTAGTCCATTTAGGGATATATTGAGACACAAAAGTTTAAGGGGAAGAATGCTTTCTAATGGCCTGAAAATGTATAATCTTTTACTAATTGATGTAATTACCCAGCCTTGTGCTAATATTACTTCAGGATATTTCTACATCATAGGGGGCACTCACTTCCATTGTTGCTTTTACTATATTTTTGCCAGCAGTATAACATTCAGTAGGGAATGCATTGTTTTTCAGATAGAAAGCCATGATGTTGGAGAAAATGTGGACCATGGTGTCATCGCTGAAGGGGTTTATGCTAAAAATGTTGAAATGCCGAAGAAACCGAGAGGTCACTGCGTTCCTTCCGCCACCAGGTGGCCCCATTGCACAGATGAGCTGGAGGTCAACAAGAGTAATCTTGGATGTATCCTTAATGTCATACCTGAAAGAACATTAATGGGGACATCCAACTCATTTTTCAGAAGAAATTATTAATCACATGTCTCTCTGTTGAATGTTTAGAGTTGCCTCTAACAGCCGGGTGTTTACCAGTTTCCGTGGTCCATGAACTGCCTCAGAAGCTCCACAGGGGGCTGGGCCCCAAACTGTTCCAGGGCAGGCATGCTCATGTCATCTACAAATATGACACACTTTTTTCCCAAAGGAGGACCAAACACCCCTTTCCTTCTTTTATCTAATCTTGACATGATTATATTCTGTGAGATTCAACAAAGGTACAGTAAATTTTAGAATGCTGAGAGGTACTTTACTTTATAAAAAAAACATTGTATTTATAGGACAGATTTAAACAATTAATAAACTATAAACATCCTTAACTCTCACATTACCAAATTAAAACAAACCTGGGTTTGGTTGGCACTTGTCCGGGCTGAAAAGTTAATAAAAAATGGCAGAAAGCTGTCTTTCTCCAGATTGTTCATCAGCTTCTCCTTTACATATACAGACTTCCCGGTTCCAGTAGGGCCGACAAACAGAGGGGGACTGTTGAGATCAATTGTGTATTTAAATAAAAGCATGTTAACTACAGTAACTTACAATAATACAAAATGCTAGTCTCCAGTTTAACCACACTCATCATTTGAATGAATGTTATAGGGCTTTATAGTCCTAATTATGCATTGTACTCCTTCCTTTTCCAGTCTTGAGGGATTGTAAAAAATAAGAATTCAGTGGGTTGTTAAAACCAGAATTAGGTGCAAAGTTTAGCATGGAATATTAACTTTCTCCAATCCAATAAAGTTTAAAGTTATGTATAAAGCTTCACCTGTATAGTACATGGCTAAATGTCCTTTAGTCAGTCACAAACAAGCAATGTGCAAGGTTCCGGCATAATTATAATCAGAATTTTACAATCTACTTTTTTTAAATAGCCTCTCCAAGGAGGTAACGTTTTTTGTAGCATTAGTTCTTTTTTTTTTAGATTTTAGATTTTTAGAATACAGGGCTTTTCAAAGTTGGAGCCCCTACCACTACCAGGGGGAGTCAGAACCCTGGAAAGTGTAACAATAGCCAACTTAAGTTTGTAAAGATATAGACCTACTCATCCTGTTTACATCCACATATTTATTTGAATGGGATAATATGTTTTTTTTTTCATACCCTTATTATATTCCAAGGATGTATATCAAGGAGGTTTTTAGTAGCATTGGTTTGTTATTCTGTTTGCCAACATGGAGCCCATAAAACTTTGATGGTAATCTGGATCACAATCCTAATTTACACCTTCTTTGTTTTTATTTATTTTTTGTAACGCAAACTTTTAAAAATATTTAAAAAAAAAAATTTAAAAGGAAAGAGGTGAGGGCCTATTGGCCTATATGGAAATTGGTTACAACCATTAGTAACACCCGTGTAACCATCAAGGCGTAAGCTGAAAATTCACTGGAATAAACTGGGTCACTAGTTTTGCTATTCATAGATAGTGTTGCGGTGATGCCATTTTTTTGGGCCCCGATACTGATACCCAATACCCAAGGGCGCAGATAGCGTGTACGTCAGGGGTGTTCTGACGTACACAGATTCGAATGACCCTCAATCCGTCCCCCCCACTTTTATAAAAAAAAAAAAAAAAAAACATACGGCGAAACTCACAGAAAATCAAAAAGCTTTTTCTAATTTACTGCTTTGCAACAACAACATAAAACAGTCAGATCATAGACAGGCAATCGTTTTGTTTAACTGCAGACTGCCTGCGTCGTAGAGATTCTAATCTAAAAGTTATCCTGTCTCTGGCGTTTACGTCTCGAGCCTGGTTTCCATGGTTACTCAGACAGACAGTAGTGGCGGGACAGTTCCCAATTCCGGAGTCCGGACATCAACATGAGGCCAGCCAAACCGAAAAAACAGAAAACAATTGCATCCTTTTTTCGAAAAGCACCAACTGTAAGTAAACTGTTCATTGCGGTATCATCACCTTGCATTTTTTTGGTTGTCTGTTCGATGTCGCCGTGGAAAAAAGAGTAGAGACGGTCAGTGAGAATAGCGTGAAGAGAGGTGCCAATGTCATAAGGCGGGAGGCAGGGGGAATCGACTGGCATTTATTTATTTATAATTAAATCGACTGTTCCGACTTTTTCTGGAGTTGTTGGGGGTCTTTCAGAAATGTGTAGGCTACAGTAGGCTACTTGAATCCGTATTTATGCCAAGCCAAATGGTTTAGGTTGTTACAGGTTGAATCATGAGAAAAACGAACTTCAAAGCTAGACAAATTCCACTACACAGGGGCGGATTTAGAAAATTTGGGGCCCTAGGCAAAGACAGGCATGGGGCCCTCTGAATTGAGAAGACAACATATAGAACAGACCCATTATACAGATACAGAAATTTTAATAGAATAGAAATTTGAGGATGTCATGTATCTTCAAGTTTGTCTATGTCACTGTAACTCGGAGGAAAAAATAACTCTCATATATATATATATATATATATATATATATATATATATATATATATATATATATATATATATATATATATATATATATATATATATATATATATATATATGTGTGTGTGTGTGTGTGTGTGTATATATAAATAAATAAAAGGTGCATGTCACAGGAAAGACTAGTGATGTTACAAATATGACAATTGCTTAAACTACAGAACAGTAAATTATTTAATCTATAATTAACATGGCCCTTAACATCCCCAGCTGTACACAATAACACACATTAAAGCAATGTTAATACAAAGCTGTAAAGTAGAGTGAGACGTTGATAATAAATTCCTTATGTTTTTTGAATGTATAAATTTAATTATAAAGGACTAAAACACCTAAAACTTATGGGTGATTTTACAACATTTAAAAGCCTGAGATTTTACTGAAATTGGGGCTACTGGGGCTCACTGGCCTTAGATGTAATGAGCGAACTGGAAGTGCTGAATACGTCGCTCCAAAAAAGCACCCAGACATTGGAGGGCATGGTCTCTGCAGTCTCAGTTGTCCAAGAGAGATTACGGGACAAAAGATAGCCAGCCCACTTTGAGGCAGTCTTTAAGGAAGCAGTGGATATGGCTGAGAAGCTGTCTCTAGAGCCCATTGCTCTACCTCGAACACATAGGCCCCCAAAGAGATATTCTGGGCCAGCACCTGCACACAGGCCAGAATCTGCTGTGGAGTACCACAGAGTGGAGTTCTACAGAGTCCTTGACAAAGTAGACACACAACTTTCTTCATTTGAGGCCATTTATTGAAAAGCCATGTAAAGTACTTATTTACAAATTTGTTTTTGTATATATGTAGGCTTTGCTGTTCGTGTTTCTGTGTGTTTACAGCCTGCACTTAAAGTCAGTCCATGTTTAAATAAAACCTTTTTTTTTTCACACGTCATGTGGCATGTTTGGTGAGTACTTGGTACCAATACATGTTATTTTCTTGCAATGATGGGCAATTAAGATTGATGGGTTATCATAGCTGAGTAATAGCCAGTAATAGGGCTCGGGATCCACGTTGCATTGTGGGACGTCGCAGCCATACTGACTGCTACGCAAACGTAAGCATAGCTCTGACACGTTGTTGTTGAAAGAAGAGACAGAAGTAGAGAGAAAAAAGATGTTAAAATCCCGAAAAGGATCTGGAATTTACCGGGACACATTAAATAGAGAAGCCAGGGACCGGTATGGTGACAAAATCAGCATTATTAATAATTTGGATCCATATAAAGTTCCAAACAATGAGTGGAGCACCAATGAGTGAGCGCCTATACTTCAAAACAGTTCCGAAGCTACAAGTCCTTGGAGTCTCATGTGCAGTTCATGAATAGATGGGTTCAGGAGCTGCAGATCATAAAGCCAGCAAACAGTGGGAACAGAGTAATTCGTACAAAGGTAAGCTGTGATCAGAGGGGCTCTGGAACCTGCTAGTTTAGCAACTGCTAACCGCTAATGCTATCAACCACTCACGCATGTAATGTACTTTTAACTAGCTGCTATGTGTTTCAAAGATGTAGTTAGTAACGTTAACTGCCAACCCTCCGGGTTTCTGGCGTATTTGAGCATTTTCCCGCTGCCGTTTTTATTATTTTCCCGTAAAAGATCCCAACTTTGAAGGAAAGAAACAAAGTAGGCTATAAAATAAAACCGTGTATCTTTAACTTACCAGAATGAAAATGCAGGGAACACACTCTCATTGACATCGGAATACTGTGGAAAGTTATGTTCGGTCGTCTTACAGCCGCGATCCAAGCTAGCCGACGACTCTTTATCTCTGACGCTTGGTCTCCATGGTTACGCGTCCATTCAGGAAAGCGGTGGAAAGTTAACCCATTTTCTATGTTTCCATGGCGATCATGTGTTGAGCTGTTACAGCCCACAACACAGCAACGGTTTACCATGGTTGAAATCAAGTTAAGGTGAAATTAATCAAATTAAAACACGGCTGAGAGGGAGCACAGTACGCGGTAGTCATAGGCAGTAGTCTGAGCTGCGGTAAAAGACGCATTCAACATGGCGGCGACGCGAAGTGCTTACGTCACGATGACCAAGCCCTATAGTAACTGTCCCCCACAGTTTCAAAAACCTATCTGCGCCCCTGCCAATACCCGATACCTGGCTGTGCATTATTGGCCGATACCGATACCATATGTTTGAAATTGATGTGTGTGTGTGTATATATGAAGAACTGCATACTACTTGGGTGTAAAATAATTGCCATCATGGCTTTGTCAAGCTGCTGCCTACCTTTGTGAAGCAGGAAAAAGACTAATACAAAGTGAATCCAGTAGAACTTTTTATTGCCTACCTGGAATTGGTCACAAAAGTTGAATAAACTTATTGCTCTGAAAATGGCATCGGTGCCCTATTTGTTGGAACTCGCCGATACAGATACCACCATTTTAGTGCTAGATCGGGGCCCCGCCCGATACTGGTATTGATCTGTGCATCACTATTCATAGTAGATGAATTCAATGCCAGCATGGGCTGCAGAACTGAAAAAACACCTTTAAGTTTAAATGAGAGTAACGGAGTTCTATATGGAAAAGCCAAATGTCTACTTGACAAAATATTTATAGCCAGGTTAAGCTATTTGGCAAAACATGAATCTACCTGGGTTTAGAATTGGTAAAGCAAGCTTGCATTAGGCTTCTGGAATTGCATTGCATCACATTTTGCCATACCTTTGAATCTAAGGTCATGTCCAAGTTTATTATTGTAAGTTTAAATGATCTCTTCCAATATTGTCAAACGGAAAAAACTAGTTTGAAAAATAAAATTTATAATAATTAGAGTAACCAAAATGTTCAAACAGAATTATATTGATTATTAGTTTGTTTATATATACTTAAATTTATATTTATCATTTAGATGCTGTATGGATTACAGAAAATAAACAATGAGGTACAACTAATGCATTTTATTCTTGTTTTTAAGTTGCTTATTCAATCACCTTTAAATATTCATGCCCATGATAGGTGTATGTAAATTCCTGGAAAGCACTATACATAAAAAGCACATTTGTAGAAGATATCAGTAAAAGTAGATAAAGTAAAATATAAGATTACTGACATGCCATGTTTGATGCAGAGGTCCATTATGTAAGTGTAGCGAGCAGTGTCTATGGTGGGAACAATGATCTCCTGCACCTTTGTGTTTTTATCTCCAAGGTTAATGTTTTTAATAACCTCGTTCCAGTGTACCCATTTGCCTCTTCCTTTAAACTGCGAAAGAGTTTACATAATAATTTATCAACTTGACACTAATCAAGAAAATATCTTAATATAAAAGCAGAATACCTCATAGAAGTAGTCATACACCAGGCCTTTATCACCCATTAGACACTCCCATTTCCCAAGTTTTTCAGGGATTGGACATTCCTTTGTTTCTCCAGAAAGTGTTGCCTTGAGGAACTCACTGAACCTCTCCCTGCTGTCTGCATCACAAGCACCCCCCACAGACCAAACCAAGGAGAAAGCAAAAGCTGCCTGCAAGCAAAAAGAACAGATGAAGAAAAAACGCAGCAGCTTAATTTACCTGATTAAAACTAACAAAAAGTAGGTGTCTTGTTTATGTTTGGTTAATATCAAAGGTAAGTGAGATCAGCTTGATAGATTAATTATACCATGATCCAGATATGGATGTTTTTATCCCCTGGATTCATCTTCACTGGCTCAGTGAGAAGCATCTCAAACAGTCGACACAGGGAAACCACAGTATTACTGTTGCTGGTGGAAACAACCTCCTGTGAAAAGGTCTAGATGATCACATCTATACATTTTTCATAAAATCCAGAGGAACATGTAGGTAATAGAAAAGTTTTGCATTAAGAAATCAATGCAGGGAGCCTAGTTTACCCTGCAGTGCTTGCGTAGCATATTGATGGAAGGCGGAAGGAGCCAGTGGAAAAGCTCCAGCAGCAGGGAATGGTATTCCAGGGTCTGCAGAGCATCAGGAAGAGTGTTCATCCAGGAAATTACTAAAGGCTTCCAGCCTAGCTGAGATGGCTCCATATAGATCATACCACATCGGCTGACTGTGGCAGGCTGTAGATACAAAAAATGGCTTTAAGAAGGTGCTAAATAAGTCGACATAAAGTTAAGTGGGCGACAAAATAAGTTAGGAATTAATGACAGTAGCTCTATACCAATAAATTAACTGCACATTTCTAACTTACAGAAGCTTGCGATAAATCCATTGCTTCAAAAATCAGACTCATCTGACTGGACATCTGAATTATCTCACCACTCATCAGGCACAGCTGTCAATCAGAATTAGAGGAAAAATACTCATGATATGAAAACCCTTTAAGCATGTCTATTATTTCTTTTTAAAATATGTACCTTTTTATTGTCGTCCAGCACAGTGTTCATGCTCTCAATCCACAGTGTATCTATTGGGCCGTCAAACACCACCCAGTGGCGCTCTGGAGTGCTAGCCAAAGCAAACTCCCGAAAAGTGTTAGCCACAATCCCATCTGTCCACTGATAAAAAAAAAAAACCAGAATGGGCAGCAGATTATTGTACAGTTACTTTGAAAAGTAAAATTTTCCTATTTTCTACGCTACAGCCACAAACTTAAATGTGTTTTAATGCAACTGATTAAGGTTTCCATACCAACCAAAATAGCCAGAAAATGTAATGTAAAGGAGGAGGATAAATAAATTTGGGTTTTTGAAAAACCTTAAAATGCAGTTACAACTCCAAATCATGTTTAATGTCTCTATCCACTTAACATGTTTAGAGACTGAAATTTTCTGAATCTGGATCTGACTTTTCACTTCAAAATAGATAAAACTGGATAAAGATCAGTTTGATGCATGTTATTGATTGATGTCTGGCTTTAAGGTGAATCTGAATCCTAGTCATACATATTTATTTGCCACTCATACAATTTTGAATAGAATAGAAAAGTTTACTCTGGCTACATCTACCCACTGCACTCTCCTACTTAGAACATGATACATTGTATGGATACCTTAGAAAACACAAAATATTAACAATTTGAATTAACAGATCATGCTTTCATGAGTCATTCAGATTATTCAGCCTTACCTCATGCGAAACCAGGTCAAACTGTCCAAAGAGCTGTCCCATAGTGCCTGACTTTGGGTTTAATGTCCTGAAGATGACTTTCTCCTCCTCTCCATATCCTTTCTCATTCATTAGACTCAGAGTGTCAGCTAAAACATGCAGCACCTTTGTCTTACCAGCAAAGGGCTCTCCCACCAACATAAACCTGGAAAATACTTCTTTCATGTGAAATCGTCTTCCATCCCCAATATAACACATCAAAATGTAAAAATGACATACCCATGTCTAACTATCATCATCTCGTATGTCTGGATCATCTTTTGTAAGAAGACTTCTGTTGGTTGCAAGTTATGACTTTTACAGCACTCTTTAGCAGTCTCTAAGAACAGCTGGTAAAAAAGACAGCATTTGAAATATTTGAAAAATATTCATTTAGAATTAAAAGATATTATATTGAGTAAAAATAGTAACATATCAGACCTTATAGTCCGCTTCAGGAAGGGAGATGCCCGGGAAAAGATCGCTGGTTATTCCATTAAACAAAGGAATATCGTGGGACAGAAACTTGGGCTCATTAACATCCTTTATGGATCTCAGTAGCTGAATGTTACAACATGAGGCAGACAAATGTAAATGTTAATGAATTAATTAAGACTTATAAACCAGCTAACATTAAAGGCTTAAACTATAAACAATAATTACCAGAATGTCCTCATTCTCATTGGGATACTTGAGTTTAAGGTTTCCTGCAGCCACAAGCACTGCTTTAACAGCCCTCATGCCGTAATCATAGTGAAACTGGGAGGAGAGCTGCTCTGAACAAAGCCTGTAGGTCATCACAATCTTTACTGACAGTGGTTTGGCATTCAGGAAACCATATGAATATAGAGAGATCTCTGCTATCAGGGCGTAGTTTGGGACCATCATAGCCACAGTTCGGAACAACACCTGCAAGGAGGAAAAAGGACAGGTATTGTTTATCTTATCCTTGTATTGTTGAAACATGCTTACGTGTCATTAACCCAAGATAGACCAATCTCACAGTTCAATGCTGAATTATAGTCAAAAGGTAGATTTTTGTTTGAGATCAAAGATTGATGATTGATCAACCATCAGGCAATCAAACAATTCTAGCTAATTACATGGGGCATTCAATAAGTAATGCCCCTGCCACACTACCAGATGTTTGATCTAGCTAAAATTTTGCATGTGAAGTTATTTAAGTCTCTATAGATTAAATAGCAAATTACAGGTCTGAACTATTTGTGGTTTCTGACTTACAGGTGTTTGAACTGAGTAAAGTCTAAAATGGAGCCTGTTGAGTGTCGAGCAGTGATCCGGTTTTTCTAATGGAAAGGACTCACACCACGGGAGACTTTTGATGAACATAAAGTAACTTATGGTGATGATGCCCGTTATATGACCTTGCAAAATCTTTTAAAAGGTCATATTATGGGACATTATCACTATAAGTTACTTGATCAAACGTCTCCCATTGTGTGCGTCCTCTCAAATGCAAAAACTCAGACTTGACTCGGTTTAAACACCAGTAAATCAGAACCCACAATTAGTTCAGAGCTGTAATTTGCAATTTAATCTATAGAGATTTAAACAACTTCACATGCAAAATTTCAACTCGATCAAACATCTGGAAGTGGGCCAGGGGCATTGGTCAAATCGTAATGATTGAAACAGCAACATTTTAATCAATGTTGATTCAATGTATGCTGTTTGTCAAAACCCCTCTCCTCTTTGAGTTTTGAGTGATAGCATATTATGATTGGGCTGGGGTTTGAAATTAATCACCATATGTTGAGGACAGTGAGCTGTGATTTTCAGATATTCTTATTTGTCTGTCAATATCATTATCTAGCATTTGTACAGTACATAATGTTTTGTCCCCACATTACTAGAAGGTGTGGAACGTCCCCCAATTTACACGAGTGGTATGTCTCAACCAGACAACTACATCCGGGCTGTCTTGACCCATTCAATTCCCAACATGTCATCGCAAAGCACTTTACAGAGACAATTCAGCCAGATCACACACTCAGATTTGTTCAACGTTTTCCATCTAAGGAAAACCAGCTGATTGCATCGACTCATTGACTTGAAAGCAATCCGGCAAACCAAGCATGCTTCTAGAGACAGTTGAGAGGAAAACTACTTTTTAACAGAAAGAAACTTGAAACAATATTTATATAGTATTAGTTATGGTTGAAAATGTAATGTTGATTCACTGTGCAAGTCACCAACCAATTTTTGTATAATTTAGATTTCAGGCTCCAGATGTATTTAATATTTCTGTTTACCGGTAACTATGTTTCAGCATTGATACACTCATATTTGGCTATCTGGGACTTGATTAGGTACATTACAGTATGTGATTTTAATGAAATACTAAATGGAAAAATGAAAGGAACAATACCTTGAGGTTGTCTGGAAGTTCTGAGCGTCCTGCATAGCCAGGGTTCATAGTTATGGAAACAAAGCAGTTGGGATTTAGCCTGAGTTTAGTTCCTTCAAACTCAAAGTACTCAAGTTTCTGTTCTATGGCCCTCTGGATGCACAGAACCTGCTGGGCCACTACAGACAGCACCTCCAGCTCAATACGGTTGAACTCATCAAAGCATGCCCAAGCTCCAGATGAAGCTAGACCTTTAAAAAACTACACATTGGATTGAAAACAAACATTTAAATTAGTCTGTTGACACGTATGACAATAAACATACAATTGCTAGAGAAGAGTACTTTTCCCATGGAGAGATAATCCAGTCCATCTGAACAGTTAAAGACCACGCACTGCACAGCGAGTGCTTTGGCTAAATCCTTGGTGGTTTCAGTCTTTCCTGTCCCAGCCGGACCCTCAGGTGCCCCACCCAGGTTCAGGAAGAAAGCTCCAATCTGTTTCAGAGGGGGTGGAATCTGTTTTGTGCATTTCTCAGTGAAATAAAAAAATCAATATTTATATCTAAAAATATGATGAACTATTTTCTGAATTTTAGAAAAGACCTGCCCTCTCCACTTTTAAAAACAATGCTCATACTGATGTACCCAATCCCTAGAGCTAATGCCTATTAAAAGCATGGAATGAGCACGTAGGACAGCCTTACGTAAACATATCACCAGAACGATTGAAAATTAAGAGGACCAATTATTTTGATGATCCACCCGGAAAAAAAACATCCTCCACTATACCTTTAAGTTAACTTTAAAACACATTTATAAGCCTTTTTTGGGTTACCAGAGTTCTGTAGCATCTGTCAGTCAGAGGAGTGATGACCAGACGTGGAGAGTTCCCCAGGTATTCGTAGGCGTATTTAACATCACAGTTGATAATGCGAACGCGAACGTTGTCGTTGCTCCAGTAGTAGCGAAGCTGAGCTAGCCACTGAAAGTCAGTTTCATGTGATACACCTTAAACAGACAACAACTGTAAGTTTCTTTGAACTGTACTGGGGATGTTTTATTTATTCAAATTATTTCAATCACATGTACCTTTCTCAATAAGCTCCATGACAACATCCCGGGCATGGACATCAATCGTGACCAGAGCTCCCAAAGTGATCCGGGTTTGCTTGGCAAGTTTTCCTCTCACAAGTTTTATGATGTCTTCTAGTTGATTTTTCAGCTGATGATAATAGTTTTTTATACCCTACAGAGAAAACCCCAATACAGTTACATTATTTTAAATATTTTCTATAGAGTGAATGAGATTGAATTTCAAATTAATTTTGCATCCTTTCTTTTTTTTATTATTTCTTATATAATGAATAATCTTTTTTCATCAGTTTTGAAAATGATCCGTTGGATTTAGGAATTCTTAGAATTATTTTGAAAAAAGAAAAATAGTAATCAAGCAGAATAAAACTCAGAAGAGACTCACATCCGGCCCTGCTCTGATGGCCTCATGAACCTCCAAAGTCCAAAAAATCTGAGAGGTGCAAATAACGACCTGTCCAGGCCACTCTGTGACCCACTGGTTCCGTGAAGTCTCGCCATAAGCCTGTCCATTTAACAACAGGGAAAGGTTGTTATTTACCACAAGGGTCATGGTATCATATGTGAACAGTTAACTTACACTCCTCATCAGCATTGACGTCAGTTTTGAGAATTAAATGGTGCATTTTTTCCCCCCGCATGAGTCTTTATGCAACAAATAACTTAATTGTGTTTTCTTTTAGGCCTTTTTTCGCACATGTGTGATTTTCTTCTTATTTTCTTCTACAGACCTTCTTCAGAAGAAAAAAATTTACATAAACACTTATTTTTTGGGGCCATAAACAAGGTATTGGCATAATTCTGACCAAAGACTGTTTTTAGCTGAGATAGTAAACTTTATTAAAGTTTGAGACAAACGTTTAACAATTTAGCTGATGATTTTTTGTTGATTTGAATAAACTTAGAGGTTATCATGCTATTTTATTATGCCACCCACTTTGTGTGTTGCCCCATTACCACTGGCAGGGAATGGGCCCTCAGCATGATCATATCACTGCCATGTTTGACAGTTGTTACTGTGTTAATTTCTCATCTAAACATGATCAATTTCAAATTAGAGCATTTAGCAAAACCTAGAGGTTGATGGCTAAAACAGCATCATAAGATTTTAACCACAATATTAATATTTAAATGTTATAACAATTTAAAAAATAAACAGAGGGATGTTAAAATCGTAGGGAAATGGCTGTTCAAACCGTTGCATTTCCAAATTTTCCCGAGTGGTGCACAAATTTACAGGAGTGAATAAAATGAATGCGATTGGTCGTTTATCAAGAGGGCGGGGTTGTTGTGGCGGAAGGGTCAGAAGGAAGTTTGGTTGTGGCCGGTGTATCGGAAGCATCTTGCTAACTAGTTAGCAACTTAGTGCTAGTAGGTTCCCAATGGGAAATTACATTGGGACCAAGTAGCACTAAATTGGTAATGTTTCCACTGTCAAGGAACGCTATGGACAGTGGAAACATGCAAGGAGAAGAGTTTTTAGTTGGAGGTCGTGTATGTGTCTCCTTCATCATACGCTTTTTATTTAGAGGAGGAAAGCGGGGACAAAGTTGTTGTTGAAGAGGACATCAGGGCGGCAGAAGTTTTGTTAGGTGTAGAAGTCTTACAGCCGACACAGACGTCCATCCCCATGAACACTGGGACGTAACTCAATGGTAAAGTAAATGATTCTTATTTCTTATTTCATCTGTTTCGTATATTAGGTGCGACATACGAATCAAGATGCTATGACCGAAAAAATTTGATTGACAGATGACCGTTGATCAATGATTGGCCAAATTTAGGTGTACAAGCTGATGTATAACTAACTGGCCTGCATAAGATAAAGGGAAAAAAAACAACACAGATTTTAAGGATATTTTTTTAAAACAGAAATTTTCTAAATTGTGGGTCTGATAAAGAGTACATTTATATACACGTTTAAGCCAGAAGGATTTGACATTTAAATATGATTTCCCTACGACTTTAAAGAAGAATACATACAAAAAGCATGTAAGCCAAAGAAAATATTCAAACAATCAGACTCCACAGGATTGGCTGAATTTAATTATTAGGTAAACATGTAATTGTTGTTCATTTGTTTAATACTGCAAATAATAATGTTTATGATTAACCTACATTTCACAGTATCTCTTTCTTCACTGCATTGCCCCACCACTTTTTGTGATCAAAGATACTAATAAAATTTCACATAGTATTAATTAAGGTTTAATATTCTAAAAAGATTTATCTAACAGGCTATTATGGATATACCAAATGTGAGTACATTATATCATTAAATATGAAATATGATATTAACTAAATAGGGCGTCCAAGAAGTCTTTGGAGATCAGTTAACCTTACACTGACATTCAAATAAGAGCTTCAATTTTAAGTCTTGCATCTCTTTCACAAATTGTGTGCTGTGTCCTTTCAACTGAGAGACATTTATTCAAACATTAATGGGAGGTATATTATACATTTGACTTTGTATAATTGTGAGTATTCTTCTTGTTTAATATTTAGCCTTGGTTCACACTTCTTTTAAGGAGAATTGTGAAAATATTTTATAGTTTATAGTGCAGAGAAGATCTGCCTTCAAATCAAATAACTAAACACTATGTAACTGGGATCTTACCAATCTTGATCGGGCTATCACGTCTCTGACACTGCGAAGCATTACATCCTCCACCTGTATTAGCCACTTCTCTACAGCTCCTTTGGCATCAGACGTTGAGATGTGCTGGATTAACTCAACACGCTCACCTTCGCTGCTGTACATGGCCTGTGCGATGAGCAAAAAAACAGTATGCCAAAGCTTTAAAAGCTTATCCATCACGTTATATTATACATTTTGTGAATATGCCTGCCTTACCTGAATATCCAGATTGGGCAAGAAGTCTAATTTGGAAATTCCCTCAAAGCACTTTTTCAGATGAGGCTGAACGAGTAGTGGATCTTTGGTTTCAGAGAGAATCTCGAGCATTTCATCATTAGATAGAAAGAAGAACCTACAGACAGATCAGCAGCAAAAAAAGACTAACATATAATGTTATAAACCAAACTAGTTCAAAAGGTTTGGCAAAAGGTTTTTTTCTCTTGTACCGTGGAAAAAAGAGCCGTTTCTTCTCCAGGTAAGCATTCAAGCCTTTCATAATGACATCGAGGAGGTTGTTGGAATTTTGCAGCTTTTCAAGCAAACCAGGCAGTGAAGTGGCAGGCAGAATCTATGATGAGGTAATAAGGTAGCTGACAGATCTGTTGTTAGTAATAAAAGGTTTTAAATTCAATTTATTTCTACCTTTGGGTTTTTAACACAGTGCTTCATGATCTCTTTATAATTTCTGTCTACGGTCTGGAAAAGTTTTCCTTCTTCTGGAATCTGCCTCATGATGTCCTGAGATGAGAAGATGGGTGCCAGGTGAAGCCACTGGGCCTGTACCTTCAGCCACTCATCTATGATAACCTGAATCTGAAGCAGGCGCTCCTCCCATTGCTGAAAGAAAAGAACAAAGCATAGAAAAAGCTCCATATGGATCTTAATCAAATTTGTGTTTATTTATTAGGAAAAATTGTCTCTCTAAGCTTACCTTCATTTGATTCTCAAATGGTTTGACGAAAGGGGAGCCCCTCATTGTTTGAGTCTTTACAATCTGGTCATCTAACATTGTCTGAACATCATCCAATGCAGTCAAAATGGAAGTCCCAGTTTCCTTGTAAGGTATATGGTTGAGGAAAACACTGTCCCAGGCTTGCATCATGGTTTGCATGGCCTTCTCCAGAGAAAACTCCTACAATAAAACATGGTTTATTAGATTGGGCTCCATTCAACTCAAGATTTCATGCTAACCTGTAGAATAAACCAAACATTCTTGGGTAGTGTAATTACCTTACTAGCAACCACACTGATAGTCTCAAATTCACTCAGGTAAGGTTCTAAATTTTGCTTTAAAACTTTGCGTAGTGTTGTCCCAGAGTTAGGGCTTAGGTCATGCCCAAATACTTTAGACATCAGGTCCCAGTGACGAGCTCTGATGCCTGGGTTACATAACACAGACACTATAGGGACATTCTCCTGTAGAAGCAAAAATAGATCAATCAAAATTTGAACATAGAAGAAAAAATAAACATTTTGTGGCAGCAGTTTTTAAATACCTTAAACTTCTTGATCTGTTCCACTACAGCAGAGCACAAAGCTACAATTGGGTTTTCCTGCTTTCCTTGATCATCCTCAGCAGACCTTTCTCTTGTTATGCCAGACATCTTTTCCAACTCTTGTGCAGCCTTATTCTGCTTCTGCTGGAAAAACCTCAACAACTTGAAGATCTCCCGATAAAATTCATCCACTTGAGTTTCCACAGTCTCCCCATTTATGTCCAAGAAAGAGCCATCCATCCACCTACTCATAAACAGGGTACAAGGTTATCACTGGGAGTAAAAAAAAAAAAAAAAAAAACACATTTGAGGGATGGATATCAGACCTGCTTTCTGCGTCCTGCCACTTAAGAATCAATCCGAACAGCTTGTGGTATGTATCAATTTCTTCCTTAATAACCTCAACTTCCGGGTAAGATGTTCGGTCCCATTTATAGAAGGTTTCTTCTTTATTAATAAGGGCAATAGCCTCCTCGGCTTTACGGAGATGCTTCTGTATCATTTTTACCACTTTAAAACTCTGTTGAAAAGTATTATTTATAAGTTTAGGTTGTTGGTGTAACCATTTCCAAAGAAAACATTACCATTAATCTGTGCTTTGAAGATCAAAATGTTTATTTGATCCATATACTTTATTGGAGATAGAATAACAGTCTGGAACATAACTGCTGAGTGAGGTTTTCAAATTATAAAAGAAAGGTCTGAATGAATATGGAATATATATTTAGCCCCTTTAAGTCTGATATTTTTAAATGCATCCAGTGTAATTAAAAGCTTCCAGAGGTTGTTTCTTAGATGTTTCTAAGCAACAACTGCAATCTGGCAGTGCTGGATGTAATATTCTCATAATATATCCAGCACTTCTATGAAAATTAGAGAAGATTGCTGGCAACCACTAGCATAATGAAAACCAAAGAGAATACAAGACAGCTTAGGGATGAGGTAGTAGGTAGGTTTATAGCAGGGCTAGGTTAAAATGGAAAGTCTAAATTTAAAAGGGACACTTTTCAGCTCATCATTTGGCACAAGTAATAAGTTACCAAGACCTTCCAGCTAACCTGAAATGACAGGCTAAGGCTAAGAAAGGGAACTTCAATCAAAGTCACAGCCAAGAGACATGCAAAATGGCATATGGAACATTTTTACTCAACGTAATCCTGAATATAAATGCTCCCCAAGTTAAACATCATGCTGCGTGGGATATTTTCTTTACTAGGAATAATAAGTCTACAAGAATCTGTTGAAAGACCTGAAAAATGCATTTTACAGCAAGTATAATCTGGCTTATGCTGCTTTATTTGACCCAAAGAATGAGAAAATTCTTCCTTATAGATGCACGCTTATAAGGACAAACCCAAAAAGACTTGCGGTTGTGTTGTCACTGTGGACCTCAACATAGATAAATCAATTTGAAAATGATTTGAAAACCGTGAATTATTTGAATTCTAGTCTAGTTTACATATATCCATTAAAGTTTAAGGTGTGACATTAAATAAAATGGAAAAAAATTTAATGAATGTAAATAATCTTGGAAGACCCTGTGCAGTTCACCCGTTATGTTTTACCAACAATAGATACTACAGCTGGGGAGATCCCACGCTCGACAGGAAAATACTTCACTCTTCATTAACATTGTAAACAACAGTCAAACAGAAACTATCTGAGGTTTATACAATATTTGGAAATGAGACCGTACCTGCTCCATCATATCAAGGGAAGAGCAGTTTAACTGCTCTACCATGGCTCGTAACTTTTCAAGCTCAACCAATAATTTTTCCCGTTTTGCTATCAGCTCTCCCTCTCTTTTCTGCTTTGCACTCAGCAAGACCTGAAAGATAACACTTTAGTTCAATGCAAAAATAAATAGTGTATAAATACTCCCAATACTTCAGTTTAGAAGACACACCTCATCGTTGAGCTCAAAGGCATCATGTATTTTTTTTTGCCAGAGAAAAACAGCAGAGTTAAGCTCCAAATCCTCTGGTTCAAAGTTGTAGACATCCAAGAGGTACAACAGTCTAGTGCTAGCTTCCTGCAGGTGCATAATGTGACATATACAGACGTAAGAAAACATACCTTTATGGATTTGACAACCACTGGGACGTACTGTCCAATTATTCACCTTAATTTTGTCTTTTAGGTCGGCAACATCCTTTGTCTTGATACGATTAATGTAGTCTATCATGTTAGCAATAGCATCTGTGTCTTCTGGAACTTCTAGAGCTTTCTTGTTGATGGTTTCAAATTCAGAACAGATCCTTTCGGGAAAAAAAACAACATAGATCATGCATAATGTGGAAATTCTATAAAAGACTGATAGGTTTGACTAAGAATGCTTTAGGAGGAGACGTACAGCTGATTTTGCTCTCTGTGTTTGGTGACAAGTGTGTTCAGAAGAATGTCAGCAAACATTTTGGCCTTATTAGATAGGCCTTGATTCAGCTCCTTACAGTCCAAATGAACCATTGGGAAGAAGACTTTTGATGTAAGGTTGGCAATCTCTTTTGACAGCATATGAAACTCCTCCACTCGCTTTAATAGGTAAGGTAGCATACAGTAAGAGGTACACCAACACATGATTTAACCAGACATAAAATGAAATAGGTTCATCTTTGGGAATCTTTACTTTAGTATACTCATCAAAAGAATGCTCCTCATTCAGAAAGGTGTCCACCTGAGTCTGCGCAGTTCCGTTCACAAGCCAGTCATAGTTTTTAACTTCAAAATAAAACACAAAAGTAAGTCATGAACTGTTATAGGTCTGATTTGTATATTAAACCACAATATTTGTGTTTTTCCAAGGTTGAATGATCATAAGACAAAACACTTCAATGATGTTTACGAACAACAGAGTCGGACGAATTTGAGTTAATTGTAGATTTTCTCTGGTTAAAAAGTTTAAATGTCTATGCAAATATCTAAACTAATATTTGGATAAATGTAATTTTTCAGGACAATTAAAGAACCGTAATGTCACTAAAAAGTCCGACTGACCAGGATCATTGTGAATTCAGAACATCAAACCATGTAGATTGATATAATCTACTGTAATTTGATTAAGTTTTTAGGCAAATCTATTTTTTGCAGCTATGTGAACAAGCCAAGTGTCTTATGAAAAAATGTTTTTCATGGTCAGGGAAGGATCTTATGCCAAGCATGATGCTGGGGTAGCACTCTGTTTAGGGTCTGTTTAGCCATCAGTAGCACTGGTGCCTTTCTCATAGTGACTGGAATATTTAAAGGTGGACTAACTCCTAATTGTTTAGCTTCCCACAAACAAACAAACAAACAGTTAGATGGTTGAATCTTGGACATTGTTTGGTTTTCAGCATGTTTGGGTTTCAACACTTGGGTTTGGAATGAATAAAACAGGAGGACTTTGGGCCTATGAGATGTATTTTACCCCAACTCTATCAAAGAGTGAAGAGACTGTGTTTATATTTTAAAGGTAAGGAATATGCCAAGAAAATAACTGAAAATACAGTGAACCATTCCTCTAAAGAAGAGAGGTCAGACACCCAACCACAGTCATGGTAGAGACATGATGGTGCTTACAAAATGTGTTTGGTTTCTTTGTCCATAGAAAAATGCAGGGGTATCTATGTTTTTGAGTATTCTTCTGACTTTGTTTAGATTGGAGAATATGTATACAATAAATCTAAATGTATTCACCAAAAACTTGCCTAGGAAAATCATTAACTTTCCAAGAAAAAAAAGGTTCCAGAAGGCCCCAGATTTAAATTATATGTGTGTTACATCACCATAAGTTTTGTAATGTTTGTCAGGTTCCTCCAAATGTTTGCGCACGGCATTTGTCACAGTGACCCGAGCCCAAGCAAGGATATCATCTGGAATGCTTGCATCTACATATGAGGTTGAGGCCAACCATGCCTGCACGGTCTGTACTCTCTGTGAATAAATAAAAAACAGGCAAATCCTGGCTGAACGCACACGTATACAAACACACAAACAGTAATGAAGCTTGAAGTAGGGAAATCTGACCTGCAGTGTGCTCGCTATGGAGCTGAGGATCTCTAAAACAGAGGCCTCTAAATCTTGGAGGGATGGGTACATTTCCATCTTTTCGTCATCAAACGTCAAATTCATGCAAAAAATTGGCAAGCAGCGGCGATTGTTTGGATCAAATGCGCTGATAAAGGTTTTTACACTTTGCTGAAGCATAGATTTCAACTATAAATTTGGAGAGAAAATATCAGTGTAAGTCCAAATGTGCATAAGGATTTATCTGTAATATTAAATAAACCTCACAAAGTTTCAGTCGAACATCCTTCCCTGTCTAACAGTTTCAAGTGTAAAGTGTTTTTTGTTTCACCTGATTGGACATGAGGGTGGATGCACAGTTGTAAAAAGAATCCAGCTGCTCCACTTTCAGTCCTTCTAATGTCTCAGCATCTGTTAATATGTGAATGATTAGGGGAAACCAGGTATTCATGATTTCAGCTTCTTTTCTTTCACACTCCGTAGCTGCACTCCTCTGCAGATGTTTACAATCCACAGGTTCAAAAGATCTAACAATTAAGGAAATACTGTTATAGGGGTGGTAGACTTCCACCTTAGACTTGGTTATATGTTTTTATAATGTGCTCCTACCTCCATCTATATGGTTCAACTAGTACCATGTGGGAAAATGCTCTGTAGCTAAGAGCCGATATAGTTTGCATCACATGGTGCAGAATGTGAAGTTTTCTTTTTATTATTCTCTGCCTTTTTGTGAAGGTGGAATGGCACAGCTGGAAGCAGTCAAGACTTGAAAAATAAAAAGACAAACTTAAAAAAAGTTTGATGAAGCAAATTATTCTTTGTACAAATATGATGTACATTAAAGACTTACTTTGGTTGGCTGTATGTCTGCACTTCAGAGCTTTCTTCTTGTTTGTCTGGAGTATTGAATGTTGTGTCCACTAAAAAAAGGAACGTTGAATAGGTATATGATCTACTTAAACCCTCAAGAAAATCAGCAACAAACAAAAAAAAAACAAATTCACAGACCTAATCTTTGCTCTCACTATTGTTATCAGGGTTAAAAAGATATATATTACTGGTCCATTCTAAATAACACCCTTAAACAGCCAGTCATCCTAGTAATATATCAGTAATATTGAACAGTTTAAAACCTTAAAAGACATCCATATCTATTGAGGAGCTATAAATTTAAAGATTTCACGTCAGTTGCCAAAAAAAAAAAAAAAAATCCAAATTTGTTTTGGTATAGAAAGTAAAACTGTAATATTGTTCTTAAAGATGTAAGTAAGTAAGACTAGAGCATAATCCATTTGTGAAAACTATTAGTTCGCCTCTTGATCTCATTAAATTTGATCATGTTTTAACCTACAACCTCTAGCATATTTTAGGCAGCTTATATGCAACAAACAAACACAAAATAACCTATAAAAATAATAAATGGGTAAAAAACAATTTATTACAAAAAAACCTACATACATAACAATATATTTGCATGCACATTCTGCGGCATTTACTCTAATTACCCTTAAATAAAATCATGTGCATTCAATATTCTTCAGAGTTCAACTAATTACCTACTGGACTCCATCTGTGTGATATTTGATCTCTCTATTTTAGAATTTTGAAGGTTTAGAGACAATCAGTGAATATAAAAGCATCATGACACCATGATGACACCTAAAGCAAGGTTACGTTAAGAATAACAGGCAAACCTTTCAGGCATAGAAGGTATGGTGCAAACCTATCAAAACACGGTTGTCAGTATCAAGTGTCGACTGATGAAGTAAAGTTTTCATCAGGAAAGTGGTCAACAGACCCACTTCAATATTGAGACTACTCTTTCTCCATTGCATAGGTTTGGGAGCCTATCATAAGGATAGCACTTAGGCTTACACCCTAGAAAATTGACTATTGTGGAACATCTGCCTTACAAAAAGTCCCATTAAAATTCCCGTTTACAGTTGTGCTTGAAAGTTTACAATCCCTTCCATTAAAGACAGAAAAAAATTAGCTGCCAGTAAAATAAATGGAAATGGAAAAAAATTTATAATAAAAAAAAGGATGAAAAATGGTAATCATGTATGTATTTATAACACTGTCTCTTTACATACATAGAATTATATTAATAATATTTAATAATTTAAATATAAGTTATTATATATATTATATATATATATATATATATATATATATATATATATATATATATATATATATATATATATATATATATATATATATATATATATATATATATATATATATATATATATATATATATATATATATTTCTTGATTGATATTAAAAAACAATACAACTGACAACCTTAATATATAGTCAAATTGTGTTATTTTGGGGTAATATATTTTGCATTCATTTGCATAATTACTGAACTTCTGCTGAGCAAACATGTTCCATGTTAAGATTGAAGGGGAGTTTTTTTAACGTTAATATAAAGATTTGTATGCCTCCAAATATTTGTCAGTGTTATCCCTGTTGTAGAAAAATGTTGTGCATGACTTTACATCTTCTTACTTAGTAGAAGAATATTGACCCTCATGTGACCTGACTCTCCTCATCTTGGCTGCCCTGAAGCAGATTTTATTATCCTGGGTTCCTGCAAAAACCTTATCTTGTTCCTTTGAAAATACAGGATGTTAGTTTTATCACCCAGATATCCTTAAGGTTGGGTGGCACCTTTTCACATCTGGTTTTCTCACCCTGCCCTAAAGGCTCCTATACTTCTAAAAACACTTGTCAAGCTTCAGCCCTGGGCACACGTTCAACTGATCCAACAAATTTGAGGCTATAGATGTGCATAGCTGTTAGAGACATATTCTCAAAGACTCTTTAGATACAAGGGCATAATAATGACTTTGATGTACTCAACACAAAGAGACAGCACACTTTTCATTTGTCAGAAATGTTAAGAAGCATATGTCTTACTACTTTGGCTGTACAATTTAGGCTTTGAGGAATATACTCAACTGGACGTACCTGTGAGTTTGACGATCACCCTGTGTAACTCATCGGTGACTTCCCCACAAAGCTGCTGCAGAAGTTTGTTCATCTTGGGGCCCTCTTTCAGATGGGGTGGGATTTGGGCAATCATAGAGTCTAACCACTGTTGCTGGATCGGAGCATAGGGTTGACTTTCCACACAGGGCTTCATGCAGGTATAATTCCTCTTAAGTGTGAAGCAAAAGAGAAGGGATACGAATAAAAGTCTCGGAACATTTCAATTTAAAAATCATTAAAAAAAATTCTTGCAAAGTAGCTGCAAAAATTAGTTTAAGTTAATAAATTTGCAGTATATCTTCTTTTTACTGTGATTTGTGTTTGAGATGTGCAGATACGGTGGGAAACATAAGTATTTCCTCCCCTGCTGATTTTCAAATATTTCTCAAACAAATGCAGGATGTCTAAGGAGCTGGACCCGACTCTTGTCCTATCTCTTTTCACGAGCTTGATTCTCTGAATCATGTTTGTAAGGGAACATGAGACATCCTTTAACATGTGCCTTGAATAACATAAAGGGATACAAGATTTCAAACCATCACTGTATGGAATGAAGACATGGCTCCTGATGGTTGATTTATATCTAACATTGGCACATAAAATACTTATTGTACTAAATAACATGGAAACCAGATTTTTTATTTTACATAATAATTTTTGTTCTATCTTCACGTCTAAAAATCACAGCTTAAAAAATGAGAACTTTACATACATGCAGTAGGTGGGAAACAAAAGATCCTAACTAAATTAACATCAATCTTGGATAATGTTTCCCCACTCCATGCATGAAGCTGTTGCTGAACTGCAGAGCTCCTTCAGTGACAGACTGCTGCACCCTAAATGCACCAGGGAGTGTTATCAGAGATCCTTCCTCCCTGCAGCTGTAAGACTCTATAACCACCACCTTTTTCAATAACTTCAATAAGTTGTTACATTCATGCTGGTTTTTCACAGTTTCTACCTTAGTCAGTTAAATAACACGGTGCTGTCATTTGTGCATATCTCTGATTTTGCTGCTACTTTTTAAATATCCATTTCTATGCAAATGTATTCTCCAGGTGCACAATATTTATATTGTTAAAACACCTTACAGTATAGTGTTTTATTTGTTTATTTTTTAACTCTTCACTATAATGTTATTCTTAGACACTTGTCTAAAGTCCATATTTATGTAAACATTTTTTTTTTCTATAATGTTGTTGCTGTAAACACCAGAATTCCCCCATTGTGGGACAATAAATGGATTTTCTTTTCTCTTTTATTTTCTAATTATACTGACTGAGGCTGAAATCTTGAATTCTGGTGGATAGCTGTCCAAAGACACCCTCTCTTTGGCCTTTCTGTGATGCTTCATGGCTCTGGAGACCCTGCAGTAAATCAATGCAAATAGTCATATTAAAGGGAACTAAGAGGCCAAACGATATAGTTCACAACTACTGCTACAATGAAAGTGTAAATACGGAAAACAAAACAAAACTTACATTGTCCTATGAAAGTTATTTTCTCTCATTTTGATGCTGCCCTTCAGCTCCTTGTAAGCCGCTGTCATCTCCTTCATTTCTTCTTTCAGTTCATTTTGTGCAACGATGGAGCGCTGCAAAGAGTGTCCTACTATTTTTACCATCGGAGGAACGTCCTCCACAGCTTCAGAAGATTCCCCAGAGGTAGCCATTTATGAAAACGGCCCGCTAAGGCAGAGACGCTCAACACTCAAACATTGTCATAAAAAGGAAAAAAAAAAAGAAAGAAAAACAACCTACACGTAAATTTACCTCCGTAACTTTTTCTTAAATATATGAACCCAAAGAAAGGGGTTTGTAGCCTAATAATAGCGTCCCGAAAGCAGCCGTTGTTAGGGAGTTGTCAGTGCCGTTCCCATGGCAACGGTAAACTGAAGGGAAGGGTTGTTGGGAGAGGGTAGTACGGAAGAGGATTAGGGCCACTGGAAAAAAAAAAAAAAAGTAAACTGATTTTTAAATTTTATTTCAGTTTAACATGGGAAAAAAGTCAGAATTCTGAGATTAAAGTCAGAATTCTGACTTTTTTCTCAGAATTCTGAGATTAAAGTCAGAATTCTGACTTTTTTTCTCAGAATTCTGACTTTAATCTCAGAATTCTGACTTTAATCTCAGAATTCTGACTTTTTTTCTCAGAATTCTGACTTTTTTTATTGTCAGAATTCAGTCAGAATTCAGAGAAAAAAGTCAGAATTCTGAGAAAAAAGTCAGAATTCTGACTTTAATCTCAGAATTCTGAGAAAAAAGTCAGAATTCTGAGATCAAAGTCAGAATTCTGAGAAAAAAGTCAGAATTCTGAGATTAAAGTCGGAATTCTGAGAAAAAAGTCAGAATTCTGACATTAAAGTCAGAATTCTGACTTTTTTCCCATACTATACTGAAATAAAATTAAAAAAAATCAGTTAACTTAGTGTAGTGTACACCTAAATAGTTTTCAAAATTAAAATATCGGATAGATTTCAGACCATTTATAATAATTAGATTAATAAGTATGCTATTGAATTAAATATTTACGTTATTTTAATCCAACCCTTTCTCTATATTATTATTATTATTATTATTATTATTATACGAAAATATTTATGTTTACATATTCTTATTGTTTTTAGTGACCTGGTTAAAATGTGATTTTTTTTTTTGTGCTGTAGTGCAGTAGGTTTAGGTTAACTGTAGAGGACAGTTAATTTGAATAGTTTTTTATAGAGGTATTGAGGACCAGTAAAATTTTATTTTATTAAATTTGTGCACAACAATTCTCTGTTTTACGGCGATTCTTTTGTATATTTGATTTTTTTCGATAGATGGCGCCAGTCTGCCGGAAATAACAAAGGAAAAACGACGAAGAAGACGACATAAGCTCCGTTAGCTTCTTTGCTACTATTTGGAAGTAGCAATACAATTTCAGGTACTGTGAAAAGAAAACATACTTTTTGTTGCACGTATAAATATTTATATAAATACGCTTGAGCTGGATGTGACTTGTGTAAGACAGACTTACGTTAAAATATGTGTATGTAGACCGAACTGTTCTGTGTTTTGATTCGTGCTGAAGGAAGCTAGGCTTCAGAGTTGTGTTTTTTGTCGAAGGCCCAAACTGTTGTCATTCTAAGTTTCATTTTAATGTGTTTTTTTAGTACGAAGAGCTAGCTATTAGTAAGCCGAAATGTTTTATGACTGATTCTGAAACCATCCAGCCAGTTGGTAACACTGCCTCCCTGTCCTTTTTCAGGATATAATCATGAGTTATGCAGATAAGCCAGAGGATATAACAAAGGATGAGTGGATGGATAAACTCAACAAAGTCCATATTCAGAGAACTGATATGAATAGGCTGATAATGAACTACCTGGTCACAGGTGAGGTACCAGTCTTATTATCAAATGCACATAAAATAAATATTATATTTTTAAATATTTTCAGTTTGTTGGTATAAACATTAAACTATCAATCTGTATTTTACAGAAGGATTCAAAGAGGCAGCAGAAAAGTTCAGAATGGAGTCTGGAATAGAACCCAGCGTGGACCTGGACTCCTTAGATGAACGGATTAAGATTAGAGAGTTAATATTAAAAGGTCAAATCCAGGATGCCATTGCTCTTATCAATAGTCTGCACCCGGAACTGCTAGACACAAACCGTTATCTATACTTTCACTTACAGGTAATGTAAATCACAAAGCTACTATCCAAGTATTTTGTCTCTAGTCTGCTATTTCTACTACATGACTCCTTCCTTTTAGTTAATTCAGCATTTTGCACCTATGTTTTTGCAACATGCAGCAGCAGCATCTAATTGAGCTGATTCGTCTTCGGGAGACAGAGGCTGCCCTTGAATTTGCCCAGTCTCAGTTAGCAGAGCAGGGAGAGGAGAGCCGAGAATGTCTGACTGAGATGGAGAGGACACTGGCTTTGTTGGCGTTTGACAACCCAGAAGAGTCTCCCTTTGGAGATCTGCTCAATATTATGCAGAGGCAAAAGGTATAATCAACACACATTATAATCGGCCATGTCATACATCACTAATCACGTTTTTTCCTGTGTTTAAATTGCTATTTTACTTGAAAGTGTCATTTACAGTTTTTTTAAGGTCTTATCTTCCTTGTTGCTTTCATGGTAAAATCATCTGGTTCTTTTTTTTTTTTCTTTACAAAAATATTCCTTAAAGCTTTATACATAGAAGTTATTATAAAATGACAAATCACAAGACACCCTAAAATCACACTAAGAGCGTTCTTGTACATTTATTGTTTTTATTATCAAATTTAAGGCAAAAAACACAGCACAGATAAGGTATTTACGAGCATAGTTAATTGTATGTGTATGGATAAAAGTATATATAAGAATAACAATTTAAAATTACACGGGCCTGAACAATATTGCACTCTGTCAATTGGTCAAATATGCCTTCAAAATATTAACAGGTTTAATATTCCAAATAATTTTTTCTCTATGAGTGGGCAACATGCATTTTGTTTAAGTCTTAAGTTTAAGTTTTATTTCAAAAGTGAACGTCCCCAGTGTAATGTTGAATGCATCGCATTCATATGAAAGCATTAAGTGTGTTTACTTTCTCTTCCAGGTCTGGAGTGAGGTTAACCAGTGTGTATTAGACTACGAAAACAGAGAATCTACTCCAAAGCTGGCCAAGCTGCTGAAACTACTGCTGTGGGCTCAGAACGAACTTGACCAAAAGAAAGTCAAGTATCCCAAAATGACTGACCTCAGTAAGGGAACAATCGAAGATCCCAAATAAAGACTCAGCATAAATAAATATCATATCCTTACAGAATGGACACAATTCTTAACCTATTTATAACCTAGGAAGCGGAATCAGTTATAGTACAACCTTTTCTTTTTGTAAGGGTTGCCTTTTGATACTTTATTAATTCTAAACTGGACTGATTACAGTTTAAGGTTACTTTGTATTAAATAACAACCAAACTGGTTATCTTATTTTTAATTTTAATTTGCATATTTGTCTATGTAAAGCCAAAATGTTTCATTTACTCTAGTTTTTCTGTCTGTTGGCAGGGAATGTTGGTAGTGGAGGTTGTAAATAAAGCCTAAATTAGGCTGCTTGTCAGTGTGTGTGCATGTGTGCCCACTTCAAGGATGCAGGGATTCATCAGGATAAAGTGTTGGCTTAATGTGCAGTGCTTCAAATATGTATATTGTTTTGTTTTAAGGAACACATTTCAACCTCTGGGATTTCATCTGGTACTTACATGTGAAAAGAACAGTCAGAATTCATTACCTGTGAGATGTTTAAGGCTACTGCGATTCTGAAAGTAAACCTTATTTCGTCACCACATAATATTTAGACACTCACTAGAAATGTTGGAAAAATACAAAAGCAAATAAAAACACCTAAGCTCTAAGTTATGATAGTTATTTCATTTGAATTGAAATTACTGGAGTATTAATATTTTTTCATAGCATACTGTGACTATGTAAGCCTGAGGAACATGATGTTTTAAGAGGTGAGTAAATGCAAACATGGAGACACTATAATGCTATTACATTTAAATGATTTGCATTTTGAGCGACTTAGCTAAATTTTTGTTGTGCTCTTTTCCTGCTATATTATTTTGCAATAAAAAAATATTTCTCGAACCTGACTGAAGTTTCATGAAATCTGTTTCTGTACCTTGAAATTTCACATCCAGTTTATGTTTCAAAGGAGTAATCTGCGGTTGGTGGGTGTGTTGGCCTATTGGTTAGAGCAGTGAACTTTTGCTCTGAGAAGGTTGCACATACACGGTACAATCTCCACAGCCTTCACTCTAGGCCCCTGAGCAAGATCCTTAAAACCTGATTGGCCCTCAGGCACCGCACAGTGGCAGTCCACTGCTCCCTAAGGGGATCGTTCAAATGCAGAGGTGAATTTCTCCATTGTGAGATCAATGAAGTTCAATTATTTTGTAAATGGGGTTAGTCGGATGTAAAACTGGTAATACTTTCTTAAACTGCTAAAAAGCCTCTTTTTACAAACTTTGTTGAATGCATGGTTAGTGAAAAGAGCAAGAACTCAGCTGTAATTTGGCCACTAGATCCTACTCATTCCCTTCTTGTATAGAGCTTTACTATTGCATCTCATACTAGATGACTCAAGCTAGTAAGTAGCTCAAGCTAGTAAGCAGCTTTGTCACATAAAATCCAACACTTGGCCACTTTAACTCAGGAGTCACATAAATATTTTTGTTTATTGCTTCTAAACATTCTTGCAATTCAAAGGGCCATAGAAGGTATGTTCATATCTGGCCCAGATTGCCGCATCAGCTGCTGGGCTGTGGACGGGACAGTGCAAGGAGGGACAGCCAGAAAATGAGAAAAGTGGCCAAGCAATAACCAATGTGGCCAAAAGTGGATAGGCACCAGAACCTAAGGGTCAAGTCTTTTACTTTTTAACAGCACTAGCAGCTCATTTTTTTCAACAGTAGGCTGACAGAAAAGCAGGTATGACAGAGGGGGAGAGACATGCAACAAGGGACACACAAGGTCAGATTCGAACCCGGGTCGCTCGCGTTGAGGACTGAGGCCTCCATATGTGGGCTGTGCGCGCTAACCACTGCTCCACCTGCACACCCCATCAAGCCAAAGTTAAGACAAACTATACTTTCCTACAGCCTTTGCTAACAAATAGATGCATATATTTAAACATACGTGCTTTCTAGATATGTCCTTACTTACTTACTTTTATCAACAATCATTCTGGATAAAATTGTGTTTACTTCACTGAAGACTCCTAGATGACTTGCAGAGACACATCATTTTCTCTTTACCCCATATAACACAAAATCTAGTCATGAAAAGAGCAGGAATTCTGTATTTATCATCTTTAATCTTTGTATATTGATGTGTATAAATAACCACAGTGTTTTTGTTGTCAAGTAATTATGAATATATGAAAAAATAGAAAGTAATACATGAAAGATTAAAAGGAACCTTAAAGTATTACTGCTTCCACCATCTGTATTAGAGGGGGAAAAAATGGTAGGGGTGGCCAATGATTGGGTAAGGGTCAATGGCGTAAATATTGGTAAGCAGAGACTGCAGTTGCTAAGGGGTCCCGACCTCTTAGGGGCCCCGTCACTGACATCTAGTTGGCCCCCTACGCAGTGGTGGACTAGGACGTCTCTTTGCACATGCAATGGTGCGAAAAATTCATATTTCGACTATATTTTGTTAAATAGCCACAGGTTTACTTTCTGTCTTAGTCGCTGGTAATTTCAAATGCAAACCTTTTCAAAGTGAAAAAAAGTCATAATTCCTCATTCATCAGAGCCGATGATGCTTCAAACATTGATAAACAGCATCTAGTGTGTGTAGCGCTTATAAATTTGTACAAATGTAGCAAGAAATTCTGCTTTTCTCTTTAAACAAAATACACCCCGATTTTCACATCAAGCATAAAAAAATGAGCATGCATATTTTTGCATAGGACCAGCAACATCAGTCCAATAGTGTCCCTACTCAGACATCGAAAGTTCCAAAAACTCCTTTCAGGGAGATGCAATAAGGTATCGGACAATAAGGCGATAGCTTTAGTGGTATTGAGAGAGGATCCCAGTTTTCATCTGCTAAATGTTTTTTTTTTTGTTTTTTTTCACAACAAATAAAAAAAACCTCTAATTTTTACAGATGAATTTAACAGTTTTTCTTGAGTTCTAATTCAAATTTCATAGAAAACGGTAGTTTTAACTTAGCAGAATTAAAAAATATGTAAAATTAAATAAAACTAAATTATAAATATTTATTGACCTAATAAGTAATTGAATTTTTTTTAACCTAATTGAAAAGAAATTTCACTTCATGCAGCTCTCTTAATATATTTCAATCTCTTGCCCTGATTATTCATTTCATGCTTTTCTGGGCCCCCATGAAAACATGCTGCCCCCCTCCTGGGCACCTGGTAAATTTGGTCTAGATCTGCCACTGTTCCTCACCTTCACTAGAGGTGGATATACTTTAGTGTATTCTGCTGTAAAATTAGTCCTATATTTTTGTTTTTACTCGAGGATTCAACCTCTGCCATTTCACAGAATGCACAGCTTTGAGTGGTAACTGGGTGAGTGCCAGGGAGTAACCAGAAACTTATCGGACTGATCCAATTGGCTGCACAGGTTTCACAAGCAACCTCCTCCCCACACCCTGCGCTCTCTTGTTGTTCCTGCGCAATCCAAGTAGTTCTAATCTGCACATGATGCACAAATTATTGTACTACCTGTTCGCTCTCACCCTTAGCAAAAAGTAGTTTATGCAAGTATACTAAAAGTGCACTAATTTCATACTTAAAATCAGGCAGTGCACTTAGAGTTTGCGTATTCTAAACTATATTCCATATACATAAAAATTGTATAATCAAGTGTAATTGACTTACACTGAGAAGTATAAAAAATGTTAACTAAAGTATACTTTAAGTTAAGGTAAGTAAACTTAAAAATGTCCCAATTTAGTATACTTCAAGTATACTTTTTGCTCATATTATAATAACCCCACCTCTCATAGTTAAAAATCCCCAAACTTCCAGGAGACTTTGGATTTCTGCCTACCAAAGTTGAAATCAAACCTACGCCCTTGAGGCCTATTGTGTCATTACATTGGTAAGGATGGCCACCCTTGGCCCCCCATCTAGCTCCGCCCCTGCGGAGAGGGGTCGTTTTCTTTGTTATTTTAATGCATTGTCACGTTTAGTGAGGCCAATGGAGGGTAAAACACCTATTTTTCGGTTCAAATGAAACTGGGGCGGTGGGAGAAAACAGGAAAGGACCTGACTGCGCAGTTTAGGGCCAACATGTGCATCACTTCCTGATCAACCCTATAGAGAACTGCGAGGCTGGCAGGAGGAGGAGGCTGGAGAGAAAAAGTGACACGTGGATTATTCCTCCTCAGGGCATCAAGAGAAACACACTCCTTCCTCTAGCCCAGTTCCGCAACTTTGGTGTCTGGCATCGAAACCTCGTGGATGTGACAGCGTCTTTTCCTCCCCTACATGTTGGCTTTATTTAACTCACTGACAGATCGGAAATTGGGGGAAAGTGAACAGCGGGAGCAGTTGACAGGAGGCTGCCGTCACTTCGCGTTGAATGGCAGTTATTCAAAAACATGGCAAGAGCTCTGGTTCAGATTTGTTCTGCCACAAGGAAAACCTCCCGCCTGACAAGATCGGAGTCCCGGGATGTCACAAGAAGCGACCCGAAGGACACAACTGGTCCAGGTAACATTTAAAACACTCGCAGAAACGTTTGTTCAGCTGTCATGGGGGTTTGACGTCATCGCGTAGCAACTCAGCAGGCAGCTGGAGTTCCCAGGAGGGTTTCTCAGGCAGCAGATCTAATGTGAACAAAAATAATGATCATAAAAACAGCTTTATAAAGTACAGCACAGTCTAATCCTGCCTTGTGTTCCTCTGTAATCTGTTTAACTTTAAATAATAGTTTCATCAAAAACACGGTTTTCCATCCAAACAAATGAAACCCATATTGGAGAGAGAAAATGTCATTGCTCTCATGATTATGGTTCTGAGCAAATAAGAACCAAAAATAAAGTTTTCAATAAACAATTTGGGAACATAACTCACTTGATGGCCATTAAGCAGACTGTAGATGAGAATATGCACGGGAAAGGTTATAGCTGATGCTGTTTTAATGCTCAGTCATGGAAAGTTAAGTGGAAGGAGGAAATATGAAACAAAAATTGATGAGTTGATTGTGAACCAAATCAAGTTGGTAATACATATTTGGCTGATTTAGCCTATGAGGAGTGGATCCGTTCATTAAGTCTCTCTCAGAAGGGTTCAGGACACAGACAACTCCTGATCCAGACATACCATCAGAAGCCCTCTTTCCCGAGTCGAGGAGAAAAAAAGTGGCTGAGCTATTACTCAGTCCTCTTTCAGATTAAAATTCCTTTAACAGCACACTTGGAAATAGAAATCCCAGAGGAAGAGAGGAGAGGATGTTCATTGTGACGTTTCCCCAGTCTGTTATGATTACAAATAGGGCTGGGTAAAAAAATTGAGTTTGGATCGATTCCTTTAGATTTTTGCAAAAACAATGTGCAGGGAATGAGATAGATTAGTTTTATAGTGACGCGTGTGACGTTCACATTCAAATGAGCATATTTGTGCAAATGCAAACCCAAGTAACATGCCGCTCAGCAAGCTGTCCCAACTGAAGTCTGGAACCATTTTGGATTTAAAACAGCTAAAGATAATGTGCTGTATATGTGACATTAAGGTGACTTCCCTCTATATTGATAATGAGTGGCGCCTCGCATCTCGTGCTACAGACCACCAAGATTACTTCAAGCCAGAGAGCCTCAAATATAACCAATAGGTTGCCTGAAGAAATTAACAAATGGAGGCTGACCAGCAAACACCCTGTAGTTGTTACAGACAACGCTGCAAATATGGTTTGTGCAGTGGAGATAATGCAGCTCATGCATGTCTGCTGTGTCACGTCCTCTTGCTTGTGTGAGACTTCACTTTTTTCACTTTCCACAAACAAGTTTGCACTTTTGAGACAGTTTTCTTCACATCTCAAGTTTAAACTGTCAGATTTACAAGTTTGCACTTTGTGTTTAATGTGACAGGAAACAATTAAATACATGAGTATTTTGAAACACAGTTGAACCACTTTCATTATTGTAAAAGCAGATCGAAAACAGAAATTAATCGATTTAGAACTGTATTAAACAAAATCGAATCGATTCAGGACTTTGGCGAAAATACCCAGCCCTAATTACAAACGGCCGAAATGAGTTTCCGTTGCAGGGTGGCTGGGCGCACCCTTCTAGATCGGGTCAGGAGCTCAATTACCCGGGAGGAGCCCAGAGTAGAGTCGTTGCTCCTCCACATGGAAAGGAGCCAGCTGAGGTGGCTGGGGCATCTATTCCGGATGCCTCCTGGTCGCATGTCCTGGACAAGCTCTGCTTAGACTGCTCCCTCCATGACCCTGCCCCAGATAAACTGGAAGTTGATGGATGGATTATGATTAGAGGAACCATGTTAATTGTTGGTGTTTTCTAAACTGTTTCTTATCAAAACTTAAAGCATTTTTTGCTTATCTCTGCTGAGAAGCTTTATGGAGGTGCTGACTTCCTTTTCCAGCAGCACTTTGCTAATGTGACAATGATGCAATATCAACTTGTGTTTTTCTGCATTTTAGGATGTTTAACAGAGTTTTTTATGGTTTTGGGTAAAGCGTGTTTTGCTCCTACAATGACAAACATCACAAACTGCCATCTAATTGTTATACTACTCATCTTTTCCTCATAACAAATAATTAACGAATGTTTTTAAGCACCTAAATCCCTATTGTTTTCTAAAGGGGGATTCACAATCTCCCTTTCTTTAAAAATACAGCGCCTACTAACTTGCTTTAAGTCTAGAGTTTCCCAGCAGGTGTTTTACAGTCCATTTATCACTTGATAAATGCTTCCTAATGTTTCAACAGGCCAGTGGCGAGGGTATGGACAGTGGTGCTGCTGCTTGGGACATGCCTCCTTTACTGTGCCCGTGTGGCAATGCCCATCTGTGCTGTCAGCATGGCAGAGAAGTTCCACTGGACCAAGAAAGAGTCTGGCATGGTGCTGGGCAGCTTCTTCTGGGGATACTGCTTCACCCAAGTGTTCGGTGGCTACGTCAGTGACCGGTGAGAACATTTCCTACTTTGTTCTTTTCTATGTAGCACCAATTCATAGCGAACGTATTTAAAAAAACAAATTAAGATAAGATTATATATCATTTCCTGGATTGGATATAGAAAATCCCTGTAATTATTACACATTTTACCTTTAAGGAAAGAGTACGTTCTGTTAAGAAGTAAGAGAAATTACAAAAACAATAATGTCAGCAATGACTGGAAAAGACCAAGAAAACAATCAAGTTTTCAGTGCTGTGTAAGAAAAACACCACTAAACATAGCAGCTGGATTTCTTTTTTCTTTAGGAAGGAAAGACAAAGCAAGTAAAAAAAAAAAAAAGATTAAATGATGATAATATATAATAATAAATAAATTGTGTAGTCAATACGTATGCGCAAGACGTCAGAGTTGCATACACCTATGCTTGTCCTGTATATCCCTTTAGTTTTTCAAACTACCTTGACGGACGTGTATCCATTTAGTCATGTACAAAAAAATTATTTAAGGTCAGATTGCCATATGTTTCAAAAAACACCAAAAGTAAGTAATTATATATATTTTTTTGTACTTGAATAAAGGGATACATGCCCGTTGAGGTAGTGTAAAGTATATTTTATAAACAGGTATTGACAATGGGTATGCTGATCTGACAGAACACCGGCTGCGGTTTCTGTGGGAAATAAACAGTGTTCACGCTAACAGAATTGGAGAAAAATTGGAGTTTACTGAAGAAAATAGCATCAGGAGGAACAACGCTAAGTAAATCCTCCAGCAGCCTCATTCTGTACCTTACATGAGGTGTAATTCTGTTTCGTAAGGCTCAGACTGTCTTCTAAAACATACCGGACCAGTGACAGCACAGGAGTTGATGCTGCGGCCAGAATAAACCATAATAGAACAACAGCCCTTTTCTGGAACCAGAATAGTCCAGATTGCAGCCAAAATGGTATGATGTTAAATGATGACATAATGTCCCCAATGAGCTGGATATATCTTTAAATTTTGACAGTTGGCTGCTGTTTCTTTTTTTTTTTAAAGCGTTGTTACAGAACACTTATAGTTTTCATTGGTTCTACCTTGGAAAACAGGCTCAGGCAGCTCCTTCGCAGACTGATACGCTGCATTTATGCCATAAGCCAGTGTAGCTGACCAAACTAGTTAATAGGCGTATGGTGAAATGTTACAGGCTGTGGTCAGCCACCCTATAAAAGGGACACAAACAAGGGCAGCAGTGTTTACTTAGCCGGCACTAAATTGGTTACTAAATTATCAGCTTAAATGATTGCAAACAGTAGTAATATGAGATAAGAGCTCACAGAGACAGCCTGTATACAAAAACCATAAGATTAAAAATGGAATTCTAATGCTTCGTTGTTAACAAAAACAAAAGAATAAAAAATAGAATTTCATCTATCTTAGAAGAACACCGTATAATACCAAATATATTGATAAAGGACTATAAACTTTAAAAACCCAACAGGATCAAATTGCTATACACGTTCATAAGATACACATGATCAATCATAAAACAATAAATAAAGTGGTATATTGCAGTAGCAGTAAAAAGAAAAAAAAAAGGAAAGAAACAAAGTTAACATATCAGTCAAAGCAAAAAAATGGGTCCAGATAGATAGATTGATAGATAAATAGATAGATAACTGATTTAGCAAAAACTTGACTTTGAAACCCCTGGGAACCCAGAAAAACAAGTTTTGTACCATTGGGTCTTTTCAATATTATCTGAATTGGTTTTAATTGCCATACTTTAAAATGTTTTGTCTAGTTTAACACCACATATAACTGGGTGAACTTTACTTGATACTGAACTATATAAACCTTACATTTTATTTACCTGTTTCCCACATAATTCAAATATTCTTCTCTGATTGCTCTGTTGAGGCAGAACGCCTGCCATACATTACAAGAGAGGCAAGAGGGTAGCAGACATGTTCATCTCTAGGTCAATCATAGATATTGGTAAAAGCCTAGTCATTGAAAAAATATTTCTCCTTCTCAGGAACATTCATTGATGAAAAATGTAGCATTACAGGTTATCCAGGTTTCAAGTATTTGAAGTCACATCTATCTCTTTATCTCTGTGTCCCTCCAGTGTGGGAGGTGAGAAAGTCCTCCTGCTCTCGGCAGCAGCCTGGGGGTCTATGACAGCTTTCACTCCCATCCTCGCCCGCCTCTGCTCTCAGCCAATCTTCTCCATGACACTGGCACGGTTCCTCATGGGCCTGTTACAAGGTGAGACTGACGGAGCACAGGATGACTCATCGCTCCAGAATTAGTCGGTGTGGTGAAAGATCTAGGCTTTGGGAGGACTGGTCCCTTTCAATAAAAACACAAACAGAGCTACAGGTGACTTGATGAATTTGAAACCATTTGAAATTTTAAGAGTAATCACAGCTACAATCTACAAATCTTTGTCAGATGTTTTTTTTTCTTTTTATCCACATAAAAATAGTTTGGGTCAGTGTGGAATTATTTCTGCTGTGAAACTATACATTTTTATGTGCTTTATAAAATAAGAAGGATAACAACCTCTTTTTATTCTGTCTGACATGAATTAAATAAGAATCTAATTTTCCTTTTAGGTCAGTTAGAAGATTGTTTCTTTTTGTTAATTGCCAGTAAAATAAGAGAGATTCATTTTTTTTCTTTATCCAGAAGTTGGGTATTCTTTAACTTGGGGGTTCTTAACCCTGGTCCTCAGGGCCCACTATACTACATGTTTTTAGTGTTTTCCTGAATCCACACTCCTGACCTGAATGAAAAAGTGATTAACATGCTTTTGCAGCCAAGGAGGTAATACAATAATTTGAATCAGGTGTGTTTGAGTAGAGGCGCATCTAAAACATGAAAGACAGTGTATCATGAGGACCAGGGTTAAGAAACCCTGCTTTAACAAACATCTATCAAGAGTTCAATGAAATGTTGGCCCTTTCAATGACATAAGGGGTATAATTTAGTCAAGGTCATTGCATGCCTTCCTTGCACACTTTTCCTACCCACAAAAAGACAAAAATATTACCTTCGTAGTCAATAAGCTGTTTTGTAACTATTTAGCTTAGGGTGCCTGTCCATCAGAAAGACCAATTTGTCCCCAAGCTTCAACTTTCTGGTTGATAGTGTTCAAATGTTTCTTTTTTATGTTCTTTTCTTATCTATTAGGTGTAGTGCACTGGTTCCCTCTTCTGCAGAAAGTCCCCCTTGCATCATAACTCTTCTATTCTTACACTTTATAGTAGGGTTGGTGACCCTAGGCTTGCAAGCTTTGTCCCCTATTCTTAAATTGTCATTATGGTCAAAAACCTTAATTTCAGTTTCCTCAGGCAACAAGGTTGGTTTCCCACGATTAAGGGACCTTTCTCAGAGGGCATTTTTAAAATGTACTTTGTCTTTTCACCATACATGGAGTAATGGCTTCTTCTTTATTGACTTGTCTTTCTCCCAAAGTAGGTGGAGGACTTTGTGTTCACTTCATTACTAGTGATATTCTCTTACAGAGGGGAGAAATGCATCTTTAAAAAACTTTTTTGTCCTATGTTTTATACTAGAAACAAAGCAGTTTCATCTCAGTGGTACAATAGTTGAATCCTTCCAGAATAGGGTGTTGGCTGGACATTTGCTATGCAATTGTTTGAAAAGATGAAAATAGTCCCTTCAGGACCCTGGGAATCGTATCCAAGGATAAAAAATGACTGTGTTTGAGGTTTTGCTTTAAAATATATAAAAAAGCTGTGCTCCAAATAGTTTAAATGATTTGAATGAACATACCAGAAAGTTATAAGGCCAGGGGATCATCATCTGGGCTTTACCAAGTTTTGAAAAGTACTAAGTATAGTAGCTTTGTGCTTAGCACTAAATTTAAACAATTGTAAAACTAGGAAACAGAAAAAGGATTGTCTTAATTCATGTAAGTGATGAAAAAATGTGTGGTTTTAAAGAGTTTAAGCAAATATGTGTTTCAGCAGAGGAGTGTTATGTTTGTTTAGTTATCATAAAGCATTTTATTGCACATATATGCAGCTTGTTTAATCAGCAGAGCAAACTTTTGTTATTAAACAAATGTTGCAACTTTGTTTAAAAAATGAGAGCCCAAGCATTGTAAGTAGTTTTAGACTGAAGCCTTTTCTTTACTTACTTTATTTCTTTATTTATTGAGGAAGTGTTTGTTCCTGATGGTTGATTTTTTTTTTGCTGTGTGTTAATTTTAGGAGTTCATTACCCTTCTCTGGCCAGCCTGTGTTCGCAGAAGGTGGTTGAGAGTGAGCGAGGCTTTCTCATGAGCACGGTGGGGAGCGGCTCCTATCTGGGGTGAGTCAAACGTTTTGGTAATGAATGAACATTTGTAAGAAACCCAGTCTAATCTATAAAAGAAACCCCTAAAAAGTGTAAAGGAGAGTTACGTGGTCACAATGGGTATGCTTCATGTGTCATTTGTGTTTGGAGAGACTTAGCTGATCCATTCACACCCAGATCTATAAAGCCAGTGATTGTGTCAACTCTGTTTAATACGTTACAACAGTGCTGCTGTTTGACTCTGTCCTGCATCCTTCTCCATGCATTTTTTTTTTTTTAAGCACCCTTGTGATTGGAGGCGTCGGTTCACTCATGCTGGACGTGTATGGCTGGGAAAGTGTTTTCTTTGTCTCTGGACTCCTGTCAGTAACTTGGGCTTACTGCGTCTGGAAATATTTACTTAAAGGAGAAGGCAAGAAGAGCTTATTCTTCATTAACAGCCTTGCTACTTTTATTTTATACTTCTATCCTATTTTAAATTGATGACTTTTTCTTTATTTTGTGTTTTCAGGTCCTTTAATCACACTCGAATCCCTGGGTAATGGTGGGACTCAGTCAAGAATTAACAAAAGACATTGGGCACGACTCCTCAAACAACCTGCAGTCTGGTAAGGCAATGCTAAAGCCGTCGTGTCTGCAAAAAACAACAAAGCGGGTACTAAATTCAGTGCATACAGACCTTTTTTATGCTCTGCTCTAGTTACCCTAATATCCAGAACTCACATCATGAACCTACCTCTGATACAAGGCAAAATGAAAGAAAGTCCAGTTACTGTATGTTGCTTGTTCGCACATAGTGAAAATACAGTTTCTGTTATATTCTTTTTGGCTTTTACATCATTGCAAAGGATATTAAGCCAAAGAGTGTCTTTACATGCACAATTTAGACGTGTTGTTTTATCAGATGATGTTGAGACATTGAAGCTTAGAGACGCCATCAATCCTATAATCACCTGAGGGGTTTTGGATGGTTGCAGATAAAATTCAGTGATATACAAAGCTTCCTGCAGACAATTTTTTTTGGTGTGCGTGTGTGTATGTGTGTATGTGTGTGTTGTCTGTGATGGACTGGCGACCTTTCGCCCATAGAAAGCTGGAGATATGCACCAGTACCTCTCACAACCCCGCTAAGGATAAGCGTGACGGATGGATGGATGGATGGATGGATGGATGGATGGATGGATGGATGGATGGATAAAGGGATGTGTGTGTCATGTTATAATGGCTCCTTCAAGGTTTTCTGTGCAAATAACTTTACCTTCTCATACCTTGCTTTTTTTTTTTTTTTTTACATTAACTTGTGAGATACTGTACGAAAAGTTCCAGCGAGGCAGCTTTGGTTAATTATATATTATAGCCCTTTTTTTAACATTAAAGCTGTAATAACAGAATAACATAAAGGCTGCATGTTTCTTTTTTACTTTGGTTTTAAATATAGAGATGCTTTTTGATGGTGCTGATCAGAAAAGCAGTTGATTACTGACCTGCAATATGGTTTGTGTTTGAAGCTGACGTGAAGGCGGTGGAGCGAAATACATGGCATGCTTGACAGAAAACAAGCTGTTAGGCGACACTTTAGGATATATAAAATGGAAGGGTTTAGATCTTTTTTTTTATGGTCTAATCAAAGTCTAAACTAAATCTGCGAGAATACTTAAAAAATATGTTTAAAGAGGCTTTCCATCCTTTTTAGTGAGCTTGGGTGGGTGTTTGATAAAGCAGAATTGGCAAGAGTTTGAGTCTTTGGGTGTTCAAATGTGATAGAGACACGCCCAATAAGGCGTTCAACTGTAATTCACAGTAAACAGTGGTGTTACAATTTGTGGATACAGTGGGGCTAAATACAGATGAACTCCATACCGCCCTTCCTCAAAAGCAAGCACTGCTAACAATTTCCTTTTTTTTCCACACCAATAATTAACTATTTGTGAGCATGGGAGGGGAATGTTATATTTCAGGAGTACAAATAAGGAAATGGGTTGATATTGGTTATATTTTTTAAATCACAAGCTCCACTTTTCAAACCCTTGTGCCAGTGAATTTAGATCCTCTTTTTTTTTATTCTACTGCGATTATTGGTTGTTCAAAAATCCTCCCTTAGCTTCTACTGCACAGAAGGTTTTGCTGATTATCTTCATCTTTACCAGCAGTTAAGTCTTGTTTGATTTTATTTGCATATGTTTAAACACCTCTCGAAAGAGGAAATGGTAGATAATTGTTTGTGTTCATGAAATGAAAACTACTGGTGGTTGATTTTGTTGGTAAAGCCACATTAGTTCGGCTTTCTTCTAATTCTGTCTGCAGAGGCTGTTGAACAGTATTTAATAAAACTACAGGTTGTCAGGATTAGTGGAAGCTCGTTGAGGACCCAAATGCAGATAAGGAGGCAGAGATGAGTTCTACTTATTTATTTAAGGTTCCAAAGGCAACAGGGGCAAAAATCCAAGAGGCAAAATAAAAAAAAAAAAAAACCAGGAGATGCCTTGGAAAAACAACAAATGGGGATCAAACAATAAAGCAATAAGAAACCTGAATAACTGCAGAGATGGGGTGGATATGGAGAACATAAGAAAGAATGGGCTATTCAGCTGATATGGAGCAGGTGTGGATAGAAGTAACTAGAAGGGAGCCAAAGGGAAAGGAAACTGGCACAAGGGGGCAACATAGAGTAACTTAAAAACACAACGCTGCCATAAAGGAACTACAAAGACACAAAATTACAGAAAAATTAAAAATAAACCTAAACAACGGGCAGAACCCTGATACAGGTGAATTACTCATTTGTGTAACTGTTTCCCTTCTTTTCTCTCCCCGCTAGCGCTGTGATAGTGACGCACCTTTGCACTGCAAGCACTTTTTTCACTCTTCTGTCCTGGCTACCAACATTCTTTAAAGACACCTTCCCTGATGCCAAGGTAAAGGTACCATCTTCTCTTTCTTCTTCCAAATGACACTTCACATTTTTGTGCTAACCTTGAATCCACAATGTCTTTTCAGGGCTGGGTGTTTAATGTCATTCCATGGTTGGTGGCTATACCCTCATCTCTGTTCAGTGGCTGCCTATCTGATCACTTAATAAGTCAAGGTAGGCGACCTGAGGAAAGCCTATTAGAAGGATTTTTATGTTTTTAATAAAGAAGTTCCTTATTTCTATCTTAATTCTTTTAGGTTTCGACACCGCCTCAGTAAGGAAGCTGATGCAGGTACAATATTTGGAATTACCTTAATAATCTTCCACAAGGGTCAGGCTCTCCAACATTCCTGCAGTGGCTCTCTAGTTTATGATAGCATGGTTGAAGCAGGTTTCTTCCCTACTACTATGCAGTATGAGTCTTAAGTTTTTGCAGAATTATTAACCTATTATATACAAGTAATGATGTTTTACAGATTTTTTTTTTTTTTGGCAAAACGTACTAAGCTGCAGCTGTTTGTAATAGACAAATCAAGCAATCCGGTTTTAAGTGACTCAACACACCTAATATTACATGTGGTTTCTCTAAATTAAGCGTAATATGTTCTCTCAAAAATTACTGTAAACAAAGAGATATTGACTATATTCTTCAGGAATCTTAGCCCACTCCTCTTGGGCTTTCAGTCCATTGATACTCTTTGGTCTTGTTGAAACTACTCTTTCAATAGAGTTTAAATCAAGAAGCTATGATGGCTACTCTAGTATCTTCCAGCACTTTTTCTCAATCCAAGGCGTAGTGGACTTTGAGTTATTTCCTGATATTTGACCTAATCCATTGTTCCCTCAAAAGTGTAGGTTTTTAGTGCTGCAGAAGAGCAGCTCTGATCATGTGCCTTGATTTAATGTAGGCAGGGTATTCTTTTCGCTTAATCATTTGCTCCAAAATGATTAATCTTTTATTAATCACTTAGCACAACAGAAACTCCAAGCCTGTTTAGCTTATTTATATATGAGAACACATTTGAGCTGTTTTTTTTGTGTGGTCTGTGTGTGGCTTCCTGTGATCTCAGAAACAATTTAGAGACAATTGAGGGTTTTTGATCTGCTTTCTCTTCAGTAGTTTGGTAGCTGCATTTTAACTTTTAGTCTATGGAAGGGCGTCTGGAGCCCTGTTTGGTTAATAAACCATTTTGGGAGCTACAATCATCTTTTTCCTTCTGCTAGCAGCCCTTTATGAATTCCTTTTTTCTGTCATGCCCATGTAGTGTAGCCACTCCTCTCCATGGGTAATTTGTACATTGCTATCGACACATTTTTGGCTTTATAGGTTAGTGCTTAAGTCAGTATTTTTTTTTTCTTTTCTCTTTGGTAATAACTGGACTCTTCAGTTCATGTAATACAACATAATAGCTCTAGGAGACAGTGAAACAGATTTTTAGATTAAAATGGTGGCAGTTCCTGTGTTGAGTTAGTCTATTGAATATATTCTTGACTATAACTTAAAATGTATTTTCTTTTCTTGCTGTTTTATTTCTCTTTTCTTTTTTTCCCCAAGTTTTTCTCCATGGGAGTATCCAGTGTGTTCACAGTCCTTCTGTGTGGCAACACCACCTTCCCCTGGGCTGTAGCATTTGTGTCGGCCACCATGGGCCTCACCACCTTCAGCCACAGGTACTGGCTCACACGTTACTCTACAATAATTGATGTGTATTTTCCCACTTTTTAAAATTGATTTCCACTTTTACAACTGCAAAGCATTTCATATATTGCACCTTTATTGTTTAAAGCACAGAAGGACGTAGTAGGCACATGACTTTGATATGTTCTTGGCAGGTCCCCTGTTTGATATGCAGGCTTATTTTTTTCTTGACTGTCACAAGTTCTTCTTCTGTCACAAGTACAAAGCAACAAATTTCACTTGCTGCATTTCACCCATCCCCTTGGGGAGCAGTGTGCTGCCATTGTGCGGCACCCGGGGAGCAGTGTGGGGTTAAGGGTCTTTGCTCAGGGACCCAGAGTGGCAGTCTGTGGGAGTGGGGCTCGAACTCGGAACCTCTTTATTCGCAATGCTCTAACGCAGGGGTGTCAAACTGGTTCCAGAAAGGGCCGTGTGGCTGCAGGTTTTCTTTCCAACCAAGCAATAGCCCTTTCTGGAACCAGTTTGACACCCGTGCTCTAACCACTTGGCCGCCACTCCCCTTTTTACATTTGGTACATATTTTTCTAACTACTTCAACATAATTGCTGCAGTCAAAAGTACAAAGTGTATCTGCTTGCTGCAGCAAACAAGGAGAATTTATAATCTAGTGAAATCATGCTGAATTGTTTGAGGTATTGTTTCACTGAACAATATCCAAAATTGCATTAATAATTCATATTGATGACATTATGACATGCAGATTAATACACCTCTTTATTCTTAATGGAAGGTTGCTGTTCTCTGATACGATTTGCTCACGGCAGAGTGAGGAAATATGATGCCAACCTTCTAAACTGTTTTTTTTTAATAAAGAAAGGGTTTATAAAATAATGTATATTTTTATATTTAGTTTTTCCAATCTTTTTTTGTTAATGTATTTAAAAGATGGAATAGTAGTATAATTGATCTCCTTTCTTGTTTAAATGAAATATTTTTTTGTTAAGTTTCTGACACCTGTTTTAAAGATAAAATATTCTGTTACAGTGGGGTTTCCTTGAATGTTCAAGATCTCGCTCCTTCTTGTGCCGGAGCTCTTTTTGGTGAGTAAAACAATGCCCAAAAATAATTCCTTCTAACCTTATATGCACGTAGTGTTTTAGTATAAAATGTAATGGTCTTCTCAACCTCTACAGGTGTCATGAATACATGTGGGGCATTCTCAGGTGAGTTTCTCTTTGGTTAAGGAATCTCTTTACAATGAATATTTTAGCAGTAGAAACTGAGACTATAAAGGATAACAGATTCCCTTTTTAATAAATTCAAAGTTATGGATGATGTGTGGCTGTCAGGTTTGTTGGCTCCCATGATCTATGCATATTTCATAAAGGGAGAATATTAAAAGGAGTGAATGAAACAATGATCAGGTTATGACAGCTAGGGGTTCTGAAAGAGAAACTGAGTCCTGTGACTTTTTTTCATGTAAAAAAAATGTTTTGTCTCTTAAAGTATTAAATGTTTTTCCACATTACAAGTCTTTTGTTGAGATCTCCGATAAACCAACAAAAAGAAGTGAATAATTGTTAAGCGGAAGGAAAAATGTGCCCAGTGATAACTTTTCTTCTTTTACATGTAGAGATCATTTCCTTCAATATATTTTGCAGAACCTTTCATTGCCACAGATTCTCATTCTATTTAATGTGTGAGCTTTGATTTGGATATTCTAACAGTGGGAAATGTTTTGATCAGAACAATTACACTGCAGCGCAGGCTGCATATTTAGGATTGTTGTTCTGTATGGAAGTGAGTTGCTCCTAAACTCTATTCCAGACAATTTTTTTTTCCCATATTCATCTTCATCTTCCCATCAACATCAACAAACGCGTTTCTCTATGGGGATGGTCTGCTCATCTTGATCTGTTGCGTGTAGTTTTTCTTCCCTTTTTTATCTAAAAGGTAAAATGTTGGTCAAATTAATGTATTTTCCATGTCCCATTTATGGTTTGCAAGGAAAAGAAAAATGGGACTAATTTAAGGCTTTCTTTTAACAACTGCCTTTCTCCTGCCAATGCTCTATATCAGCTAGAGCTGTGGAGAACCAGACTAATAACCCTGTCTACAAATTCTTCCACCTAGGCTGTGGCTTTCGTCAGTAACCTTCTCTGATCACTGCTCCCCTTGCCAGACCTGTCAGTTTAAGTGCAGCAGACAACAACTTTATAAGTGTAGTGGGAAAATCTGGCTTGTCATGGGAATAAGTAAACCACCCCTCACTCAGACATTTTCTCAGCCTTGCAGGTGAAACCAACTAAAAACATTTTTCACTGGATAAATAGCATAACTATATATATTAGAGAGAGAAATCAAAATTTTCCGACCACAAGAAGCAGACCACATTTTGGCTTGTGACCTTCGCCAAAGTCATTACAAATCACCAAAAGCTTTTGTTCTAGATGTACAAATCCAGTAGAAAACACCCTAGAAGCCCAGCATTTCAAGTTTTGGAGTCATGTAGATTGAGAGCCAGTGAAGCTGTTCCACAGTGTTGTAGTTGTAACTGTTGATCTTTATGACTCTGTTTGCTGTTTTTCAAGTCAGAAGACTTGATAAAAGCACTTACAGAAGCAAGGCTGTCGTACACTGACACTATCAGTCCCTCCGACCACCATCAGTAGGCAATGCAGGGGAAGTGTCTTGCCCAAGGATACAACGGCCCTGAAACCTGGAGCCGGGGCTTGAACCAACAACCCTCAGGTTCCAGGGCAAACTGCTGCATCCGACCCCCCCCTGAATCCATTAATAATTGGATAGCCATAGGTTCCTTCAAAAAGACGTTTTGCGAAATTAAACCAGGTGAAACTAAAAGTTTTCCAATTGAGGAAGATTTGATCTAAAATGCAGAATGTTTACTTTTTTTTTTTTAAACAATATTGGTATAATTACTGCTCTAAGTGGGTTGCTCTGTCAGCTAAAGGCTTGTTTTAGAGTCTCTATACTTTTAATTAATGTGATTAATTGTTTCAACCCTAAATGTTCTCTTAGCAAACCTCTGACACCAGAAAGAACAGCTAGGATTATAATCCCACTGGATTATATTTGCTCATTAGATTGCAGCTGAAAAAACAGTTTCCTCTTTCCTACATTTCACAATTATTCACTTATTTTTGTTGGTCTATCGAATTAAAGCCATTATACTGTAGTGTGACTGTAGCAGAAATGTAGTGTTCTGCTTTTAGCTGACAAAATGGTAACCCTGTGTGATTCTGTGCAGGAGTCCTGATGGTGTACTTCTCGGGGTATCTCATCGAGGCGACTGGATCATGGGGGTCGATGTTTGCCCTCATCACCACAGTCAACCTAATGGGACTTTTCACCTTTTTGGCTTTTGCTGAGGCTCGCAGATTTGACATTGATTCCAGTAGGGTCCGCCACAACAGTATCCACATCTAAATCATTAATAGGAGCATTGTGCAGTTCCTAATAGAAATGTGACTGGATAATCTTTAATATTATCCACATTGGATTATAATCCAATAGATGGTAAGCGGCATCTTGCACAGATGGATGTGAGAAAAGTGTGTTTAATTCTGTGTTTACTAAGGGAGGAGTGTGAAGGTTACTGAAAAGCACACTGCAGAGCAATGTTACTGAAAAGCTCTAGTTGAGAGGCAGCCTTTGGAAGACGTCTTTCAGTTAAGAGGAAATGTAGGAGATTATACTTACACTACGCCCAGGTCACACCTCCGAAAATGGTTAAACATTTGCAAAAGAAAAACTGTTTACATCTGCCATGTAATTCATGTCAGAAGTGGAAAAGCTGCAGAGATATTTAAACATGTATGCTTAGTGTTGGGGTTTTTTTAATAAGCAGGTCCTAGTGGTTTGAGGTTCTCTCTCACAGCTGTGACAGACAAAGCCGGGAAGTTTTCCCACCTAGGAGATGACCCAAGGAGAGACAAAACTCGTCTGCCTGAAATATGTTAATCGTAAGATTCATTCACTCATCACTGAGATAAATATCCGAGTGACACCTCATTACCCAGCCGCTAATGACTCTGGAAGAGGCCTTTAATGTTCTGTACAATCTACCTTCAGTGGACCTTGTGTTCCCAGTTATAGACTGGTTTAATCAGTTTTCAAAGGGGGACGGGACACTTTGGGGCTTAGCTTCAGCTGGGTGCTTTCTCTCTGGTAGCTGTATTAAATACAATGATGCATTTTTCAAGACCAAAGGTTAATAGTGAATAATTGTTTTTGTATTTAATTGCATCTATTAGAATATACCATTAAATTATTTTTGAGTATTTTCATATTTATATGTCTTTGAAATATATTTTCTTTGGAGAGGAATTAATATGCAGTTAAAAAAAATGGAAACAGGATATATCTAGGTAATGTGATCCAAAGTGGAATAACCAATAAGACCTGATTGTCTGTGAGTAAGCCTCAACCTGCAATTCATCTAAAGCAAAATGTATTTTTCTTATGTGCACATGTATCAAAAGGATGTTAAGCCTCTATTTTTCATTGTCTTACTTAGACCGTTTGTTCCTAGTGTCCTGGAAAGTAAATGATAACTGGGGGGAGTTAGCCTTCTCTTGTCTCATTAGAAAAGTTTTGCTTTTGTTTTTTTTTTTTCTGTAACTTGTTAAAATTTTAAAATATTTCTGGAGATGAATAGGTTAAATGTATTTGCTGAAAGTTACAACTTTAAAATACAACCATGTTAGAACAGAGCACAGCAGCCTCATGTCAGCTGAATCATTTGAACTGAGTGTTGGAACTGAGAGCACAGTTTCAGTTTCCTATTGATCTTTGTAAGTTTCCATGTTATTTTCAGATGTTTACTTGTTGTTGGTACCTTTTCTGTTTCTACGCATTAATTATTATTTGCATCATTTGAGCGACTAAAGAACTGAAAGATGCAGTTGTTGCCAAACAGTGTCTGTTAGTGATCTTTAGGAATTGTTACTTTTGTTTAAGGTGATTTATATAAATACAAAGCAAACATGTTTCCTTATGGAATAAACATCAGACTGTATAGTTAGTTTTGGTAACATTCATTTCTATTTAGTTATATTTTGTTGTTAAGATACAAATGTACAATTGCATAAAATGTTTTCACTTGGGCTTAAAACTGTCCTGTCTTAGTGCCGCCTTGTAGGGAGCATTGTTCAACCTCTACCATTCTTGTTTTTTATTTTATTTTTATTTTTTATTTTGGTCACATGCTAAGAAAATTATATTAAGCTTCCATAGATAATTTATTTTCCTTCCTAAAAACCATTGTAAATTTTGCAGATTTATTGACCAGTATTTATTTTAAGATTTCTGTAGAACTTGTGTTTTTTTCCCCCCTTTGTTACCTGAGAGTTTTGGTTCCTTTCAATACAGTTATGCTTTAAAGTTTACATACTCTTCCATTAAAGAAAAAAATCAGCTGCCAGTAAGATAAATTGAAATTGACAAAAGCAATAACAAATAAAAAATTATAAAACATGGAAATCATGACATGGATTTTGAATATATACATATATAAATAAATAAATGTTTGAAGTGGAAATTTAATGCTCTACAAAAATGCAAGCTACGTTTGAAATGAGTAAATACAATTGTTTAATGTAAAAACTTTAAGCCCATCAAGACGGCCTGCAGAGATCAAAACTATTTTGAAAACAATAAAAGGAATTCTTTTAAAATACAAATGAAAAAAAATATATTTTTGTTGTAGTTTTGCCCTCCAGAAAAAAAACTAATGTCAACCATTCCAGATGGTAAACCATGCTTTAGTTCAGGATCATCTATTTTCACATCATCATCCATTCATTGAATAAGCTTTATAAGGCATTCTTGTTCAGTAAGATGATTGTTGACAATGTGTGGATTTCTATTTCTGTCAAATTCACGTTTTTGGTCAACTCAGGACACATTTGAATAATACAAACATGTTGGTAAGTTCAACATAGGTTTCAAATTATATAAGTTCTCAGTAATGGTTTATAATGGAAAATTAAGATCAGTAAATCACTGAAAAACACCCATAGTGCATGTTAATATTATGCTATATATCCACTGGTTGTCCTACTCTGGGAACATTTGTGCTCTGCACCTAACCCCTGGTTTTCTCACTAGTATCCCCTATTAGGCAGTATAAGACATAGGTTGAAGCAAAATAACTTGAATTCAAAACTTTTTAGTTTTGAAAAAAATCTATATTTTGAGTGAGTTTTTCAGTGGTATGATTCATCTTTCTATTTTGTCTGCATGCATTTTCTCTGAGGCTCCACACAGAGGCAGCATAGCATAAGAAAGAACATAGAGCATATGTAGCAGCAAAATGCCAACATTGGCTATATTAGAATAAAGGCCTTCATTGTGGAATAAGTTTGAGAAATACCTTCTGGTTTGCAGAAAATGCTAGAACAACACTTATATCAAGTAAAAGGTCCTGCAACTACTCCCATGCCTTTAAACCTGGATTACTTTACACTTTCAGAACCCGACATCTGTATCAGTCCTGTGCTGCTTCCGGATCTGCTACAGAACAGGTTCTGGTGCTGGACTGTGGTGTTCACACCAGCAGCTCTCTACACGCCCAAATCCCGAGTGTGGGCCAGTGGGACGTATGCGGTGGCACCATATGGCAGGATGCTGTGTGCCATGTTGGCTAGCTGGCACTACCCACGTGTGAACGGCCAGACGCTATTCAACCAAACCTACTTCTCCTCATGGGACCCAACGGCTTGGGTAACCATAGCGACGGGTGGCTTGTGCCGCTGCCGTGTGGCAATAATGGTGGGGGGGGGTTCACAAGTGAATGAAAGTAACAAGTCATTTAGAAGTCAGTGGGTGGAGAAAAGTAAATCTGGCAGTTGCCTTGATATACATTTTGTAAGAAAGTAGGGTGGTTGTTACTCAAAAGACAAAAAAAATGTGTTGTAAAAGAAGACATAATGATGATGAGTGGCCCGCTATTTAATTAGCAGAAATTAAACACTAAAGAAGAGGAGAGCAAGGCAATTAAACCCTCCCCCAACTGGTTGGCTGGTTAGAGTAACCTAGTAAATGCTCAGTCCATCAGAGAGCTAGAGATACATGTAAATGAAATAGGCCCATTAATTAGTAATTAACATCAAGTTAATGACATTTCACTGTGTCGCCATCTCATCCTATGTGGTGGAGGGGCTGTCTCTCTAGTCCATGATTGGAAAGCTAATTAGAGCAAAGCTAAACCACTGTGTAGGGTTACCTAATGATATAGAGCCCCATTTAAATAAAGTTGGTCATTGTGTGAGCAGGATTAATCACTTTGTAGTAATAAATCAGTGGGCTTTATAAATCTAATGCTTCTATGTGCACTGGGATATTGAAAGGCCATTGACAAGTTTAATGTGGTGATAGCCTTGTGAGCGCAGGCTAAAGTTTCCCAACTGAATTGGACATCCTTTTAACATTGCACCCAGTTTTTTTATTACAGCATTTTAGAGGTCGCCAAATCTCTAAAGTATGAAACATAAAGAAAATTTCAATCTGCTTTTATGTTATTTTTAAAGGTCCTTTTTTCTGCTAATATATCAGTGGGTTGAAATAAAAAGAACATTTCTGAGTCATATTGAAACTGCAAGTTACTACCATAATGCTTCTCCTTGAAACTGTTTGTGTAAACACAAATACCAACATTTATGTAATTGAAACACAATCTCAGGATCATAAAACACTCACACATTAAAAATCTTGGGATTTATATAAAGATTTATTTATAATAAGAGTATTAATATCATACGGCTACAGAAGATTGCACAAGCAGAGTCAACAGCAAGACCCCTAAGGGAATTGCTGTTTTTTCATCAGGGTAACAGGTAAGATAATTATTTTTATTTCATTTTTTAACCAAAATAAACACAAAAAAACAGAATTTTCAGTGGCTTCGCAGTTCGTTTCTGTGTTGGATGCAAATGAGGGAGAAAACTTTAGACTGCAGATGCTATCTAAGTTTGTTTATTGACCAAATAAGGTATTTTGAAAAGACTAAGGCAAACAAACCTAGATATAGTATTTGATTAGCTTGACAAATGTTGCCATTAAATAGTGTTTTGATGATGACATTAGTGATGACCCCCACAAGTAAAATGCCAACTATTGTGTGAAGAAAACATGCACAATGTAGTTCCCTTGGTGGTTTGGCAGACTACACAGCTCCCTGATCTAAAGTGTTCTCCATCTAATGGTTTAAGAATTGGGAGTACTGACAACTATGGCAACCAGAGTCACAATTTTGGTCAGAATGGGAGCAACAATGCTGCCAGCTTTTTGGGGCAGTTCAGTTTTAAATCACAAAATAATTCACCGCTGTGGTGAATAACTGATATAATGGATTCAAAACATGTTTTTAACTTTTGTGTAAGGTGCCACTGAATAAATCTCTTTTCAAGCTGCCAAATATGTTGTGGTCTCTTTCTTTTTTTCCTTGACAGGACATTAATTTATAGTGTTTGGTTTTAAACATAGCCTCTTCGCTTAGGTAATCAGGTTATCACTTCTTTACTGGTGTCTATTGCAGTGATTTAATACGGTTATTAAGTGCAATAAAGCACAGTCAGAAAAGTGGTAAATACTGTATTATGCATGCACATTACAACTTTTTTGCACCATATTTTTGTACAGAGTAGGCCTAAGACAAATTTAGTTATTTTAACATGTTTTATAGTTTGTCCATGTTAAAAACAAGTGATTAGAATATTATTTTGTTTTGCTTTCTCCTCTGAGCTAAAATAAACTCACTGACAGGACTAATTTTGCTTGATTATACTCAGGTCATAAGCAGTTTTACTGCAAAGAAAGATGAGATGTAAACATTTTAGCACACAACACTTTTTGTCATAAACCTAAAAAGATCCTTTCTGGTTTTCAATTTTTTCAATATTCTATTTAGCCTCTATTTCTGTCTCACTGAGCATCTTTTTCTCGTTTTCATATTTTTTCTTCCATTCACCTCCTGTAAACCAACTTCTGATTCACAATTGACCCCTAAAGCGATCTCATGATGCCTAAGCACAGTCACTGATATAGCTCCCCATCAAAAACACTCACAACCAAATATGTTGATTTTTGTCAATTAAACCCCCTTCAGCTGTTTGCCTCTTGCCAGACATATGGCCTGTGTTAAATCTAAAGAGCAAATGGGGCCACCATTGAAAGGGGCATCATTTTAATGGAACCCTGAGGGACAGGACCCACACCTGTGCAATAATGGCATAAACCATGAACTCCTTCACCAGATGAGGACACTGTTGGTTTGTATGGGGGGGGCATGCAGTGTTGTTTTTTTTTTTTTTTTTCCACCATCACAACTCAATTGAAACGTTAATTGCAAATAAAGAAACAGAAAAATCTTAAACTGCTTTAATACAAACTTAACAATACATAAAATCTCTTTGTTGATACGTTCTGTTTCATGATATCCAACAGGAGATGGAGCTCAGACATGCTTCAGATTCATATCTGCTAAGCAAAAATAAAAGGAAGGCACAAGCTCGCTCTGTAACTCTGCCCTGCAGTATCAACATAATGTTTTTTTTCCTTAAAAAAAGGATGTGCTGTCTTCAGTTTTGCTAATAGATATTTAAAATTTTAATTTAAGAAAACAATGTTGTGCTATACGCTTTTGGCAACAACAGGCAGTAGCCTGTTACTGCTTAACTTAAAGATAAGCAGTAAGCAAGAAAAATATCCAAAGTAGGTAAATTAAGCAAACATTTTAATTACATATTTCTTGTAGCCCACTTCTCTTTTCTTTTACGAATAGACACCACAGTGGGGCAATTTAGATGTTGCAGAAGCAAAGTGAAATGCAATGGAAGCATTAAGATACACACAAAGGTAAAAGACATGACACAAAAACAAGAATATGAGACTGCACTGTAAGGACAAATTTACAATATAACAAAACGTACAGTTATAAAAAAAACCTCCTTAGTTTAAAAAGAAGCAAATTAAGAATTTCCACAGAGTACATTTACATCCATAGGTACAAAACAACAAGAGAATATTCACAAAAAGGGGTCAAATGTGCAACAAAAGCATAGATGTAAACATTTCTTTTGTTGGAAGCAGTGAGGGTTGTTGATGGTGCAGCTGCTGGGAGGAAGAATCTAATTTACCCTGTTTAAATATTTCTTTTTTGGTTTTTGTAAGTATGCAACTAAGACTAATTTCTTGAATGACTAATTGCTTTCAAATGTTTTATAAATCATTTGCTGCAGTCAGGAATTCCAGATAGCCTTTTTCAGTCTGACCTAGAGTGGACAAATCAAAGATAGCCAATTGAGTGGAATGAGATGAGAATTATCAGGAAATTTCCACAAAAATAGAGGCTGGCACAATGAAAAGGCTGCCAGATTGGCAAAGAAATGTATTATTGGCAATCAAAATTAGTATTGGCTGATATGCTTATTGATGGGTTGCATCAGACGTAAAATTACAGCTGTAAATTGCAGATACATCCAAAATAGGATTAAAGAAATAACAGCTTTATTGCAGTACTGGAGTCAAAAGAAATGTGTGGAATGACTCATAAGTTGTTTTTTAAAATAAAGCAGTTTTTTTATTATTCCTATTTTATCTATATGTCTATCCTACACTCTTTATTTTCCTTTGCGATCAATAAATAATAGTACAAATTGAATTATGCATAATATGTCTTTTTATATTCCCAGTGCTCATCTTGGTATATTTAATGATAGTAGGATTTAAAAGGAGAACTTCAAGCTGGAGAATCTATTATTCCTTGCAAAAACTAACTTATATGGTTAATTATATTTTTAGTGGTTACAGATCATATAAGCTCTATTTTGCTTATTTTTTCAAATCTTTTTGAAAACTAACAAATAAAGCATTATTGGACTTAACCAAATATAATTTTGCCATGTTTTACCAAACTGTAGCATTCTGTTTGTTCATCCACATGAGGTGAACTACCCCAGACGTGTCACCGCCTCAGCACCCCTCCACTCATCTGTTCCACCGGCTCACACAGCTCAAATCTCCAACACCACCAGATCTTCCCCTTTTTTTCCCCTCACTCGCTCTTTTCTAAAGTTTGGCCGTCAATCAGCAGTGGCCCCAGGCAACGGGCACTGATGAAAAGACCCCTGAGAGAAGGAGACCCAAATTAGATTTCAATAAGGATGTTGAATATTCATGTCAGAGAAACATCTAAAGGTAAATGCTTTTTGATCTCCTCACACAAATATCACTTGTGTGCATTCCCAGGTCCTGGTGCTCTGTTTCTGGAGCGTTTTCACCGCCCTCCCCTCCCCACCAGCCCGGTCCGGCCCTGGCCCAGGCCTCAGCTCTGTCTTGCTCCTCGGGGGATGCGGTGGAATAATGATGATGAAGCTACAAAGGACGAAAAAGAGCCATAATGAATGTTTATACCAAAGGGACACAATAGAAAGGGCATCCGAACTAAGTATTCAGTAATTAGTATTTAGCTGAAGTTGATCATTGAGTGCACGCATGCAAACACACACCCACTTTGCAGACAAGTGTTCAGAGCAGAATTACTGAGGTGGAATCATTTATTGTGCAAAACTGGAACAAGGGAACCTCCCCTGACAGCACCAGTCATAACATGGTTTCATTTTTCCTATCAACATGTTTATTTTATTTGTATAATTGATTCACTTTGGGTCTTTCTATCCCAAAATGTCAACACCATTTAGAGTACATGATTCACCTGCGCTTCTGTTTAGAATTATAATTACCACCTTGACACAATAGAGATAAATGTGTCTCCTTACATCAGTCCTTAACTTGTCTTTTGGTTGTGCCTTTATGTGCTGTTTGCTCATAAGTGGTGCTTGCATGGAGTGCTAAAAGGGGGCCAGCATCCTCCCAATACCCTGAAGAAATCGCCATCACTTCCATCATTGCTTAGATGGAAATGTGTAACAGTCCTGGATGTGTGGGGACATTGGGGGGGAACTGCCTTAGGCTCTTTCCCCCCACAGAGAGTCCACTCCACTCGGGAGCACGCCATGAAACGAGTTCTGAAATGAGACCAAAGGATAGAAACACCATCTCTTCTTGATGCGGGGTAGGACCGGCTATTAGCCCATGTCAACCCTTGTCATGAATAATGCCTCAAAAACGACGGTGATAGCCGCAAACGAGCCGTGGTGGCTGATGATGCAGGATGACAACCCAACTGCATTCAGAGAGAACACAAAAAGAAATCTATTCTCATCTATACTTTCTTACTGATTCTTTCCGCCGCTCTGTGTTCTTCTCAACCTCCCCCGCCCCTTCCTTACAACATGATGGTCAGTCTATTGCCAGGCAATCTGGTCTGTGATGTTGTTCACACCTCTGTTGAGCCAAAAGAAGAAGAAAAAAATCTATGACAAGATATGATGACTTACCCAGGTGGTGTGTTTCACTGGTCTCTTGGTCTTATGGGTGAGGACAGCTGTGTGTGTGTGTGTGTGTGTGTGTGTGTGTGTGTGTGTGTGTGTGTGTGTGTGTGGCTACAGTATGCAATGGTGTGTTTACCCGGGGCCCTGCGCTGCAGTGCTGTGATGCTGAGTGTCACCGGCCTGAGCCCTGCAGCCATAGAAACCAGCTGTGAAGCTGACAGGTTTGTCTTCTGCGTTCACCTACTACACTCTTTCCTAGCTTTCACACAAACGTTCATGTGATGAAACACATACACAAAAACAAAAAAAATACTCACTCTTTCATGGCCTGCGGTTTAAGTACACATGCACTCACAACTTCCCCCCACATCCACACATATCCACCGACAATCACACAAGCTGCAGGCAGCCTCTCTCATGCCAGCTACAAACACACTGCAAAGAGCAATTCGCTTGCAGAGCTCTGCTGTATGGTGGCTACTCACTCAACACATCCTAGCGATTTGTTTCAAATGAGAAAACATGACACAATTTCTTGCTTCTATGCTTCTTTATTATGTAGGCGGCACATCTCACAATATTTTACCCTTGTAGGATGTATTAAGCTGTTAAAGTGAAAGGTTTTGGCATCATAAATTAGACAAAAAGTATGAAATAGCTTTGTACTCTTGAGTATGGAGCAAATAAGATTTGATTGGTTAAATTCACAAGGTTAATGTAATTAAAACATAAAGTATGATTACACAAATTTTTTGGAAATATTAAGGTGATAACAGTTGTGATTATTTAGAATTTCCTTCCCTTCTCCTTAAGCTCTGTATATATTAAGGGTTTTTAGTATGAGTCATTTACTGCATCCATCCATTTTTCAGACATACTTAATCCCAAGTGGGGTCGAGAGGGGTGTTGGTGCCTATCTCTAGCTGTCTACGGGTGAGAGGCAGGGTACACCCTGGACAGGTCACCGGTCCATCGCAGGGCAACACAGAGACAAACAAGACCAACAACCATTCACGCACACACACTCACACCTAGGGAGAATTTAGAGAATCAATTAACCTAACAGTCCTGTTTTTGGATTGTGGGAGGAAGCCAAAGTACCCAGAGAGAACCCACAAATGTAAACTCCATGAAGAAAGACCCCAGGCCCGGGAATCAAACCCAGAACCTTCTTGCTGCAAGGCAGCAGTGCTACCCACTGCGCCACTGAGCAGTAAAGTTTTGTTCAAAAGGCTGAATAGCTTATCTGCTGGTAAACTGGAAGTTCTTATGATTTTTCAAAGATGTCCAACTGGCTAAATATTTCCTCACTTTAAAATCAACTAACCCCAAAGTAAGTGACAGTGTAGTGTTGCAAGTGGTACTCAGAAAGGTAAAACCTGGAAGTTACAGGTTAAGTGCCTCCTGTTGGCTGCAAAATATTGCTTTAAACACTTATTTTTTTCCTTCCTTTCTTAATCTAGCAATAGGAGTTTGGCACAATTAAGGAGAGCTTCATTTACTATGGAGTAACTGTAGATATCCTCGACTCAGCTGAGACTGTAAGCATAACAGTTATAAGTTTTGCAGTCCACAAATCTGGCTTTTAATGTAGAGTAATAAAAGGAGGTAACTGTTAAATGAAAGCTATGGGAGTTCCGCTTTGTAGGTTCCTACAGGCCACAGAGTAACATGGTAAGATAAAACCAAGATCACTTAGTCTGCATTAAGAAAAATAGTGATAGAAAATAAAGAGGAAAAGGCAAGCCAGTTTAGTGGATAGGACAACATATAAATGGGACAACATATGGAGTGAAATACAGGGAAGCCCCAAAGTGAAGCAAAGATGCCTTGAGACTGGGACGGAGGTTCATTTTCATGCACGGTGACAAAAAACATACAGCTGGTGCTACATTGGAATAGTTTGGACCTAAGGCCCATTGCAAGTCCACACCAAGCAGAACTGCTTTGTTAAGAAAACATTAATTCTCTAGATATGTGCATAGCCAGTAGACACATATCCAAACTAGAAAAGTACTCAGAGCATGTAGACCTCCTCCAAGCAGCAAATTTTGCCCCATATTGTGACTTAAACCTATAAAGACTCGCATTAGATCTGGATCATTACCAAATTTTTATGAATTGTTCCTTGGCATGAGGTACACCTTTGGTAAAAATGTCCTTCGAATCCTTTTGCAGCTTTATAAATGAGCCACCGCGTGTGTCTGCAGCCTCTGGTGTTTGTTCTGCTCTTATCTTCTTTATTTACTCTGCTTTCTTGTTTGATCAGCAGATTGAGACTTTGAACGAGGCATGGCTTACCTTTCCTGTGTTTTTGTCTTCAGTATAAAACTTCTGGACTTTTCAAGTCTGATGCAGAAGCTGTCAATAGCCACTGCTGCCACTCTCTGGTTTGGGGGGAACTGCTTGTTCTGACAAATAATCCTAAAGAATCAATAAAAAAAAATTCCTGCATGTGGTATATAATGTGGAACACCACCAAAATTTTATGGATTGTTCCCTGAACTGAGCTAAACTTTTGGTTAAAATGTCTTTAAAATCTTTTCATAACTTTTCAAGTTATCCTGTAAACAATCAAACGACAGACAAACGCATACAAAAACTGGCCTAAAAACATAACCTCTTTGGCGGATGAAATAAACTTGCATATTTAGTTTCAGCAAAAGGTAGTTCTATTAAATATCAATTTAAGAGGCTAAATACAAGTGTACGCTATTCATACATACTAAAAAATCATCATCTATATTTTTGTGTTTGTCTATCACAGATTCACAGTGACATTTAAAGCACCTTGACCACTATAGAGCGTTATAACTTTCACATCTACATAACAGATTTCTTGAAATTCACACATTTTTTAAATATACCAATGGCCAACAAACCTTTAAAATACATCCTCCCACTTTATAAGTTTTTGTTTCTCCAAATATTTTTTGCCCATAAAGAATGTACTTAACTATCTTTTGAACATTGTTTCTGAATGTCAGCCTTCATTAATTGATGGTTTGGTTAACTTAAGTCAGAAATGGAATCTAATACCCTATGGTATAGTACTTATATGGCTATTTATATTTAGCATCTTGTGGGTCAGTAAGGACATAAAGCACTACCACAAACACATGAACCTCTGCTCCATCCAGGAAAAGCTTGTGAGTCACCCTCAGGAGATGATAGGTTCAGCATTACCTCAACCCCACACACCTATACCCCCTCACAAACACACACCGACAGACCTTGACACACAGTAGTGAAGGATGCCATGTGTATCCAGGTGTCCGGCTGAGCCGTAGTGCCCTTCAGATGTCACAACGACAAAAATCAGTAGTCTGACCAGAAAGTCTGCAGGCAGCACCTACGTGTGAGCATGACAGATGTGTGAGCACAACCATTGTGCACCTGTCCTTTGTGTATGTGTTTTTTTCTATGTTTTTATTTGGTGCATCTGCACACACATATTTGCATGTGTGTGCTTCTGCGTGAGATTGCAGTAACCTATTCCTAGAGCATGGGGGTGAGAAAAGCAAGTGAGAAAACAGCAAAACAAGTTAAGAGACAATGAAGAAAGCAACACTGGCACCTGTTTCCCCTGGTGTGGAAAGCAAAGAAACTACAAAGTCCAGTCCTTTTGCGATGAACACAAATGGTGGCTTTATTTCTAGGCATTGTGGCCCAGTAGCGTGCATCTCTTACCTTTCCTTTGCTTCCTTCTTCTTTATTCTAGTATACATGCACACCTATTTTTTTTTTGTATTTTTTGGGGGGGTTCAGTTATGTGGCCAGATGTCCAAGTTGACATAGCGCTTAAGGCGTTTGACTGGATGAAACAGCTCTTTGGCTGCTGGTAAAGAGGGATTAAAACAAGGCCTGAGGCACTTGTGTTATATTGAAAACATCCTAGGCTGCTTTGTATGGAGATTTGCATACATTGGGGGTCTGTGCAGCTACGGCCCATCTGCTGAAGTACATCGTCCCCAAACAACAAAGTGTGTTTAAATATTTCACATCTACATCTACTGGGACAGAAGCAAGTTTTTTGAAAAAAAAGAGTCCAGAGTGGGTGAGGGAAGTGGAGGGTAGGTGGAGGTGGGGTGGAGGGAAAAAAACAGTAGATTGGCACGGCTTTAAATTTGAACTGCTCCCAAATGTGCCTCAGTCAGATCCACAGTAAATAACACTATTGTTGGCCAGAAAGAGGGATAATCTAATTATAATACTTTGTATATCTAACATCTAACAATTGTGCGCTTTTTACATTCATTGCATTTAAATAAGCAGGTTATTTTTAATTAAACTATGACAGTTTTAATGAGTTAAAAACATTTTTAAAGATGACTTTATGGATGGGATTATCTGCATTTCTATATATATGCTATTTTGCTCTGTATAGGGTTAGAAATTGTGACAAAGGCAATTGTTTGGTGATAATAAATGAAGAAAAAGAACTCAGAGATCTAAACTTTCGCAGACATTTAACAGTTCTACAATATGTATGAAGAAGGCCTTTGTCATGATATTAAAATGAGCTTAAATAATATTTTTCATTCCAATTAGAATGTTTTTGATAATGTTAAACCACACCAACTATTATAACATTTTTATGACTGAAAATCATTGATTTGGATGCATGTCATTACATGTCAAATATTGCTCTATAAAGGGATTTATCTTATTTAAAAGTCTACCTAGTATGGAACTTAGTAAGCAAATAAGAAAAATGGAAACCTTTGTTTTCTTATTAGAAAAAATATTTTTGTTATTCTTGAATATAAACTACTTTCAACCTAAGAGACAATGAGAATACGGATCTATTTCTTCTTGGTAACTACATCGAGTAGAAGAAAATCATATATTATATATTTAGGCTCGCAAGAGTCCACAACACAAGTAAAAAACAATTTGTTTCAGCTGAATCTGAACTACGTGCAGGTGCAGTTGCAGTTTATCCCCTAGTTCTCTTCATCTGTCTTAACTTCCTGGTAATTCTAAAAATTTTCATTGATTTGCTTTGATTTCAGCTTTGATTTCACATTTATTTAATTTTATTTTCTCACTGATTTAATCATCAAAACATTTTAGTGTAATAAATATGGTACTTAATTCATGCTTAATTCAATCTCCACCCCCAAAATCTAACACTTTTGTTTTATATACAGTAATCTTATTCTTTTTCTGTAAAATGTGCAAATACGGTTCAATGCTTAGAATTTATTTTACCTTTTAGGTTGGATTATAGCAATAGGAATTTATTTGCACGGTGTGATCATTGTATTTTTAATTTAAACGCATAAACTTTTAAAACAAATGCTATATTTACACAGCAAAAATTATCTAGAAATAAGGAAAAATATCAAAAATTATGTGTACAGTATTTTCCCTTCATCTGAGTTGGTAAATAAGATTATTTGCCAATGGAATGAGTATATTTACTCTTAAAATAAGACAATTAGATAAAATACACTTGAAATAAAACAGTGCAATAGTTTTTTTTTCTTATTTTAAATGTAAATTGTCTTGTTCCATTGGCAAAATGTCTCACTTACCTCCTCAATTCAAGAACAAATGCACTTAATTTAAAAGAAATGACTCATTTAGATTTCTTTTTTTTTCAATTGTAGCAGCAGTTTGTAAGTAAACATGCTGTTTATGCTAAATATTTTACATTTTTTTACTCTGATCTCTGTAGAGTAACACAGTATCGCAGGTTAATCGTTGTCCACTGAAACAGATAATGCCCACAGAAATGGATGTTTTAAAACAAGTGTTGGAGATTTCCTTTAGTTTTTCACCATCTCTGTATTCTTTAAAAAAATTTTTTACAGTCATTATCATACTTTCTCTGTAATGTCATTTAAAAGTATAGGGAGAATATAAGAGAAATTTTGCGCTGTTTTAAAACTGTACACTGGTTACCAGTACATGCCTAATTGGTAATTATTTAAAAAATGACCCACGATGGTGTTTGATTAAAGTCGACCAAAGTCCGCAGCAGACAATTTGCTGAAGTCTCATCTTGTGGTGAGTTATCATCTCCCTGCCCCAAAACCTCTTTATTGTATTAATGCTGTAACTCTGTACTTCTGTGACATTTAATGGCACTGTAAAATAAGATAATTACTGTAATATATCTGTGTACTCATGTCTGTTTCCGAGGTCAGAAACATAAAAATTAATGAGGAACAAGTAGGAGGAAGGGGACGGAGAAGACAGATTAAATGAAGGGAAGTGTGTTAGTGTGTGTGTGTGAGTTTAAAGCTGCAAAGATGGAAAAAGTTAGTTTTATTAATACAAAGACAGTAGAGTCTAAAGCTACTATGAGATCCAAATGTTGATGCTTCCTCTTCCTGATAACCCTATATTCTTGTTTTCAGTCTCCTCTTCCCCTGTGTGAGTCGCATTTCAGCAAAAACACATCAAATGAAAAACATGCTCAGGGCAGTGGATGGTGGATGGAACAGTAAGGTGATTTAACGACAGGATGGTTTGTGTGTAGGCTGGACAGCCTGGTGCAGCCTCCGTCTTCACAAGAAGCACACGCAAACATTTGCACAAATACACAGACACACACACACACACACACCGACACCAAATATCTGAAAAAAGGAGAAAAAACAGCCAAGATGGACGTGAGGAACATGTTGCTTGCATGGGGGAGGATTCTGGAAAGAAGAGCGTGGTCAATCTGTTTGTTTCTCTGTCACATCCAAGAAGAGTGATAAATTCATTTTTTGATCATTATCCTCTCTCCTTTATTTTCTTCCTAACGTAATTTTTTTATTGCTGAAATTTGAGATCATGAGGCAATTAATTGAATATAATAGAGCAATAACTCGCAAAAGGTATTTAAAACTAAGTAAAATCAGGACAACCATGGGTGCTTTAGACAAAAAGCCACTGGACCAAAGGATCTGATTGAAAAGGAAAAGTCCAGATTAAAACTTAAATTAATATGTATTGTTATTGAAAAAAATGCTCTTTCCACCTGTGTTTATCATGGGTGTTTGTGTGTTGATTGTATTTAAAGTAATGTTTTTTTTCACATTTAAGCTGAAATAATTCATATCCCTCCTCAGATTCTATATCAGATTCCAGCCAGGACTCTGGAAACTCCAAAAACTACTGCACATGAAATTGACTTGGAAAATATTTCTATAAAGAAGATACTAAATGCACTTCCCTCTAATTGTATGGAGTAATTACTGCCTTCAAGTCTGCTTTAAGTACATGGTACCTTTATATATATATAAATATATATTTCCTTTTAAAGCAAAATAAACATTTTCACTACTGTCCTAGTAGGGACATATGCAACCTACCTTAAACAGCTTAAGTGCATAATTATGTGGTCAGGAAAAGTCAGGAAAACTACAGTTTGAAATAAATTTTTAGTTTAAAATTAATTCGGAAATTTCACTATGGTATAGAATATATACCGGGGGCATTTCCGTGAGTAAATGAGTGTGGCAATTCCTATGAGATCAAACAAATCACTGATGTTATCTGAGATTTAGTTGTCTGCCTGCTCTTTCTACAGCTCCCTGTATTTGATTGTGTCTCGTAAGCCTGCTCATCTGGGCAAACTGTTTAGCCATGGAAGGTCACGGTTGGAGAATCAGTGAAAAAGTTGAACAGACACACATTAACCCCCATTTAATCAGGATTACAGAGAACAACTGAGCATTATTTAACACACATCGCAGCGCGTGGCAGCAGAAGGAAAAATATGGGACACACATACACTCACAAACACAAATCCAGCACAATCAATCTAATGGTGTGCATTAGTTAACTGCCAAATGTTGGGCTTTTTATGGCAGGATCACCCATCCCTTGAAAAGATAAATACGGTGCACAGATCCCAGTAATTACAGCAATCCCCTTACAGCGCGCAGAGAGACCATCCTCGCTCACCAGCCTCTCTGGAGTGCTGTCGCCCAATAGATTAAGTCATTAAGGACAGTTTTAGGACACTGGGCTTTTTGACAGAAGAGGTGCTGGATGGAAAGGAGACAAAAGGAAGATGAGGATTGGCCTAGTGATGTATTTGGTGAAGTGTTGCACAATTATTTAGAGTCAGAGGGAGTCAGTAAAACAAAACCAGCGTGATCTGGATGAATGGTTTGTGGTCAACATACTATCTCTTATTTGGCTCTTGATTTTGTTTAGAATAATATCAAGTACCGGTAATGACATCATTTGATGATCATTGGATTTACAATTATGATATATATATTCTAATTAGTTTTGGGGGTTTTGTTAAGTGATTTCAATGTGCATTATACTATCTGAGGCAATGACGGCACAAAAACAGAAATTTCTGGAAGTTTGCCCTGCGTATCTGGACCATGTTTAAGGAATTTGCATGCACAAACATGGCAAGTCAAGGCAAGGCAAATAAATTGTACAGCACAATGCAGTACATGGACAATTTAAAGTGCTTTATGTGAATTAATAAAATAGAGGAAAAATAAAAGCTGAATAAAATCAAATAAAGATAAAAAGAATATGTTTAAAACAAATAAAGCAATTAGACCACATGCAAAATTAACATATCCAAAGATATAAAAAGCATAGATTGTGGCACTGTGCCTGGTATCATACTAATCAAATGTATAAAGAGGCTAAAATGATAGAAAAACCGGATTTCATAGCAAAAAGCTCTTCATATCATTACTTTTTTGTTTGTAAAAAAAACAAAAATATTTTAGCTAAGCCAGAATTAATGAAAAAGGTTTTTAATTATTGCATCACATACTTGTCTCTTTTAGTACTACAGGAAAGCATCCCTATATTCTGATACTGCCACAAGTGTTCTTCAGCGAGTGTAGTATGTTCATGGTGTTATGTAGTGCTAGTTTTCCTCCTTGCATAGTTTAAAAAATTGGCCACAAACTTTCCTTTAGTCTCATCTAACCGCAGTCTTGCCTGTTTATTTTTCTCTGTTACTTACCTGACTTGAGGCAGTTTATATATGGGAGTTCATTGTTTCATTGAAAAATAATTTTCCTACTGGGACTTTCCCCTGGTTTGTTGACAACTAGTAGATTTTTTTGACAAAAAAGTCTTTCACCTGACAAGTTAATATTTTAATAGCTCCTCTGTTGTTATGGATTCATGTTTGTTTGGATAGCTAGTTCTGACTTTCTATTTGTAACATTGTAGATTTCTTTCCTTTATTCCATATCAGATTTGACATTTAACATTGCTCTAAGAGATGTTTTTAATCTTGGAATATTATTTTTTCAAATCAGAATCAAAAATCTGTATTGCCATTATGAAACAATAACAAAATATCTCCAGAGACTGGCAATGGCCAGAAACCCATGTACCCACCAGCCCCAAACCTTGGCAACATACCTACTAAGACCCACTAAGGCCCAACAGGCCCAATCGGGACCCCAGCCTGGGGGTGACACATCCCCAGATTCCCTAGTCTGAACTTACTCAGGAGCAGCCTGCCCAAGATCCCCCACAGCCTCACCATCGAGGGAACCCTGATGCCCTGAACCCCGATAGCCCCCCACATGCATCAAAGCCCCTCATGATGAAATCAAAGCCCCAAATCCAGATCTCGTAGATGGCATCCCTGTACCTTCCTCATGACCTGGGCTTAGTCTTTCCTATCCAGTGGTTCCCATACAAAACTGTCAGGATGATTTCAATTGTTGCCCAGTAGAGTCCAATCCTTTTCTATTCCTATCTCATAATGATCATGCTTGGGCGTTTTCAGTCTTTTCAAAATCTGGTCATGATTGAAGCTTCTCCACAACGTTATCCCTGACATGTCCTTTGTGTTCTTCTGTCTTCAGTAAGCTCCTTGTTTTCTGTAATGTTATCTAAGTGTATACTTAGACATGCCATTAAATATTTGGTTTCTTCAAATAAACCAAATTTAATTTACTCTGAAGTTAACCCTGGTCTGAAAAGAACAACCAGACGGAGGCACACTTTTGGAGGCTGTCTCGGTCTGCATTCAAACTGATCCGCTATTGGTATAGTTATATTCTGATCCCACTAAAAAAAATATATGTTTTATTTGTAATTAACAAACCAATGTAGTATTGAATCGAGTGTTAAAATCATACCTAAGCAGTTGCTTAGCTTTGCTGCTTACGATGTGCTGAAGGCCTCATTTGGCTTTTACTGGAAGATACATTCTTTGACGTAATTTCAAAATTACGTTTTCTTTAGAACTTGATTGAATGAGCCTCTCTTGAAGCTCAAAGTGTTTTCGCATCTTTATTAAAATGATGAACAGCAAAACAGAGATGCTGCTTGAAGGAATCCCATATTAGTTTGCTTCATTTCTGGGTCGTAGCCCTTTCTCACCCTTATTTTTCTGTTCAAAGGGAGCATAGATCGTCTTTGTTAAGACCGGCTTTTTTTACAAGTTGTTGATAACTTGCAAAAAGTACAAAGTGAAAGCAAACTGCACCTAAGGAAACAAAGTAGGTTTGATCTACAAGTTAACCAAAAAACTTTGTTGGTGTGAATAGATTCAAAAGAAAAAAAACTGATGTCTTTCCTGGAGATATACTGATATCAAACACACTGGTGTACTCAGTCCACCAAATCTGTCACCTCTATAAGCAATCAGCTGCAACTGCATTTTATATTGGGATATCTGACTGAAGGAAGCTTATTACATACATAAGCTTTTATATAAGCTACATAGAAAATAATAATTTCCATTCGAGTTTGTGTAGAAGGTTGGGAGAACAATTTTGCACGGCAACAAAATAAATCTTTTCGAAACCAGGATGAGGAATGTTTCTGTTTAATGATATGATTATTTATCTAAGCTTGAAATATATAAAAAGAGGAATGCTGTATTTTTGTTACTGTTGATACTTGCTCAAGGTATCCATGAATAAAAAGAACCTCCACTTTAAGAGGGCGGTAAGATTTTCAGAGGGTCCATACAAGTAAATGCTATGCAAAAGAATTGCATAGCTTCAGGAGCTCTTTATTAACTTGGTTAAAACTAAATTCTAAATAATATTTTCCTGGAGTCACTATCAAGTCCTGAATGGGGGGTTTTCTACAACAAACTAAAAGGTTTGCAGAAACTAAAGAAAAGTCGCCTAAAAGCTAAGGGTCTTCAAAAATAAGTTAAAATGGTACTGGCCCAAACTTAAGGCTAATCATGAAACAGACACAAAGATTTACTTTATTTTTGCAAAAAGTGGGTATAAATTCAATGAGTAAATGTTTGATATCTTATCTCATAACACATGAATTTCACTCTCTCAGAAAAGTGAACTCATATATTATATAGATTTATTTAACACAGAGTGATATATTCAAAGTCTTCTTTTTCCAAGAAATTTGGGTGATATTGGCATACAGATAATGGGAAATTAAAACTCAGATTCTTAAAATTTCAAAACTACATAAGACCAAGAAAAATTCACATTTTAAACAAGTGTCAGATTTTCGAAAACTTCTTAAAACTTTCATTAATTAAAGTGTTTTAGAGTTTTGTGACCTTAAATCAATGAAAGAGCAAATGACTCAAATGGAATGTGCAAGAAGTTTAATGGCATTGTCTTTAAGCCTTCTTAAAGTCATATAAAGCTGCATTTCACATATACCTTCTAGTCTCTCTAGTTTGCACCCTTGCATTTCCTCTCTTTTCTTCTAAAACTATCAGACACATAATTATGAGCGTGCAGCTTAACATCGGGGCCTGATGGAGCCTGAAATATGAGTGGCAAGCATTTGTACGAACAGATGTGGATTAATGTTCATCTTTTCTTCAAGCTAGAGATTAAACTTGATTTACCACCTAATAGGTTTTACTTTTGTTTTTTTTTATTTCAGAGACAAAGAAGAAAAGAGGAGGTCTAAATGAGACCAATGGAAAAAGAAAAAGGAAAAGGCAAAGCAATCGTGTGATTGTGTCTCAAACTGATGGGGAAGTTGCCAAAAGAAGCCAGACAGTGAAAGTAGAAGGAACAAAGGGAAAAAAAAAGGATTGGAAAGAAGAGGAGGCAGAGGGAATCGTCAGATGCTCCTCATTCCTGTTATAGGGAACTGAAATGAAGGAGAAGCATTTGAGTCATGGGGAATCAGAAATGTCAACAGATTGAATCAGAGCAGAGCCGGGACCGTCTGGAAGGAGACACTATCAACACTGACTGAGGGGCATGCAAGATTTTGGGTCCGTTACTGAGCTAATGGCAAAATTATTGGACATTAGTTGTGCATGCGTCTGTGTGTGTGTGTTGCACGGGGGCGGATGTGGGATTGGCTTAGTCTGCTGTCTATAATGAATGGTTAATGTTGGTCTGGTAAAAAAAAAAATGAATACGGTGACCATCTGCTCGATCTAAGTCTGCGTTCTGTGCATGTGTGTGTGTGTGTGTATTGACGGGTCCACATTTTTTGTGTATGACAATCATGGAGATACACACAATGTTCCCTTGGAGAGAGATTTAGATGTAGGGAATTAAAGAAAGAAAGAGAGTACACGACAGAGGAAAGATATCAAAGGAAAAAAAAAACATTAAAAAAACCTTTTTTAGCAAATAAAAAAGTAGAAATCAACAATTACGCCACATTCTTGTGTGTTCAGATGTAGCAGCAGCGCTAACAGGTGAGCACACATTAGCAGATGACTATAAAGGAAGAAAAGAATTTTAAATATTGATACTCTAAACAGTGTTAATTATACTATGCAATCCTCACTGGTTGAAAGAGAAACTCATCTTGGATAAGTTAAAATGTTCATTAGAATAAATTACTGTGATGATCATTTGAATGTATAGGCACTTCATCTGCAAGAGTCTTGCAATAGTCTTGCAATCTTGTTATATATTAGTCATTAGTCACAGACTGGGAAAATTTATGCAATTTGTTTTCAGTAGGCAGTTTAGAGTCATACATATAATATAGCACCATTTGATGGCTTCATCAGGAGCTGTTTGTTCAACCAATATGACTGTTGTGTGAAATGTAATCACAGATTATGTACAAGTGATATTTTCTCTTCATCAAGGTAAAAACAAATCTTTATTTATTCATTTTGGTTTATGCTTGCTTTTTTCATTAAGTTCTTTCATACTGAGTCACACTTGTTTTGTGATTTAGTGTACTTGCATGCTTTAGCAGAGCATGCACATGTATTTTACCTTCAGGAGTTTCTGTCTAAAGGGGAACAGTATCGACTGTCACGAAGGACTAAATCTACAAAGCTAGAGATGCAGTTTTGTGGTACTTGAAAACAAACATCATAACTAATGTTTGACAAAGTTACCACCAACCATGGGCAAACGTATGTGGTTTAGTTTGAAAGGTAACTTACTGTCAACAAATGGAAGCATCATTTCCAGCTTCCTGCTCTGCCACTAGTTGATTTGCAATTAGGCAGGAAACTTTACTTCCAAGTTGTCTCTTGATCTGTATATAATTCAGTTTCAATTCAGTTTATTTATATAGTGCCAATTCACAGCACATGTCATCTCAAGGCACTTTACAGTTCATATAAGGTGTGTGATTCGGTATGCTTTAAATGGTCGGTAAGAAACATAATCTTTTACCATTAGTATAAATACAAAAAGTAAAATCATTTTAAAAGAGGCTCTTTTTGTAAGGTTTCATAACAGTGGACCCAAAATTCAGGCCAGACAGACAGTGGAATTACTTAAAATGTTTATTTAGACAATCGGGCAGTGGATCCATGGGCGTCTGAGACAGAAATGTCTGGTTTGACAGTTCAATCTGTGCCCAGAGAACGAGGATGATTCCAGCCGGTCAGCTGACAAGGCGCAACGGACCCTGCCAGAGAGTTCCAGACTCTGAAGCCGATCCGAGCTAACAAAGGAAGAAAGGATAATCCACAGAGCAAGGTAAAGAGGCAGATTCAGGTTCAGTCCACAGAGGAATCAAACAGGAGTCTGAAGACAGGCAGGCAAACAGATCAGGCAGGCTCAAAGGTCCAAATACAGAAAAGGGTCAGGATCAGACAATCAGAACACTATAGAAACGCTAGAGAACTCTCAACAACAAAGACTCAACTGATGGCTGGGACCAAGTAATTTAAATAGAAGCAGGAGCAGGTGGATCAGATGAGCAGTGATGAGGAACAGGGCAGAGCTAGACAGGTGAATGAAATGAGCACACAAGCCAGCCATCAGCGCCAAAATCATGACACTTTTGTTAGGCCAAAAGTACTTTCTGTAAATCACAACCAACAGGTATTTAACATAAATTTCATCAAAAACATAGCTTTTTCAAGCTATCGTGTAAAAATGTATAGTGTTATTTTTTCATATAAAAATTACCTATTAGTGATCAGTCTTAAAAAAACATAACCAGTTTTAAGAAAGTAAGGAGGTATAAACTTCCCACTCAGGCAAAAGGGCATTTCTTGTTATTCCAACCTATTGAAAATGAAGAGACACACAAGTTTTTTTTTCCCACAAAAAAATCAGAACAATACTTTGAAAGTACTGGAGGGTTAATGATTATGTGGGTTGTCAACAGTTGGAAATGCTCTGTTTGCCTTCATGACCCACCCTATATTGGGAAAAGCATGAAAACTGCAATACATCAGTCAATCCCGGAGTAGAATGTATAACACTCACTTTAGATGTTTTAGAATAGTTTGTAATTATTGAAAAAAAATGCATGGAATTGCACAAAAAAATTTTACTTTTTGTTTGTCCCAAAAAATAGTGGGACTATCAGGAGTTTTTAAACTACCGGTAGATGAAAAAAAGAGGAGATTGCCTCATTAAGAAACATTACACCAAAAACAGACACTATAGCTTAATTTTACTGTATTGTTTCTTATTCATACTTTCTATTTCTATGTATGACACGTTTCTTCTAGAATGCTTAAATTCCCCCACTAAAGGACAATAAAGGATATCTCAATTTTTATTGTATTAAATTTCATCATACTTTAATTATATAAAAAATCTTGAAATAGAACTCTGGACAATAGGTTGGGAACGTAAAAATACATAAATCGTATCCATTGTACTTGGGTATCATTTTTTCTATAAATAAAGCTATAAATTTAGACCTAATGACTCAATCTTGGACATCTCTTCAGTTCTGTTACTAGAGTACGGTCTGAATACTGTATAACAGTATTTAAAGCTTTAGGGAGATTACAAGTGTTGAGGACACCAGAACAGCATCATCCCCGGCTGTGCTCAAGCACACATTCTCTCTCTCTCACCCACTCAAACACCGACACAGAACAAATACTTTCCTTTTTTTTATTTATTGTTGAAGCCCCACATTTTTCTCCAAATCGCCTTTTTTTGTCTTGGTTTGCATCACATTGATTTTAGAGGGCTACGACAGAGAAAAACTGCTGCACACATAAAACAGTCGTGCAACATTGTTTGAACACTGTGTTGATAAGTAAATACAGCCTACATTAATAATCCTCATGTCACCAGCACTGATGTATTATGTGGAGGGCTGCATTTACACTCATAGTCTTTTGCACACTGTTCCACACATACAGACTGGTGGTGATTAAATTCTCTCTGGCCTATGATCCACTACTAAATCTTTGCAATTTTCATTTCATGCAGCTTTAATATGGATCATAGTTGCTCTCAGAGTGCCCCATCTCCTAATCTGGAGCAATCGGAGCTGAGCCTGGCTGGGTTAGCAGCTGACGCTAAGCCAACCAGTCACACTTAACCAGCCAGTAAGGCAGCCATAAAGCCTCAGTGCAGGGTCTGAAATGCCTGAAGACGGAACAAGCCTGAAATTTCCTGCTTTAGATCTTGAGAAACAGTTTTGCAGATGTGCAGACCACATCAAAACAGACAGGAGTTACAGAAGAGGAAGAACTGGGCTAATTATTTTTAAAGCACAAACAAAAACCTAGTGAAGTGTATCTGCCACCCAGTTTTTTGTAGATGCTTTGCATGCTGTTGCATAAATCTGAAGTGGTTCTGAGTGTCTGTAAAAGGGCTGACAGGAGGTGCGGGGGGTGGGGGTCACTCGTTTGAATCAGCGGTGTGTTTGGGTGGAGCGCAGCGCCTGCATCAGGGCACGTTAGAGTCAAAAGTGGGAGCGGTTTCACATGATATTCATCAGTGCATGTAAGCCCATACTGTAAATACACAGACACACAAAGTAAGGATGACCCTGTTTTTTAAGAGCACTGGGAGGGCATAAGAGGATTAAGTCATTAAGGGCGCACTGTTAAAAAACGAATATTAAAGCTTTGATATTACACCTAGGAAATGTAACCCAATCAGGAAAATCTATCTAACAATAATATGTTTTTTGTCGAATAAAAAAACCCCAACAACCTTTTGTTAGTTTCATAACAGCGTATTTGCAGAAATAGGAATTTGCTTGTAACTCCCATTGATTAAACTGTCATGTCAAAATATGGCACAATAAGCAGCTGAGTGTTGGACCAGGAGTGGCACCCTGCTGGGACTCATGTAAATAATACTGCTGCTGATGGAGGGAAAGCCACAAACTGAGCAAAGCTAATGCTAGGCTTAACACCCCCATGCCGCTGGGTCTGCATATCACACTCACACACACACACACGCACATCTACACACACCTAAATATAAAAGCTCTATTTCATGTTTGATTGACTTCTTGTCTGAGTTGTGCTCCTGCTCCTGTAGGTCAGTTCACCTTTAAGTGGTGATTATCCTTTGGTAATTCATCTTGCTGATGCTACTGAAGATCAGAGAGGGAAAATGTAAGAATGAGAGTGAACATGAGGAGAAAGGGATCATCTCCCACCCCCCACCTGAGCCCTGCTAATCCTCATGATGGCAGACGGCGAGACCAGTTAGATATCAGGGATACCTCATTTATGAACATATTTAGGACAATAGTTAAAGCACACTGGCTCTTAAAATGTAGATTATATGAAGATGTGAGGTGTTGAAAATTACTAAAGGGCTCAGTTTTTTTTTTTTGTTTATTATCAAAAGGGTTTTTTTCCCCATATGGAATGGAGAACAAGTTCAACATTGCTCAAGTTTGCATCAGCAAGATTTCTTTATTTAACTATTTCAATAAACATTTTCTTCTTTTGCATTGTTTCACAATCATTCATGTATTTAGGGCTCATTTTACTAATCCGTCTTTTATAACATCCTGTGTGAGATTAAAATGTTAAAACACTAAAAGCATGATGGAGATAACAATTCTGACCAGCTCATAAATTTTTTTAATTACTCTAACATCCTTGATGTAAAGACCAAAAGTAAAACTAAGAAATATTAACATGAAAATTAAATCTACTGAAGAAAGGAAGTGTTTTAAGTTGCTTTTCTAGATTGTGCTAAAACAATTCCATCAGGGCTTCAGGTCTTCATCTGGTTTAATATGTATCAGTGTCCTTAATGTTTAAAAATACTTCAACTTCTTTGCAGATTTTCTCACATTTTACTGAGATCTAATGCAAAAAGCTGCAACAATAATGCATACTTATGAATAAAAAAAGAACTAGTGGTTTTTAATGTTTTCACAAATAAAAACGTGAGTGTGATGTACATTTGCAACCTTCCTTAGTTAGCCTGGTTACATTAAATACAACCTAGTGCAGGGGTCACCAACCTTTTTAAGGCTGAGGGCTACTTCAACGGTACCGAGATGTAGGAAGGGCGACCATTACTGACCCATGAGCTGCAAGGGTTAGCGTTAGCCTAAACTTTGTTAATTATCAACATATTTTTATTGTTTCTGTTAATTTCTAAGTTTATTTAGACATTGTCATTTTGAAATCTCTATAAATGATTAAAAAGAAGAGCAACTGAATAAAATAAAATTTCCAACTTAGCCCACTGGTGGGTTGGTCTTTATTTAGAAGACTCTGAGGGCCCCCCATGTGGTCCTTGAGGGCACCTTGGTGCCCACGGGCACCGCGTTAATGACCCCTGATCTAGTGCAACTAACCAGTAAATACTCCTCCTGTATGTAGTTTATTCTCCATATAAATGCAGTCTATCAGTCAAGACTTTTTGCCTTTTTGTCATCTGAACCTATAAGGAGTATAGCAGAACTTTGCTCTTCTATGAAAAGAGAGGTGATTTACATATATTTGAAAATCAGCCAAGATGCCCTGTTTACAGTGGATGAGTAGCAGATATCCACAGTAAGTTTTAGATATCCAAGTAGGGAAAACTGACAAACAGGTTTAAGATGTCGCTCTGGTCACATATAACTAAATTGAAATGTTTGAAGGACATAAACACTTAGTGTGTTACAGACATGCAAGGGAATGCATGCTAACCCACTGATCCTGCACAGTCAATGACCTAATGCAATCAGCTATGTATCCCTACATAGAAAACCTTTAGCCAATCTGACCGTATGACTTAATTGAATTGTGTCTGAAAGGTGCGCTGTGATGACATGTTTTATGAATTTGTGCTACTTAAATAAAGTGAACTATATTATCAGTTCAGTTTTAAGCATGCACTACTGTGGAGTCCAGCATGGCACCAGGACTGTGATAACACCATCAAGCTTTCTGTCCATGCTGGCAAATTACAAACAGTTTTTGCCTGTTGTGAAGTGGATAAATACAGGCTCACCTCTGCAATCATGATTAAATCACAGAATAACCTCCTTCCTTTCATAAAATCCTCTTAAGCAGACTGTATTACATATCGGCCAAACAAAGAAAACTCAATCAGAACAATCAACAAAGCCTGGCCAGCTCACCCCACCCCACTAGCTTGTCTGATCCCATTGTGATGATTAAAATGAAGAGAGAGCCGAGACATCACCAGAAATCCCCATGTTCACATTATAAGGAAGATCAGGAATGTGTGTGTGTGTGTGTGGATTCATGTAGTACTCACATTGTAGGGATATAATTCTGTTTACAAAACCTGATTATAAAGGCTTTCATTCTTTTTGAGTCACCATAATGACAACATATGAGGACCTGAATTTAGACTTGGGTTAAGACCTTTGGCAAGATGTAGTACTGTGTTATATGAAGTGATGCAAAGATGTCTGTTTGCGTGTGTGTAAAGTCTAATTCCCTGGCTTCGACTCCAAAGCCCAGTTTTTATTGTTTGAAATATTAATAGAAAAAAAGATTATGAAGCACGGGATTGGATTAGCAACATTTCATGTTTTCATCCTCCAGCAATAATAAATCAATTTGCTTATGAGCAGTGTGTTTTGGGAGAAAAACATGTTTTTGTTGCACCCGCTGTTGAACAGAGGCACCTGTGCGGATATTTGCAAAGCAACAACTTCATCATGAAATGTCCTACTGCATTTTACTTTGACGCTGATCTACTTGTTGTCCAGATTAAACTGAAAAACCCTGAACAACAACAGGTGTAATCCTATAATCAAGTCCCAGACATAAGAAAATGGAAAATAAACTATGGTATTAAAATCTGATTTCATATGTGAGAAATGCAAAACCTTTTTTTTGTTCTCAACAGAAAGGAAAAAAATGTACATTTGTGTTTTTTTGTTGTGTTTTACATTACCAATAAAATTTCATGAGATCTTTTTCTTCAACTAACAAGTTATCAGAATAACAATTAGTGCGCCCAAATCTGTATGATGTTCCAAACTTTGTGGGGACAGCATGTACCCATGTTGAAATCTGTTGGCAGCCTTGAATTTGGAGATGTGTGAATCCACAAAATAAACTCTGATTTTATTTTAGTTGCAAAATCTCAGCATATGGATTACATTTATAAAGTCATAAAAAATAAGCCCCATGTTATAAAATATGTTATTTAATCAAAATGAATATATTTAGCACAAATTACAGAGTAGTTTGATCAAAAGTATCATCTTAATGTTAACTTCAACATCCAACCAAATTATTTAAGTAAGTTTATTACTGCCCACATTTTACATATATGTATGTTATATATTTATGATGAATCTATATTTGGAGAACAGATCCGTACAACATATTCTCATTATCAGTTCGTATGAAATCGTATGAAAAGTTATGCACAGTATTTTGGACGTTTTGGACGTTTTTCCTCGAAAAAACAGATCAGTGCGCATGCGCAACCAGACAGACGAAAAAAGCAGATCCGCGGACGGACTTAAAACTGGGAAAAACAGTGCAATAATTACTTCTTCATGTCTCGAACTACGTTGCTTGCTGTTTTGTATCTTAGGGTCAGGGTTAGGGTTCATTGTATGTTAAATTCTATGTTATTGAATGGTGCGTAAGATGCGCATACGCAAGGATATCTTGTCCCGAGGCAAGACGTAAAAATACAACGAAATACGACGAAAAAAACGTCAAAAACGTACGAAATTACGGTGCATAACTTTTTGTACGATTTAGTACGAACTCATAACGAGAATACACTGTTCCGTACCACAGACAGATTGACATCAATCTTAACTCTCATTAAACATCGGTAATCAAATCTATCTGTTGGCTAGCTGTAGGGATGTCGTACTCCAATATTGATAGCAGTTGGTTTGATATCAGTTATTGGAATATATAGTCCTGCATCTAAAATATATAAAGGCATGCTAATAGAAATACTTAATTTTTTATAAACATGCTAATAGAAGCAAAGTGCTTCTGTTTAAATACATGTAATCTAATAAATTAGCTTTTCTCTTCCCTATTATTGCTCTCTGTTTAAATTATTTCACCTGGTCAAGCCTTTTTTTAATATGCAACGTTACAAAATTCGTAATAAATGCATTATTGATTTGTTCTGACTTTGTACTGAGTCAATATCAATATTGTTCAATACTCTAAAGCTGCCATATCGGTATGTATCAGAAATTAAAAAGCTGTATCCTGACACATCATGGTTATCTGTGCCCACCCCTACTTTTAAGACAATAATTAAATGTTTCCTTTTAGATAAAGTTTAAATTTAGAGAGGCTTAGGTTATCTTGAGCTATCTCAGTAGTTAAGCTGCTAAAGGCAAACTGCTCAAGGACATGATGACCATTTTCCTACATTAAAGTTTCTACATTCACCTACTACTTCCCAAATTTGAATCATTTGATGTCATCTTAGGTTTAAACTTAATGTTCTCTCTTATCATTATTATGTTTTTCTTCATGCCAACTAGGAGGAGTAAATGCTCCCAGTCAGTGATGCAGTGAAATTTGCTGGGATAGTAAACTTAATAACCAGCTTTAACAATAAGCTAAAGTTGACCTTATTGTTAAATAACAAGCATCAGTCAGGAAGGTATTTACTTGGAATTGGTCTGTATGATTATTTTGTATGATTGATTCTTTCATTGATTATTCTTATTTGTATGATGTATCTGTGTTTTTTTTTTTTTTTGTAAAGGGCCTTTAGATATAGTATGAATGTTACTATAAATGAAATTGAAATAGCAACTCTACTCTGCCAACAGTACAGAACTTGTTTGAACTATATTTCAAGGTTGGAGCGAACAAAGATAGGGATCGTCATTTCATTTATTGCAGTTGATGAAGATCAATTGCATAGAACACAAACTTCTAACCAAGGGCAAAAAGATTCAGATGCATCAACAGTTGTCAAAATTATCCATGAAAAAGAAAACAGAAGCATATAGGATTTTAGCCGAAAGTTAATATACAATTTTAAGTTTTTCACCCCATCAAAAGTATAATATGGTCTTTTCTTTTCAGTTTTCTAAAGGATTTGGGTCTGGAGGTGGGGTCAGCTATGAAGAATATAGAATAAAATAGAATTCAACTTTATTGTCATTAAATTGTCAAGTAAAAAGCAAAAAAATTTGGTCTTCGCATTTAACCCATCCCCTTGGGGAGCAGTGGGCTGCCATTGTGCGGTGCCCAGGGAGCAGTGTTGGATTAAGGGTCTTGCTCAGAGACACAGAGTGCAGGCAGTGGGGATTGAACCGGGTACCTGCAACCTTCTCACAGCACATGGGCACTGATCTAACCGCTAGGCCCCTCAATATGGGTTTGTAACCATTTCTTTTTACTTATTTTACATAAATTGTATTAAATTGTATTAAACTACCTATTAAGATTTTTTTCCACCAGAGGACATCTACTGTTTTGTCCAATATTACTTTACTTTACATGAAATGAAATAAATATCAAGCCCTCAAGATTTCCAAAGCCATTGGGGTAAAATAAAAGGCCCACTGTATGACAGATAATATATAATCAACAGTGTGTCACAGGTTGTTTTCTCCTTTTTTGTTCTTGTTGTTCTCAGATCTTGTGTATTACAGAAAGGCTTAGTCTTAGGTCCACTCGACCAGAGCAGACAGTCTCAGTTAACAAACTCAATGTTTTGTTTGTGATGGTAGACTTTTGTTATTCGATTTTAATCGTTTTAATTTAACATTCTGCCCATGCATACTGGGGAGAGAAATGTGTTCAGTGGCTATGAGAAACTGACTTCTTTGGCTTTTCAATAAAACAATAAATCATGGATTACTTATAAGAAGACTTTATAACATTTTTGATGAACTTTAAAAAAATAAAGGCATGAGTTATACATTCTTAATTAGATTAATATTTAATGGATAGCTGAAGGAGCTAACAACTGAGAAACTCATTTTTTTGACCTGCCTCTTACTAGGGCATTTCTTCAGTGTCTCTCGGTCTGTCTCTGTGTCAATAACTCCTGGCCAGTCTTACAGTAAGAGGTTCACCTCAGATTACTGCTGCTCCACTTCACTTCCTGGGATAATCCTTAGCACAACAGAGGAAGCGGCAGGTGACCTGGACCAGCAGAGTTACATGATGGGGCTCCATTAACAAAACCTGCACACATATACATACACATACTGGCACATACGGAGCCATCCGTTCATAAATAATATCAGTGTGACCCTCCCTTCACCCTTCAATCTTTCCCTCTGCTTTATCTCCACTCTTTCATTACACTTTTCCATCTTCCCCCCTTTCCTCAGCTCTTAGAAAAACATATTGTGGCCCCACAGCCAGAGATGAACGGGTGTCATTCATCCTTGGTGCCCAAAGTCATTTCAGCCATTAACAGCACTGTCTAATTAAACCTGTAAATGACAAACACATAGACACAAACATGGCCCTAATGGCCCGCTATAGCAGGAGACTGATGGGCAGCTGTCTCTTGTCCATCCTCTGTGCAGATCAACCTTGAGACAGCAGACCTGAGGGACAACAATTGGACCACTGAGATAACGCTTGAAGGTTAGCAGAGCATTGATAATGAAAGATTTATATACAGCAGCTTCACAGTTGAATATGTTAATAGATTCATTAGTTGGAAACAATATTGTTTTTAACAAGGTGATGTTTGGAACGCTGTTATTAGCACGACTTTTATAGGATCTTCTCTTCTTCTATAGATTTTTTTTAGAAAATCCAAAACAGTAGGGAGGCTCATAGCAATAAACAAAAGGTGATTTTGAGTCATAACCAAAAACAAATAGAGAGCAATTGAGTTTTCCAGGGATCTCAGGCAACATTTTTATCCTCTTATTTGTTGTACATGAAAAGAGAATAACAAGGTGGAGCCATAGCTTATGGCCTCTATTTTATAGGATTAACATTAACTGCCCTGACAACAGAGTTGTCTTAACCTTGCTCATCATGCTACAATAAAAGTGAGAAAAATCAGAAATCTTCAGGGTTCTTCTGTTAGGGATCATTGATTACTTATTACTTTTCTGACACCCCTCCACTTTCCAGCTTTTGTCTGTTTGTTGATATGTGCATCTTTATCTCTTTTTTATCACTCAAAATTACTCTCCTTCTCTATTGTGGCGAGAAAAAAAACATCCTAATTCAAACCACTCCCACAATCCATTTCCATATTAGTATGGAAATGAATGAAATTTTCGACAGAATCAACCTCTCTGCAAAGCAGAATTAAACCCCTCTTATACCCTCTAATCCTTCAAAGACTGATATTACCTGATAGGATGTTGTACTGTGTGAATGCTATCAGCGAGACAAGCCAAAAATCATGTAAGCAGGTCCCCATTGTGGAGATTAGAGTCAGTACATCTCTCTTCCAGTTGATCTCTTCCCTGAAATGTAATGCCTAGTTTTCTGTTTTCATTTCTTTCAGGGATTCCAGAATCAGTCACATCCGGATAAAGTTGTTTTTATTTTGTCTTGAAGCTTATTATACAAAAGAAACATTTGAATCTGTCAAAAGAAATAGGATGTGCTGCACAGTGGAGTTTGTAGCACTGTTGCCTTGGAGCAACAGCTGGGACCTTTCTGCATGGACTTTGCATGTTTTCCCTGTGCATGCAAGGGTTTTCTCCTGGTGCTCCAGCTTCCTCCCACAGTCCAAAAATATGAGTATTAGGTTGACTGGTGTCTCTAAATTGCCCGTAGGTGATGGAATGCCAACCTGTCCAGGGGGAACCACTTCTTTTGCCCATAGAGTGCTGGAGAGTAGAACCAGGCCCTGTGACAAGGACGCCTCTATACGTTTTGTAACAGTCACTGAACAGTGTTGCAGAAGATTATAAACCATATACTTAATTCTTAAAAGCAAAACAAAAATTTACTTAACTAAACAGGTAATCATGGTCGTATTATTTCACAGTGCCTGTTCTGCAGCGTTAAACTCCAGCCATCATTGCCTATATCTGCCTGTACTTATAGGGATGTTATCTCAATTGCGTGAATACACCCTTAACAGGTCGCCAGTTCACAAATGAATGTAGTGCAAAGCGCTTTGGTCAAGTCTCCTGACTTAGAATAAAGGCGCTATATAAGTACATGCCATTTACCATTTACCATAGGCCAATATAGAAACAAGAAAAAAGACCATGCAAACATAAAATCATAGTTAGAGGCAGATTAGAGAAGAAAAAGAGTAGTAATCGATTACTGTAATCATTATTAAATGGGAGGATGGAAGGAGGAAGCCAATGTACCTGGAACTCCCCCCCAAGACAGAACAAGATGAAACCATATCAGAAGAACATAGGCTGGACTTTATTGCTACAAAAAATAGTGCTAACAAGTTATAACCCTAGTCTCTTGTATTACAGATAAGGGAAATCAAAAAGTTGTGTCTTGACACAAAGCATCTTTATGAAATAAAAAGAGATTTGTTCCAAATGTGATGAAGTTCAGGCACTGTATCAGGTTACTGATGAACCAGTTTTTCCATACTCTGCATACAGTTATAACCAGATTTTTACATAAAAGACACAAACTTTTTATTCGTAACCTTTCAGATTAAATTGGATTTTTTTCTGTTTAAGGTCGGCTAAGGCTAACAAAATGACATTCTTTTGCTAACTGACAGGATTATGAGAGAGATCTTTTGGAGAGCTTACCTAATACATTTGAAATTATTATTCTTTTTTTCTGTGCTACAACTCTTTATTAAACAACATAACCTGGATCATACAGTTAGATGTTGTTTTAAAAAGCTCTAATGACAGTTTATATCTGTAATGTGAACCATTTTGGTTCACATCTTCTGACAGAACTGTTTTAATGGATTCAGCTCTTCTCCCTTATATTTTGGATTGAGATTAAGACAAAACAATAATTCTGATCTCTTTTAGCCCTTTTCTTTCTAGTTTGACAATATATTTAGGATCCATGTCCTAAAATGTTTCAAATGCTTATTTGAGCCAAAGCTTTAAACATCCTTGCTGATTCAATATTTCCACATAATAGTCTTTCTTCAGGTCATCTATTTTCTGAAGTGCCCTGGTCTCTTCTGATGATTAAAAACACCCCCACAGAATGATATTGCCCACTCTGTAGTTCATGGTCGGGATTGTCTTCTCCAAATGTACCAAAGCTTTTTCTTTAGAAGTTTCTCTGAAAATTTGTCTTACCTAGTAATTGTATTTGTACCTTTAAACACAAAAAATATGATGAAACAGTCATAGATGTTCAGGTTGCCTGCATGTTGAAATTTTTCCTCCAGAGAGAAAAATCCCAAAGACTAATGTACTGTGGGAGACTCTCAAAGTCCCTCAGGCCCGATGCTTTTCTGCTGTATACATATTAAGCAGTAAAGTCAGGGGGCTAAGAAGATTATCACAATGGGATGAGGAGGCTGTAAGAGCTTTTGTAGCCTTTGCATTATAGGCGGGTTAGAGGTACACAATGAAAGTTTGGGCTGCACTCTCAAGCTCTTTAACAGCTTGATCTTAAAAGCTTGTTTTTTTAGCTTACAATCAAAAAAGCTGCATGAAATAAAACAAATAGCATTACTATGGCAGTACAAAAGAAATAACACAAAAATTTTTTTTTTTTACTTAAGATCATTTGAATAAAATTTACCTACCATACAGGAAAGATGCGGTATGTCTGTGTGAATATGTGTGTGTGGTTGTGTGTGTGTATGTGGACTGAAGCATTGAAATGACATGAAGAGTTATTTGGGCTGTAATGAAGCTGCTTAATGAAATCAGTGCCCTTGAAAGTTCTTTATCAATTCTAGCTCCCTTGCTCACTTGCTTACATTCCAACATTCTGGGCTGTCAGCTAATCCTTGTGCGCGACACAATATTAATTAAACACAGCGTTTCCTGAAAGTACTTAAGTGAAGTGCTATCATTGATAATGAGCAGGTTTAAAGGAGTCACATCCCACCAAAATTACTTTTTAAACCGGCCTTATTAAGCAGAAAATGAGGCCCAAATCAGCCTACAAGCTCCTCATTAAAAGCCACTGATCCTTGGCCACGCGCGTGTTCCAGTGGTTTTAATTAGGCTAGTGCAAGATCGTCTGCGACAGGAAGTGCCATTAATCTTGTCTTTTCATCCAGACGTGGTGGGGGATACAGCATGTTGCAGCCTGGCGCCCAAGCCTGGGCCCAGTGGAGCTTCGAACAATCCAACAAGCTGCGGAGCAGAAATCCGACTGCTATTCTTATTTGTTCATATTTGTGTACTGTTATTCTGTCGATTTGTTTAAAATTTAAACTGAAGTAATGAAAAATATTTGATATTTCACTACTTCTTGTTTTCTACCAGTGCTATTTTGTTGCCATTAAAAGTGATCTTGGAATTGAAAAGCATTTGTTGCAGTGCAGGCACGCACACACACTCACACACAAAAACAGGATAAATGTGTCTTCATTTTCTCTCTGTTTATGAGTCGCTCTTGCTGTAGAGAACGGTCCCAGCCCTGCCTGTCACACCGTCTCCACATGGAGGATTATGGATGGCCAATTACATCGCTTTTGTCATTAATTAATGAGGATAACGAGCTCCCCCTGCTCCCTACAAAATCACGGTGCTCCTCAGCTGGTACTGAGCAGGGAAAGGAGTGCCGGGTTCTGAATTTTTGAGTGAGAGGGTCTGTGAATACCTATATTGCTAGTTTTGTGGGGACTTAGTGGCATTTGAAGGGCACATTGGGTTTTTACTTTCAGATTCATCACATAGTTTTTTTAGATACAATACATTGCAGGATTACTTACACTTCTTGGAGTTTTACTTGGTTTGTCAAATATTATAGCTGCTGCTTCTTTCTGGTATGCATCTGTCCCAGCTTTGCTCATCTAAAGGATGAAATGTTTGGATGTAGTTTGGAAAACATATCAGTCTGAATTGATGGAGAGTCTAAGACCATCTTGAGGGTTTGATGCAGATTCTGATTTGTAATTATGTCTGAACTTTAATGGATCTTTTAATTTGTATAGTTGTTTTTAATTAAACTTTCCACACAATCTATGCTAACAGATATTTTATATGAATATGTACAATTCAACATTTTTGTAGAACAAGGAGACATTGGAACAGAACATGCAATGCAAAGAATCGTCCTGACATGTAAGACTTTCAAGCATATTTGGGTTCATGTGCAGAATTTATACTTTATGCATGTTTGATTTGCAATGTTTAGTCGGTATTCTTTTTTTCAGTTTCCTCTGCAATTCTATCAACTTTAACCAGTGTACCTGAACCTGTTTGAAAGAAGCCCTCACAGTAATATAAGCGACCACCTGATTCACATATAAAAGTGTTACAAATGTGCATTGCTGGTTGTCCTCTAAGTACAGAATAATTTTACACATAAACCTAAACAGTCAGCTTTGTTTTTTTCTGACCAAAGCATCTTTATCCTCTTTTGTTGCTATTCGCCCTACGAGGCTTGTGATGAGGATTATGGTTTCCATTAAACTATGGGTTAAAGACCAAATTAGTGAGGTCATGACTCACTGTTGTCCTTTTGATTGATTCTCTACCTGAGCTGCAGAGCCATGCAGCCCCTTGACTGTAAATAGCATAGACATTTACTAACTCAATTAGTTATGTCCCATAATAGCTGCAGGTTTACCACATTTCCCTTTCAAATTAGTCCAATGAGTTGTTAAAGGCATGCAATAGTCTTTAAAATTTCTTCCTGCCTCAGAAAGGCTGTCTGATCACTAGTATTGTCTAACAAACATCTAATAGAAAAGTTGTTTTTACACACAGATTAAATTACATGAAGGTAAACTAATTATTAGGGGACTTTTGAAGAGTTTGTTGACTAATGAAATCCTCCTCAGTTTAGATTTTCGAATTTCTTTATCAAATTAACTTTTCAGAAAACTAAAATGGGTCCATCAGGTCTCGTCAGTTAGTGGTTGTAGGGCGAGGGTTAGACAGCTCCCTGTTTGTGAGTATGTGGCATTTAAGACAAATAGAGAAAGGGACGTGCTGAGAGTAGTGTATAAGAAAAGGAGGTTAGACTACAGAGATGATTATAACCCCAGGGCTTAGCATGTCCTTTTGTCCATTCACTTGAGGTGTGTTTGTGTATCTGTCTTTCAATGTTTCCTCACCACCAGTCCCATATCTGTGGGACCATTACAGAGATTAGGCAGTACAACCTTAACGGCTGCCCCTGTTTGTCAGCTCATATCCACTGTCAAGATAAAACAAGCTAAAAGGGAAAGAGTGAGTGTCATAACTACAGTGATTTTTAGGGAGGAGGGAATATGGAAAGAATTAAAAAAATAAAACCTGGGGAATGCTGACTGGAGAAAAAAGGAGGAGAAATTTGACTGAGCAGCGGGCTTGGCATAGAAGAATATTAAGCAATTAAGAGTTAAGATTAGCTGCTCAAAAAAGGTCAGAGAAATTAAGACACTCGGGGCTGAATATGACAAAATACTTAACAGTGGCTCTGAATGCCATTAACTCTCCAATAATGCCTTATCTTGCCTCCCTCACACTGCATGGATCCACCATGCATGGTGTCAGGTACCTTGTGGCAATACGCAAAATACTTTGCAGCTCTGCAGTGTTTCTGGTGTTTTTTATTCCACCATAGGAGCAAATATCATGGGGACTAATACACAAGATGTAGAAGAACATGCAGACACATGCAAACAGACATCCCCTCTACAACCCCCCCTTTGGACATCTGATTAACAAATGAAAGGCCCTGGCCCGTACCAGTGCACTTGCAGCAACGTCACCCTGAATCACATGGCTCCTCAGAACCAACTGACTCCACCGCTCATCGCTTCCGACAGGGCGGGGCTGCAAGGGACGACAAAGTGTGATGTCATAGTGAAGCACAGAAGTTGTCCTGCGGTGGATGGTTTTGGGGGGTAGGTATTCTTGGTGCTACCACTAGCGTATTTCTTTTCAACATGCCCTGTTTATAATCCACCATTCTCCCACATGCAGGTTTATCATTCACCCAAACCCGATCAACAAACCTGTCTCACTTCCCATTGGAAAAATGTTGATGCAGCTTTTCATCCAAAGCTTAAAAGTTTCTTCTGTTAATAAATTACAGTGGAATAATCGTTTTCTATTGTACACCCCACACTTCTCTGTTATAAGCATAACATGTTATTTTTCCTTCTAGGCCCCTGTTGCAAGACAAGTCTGTGTGTATGCAAGTTAAGGGTGCCGCAACGTGGATCAGACACATTGAGCCTGCACATGAAGAGAGTTTAATTAGAGAAAACAGGGCTGTCAGATGCATTAGGCAGAGGTACACACTTAAGGGCATATGGTTTTAGTACTATACTAGGGTTGGAGAAAAGCGCACAAACATACCTCAAAGCTCCGAGCCATGCTAATGAAATCACTCCCTTTCTATCCCACAGAGAGCAAACACAAATGTTTACAGACATCACACAGTCTGTCCGCACTCCTGCACCACACTGGGCTGTCGTGAGAGTGGCAGAGCACTGTCAGTAGCGCAGGGTGTTTTTCTGAAGAAAAACTCTGTCGGCAAGAGACAAAAGGTGAGAACAGACATCAAGATGTCCCTCTCTAATGGTTTTATAGTACTTCTTTATAAGATTTTAATATACTTTCACTTACATTTGTCAGGGGCCTTTGGATTTATTTTCTTTTAGGTGTAGTATTGCTGTAGAGCCTTTTGTGGAAAAAATATATCCTCAATACTAAAGGCTTCAGTGTTTTTTTTTCATCCAGTTTATTATTAAATAGTCTAAGCAGAACATTTGAATCCCTATAAATTAGTATGTGAAGGCACGATTCTTATTAGTTACATTCAACCCGTATGTTTATATCTTTCAACCAGAACCTTAGCAATAAATACTTCAAAAATATTCTGCTCTGATATTTTTGGAGCATAGCTTATGAAAATGATAAAATTGGTTATAAAACATTTTAAAGGTATAATCACACAATTTTTGGTAATACATATATCATAACACACACATAGATTCACAAAAGGAAATACTCCACAAGCTTGCCCATTATCAAAAAGCTGCTTTAGTACCCTATTTGTGTTAGATAATGCAGTAGTACTGCTTAGCTTAACAGTAAAATCATTTCATTTCATTCTTAAATATACTGATTTACATTGTTACTCTGATGATATTGAAGTAAAATCAAAGCAACATTTTTGGGTTTTGTCCACATTATTAATCAATTTTCTCACAATCAAAATAAATGTTGATATTGATAGATCAATATTCCCAGTTCTATGGCAGCTAAACTCTTTTTAATTAATTTTATTTATGAATCATTTGCTTTGTGTTTTCATAATTGTATTACAAAAAAATTAATTATTTCCCCTTTTAAAAGTCTCTTATTTTAATTTAACACATAAACAGAACTGACTCTCATTGGTGTAATGATTATGTAGGTAACAATAATTACGTAAGCAACAATAATTCTATTTTGTGTAGAAAAGCAATAAAATAGGTTAATAAAAATTTTGTTTCCTTAGAGAATTAACTTAACATTCTGCAAACCAAAGAAAACATTTTGGGTTCTACTTTGCCTTAAATATCAATTGGATTGTGATATAATTTAAAGTACAAACCACAAAGAAACTGCATCCTTAACAATATCTATTTCATAAATCTGTACCTGTTCTACAGTGACGTGTCGCTATTTATGTTCCTTTAGCTACTGTGTATTAAAAAGTTGTGAACATCCTTTTAATGCAGTTATTTCTCCTTTCCCCTTCAAGCACATGTTAAGAAAATACAGTGGAGGTATTAAACAAAAACCTAAACAGCTTAACATCCCTATGGGGAGATCAGTGACTTTCCATCCTTCATTTTGGTATTAGTAGTCTTCTCATTTGTAACAATTAGGCCAAACAGAGGCTGACGGATGCAGAGCAGACCACCCCCCCACACCCCCTTCTCACCCTTTTCTATTGGCAATATTTGTCACTTTTCATCCCCACTGTCCCAAATGCCTCACAGGTCTGACGAGGAGTCGCATGTCATCAGAGAGCCAATTTAAGATGCCATGGACACCCTGTTATTGTGACATGTTTACAAATCGTATGAGAGTGGCTAACTGCCCTTAAACAGGCTGCCCTAATGTGACTGTCTTATCTAATGAACTCTGACTTATAGATTAGCTTAGAATTAAATCAAATATTTTTCAATACATTTGAATATGTAGATGAAGCGTGTGCATTAGAGAGATTAAAGTGATTAAATAGACAGTAAGCCAACGAAATGTACCAATAAATTTAGTCGAAAAGTAGGAGCATCGATTTTGGAAGTTTAATAACAAAGCCAAAAAAAAAATCCAATTTCAAAAACATTCTTCCTCAATATAATTTGTATGATTCTAGTAAAAAAATATTTTTTTTGTCCTTCCATCAAAACAGGAAATTTAATCACAGATTATTTTTCTGATAGGGAATAGGGAAACACTAAAATGCTTTGTAATAAGGTACAATCTAAAGTTTCTACATGACATCCACAACATTCATCAGAAATAACTAATAAATCTCAGCTTGTCGGTGAGCTTGCATTCCGCACAGACTGTGGTATTGAACTAGTTATGGCCTAAATAGTCCCAAAGAAATCAACTGTTTATCCTCTTTTTTTTTAAGCAAGGTGTTATGAAATTCTTTTTCCTATCAATCCAGCTTAGATGTGTCATTCACAGGTAAGAATTTTGCAAAAACTAACATCTCAGTTTGCTATCCAGCCCTGCCGCTACGCTACTTAAACATGGACACAAAGATAAATTCTAAAAACTTTCTTTGTCCCAAACCTTACTTTTTTTAAGCTGGTTTATTTGCTCATTAGAAATCATATGTCTATATGAATCAGATTGCTAAGATTTGACAGAACCAATACTTTCAGTTAGATTCTCGTCAACATGTTTTATGTCATAATAAAGCACCAATGTAGAGTACACATTTAATCATTATTGAATATAAAATTAGATATAGTCATATTAAGTTGACATGTACTTATAAGAATGTTTGGCTAAATTGCAATTTTATGACTAACGTGATATCTTCAAGAGTCGTTTTTATAGTGAATCTAAACTGAGCATATGAACATTTTTCTTACTCAAAATAAATCTGCTTTAAATATGAGGTGTTTTTCTATCTATGCCAATATTTACAAAATATCATGTATGAGAAAGGCTACTGCTCTCATGTGATTATATAATGTCAAAGAAGTTGGCCTGTTTGATAAAGGTGCATGTTTTTTTTTTGCACACACACAAAAAAGAAAAACAGAAAAGAAGTGCCGCGCTGTATCTCTAACAATTATGATTAATATCTCAAATTATTCTCTAAAGTCACCCAACCCGCAAAGAGGAAAGTGTTCCTGTAACGTTCAATAAATTAAGCCTCCCAAAGAGACAGGAGCAGAAATCGCGTTAATAGCTGTCCAGTGTGTAAGAGCCTGCCAAGCAAGTCTGCAATCACCCAAATACCCAGAGACAGGTCGTGGGTAGCCCCGGGCGGCGCTTGCGCCCTTCCCCTCAGCGCCACCGACCCCACTGCGAGCCAAACAGGCCCCACCAGTCCCACTGAGCTCCTTTAGACCCATCTTAATTAAAAAAAAAAGAAAAAAAAGAGCTCGCTCTAAAAGAGTGCTCAGAGAACACCGCTTTTAAAGAACCCTATTTGAAATTTTTACATTTATAAAAAATAAAATAAAAATGCAACATTTACAATGATTCTAAACACAACCTATATTTCCATCTTTTTTTTTTTTTTTTTACAATCGTTAAAGAAGCGAAATAATGACGCAAACCGACTCGGAGTATAGATATGTTTTAATTATAAAGACAAACTATAAACAATATATGAAACCCATGTTGCAACACAACCAGAACCAGAACCAGAACCAGAGTTTCTTCAATTTATAGGCTGCAGTTATGTAACCATATCCGGGTTTTGAAGATATTTCAAAGATGTACAATACAATCATGAAAGATGTGCAATATGTTTAAATAAAAACAAACACGCTGTATCATAAAATAGAACATCAGATTGTTTTCATACTTAATTAAGAGGATCAGATCTAAAGGTCGAAACTGGTCTTGGTTATTTGAAGTTTTCGTGCAATTACTGACTGTTGCATAGATTGCAAATGATAACACAAACTTCCCAGAATTTCCGTTAATGACTGGATATGGCCTGTACTTATGTGAGACATGCAAGCCATGGTAACAGGAAGGCCAAAACAATTTCATTTCAATAGTTTTCAAGCATGGTTACCGAACCATATATTACTATTATTCATCAGACTAAAACCGTTTTAATTTCCACAGAATTATGCGTTAAGTGAACTAGAGTGGGGTGGAGACCGACATGGGTACAGTAAAGGTAAAAGTTCAGGGAAAGTGTAAATCAAATCAAGGCTTGTCATTACAGTGTTTGAAGAGAGTCGACGGTGCCCCAGAGTAAGTGGTGCACTTTTCAGCACAGGTGGCAAGTGTGGAGCCCGAAAACGGGTAGACGGCTGCCTGTCCAAAGGGTGCCAGGGCGGTGGGGATCGGTGAGGTGATGGTTTGTCCTTGGTTCAGATACGCCACCAGCCGCCTCATCTCCTCCAGAGCCTGAGCCTGCATGAGGATATAGTTCTTGGCCAAGAGGAGAGTGGCTATTTTGGAGAGTTTTCTCACCGAGGGGCTGTGGGCGTACGGGATGACTGCGCGCAGGCCGTCCAAAGCGTCGTTCAGGTCGTGCATCCTTCTTCTCTCTCGGGCGTTGATGCTAAGCCGCAGGGACCGCTGCTCCTTGGACTTTTTGGCTAGTGGCCCGCCGGGTTTGTCGTCCCCAAATGAGGAACCCCTCTTCCGCGACTCAAGTGATTCAAAGCCGTCCTCGTCGTCGCTCGTGTGCTCCCCGCCGCTCTCGTTGGACTTCGCGGTCTGCCCGGAGAGAAAATCGGCGGCAGGCGTGAGCGGGTACCTGCCGGGGCTTCCAGCACCATGGCCAGCGCCAAACCCGAACGCTTGCTGCCCGTAGCGCTGCGTCAGGTCAAGGAGCGCGTCGTTGCTAATGGATTTCAGCAGATTCTCATCACTGACATTCATTTTCTTTTTTCTCTTCCAGAGCAGGTTCTGACCAGGACAAAAGTCTCTCTTGGACCCCTTTATCCAAGCTTCTGTCTTGGGGGCAGTCAGTGAACTATTGTCCAGGAGTTGATTTGTTGTTCTTAGAGTTTTTCCTTACTCCTTTCCACTCTCAGCGTTGCGTCTCTTCAGGAAGGAGGCTGTGAGTGTGAAGCTGAGTCTTTGCATGCGTTCACCTCCTCTGTGCACTGCGCTCCCCCCTTGTTGCGCGCATAGCCCACGTTTATCAACACTTCTCTAACTGCGCCCCTCTTGCCTTTGTAGTTACAGTGGTCTTTCTTGCCCTCCCTCGCCTCTAGCAGATTGTGACTGGCACTCCGTCCCGCTCACAGGTTAGTATGAGCAGGCGGCCCACCGAGATTATCTGTCCGTCCAATCAGGGGGGCGTTTTAATTAACTCGCAGAGAGCGTGGGTCTGCTCCCAGTTTCTACTTTATAGATGGAAACTGCAACCTGACACTGAGCCTAGGTCTGCCGTTGTATTACAACCACATTTTAGTCATTTATAATATAATTTAACATCTAATTTATAGTCATTTAATTAAAAAAAGAAGTGAAGCGCATTCATTTGATGGATTTCCCAGACAAATCATGACAAATTAAAGTGTTTATTTCTGTCAATATTTATGAATATGGATCAAAGCTATTGGTGATCCAAAATTAAGACTTTCAGAAAATTGAAATACTGCATAATATATATTTTTTTTGTGTGCAAAATGTCATACTATGGCGTGGGACTGCATGGCTTCACAGCTTCCTTGTTTTAACACTCTTTCAGACATCCCACAAAATGGCTAAGCCACAAAAAGTAAATAAAAAAAAAGGCTCTGAACAGAGGGTTGAAAGTTCAGTGGAAGGAAAAAGTGAAATTGAAAATGAGCATTGTGGATAATGAAATAAAATCTTTTCAGGAGTTTTGAGTAAGTGCTTTACAAGCCAGAAGATAGATAGCTAAAATAGTTGCATTCCATCTGTCAATCCAGCCTCTGAGCCAGAACCTAAGAAATAACCCACCTGAGATGGACTAAAGTAAATTTTGTTTTTTTTAGTCAATGTCTGCTGCATGATCGGAAAGGAACCAAATCCAACCTACTTGAGGGCCTTTGCTAGGTTTTCACAGCCAGTGTTGATTTGAGAACCTATGTCCTTTGCTAATGTTTGCCAGCTAGGTTTTCTTAAGTGCAAAGTCAAAATGGCCATCTACCAAGGGATTTTAGAGCTCTTCCTGTTTCTTTTGAATGCAAGATGCTGATCTAATGTTTTTGTCCAGAATTGTCCACACTGCCTATACAAGCTAAATGAGCACAGGGTTACTGTGCTTGACTGACTTAACTGACAACCAAACTTCACTCCAAACAAAAGCCATGGAGTACTGTTATAATAATAGTTTAACTTTATTGATCTCACACTGGAGAAGTTTACCTCTGCATTTAACCCCTCCCCTTTGTGGAGAAGTGGGCTGCTATTGTGTGGTGCCTGGGGAGCAGTGTGGGGTTAAGGGTCTTTCTCAGGGACCCAGAGTGCAGGCTGCTGGGATTGAACTGGGTACTTGCAACCTTCTCAGAGCACAAGCTCTAAAATAGAAGAGGTGTAACCATGACAATAATTCACAAAAGCTGAAGACTGTGATAAAAGCAACCAATCTCTTAACACCTCAGCGAAATCACAAGCTGATTGCCTCCGTGCCATGTTGTATTGATCCAGCAATTTATACAAAGGGAGCAGCAAACAAGTGAGTATTTATCACAGTGTGCATGAACATAGGCGTCAGTGGACTTTGGGTTTTATTAGTTGTTATAATAAGAATTATTTTACTTTTGGAATTTAATAACTGATATATGTTGCTGTATAAACCAGCTTTGCAACTTTGTATGGTTTTCCTGTACAAACTTGGGCAAGTTCTGCATGTCATTATGTCAAATTGGCCAGGGTTACAAGACATAGGCTATAGCTTCAACTAATACATGTAACCCATTTCAGACAGAAAAAATAAAATGTAAAAAGTCAGCAACTAAAGTTAGAATATCACTCATCCAATTTTTAATCTGCCAGCTGATATAAAGACACCAATAACCGAAAGCTATAATGTTGTTTGCTCAGCAAAGGTTCCGTTCAGCCATAAAAGATGCAAGTGCAATTTGTTATGATATCCACATACACCTTAATTACATAATCAAAAAAGGTTTCTCCAGTAACATGGCTTCTGCAATCATGACGTTTAATGGTCTGTAGAGCCAACTAGGCCTTTTTTTCCTTTAAAGTGTAAATAAACATAGATAAAAATAAAAATAAATTAGAAAATTATCACATTATGATCAATGCCTGATCAATAAGTTTATTCTAAAATAGGAAACTATAATGGGGAAATAGTACCTACTGTTTCTTGACGACAACGAAAAAAAAGAGCTGATAAAGAAATACACGCGTTCTCTTACCGAAGGGATCATTTTAAAGTGAAATCAAGAGCGCCATCTAGTGTTCTATATTATACATAACATCTTAGTCAGTCACTTCTACTGTTTGGCCGTTCCTTGTTGCATAAATATTCCATCCATCCATCCATCCATCCACCCTTCCACCCATCCATCTATCTATCCATCCAAGCTAAATGTAGATTTCACGTCCATCCTATAGATTACATGGTTGTTTTAAAATCAAGAGATATCTGAAGAACAAAAGAAGACTGAGCTCTCTATAAAAATCAAATCGTGTAAAAGTAGACATACCAGGAACCATGAGTCATGGGTTGTTTTTGCTGTCAATGGAAAATAATCTGGTTATGTTATGTTTTATTTGGAAATTTTCCCATACACTATTGAAATTGTATGATCAATGAAAATGAAATGTACTATGAAGATATAATTAGGATGTATGTATTTGGATCAAAACTGGATCTTTTCTTCCTAAGAAGTGTCTAGGGATTATTTTTGCACAGTTGATCAGTAAAAAAAAAAACTGGAGCTGAACTGAAAGTGGTGCTGCGGCACCCCGTTGTTACAGTTTAGGAAAAAGGTGGAGGATTGCAGGCCTGAGAACATAATCCTGACTATATGTTTTGTCACTGGAAAGATCAGTGTATTTAACAAAGTTAATGGCATCATGAGAGGGGTTGAAAATATTGAGGATACATCCATAACAAACATCATACAGTTAAAGCTTAGCCAAAAAGGGGTCTTATAAATGGATATACATCATAAGCATATGATCAAATCCATTACAAAGTGGTCCAAGGACAACAAAGGTATTAGGAAACAAGCTGATCTGACAGGCTGATTTCCGGTATAGGGGCCCCACAGAGAACTGTGCTGGCTCCGCTCCTGTTCTTTGTATTGCAGACTTCTTCATCACCTTTCGTTGCTGTCACCTACAGAAGTTCTCACAAAACTCAACAAACAATAGTCAAGCTCATCAAGATTGAGGATTATTAAGAGTACAGACCATGGACATAGGAATGTGTGGACCAATACCAACAGATTGAGCTTTGGATCAACATATGGAAAGTCAAGGAGCTGGTGGCGGATTTCAGTCAGCACAGACCCACTACACTGACATTGGTGAACATCCAGGGGAATAGCATTGTGCTGGTTGACTCCTTGGGTGTTTACCTGAGCAATAACCTGCACTAGAACTACAATGCTGATGCTCTTTACTGGATGGGCCAGAACATAATCTACATGCTAAGGTAGAGGAGAGCATCTTCAGTTACTGAGGGCTGGTATCCTGTAATTTTTAGATGCGCCCTTGGTCCAACACAGCTGCATCAAGTAATTAGGTGATTAACAGGTCTCTGGAGAAATGGACTGCAAACTTATGGGGTAAATCAGCTTTTTAAATCTGATATGTTGGACCATGGACAAATCTTAAAGTGCACTGTTTAAAACCTTGAGGCCCTCGAGGATCAATTTGGACATGCCTGTTTTAGAGTGTAGGTGGTGCTCTGAAAAATTTATTTTGACTGTAGTGGCAATAGCAATCCTCGATGATGCAACTTGTTGGAGCAGAAGACAGGTAGCAGTTAGTTAAAGTCATTAGGAAGCCCTGGGGTGCCATAGGAAATAGAAAACATAAAATACTGGGTTGTTGAATATGTAAATCTAAATACTGTCTGCAATGCAACTTCTTAATTAAATAGATTTTTCTAGCTGTTTATCCATCCATATTTTATAGATTTGAAAGACAAGTGCATAGCGTCACACATAAATGTCTGCATGTACTATGGAGAGAAGAAGGTACAATGGAGAAAGAGACTCTCCTGTGTCTTCTAGTGCAGTCAGTGAAATTTCCCACTGTAGTGCTTTTGGTGTGTTGTCCAGATCTGCATTAATTTATTCTTTTCATCTTCCATTTTCTGTAACATTAGTAACATTCAACAGAACAAACAGAAAAGTTGCTCGCTGAAACAAGAAGACACAGCATTTTGTAAAAAATGTTAATGTAACGATTGAACCAGTAGATGACAAGCAAAATAGACATGTAGCAAGCTTTAAGAGACAGGTGAAGGCAGAACCTGCTGATGACAGGTAAAACTTGCTATTTGCAGACCGAGCAGAGTGTTGGCAAGCTTTGAGCAGACAGGGTGAAACTGACTATCTACAAAAAAGTTTTCATTAGACTGATGGCATTTAGAACAGGGTAGTGACTGCTAAAGACATTACAGAACATGACCAAAAACAAGACGAAAACTATCCAAACACAGTAAAACAAAACTTTCGTCAGGCAACCTGGAGGTTATCCTTTGGGTGGTAGAAGCCAAGGGCAGTGGCCCTGAGGCCATCCTAGACAAAGCAGGATCTCTGGTGGCAGCAGAGGCCAATGGTGCACGAGACATGGTGGTTATCGGCAATAGCCCATGGACCTGCGAGGCCCGTGACCTTGAAGAGGCTTGAGTCTCAGACAAAGCTTTATGCAGGCTTAAGTCAAGACCTGAGTCTTAGAAAATGCTTGAGACTTTGATGAGGCTTAGGCTTTTGCCCAAGGTTTGTTGGCTAGTGCTCTGGACTGATGTAAGAAAACTTGATGGGCTTGGTGGTGAATTCAGAAAAACATGATGGGCTTAGGCCAAAAAGTTAGGACGTTTGATTGGCCCAGACTGTCGTCCAATCAATTTGGAAACAAGGTGGAGAACTGGGTACTTGGGGCCTAAAAGGAGACCAGAAACATGATGCTTAAAGCTATTGAGATCTAGTTGGAGTTCAGGGACAACAGGAAGCTCCACCTGGATTCCAACCTTGAAGACTTGAGTCAAGCAATCATCCAGACCTCTGGGGACTTGTTTTAAGATGTCTAGCCGATCCCTGAGGACAGTATTTAAGGTGTCCAGCTAAACCACAGTGACATGAAGTGAGATGTTCAGCTGACCCTTTATAGCAGGATTAAAAGCTGTGACAGAGTCACAGCAACAGGAGCAGTGACTATGTCATTCTCAAGAACCACAATGATGGGAGGACAGGCTATGGCATCCTCCAGACTCAGAGTGGGAGGAGAGAAAGCCACAGTGCCTTCCTAGTATCTAGCAGTGGAAGCAAACTGCTGCATTTTAATGACATCAAGCGACAAGGGTAGAAGCTGCAGTGACTTCTTGGAGCCCAGAGGTGAGAGCAAAAGCTGGAGAACCTCTTGGCTCTTGTTGTTCTTGCAGAAGAACAGAATTTCCTCCGTCTTCCTCGTGCCCAGTACATGAGTACTGGAGAAACAACAGAGACATCCTGGCATCCAACGGTGGAGTAAGAAGCCGCACCGCAGCTGTGGTGGCAAGACGGGTAAAGTTGATGGGTGGCAATGATAGGCGCTTAAATCATTACCATAGTCAAATCTCATTGTCTTGATAATTTCTTCCAACAAGGTCAAATACTACTGATATTACATATCAATATTTTTTTTTATGAGGGGAGCATTTTTTTATTTCTCCTCCAGCTCATCGGGAGTGGCAACAGACATACTACTAAATACTTTTATTATTGTTGCTTTGTCTGTATAAGACAGATATATCCCAGAATGCTTTACATAGCTCTCATCACAATGCATCATGGGATTAGTTTGGGGGTGAGAAAGAACAAAGATGACACAGGCACAGATGAGCCAAAAGTAGTGGTCATCTGTCCAAGCATTTGAGTTCACTATACAGTCCACTACATACAGTAGTCCCCACCCTATATAGTGATTGAGTGGTTTGGGGTTATAGTGGACACTCGGACACAGCCCTTGACTGTTTATTGAGAAGGTAATTTAGCCATTTGATTCAAGTGTGAAAGCAGAGACCCATCTTAAAGGTGTAAGACACCAGACTGTAAGGACTGGAATTAAAAAAACTATATTACCTTATATTTAAAACTAATACATTTGGAGGCAGTCCGTTGGGAGGTACTCTTCACTATTCTATTGTTCCACTTTAAATGCAACAGCATCTTTGACAATCTAAAGCACCCTCAGCATAATACTACAACCCTCTACTTGGCAGCAGGTAAAGTGCGTGTTTCGTCGTATGACATTTTGGGACAGATAATATAAGCTTTGACATATCTGGGTGTTTCTACAGGACAATGCAGCCACACATATTTCAACTGCTTTAGGAATGAAAGAAGCAGGGTAGTGTAAACCTTTAACCTTAAAGCATATGGATTACACTTAAGAATTGGTTCCTCACCAGGAAACCATCCATTTAAGATATACTGTACCAGCTTGCTTAAAACAGATGGTCAAATATCAGCTGTAATTTGGAAAGATCTTGGCATAGAATGTAAAGATTGAACAATCTTTTTTTTTTTCTTCCATTTTTAAGCCTTTCCTGTTTATTTGTGTATTCCGGTATTTATTTATTTTTTAGTTTTTTTTATTTATATATTTGTTTTTGTTTATTTACTTTCTTCATATTCCAATGTTTGCACAAATTTCCCCAGTAGAACAAAATAGAAGAGAATTCCTAATGACATCAGCTTAATGAATGCAGGCTGCTGAAATCAACTCAGCTTAATGAATGCCGGCTGATGACATCAGCTCAGCTTAATGAATGCAGGCTGCTGAAATCAACTCAGCTTAATGAATCCAGGCTGATTACCTCAGCTTAATGAATGCAGGCTGATGACATCAGCTTAATGAATGCAGGCTGATGACATCAGCATAATGATTGCAGGGTGATGACATCAGCTTAACGAATGCAGGCTGATGACATCAGCTTAATGATTGCAGGCTGATGACATCAGCTCAGCTTAATGAATGCAGACTGATGACATCAGCTTAATGAATGCAAGCTGATGTCATCAGCTTAATGAATCCAGGCTGATGACATCAGCTTAATAAATGCAGGCTGATGACATCAGCTTAATGAATGCAGGCTGATTACATCAGCTCAACTTAATGAATGAATGCTGATGACATCAGATTAATGAATGCAGGCTGATGACCTCAGCTTAATGAATGCAGATTGATGACATCAGCTTAATGATTGCAGGGTGATGACATCAGCTTAATGAATGCAGGCTGATGACATCAGCTTAATGATTGCAGGGTGATGACATCAGCTCAGCTTAATGAATGCAGACTGATGACATCAGCTTAATGAATGCAAGCTGATATCATCAGCTTAATGAATCCAGGCTGATGACATCAGCTTAATGAATGCAGGCTAATGACATCATATTAATGAATTCAGGCTGGTGTCATCAGCTTAATGAATCCAGGCTGTTGACCTCTGCTTAATGAATGCAGGCTGATGACATCAGCTTAATGAATGCAGGTTAATGACATCAATTTAATGAATGCAGGTTGATGACATCAGCTTAATGAATGCAGGTTGATGACATCAGCTTAATGATTGCAGGGTGATGACATCAGCTAAATGAATGCAGGCTGACGACATCAGCTTAATAATTGCAGAGTGATGACATCAGCTCAGCTTAATGATTGCAGGGTGATGACATCAGCTCAGCTTAATGAATGCAAGCTGATGTCATCAGCTTAATTAATCCAGGCTGATGACATCAGCTTTATAAATGCAGGCTGCTGAAATCAACTCAGCTTAATGAATGCCGGCTGATGACATCAGCTCAGCTTAATGAATGCAGGCTGATGACATCAGCTTAATGAATGCAGGCTGATTACATCAGCTCAGCTAAATGAATGAAGGCTGATGACATCAGCTTAATGAATGCAAGCTGATGACATCAGCTTAATGAATCCAGGCTGATGACCTCAGCTTAATGAATCCAGGCTGATGAGATCAGCTTAATGAATGCAGGCTGATGACATCTTCTCCGCTTAATGAATGCAGGCTGATTACATCAGCTCAGCTAAATGAATGAAGGCTGATGACATCAGCTTAATGAATGCAAGCTGATGACATCAGCTTAATGAATCCAGGCTGATGACCTCAGCTTAATGAATACAGGCTGATGAGATCAGCTTAATGAATGCAGGCTGATGACATCTTCTCCGCTTAATGAATGCAGGCTGATGACATCAGCTTAATGAATCGGGCTGATGACATCAGCTTAATGAATCAGGCTGATGACCTCAGCTTAATAAATCCAGGCTGATGACATCAGCTCAGCTTAATGAATGCAGGCTGATGACATCAGCATTCCTGTATTAGTATCTTCTTTGTCAATGCACCCTTCTGAGTTAAGACAACTATCTTCCTGTTTTACGTGATGTCATCATTTTGGCTTCCAATCTGCTCCCCCATGGTGGATATTGTCCATTGTGGCTGCTCTAATTGTTACCTTTGCCAAACATCTCAACAATTACTAATTCTGTACTGTATATCATCTCATTGATTTTTATTATGGACACAGCAGGGATCACACTTAGTGCTGTATTCCACAATGTCCAACATGGGAGAGAAGGTTAGAAGCCAAAATTAAGGCAACATGGAAAGAAGCCAAATGTCACAACCCTGAAAGGGTGACACCTAAAGGAAATACCCTACAAATTCAAACAGACACCCATAACTGAGGTCCTTGAAACAAACAAAGAAAACAATAATTTATGGTTTCTCTGCACCATGCTAAATTACTTCTAACTTAATAATAGTTTAGATGGATGTTAGTTTTAATCCTGTCTGGATAAGAGAAGGTTTGCAATTAATTCAAGCTTCTCCATTCTAATCTTGCCTTTTAATAAGTAAGATCAGTCTTTGCATCCTTATTCCACCCTGGTGAAAGATTTAATCAAATTCACTGTCAAAAGCTTGATTTGGTAATGCTGTGAGCACAAATAATCCCTGAGAGAGGTAATAGTAAAGTAGAAACTGGTGGGGAAAAAAAAGATATATCTAAAAATTGGTGAACAGAAGTCCAAATAGGATCACTCTGATCACCCCGAATGACAGAACCTAAACCTTCGAACAGGGCTTTTGTGTGAGATCTTAGAGCAATCTTTTTTAAAGCTATATTCCATCTTTGTCCAGGAGGTGGCAGAAAAGTTTCAGATTAAGAAAATATATATCTTCAAAAAAATATGCAACATACTTAAAGATTTTGTACATGTTACATAATAAAACTGTTATAAAAATACTATTTTACTAAACAAATAGGTTTTAACAGAAATGCCACCGAAATGTCTCTAAGGGTTATGACAGTAGTCAGATCCCACAATTTAGTTGGTGGGTCTTCTACAGCTCTACATACATCAAAGCATCCCCCACACACTCCGACCCCAAATACAAATTCACACAATCAAATTTTTCTATTCTTGTGGGAACTCTCCTTGACTTTCATTAATTTCTAACCCATTTTTACAGCTTAAAAATTCGTTTTTAAGGTGCTTACCATAACCCTAACCATTATGTGCTCATACCTACTACCCCTAAACCCAACCTAAACTCAATTAACACCTAAGCCCTGAACCCAACCCTAAAACCGCTTCTGTACCAATGGGGACCAGGCAATTTATGGAAAATGGCCCCCACAATGAAACACCCACTCACACACACACACACACACACACACACACACACACACACACACACACACACACACACACACACACACACACACACACACACACACACACACACACACACACACACACACACTTCCATTAATTTTTAGCCATTTTCAACCCTTTCTATGCCCTAACCCTGACAATAACACTGAAGCTTATCATTAACAGCGCATACCTCATCTGAACCCTAAAGTCACTTACAGCCACACTGTCAAGTTATGCCTTCAGTGTGTGCAGGTTCCCCACTTGAAAAGAATGAGAGTGTTTACGCAATTCTAAAGAGCTGGATTCCACTTAAAGACCAACAAGATTCCTAATTTTATTCTCTTTATTTTCAAATATTTTTGTGAAGACAGGATCAAAATGGTCTCAATGCACCTAAAAAACTTAAAGAAAACCAACAAAAGTAAATTACGAAATTATGTAAAAAATTTCTCATAGTTAATTAATATTTACAGTAGAAAAACCACTGATACCTAATTCATAATCCCAAAATACAGTGATTAACAATATCTATACTACCAGGCAAACTTTAAAGTGCATCATCAAAAATGTTTAAATACCTTAAATATCCAATCATAAAAATGTATAAAACTTTATATTTACTTAAATGTATCAATCTATGACCTACTTAATAAATTAATATTCGTTTGCAGTTATACATATATTACAGGGTTTATGATATACATTCACTCCTAAACCTATTAGCAAAAGAGCTTGTAAGGACCAGAAAAATGTCTTAAGTTTACAACAACTGGTCCTCAATTTGATGGTGAACTGGGAAAAATTGTTTACACTGATATCCAGACAGGAGCACATACACACATTTCTCATGTGGATCACTTAAGTGCCCCCACAACTACCTACAAGTCCCCACATTGTGGCACACTGATCATTGGCGTTACACTGTCAAATACAGCTAAATTTATAAATCATGCTGCAGATCAGCGTCACCATGGCAGCTGCATCCTTAGCTTACTTACCATCCTTTATATTGCGCCACAATTGGCTCAGCTTTTGAGCTGCAGTAAGGCTTACCATCCACCATGTGGCAGGAAAGTATTTCCTAATGTTTTATTTGACATGAACTATGAAAGCAGTAAAAAACAGACATGGATGTGACAATATCCCATAAAATATATTATTATGTTTTACATACAGTTTGGAACTATAAAAGTTTCATGTTTTGCTTTGGTTTCCACCATAGCTGAAAGTCACTGTGGATCTTTGTCATTACCTTTCGTTGTTGTTTATCTAAACCTAGGAGGAGCAACACATGAGAGTTTTCTCTTCAAGTAGTCTCTCATATCCTAATTTCCATCCCTGCTTCCTCTGCCTGACTCATTCCTAATTTTTCTGCATCTCTAACACACACAGACACACACAGTCTTCAAAGCGCTGCTCTCAGTAAAGATGGAACAGGCTCCTTTGATCTCCCCCCGTCGACTCTGATTAATGTGTGGATTTACAGTGCAGACCTACAGGGACCTGGCAACCCTAACACCTCTGCACTTCATCGGAATCTTTTTTATTTTTTTATTTTGCAAATAAGTGCAGCACTTTATTTTATTCACCACCACAGTCATGATGATTATGTGTAGCCACTCAGAAAATAAACCAATTGTTCATATTCACTCAAATCATAGTGCCCTCTATTCAAGAAACCCTTCTCAAACCAAAACAATCTAAGAGACCTCACAAAGTTTGTGCTCTGTTAAGCCATTTTGCCAAATGGAAATATGTTAATCTTATATTGATAGGATGTGGTTTAGAAGAAGACAGCTGTGATTACTACTGCACATTAAAATGGATTCCATTGTGCTACATACAGGAATATGGTGGGAGGATTGCTGATGAGAGCAGAGCAAATATAGGAAAACTCTGGAACAAAGGATCAAAGGATGTGTTTGCAAAGCGCACATTGTGCACTGTGCTTTGTGAATTGCCCACTGCATCCCTTATCAGGAGCCAAGCCAAAATAAGTAAACAACAAGCTAAACTTCTTCTTTCCCTCTGTGTATTTTTCCTCCAGATTCTTTCCCTGATGTATCTCCTCTCTCAACATCTCAGTCTCCATTTTGTCTTGTCTCACTGCAGTGCGATGCAGATTCTTCACAGGGTGGAGGTATGGTAGAGATAGGCGGGGTCCCATGAATAATTGTTGAAGATATTTTTACTCTGACCCACTTAAGGGTCCCTTTCTCCTTCTTCAAAAGTGTTGTAGCTTTGCTATATAATGAGTCAACATGTAATGTTTAAAGACTTTGCATGTTGCAAAACATGACCAAGTGGTGTTTCTTTCAAATTTTAAAGGCATCTTCAAAGCACTTATTTTTGTTAATAAATTCACTTTAAGACAATGGTGTGTTTTGAGTATTCAGTTCAAATAATCTTTCAGTTCTACTGAGAGGATTCCATTCCTCCATTGCCTACATCAGTGTTCAGAAGTCAGCGGGACCAGGTTCTTTGAAGATGAGAGAGAACATGCGCAGTAACCATGCACATGCACACCCACAAAGGTCAATTCAAAATCATATGCATTTGGATTTTGAGAGGAAACCCGAGTTCCTTTCAAATTTCATACAAAAAGATCCTGATCTGGAGTTAGACCCATTACTTTTTTGTTGCAAGTTGACAGTGCTAGCTGTTTCTACTCCCACAGTGGTCTACCATCCAAATACTAACAAGGCCTGACCCACTTGACTTGGATTTCATAAAAAAAATAAATACATTAAAAAAAAAACATTTCTAAATAACAAAGGATGGTTGTTATTCTCTGCTACGTAGACAGTGACTTGTTAAGAAGTAATGAAACACATGTCTGATTGATAAAAGCATTTTGAAAAAAATAGGGTTTACTGGATTTATTTCTGGGTTCTTTGGATTTTGTAAGTTTGATAATGTAGAAAGACACGGACCTTCACCAGTCTTTATGATAGTTTATTTTAAATTAAGCCGGGCATCATTTGTGCGTATCACAATAAAATGCATTTGTTAAAAGTAAAAAAGTATATACATATTCATATGATTACCGGTAAATGATCTATTCACATAGTCAGTGAATTGTTAAGAAGTAATGAAACACGTGTCTGATTAAAAAAAGCATATTTGAAATAAATAGCGTTTACTGGATTTATTTTATATTCCGGGTTCTTTTGATTTTGTAAGTGTGATCATGTAGAAAGAAACGGACGCAAGAAAAATTACTGATACCCAACTATGTATAAAAAGTATATACATATTCATGAAATTAAATCATTAGTATGATCTCTGTGTAGAATATCATTTGCTAAGAGCATAGCAAAACTTTAAATTCATAAGAACATTTCCTTCCATCAAAACCCAATGACCTAGGAAAAGATGCATTCATAACCAACAGCACCATTATAACTTGAGAGGAGCTGCACATATAGACTGCTTAGGTGGGTAAATCTGTCAATAGAAGAACTGCTGCTCCTTGAATATGATCTCTGGAGATAAAATAGTCTTTTCTGAAAGAAAGCCAGATTAACCTGTTATCATCCACCTGCTTGCATTATGTGTTATAGCCATGAGGGGGATAGAAAGCAGCACTTCAAATCACTTATGTGATTTTTCAATATTTTAAGAACAACAATCTTATTACTCTTTCATGATTCTGTTTTCTTTCATAACATTTATAATTTAAAAGTTAAAGCATTTTCTAATATACCATTATCATTCTATGACTCAATTTGACTTAATACATACTACTACATACTATCTTCTTTTGTGTCTGCTTCTTTCAACTTGAATCCTCAGTCTGCTGTGACCAACTTGAGCCTGGTTCTGATGGGGGTTACTTCCTAATAAAAGGCCATTTTTTTTCCTCCCCATTGTCAATGCACATGACACACACAAGAATGAAGCCGCTCAAATTGAGATTACAGTCTCCTGGAAAATAGCTACCAATACAAAAATCACAGAAATATAGCAAAGAGCTGTAGATCACTATTATAAAAACCGAAAACATGTGATTGTGAGGGCATTTGCATATGACACAGAGTACACATGTATTTTTGTTGATTTACATGAGGTTGGCTGTGCATACATGTCCTGTGTGTGACATGGATTGTGGGCAACCATGTAGCTTCTAGCAGTGGCTACACTCAAAAATGATCTTGAAATAAGTCAACATTTCCTAAATTAAGTGCATTATCCCTTACTTTGAGTAGGTAAATAAGCATTTTTACTTTTAAAATAAGATTATTAGATAATATGCCCTTCAAATAAGACAATGGAATTGTTTTTTCTTATTCTAAATGTATATTTTCTTGTTCCACTGGCAAAGTGTATCAATTACCTCCTCAATTCAAGAACAAATGCACTTATTTTAAGAAAAAATGACTTATTTAGATTTCAATTATTCAGGAGGTCCCTATGATAATGCCACTGGCGCTAGGAAGCCTACTACTTCCTGGTCCTACGGTAACTCTTTCCTTACATCCAGCACTATTCATATAGCTCTAATAGATTTTTCCTGTTTCTAGAAATGCTTTATTCCTCCCTGTGAGACCAGATTGACAAATAGATATGCAACAAAGCAGTTTCCCACATTTTAATGTCATGATTTGAAATACTTGGGAAAATGCTTAGAATGCCAAACTGACCTGGAACGTCCTCACCAGTTTAATGTCTGTGCTCCTTTTGCCTACTCACCTCTTTTTTTATCATTTTAAAAAAGGAGAGCTCTAACAATTTTCTCATTGTCTTAATCTCCAATGTACACCCCCACCAAACTGCACTTTTTCCTATATTCCTCAATGTGAAAAGTCACTCAGAGATTTTCCTCCAGGGATTTTTGTTCACAGGAAGTCCATATTTAATGAAGTGACTCTCATGTTAAAATGCTTTTAAGTGCTCCTTTGCAGGGCTGCAGGCTGGAAAGGAGTCTAGGAGGAGGGGAGACTGAAGCTTTTATTTATTCATTGGGTGGTTCAGTGCCTCTTTCCCGCCTGGCTCTGTGAAGAAGGGAGAGGATTAGAAATCGTCTTCCAGCATACAAACGTACACACACACACACACACACACAAAACACACACACATACACACCATTGTGGTTTGCTATTCTTACAGGGATTTGCATGACTTTCCAGTTATTTCTATGGCCTAACCCAGACTCATGCCCTAGCCTCATCTATTACCAACATGTACATAAACCTTATACCTAACTTTAACTCTATTGACATCTGGTTCTGAAAATATGGCATATTGAGGATTAATATAGGATACCAATCACCGCCCTCACAAGACATGAAAACCAATCCTCATATTTACATACACCCACACCCTTCCTCCTTAAGTAGCCATGTTCTCCTCCTTGGGGGACACCTCTGTGTCGGCCCACATTACCATCTATCAGCTTGCATGATGCACTTGAGGGGGATGAGCCTCTTTCCCACTAAGTCTCTTAAATAAAAAAGCAAATCCATGTAACTTCATGCAAATTCCAAAAATATTCACAGATGTGTGCACCAACTGCACACAGGAAAATAAACACTGTGACAGTTGACATGTTCTTAAACATGTTCTTAAACCATTATTGTTATAAATCCCAGACTGTTTGTCACCTTCCTGCCACTTCTACCTTTAGCAATGCTCAGACCTGCTTATGTCTATGATGAAATTGGACCTGTATCTAGAGACTGCTCCATTACTTTACTTAAACAAACCCAACTGTCCCCTTTTTTTAGCTGCAGATGTATTTAATAAGTCTGAAGGAGATCTTAGGTTAAAAAAATGTAATAAAAATTAAAGTTTATAAGAATGAGTTTTAAAGCATTAATTTCTGTTGGCTTGTCTCGAAAAAGTTTCAGGCTGTCTGCTCCCTTTTCATCTCTTCTACTTGCAGAAAAAAGGGGAGCTGGAACCAAACTAGATAAGAGAGGCATGTCATTTGCCGAGGGTGCTTCTGTAAGAACTCATAGACTCATCACATAACAACCATACTTTCCCTCTGGTGTCATTCTTCTGCACAGTAGCAATTTGCAGACTGTAGTAGTCAAATTTTCTAATCCCCCCAAAAAAGTTTTTGAATAATTTTTTTCTGTCAGGTCATTGAGAACTCAGATCTAATATATGAAAGATATATGCTTGAGGTTGATTAAGCCCTGTAAATGACTGTTTATGGGTGTATCGATCATGCAAACAACTGTAGTTAGGCAGACAGATGTAGATGGTTTCTAATTCCCCATGTTGACCTAGTTTCAGGCTCATGAAAAAGAGATGATTCCCCATGCCAGAACACACATCCTCCACACACACACACACATGCTTAAACCATAAGAAAAAAGGAAACCCCTTTGACTCTTTTTTTGTTTGTTTGTTTTGCACAAGTTTTACTATATTTTGCCTTTTTCGTTTTTTGACCTGAAAAAAATCCAGGACCAAATCTCCCACTTTTCGTTCCTTTTGTTTCGCTCATTTTGGGATCCACATCAAACTGAAATCAATATGCAAGTTCATTTCATCCTCCAGCTCGACTCTCCAAATCTTATAATTGGATTCCTCCAGTTAATATAAAAGCTTTCATCATTCTCAACATTGACTCATCTTATTCGTACAATGAAACACAAGAAGTGGCCTAATTTCATGGACAGCTGAGGACAAACCAGCAAAACTGCAGTGGAGAGAATTTTTCATTGGGATACACATAATAGACCGTGGTGGAGGTGTTATGGTTAATGTTTTTAGCTAAGATCCTGCTAAAAGTTAGCAGCGGTTAATGCACTAGGTAACTCTTTTGGCATCTACATGAAGTATAAGTCGATGTTAGAGTGGGCTTTCACTTTGTTAAAATAAAAGTAAATAAAAGCACTTGAAAAATAAAAGGAAATACCACCCACAAAGTAGTGGCTACATTGACACATGACCAGGACACTCATGCAGGACCACCCAATCACTGACACTCTGGAGGGAGAAACACAGGTAAGTGACCACGATCATCTTATGGGAGATGATTAACCGTGTGAGTCACTTACATGGTTTAACAGTTAGGTACATGCAGCGGTGCAGAGCTGCCCAGAGTATCCCCTATGCAGCATCCTCAGTAAGAAGGCTGGAATCTGATCCAGGTCAGGGAAACAGTCCAGAACAGGACCGCTCTGAGATCCAGGAGTCTGTAGTCCGGTCAGGGGTTCCAATCCAAAGAGGAACAGACAAATCCAGGGTTCCAGGAATCCACGAAACATTCATGAAGGTTCAGAGTTCCATGAGTCAAGCAGTAAGCTCAGACAGACATGTTCAGATAGAGACAGGCGGGCTCAGTGGTTGAGAGGGACAGAGACAAGACATGGTACCAGGACAACTGCTAAACTTTAAACTCTACTCCACTACTCCACTCCACATAAATAACCAAGATGAGATGAGTGATGATTAGAGACCGGGCCGAGTTAGGCAGGTGAGTGAAATGAACAGTTAAGGTAAGCTATCAGGGCAGATCATGACAGTTAAAGGCATAGATATTCATCCTGTTTAAATAAATGCTAGTTTAATAAATGAGACTACCAGAAATATTACTACAAATAAAAAACTATTTTAGGTAGTTACTCTGCCCAAATAAACTTCAGATGTTCTTTTCTCAGTTTGTGCTCCACCCAGTAAAATCACTTGTAGTGCATAACCTTCTATGTCCAAGGTAAGCTCGCTCCACAGGTGGATCTGTTCAGGAAAGAAACAAGCAGATGAGCAGTGAGTAAGTTTCCATCAAGGGATGAAAGCACATTCATTTAGTCACAGTAAAAGCTGAGCCCATGGCTATGCTAATGGTGCTTTAAATTTTAAGAAAAGCATCACTGGCAGAATCCACTATGACATTTTGTGGTATGGAAGCTGTTTAGCGACTTCCGTGGTTCACATTGGTTTTGGTCGCATGTGTGCTTAGCCTCTGGGACAAACTAATCTGGATTACTGCTATCTAGGGATACCCAAAAAGTTACTGGATCTACGACATGAAATTGTGGGAGGGTTGTCTAGTTGATATCTTACTTTTCCTCACTGCTTCACTTCCTCTTTTTCCCTTTAACGAATGCACAGGAACATTTACAAACATTATATCTGTGCTGTCACTTTTGTATCATTGCATGAGACAGCAGCCACACCTTTCAATGCATCATCCTGCCCACCTTGGGCTTTTTGTTGAGGGATATTGTACTTCCTACAAAGCCCAAAGGTAACACTAAATATGTAGCTTCACTTGAAACAAAAACATATCTTTTCTCAGTTGATATGTAAGATAATCATCAATTATCTTTCTGTGTTAAAGATTTAAGCTATTTAAAATGTGTAACAACACCTATCTGCATAATTGTGATAGGAGTGGCCTTTGTTTCTCCACAGTCAGGTAGCTACTGTTCCACATGGTAAACCAGAAAAGCCCCAGAAAATGAGTCTCATTAATTAGCTTCTCATTTGTAAATGCAAATGAGCTTGATTAAAAAATAGACTCTCCTTTTCTAAGCTTCAAAAAGAGAGAGTGAGGCTCCATCAAGAGGTTTGTTCAGCTGTGGCACTAATGAGACATATTTGGCCTAACAAGGGAGCGATGCCCTAATTTGTTTATGCTAATGATATGAATCAGTGCTTGTCCTTTTGGTGTATCTGAGAACAGATCAGTCCCACAGACTCCTGTGTGTATTATACCTTCAGGGTTTTATACAATGTTTGCGAGGTGATGCCATGGCTGAGCAGTATTGTTTCGGTAAGATAATTGGCTTAATTATCTTAATAGAGATTACTGAGGCGATGACTTAATGTATAAAGCTCTGCACATTTCCAAAGATTTTATATTTAAATTTTATATATTGGGATTTAGCTTTAAAGGTTAATTCTCACACCTTCTTTCTGCTTTAAATATACTTCAACATCGAACAAAGACAGTCAAGGTAAATGGTTTAGCACTGTCCCTTTCATTCATTGCAAAAGAATATGGTAAAGGAAAATACTTTTTTGATTGTATTTTTTAATTAGACTTAGAATTAGACAACTTTTATATTCAGTGTATACAGAGTGTATACTTTTCACCATGCAGGTCCGTTTGTTGCCTTGGCGATGGGGACGACTCTCGCACTTTCCAGTTTTGAGAGGACTCTAATTAATTAATGTTAATTAATAAGTTTTTGGTAAATGCTCTGGTCTGCATACCTGTTTCTTTCCTAAACAGAGCACCTATGGTACTGGTTTATCTTTAACATCTCTAACATAGAAAATATTTATAGATGAGTGATTCTATGTTCTTTTTGTGTGTCTGGCATTTTTTTATAGCCCCCAGTCGGCCTCAGCAAAAGCCCACTCACACTGAGCCCAGTTCTTCTGAAGACTTCTTCCTGTGAGAAAGCAGTTTTCCTCTCCAATGTTGCTGCATGCATGATCAGTGTAAGGGATTACTGCAAAGTCAACAAACTTTATTGTCATTTTGTCTACACAGTACAAAACGAAATTTCGATAAATATAGCTTTTCGACAGTGAAATAAACATTTTAATTTTAAAAGTGCAGCAGCGATCAAAGTGTAAACAGTGTAAGTGATTAATGGTGCAAAAGGCATTGATATAGAAGGTTCAGAGCAGTGCAAAAATAAATACATATGATACAAAAATGCAGTAGAAACATTGAAGATTCACCATGTTGTGCAAGTATGATCCTTCTGATCTGTTTGCCTGACCTGTCTTCAGACTCCTGCTGGATTCTGCCTGTTCACGACCCTGGATCTTTCTCTTGACTTCAACTGAATTTCTCTTCGGTATCTCTTCAGATCACTGATCTTTTTAGCCTGAGCTCCTCTTTACTTCTTTGACACCAGCTTTGGCCTCGCCTCCTGGAACTCTCTCGGCAGGATTCGCTGCGTGCTGTCGGTACCCATCCGGCTGGATTCCACTACTTCTTCTCGGGCACAGACTAAACTCTAAAACAAGGTTAGTGTCCCACATGCTCGTAAACATCCTCCATCAGATTTACTAACCTGAGTTTACCCTCTACAGAGATTCAGGCCTTTTACGCCCTAGCTGCTTAGTCACATTTGCCGACGTAAATTAATAAACGCTTTTGTGAATCACATATATCTGTCTGCTTCAAAGTCTGGGTTCACAGTTCTGAGCCTTGACAGTTTATTTATATAACACCAATTCATAACACATGTCATCTCGAGGTACTTTACATAGACAATTCAACCAGATCATACAGTCAGATTGGTTAAAATTTTCAACCTAAGGAAAACCAGTTGATTGCGTTGACTCGTTGACTCTAAGGTAGTCCCTCACACCAAGCATGATTGTGTGAGGGATTGCCTCACACAAGCATGCCTGCAATTGGCATCAGGGATTCAAAGTTGTTAATTAGTTTTCTACAAAATAAAATTCGTATTAAAATAAATAAAGTATATCATCAGAGCCAGAAAACCCTGCTTGGCTCTATGTGTTTTGTCAGTGACAAAACATTATGACTTACACTTTCAGAGGCCGAATGGGACCTTGAGTTATTGCCCTCATCAATTAATCTCCATTCAGTGACACACTGCTTTAGTTAGCCAACCATTCAGCCTCCTCAGACTGCCATAATTGTCCCCGTTAATTGCTTTTCAACTCTCCCTGATTACAAGGTCGATGGTATGAATGGCTGGTGTATATGGCTCAAAGTTGGGTGCCCCTCACCCATTTCTTCTGCCCTTCCTCTTTTTTATCCATCTCTTTGTGTCCTCCACTCTATTTCTCCACAAACTAAGATATCAACCATGCCAAACATCTGACTTTCATGAGCCTATTTGTCTTGGTGACGTGCCTGTACAGTGTGTGTGAAAGTTTGTCTAATGGGTAGATGACATAATATAGTGTAAAGTACTTTGGAGTTTGGATTTAAAAAGGCGCTACGTAAGTACAGATCATTTAACAATTACAATATAATTATGCTCATTACATTTGAGAAATATGCAGTGGCCTAAATTATTATTGGCAACTCTTTTAAAGATGCATAAAAAACATTTTTTTAGCTTTGATACTTTGCTTACCTTTCTCTTTATTCTCGTAAAGCACAGTGAAGAGGATAGAATAAACCTGGATCCTCATCAATACTTGTTTGTTGTATTCAGTTGTTTTAACTGGGGTTCAGTAGTAAAGCTTGGTTTGTTTTTACTATCAGCATTCTGTAGCGCCAACCTGAGGGTAAACAGCCTGTGGCCCTGAATGTATGGATTCCATAATCTTAAACATTAAAAGAAATAAAGGCTTGAAATATTTCACTGTATTTGTAATATATCTGTGCAATATCTAAATGTCACACTCTGAAATGAATCAGAAAGTTTTTGATGTTTACACAATTTTTTTCAATGGTTTAGATGTAGCTGTATGGAGGACCAATCCTGCAATAATTAAAGATACATAAAGCAATGAATAAATGACCCATAAATATACATGGTTGGTGAAATAATAGCTTTAAATTTAAATTAGAGAACGTTATAGTGAAAGATACAGTATATTTAAATATTGATAAATGATTTTGATACGATTAGATAAATCTTTCATTATATATGTTATATTTTTGATATTCTAATTATTTTATTTTTATTTTTTATAAAATATTTTCTTATCCAAGTATTTACGTAGCCCCCATTTCTCTTAAAGTCTTTTATCTACACCTCTCATTTTTTTTGCACTCATTGTTCCACCTCCTATATTTCCTCCATGTGCTGCTGTAAATGTGAAAAAAAAGTAAAAGCCAGAGGGGTGAGCTTTGAAACAGCCTCACCACTACAGCTTTTCTGCTATTAGCCAAGGTCAGTAGCAGCTGGCGGCTGTCTGACTGACTGTATAGACCCAACAACAACAGCTAACTTCAAGTTACAGTAATAAAGTTAGCAGCAAGTAGTTAGTCGGGTTACTTTAATATGCTCTTTTAACTGTCTAACCCAGAAAACACATCAGTTTGCAGGAGCATAATTGTGCATGTTTTTGGGGGTTCTTTCAAAATAAAAGCATTTGCTGCCCATCTAATCACATAAAACATATTTTAGAAACCTTACAGTTGAATCAACATAATTAAATCTGGTAAATGCGGGCAATATAAAGCCAACATAAAACAGCAGCATTGCAGGAAAAACCTAAAACTAAAAATTAATTGTTGAAATAAAAAATAGAATAAAAGTGCAGAGGTTAAGTAGAACATCATATGTTCATCACATCATATCAAAATAATGTATCAACTTTTCAATATATCTCTAGTTTTCATCAGTTTGTTGCTTTTAATGGCTCCCTAATTTACATTTCAAGCCATTATTTCTCGAGTGATTCATATTTATGAGTCATTTCTTTATTTCTTTATGCTTTTTTAATCATGGCAGGACTGGTCCACCATACATCCGTGCATGCTGCAACATAGTTTTCAGATTTTCATAAAAAAAAAAACCTCACCTTTTCCGTTAGCCTGCACTGTCTATGTCAGTGTATAAATTAAAATTCCAATAACATTCTCAAAAAATACCAGTTTTAACACGTATAATGCACTGATTTGATTATAAAGTCACCTTAAAGCAATATCAGAACGGAAACAACTGACTATAAAATGCACAAAAGGAGGTGAATCAATTTAAACTGCATGAACACTGAATTTTATGTGCAGCATTGTTGTACAAACAACTGCAAATTTAAGTACAATGAGGGTAAAGAAGTCCAGTCTGTCATTAAGAACAGCCTAGACTTGGTATGTGTGTGCTTGTGTGTGTGTCGTTTTTCTCCTGTCCCTCCACAGCTCACATGGAGGCGACAGAGTCCCGCTCATTACAGAACAGTGCCGTCCTCAGACAAAGACTAACACACTGACTGTGGCGCATGTTCACTACTGATAACTAGCATGGCCTCTCGTGTGAATTATCATGCCCTATAGATTTTGAAACCCAAACACAAACATCCATTCAGGTCCAAACAGAGGGGAAAAACAGGCAGGGAGCCTTGAAACTGCAACGCTGTTGAACACAGACAGACACAGAAGCACATCATTTGAGCTCCTGTATCAGGCAAACAAACAGTATTGGATTAGTCTTAAACAAGCTATCCAGCTTCACTCTTTTGACCCTGACTTTTATTTCTTCCTACAGAAAAACCTTGTTTAAAAATAACATCAAATACATTTACTGAAAACAAACTGTGGTCGTAAAAATTGTGGAAACAAGTAATTACTTCTGCTCCACTTAAATGTAGATTTGTCCTCATCTGGCCTGCTTCACATTTTATACCTGGCTGGATAAATGTGGCACTAGGCCTTCAGATGGTAAAGATAGAACAAATGCAGATACATGAACTCACCATGCTTAGATTTGGCCTCTTCATTTTAGATTAGATTATTTCATGATATCTTGATATATATCATGATATTTCTAAAAATTCATAGTTTGCTTTTGTTGAGATTGTTGTGTGTAAAAGTAGGGCTACAGAGGTGTTCCCCTCTGCTGTGAGTGATATCTGCAGTCTTCCTATCTCTCAGTCAAACACAGATATTATGTCTTACTATTATGTTGTACAACTAACAAAAAATGTAGTCAACATGATTTAGAGAGTGTGAGGGTCTATGGCTGTTTTCTTTTCTCCTGGACCTCAACTTATTATTGGAATTTATGGATCCCTGAATTGAGCCCACTGAGGTTATAGACAGGAAAAGGATCTAAAGAACATCAACATGATCACCTCTAAGGGTCTAAAAAGTAATAAAGTTAAGTGAAAAATGGCATGAACCTTGTCCGAATCTAGACTAAAATCTACCTTCAATGCTGTAGCAAGATCTCAAATAGGCCATTCTCGCTCTAACCTCCTCCAACTGGGATGACATAAAACGAGTCTGCAAGACATACAAGAGTGCAAACAAATGTAAAAACTCATTTGGCGGTTATTGCAAAGACTTGATGGCAGCCAATAATCCAAAGGCAGTTATTAGAAAATCTGTTAATCTTTGATATGTTTGTCTTTGATATTAGACATTGTTTACTAATCTAAAAAAAAACATGCAAAAACAAGAAATATCTTATATTATGTTTTACTTTTTTGCACATCATATTTGAGCAGAATATATGTCCCTATTTAGTGGCCTATATGTTTGCAGGTGGAAGTGACCTGTCTTTTAAAATAAGCTTACGTTTGGAGAAACATTTACAGGACATGTAGATGTCAGTTCTCAATTCAATAATGAGGAAGGAATGTTGAAAACGCAGAAGAAGAGTAACAGAGGAAGAGGAGGGATGAGAGCACTGCAGAAAGGGAGGCCTAAAATATGCATGTTATCATGCATATATGGGATGACTGATAGATTTAGGTGAAGGCCTGACTTGATGGGTGCGCACAAGCCAGGTCTCTAATTGAGCTCTGCTGCCAATCACAAGCCAACTCAAGCCATGACTGAGAGCAGTTGTATATGTTTATTTGTAGGGTTACATTCCCCCACTGAAGCATTAAACGAACACACAGAAGTCTATGTCTTTCATCATCTGAGCAAGACTGTTCTCTCCTTGTCGCAATTAGCTTGGTTTCAAACAGAAAAGAAAAGCAAGATCAAGCAGGAGACCCAACAGATGAGCTGTGCATGGTGTGGAGCAATTATATTAAACTATCAAGACCGGTCGGTGTATCATACACACCATCACAACAAAGGGAAACGTTTTTTTTTTTATTCAGTCTTCTCAAACTCTGGTTGCATATTTATAAAACCCTCTCCCACATCTTCCATACAGCATCCTTTTATCTTATCCTAAAACATGAATATTCAAAGCAGTCGGAGAAGAAGCCTTTAGATTTAATGATACAGAAAACCATTTTCTGTGTGGAGTTTCATGCATTAATCATCTCATGCAACAAAAAGTTAAGTGATTCACTGCTTGAGCTCTGATTTTTCATGTGGGCCCAGAGAATTTGTTTGGTTGATGATGTTTGTCTGATATGTAAAATGATAGAATCCTCTTGCATATGTGTACTACAATCCAAAACACTGATTTTAAGTTTCCCAATCGTTTGTCTATTCTTAGGTAAAATACAGTCCGTTCTGCATGACTCCGTGCAATTTGCATGGAGGCATGCAAACTACTTGGACGCACAATTATGGAAAAGTCCCTTTTTGGGATTCAGTAAATTCAACTGTGGCCCAGCAAATCATTTTGCAGAGGCCCATGACAGACCTCTAAGAGTTATCCTAAATATTTTCTTATCCTATCAATGCTATCCCAGAATATTCAAAGTATGATTTTTTTTTATAACACTTATGTGTTCCGTTTCATGAAAGTTGTCTGGATGTCAGTCAAGATATGTCAATGTTTCTGTATTTTCTTGTTCTCAAAAATAGTAGGTCAGAAAGCTTCAAAGTAATCTATGATGACTTAAGGCTAAATATTAATAAATATGAACTCTGAATGAGAACTGGCTTATTATTCATTTTAAAATGTGCATGTTAGCAATGTTAAATGTAAGAGGATCTGGACAGGGGGTAAATTTATCTGCAGGAATATGTTACTATATTGAGGTTGCTCCGTCCGATTATGGCAATATAAATGCCTGCTCTCTTACTGGTTGACTAGCATGATCACTTTTGACAACTTCTTGTCTTGAGAGCTCCAGCAGTCAGTTCCCAAAGCAGAGAGATAAGAGGACCCAGAATTATCTATCTATCTATCTATCTATCTATCTATCTATCTATCTATCTATCTATCTATCTATCTATCTATCTATCTATCTATCTATCTATCTATCTATCTATCTATCTATCTATCTATCTATCTATCTATCTATCTATCTATCTATCTATCTATCTATCTATAGTTTGTGTGTTGTTGTGTAACCCTGTGTGATTCAAATCTTTTCCAACCTTAATAATACCCCCTAAAACCTTTTAACCATCTTCCCTTCCTTAGATCACCGAGGAAAGTGCAATGTAAAACATTACTCTATTTTCACAGATTATGATACAATTTATCATGGTAATTTCAATTTCTTCCAAATGGAAAGACAGAATGATCTAGTAATAATTGTACTGTCATACTTGAGAGTAGGAACGTTACTTTGGAATTGATTAATTTACTCACCTTTAATGAGGCAGTGTGTAAGAACTTTATTTTTTTTTTGGGTGGCAAAATCTAAATGAAAGTGTTTTTTATAGTTTAGAATTAGTCGTTTATAAATATGCATATTTTGAGATACACCTAATGGGAGACACAAATTTTACTTGTACAGTTTTACCTGTATATGAAAATGTGTTTTCGGAGGGGGAGGAGTTTAAAACCAGCAAAAATGGCCTCTATGAGCTTTCCGTTGAAATGGAGGACCGTCTGTACTCTTTGTCAAGTGCAAGGCAAGAAAAATATAAATAAATAAGTTAAAAGAAGTATGAACTGAGAAAAAATGAGAGTCTACATCGACACAGCCCTTACCAAGTGGGGACAGTTTATTAGGGAGCAGGGCTTCAAAGCGGATGTGGAGGCTGCAGGCCTTCTGCTTGACATGCAAGCTAATTTAATATAACCATGACGTTTAGGTCGGCATTATGTTAGAAAGAGGACAAGTTAGTCCAGCAACTGATCTGTCCTCTTTGCAGAGTATTTTTTTTTTGTTTTTTTGTTTTTTTGTTTGTGAGGCAATCACTGGATGAGCTCTGGTGTAGGAGTTATCAGCATGTGTCCCCCCATGCAGTTTCCGTAGTTCTTACATGTCTGACGGAGGGGAACCAGAGCATGCTTTTATTAAGTGCATCACTATATAGAGGTACATTTGACACACTGCAGCTTTATGAAGTGCCAGAGTTCCTATAGGATTGAAGAGAGAAAAAAACTAAATGGAGCAGCAGTTTTAGCTCCATTTTTACAGCTTCACAGCTCCATAAGTTGCTGTCATCTTTGCAAGGTGAAAGCAGTTGCTTAGGGAAGGATGGGGTAGGGTTGTGAGGGTTTGATCTCCTGTTACTGCCATCCAATGGACTGGAGGTATAAACACAACTTTTCCAGACATTATTAACCTGTTTTAAATACATTTCTGTTGGCCTTTCAGTGCAGTAAAAAAAGAAAACACTTAGATTAGCTAACTAAATAGAAATTCCAGGTGTTCAATTCCCAGGTCTATTTATGGAACAGCGGCTGTTGTATGGCAGTGTATATAACTTTACCCTTTAGAGCAGAAGGGCCAGAAGCTCCTCAGTGACAAATAACATTCTCTGTTTGCCAATCTGATGGACAAATTGAGGTTTGGTAGTTGACATTTGAAAGATCCCTGCCTCACTGTGCTCTTCCAGTTGTTTGGTTTGGTGGAGGGAGGACATTGTCATTGTGTTTTCTTTCCAGACTGACTTGACAGTGACATTACATTTTAATGCTTTTAAATATGTGTGGGTTAATGAAGGGGTCAAAATAACTGTATGACAGTTTGCAAAGTCAGGTCCATAATGCATCTTAGGATGCATTGAAGAGAAAGGAATTTTCGTTGGATATCTCCGCTGGACCTCTTAACCTTATGGACAGTGTTTCCAGAGGGAATGCAACCTAAAGAAGAAACACTTTTCCACCAGTAATGCTTTTGGCCTCCATTTTACATAAACAATTATTTTGTTCTTTCGATCTTTCTGCCTTTCAGTCTGCAAGTTGAAGGCTGCTGCAGATACAGCCACAAGGCTCACATAGGAGTTATATCAGTGTCTGCCACATAACTGCAATCCTCTATAGCTTCCCTTTATTCTGTCCCTCCCTCTCTTTCTCATGAATAAACATCTCTTACATTCACTCCGTAAGGGCATGAAATGGCCACACAACCCCCGGCACACGCAGGGGTAATACTGCAATCATTATTTCACTGCAGTGGTCCCACACAAGCATATTTCACTAATCATGTGGCTCTCTCCCCTGGCTTTTGTTTGGATGACTTAAACAAATGATGTGGCAGTGAGGAGGGCCCGCTTAGCAAAGCTCGTCCTGTTAACACAGCAACCGTTGACACAGACACAGCAACATTTGCATAAGAGCATGATCAAGTGGTACGTTGGCAGTTCCAACAGGGATCCACAGATTTTTTTTCACCCATCTCTTCTGTGTGTGTGTGTATTATGTTATTTTAGTCCTCCCTATATCCTCTTTCCTTTCATCATGTTCCTCCCAAATTCTTAACCAGAATTGCCAACTCCTTTTTTTTTTCTCTGTAGGGTTTAAAAGGGAAGGAATGAAAGATGCATATAAGCCATGAAGCTTGGCTTGGCTCTTAGCACTGGAGATGGAGGAAGTCTGTTTGGCAGAGCTCTTAAACACATGCAGAACAATGATGGCATCTAAGAATGAGTCCAATAACAAATGACTCAGACCTGCTACTGAATAGGCTGATATGCAGACTTACAAGTTTCCTCTGTGCAAAAGAAAGACCGTCTAATCTATTGCATTGCTTGGAAATAATTTTCACCTTTCCATGTTTGATTCATTTTAACAACAGAATTCACAATATTTTATAGAATTGAATATAATAGACCTTAACAAAACAGCACTTGATTATAAAGTGGAGCAAAAATGATTTTTACCTTAAAAACAAGAATATTTACATTTGTGTGAATTTTTAATTATTCACCCCTCTGAGTAAAAACATAATGTCTCTTACTTTGATACAGCTTAGGTTCTTTCAGATTGCATACTGTCGACAAACATCATGTTTCAAGGTTTTTAGATATTCTCAATCAGGTCTGAGTTTGAGCTTTGGCTAGGTTTTTGTCAAATATAATCTATTCTTGATGGCAAAATTTGCAAATTATTTAACCCATGCAAGCTTGCAGGGGTGTATTCCTATCAGAAACCCAAGAGGAGATGCATGACAAATTTAGAAAAGGTGGTATTTTACCATGTCTTCTTTACATTCTTCCATAAAGGCCATATACATATGGAACAACTAAAAGCCATCCTGTCAACTTATTCTCCTACTTGGCTTGTGGATCTCAACTCTGAACCATCTAGGTGTTTGGCTTAATTTTTAATGAATAATTTCCACTCATTGCCCAGATAGATGGTTAAAGTGGGTCCTCTATTTTAAAGATGTTTTATATGTTTGCAATTTCTCTTTAAAAGCTCACCTAGATCAGAATTAAAAGCATCTGTATCCCTAAACTACCTGCTCTGTTAGTTAGTCTTCATGAGGCTGCTGTTCTCTATTAGACAAATAAGACCAGTAAGTACTGTTGCTCATTTACAAAAATTGCTTCAGATGAAGGTGAGATAAAACAGTTTCCAATATTTTAAACTAAAATTATTTCTAGAGCAATAACTATTATTACCCAGAAAACACCAAATAAAAAGCGAAAAAGTTTTGTCTCATTGTGGTCCTTGAGATAACCAACACAGAAAACAAACATACGTTATTTATGAAACTAGCAAATTATTCATAACACAGAGCCACTGCCTTTTTTAAGGTTTCTCCTATTTTTGTCACTTGTATTTCCAGTCTTACCTTAATATCACACATATCAATGTGAGATGCATGTCTTAAAAAGCTGGGGCTACTTTACTTCATAGGAAAGTTCTATCTAAATTCCTTTAAGTTACTCTTAGTTGACTTTCAGGTCTCTTACATTAAGGCCGACGATCACAGAAACAAAAAAAAGAAAAATTCAGCATCTTTGAAACCTTTTGCTTCATGTGTTTGCATCTCAGTGTGTGTGTCCATGCATTTGCAGACACAGCACCGAGTCTGCTGAGTCCTTGGGGTGGGTGTGGCACACCACTGTTCAAAGGTTGTCTCCATGGTGATAGATGTGGGTCATCTCCATGACGATGGATTGGAGCCGTTGCTGGCCGCCAAGGTCGTGGACCAAGGACAAGACGAGAGTGATTTCAGCCACCCAGACAGGAAATCGAAGAGGAGCACTCCAAGGGTGGGGAGTTGAGGAAAAAAGGTGCAATTTCACAAGCCAAATTACTTCTGGGACAGAGGAGAGAAAAATATCACAGTAATAACGGCACTGGGGATGTGAGGAGGGGGAAGCAGTGGGAGGATCGAGGCAGAGGTAGAGAAGAGGAGGAGGGAAGGAGGTCCCAAACAAAAGCTCAATTATCAAAGTCAACAAACATGTATGCTGAGATAGGCAAACAGAGTGACACCATATTACCCTGAGTGAATAAACTTCCTCTCAGCTAGGAGATATCTGAAGTATCTGCTAGAGTTGGGCTGTGCTTTATCAAGCTTGGTTTGTTCCTGTGACCAATGCTGACTGTGACTACAGAATATTGATTAGATTGTGCAATGTGTAGCGCTGCAGTCCTACAGATTTTTCTTTTTCTTTCTTTTTTTCTTTATTGAAGTTCTCACTTTTTGGTCCTGATCTGGCCTCTGTAAAGCGCAAAGTGCATCATAAACATCACATGAAAATAACTATAACCTCAATTATCTGCCTCATTTTAACTCATGGTTTCAAATCCTTCTTTCCAGTGCAAAGCAGTTTCAAAATGCATGAATGTCATAATCATTTGGATAATTGTTTTGATGCTTTGAACAATCTGAATTGTAAAATAAAAATGCAATATATATAGATTTAGACTTGGATTTAGACAGACTTTATTGTCCTTCTTTACACATGCTGTACTGAATTTTATTCTGTACAGCTCTCAAGACATTTACATTTCTAAAGTGCAGCAGTGATAAAATGAAATAAATAAAAGACTATATGCTTTACGGTTTCCAACATTCAGCGCTTTTTTTTTTAACCCCATTTTATACAACATTCAGCAGTCTAGTGGCAGTGGGGCAAAAGCTGTTCTGGAATCTGCTGGACCTGCATCAAATGAAGCCTCTTCCCAGAGGATAGCAGAGCGAATAGTCCATGGTGGGGGTGTAAAGGGTCATTTATGATGTTACGGGCTCGGGACACACAGCGCTGGGATGAAATGTCTTTAATGGAGGGAAGAGGAGCCCCGATGATCCTCTCTGCTGTTCTCATTACACTCCTCACCTTCTTTTAGTCTGCTGCGTTGCAGCCTCCACACCACACAGTGAGACATTTGGGCAGAACACTCTCTATTGTGGTTCTGTAGAAGGTTGTGAGGATGGGCGGGGGACAGGTGGGCTCTCCTCATCCTCCTCAGAAAATACATACACTTTTGTGCCCTTTTGATCAGTGAGGTGGTGTTTACAGTCCAGATGAGGCTGTCTGTGATGTGCAACCCCCCGGAATTTGGTACTGCTGACCACTTCTACAGCTGAACTGTTGATGAGCAGCGGAGCGTGGTTAGGCCCGGGTCTTCCTGAAGTCAGCGATGATCTCCTTTCTTTTCTCCACATCTAGGATCAGGTTGATGTCTCTGAACCAGTCCGCCAGCTGCTCCACCTCCTCTCTGTAGTCCTGGTCGTTGTCGTCTCTCATGAGGCCCACCACCGTGGTGTCGTCTGCAAACTTCACGATGTGATTGGTGGTGAACCTGGGGATCCAGTCATGTGTCATCAGGGTGAACAGCAGGGGACTCAAGACAAATCCCTGAGGGGAGCCTGTACTTAGGGTGATGACATCAGAGGTGTTCTGTCCGATCCAGAATGACTGATGTCTGTTTGTGAGGAAGTCAAGCAGCCAATTGCAGAGGGGTGTATTAAAGCCCAGATGTTCCAGTTTACCCATCAGATGCTGTGGGATGATTGTGTTGAAAGCTGAATTGAAGTCCAGGAACAGCATCCAAATGTGGGTGTTCTTCCCCTCCAGGTGTGCTAGGCTCAGCTGAAGAGCAGAGGAGATGGCGTCCTCAGTGGAGCAGTTCAGTTAGTAGGTGAACTGGAACGGGTCGAATGTTGGTACCAGACTGGAGACGATGTGTTATTTAACCAGCCTTTCGAAGTACTTCATCGTGATGGGAGTCAGCACGACAGGCCGGTAGTCATTGAGTGAGATGACCTGAGGCTTTTTTGAGACCGGAATGATGGTGGCAGACTTTAAGTATGCTGGCAATATGGACAGGTCCAATGAGGTGTTGAAAACGGACATCAGCCAGCTGATCATCACACTCCCTGTACACCCGCCCAGGTATGTTATCATGGCCTGGGGTCTTTCTTGGATTAACTATGTCCAGGTTGAGTGTCTCCTCCCCCTGACGAGAAATGGCCTTCACTGCTGTTAAAGCAGTGATAAATAATTAGAAGTGCTTAGGGTTAACAGTTGAATACTTTTTCTCCCATCTTCACCAGTTGCTTAATCCAATTAACGGAAAGGTAAAAATAAACATTTTACAAATTATAAATCGGCTCTCCTTCCAGGAATCTAATATAAACCCCGCTTTATGCCTCACAAAACACTTTTTATGTTAGTGTGTGAAATTTTGTTTTGTTTTTTTGTGTGTAACTGTTGTTGAATGTTTTGAAAAACACAATTTCCACAGATCGACACATGATAAAATGATACACAAATACATACATGCAAACATACGATATATATATATATATATATATATATATATATATATATATATATATATATATATATATATATATAGGTTTCAACATGTGTGAAAATACATGTATTTCCATGTGTAAATTAAATACATTACTGTAAAAGTTATGCATATGAAGAGGGCATCAAAAAATACATCTTTATGAACAGCAATATTTGTCTGGCAGTGCATTTCTCAGCAGTGATGGGACTAATGGCATATTAAAGTAACGGCGTTACTAACGCCTTTACCTTGTTTTAGTAACGAGTAATCTAAGTAATTACTTTGACTGTATCTATAACGCAGTTACCATTGCAGACACCCTGTTACTGCGCGTTACTCAGGTCGCACAATGAACCTTTTTTCATGATAGGACTCGTGCGTGCCTTGTCATGAGAGAGGGGAGGATGAGAATGGCTGATGTATAGTGAGATTCCGTCTTTCAGTTGGGTAGGTGGGTGTTTCTGCTGGTGGGTGTTAACGTACAGCACACACAGAGAGATGGAGAGTGAGGAGGACTACAGCAGCAAAACAGGGTTTTCCAGATGGAAATACCGGTGTTACGTCGAGCTGCGTTTCCCCACCACATACGGTTTCCCCTGCATCTCTTCACAGCGCAGGCGCCACGATTCACCGCGCAAGCGACAGGAAACGCGCATGCTCGCTAAAGGCGCCCTGTGCTCGCACCACAGGAGAACTATGGAGAGCGTGAATGATCAAATGATAGCCTATATGGAGAAAGGGAGAAATCTGGATGGATGGATGGATGGACGGACGGACGGACGGACGGACGGACGGACGGATGGATGGATGGATGGATGCTCTGCCTTTTCAACCTACTGTATTTTTTATTTTAAACATTATTTGATGGCCTTTGTGACAGGGATGGAGATCCATATTTTATGTCACACACAGAGTATACATCTAGATAGATAGATGGATAGATAAATGTTGCAGTATCTATAACAACCCAAACACACAGGATTTCAGAATTAGACATCCCCAGTTATTAATTTCATATACTCACCAGATCTGAATGCCCTGTTAAAAAACTTCACATCGCGTTCCCCCCTGATGTCATTTACGTTGAGTTGCAATAAATGCTAAACTCTCTGCAGGTTCTTGTCTTTGTTGTCTGCTCTTTACAGCTGGCTTTAGAAACACACAGCTAGAAGGTGTGGGCTGGGTGGTGAGGGTTACGGGGGCGAGAAACGCAAAAATAACGCAATAGTTACTTTTACTAGTAACTAGTTACTTTTATTGTGGAGTAACTCAGTTAGTAACTCAGTTACTTTTTGGGAGAAGTAACTAGTAACTATAACTAATTACTTTTTCAAAGTAACGTGCCCAACACTGTTTCTCAGTGGTTCTGTAATCATAGACCCTTTTGCATCCAATTAAACCCCCTTTTTTCTTCCAAGCTATTCACACAACCTTCTTATTTAAAGAAAGTTAGAGGCATTTGCTATATTGCAGGGTGTTGGGTGAGAAAAACATACATATAAATGCAGAATGTAGACACAGCATAACCTTGTTTTGTGTACCAAATCATCTGGGCTGCTCAGACTGTTTGGAAGTGAGATGGAACAGGGGGGGACCAATGGAGCAGGGATATAAGAGCGAGAAGTTTCACTGCAGGTGTATGTGTGTGGCCATTCATTTGTAACTGTGTGGGGACCATTTTCCAGGAATATGCAACTTTGTGGGGACGTACAGGTGCTTGTAAAGACTAATGACTGCCCCCCATGAGGGCAAAATGTCGTCTTGATTTGGGGGTTAAGTTTAGGACTAAGGTGTGAATTAAGTTTAGGGTTAGGTATGTGATGTTAATGGTTAAGCAAATAAATTAATGCAAAATAAATAGGAGTCGATGAAAGATCCCTGCAAGGATAGTGGGAAAAACATCTGTTTGTGTCTGTTGGGGAAGAGAGGGGTGGGAGGGGTTGTTTGTGTTTGTGTGGGAGCTGCAGTTATGTAGTTAGCAGAAAGTGGGATTCACCTCCAGATAATCTCTCACTAATCATTTAATCTTCCATCCCTCAGGTTAACCGGCAAGAAAGAAGTACCTGAAAAAAAGGAAAGTCCAGCTCAATAAAGTCAGTGAAAATGTGTATTAGTATGTGTTGTTACTCACAGTTGCACTAATTGATGTCATAAAAATGAGAGCAAAAGTTACGTCGCCTCCACCAGACCCAAATATCTTAAATACAATTTCTCCCAAAATAATGTACACCCCATCCTACAGTTTCCATGGAAACTGAGTGTAGATCTGTGGGTATATGAGGCAGCAGGCGGCAGGCAAAATCGCTGAAGTGAGAGGCGTAGCGGTCTGTCACCTCAGCCTCCCTAGAGAAACAACACCTTATACTGTACTACTGTACTCTCTCCCCCCATGTCTTTATAGCAGCCCTTCCTAGGAATTTAGTGACAGATTCAAAGTCTTCATCATGTTTTCTCCTCTTGAGGGGCAGATGAGGCTAAAATATGTAGCATTTGAGCATAGGAGGATAAAACACAGTAATGATGGGCTGCCGTCTTCTTTTCAAACACCTCTCTGCTGTTGGGGGACTGGGGAGGTTGGGGGGATGGGGGTGCAGGTTGCATGCAGTGTAGGCCAGCTTGTCCTTAGGTTTAGCAATGGCTTTACAGCAACACACACCATGTGACCTTAATTCTCCTCTGTGTCTGCTTCAGGACAAAGGATGATCGGATCTAGTGAGCTGTGCATATTTGCGAGTCCTTATTTTACTGTGTTTGTAAAGAGACTTTGACTATAATGGGTAGATTAAATGAGATAAACGGGGTTATTTATGGGGGTGCGGGGGTGTCAGCTTGTGTTTTTATAGAGGGGGTAATATTATGAATCAGCAGCAGCAGGAGCAGGACTCACCCTGGCACGTGTCGCACATTAAGGCGGCCTCTTTCAACCCCCCGAAAAAATCCCTCCTGCTCCTTCCCCTCACCCACCTCAGCCATCAGCAGACCCAGCTGGTGATTCAGGGAGTAGGAAGATGGAGGGATGGATGAAATGGGGAGGTGGGGGTGCATCAGATTTTTTCTATAATTTAATTTTTTTTTTATTTTTTTTTTCGTGCCAATATCCAAAAAATAAGAACAAAATAAAGCAGCATATAAATGTAATGATGATAAGTGTGTTTGCATTGGGGCTGGAGGTCAGAGTGGATGTGTGTATGAAGGGGTGTCAATTTGATATGGAGATCAGACAGATTAAGCAGCAGTTTAAAACATGAGCATCACACAGAGGGGGTGGGGGAAGTCTGGTGGTTTCCATCAGTTTGAACCCGCCCAGTAAGGCCCCCAGAGCTTCGCGTGTAAACGAATGAGTGTCTTTCTTGTGTGTCTGTGACGTAGCTGACGCAAAAACCTTTGCTTACCACAGCCATGATGTTGTTGGTGACCTCTGCCATTAACTAACTAAACCTTGACCCTGGCATAAGGCAAGTGGTTTGCCAAACAAAAGAAAGACAACAGAGCGGAGCCATAAAGCCACACTCTGACCTGCAGCTCTAACATCCTGACCCAAACTTTTTATAAAGCCAAACACAATCACAATACAGGATCACACAATAAAATAAAGGCAACATTAATCTCATACAATAAAGCAGCAGAGAACCATCGACCTATCAATATTTTGCTAACTGCTTCTGCACGAGACATTTTCTCTGTGTCTTTAATTAAAGATTGTGCATTGATCTGTTGAGGCGGCATATGCTGCATCACTGTTTTCACAAAATAAAAACAAAAATGCATGAAACATAATTAGCAGCAACACAGCTTGGCAAATTGGCCCTCAGCAGATGGGATTATTGGCAAAAGGAGAAAACTTTGATTTGCTTCTTTTTTTTTAAGCACACAATTTTTTTTCACATACAATCAAACAATCTGAGAACGATTATGAGAGAAATCAAATATTCGTATATGTATAATTCACCTAATCAGTTTTTCCAATCTTTCAGTGGTGTCATTTCGCAGCATTGATTTTTATACACTGAGCTGCTGCTGGCAGAATGTGGTGTTTTTCCTGCATCTCGACCATAAAGTATTCTCTTTAGAATGCATATATCTGGATAGGTTTCTGTCTGAGTCATGTAAAGTAAATGTTTGGCCCTTGAACTGCTTGCATGTCTGTAACAGATGGAGTGTGGGTGTGTTTGTGTGTGTGTGTGTGTGTGTGTGTGTGCGTGCGTGCGTGTGTGTTTGCTACAAAGTCTGGCAGAAGCACCTTGTATCTCTGTGGTGCATCATGCCAACTGCTTTGGCACCTTCAAGTTTGACCTGTTCTTGCTTTCATTTCCTGACTTTCAGTATAATTAAAGTACAACACAATGCTTTGTTAGAATAACTTTCAATTTATTTCAGTGAGGTTCAAATACATTACTGTTTAATAGGAAACAATGCAGTAGACAGGTTTGAGTACTGTGTATTTCAAAAGTTATTTTCGTCCTTGCATTTTTTTTTTTAGACTTTGTTTTCATATAACATCATCTTTGATACTTATTTGGGAGTTTTAAGGAAAGTGATCTCATCAACTAACGGGGAAGCTGTCCTGAAAGGTGAACAGTTAGTTTAGTTATAAAAAAAAACAAACAAAAAAAACAAGGAAAATCAGACACCATCAAATTGATTGCAGGGAAAATTTTTCAAAAATACAAGAAGCCATAAGTGCAGCTTGGTTCCAACAACACAGGATTCAACAGAAACTGAGAAAAACTTGCCATGTTTATTCTGGGGAGCAGGATTTCTGAAATGTTAAACAGGTGAGTTAATAAGTTGATGAAGAAGCTGAGACACAGATGGAAGGTGCAGGATAAATCAGAGACCACAAAAACATCACTAACAAGATACAGTAAAGACCAGCAACATGTAGAGCTAGGCATTAAAGGAAACTAAACATGCAACAGATCATGACATTACTATCATTAAGATAATATGCAACACTGAGGTACAGAGCCAACAGTATTAAGAAACCTAAAACTAAGAAATTAACTGAATGTTGAAAGCCAAGAGATGCAAGTCTAAAAGAAAAAAAAAGGAAACCCAAATCTATTCCTTATCATTAAACTGATAATCTAGCTCTAAGAGGACCAAACCAATCTGGTGAGAATTCACAGGAACAGTGATCTGACATGATCCAAACGTTTTTAAATAATATTTATCCGGACAGCATTAGAATAAAGCTATCAGATGGGCTTTGCTGCTGCAAAGTAAGTCTGCTAAGAGCACTTTCACACAGGTCAGATGCAACATTCTTCAGGTTTACTGTGAGTTGTGGAATTTAACATTGTTAAAAGAAAGCTGCATTGGATTTGCAAAAGGTTATGTAAGAAAATCAACCGCGACTATTCCTTTCTTACTTATCTGTATGCAGAGTGTGTCTGACGGCTCCCAGGGTTTTGTTACTGCTGAGGTGGTAGCAGTGGGGTGGGTGACAGGGCAGCATCCATCCTTAGACAGACAGAGCCTCTCCTGGGCTGCTGCTACCAACCCTCTTTGCTTTAAAAGAAGATGAGCCCTGTCTGAGAGTGTCACTGTAGCTCCCACAGTGACTTTGTGAAAGACATGAAATATGCATGTTGTGAAATCAACAACAGAAATTAACTGTTGCCTGAAAAGATGATATATATTTGCAACTTTATTGTATTTAAAATTGTATATAAAAAATAAAATTTATATTTTAAGACAAAAATGGGGCAATGCTCAGCTGTACCTACATCATTTTATATAAAATATTTCTACTCAGTTTCAGTTTCTTCATTTTTATTTCACTTACTAGGTTGGGTTTTGCTAACATTTCAGGAACTGATTTCCTGATATAATCACAAATGCTAATAAAAACTGCCTCACAAAAAAACCCCTACAAATGAAACAGAGCACATATTTGCAATATATTAACATAGGTTGGGCGGAGAGTCTAAAGACGAGCTTTTTGAAGTGCATTTATGAAAAATGTAGCATTAGCTTGCAGTCTAAACTGTGATGCATTTGGATATTCTGTCACAACAAATTTAAATCTTAGACAAACGGCGACCCTACATTTTAAGATATTTTCAAATATGCTTTTGGTCCCATTGTTTTAATATAATACATATAAAAGTCATGTAGTTTATTGAATATGACTTAGTGGTGTGTTCAAGGCTAACCATGCTTTAAAACCTGCATGGAACAGCTTATTTACTAATTATCTAAGATTTGAAGAGAGTTGGTTGTACTAGATTTAACTTGGAGGTGTCAAATTAAACTGCTCATTATGCATGGTGCACGTACAATCCGCACTGCAGGAGGAAGTAGAAAACAAGCATTTTAAAACATTTTTAAAAGCCTCTTCATGCAAATATAACATTTATTTATACAGGTAACAATTATATACTTCAAAATATTTCAATTTAACAAACCAGTTGATTTTAATAACTCATTGACTCTTTGCAATCCCTCACACTGAGCATGCATGTAGCAACAGTGGAGAGGAAAACTCCCTTTTAACAGGATGAAACCTCCAGCAGAACCAGGCTCAGTGTCAGTGGCTATCTGCCCAGGCCGACTGGGGTTCAAGGAGACAGAAGAAAGTTCTGTTCATAAGGAGGCCACTCAGAGGGGTGTGGAAGCCAAAAATTATGCAATCTGGACTTCGCCAACATATTAAGGTAAACCAAGCTTTTAGAAGACAGAATTTAAAGGCCAACCACACTTTTCAGATTATTATTTATAAAAACTACAAAAAAAAAGACATATTTTCTCATATAGCACATTTGTACTTTGGCTATTAGGCTACCTAAAAGCCAAAGAAAACAAAAAAATAAATAATGCAAGATTATATTTGAATTTCATATAAAAACTTTAACAAAACACCCTATTAGAGATATCTAACCAGATTCAAAGAACTTCAAACTATCAAAGCTTTTTTTATATATAAACCTACTCACATCATGTGGTACATTTGCCTGAGATGTAGTAGTCTAACCCATTATGCCTCATGTGTCAATGTTATTTTTTATTTATGCATCTGCTTTGTAGTTCATACAAATGGACCGAAACTAATTTTAAGATGCTAGCTTTACAGAGAGTTAATATAAATTGAGGTTTGATCAACAAATAAGCTGTTACAAAGGAAAACATTTTCAGTGGCGTGTGTTTAATTGAATTTTTTTAGATTATGATATTTTTCATAGACACAAATATGTCTGTTTATAAAGATCATATCCTCTCTAGAATATACCATAAATGAGAGGTGGAGCTGAAGGTGTCATAAAATGAGGCAGAAGCAACGAACTGGCAAAGATTGGGGGACTCTAGGGTCAAAAGAAGGGAAGCAGTGCTGTTGGGACCTGGAATTTTCTTCTTTTAATGACATCAAAGAAGAGAAAAAGCGGACCTAATGAGCAGCACTAGTCATTGTCCTCTGGCTCTGCTATAAATCAACAATGGTTTATGCAAAATAGGCCAGTTTCTCCCAATCTGCCCCCCGAGGGACCTGACAAAGACTGAAATGTTAATGCATCACAAGGATGGCAAGAAGACTCTTATTCATCAACACTGATTTGAAAACGAAAAGGAAATTCAGATTTGCTGTTAATGATTTGCACAAATATTAAGGAAACTTGTTTTGGATGGTTATGAAGTTAATGTACCATTGGTTCTTGGCATTAAATCTTTTATAGTCGAAAAACCTATGTATTTACGCATCTGCATAGGAGAATGCATCTGTGGAATCAGCAGCAGAGGGAAAAATTTGGGTTCCACTGTCACAGCACAGCATTTGGTGGCAGTAATGAGATGAATTGATGAATCTTGCTTCACTAGAAAAACAAGGCATGTCATCCCTGGATGCAATCTCAATATAGAGAGGTATGCAGGTGAAATTATGCCAAAACTCATATCTCCACCCATTACGACCAAAGTCTGGCCTCTGAGATGTAAGTGCTCTGCACCACAGAGCGGCAGTTTGGCTGTTCAGAGAACAGAATGACCTGTTTGTAGATGACCTCAACCAAACTAAACTGGGCAAATGGTCTGTGCCAGAATCACAAACATAACTATTCTAGCTTACCTGCAATGTGCTTTAAAGAATGGGATTCCATCTCACATTACTGTGTAACTAAGGCTACGTTCACACTGCAGCCTGAAGTGACCCAATTCCGATTTGTTTGCCCATATGTGACCTGTATCTGATCTTTTTATGACAGTCTGAACGACACAGATCGGATTTTTTCAAATGCGACCCAGGCCACTTGGATATGTGGTCCTGAATCCGATACGTATCTGATCTTTTCAAATGCGACCTGTGTCTGTACGGCCAGGTCGCATTCATCCGACCTACACGTCATTGATACTTGACAAATGTTACTAAACGTTACTAATCTGCGACCTACTAAGCGGAGGCGGGAAAAACTAACAACCATGGCGGAAGATAACACAGAGAGCAGTCAATGGAGAGAAAGTGAGGTTGCTGACTTAATTCATATTTGGAAAGATAGCTCGATTCAGACCAAACTCAAAGGGTCTTACCGGAACCGGGGGAGGGTCTTTCTTTTTGATCTTCTTAAAAAGATTTCGTTCGTAATGTGCCTGCTCCTGTTGGAGAAGAACTTAAAGAACGCAATATACGCTGGGGTATTACGAGTCATGTTTACTTCCGCAAACACTGAGGACGCTTGCTACGTGTGACGTCATCGCGTCCTCGAGTGCGCATGCGGGACACTTCGGTTGAACGCATTCAGTTCACACAGTAGATCACATACAAGTCGCATATACTTGGAAGTGTGAACGGACATGCAAAAAAATCCGATTTCACAAAAAAATCGGAATTGAGCATTAAGGCCTGCAGTGTGAACGTAGCCTTAGATTAGGAATAAGAACAGAAGAAGTTCATATCCTGTGTATGGTTCTCCCATGTGCCACAGAGCTTTTTGTTTGTTGAGAAAATAAACTTTTAATCTGCCAAACTCCAGTTTGATAAGGAAGATCAAGCAAGAGTTGATGTCAGAATAAGCTGTTAATCAATGATAAAAGCCTTGCTGCCTGAAAGCATCAACAACTTTCACCAAAAGCTATGTGGCATTGCGAGAGGGTTTGGGATGTTTTTTTTGGGAGCACCCCAAACAGGTAACAGTGCTGCAGAGCCAGTGAATTAATTTTCCTCACAAATGGGACAAAGGGAAAAACAGCCTTTCCATGGGTAGAAGACATATTGCCAACAAGCTTTGTAACAGCAAAGAAATTATCCACCAGAAATCTCATTATCTAAATGGCTATTATTTCTTGTATAATAATTTAATGGTTTAATGGTGAAAGGGAAATAAGTTTGCACATTTTAAAGAAGCTTTATCCAATAGTTATTTATATATATATATATATATATATATATATATATATATATATATATATATATATATATATGTGTACATTTCAAGAATTTAAATCAATCCTCAAGTGTTGTTTCCTAAATATTGTTGTTTTGCCGGGTGAGCTGTACGTCTTTTCCCGCTTGCAGGGTGGAGCAGGGCTAGAGATGGACAGCTGCCGTCTCTCTGTGGTTGACTATAGGAAACAGTACATGTTGCACGTCATTTGGAAAGGTAACACATAAGGCAGTATGTCCCTGCCATCTGTCACTATAGTGCCTCACACGTCCACACACACACAAAGGAGAGGCAGACTGCCGGGAAGGCAACAGGGCCCAAGCATGCTATTGTCCTTCAAGCTTGGGGGGATGAATTTAGGGGCCGTTGTTGTCAGGCCATAGTGGAGTGACTTAGCGGGGTTAACGGAAGGATTTTTTTTATTCAACACACATGCAAAATTAATGTTAAAATAATTAAACTAAAATCAAACGGTAAATGAATACAGTTTCAGTTAAAATGCCCAACATTTCAGTTTCCCAGGTTTGTTTTCTTATCCAGATGCACGAAGATGATTTTTTTTTTCTTTTTTATCTAGTCCACTATCCTGCTGATAAGGTCCTGTGCTTAGAGGACAGGGTCGATTTTCCATTATAAAGTTTTAAAACAAAGATAAAGAGTCACAACAGTCAATGTATCACTAAAGGCTGTCAAAAGGTCAACTACAGACTTTCTTTTCTATCTACATTCTTCGAAATATTCTCTACAGTCCTACTGAACACTGCTGTGACTTCTGAAGTCTGAGGTTTTTCTTCATATTTCATAATGAGAAACGAAAGAATAGAAAACTGTGGAACATCTCAGACATTAAAGAAGGCCTGGATGGGAAAATCCAGACATTTTTGTTATTTAAATTTTTTTTTTTTTTTTTTTTTGCTCTGAGAGGAACAGAATGAAAAACAACTACCAGATGATTAAGAAAAGTTCAAGATAAATATATATTATTTTCTGTGCAGCAAACAAAAGTAATAGCTTTTTTCTTTTTCTCTTTCTGTAGCTGATAGAAATCTGATTTTAACATTATATGTGCTTTGAGTCTCCTCGCTTATTTTTTCTTTCTTGAAAATTCAATGGCTTTTGAAATCAGCTGTAAGCAAGGAATCCACATGCACTGCTTGTTTAAATAGTTGTTTTTTAAATACTTGAAATAAAGGTATAACCGACTGTCAGATTCCTTTTCTCTTATGCAGAGCAGGTTATTTTAACTTTGCAACACTACGTTTTTAATCAGGCAGATTGATGCTAGGCCTTCGTTTTGACACAAGGGGCCAAATGTTGCTTTAAATCCTGGAAGGCCCAGTGGCAACTTCTCTAAACCAATTTCAATTACCATAACAGCCTCAAGTTGTGTCCATTAGACCCTCTACATTAACAGGCTGTGCATCTAACAGCATATGCAAATCCTTCATTAAAGAGAGCCATTTATACTGAAATGGACGGGTATTCACAGTATATATTTTTATATATCCATTCAGAATCATTAGTGTATTTTTGCATTCTACTGGTCTAAAAAGAATGTCCTTAATGTCCAATGATGCACTTGATTAAAAGAAAAAAAAATCATCCAAACATAAGTTATTTGTTTAACACTTTACAAACAAAAGTTTACTGAAAGTGTCTTTTTTTTCCCCTTGAAAGAATCAGTGTGAATGAGTCTTGTTTGCATGCACCTGGCTATCATACATGGCTATCACAGTCCCACAGAGCTATCACAAATCTCTGATCTTTATGAATGGGATCAGATAATTGAAAAATCACTGATATGTCAGTGTGTATATGTTTGAGGACCCAAATTCAGAGATGAGTTTTGCTGACTTAATGAGTGAACAAATGGTAACAGAAGCATTAATAAAAAAAAAAACAATAAACAGGAAACAAAAAAAAAGAGAGAAACACATGAGGAGCAGGTAATGAGGAGAAACCAGCAAACAGTAACTGAAATGGAGGAGTATATATGGGGGAAAGAAGGACAATGGGCTAATAAGCTGATATGGAGCAGGTGTGGATAAAAGTAACTGCAAGGGAGCTAGGGGAAAGGAGACTGATGCAAGGGGGCAACAGAGAGTAACTCCAAAAAATGCAACACAGCTTAAATATAACATAAAAAATGAAAAGAAACAAATGATCAGCAAAACAGAATGACATAAAAAACTGCAAAAAAATAAAGAAACTCAAGAAGAAGTCCAAAAGGGGAGAGCCATAAGACTAATAAACCTAGACTTTCTTGGTTTTACTTCTTGATGTTCCTTTTGTGTTTCTATACAATATTTGTATAGTTATTCCATCTATTTTGGGAAGTGCATCAGTCCATCCAGAAAAACACCTACACAATAAAATTCTGCCAACCCCATTTTTGATGGTTGCTGTTTTGTTTTCAGGCTTAGTTCAGTTCTTTGTTTTTACTGCCTATGTAAGGATGTTCTAATCTTCGAATAATTCAATTGTAAAGTGAAACTCAAAGTGAATTTGAATTTCCTCTCAGAGCGACTTTCCAGCTCATGTCATTACAGGCTTTGTTTTGCTATGGCCGATGTCTCGTACCAGCTTCATCAAATGTATCAGGATATAAGGCTTTCATATCAGTTAATATTGATAATAACTGCTAAGGTTTTGTTTTGCCTTTTTGAAAGAAGAGCAAGCGAAAAAAGGACAATTTTAAATTGTAATCCTAACCCTTACTAAATTTAAGCTTTAACTGGAAAAAAGGTCAGCCTTACTGCCAAACGTGCGTAGCTTGGTCAAGAAAGGTTTCGAGGATAAATCCTTTCCTCTGCCTACATCCCCCAGAATGCTGAGTAGTTCTGGATCAGAAATTCATTAAAAATCAAGACTGTTCAGTAGGATATATTTTCTATTGTTATGATCAGGGGCAAAAAATCTATTTTTTTCTTTTAAGGGAATTGTACTAATCCTACAATTAGTAAACACTCTCTTAGTCTAAAAAATGTTTTAAAACATCATCATATAACTAAGCCTCATTGATTATTATAGAAGTAATGCTGATGAAGCAGTTCTGTATAGGGGATTGACTAAATAGTCTTTTATTGCAGACTTATAAATAGCTACACCTCCCTTTAGCATTGGTGAAATGTATTTTAGCAATAGACTGGAATCAGTACATTTTTAGAAAAAGGTTGATCTGGATTTCTCTTATACCTCTGGCCATTTTTTAAAAACCATAAAAGAAAAAGGTACCAAGAAAAAACTTTTGATCTAAGATCTGCATCATCTTTGTAACAGTACAGAGAAAATTGCCTTTTTTAATGATCACAAGCATGGAGTTATTTTAAGACAACATGGCAAAAGTCAGCTTTTCAATCTCAAATTCAAGTACCATTAAATTAGGATTCATTTTGATGAAAAATAAACTATGCTAAACTAAAAATATGTATTTTAATTCCATATATTAATTATATGGATACAAGTTAAATAAATAATTTAGTAAACAATTCTTTATGCATTAAATAATTTTGAGTATTTACTCAAGACTTAACATAGGGCCTCATGCAGAAATCAATTGGTCATACAAATTACTTCTTAAATCGTTTCTACGAGTGATTATGGGGAAAACAGTACATTATTACCCTTTTCCTAGGGAGGAAGACGAGGATGAAGAAGAGGAGACTGTTGTCTCTTCCAGAGCTGAGATGAGGAATGCAGTTTTCATTTTAAAGACTGGACTCCTGCATGTTGGTTTCAAAAAATTTGACCTTTTAAATTGTTTTGAAAAAGAAGTGAACTCTGTGTTTGACAACACTTTGATCCAGGGAATAAATATTTTAAGCTATTTCTTGAGCAGCAGATCCACAACACAAAATAGACGTAGGCTAGCTTTAATTTTCTGTAGCCTATTCAGTTATGTTCTATGTTGTTATTCTATAAAACCATTAGTGTCAAGCTTTATTTTCAGAAATGTTAAAAAAAAATGCACCGGCGGCACAGCAGACCCAACGCACAGAATAAGTTACATAGGCCTACTGTAGGCTATCACAGTTATGTCTGCACACTGCGCAGTAATGTTCTGTGATTATTCATTTGTTTCAAACTTTATTTTTAGACTTGTTAAAAAAATGCACCAGCAGCACAGCAGAGCTGACACAGCTCACATAATAAGCTACATAGGCTACCAGTTATGTCTGCTCCCAGCGCGGTATACTGTAAATAAACTTGCATGATACTGCAAAGAAATTCAGTAAATGCGTAAGCTATCCATTTCATTTAATTTTTCTCATTGAAAACCCATACAAATGGCATTTAGATTATATTCTGCATAAAAAATAAGTGAAATAACTGTCAATTTGGTTTTAGTAATCAACCGCTTATAGTGTTCAAATTGGCTCTGGACCAACGTGACCACTATAAGCGGATTCCACTGTAGTAAGAAGTAATTGTTAATTTTATTAGCGACACAATGATAGGCCCATAAGCAACATTATCTGGGTGAGCCCCCATATGAAGTACAACACCCCATCCCCCCCAAGGAGATCTAGCAGCATGTTGTCGCGTTAGTTGATAGTGAACTCATATTAAGCATTTACATCATATGCTGCACTTCTTGCTTCCACAAGAAGTTTTCATTGACAATTTTGGTTTTGCTACTTTTTGACAGCATTTTAGGACCAGATCATTTTAATTTGTACTTCTGTAACAGTGCAACTAACAGGTGAGACAGCATTTACAGTCCTTGCGATTTATTCCCCACTGCTTTGCTTTTATCATCCTTTAATTCTGCTGCTCGGCTCTCAGTCAGTAAAACCTCTGTCTCCAAACTGGTAAAGTCTCTCTTCTTCCTCTTCAATGCCATTTCTGTTCATCAACACTGTCAGACAAGCGCTGGAAGTTGTAGCCTTATTTGGAAATATTTGGGCAGTAATTATGCAGATCTGCAATTCTCATGAACACACCCTCAATTACGCGCTGATCAGTGGCGGCTGGTGAAAAATATTTTTGGTGGGGCTGATATAGCCTACACTGCAAAAACAATCCAGAAATAAGTAAAAAAATTCTTAAATTAAGTATATTTACCCTTAATTTGAGCAGGTAAATAAGATGATCTGCCAATGGAATGAGTATTTTTACTCTTAAAATAAGATAGTTAGATAATATTTACTTGAAATAAGACGATAAAATAGTTTTTTCTTATTTTAAAAGGAAATTGTCTTGTTCCATTGGCAAAGTGTCTTACTTACGTCCTCAATTCAAGGAAAAATTCACTTATTTTAAGAAAAAATAACTTATTGAGGTTTCTATTTTTTGCAGTGTAGTGTATGTCTCCAACTAATCCGGAATAAGAATTCGATTAAACAATTGGACAATACATACAATTTAACAGTAATGATTTAATTTACTATATAATAACAGTAACAGTGATGATTTTGGTCACTGTGACGGGGTTCTTTGGCCTCCAAGAATCCAGGCTCAGTCGGGTTACCGGTGTTGGTGATTTATTGAGCTCAAAAACTCAAAACAGGGTGCAAAAGAAACTAAACATATACCAGATACTCTGGGCCTCAGCCTCCCTCCAGTTACCAGCAATGTAACAAAGAAACAGACAACAAAAATTGCCGCTTTTCTTCCCACAGCCCTCATTAAATAGTTTAAGCCCCTCACCTCAGGCTCTCTTATTTCTGATTTCTTCTCATTAATCAGTTTTGTCCATATATTACCTCCACAAACAATTGATTTACAAAAACAAATAATTTTTACAACTTAATTCTTTTACACAGATTCATTGACTTATTCAATTACACCAAACTGGATTTGAACCCAGCAAAGATGCAGCCAGACTGAAGATGACAAGTCCCCATAGCATAAACACGTACACACACACACCCACCACACATACACACACACACACACACACACTCACACCCCACACACCCACACACACACACGACTAACCCCACTGAAATATTAAGTGTGCACCCTCAATACGCCAGCAAGTAACCAGGAACAGCTTGTGTGTTTTAAGTTCATGGAGCTACTGGGCTCAGCGTGAGTGTATTGGTCCTCACAAACACAGTATAACAGGAATGTGTGTGTGGCGCGCAAAGTTAGAGAGGTTGTTTTAAGCGACGAGGTGGATTCGTCAGAGTCACAATAACCATGACATGAAATGTTCATATCCTACAACAGGGATGTTCTTCTGGCAAACGGGTAGATAAATAAGGATCTCACCGAATTTGCTGGAAGCTGCATCTCGCTCGTTACATTCGCCATCGTCCCTCTCATTGTCTGCACCTGCGCTTGGGTTCAGAAGCCTGTAAAAGTGCAGTATTTTCAGCGCCCCAAGACCATAAAGTTCCGAGACGCTGATTGGCCATTAAATTCACCTAGCAAAAGTACATGATTGACAGATTCTCTGCAAATGTGGGGCTGTCTGATAGGCGCCCCCAGAACAGAGACGGTAGGAGTCTGTCTGTGGAAATCCACAAATTAATGACAGTAGGTAGGGAAATTTAGTTTATATAATTTGTTTTGCTTATAGGTACACAGTCTAGAGAGTAAAACTGACATTTATGATTTAATTTCTAAAAATATATTTTACGTTTCTCTCTTCTTATCAGGGAGGGCGGTGCCCCAGCGCCCCCTATGGGCCGGCCGCCACTGGCGCTGATGGAATTCATCACATTTACGGGAATCATTTACAGGGTTATCTGTAGCTAAGAATGTTTGTCGAATCTGATTTATCCCACTCTGACTGTAGGAGAAAAAGTAAGAGAAAGTGATGACAAGAATACGAAAATCTTGTCGCATGAGGGCTATTGTTATAAGAACATATAAAAGTCAAACATACGGTGCTTTACATTATAGCTGTTAACTGAACTCTAAAGATGAATTTATCAATTGTTCGTGTCACTCACCTGCCTAACTCTGTCCAATCTCTAATTATCACTCATCTCACCCCTTCATCTGCTTTATAGACGGGTCATTCTAGCTATCAGGACCAGATCATTTTCATTTGTTTCTTTGTTACATTAGTTTTAGGTACTCCAAGTTTCATGTCCCAGTCCCTGGAGGCCAGTGGGTTGAGAGGTTTTTAGCGTTTGTCTTGCCGTCTCCTGATCCTGTCCTGGCTCTTTCTTTGCTCGGCGGGGGGAAGTTAGTTTAAAGTTCCATAATACTGGCTCCTAGGTGGAGTTCAGTTTAAAGCTCTGCAGTTATCATGTCTTGTCTCTGTCCCTCAACCATTGAGCCTGCCTGCCTGCATCTGTGAGTTTCTCCCTGAGCTTGCTGCTGGACTCATTGGAACTCTAAACCTGCCTTCATGCTCTGTGGATTCCTGGAACCCTGGATCTGTCTGTTCCTGTGTGAATTGGAACCCCTGACCGGGCTGTGGACTCCTGGATTCCTGAACTGGCCTGTCTGATCTGTTTTTCCTGACCTGGATCGGATTCCTGCCTGGTCACTGAGGTTGCTGCTCCAGGGACACTCTGGCCAAACGAGCTGCAGCGCCCCAAGCAGCCGCTGTGGTCCGTAGATCCGCAGCAGCCTGCTTCTGTTCTGTTATGTGTTTTGGGTTAATAAATGTTTTGAACTGTCTGTCTCACCTTGAATACTGGTTCCATCTGCCCCATTCATCACACAAATGATCTAAAGGAATGTTCAAGTCACCCAAGTGGAGTCCTGCTCTACCTCTTTATGAGGAACCTGAAGCATCCCAAAGTTCTGGAGCATCCCAAAGCAATGACTAATGGCCAATAGTTCTGACCTCCCACATGATGGTCTTTCAGCAGCTTGTTTTGTTTCACCTGAGAACACAGATGGGTGCAGCACAGGACCCTCTACGAGTTGCATACCAGCCTATTTTAGGTGTGAACGATGCATTATATACCTGCTGCAGTGGGCCAATTCCTACCTGGAAAAGCCTAGTAGCTATACACATTCTTATCTTTGACTTTTTGTTGTCTGCAATACCATCCACTCATGAGGCAAAAGTTAAAAGAAATGTCTAATCAACTGGAACTTCTGACTGTCTGACCAACAGACTGCAGTTTGTAAAGTTTTATAGAACTGTGTTTCTAATCATCTGATTTGTGATATGAGGATCCTCAGGGAACTGTGTTGACTCCCTTCCTCTTCACCATCTACACCATGCACTATGAGTACTGATCCAGGTCTTATCATCCTGAAAGGAACTTTGATGACACAGCTACAGTGGAGTATTGGTGGATGAAGTAATGAGGGGGTCTGCGGTAAACCATTTACAGTTAAATATAAACCAGATCAAATAAATAGTGGTCAGCTTCAGTCACATAATGATGTGGAGCAGGTAACAAGATTTACCTTATACCTTGGTGTTACCCTTGCAAGCTGTAGTGGACCACGGACTCTAAATTTCTTCACAAAAAGGGTGTGAGTAAACTCCACTTCCTTTGCAAACTTGAGGGCCTTTGGTATCTGCAGTAAGATCCCCCTGATGTTCTTTCAGTCTGTAGCAGCTAGTTCTTCACAGTGGTGTGCTGGGGAGCTGGAATTAAGCCGAAGGACTCCAACAGACCTTACACATATAAAAGGCAGAGTCAGTTGTAGGAACCAGGCTGGCTCCACTTGAAGAGGTTTTGAAAGACAGAACACTGGTAAAGATTAGAGCAACGCATTAGGAGCAGCCACAGCCAAAGACTATTGCAGCCTAGTTGTGTTAAGGAGCGCTATGACTCCTCTTTTCTGTCTGATGCTGTCAGACTCTATGATCTGTTCAGTTGCTTTGGATTAAGTTTTAGAATCTGGCCTTATTATTCTCTCAACTATGTACAACGTACCAAATCCACTATAGGTACAACAGCCCCACAGCATGAAACATTTACACCAGTGCTTCATAAATTGCAAAAGTTTTAAACTGTTTAAAGTTTACTCCCAATGCATACTTTCATTTAACTATTGAGTTTAGTCTACTTTTAACTTCATCAGAATGTATGTTGGCAGCAGTGTTAATTTTGTCAGCTTTTCTTAATTTAGTCCACAACTAATGTAGGGCAACAACGCGTAATCTTTTATGAAGTTCAAGAAACCCTTATATTAACAATTACAAATTAATTATAAACAATTACATTTCTTAATATCTATACGTCCATGGCTTGTAAATTTTGTCTGGTCTTAGTCTCGTTAACGAAAATAATTTTTTATTCTCGTCATATTTTTATTTTCTGGAGACAATTTTTGTGCGTCATCGTCTCGTTATCATCACGGGAAAAAGGGGCGTTAACGAAATATTTTCGTCATCATCCTGGTTGCCGTAATGAACACAGGTTGGCAGTTAGAAATTACAGTCAAGCTTGAAAAATCACTCCAGGGGAGAATGGACTAGAATGCAGACTCTTAATCTAGGCCAGGTTAGGAAACTAGTTTATCTTCCATTTTTTGTTAACAGTAAGAAAACTATCGTGATGAAGAAAGGAACTTCAGGATCATTAAGGTACAAAAGTCAATTATAAACAGTTAAGAGAAGCTATACCAGGGACATTGGTAAATGTTTGAATATTACTGCTGCACATTCTTATTGTTATTTATCATTATAGCTTTTTAAATAATATATTTTTTCTACTGGTTGTCTTGGAAGCATGTTTTAATTTTAAGCTTTGTTTTAATGATGGAAAAATAAACCCCTGGCCATCATGCAGATATTATAAATTGTTTGTTTTAAAGATAAAAATTTTACCACACTTTTAACTTTTTCTTTGAACAGCCCCCGTTGTACATGTTGTATTATTAAATCTAATTAATAAAAGCACAATATATGTCTAAAAATGTATATATAGCACAAATACATGTGTCATTGTATGTATATATGTTGTCTCTGCTGCTACTCTCTCACTGCTGCTCTGCTTCACCGCTGCATCCTAAACTTGTTATCTGTGCTCTGATGACTCTGAAGTTCTTCTTCTTACTCTACTTCTTCTCTCTCTGACTGTGACTGAATTATACCGCATCTGTGGAAAAGTCGTCAGTCATTTTAGAATCATTCCCCGCTCATGTCATAAATGAACGCAACAAAATCACACAAATAAATTTGTCTGAAATTATAGCCACGTTCACTGAGATTTTAGCCACGTTTCTGAATAACCGCTCATTTCAGCAGCATGACATTTTTTAGAAAAAACTATTTTATGTTTATATGAATTCATACTTAGAAAAAGATGTCAGAAACACTTTAAACTCTTCCCTGGTCCTACTGACCACTCAATGCCCCTTTTCCATATGAAATAATTCTCCCAATTAGTCTTTCTTTAAATAAAGAACTAGGAAATATTCCCTCTACAATTGATGAAAAACAGTGGTTGCATGTATATGAAAGGCAAGATGAACAAATCTTAATTTAACTAAATGTCCAAAATATAATTTTTTTCTTAAATGTGTGATGGAAAGTCCTGAGAGCAACCCTTTTCTTTCACAGATGTTGGTAGAAGCAGCCTGCATGCGAAGACGTATGGCCATGTCATGAACATCTGAATTATTGGATTATTCTAAATTATGGGAATGGCTAGGCATGTCATAAAAAAGTGTTAAGGAAGGACTGAAGTAGCAACAGGACATCAGAAGGCTCACGTAAGGAGAATACATTCCTTAGTATAAACAGGATAAATTGAGCACAAAGGAAACCAGGGTGACAGGAAGTAGATGTCAACATGATGTAAAGAGACACCCAGACAAGGTGAGTGCAATTAAGTGAAGCAATTTAAGGTGCAGATCATGACCAAGCAAATATTTTCGGCAGTGTGGTGTATAAGGGGACTGATTATGCATGTGTTTCTAAGCAGTGTTGCCCTGACAAAAGGAATGAATATAACTATGTCGCTGTCCTCACAGAGGTCCCTTTTCATACACAAATAACTGACCGCTGAGCAACAGCTGAGGGAGAGGGAGAGACCCTAACCCTGCTATATGTTACACACAACCGAAACATAAATGTGATAATTTCTGCGATCTAATTAAAAGGAGATTTAACAGCAGAAAGCTGTAAAGAAAGTTTTTTAGTCTTGAAAAGAAAATTGTTTTAGAACCATAGTGCACCCTGAAGAACAAAGTGGCTGAATGGACTCCACCTATCCAGTATTTTAGATTAGTATGCTGTGGCCATGGGGCTACGCTGACAGTGAGACCTCTGAGAGCAGCAGTGCCATGAATTCTTTAGCTTGAGTGTTCATGTTCCTTTACTCTCATCACGCCTGAGAGGGCAGGTCTGTTCTATGGAAGACAAGATGACACACACGTACATACACTCACCAACACACAGATGTGGTCTGATTTACCCACTTTCACCAGTGCCAACCAGTTTACGCAAACTTAACTGATGGTCGCTGCGGCACACATGCAAACACTGACTGGTTTTAACTGTTTCATCAACTTACACAAAACATTTCCTTATGAGTCACAGAGTGGGAGCCAAATATACCCATGTAAAACTCTCTCTATAACACACACATGCACCAAAACACTCACAGAAATCTAAGGGAATTTTATATCTCTTCTTCTCCCTTTCGCTCTCCCTCTGCCTGTGGAGAACGATGGCAGGAATCAGGGAGAAGAACAGGGTTGCTAAGCGACGGGTTGTGGTTGCCATGGAGAATTTAAGTGGAACAGCTGGTCCAATCAGCATAAAGTGTGGGCAGGCGGGTGCAGAGCCAGCGAGGCTCATGCCAACACAGACAGGCAGGACAGAGAGGCTGCTGAGGCATGCAGGATAGAGGGGAGAACAAAGTAGGCTAATGGGCAAAAAAAGGGATAAAAAAAAAAACTCTAAAAATGGAAGGACAGAAAAAAAAAAATTGGCAATAAGACACACACAAAAAAATAGTTCAATGCAAAAAAAAAAGCTCCCTGGGCAGATGGAGAGATTCAAAGAACAAAAAAAGTATGAGAGTGGGACTAAAATAGGTTTGGGGCTATTTTAGGATGTAGAGTTAGAGGGATGGGAGGCCATCAGAGAGCCATACACTCAAAGATTATTCTTCCCATAAGACTAACAACAAATGGAGCATCAAATGAATTTCACAAAATGTACCTTATGTCTGCTCGAGACAGCAGCAAATTACATCCAATGCAGAAATAAACGCATCAAAAACAAATACAGAAGGAAAAACATCTGAAGTCACAACAGAGACTGTAAAATGAGGGAAACAACGCAGGCACCATTAGAGGCAGCTAATGACAAAGTGGTGATGAGATGCTAATAATGATAATAGGGTGGGAAAATGTGAGGATGTGGGGGATTTCTGATTAATGGAGCATTTGTTAAAAGATTAAATCCATTGTGGCTTTGAGAGGCTGAGAAGTGAGAAGGGGAAAAAGTTTTCTGTTTGTCTAAAGTTTGCAGTCAGCCATCAACATTAGTGCCTCGTAAAATTGAAGATTGTGCCATTTGTGTTTTGCTGAGATTTGATGTGCTAGGCCAGTACAAAGTATAAGTAGAAAACAAAAAGATGTGCCTATCAATGACTTCAGCTGAATAAGGATGCTAGTTTATCAATTAGTTAACCTTTTAATAAGCTCTTTCAAGAATGAGATTGGACAAGTAATGCAGTCAAACCAGTTTGAATAAACAAAGAGACAAAACAGTCTACTAGTAATCAAATGTAGTACGACAGACAGGCCATTCTTACAGAGCCAGAGTGTATTTCCCACAGAAAAACAAAAACATAGAATAATCATCAATACATCAGTTAAAGACACAGGCTTTTAGGTGCCTATGGCATGGCCTGGGCACATATATGTAAAACTGACTCAAGTCCAACAGCCGATATGCAGACATAACCTAGATTAATGTATGTTTTCTCCTTTAATTAGATAGCAATAGATAAAATCCAGTCTAACCAGTGACTTTTAGATGTTACCTTACTAGTGAATTGAGTTGACTTTTGTGCACTCTAATCTCACTGTAAAAATAATGATCTTCTGTAAAAGGTTTCATATGTTTGTTGGAAAGTTAATTGATTGATGAACAAACAGCACCATGAAGACCAATATTCAAGATATCCATTATCCATCTTATCTGAAACTTTATATAACTTATTCCAAAAAACTACCAGATAAAACAAACTAATCACATTTATTTAAAAAAAAAACAGGGTCAATGTCATAAACCAGAAACTATTAAAATATCAACAGCAAAACGTAGTCAAATTGAATATGCACTCAGTTAGTGTTTATATTTTCTTTAGATTACACCCAGTAACAACCTTATTTGAAAAAAGCAACAATAAAAAAATAGAAAATAATGTCTAAGACAATGTGGATAGTTCAGTCAGTAAACTCTAAAACCTTTTTTACTTACCTGCACATGTTTGTGTTTGGTATTGAGTTTTAATTTAGGGACTGTTAAATCTCTTTATGCAAACTAAGTCTACACTATATATCAACGGTCCAGTTTAACTATGAGTACAAAAATGTTAAAATTTGGATTACTAACCCTGTTAATAAATCACTGATGCTGCCTCTAGTGCTTTTTTAAAACTTTTTTTTGTTTGTTTTTTAGAGTCAAGCAATCTTTGTTTAATTATTTTCACACAGCAACAGATGTGTTTCAAATATAAGTAAGAAAAATATTTAAATCCTACTCAAGTTCTGCCTCTATAAACTACTTAAAAAAGTATAAGGTACTTAATTAGAGTAACCCAACTATATGTAAATAGTTGATATCCACCTCTTATGCAATGTGACACAAAGGGTTGATATCTATTCTAAACAGGGGAAGAACTTTACAGTAACTATAAGTACATCCAACAGAGGGTGCATTATCAGTCAAAATATAGCGGATTAATGACAAGAAAGATGAGATGAGCAAAGAATAGGTTTCAAATGATTAAAAAGACTGCTAAAAAATGAAACCTGAAGAAGGAGGTAAAGGTGGGAAAGATTCATACAATCATTAGGATTTTGACCAACGAGACTTAATTTAACACTTTTTAAAATACATAAAAATTATATAGAGAACCTCGACTGCTGTGAGGAGGATGAAACTTCTGAACATGTTATGTAAAATTATTTGTATGGGGCTTAATCAATTCTAAAGATTCCAAAGTGGTTCACACTACATCCACTCATTTATGCTCACAGTGACACGTCTACATTGTGATTTAGATTTGTTTTATTCATCACTTTGTTTATTAACTGCAATGTATATACAGAACTGGTATTTCCTTATTTTCTTTAAAAAAGAGAGTTTTGCGTTAAAAAAAATTAAATTCTAAATTATTGCTTAAGAAACAAGTTAATTCTCATAGGGGAAAAAAAGTTATAAGTTTATTTATTTATTTTTGCCACGATACATGTATGGTCATAGCAAACTCATCACATCAACCTGAACACACCATCACCTAGGTGAAACATGATGGTTATCATCATGCTATTGGGTGGATTTTTTTTTGCAGGGAAAAAGAAAGTCAGGGTTGACGAAAGGTTGAATTAAAACTTCATGTATAACAATCCTGAAAGAAAACCAGTTAAAGGAGGCAAAATAACTGACCCTGAAGTACAAATACACCTTCCATTAATACAATGACCTAACACAAACTAGCAGAGGTACAAAATATTATTCATGATCAAAGCATAATCATGAGCCAAAATAACCCAGTTAAAATCAAACGCTATTGAGAATCGACAGCAAGACTTGAGAAAGTCAGTTTACAAGTCAGTTGTCATCTTTTCTGAATCTGCAGAAAGGAAAACAAAGATGCATACAGTACCCCTTAACACTTCCAAGAAGTTGCTCCTATAAAATGTTAACTTAAGGAAAACATCACTCTTTTATATGCATTATTTTATGATTCATGGTAAATGGCATGTACTTATATAGCGCCTTTATTCAAGTCAGGAGACTTGACCAAAGCGTTTTACACTCCATTCATTCACCCATTCACGCACACACTCACACACTGATGTTATTTTAAGATTCATGCATCATTTTCCTTCATCACACAGAATCCTGAAAAAATACACTAATTTAAGCTGTTGTAATGTGATCAGCAGTGAAAAGATGTAACAGATTTTAAGAATCTTAAAGGAAATACACATCTGGGTTAGACTGAGGGTCGGATTCTCGAGCACAACTTGTATCTATTTATGTATGTTTTCTGATATCAAGCTCCTGTCATGCTCTCAGCACTGCGACTACATTATAAATTCCAGAAAATGTGCATCATATTGCCAGGTTAATCATTTGAAAAGTAGGGGGGAAAAAAACACTGGATTCCAAAAAAGCCAAAGGACTCCACAAGAGTTATTGAACGTATGAGAGAGACCTGGCATTTGCTCCCTGGAGAAGGGTTTTCAGATGTTGCTTATCTGGTCAGTGTTCAGGAAAAGGTCCATTTCCAGGTGCTCAGTGGACAGCTCTGCGTCTTGTCTGATTCTTTTATCAGTTATTGGTTTCGCTGTTTATCAGGTGGCTGAGATTGAAGGCCGAGCAAACACGCTGACATGTGCATCCGTGCAGGAAAGATCTCAAATGTAGGAGTCAGTCTGGAAGGGTGTGTGTGTGTGTGTTTGTGTATGTGTGTAGATCCTTTCTTGCACATATTTACAGCAGAGGGCAAACTGTGAAAGTGCTCTTATCACAACTAAACAACATATAAACAGCTGATGATTCACAGTCTTCTTCCGCCTTTTACTTATTTAAAGATAGGCTGCTCTGCGTTGGACTCATGCAAGGGGACATGCATGTTTTCTTACAAAAGGGAATGCTTTTTAGAGTGCACACATGAACAAACTCAGAGGGGGGGAGACGACCGCAGGCAGCCAGAGCTGTAACAGCAATGGCAACTCGCTATGGTACTTTCTTCTCAAAAAAGCTAAATTATGCAGTGGAGATCCTAAAAGGTCCATTTTAACAGATTTTATTACTAAGAATAAAAAAATAAATCTATTATATACACATTGCTGTCTAAACTGATGACTGTAATTAATGTAAAGTAATGATAATGATAATATGTTTCTTTTTGTTGGTTGGTACATGTTGAAAAGGTGATTTCATAGCTGTCCAGTTTCTGAGGTAGCCGTTCACACAAAGCCCATACTCTGTCACACCTTCATCTTGTCACTTACACAAAGCATGCTGGGAGGCATGGTTTCCAGGGCGACCAAAAGGCACCTTTCCTGACGACAGTTCAGAATGCGGAGATGAAGGACATTGGCTTGCACCTTAGGTGTAGCAATGCTGATGCTTGAAGTTTACACTATAAACAGAGCAGAGCGAAAGCAAGAACGATTAATGTGTGACAGAACAATGAATGAAAATACCAGAAAGCAACAATATATTTGTTCCGAATTTTGCTTGATGAACTGAGTAAGCTTTTTTTTTTTTTAGATTTGAGCGTGGTTGGGATCCTCCAGAGCTTGGTGTGACAGAAGAACCTACTGGGGATTTAAACCGCTCTCTGGATATCTGCTCTCAGTGATAAATGAACTAAGCTGCTTCACACTTATAGTGTGAATTAAAATTTCACACAGACCCTCTCAAAAGACCCCCTTGTACACTGTCCTAAATATGAAATAACACAGTTCACAATTCCCCCACCGGCCATCAAAACACATCTTCAAATAGGTCCTCGATCTGCTTAACACATTTCATGTCATGCACATACATACCCAGTTACTCACACATGGCCATAGCTCCACCCAAAAATAAATTAAAAATACTCTCAGCTTCATAGCACACAGGCCACTGCAGAAAATTCGAAGACTTTGGAATATTGTGTTCCTTTCAGTTAAGGCCAGAACCGTGAAATTCATGATCAGGAGACTCAGAGTAAAGCCGAGTGCGTAGAGCGAGAGCATACAGGACATGGGCTGCTCACACAAAGTCTCAAGACACCCTAACACAGTGATGGGGAAAGTAGGATGGAGAGGGAAATGGTGGGGGGGCTGTTTGTAGGTGTATTTGTTTGTGTTAGGGAGAGCGAGACCAAGATAGAGTGCACAGAGAATTGAGCGCAGTTAGCAGTGTTTCCCCCTCGGCTGAGGCATTAACAAGCATATAATGGACCCTCTTTAAAAGCCGACCAGGATCTCCTCCAAAACTAACTGATTTAGAGTGGCCAGGGACCCCATGGGCAGTGGCCAAGTCCTCCCCCACCACCTCTGAAACCCTGCTGCCTCCTCCGTCCCTCCCCAGCATGGCTATAGCAAGCCTCCGGTGGTAGGGGGCACAGACACACATTGTGTTTATCTACTGAACCACAAGCAATAGCAGTTTATAACACAATAAAACACCATGAGGAGGCATTAATTGGATATAATAGCCCGGGAATGATTTAGATGATTTAACACCTATTCTCTGAGTCGAGTGCATAAAAGAGGGGAGAAAATAGGAAGAGAGTAATAAAAGGAAATTGGAGACAGACTTAAACATCTTTTCCAACTTTTGAAGTGAGACCAGTAAAGGTCCATAGAGACACACACATGCATAAATATAAACCAAAATATAGCAAATAACTGCATTTTTTTTTAAAGGCATGCAAGTTAAGGTGAGTACATAATTCTAATAAAAAAAAAAAACAGCAGCAGAGGTTAAGTCCTAAAATAAGAGACAGTAGTTCAGACTGTTAGCTAGAGAAGATAGGTTGTTTAATTTAAGTTATTTGAATAAATTCTCAGATATTAATGTGTGCATTTTATAAACTTTAATCTGGCTGATTGAATCAGCCAATCAAAAACGCAGTCAATCTTGATAAGATGGGAAAAAACACTTTACTAGTATTATACATTAACCATTCTTGTTGGGAATTACACCCAAAACCTCTTAGTGTTCCATCCAACGTATTTTTCTCCATCTTCTCTTCCTCTCAGTCTTTTCAGAGCTGTAAGAAAAGCGAGGGGTGAGGTATATATATATATGTGTGTGTGTGAGGGGAGGAGAAGGCTAGCTTCGCACATATGTACATAATTGGCACTTTACTGTCATATCAAATTCATATCAGTGCAGGGTCCAGGGTTGGGAAGAACAATGAGGGCCAGACAAAAGCGCGGCTCCATGCTCTGAGAGTCGCCCTGATAACCGTAGCGTAGGCTGGTCAATAAAACCAATCATCTCTAATCTTCTTAAGCGAGACGAAACAGTTCTCCCAGATACTACACACTGTACCGTAAAGGGTCAGAAAAAAAAACAGGACTGGAAAGAATGATGAACCTTCAACCCCTCGTTCATGACTTCCACGGCTGTCTGGAGCTTCAGTATGTGGTCGGATTCTGCCAACATTTGGTGTCTCAGACTAGAATTGAGCAGTGGTTATTGATATAGACAAAATGGTTCACACCCCAGGGCAGCATGGCTTTATTTATTATCAGTCAGTTTTACCTTGGATGTATTTCCTGTGGCCTATTTGCAATTTCCCCCAACAAGAGCTGAGCTGTTGTGAACAGAGGAAAACCTAAAACAATATGGTAAAAAAAAAAAAAAAAAAAATATCTAGCTTATAATGCCCAAAGTGGTATCTCACTTCAGATCAAAAGGCTGTCGCACTGTTTAATGGAGTGTTGAGCAAATTGGACCATTTTTTGTTTGAACCGAGAAAGAAAAAAAACATATGTAAGTCACATTATTCACTTCACACTGAATTATTTTTTTAACACACAGATTGTTCATGTTTATATAACATATAGAGCTGGCCCTTTGTTCCAGCCTTTGTAATCTTATATAAATTAGCCCTATCATTGAGCCAGTTTTTACATTCTAGTTCACCACGTTAGTGCATATTCATGTTTGTCTGTAATGTTCCCAATCCCTTGTTGTTTGGCAGTTATCTGCATCACATTACTCTTATATCTCTGCTTGAAACTTCTCATTAAATTATTATATATATATATATATATATATATATATATATATATATATATATATATATATATATATATATATATATATATATATATATATATATATATATATATATATATATATATATATATATATATATATATAAAATCAGACAAAGAAAGGCTTTCATTTTTATCATTTAGCATTAGAATGAATTTATTGGACATATATGATAATTTATTACCATATTTTTTCCAACCAGAACAAATTCGGTCTGGTGACCATGGTTATTAGGAAGAAATGCCATCCCACTATTTTTGATCATACCTGCTCCTCCCTGCCACCTTCATTTACACCTAGGCAACACATTTAGCCTAAGTTGTCTACCGACTCGCCTGCTACCGGTACTTTGGTAAGATAGGTGTGTGTGTATAAATTATCATTACTGTTTCTGGTCTTAGAATTCAAAAACTTGGAAATTCTACGTCCATAAAAGTAAAGTATAAATTAATTTCTTTTTTTATCGTGTCTATTAAAAAAAAAAGAAAAAAATCATGGCAGAATTCCACTAAAAGCACAGCTTAGGTGCCCACCAGTAATATATACCTGTGTACACTGCAGTTTCAAACTTGGTGTGTACATTTTCCACACAGTAAAATAATTTTTTGTTGTATTTACTCTTTTTTTTCTCTCATTAGACTGTATTGAAGACAAATTATTTCTTTTGAATTTTTATAAACGTTTACGAGCAAGGCTATGTATTCAATTACAACTTTGCTTCACTACAAGATGGCAAATGGCAGTGATTGGACAGCATGTTTAGATAAGAGTAGGAGCTCTGAAGTAACTGTCTTAGGAATGTGCTTATGAAAAATTATACGCTTTCAGTTCTTTGATGAAAGAAGTCGTTCAAAAAGAAGTCTGAAGGTGAAACTGGAAAAAGTTACCACTACTGGTCAATGCAAAGTAGACTACTTCAAAGAAAAAAATAGTTTTGATGAACTGTGCTTTTAGTGAAATGATTGCTAATATTGGAACACCTTATTATATTTTTAAGGCTCATTTTCAATATTTAGAGGGAGAATAGATCTAATAATAAGATATTAAGTATTTTTTATAGGTACCAGTGGAGTTTGCTTTTAAATGTCATTATAATGTATCTTTTATTTGAAGTAGTGTTATACCAATTACTATACTAGCTAAAATTAGGTCTCAAGGTTTTTAATATTTTAGCAATATGGTTAATCGTCCAGGATGATGTCAGATATATATAAAAAGGTACAAAGTAAAAAAGTTATTTGTTTGCTGCACCCCAAATACTTTTTTTTTTTTTTAGTATGTTTCATTTTTTTTTTTTATTGCTACAAAAGTTGGTATCAGATTCAAAAATCCTATTTGTTTTATTTTCATATTGTTTTATTTGGGGGAAACATTAATCGGTTTGTTTTACTCTTATTTAAAATATAGAATACTTTGTTCTCTCAACCTTGGCCTAGTTTAGGATCTATGACACATTTACTCTATTTGTTGATTTAAAAAAAAATTAGGAAAACCATAGACTAACATTAGAACCCCATTTATACACCATTCCATGGTAGACTATTCCAAAATATGGGGGTAAATCTGATTAATCTACAACAATGCCTTTAAAAAAATGAATTTAAATATAATACGCGGTTAAATTTTCATATATATTCCATCCATTCCTCCATCAGTTGTCAGAGGAGCGGCCCCATGTTTGAATACAGCTGTATGCAAAACCTCTCTGATGCTTCCAACGTCCAAACCTTTATACTGGGAACCTCCCAGTCTGCAAAAAAAAAAAAGTGTGGGGGGATGGGAGAGGTCAGAGGCTGATGCTGTATGCTTATTGGAGATTAATAATCTCCTATCAAAGAAATGAATGAGGAATAGTTAAGATAATGTACAATAAAGAAGGTGTGATGCATCAGAAGAGGCAAATAAGTGATTGTTGTAAAAAGAAGTTAAGATTAAAAGCATTACAAATGAATTTATATGTATTTTTAAGATTTGCTATGTGTCATGGTTCATTTCCCAGAGATGCATGTCACAGTTTCCCACTCTTCCCTTTAATGTTTTTTAAAAATCTATCTCTTCCATTCTCTCCCTAATGATGTTTGGCTGAGGTGCAGGTTAATTGCAGGGTTAACTGACAGCGTTGAGGAGCGGTGTGCTGTGAACATGAGACCAAAGTGAGGTTTAGTCACAGCGTGCAGAAGAAAAAGGGCCTCACATAACTTTATTGAATTGTTTGCCGCTTTGCGTGTTATGTGGCACGCGTGTCTGTGTGTGTGTGTCATCCGGTGGGTGCAAATGAGCATCAATAAGAGCAACGCTTTGAAAGGAGGTTAAGCGTGTGCCTTTGTTTTCATGTAAACAACTCACGTTGAAGATTTTTGTGAAATTCACCTCAACACTGGAGTTACTGCTTTCCTCCAGATGAACATAAAAAATAGCTTTAAAGCCACCGCTGGGATTCGACTTGTTTTACTGCCTTCAGTAATGACTGCCCACAACAAAATGTGATGTTCTAGTTTTTCATGGTGTCCTTATACATTTCATATTTAGATCAGGCTGGAATACAAGACCAAAACAAACAGCAGTACGTATGAAGTGACAGCAACTGTACATTTCAATGCCTTTAATCATTTGAAAATAAAATAATGCACCCACTGCATGAATTTGTGTCAGCAGTGAGAAATCATTAAGTGCCAACAGCATCAAAAAATCTGTTTAACCTTCACAAAACCACAAATTTGATGGGCTTTTAGCCTCAGTATATAGAACAGCACACATTCAAAGAAGATTTAAGATTCAACAGCTGTCCAAATGCACAATAATTATACAGAAACAGACAGGATAATGACTCTTTTCTGCAGGCTGTGTGACAAGCAGATCAATGCAAACAGCTCATGACATTTATCAGATTGAGTCAAGGACCTCTACATCAGTACTCATGCTGACCCCAACCAGTGGAAGTTGTCCAGAATTATTGATACAGTGTGCACAAAGCAGGAGCAAACAGCAACTCATTCTTTTACCATCAAAATAAAAATTCATAAAAATTTATTAATTTTTAAAATGTTTAAAATAAGCTGAAAGCTTTTTTTTTAGCAATTATAAAAAGGAGCATGTAAAGTATCTATTTGTAAACCTTAAGATTCACAAAAAATATATAAATAAAACATTTCTTATAGTTTTATGAAATTGTACTAAATGAAATTCTATATTTTTTAAGCATATCATATATTTTAAGCTATTTATTTATCTATATACCTAAAATAATAAATTATATATCAAACTAGAATATATATATATATATATATATATATATATATATATATATATATATATATATATATATATATATACTAAATTAAGAAGTTAGGATTATGTCAGACTGATTTTTTTTTCAATAAATTTTAAACAGGTATGCTACAAACATTTACATCTCTGTATTTTTCCTGTAATGTAATACTCCATACTTTATGACATTACGTATCCAGGGAAGTTCAAACATTAATAAAAACACAACAGAGCTGGAGGAGCAGAATAAAGCAAAAGATTAATATTAGGGAACTGTATCTGCATCAATGTAGGAATAACAGAAAATAATAACCACACCCACCAAACCGAGCAGGTGTAACATGCTCCAGCTAAAGCTCATAAAGCATCCCTTTAACCACATTTCCAAACTCACCTCTGTACATGTCTACTGAGTTCATGTTTACAGAAGCTTTCAGGCTTTAGTGTTGCCAGTGTTTTCAGTTTACCTCGCCATATATTACCATCCTCCTCAGAGTGGCCCCATGCATTCAGATCAGCGGCCGGCTGCCTGATCGCAGAGGACAGCTTACTAGGCCCCTTGAATTGTTCACCGAGAACAATGGCTTCCTTTGTCAACGTGTTTCTCTTTCTCCTGGTGGACAATGCTGGAGGGTCCTTCTGGCTCTCTACACTTAAGAAATGTTTGCAAAGTTACACCTCTTTCTACGCCTCTCAAAACATGTAGCAGCGCCGGTATAAAAGTGTGGGAGGGTTTTTGCACCTGAGCTTTGTTAATTTGCTACTTGATAAACCTTGGCTTTTGTTTTGAATTTCCTAGAGGATGATTTTTTTCATATACATACATACACACACACACACACACACAAACACACACACACATATATATATATATATATATATATATATATATATATATATATATATATATATATATATATATATATATATATAGCTTCCAATGACCTTCATGTTCACTTGGCATGGCTGATTCATGCATGTAGTTTTCATGTCTATAATATGGGTTTGCTCATAAAGTAGGCTATAGGCTGGGTGTGTGCATAAGTGCACATGGTGCAGAGCTGCCCACTGGGCTGCAGCGGTGACCCCTCTCTCCTCCTGATGAATGGCCCCATGAGCAGATGCCCAGCTGTGCCTATTCGGGCCTTCAACAACATTTCAGAAATCCGTATGATTTTCCTGGGAAACATTTCTCCCCAAGTGGAAGCACTTTTGCACTGTATCCTCTACTTTGGTAAAAAAGCAAAATTATTATTATTATCATTGTTGTTGTTTTTTTTTGTTGTTGTTTTTTATCATTATCAAGCAGGCAACATTTTAGATTTTTTTATCTAATGTCAGGATTAAGAATAAACAAACTGAATCATTTGGAAGTGAAATAAAGAATTTAATTGCTCAGATTGTATGTTTTGCTATGTGCTGTTATGAAGTAAAAAAATACGAATTTTTCATATAACCTTGTTTTATAGTACGTATTTTCACGGGGAAATTAAATGTACAGATTATTTCCTAATCACAGGTCTGTCTATAATACAACTGTTTGCTTTTGCATGCAGCCGCAGTCAAATAGGAAATACCCTGCAGGACTCTGGAGGGTACCTCACACCTTGTCTATTTTATTATTATTTTGAAAGGTGAAAAGAGGATGTAGAATCTGCAGAAACACGCCTGGAATGCAGGGATGGAAATTAGTTTAAAATAGCTCGTGTTTTGGGATGAATGTGTCTTAATACAATTCAAACGCAAAAAAAAAAAAAAAAAAAAAAAAAAAAAACATTTCCCAGCATTCCTCAAAAGTCCAGGGGCCGCAGTTCGCATAACTGGGGCCGACTCTCTCGTCTTTTGTTGAGCCTTTTGTGGGGGGCTGCGTGTTGGGATTGGGGGAGTAATGAGAAGGCTGGGACCCCCCGATGGGGGTGCATTTTCTGTCCAAAGACCGTTAGACAGTGGCTGAATGAATGGGGCCTGAATGTCATTGTAATGCACAGGGACAACTCCCCTTTCATTCAGCTTGAGATGAGGAGGCCGCTCTGCTGCGCAGAGGGAGAGGCAAGAAGGGAGGAAAATCTGAAACTACATCCCACTTGCACGATATCTCTCCGGCTCATCGTGCAGGTGGAAGGACATTTAGCGTCTGCTTACTAAGGTCTATATGTTTTTTTGGGTGCATTTGCATGCATTTTTATATTTCGGAAAGCCTTCGTTTGCAGAACGGAGGCGAAGTCAGGTGCAGCTTATGGCGCAGAGTTGGAGAGGAGTGAGATGCCGAACCGAGGATCATGCATCCAAGCCGGTGTGTGGATTTATCAGTAGGCCTATAGACTTTATTGGTAAAGAAGACTTTTTTTTTTTTTTTTTTTTTTTTTTTTTGCAGCTGGCTGCTATGCAGTGCTGGGTTATTACATTGTTCAATCTATTTTGGCAGCAGGGACCAACCGATTTTTAGGCCAAACCTCGAATTAGTGGATTGCTTTTGCATTCACTTGAACGCAGCAAGGGACGTTTTGAAATGCAGATTGCAATGGAGATTTAAATATGGCAATATGCATATTTTAAAGCAAAGTTAATACGTGTTTTTTGTTTAAAAGAGGAAGAGATCACATTTGTGATTGTATGGCTTCAGCGAGCAGAGGAATCACACCCGGGTTGACAGTTCTTCCTCTCCGTCTCTTTGTTCAGCCAACAGTGGGAGGTTTATACGCAAACCAAGAGAAACATTTCCAACCTCCACTGACATTTTCTTCCGGGACAGAAATCGATGGCTTTTAATTGGAACGGTGTTTAAACACGCAATGCAAATATCGCGCACTTTTAAGCGCCTCTGTTTATTTTAGCAGTGCGTGATTATCACTGTCAAACAGGAATAATTGGTTAATATTTAGTTGACACAAAAAGCGGCTTTTTTTTATAACTATACCATAATCTTAAAAAAAAAATGAATGAAGAGTATTCCTAATATTTATAATTCAAAATACCACCATTTTTAATTTAAATGGAAATATTAAATGAGTAAATCTCCAAAGAGTTTAATTATAACCATCATTTTAGGAAGAAGTTTGAAGGTGACACCTGAAAATTTAAAATGATTGATACTTTACTTTAGCCTATACAATTTCTCTTTTGCGTTGTACATGATTGCTTATCAAAATTGCGTTATTAATGTGTATTTCAATTTATTTCTCTGTAATGCAAGATTTTTGTCTTGTCATCTACTTTCCATAGTCATATGATTTCTGTCCATACTTTGGTGTCACAGGCTGGAGAATAATACCTTTGTATGTTTACTTAAAGCAGGTCAGTCATGGGTTTCCTTTCCAAGCCCAGACCGATCACTGGTTTAATCTGCATTGTTTATATGGAGAGGACAAGTGATGAGCTTTGGTTTAAGGATAGGAATAAAACGTTATTTTAGTTCGTTTGGAAATGGGGTCAGACTTTATTCAACTTTTTTTTTTCAGTTATGCAAGAAAAACTACATCAGACGTGCCTGTGCACAAAAGCAACTGTTTTAGATTTGCTTCCTCCCCATTGCATTAAGTTGCCAGCTAGACCAAGCTGATTACAGACAGGCTGCACCGACGCATGCACGCATCTAGCGCTGCAGAAAGTCAGGTAGGTGGTTTCAAGGACGTTTGAGGCTGATGAGGATTTGGTTTTAATGGGGGGTGGGGGGGGGGGGGGGGGATTGGGATGGGGGATGGCTTGGGCCCCGGGCCATGACGTCATTATGCGCCCATGTAATCCTCTTGCGCTGAAGCCCAATCAGCAGAGACTCGCAATTGTCTAGGATGTGAAGAGAGGGGGGCTCTAATCTGGGAGACAGTGGATCACACAACCCGCAAGAGATGAGAACGAGTAAGAGAGAGAGAGGCGCATGTGACCAAGGTTGGATGTTTTGTTGGGGTTTTTTTTTGTTGGTTTTTTTTTAACTCGAAATGGGTCAGATTAAAGAGCCGAATCCAAAAGGAAGCGACTGATATCTTGGTTGGGGAAAAAAAGGATGAGAGTGAAGATGAAGAAGCCGTTTTTCCCTGACTTTGCAGAAGGAAAGAAAAAGACATCCAGGCTCCACCGACTGTAGTGACATGCTTGAAGATGTATACCGTAGCATAATGTAATAATAGCTCTCTGTAATGTCAGCTGCATGACATGAGAAAGGAGGAACCGCGCATTTGTCCGAGGGCGTTGATCGTGGACAAGACGAGGAACTGCAATGAAGCCAAGTTCAATGGAACATACAGTTCTCCTCTCGCGGTGGGATGTATGGCTGCAGACTGTTAACCCATCACTGTGTGTGCTGCTGTGTTATACAGTAACGTTTTCGTGTTAATTTTGGACCATTTGGTACATTTTACCGGGAAAGGAAGAAGACGGGAGCTCACATAGCTCCAGCTGTCATTCCATGTGAGGTAGCGTGCCAACAGATGCGTAAAGACGCTCGGATTTATCTTTGCCACTATAGCAGAGATTCAAGTGGGAGGCTTTCTTTCGTGCTGTGGCGCAGTCATTTTTTCATCCCCTGGTTTCTGCAGTTACGGGAGACCAGCGCGTCCGTTATTTCTGTAAATCGGCTTTAGATCTGATGGTCTAATGAGCGTTTGTGTGCGTGGCGCGCATGGATGCACTGTAAATCGGCTTTAGTTTCGTGCGCATGTGTGCGTATAGCTTGTAGTAGAGCGCGCAGACGGCACCTGAAGGTGTTCTTTAAGTCTCCTACATGCTGCTCTGACATCCTCGTCGGTGGAAAAATGTATGAAAGGGGGGGGGGGGGGGGGGTCAGCGGGGTCTGAGATGGGGCTTCATTCTGCGCCCATCAAAGGGGTTGTCACTCTGCGTGTTCACAGCGGACCTTGATTTAATGTCCATACAATTAAGGCACGCGGTGAATGCCAAGAGAGGAATCTACACAGCATCTTTTCCACGCCTTTGTTTTTTTTTATTTATGGAAACATCTTTGTTTGTTTGTTTGTTTACCCTTAGGCCGCAGGCTGGCTGACCCTTCATGCCGCTGAAACAGGCCTGTCTCTGCCAATCAAAGCCGTTCGCGTGGTTGCGCTCACGGGAAAGGAAGCTGCGCGTGCAGATCCAGGCGCTCGTGTGCTTTTGTGTGTGTGTGCAGCTCGAGCTAGATGGACGCAATGCGCAGATTAAAAAAAAAAAAGGAAGAAATCCTGATGAAGGATCAGTTTGGTCAACCTTTATCTTGCACATAAAGTCTATTCCCAAAGGTGTTTTGATTGTGATTTTCAGCTTTTGTGAAAAGCTGTTGGATTAGGGGCAATTGTTTTCCAAAACAAATTGAACTTCAGGTGTGGTCAGATGATTATATTAGGTTTTAATTAGCCTGATATTTAAAACTCAGTTAAATATGGTTGTTTATAGAGGCATCGTTTATTTTTGAAACAAAAAACAGTTTGTTAGCAGATGATACGAGCACTTATGAAATAGCTCTTATTTTACCGCATATTTGAAATAGAAAATTGTAATAAAACAAAGCAAGCATATATATATAATGGCAAATTTATATTTGAGTGATTTTATCTAGTGATTTAAGTGATATGCTGAAACCGATTTAATGCTTTGCAGTCTTTCATAAGCCCACCCTTTGGGTTGGGTGCGCTTCATTCCTTCACCCTCAGTGAGTCTGCCTATGAGCTCAGGCCAGCAGTAGCAGATTAGAGACTATATGAATGATGCAAACTGACAACGGCTGCAGTGTTTATTTGGAAGAAGACAACATTCATCACAATAAGTGATTTAATGCCATCTACAGGCGCTCCTCTTGCAACGCATTTCTGTATGTAGACCATTGAAGGACATGATGAACATGGGTCTTCAAAATGATTAGAGCAAATCTGATCAGCAACACAAAAAAATACAAGGAAAGATCTGTTACTTTTGAGAAATAATGTGGTTATTAAGTCAGAAGACTGTTCGCATACATACTAATAGGTTAAAAGCACACAGAGGTTTAAAACCAATATAATTAATGTTAGAATCTAGAAGTGCACTGCATGCTAAAATAATATCAAATTTAGGTTTTTAAGAATCTCTTAAAGACAAATAATTTAATAGTAGAGCTGGGCAGAAGTGTTAAAGCAACATTACAAATACAATAAAATAGTTTCTGAGCCGATCTCAAGACAACAGTGTAAAATCTTTATGGCATTTTTGACATTGTGAATCCCTTTATTAACCTTTCACAGCCTCTTTTTTTTTCGTAGTTTAGTTCTTTTGAGTAATAAAAACTTATTTCAAAGCGTTAGAATCAACAACAAAGGATAAATTGACTTTTTGGTCCAGGTGAAGTGGATTGGGATTTCTTTATAGCATTTCGTGTTACATTGTTTTGTAATATGTCAAAAAATAAAAAGTGAAATGGGATACGTTTCTTCTTGTCATCATTCTTAAACAAATGAGCATGCACCACTGAGTTCATGTTGATGCATAACCTTGATTTATTTGCAGCAGTGTCCTCACCTTAACCTTAAAACAGTACAACTAAGACAGTAGATTAGGTCTAAATGTAAAGGATCAAACACATTATGTCTGTACAATTTTACTTTGTGACAGGAAGATGGACTACTTTCTCTTAATCAGGACCATGGAGAGCACCAATTTAGCTGTTTTCTACATTTAAGAAAACAGAAATCCCAGGAAATTTCAGGGAATGAATGTATTGACTTTCCCTGAATGTATTGTAAGTTCCTCTTCCCTGTACAAGGAGTATTTTAAAATTGGTATTTAGCAATGATAAATGCTCGTTTAATGACTTGTTAGGACTAAATACGTCAACGGATTGCAAAGCAGAGATTAATAAACAGGCAACAAATAAATTATTTCCAGCTGGAAAACTTTTAGTGACATGTCAGTACCAAGGCAGGCCTGTGGATAGTCTTATTTGGATAAGGTCACCAAGAATTTATTGAAGAACTCACAGAGGACTCATGAGATCAAGACAAAGTGATTTCTAAACTAAGTTTATTAAGGCTTGACTTCTTTTGCAAAGAAAAACCAAGATGGATCCTTTTGAACAAGTTGTGTCCACTACAGCTGTGGCTTTTTAGATAATCAGAGGTTTAGTGTTTCATATAATGGATCCTTCAGCCGTGCCGGCATCTGCGGCTGACCAGACAACCCCTTACATCAAATGTCTTGCAATTAACCTTAATGTACATGTAAGTTCTGTACTTTAATCCCAGCCAGCTACCAACCCTCAGAGGCAATAAAGCATTCCTGTGACATCCTTTAGCGTCTCACCTCTGCCCGATTCTACGTGCAGTTGGTGAACTTGCACGTCTCCTATATTGCTTCGATCAACCTAGCTATCAGTTAGTGCAAGTAAAATTATAACGAAGATTACAGGCTATGAGGGGTGATTACACTGGCCAAGTAAGAAGACAATGCGGTGTCACAAACTGACTTCCTCTCTGAAGCTTACAGTTCATACTCCAGAGACTTCTGTAAAGTGCATTGCTCGGGCCATTTCAATGTTAATAGGGCAAAGTGAAAAAAAATCAAAACAAATCAAAGAATATACATCATCAACTATAACCTGAAAACACAAACATAAACTTCTGGCCACAATAATAACACAGGTGACAACATTACTCATTTCATCTTGAATAATTAAAGAACATTTTTCAATAGAATTTTTAAAGCGGGATTCTAGTTCATTTGAGGCTACATCAGATTGAAAAAAAGACAAAAATGAGTTTGTCAAATAAAAGCAGCAGCAGATCTGTTCGCTCCGCACCACGGTAACCTTGAAAGCCAAAAACACCTACATCACAACATGATCAAAGGGAAGAAATTTGATTTTCTTAAATGCTGTGTTCTTACTATGAATGTGCTAAAGAAGGGGTAAAAAGAGGTCCATACCTTTTTATTTTTTAAAACTAGTAAACAGCACTGTCACCTTCAGGGGCAAGCCACATGGAGGACATTCTCTTCAGATATCTTCAGCAGACTTACTGTATTTCAGCTTGCCATGCATCGGCACACACATCTTAATAATTGTAGTTTTCTCAAGGATTTTTTTTTCTTTTCTCATAGCTCAGACCTTTCTTTATCAAGATCAGTAGATCCAGACTAAAAAAAATATTTGAAATAACCAAAAATCACACAGAAACCACATTTCATTCTTATTTTTTTCTTAGTTGATAGTAAATCAGTTACATTATTTTTTAGGTTATACATTTTTAGGCTTTCTCCGTGAATATATAGACTCCTATAGACTCCTAAAGCTTAGCATTACGACCAACATGAAAGAATTAGCAAAAACCAAATTTTAGGAAAAAAAAAAAAAACAGGATTAAGACAGAATGACGGTGAATGGACATATTTAAACCCTCCCTCCCCCTACTTTGTGTAACAAAAATACGAGAGCAACAATTAGTTAAACTGAGCAGTTACATCATTATGTAATTCTAACAAAGCAATTGAAGGTGGGGGATTTGACAAATTGCTTAGGTTTTGTAGACAAGCAGATTCTGTTGTTAAACACAAAGAGGACACTTTGAGGACAAACATCAAAAAGAATTTATAAAAAGAAAAAACAAAGAAAAAAGGAGGGCTGTAAAAGTGTCATTAGTACAATTTTTGATTTAAATGGTGAGAGTTTTGGTTGTGAAGGACATATTCGTTGTTTCTTCCCCAAAAGCCCTTCCTGTTCAGAAATGTCTTAAGTCCTGTGTGACTTCACACTTTCCCTGATTTCTCCAGCAGTGTCACTGTTTGAGCAGTTCTTTTGAGAAGTCACTGATAATTTAAAAACAAAGTAAGGCTCCAGAAAAAAGTTTCTGAAATGAAAATTGTCAGTAGTAAGCCAAAAAATAGAGATTTTGTTGATCTGAATGAAAAATAGTTAAACAACTGAAGCTTTATTATCCCAGTTCCAAGTCCAACATTGCCTGTAGGATCCTTCAACCCTGTTGGCACAGATAAACCTATAAAGCATGGCAATGCTGCCCCCAAATGGACACGGAGGGGCATGACACATCTGTTCCTGATTGTACTGAAATATAAAGTGGCAGTCAAACCCTGATTCATTTGGAGAGAGGAGGGAGGGGGCGGGAGCAAGAGAGAAAAACCCATCAGGTAAGAAAAAAATAAAAAGAACACGATGGAACAGGAAGAAAAATTATGTTTTAAAAAATTAGAGCATGGTGGTTGCAAGGGAACATTTAATCAGCTTATTGTTGCACAAGTATTGGTGGTAGGTAGGGCAAAAAAAATAAAAATAAAAAAATAAAACTGATAACCAAAAAAAAAAAAAAAAGTTCACCAGGATTAAATAGAAAATAGAAATGAGGGGCTTGGTTGCATTTCATATTCTTCTGTCTTTAAATCAAGTCCTAATGTAAATGATCAAGCCAGGGATAAATGTCCTCTATTGTTTATTCCTGTTTTGGCGCTCCTGTTTATTGGGAAATAAAAAAGAAATATGTTAGACACGTTACTGCAAACATTACCATAGTAGAATTTAGGGTATCTTAAAAATGTACTTAAAAGTACTCTGCAACAATATTAATACACCTTCCACCTCAATTATTCATCCTTATGTTAACTTACAGCCCAAAAACCTTAATGTATTTCAATTCTGGATTTTGTGTTTAAAAGATGTGTGCTGCTCCATAATAGTGATGTCAAAGCAAAATGTTCTAAAAACTACTGAAACATATTGCATTCACCTTTAAAAACAAAACCTGTCAGCGTTTCTGAATTAAAAACATAAATAAAAAGGTTCAGGATATTGCTGGTGAGATTTCATTGTGGATGTTCAATTACTGTAGGTTTCTAAGCAATTCCTTCAGAGAAGCTTCAACATGTCCAGTTTGCTGAGTTTCGATTTTACTTTTTTTGGGGATTGAGACACTGTAAAATTCTCTTGTCTCAGTTCTGTAGATGCGATCACTATTACTCTGCCGACTTTACGGAGGCGCTACTCAAGTCATGGTTGTTTCCCCCTTTCCTCTTTTACAGTTCATCTTTTTATGTATTTTTTAAATAAAATTGATCCTGTTAAAGAGACATTATGCAGGTTTTTACTGAAAATGTCTTTGAAATAGTCTTTTTATTTGACCCTTTACAACTTAAACATCATTTGATGAGCAGACTGACACCTCAGTAGTTCAGTGCCGATATCTATAAAGCTGGGCATACACTGTGCTATATTTTCAATTGTAGTACGCAGCTACAACTCAAACTGTACGACGAAACCGCAGGCTTTGAAAGTTTACAGCTCAACTGTGCGACCCGACGCTCTGATGCGATCCGGACTCAGCACAGAGAGATGGCGCTGGCCGGACTCGTCAATCTGGAAGAAGAACTCCCTTGTTTGCGCATGCGCAGTGCTCGAGGTTCTGGCAAGTCGGCTGGTAGCTCTGCTTCAACATCAGGATTTGTTCACCAACACCTCACAACGGTGGTGTAGTGTACCCCCTGTACACTGCACCGCACGATCAGGCTGAAAATCAGCCCAATAAAAAAAAAAATCTCACACGACTGAAGAATTGACCTGAAGGGGGCAAAAAATCGTACAGTGTATGCCCGGCTTAAACCTGTGGCCTATTTTCATGCATTTACTTTGGGTCGGAAGTTGCCATGCAGTCCTGCAGATGTGATGTCAAACAGTGACATGGCAAGCAATCGTGGCTTTATAATCAAGGTGGATATTGTGGAAACTCAGAAGCAACCAGCTCTACTAAGAGACAATGGCAACTCCAGGTAAGGTGAAAAAAGTACAACTTAAGTACGAGAACGCACAACCAGGGTGAGTAGACGAGGGCTGCAGTTCTGTGTTTTGAAGTGTGGCCTGCATTTGTACTAAGCCAGTCAACACTTTGCAGAGCCGAATCCTGCTGCCATGTGTATTTAACACCTCTATACCTGGCTGACACATCTAGATGATGAACTTCTTAACCAATACTTATTGCGAAATAGCCCCCGCTTAGTGAGATTTAATGGACACGTTACTGGAAATCTAATCTGTTCTTGCTACATATTTCCTCAATTTAGACTAAGTCTAGACTTTAAATGGTTTATTTTAATACAAGAATATGATTTGAAGTCAACCATTTGATTGTAGCTCTAGTTTTAGGTGCCAAACAATAACTCCAATCGACTACTGTACCTCTGCAGAAAAGGAGGTAAGTCAGTGATGTGATTGTGAGCAGGGACAAAAAAAAACATACAGGAGAGGCTATGGAGAATGTTGTTGCTTTATGATCAAGCGCTTGTGTGTGTTCCTCTATCACATAAAATCACAATGAAATACATTAAGGGCTGTTGTAACAAGAAAAATCTTGGAAATATCTGAGGGGTATAAAAAAGGCAAGGCAGAGTATATAAAGGCCAACATGTAAATTTAAAAAAAAGTGTTTTTTTGGGGGGGGGTTTTTTTGTCTCCTTATACATTTTTAAGGGGAATATTAAACAATATTGTGATGCAAAAAAGGCCTGGGACATATTTAGAAGATTTTTACCTGATCCAATCGAGAGCGGCTCTGTATCTGAGCAGGTTCAAAAGTCTGTCAAAGGGAAAGAATAGATAAAATAACAGCTTCTTAGAAGCCTCCAGTGAACATTTAAACATTTTCTTCAAACACAAATGGGTGTACCCACCTTGCGCACCTCCTCTTCCTCTTCCTGCCTTTTCTCATAATGAGAAAAATCATCAAAAATGGAGGTGGTGTGTTTGTAGGTGGCGATGATTTTCAGCACCTGCTTGGCCTTCTCCAGAGGAACCTCCTGGGTATCACGGGAGTTGGTCACCGGCTTGTTATCGTTGTTCTCCAGACGAATGTGGCGCAGCTGGCTGTTAGGCACGTCCTTAACAAACAACCAGTCCACGTCGAACTTGCCCTTCCACTTGTCCTGTGCCCAGACGCCAGCGCTGGTCCCGTAGTCCACTGGCGAGCGCATTTCTGCCACACCACAGAAATGACCACTGCCATTGACACTGAACAGGAGGTACACCGGGCCTTTACCATTCATTGCACGGAAGGCTGAGTCCAGCCGCTTGTTGCCATGCTCCGTGCTGCACCAGATGGAATACTTGATGGAGCGATGAATATCATCCTCAGAGTAGCTCTTTATAATGAAAACACGGCCATTCTTCAGGTTCCAGTCAAAGTCCTTGGGGTTGTAGCTATGGGAGGCACGCAGCTTTTCCAGCACAGGGTGGGATTCTCCACCAGGTCCCTGACTCGCAGATGTTTGGGGGCCGTTGTTCCCACCACCAACAACTCCCATCATGCCACTCCCATCCTGGCCAAGCCCACCCTGCCCGTAGCCTTGGTTACGGTTGCGTGGCGCTATCCAGCGGGTCTGGGGTTGAGGTGGCTGGGTATGGTTTTGGTAGGGCTGAGGCGGTGGCTGATGGTGCTGGTGGTGTGGAGGCTGTAAGGCCATAGGCTGCATTTGGGGCTGCACTAATGATTGGGGAGGGGGCTGCATGGGTCCTTGCTGCATGGGTCCTTGAGGTGCCATGCCATGAGGCAGCCCTAGAGGTTGTTGTTGCTGCTGCAGTGCGGCTGGGGCTACTTTAGTGACTGGGCCCTTGTCCCAGGTACCGATATTCATGTTGTGTTTAATGGGCGGTGGGGGAAGAGCCCCCCCTGGATTGGGCATTCCTGGCTTCACCTTTGATTTCAACTGCTGAGGTTTGGCAGGCTTGCTGGCAATGGCAGCCCAGCTGGTGGGTTTAGGTGGAGGCATCCCTATAGGCGTGGCTCCATTCCCTGTGGCTGCCACTGCAGGTCCACCGATCACAGATCCCACTGCCTTAACTCCTGACCCCTGACCAGTAACATCCCCTCCAATCTTCAAACCAACCATCCCTTGTTCTAGGCTGTTCATACCAGGAGCTTTGTTCAGGGTGTCACTGTGAAACCCTGTCTGACCATCAGGCACCAGAGTGCCCCCCAGGGAGCTGGGAGGATAGCTATAGCTGCCACCATAAGCTGAACTTTGAGTCTGCTGGCCCTGGGAGCCACTTGTGCCCCAGGCAGAAAAAGCAGGGTTTTCAGGAAAAAAGTTAAACCTGTGGGGGTAGATACTGCTTCCCAGTCCTCCTGGCTGGCCGAACACGGTGTCCGGCATGAAGTGATGGTCTCCATTGCTCAGAGGTCCATAGGGAGTGAGGTAAGGAATCGGGGGGTCTCCACCTGTGGACCAAGGAGCCTCACTCAGCGGGTAAGGAAATCCAATGGAGGGAGCATAGTAGCTAGACATGTAGGGATCGGTGATGGACTGGTAGCTGTTGTTCTGAAATAAGGAAGAAACGACAATAGTTGGTATAAGAGCTCAATTCAAACAGATGAATCCAGTTAAACATAGCATGGCATCTCTAAGTTTTGTTATTCATACAAAATTATTGTTTTGGGTAGTTATTAAGAGCAGAACGCACTTGATGAGTAGAAGTACATAGTTACTTGATGATAGCCGATTCTTAAAACAATCAAAAAAGGTTAACATTGAATAGTCAATTTACCTGAGTAGATTGACCAGGAAGGTATGGCTCAAAGTCATTGTCATGGACAGTCTCCTTCTGATGCAGCGAACCATTTTGCACTGCAGCAATAAAGCATACGACAAGAAGCACATTTGAGTTTATGACAAGAGAATGCTGTTTTAAAGGTTTGCAATGACAGCTGTACAGATTATTAAAACATCCTGTGTAACCAATAGGGTTGGGTAAATTAACTGCATTTGCAATATAATTGCAATTTAACAAAACGCAGTTTTCAAGATACAGGCACACTTAGTTTTGGTCATTACATTTAACAAGAGTAAGTAGCTATATTTTTTTTTTATTCCAGCCCTTTAGGTGGCGGTAATATGTTTAAAGTGGGTTTGCAACCAAACAGATGAGAAGAAAGAGAAGCAGTTAGCTTGAGATTCATGCCTGCAAGTGGAAGGTGGCACCTTTTCACACAGGTTACACTAAAGTCCTGCAAAAATAGACTCTGGAACAGCAAGCCTCCAAGGTCATGAAAAATCCTAAACCCTGCATTAAAACATTTACATGACTGCGGTAAGGAAAATGAAAATAAAGCCCCAATAGTAATATTGGTTTAAAATAATGGTAATTTTTGGGGGGTAAAATCTTTCAGCCCTAGTCACTAACAAAGCAGGCAGCACATTCAGATTATTTTATTTGTTTCTATGCATATAAAATAAAAACATCACATAACCAGCTAAAACATATTACTTTATTTTATTTACATGTATACAGAATAAATTGATAATATGGCAGAATGAGTCATTTTTCATAAAAAATAAATTTAACCAATTGTTTTACAAAATCAGTAGTGTAATTACTTTTGCAAAAGCAAAAATATACAGATGTATATTAAAAGCAAAATTAATCAAGAATGATTCCATCAGAAGAATATTTTTTACCATATTATTGATATAAAGAGGGCTGAAACAACCTGATTAATCGCTTATTGAAATAATAGTCAACTAATTTAGTAATTGATTAATTGTTAATTGGAGTATAGAGATTCTAAAACCTGTCTTTAGCTGACAGAGCAACCCACTTACAGCAGGGATTACACCAAAATAAAATATGTAAACATTTTGCTTTTAAGATTAAAAAAACGTTTTCTCTATCCTGAACTTCTCAAGTGGAAAAGTTGTAGTTTCACTTGGTTTGATTTCATAAAATGAGTTATTTGGGGAACCTTTTGCTATCCAATTATTAATCAATTAATCGAAAAAATAGACGGATTAATCAATTTGCAAAATAATAATGCTCATAATTCTGCATATAGTAATAGCCATCTGTACAATATTCATAGTACATATTCACCTGCAAACTCTGTTATAATAACAACCATCTGTATGTTATGCTATTGTAGATATCTGTAAAAACCCTATTTATAGTAATATCCACCTGTATATTATATTCGGTACATATCCAGCTGTAAATTTTGTTCATAACACTAGTTATCTATATATTATATTCATAGGAAAAATCTATCAGTAAAATTCTGTTTATAATGGCATTCATCTCTATATTTATTCAGTAGAAACCCATGTCCTGTACTTATGGAACCATTATTTATCCTGCACTTGCTGCTATTGCACTTCTGGTTAGACCTAAACTGCATTTTGTTGCCTTGTACCTGTACCTGTGTAATGAAAATAAAGTTGAATCTAATCTTATTGTTAGTTGCAGGCCTGGATACAAAATCTGAGAGTCTAAAGTGTTACCCTTTGACAAAAGATAAAAAAGGATACATTTCAAAATATTTCAACATTGTGAAATGAAGAGAAACACATTATCAATCAAAAATGGCATTTAAAGAGATAAGCCATAGATAACCAGATTTTTTTTTTTCCTGTGCTTCAGCTGGACACATTAATACTGAAATGTTGCAGAAGATGATATCCTAAAAATGCATGGGGAAAAGGCAATGTGGACTTTGATTAAAAAATAAAAAACAAAAAAAGTGTTAGTGAATCAAAATCAGACACTTGTTTGTGCAAGAAAAATACAAAATTGAAAACAGAGTCCTTCAGTTTATAATATCTTTAAAAAAAATGTAAAATATTTACAAAATTTTCACTGCTGTATAACTGCATAGATATATTAAATATCACATGATTTCTTTTATTATTATTACTTTTTTTTTTAGAAATGAAGGAACTCATTTTTTTATGTTATTTTGAATGACAACCCATCCATCATTTATATAGAAATTAAGGTAAACATAGGTAAACTTGCCATTTATGAAATTTTTGGGGGGTTTTCTGAATAAAGTCTTTTGTCATTCAATGCCACTACGATCCTGACTTAAAACATATTTCTTCACTAACTTTGTACTTTTATATAAATACTTCTTTCCATCCGTGAGTGAAAAAAAAAGATAAATCCTGATGCTGAAATATTCCCTTCATTTCTTACCTTTAGACACTTGTCCCTTTGGTCTCTGCATCCAGATTGGTCCAGAAAAACAAAACCAAAAAAAATACATTTTTAGTAATTATGGCTTTCCATTTGGTAACATTTCCTTCTTAAATATCTAATGGAAACTTTCTATAAAACACAATTCATAATATTCTTAAAATTAGCCATACAATTGAAAAAAAGATTGCCTTTGTCAGTTCAAATCTTGTACAATTCTCTAAACACGTAATGTGAACAAGCCTACCACTGCTAGCTATACTTCAGTGACAACTTCTATATCAAAGCATCCTTTAAATAGCTTTTCACACTCTAAAGAGGTTTCAGCAACATGCTAGATGTTTTCTGCAATAAATTGTATAATATCCCACACAGAAAGGAAACATCAACACATCCCACTCAAAGTTACTGTTCAAAGAGCAAGTTACCTTGTGCTATTATGTAAATCTGTTTACGTTAACTAGCTTTAGGTTCTGACCACATAAAAATATACAATTTTTCACAGCTATTTGCTTTACAAAGCAGACAACTTCTGTTAAATTTGACAAAGTGCTTCACAGAAAATGATAGATGTCATCTCCTTTAAACGTGAATAAAAGCCTTCATCATTTTTTTACGGAATGCAGCCAACTCGCTAGCTACATGCCAACGCTAATGGCTAGCTAGCACTTGCGAGCAATAGCCGTAGCCTAATAAATCGATAACGTTAGCAGGTAGTTAGCTTTCTAGCTCTAAACTGGCGAGATAAGTCGTCCTTCATACCTGAGGGTCAATGCTTGTGGTAGACATAATTCATTAAGCAAGTCCCTGGATTTCTCACGGAGCCCGAGCCTGTGACTAAATTTCAACCCCCGTGATTTGGAAGCAAGTTCACAGCTCAGTTTGAGTTAGCTTCGGGGCTAACAGCGCCGCTTAGCTTATGGCTAGTAGTTGTAGCGCAGGCTCAGCTGAGTATTCTCCCAACTTCCACAGTTCAAGTCAGACGGATTGTGTATCCCAAAGGTTTCCGATCCGAGTTTAGTTTTTTCCGAGCTTAAGTGCGTATCACCGTGTGGCTCCCGGTGGATCTTTGTAAATGTACGTCTCCGTTCGGCTTTTACTTAGTCTCTTTTTTTTTATTCCACAGAGAGAGTCCTCCTCGGTTACGTTAAAGCCCCGCACACTTCCCCAATGGCTGCTCCATCCGGGCTCTGAGCTACCGGTGTAGTTCATTTCCTCGCCGGTGGGTGGCAGAAGTTACAGCATCTCATGATCCAAATGATTCAGGTTCATCTTTACGGAAGAGAATTAGGGCCACATAAAAAATAAAAATAAAAAATTGACTGAATTTTAAATATTATTTTAGTTTAATATGGGGAAAAAAGTCAGAATTCTGAGAATTCTGACTTTTCCTTCTCAGAATTCTTGCTTTAATCTCAGAATTCTAACTTTTCTTTCTAGGAATTCTGACTTTAATCTCAGAATTTTGGATCTTTATGTAGATGGGCACCATAAAGGAAGAAATGTGGGAGCACTAAGCTTCATTGACAAAGATGTCAGTTGTTTGAGAGGGCCAGTGTAGGAAAATGACGGAATTAGGCGACTTTTTATGTGCCAGAGGGGTCCCCGGTTATGCTATTTCACTAACGGAAAGAGTAGAAGGTGATTAAAACAAGAAGCTAATTTTAGTCTCTAAAACAGACATGGCTTGATGCTAACATGTTTGTTAGCTGTCAGAATTCAGTCAGAATGTTGAGATTAAAATTCAGAATTCTGAGAAAAAAGTGAGAATTTTGAGAAAAATAAGTCAGAATTCTGAGATTAAGTCAGAATTCTGAGATTAAAGTCAGAATTCTGAGAAAAATGTCAGAATTTTTTATATTTTTTTCTCTTATTTTTTCTCATATTATACTGAAATCAAATTAAAAATCAGTTCACTTTTTTAATTTTTTCAGTGGCCCTAATTTTCTTCTGTACATTGCAAAAAATCAAGTTATCATCGTTATTTCTAGGCTATAACACTAAGACTGGCATATTTTGAGTATTTAACTCTGCTTATTCTTATAATTACTGATGAAAACTCAAAAACCATTTTATCATTAAATTAGAATATTATTTATATAAAACATTTTTTGTCAACACATAACACTTTAATTTGTTATGAGCGATCTACACATCTTAAGGGAAAAGTGAAAAAACCTGAAAACATCATTTCATAGTCCGTACAAATATTGCAGAGATGGCTGATTTTACGCCTGTACACCAGACAGGTATTGATATTCTCAGCAAGAAGGTTAAGGCACCAAAGATCATTGCTAAATAAGCTGGCAGAATGCTGTATCCAACCAATATTAATGAGACTTTAAGGGAAAATAGAAAAATGAATTAGTAGGAAAGGTTCACATATACAGACTGTGAAGCAAAGCCCATGTAAGAGGCGGGACAGATTCACAGTGGATGAACAGCAGCCAGAGTCATGGCTTCAACAATGATGCCCACTATTGCATGCAAAAAAAGGGGCAAAAACTGTAAATGTTATATTTTCATGAGAAATCAGGGTTCCAGAGTCTGAAGGAAAAGTGTAAAGACCAAATCAAAGCTGCTTTAAATCCAGTGACATGTTTTCATTATCACTGATGATCTGTTAAATGATGCGATCTTCTTCTTGTTCTGGCCCAGCATCTTTTATCAAGGCTTTTACCTTATATTTTACATCACCTTATGCTTTCTGACAGGGTTTATGGAAATGCAGATTTCATTTTCCAATTGGACTTGGCACCTGTCCATGCTTCCAAAGATACAGATACCTGTCTCAGCAGCCATGGTGTCACTGCAATGGATAAAAACGTCTGACACACACTACACAGAGACTCTATGGAGGTTTGTTAATATGAAGACAAGCTGAAGGTGGACGCTAAATAAACCAAGACTTTCTTAACTTTATGGCAGATTCCTTCTTGTTGTCGTGCATTCATGCAAATATAGTTCTGATTGAATTACATCTACCGTAGAACACAAGGACAACATTTTCTGTTATATATCTGTTTTAAAAATGCTTTTTATAATAATAATAACAATAGAATTTTATCGATTTCACACTGGAGCAATTCACCCCTGCATTTAACCCATCCCCTTGGGGAGCAGTGGGTTGCCTGTGTTACAAAGTGTGTTTTTTAAATAGCTTTCCCTGCAGTATCCTTGGGTGTAAACAAGGACAGGAGATGTCAGCAGACTGTCTGTGGCTTTCTTCAGTGCCTTTTGCATCAGAAACTTCAGCTCAGCCTTAAGCTCATGTGAGAATTGGGTAGTTGGGTACAATAAGGCCACAGTGATCATCAGCCAAACCACACAGGCTTACAATCCAGCCTGCATGCAACTTTTGAGAAGCTAGATTTAAAAAGAAAAGAATACAAATCAGTGAAATGGATAACTGCAAATCTGAAAATCATTTGAAGCACTGGTTGTAAGGGTAGTCAGTTGAAAGGGTGAGTGATCCTCAAGTCATGTTGAACGTCAAGTGAAAACAATCAGGTGGTGAAAAGTTATCTAAATCTAAAACTATGTTGTTTAGATCCATGAGATCCTTGTTTGAGTTTTACTTATTTAATGCACATTTTAGCCGCTGTAGGTGAATAATAGGCTACTTTTTCTCATTTTTAAATAAGTCAACATTATTTTCCCATCTTTCACTAACTGTATTCTGTCTATACTTGTCAGTGTTCCCTGTTAGGACAGAGGATTTGCAGTTCTAATGTTTTAAACTTGATCAGTGTGAAGGTTTAATGTTTTTCTCCCACCCCAGTCCTGGAGAGCTAATGCCCTTCAACTGTTAGGTACTACGCTGCTCCAACACTGCTTAATCAAATAATTAATTATGTTCCAGAGTGAAATCAGTTTTGACAAAGGCCTGGAAATAATAAGCCACTCATTTGATTAAGCTCTGCTGGAGCAGGTGTGCATCTATTAAGTACTGACAATAGCTCTTGAAGAGTGACGTTGAAACCTCCTGCTATAAAATGTTTTTTTCTTTTTAACATATGTCTAATTACAACAGCCAATGTCTATTTATTTTTTCCTCTGATATGTTTAAATAAAAAGCAGTGCGACCAGCTGCCTTCAGAATGTAACAAGTTTGGTCCATCTTTGTGAAATTTATTCTAAGCCTTTCTGTGAAGGTCTTAGAAGGGATTTTAGAAAACATAAGTGAACAAACAGCATCATTGAAATGTGAAGTATAGCATTTTACAGAACTTGGTTTTATCCATAATCTAAAAAATTGCTATGATTCAGGTTTTCTTCCCCAGGATGTGAAGAGGCAGGACATGTACATTCAATCAAGGATCAATGGGCATACATCCTGGCAGTTGGAGGATTTTCTGGAAATGAATCTCCTGTAGGCCACAGCGCAGCACCCTGTCGCTGCGGCATTATTTCAGCTGTTGTTCTGCTCTTACCTGCAGTGTTTGTCCCACTATGGACCACGAAAGGGCTGATTGGCACAGGACAAAAACAGACAGGAAAGCCCATATTCTGCAGAATGACGGATGACAGAAGTACTATGCTGCGCATCCTTGAGGAGCCTCGGATGCGGGGGGAAGTGGAGAGACTTTGTACCTTCCAGAACTGGCCTTCGGATGCGCCTGTTGCTTCTGGAGAACTGGCAAAGGCAGGATTCTTCTTTCTGGGTTCTGGCGACAAAGTCCAGTGTTTCTGCTGTGGAGGCATTTTAAGATACTGGGAACAGGGGGACAATCCAGTGGTTGAGCATAAGCGTCATTTTCCTACATGCAGCTTCATACTGGGTCAAGTTGTGGGTAATATTCCACTGGAAACAGGCTCATCAGACTCTGTGGATGGACAGCTGTTGAGTCAGCTCCAGAGGCTGACTATGGATGATCAGGGAACAACTGGACAAGCAGTATATCCAGAGCTGGAAGCAGAAGACTCTCGACTCACCACTTTCCACAACTGGCCCTCTGAAGCCTTGGTGCAGCCAGATGTTTTGGCTCATGCAGGGTTTTTCTACACAGGTACTTGCTGTTAATGCGCTACCAGAGGAACTAAAATATTTAATTACTAAAAAGATACTCCCTTTAGCAGTTTCTAGATCAAACCTGAGCATCCACTAGAATGTTTCACTAGATGTCCGCTGCTGCAGTGACCTCTTCTATGTGCGAGTTCATCCTATGATTGTTGCTGCTGAGTCAGGATGTTGTGAACAAAAAACTCTGGACAAAGCAGCAGCTGCCAGTCAATCTGCAGTGTGGCTTAAAATTTATAAAATAGTCTTAAAAAACATTTCCAACATCCCCACCAAACAGTTTTTTTACTTCTGTCTTAGAAAAGCAGGGCCTGAAGATTAATGCTTCTTTTTTTAATCTTGATATTAAATACAGCAGCTTGTCTTTGAGATTTATTTTTAAACCTTCTGAAACAAGCTGCCTTTTTTATTATTGTTTTGACACACCAGACACTGTTAGAGGTCTGTGTATCAAGCTTCAAAGTTCAGTCTGTGTTTGCCATCAAACTATTTCTAAAGATTTTTATTTTTGAATGTCAGGTCATGGTGACAATGTGAAATGCTTCTTCTGTGATGGAGGGCTGAGGAATTGGGAACCAGGAGACGACCCCTGGCAGGAACATGCCAAATGGTTCCCAAGGTAACAACAGGGCTGTCACAAGGACATGAGAAATGATCAGCTAAACAAAAAATGGCTTTTTATAATAAACTTGAAAGACCAAAAAGTTTAAGTGCTACTGATAAATTCGAAGCCGCTAGACTCATAAGAATTTGAGGAAATGAGTCCAGACATGGATATTAAATCAACATTTAGTTCATGGAGCTGGTTTGCATAATGCTTTAATCTAAATAATTGTTTGACCTGAGTGTATGTTTAGGGTCACTTTCTTGCTTGGAGGTGAACCTCTATCCACATATCTCAAGTCTGGATCTGTAGAGTGAGCAACCAAAACGTTTCACATACGGTAATTAGAATCTTCTCTCTGAAGCCTCTCTATAGTTAATATGTAGCTTTTGGTTTCATTTGTGATTAATCCGTTTCCTGCTCAGCCTTACATCAAGGTGGATTGCTATATTTTGATACATTTACCATTATTTAGGAGTATCCCAAATAAGGGAATAAATTCAAATGAATGCCACTCTTCAAGGTTTTTAGTCTGTTAGGAATATAAAATTCTAATAATTTGTTCTTCTGCTTGAAAATTCCGCATCGCTTGGTGGTTTAGCAAACTACCATCCACTGTCTTTGTGTTGTCCTTCTTAAAAGTGGTCTGTTCCATGTTCCTCAGATGTGAGTTTTTGATCCAGTCACGAGGACAGGAGTACATTAACAACATCCAGGATGCTCATTTCCATATGGGAGACACTGTGGTAAGAGTCCTGTTATTTTTATGATTAAGGAGTAAAACTAGGGATTACTTGAAGCATTATAGTAGTAGCCATTCAAAAATTCCCCACTGTCCTTGATAGGTCCTCGGCTGGTCCCCTACAATTATAAATATTTGACATAAAAAAATCCATCTAAAATACTCTTTCCGTCAAAATTTGTTGACATTAACATTTAAAGAGAAGCATAATCTCCTGGTCAGACCCTGTAATTTAGTGAAAAGGTGGAGTCAGAGTAAAAATCATGCTGGCCCATCAATCCAGTGGCTGGAAGTTGGAGGGGTAGATGCAGGGAAGTGGGCTGCCATTCAGCTGGCATTTGACTGGGAAGGGCCGTTTTGAATGGCTGCTACTGTAGATCCATGTACTGAATACATTACTGCCAGTTTATTTATGGATTTAAATATTTTTTTAATATTGAAAATTAAAAATGAAAACCTTATTTTAAGGGCGGCTCCCAGACGACCACACGCAGAGACATTGGTGCCAGAAATGGTAAGACATAAAAGTTTGAAAATTGTACAAAAACAGATCAACAGTTAGACAAGTAACAGAATAATAACCCTGCTCTCCAATTCCAGATATAAAGTACTAACATCTCTTTCACAAAAGCTTTAAAGTCCTTGGTTATATAAAGGGGTTAACATTTCAAATTTGATGTCTGACAGCATTTATTACATGATCGCTCGTGTAAACCCCAAATTTGCCTGTTAGCAATTTTTTTGGAATAAAATTGATTGCTCTACATGGAGTTAAATCTTTACCCTATCAGAGACTAAAACCTTTACATTTATAATGCAATCAAACCCACTAAGAAATGCAGCAGCTCACATCTGATATCTGATTGTCTGAGCTAATTTCTTTTTCAGGAATGCAGCTGCTTCTTGATGCCTTAGAGGGTGTTTAGCCGTTTGTAGTTACACAGCTATTATAACAGGGTTGTTATTACATAAAATGCAGGAAGATCGATTGCAATCAAATTTTCTGTAGGCAAACAGAAGAGGTCTGCAGATGAAAATGTTTGATATATTGCCATACAAGCTGCATGGCAATATATCAAGCTGCATGTTTTCTGTTTTTCTCTCTGGCTTTTATTTGAGATGGTACTGTGTGTGGTCTCAGGACACATGTAAAACCAGCATGATATTCAGCTGCTGGTTTTTTAGTAATCTTCCTCTCTTCTCCTTCTGCCTTATCCTTCAGATCTGGTCGGAGGTCTGGGAGCTTCATCAGCCATGCTCTCTCCCGTTGTGCAAACTGTGTTGCAGATGGGGTTTGAAGCCAGCGTGGTGGAGAGTCTGGTGCAGACTAAGTACCTGCTGACAGGCCAGCATTACATCTCAGTGTCAGAGCTGGTTAGTGATGTTCTGCAAGCAGAAGAGGAGGAGAGGCAGACAGGGCAAAACAATCAAGGTAACAGAAATTGAAAAAAAAAAACAGTTAAAATTTACAGCACCTTGCCCTTATAATGATTTGTCCATATTGATACGAGTGATTTATTTCTGCTTATTTCTACGCTACATTTCCCTCTGTATTTACTAAATATTATTTTAACTAAGGGAGTCATATTATTTTTTCTTCCACCATAAGGTTTTACAAAAAGCTCTGATCCCCTTGCAAAATTAAAATAAAATGTCAACAGTTTCGCTGATTGTTTAATAGAAATTCTGACTGTTACCCATGACATCAGGTCTAATACTTGTGAAAATGTTGTAAATATTTAGCCAGATGAAAATTAGATACAGCTACATAAAATGTCACTTCTGCGAATAGTCTGGAAAGTTGACTTGATCTCCAATCCTGTTAAAGATGCCACTTTTATCAATGGAAAACTGGAATGTTCTATTGTGTTGTATTATAGGTGTTTATAGCAGGGATGCATTTTACGAAGAGTCAAAACAGTTAAGGTAGAATTCTATCAGTTTCTCTGAGATGTTTGAAAGCTGCAAATATAAACTACATGGTTAACTAATATGTAAAAAAAAATGCACAAAAAGCTTTCTGACTAAAATGCTTACAAATATTTTATAAGCAACATTAATTGTGAGGGCATAATGGAAAGATATATTTTGATTCATATAAAAAACAACCTTAACTTCCACCAAGTGGAAGGGAACTAAAGCAGACAGTATCAGACATCTTCAAACTTTTCCTTATAATTAGTTATTCATCATATTCCTCTTAGAAGCACAAATCAAATACAAAATACATCTTAAAATTCCCACTGCACTTCCACTCAGACGTACAAACCGAGGTTTCTGAAGAAATCTGATCTAAGCATTATTCTACATGTTCAAATAAACCATCAAAAAGCAGAGCAGGCAAGGCGGACAATGACTCACTAGACAATGAATGAATGACCTCACAGGGAAAGGAAAGCAGAGATCAGATTTTACACCAAGCTGTGGCAGTAGGAATAAAATCTATCACATTTGATTTGGCATCTTTCAGCTATTTTTCTTGAAAATAAGAGGACATTTGAGGACTTTGATAAAATTTTATGTCTATATGTCCTATTATCAAATCAATAGATTTATTTTTACTATTTCTGGGAGTATTTTTCCTAAATTTAATGGCAAAAAATAAGTACAGCCTCCTCCCTCTGAGCTAAAAACAAACTGTGTTTCAATTCATTTTTACACATCTAAACTTTACCTTCTGTCTAACATTATCTGGGTAACAGAGCCAAACACGAGTCATGGATCAAGCGCAGAAACTGTGAGGACTGAGACTCCCATCCCAAAGAGAGGTCAGCGTGCTTGTAAAATCTTTTTATCTAGAAATTATTACATAATTTGTGGAAAAAAAATCATGCCTGTGTTGCAGCGACTAGCTTTTACTTGCAGATTTTACCTTGAAAATTTTTGCTTTATTTATTTGTATTTTTCAGCAATAAAGGATCAAAATCCTGAGGAGCTACTTAGGCAGCTGCAGGAAGAGAGGACCTGCAAAGTCTGCATGGACAAACTTGTATCCATCGTCTTCATCCCCTGCGGTCACCTGGTGGTGTGTGGTGACTGTGCTGCCAGCCTGCGGCACTGCCCCATCTGCAGGGCTGTCATCAGAGGCAGCGTTCGTGCTTTTATGTCTTGAGGCTATAGTTAAAGCATTGACTCTACATGGGTGCTTGACAGATTTCCCTTTAAACTTCCACTGCCTGCAACGTCTGTGGAACTTATGAGTGCTGCTTTTATAATGTTAAACAAAGAAGTTTTTCAGGTTTCACTTGGGTTCTGCCATCATGACATTTGTGAATAAATCGCAATACTTGTAAAAGAGCATGTTTTTTTATTATCATTATCAAACACTTATTATATTTACATAAACAAAAAGCACAATTCTGGATAAACAAGGTTACACAATCAGGTCACATCAGCTGGGAGAAACAGATGACAGAATCCAGGGGAACATAATCTTTTACTCCTTAAATACAAGGTAAAATCTAAAAAGAGATGGATGCATTTTCAGTTCGGACCAGCGCAAAAGAAACATGACAACAATCAAGACTTGGGAAAAGTCTATATTGCACCGAGAGGAAGACTAGTTTTAATATATTAGAAGAATTTGACCACTAAGACTTATTATGCTACAATGTTGATGCTTTGCTTTTTTCTCGCCCATTGTGCTAACAATGAGTGCATTTTAATGTAGAGGAATCAGCTTTCAATTATTGCAAAACCAAACAGCTTATTCTCATCAGACAGAATTCCGCCAACAGAAGTGTTGGGATATCTTTCGGTATCCTAACAGTTTACATTCTGTTTGTCTGGCAGTGAGGAACTCTTAATATCACAGAGGAATCAGATGCTAAATAGATGTTGCTGCTGGCATAACAGAAAACCTTTAAAGAAAATAAACAGCAGCCAAGGTTCCAAACCTTGCAAAACCCTGCAAAACCATTTCAGACTCCTTTGAACTTTGTCATACTTTCTCACATCACAACCACAAATGGTGTTTTGGGATAAAAAAACGTGTCACAAATGAAAATTGTAAGTCTGTAATGGATACCTGAATGGTGCTGAAGTTTGCTACATGCTACATTGTAGAGAAATTATCTGTATTTTACCCCTGCCATGACATATGATGTAGAAAATTAGGTTTTGAGGATTTTTCTTCTGAGCACAGTAAGGAAAGCTGATCAGAGTTTAAATAGAAGACAGATTAAACTAAATGTAGGGAAATCCATGAAGAAAATCCGCTTAAAGCTGTAAAAGACATTTCGGCAAACTTCAACTTAAAGCAATACTTAAACTGTTAAGATTAAATCATATTCATGTCTTAGAGTGACAGAGGGACAATTCAGACCAAAACTACACTAAGTACTCCAAGTTTTTAGATGTGCAAAGCTGGTAGAGATTTGCAACTGCATTTGGTGCAACAGGTGGGTACTATGACTATACATCCAACTTTACAAACTTTCATTTTTAAAAATCCATTAAATGATGCAAGATTTTGTGTTGGTCCAGGGTGTTAAAATTAACTGAATGTTATGGTTGTAATGTGACAAAATGTGAAAAAGTTGAATGCTTATTAATGCCCCTTGCAAGGGGCTATAATTCTTTATTCAGATATGCATGAAAAGTAGAAATAACTCCAAGTTTATATCCAGTGTCCAACTGAAGTCATGTGGAGTGGAATGTTATATTCACAGGGAAAACACATCCTTTAAGCTCTTCTCCCTTTTAAATTCACTATTTTCTCTTATCCAGACAGAAACATACAAAGATTCTTGGAGTAAATGTGTAGCATTGCACTTTGTACATGAGCCATTTGAACACCAGAGGGCAGTGGTGATTCACTTAACAGTAAGGCAATACATGACTAGTGGATAATCTGGTGGATATGTTGTAACACATTTATAAAGGTGCTTAAGTCAGTTGCAATCATGTGAGTTCAGTTTTGTTAGTAAAAACTTAAAATGAAGCTTTTTCAGAATATAAGACATGAGAGTGTGAGGGTGACATGAGTCAGCAGGTTTTAGTTAAAGGTTCATGTGCTTCAGTTAGCTGTAATTAGATCATTACAGTGCAAACTTTGATAATTACTACACTCAATCACAGCTCAAGCTTTTACCGCCTACAAGGAGAAGATAAGTTTCAAGCTGACAGGCGATGAAACTGATCTGTTCAGGTAGAGATGTTTGTTTTTTCCACACATAGCTTCCAGCCCAACAGCTTCAACTCCATTGTCTGCAATATGAAAAGGCATGAAAATCTCTTTTGTTTGCTTTAAGTTAGAAATATGCATTGCAACTGCTGAAGGAGTGTTTGTAATGATCTCTTTTCCCAGAACTGTGTCTGCTGTTAGAGGAGAAGAGTTGAAGACAGAACAAAAGCTTTCAGCTCTTTGGCAAACATACCTGACACTTCAGAAATACTGACTCGGGAAAACAGTTTTTTAATAAAATACTTCAGACGTAAAACACTTGCATGCCGTTCATTGTGTTCGAGCACCTCTTTGCAAAGCTAAGGCTCTTTTCCAGTCCTTTGAAACTTTAAATTTCCTTATTTACATTTTCTATTTTTGGCAGATGCGCCTGTTGTACTGGTGCTTTTGTTGTCTCCCCCAGCCTTTACTTTTCCACTCCCTTGGCTCTTCCTGCTTTGCTTCTGTATTTATGCATACAGATTCTAAAGTAAACAGGCAGCAACACAATGGTTCATTCTGCAGACTCCACCGTAATTCAGCCCTACTGTAGGGATTTAAGCCAAACCAGCAGTAATCTGCTAAATCACCGTTCTCTATGACACACAGCTACATACTGGAAATGCTGGGTGCTCCATCATCACCTATGTAATGCATTTATCTGCTGAAACATGTTTTATACAGTGGAATTAGATCGTAGTTAAAGTCACAGAAAGAAAACGAAATGATACGCCTATATAAACACAAAACCACCAAAGGTAATATCCAAATTCTATAACAATGGACTCTAATTGTGAAACTGAATGTTCAGGGCCACACACCAGTAAATGACACGTTAAAGTTCTGAAACCCAAAGGGAGAGGTCTGGTGCTCTGAGGAGCTGAGGGAAATGTGTGTGAAATCAGCCATTTTGGATCCATGGGAATTTGCTGTATCACCTCCCTCGTTGGATGCCTCTCCTACTTACGTAGACCTGGAAAAGCAAGAAACATGGAAGAGAGAGAAAAGAGGATTAGCACTTCTTAGCTCTCCAACAGACACACACAAAACCACCGCTAGATGAATTTATTCAGAATATAACTCCCTGTAGATTGGGGAGAGGGAAATGTCCTCCCACCCATTAGAGACGGAGTTGATTAAACTGTCAGGAAGCTCATTAAATATTCATTTCATGTTGGCTGAGAATTACTACATGAGTTCTGTGGCTTATTGTCATTAACTTCTTTGCACATTTTAATTGATTAATCCAATTTTTGGACAGAAATGTGTGTATTTTTAATATGCTTGTGGCGTGGACACACACAGCCCCACATACCCTCAATCAGACACAAGTGTGCCATTCGACGCCCCTCTATAAAGTATTATGACAGGATGTAGCATGTCTCGGCCTGAAGGTTAAATTTATTACTTAAGCAAAAGACTGAGATGAGTGTGACGGGTAACATTCAATTTACAGCTGTATCTTAATTAATTTACCTATAATTAAGAAGTAAATCCATGCCAGTAATACACATTACATTTTACAAAATCAAATAAACTCATTAACAACAGAGTCATAAATTTCACTGTATTTATTTCTGTAGATTTTTAGGATTATTGCAAACAGCTAATGAAAAAAAAATCCCAGTAATTTGGTTTATCAGTTAAAAAAAAGAAAATGCAGCAATGTAGATAAACGTATCTCCAAGTATGTACACACACTCAGGACTAGGTCTGGGCTTCTTTAACAGCAGCAATGCAGCATGGAGTTGATCGGCTCTTCTGAGGTAATAAGGAAGCCCAGGTTACTTTTATAGCTGGCTTCAGGTCATCTGCACCTGTTTTTGTGTCTCTTGTCTTACAAAAAACTGACTTTACCAGCAAATCATGCCTGATGATACTGTGGTCATGAAAAAACTGTTATTGGTAAAATATCAATAAACATGACTTTCACTTTTACCAATGTTATCTGTGTCCAATTTAACTCTGTCCAACTTGCTCAGCTCTAGGGGCCTGATCTTTAAAAAAAAATCAAACAAGAGCAGCTAAACGGCACATGGATTTTTTTTTTTTTTTTTTTAGCATGTACAAAAAGGCGGCTTGTTGCAGGTGATATACAAAGATTTCTGTTGTTGGCACATATGAACAGATTTGGTTCCAGCCATTAAAATAAACCGATTGAATCTTCTACAGGCAGTTGAAGGTGGTCATAAAAGACAGATGAGGTTCAAAGTTATAGAGATGGAGGTTATAATGCTAATTATTAAAAAAAAAAAATTATGATAACACCAAATAATATTTATAGAACACTTTAAATAGGTAGCCCATATTGTAGTGCAACAAATAAAACAACTAAAGGATGAAAATAACAGAAGTTTAATATAAAAAAGGATAAGATACCATATAACATGGTAAAGTATTTTGTCTGCTGACTGAAATAAGAGCAGATTATGCTCTAAACATTTTTACTAATTTCAATCATATCCTCTCCAAAGGCACCTAGACACAATGTAAAACAAAGTAGGCCCTCAAGAATTTAATAAAAAAATAACAAAGGCTAGTTTACTGTTATTTATTATGAAATAAACTATATCCCTCTTACGACAGGTATGAGATGAGCTCCCAATGTTTCTTTGCAGGCTGTTTTGATATTCTATTTTGATTTTATTTTTTTTTTAAACATGCCGCAATATTTAAGTTCTGTTTTTTGTTTTTTATTTTGGTTTGATCATGTAAAGATCGTCTGCCATCCTTTCTACTATATATTAACAGTAATGGCAATAATATTGCCCTTTCAACAGTTGGCGGGCTGTGGGCTTACAAGTAGCCTGAGCAAAATAAATAAAAATGTTTGTGGCCTACCATGACTATGAAGCTGATCCCAGTGGGAAATTTGTCCTCTGCATTAGTCCCTAACTCTGTAGGGGCAGTGATAGCCATGCCAGCCCAAGGACTAACTGCAGTTCTACTGTAAGGTGCCTTGGTTAAAGTCAATGACCGGCATACCTGACATGTAACAATTCCATGCATATTGCATTAGGTTAATAGACTATATTAATCAGGCTATGTATGCTTCCAAAAACAAAAATTCCACCATCCCCCCCTTTTATTTTTACAACTAGACTACTGACTAAAGTAGGTGCAAATCACTGCTATCACAGTTCAATATCATGTGGTAAATACTGTACATGTAATTTACAATTGTATATCACCCACCCATGAATTTGTGCAGTTTGTTAATTGGAATTTTATCCGCATATTAAGTCAATCATGCTAAAAATAAAACACACTGCTGAAATGAAAACGGAAAATCACTTTTCTTGGAAGATGTGCTCTGCGTGTACGAAAGCCTTTGCACCTGTTTCAATATGCACAAACCCTCTGAAGATCAGCCCCTTGGAGAACAGTATCCAATAATTATAGTGCTTCAAATAGCTCTCTGTAAAATCATATTACACAAACCAAAATAGCGATAGCAATATATTTAGAATTTATTGTGCAGCCTTAACTAAACTTCTAATTAACATGCATGTTTGCAGCACTCACAGCAGCCAGTTTCTTTAGCAAAGAGCCTTGGGGCTTTAACCTTTATGGGGAAGGTTTCTGTGACTGTATGCAGAAAAACGAGTGGTCAGAAATTTTCTCTGTGACTGAGAAGGCTGTAAAATAGCATCTTTAAGTTAAAAATGCATTTTGTGTCTGTCTTCTCTGTGACGTTTTCTCAGAAATTGCATTTTCGGTTTTTCATGTTTTTTAAACCGCTGCCCCCACTTTGCTTGGAGTGTCTAATATAAACATATTTAACTTCTTGAAATGAATTATTACAATTATATTTCATATTATTTAAATGTCCCAAGATGTATTTGTAATAAAAATAACAAAAATACATTTTTTTTTAATAATACCTTGAAGAAAATGTAATTATTGGCATGAATTTCATCCCACAACCACAGTTAGGTTGTGGATGTTGTAACAATTTACTCTGGGTGAGATACTCACAGCTGCATGGGCTTTAACAGGAGATGGGATGATTTTTCATTGACATGGTAGAGTGGGAATGGATCAAATCCACCAATAAAATCAACTGAAAATAAAGGATAAAACGTGTGATTTATGGAACAAATAAAAAGACAGGGAACAACTGAAATGTCATAGGAAAACATAAATCACATAAAAGTAACAAAAAGACATGAATGATATCAAACATAAATCAATTCATGATTATAATTTAAAATATAAATTAAAATGGATCTGTCAATGGTATTTTAAAAGAAAAGCTTAGCAGTTTATTTTAACAAAGTTAGAAAAAAAGTGCCTGCAGCCAAAGGAAAAGCTTGAGAACAGGTGAAAGCTTGCCAGCTGTTAAAATAGCCTCAGCCTTTTTATCACAAAGAAACAGAAGCCGCCTTCAGCATCCAAACTAATGCCTAGCCCTTTCTGGATATTCTTCCTTTAAAGATTTCAGATTGTAGATCAGCTGGTGATTGGCATTTAATCCAAGAAACAGAAGAGCATGTTTTGCTGCAAAGTGATATGAGCATTTCACCGCTGAGAAGAAACAGTGTCCAGATGGTGGAAAAGAAAACAAAAAAAAAAAAACTGGAAAGTGGTTACAATGGCAGAGGAAACAAGAGGGTGGAGACAGGGCTGCATCATGCCTGTCTGTCCGACTGACAACGAGCCAAAAAGAGAAGTTAAGGGAGGTCTCAGTAGAAGAGTTCGACTGAGTTTCCAATGAGCTCTGAACAAAGACTAAAAATGGAAAGATCTGACTCTCTGGGAATTAACAGCTGTGAAGGAAAACAGCCCATTGAAAAACATTGGGAATCAGCTTCATCCTGATAAGAAGAGGCTGAAGCAGCCTGCTGATTCCTGATATGTGGGCAGGATGGGACCAGGGGGTCAGAATGGGTTGTGCTGAAAATTCTTTTCCTGTGACCCTGCCCTGTTTGCCCGGGATTCACCATTTCATCAGCATCTATCCATATTAAGACTTTACATTGACTTACAGTCATTTTAGTTACTGCATTTATGCGTAACCCTGACAAAAGGAGCACTACAGCAGGTCATGCATCCCTGCTGCAAGCAGACTGTAACACTACAACAGCAATAATGTATAATGTGCAATTACTATTTGATACCCTATGCAATAAATATATATATATATATATAAATATACATATCCATCTATATAAATACCCATGTAAACACCATGTGCAACAACCCTGTATAATAATCCTACTATAAATAAAAAAAAAAAAGAAGAAAAAAAAAAGCTGTCATATGTGGATGCACTGTATATATCCCATTTTCTTCCTTTGGCACATTCTTCTTCTCCTTTGACTATTTGAGCTGATTTAACAAGTAAATTTCTCTACTGTGTGACCAATAAAGTCAATCAATCAATCAGTTTACCCCAGCCATTATCAGTATATTCTTAACCTTAACCTAAAACTAATTCACACATCAAAACCACCTCTAAAAATGACAAAGGCTAAAAATGGGGGCCAATCACATTAGGACCAGCTTTTTGTCCCCATAATGCCTGTTGGTCCTCAGAAGGTTAGTAAATATACCAAAAACGATCTTAAATAGGTAACATAAACAAGTACACACACACACCTGCCATAAACACACTCCCCCCTATTTCTACATAAATAACTTTCTCATTATCATTGGGTGGGGATCCATCCCCACCCACCCCCTACTGTGATAAGCTAAGTTATGGAATATAGTTAGCTGATAATTATATTTGCCATTTTTAGACACAATAACACCCCAGGGGACATCATTGTGATTTTAACACATTTATCAGTGTGACAAAGACTACAGAGCAAATTGTGAGGTTCATTAAATATGAATATGGAGTACCTAGGATATGGTACAGGTATACCGTATAGGCTTTGTAAAATGGTCTCTGATTAACCTCAATTCTTAACACTTAACAGTTTTGCCAACCACATTCTGTGTTTTCCCACAAGCCATATATTTCCATTTCCCCCCAACAAAATCTAAGCTTAATTAATGTCTATGGATTTGTTCTACTGTTTTTTACACCACAAAGCTTAGTTGAAGTAAATGTTATTATTTCAAAGCTGCCCCTTGCATTCTACCAGGACTCTGGGACCAGCTGAAATTTTTTGGACCATGTGTGCAGATAGTGGCAGACACTTCTATTCAAAGGGTGGCACTAAATGAATAGACCCTGATCTAGGAGCCCAATTAATGAGCACTGCATGGCTTGTGCAAACAGAACAATTGGACGTAGAGAGAGTGAGTGATCAACTCACCTGCAGTGCGATCAGTTGCTAAATTTGACTGGATGCAATCAACTGTTTTTTCCTTATAGAAGCTTTTAACCAATCTGACTGTATTATCTCTGTAAAGTGCCTTAAGATGAAGAGTTTTAAGTGGCACTATATAAATAAACTGCATTGAATTGACAGCATTATAAAGTTATGAGTTACTTATTTCTTTACTAGACATGTTCGTCCACAAACTGATGTTGTTTATTTTTGCTTTGCAAATGATATGCACATATGAGACGAGGGGTGATGGGTGACAGAAGAGGCTGTCACAATCAAACTAACCATCTACTGATGCCACATGTTTCATAAGAAACTGAACAGTTAAGGGCTTAATTCAATGGGCCATGTGACAGAAAGGCCCTACCAGTTGGTATAGACAACTGGTATAAGACAAAATTTGACTGAAGTGTTTACAACCACAATTAACTTTGAATATGAATCTGCCTTAACTGGTGATTTGGGACCTTTAGAGACCAACGACACACTTTGGGCATGAGTCGAACTAAAAAATATATACCTAGAGCTACAAATGTTACATGATCACATGAAAAAGGACAATTTCTAATTACTGACAAATGTCAGCCAGAGAAAATTAGAAATATAGAAACTTTTAAACAGCCAACATTTTATTCCTATTCTTTGTTTTTTGTTTTTGTAAAAAATAAATAAAAATAAAACTCTTTCAGAGAAAGGACAAATTATATTTCTAATGTGATGTAAATTTTGGAAAATGATGAGAACATAAAGCACATAGTGTCCAGTCTAATTAATTCAAATCAGTTTATATTCAGTTTATTTATATAGCGCTAATTCACAACACATGTCATCTCAAGGCACTTTACAGTTCAGCAAGATCATACAGTCAAATTGATTTAAAGTTTTCTATCTAAGGAAAACCAGTTGATTGCATTGACTCATTGACTCAAAGGCAATCCCACACACTAAGCATGCTTGTAGCGACAATGTAGAGGAAAAACTCCCTTTTAGCAGGAAGAAACCTACAACAGAACCAGGCTCAGTGTGAGCGGCCATCTGCCGAGGCCGACTGGGGTTTAAGGAGACAGCAGCAGAGATACAAAAAGCAGCTTTAAAAGGCAGCCCCGTCTTAAAAGAAAGATAAACCTAACAATTATTTCTTGTACTTTACGTGTCATTCTGTTGTATAATAAAATAATTGTTCAATAAAAAACAAAAAGGACTGTGAAAATCCCCATTGCTTATTATATCTGAAGTGATAAACCTTTGTTTGCTCAAAAAGCCACCAGAGGCTCAGGGGTCACAGGCTGCAGACCCCTGACCTATGCAGTTAGTTGGTTCAATTACATATCTCTGGATATGTGTAAGATTTGTTTATCCCTTGATATTGTCCTACCATTGTACTTCTTGGAAACTGGCACAAATTAAGTCAGCTTAAATGACTAAAAAAAATGCACAAAACATTAGGTTATCTTCATTTCAATTGATATTTATAATGAGAAACAGCTCCAATTAATGCACTACTTTTATTATTCTAAATCATAATGTAATGATCATAGCTCTGAGAGCTGACATAATTGCTTATTTCTTTTACCTGCTTAACTCTGTTTCCAATTACAACTCATCTAATCCACCTGCTCCTGCTTCTTTATAGATGGCTTAGTCCAGCTATCGGGCCCAGCTCATTCAGTTTGAGTGGGAAATCATTGCAGATGCCATAGTTCATGTTGTTGTTCTCAGGGGCCAGTGATGAGAGAGTTTTTTTTGTTTTTTTTTTGTAGAGTTACTGTTTTCTTTATCCTGTTCTATCTCCTATTCACTAAATGTGCCCTGTTCCTGTCTGGTCTAGGTGGAGGGAGTGAATCTTAGTGTACCGTAGTGTTCCTAATATCCTGTCCTGTTCTGCCTCTCTACCACTGAGCTTGCCTGTTCCTGTCTGAACGTTCTGCCTGAATTATCTGTGGACACCTGGAACGCTGAACCAGCCTGTCCCTGTTCTCATCGGTATCCCTGACTGGGCTTTGGACTCCTGGATCTCTGAGCCTTCCTGTTCTGATCTGTCTTGGACTCCTGCTTGTTTTCAGGGGTTGCAGCATCTGGGACACTCTGGGCAGAGCCTCATCTCCTTAGCAGCCTCCCAGCTGGATCCTACCTCATTCTATGGAGATGGACTGAACTGATAAACCAGAGTTTCCTTTGATGCACGGTGCCCCGCCCTACTGCAGATCCACAGCTCTATGTCTGTTCAAATAAATCCCTTTTAAGTAACCACTGTCTGTCTCACCTGAATTCTGGGTCCTTCTGTCCTGCTTCATGACACATAAGCTCATTTACTGAAATATGACTGCGTAATAAAGATCGTAGCTTTAGACATTGGTATTTACAGATGATTGCCAGATGTGCTTTTCTGACAGGGCAAACGGCTGTAGGGGGTTTCATCCGAGCAGAGTTTTTGCTTGTGAAGACACATGCAAGAATTTACAGACATGTCAATATCGCCAGTCAGTTTCCACACATCCCTAAACGCAACTTTGCTACTCCCATTTTTTCATGCTGCTTTTGCTAACTGACTTTATTTCCCACAAAGAACAATTTTTCTGTTTTGTTATTTTGAGGAGGAGAGTGTGCCTAAAGTTAGCAATTATTCATGAAAGCATAAAAGATACTTTCATAAATAATACCATTAATATTTGATATTTTGGTTGGGATTCTGACTTTTCTTTGGAGAAACAAAGTTTTTTTGGCTGTAAAGTTGAGTTTGCTTCAACATCTATGGGGATCAGATGCCCTCCTTCCATAGTTGCAGTCAGTGTTACTAATGCAGCTTATCCATTCTACAAGGCATTTACCACTTTTTCTGTGGGAGTTTCATGCATTATAGTCATCTGAGGTTAACTGTGACTATAGAGGCATCTCCAGACCTTGAGGGCCAGTGACTGCAGCTTTAAAATGTGTCCTTGATCCAGCACACCTAAATTAAATTGCTTAATAATGTATTTAAAATGCAGGTTTTCAAGAGTCCTGGCGATCATCTAAGTATCTGATTCCGATGTCTTGGAGCAGGGGCATATTTAAAAGTGTTAAGTCACTGGCCCCAATAGGGATTTGACATGCCCATTCCCTGCTATAGAGGTTACACTGAAGATCAGCCCACAATTCAGAAAACTTTCCTATTTTTTGTTTCCTAATAAAGACATTTCTGAGCTGTTCTCATAATACAGATATACTGTGAACTGTGTACTGACTCTAATTCAAACCAGAAATTAAACACGAATCTTAAGTAAATTTCAGAAAGTTTGCAAATGTGAAATAACATGTTATGACCCCTTTAAGGCAAACATGCAGTCAGAATTTCATAGAATGCCTATTCACAAGTGTGTCATGGTAGCACAATTTCCAATTTAGGAGCATTTCAGATTATTATTGGACAGTAAAGACAAACTGCATTGCAAAAAGGTATTTTAATGGGCATGCTCTTGAACACTGATCACATTGCTCATTAATATAAAGCATTTAGTGTACTCTCCCATTTTGTTAAAAGCTCATTTGTTGTATCATGGAAGTAACAATCAAGTTGACTTGAAAATACATCTTTGTGTTTATTAGTTAGTTAATCCACTTGCTCAATCGATAAGAATTAAAATAAATGCATCTTTATTCTTTAGATTCACATTAGTCAATGAAAATTATGGTAATGTCAATTGTAGGGGCTTTAAATACCATCTTTGCATAATATTATTAACATATATAACAGTAAAGAAAAACTTTCTCCAAATGTTACATTTTTAGTCCATCCATCCATCCATCCATCCATCCATCCATCCATCCATCCATCCATCCATCCATCCATCCATCCATCCATCCATCCATCCATCCATCCATCCAACCATCCATCCATCCATCCTAATTAAACATCCTAACATCCTGACTCAGCATGAAGGGGCATCGTAATTAGAGGACGAGATGAAGTGAGCTCATCCCAGCACTAGGCAGCTAACTCCATGACCTACTTTACAAAGAGGATTTTACCCACCACTCACTCTGTTGGTGTGTCTGCTCGCTGCTGATAACTGGAGAACAAGTTCACATTTATAAAGACGTAACTACACAGGCAGCAGGTCAAAGTCAGCTAAACATGCAGAAATACAAGCAGAACAGTGGTTTGAGTGAGTGTAGATATGCAGGCTTACTAAGCGACAGGGGAAGACAGAGAGTTTGAGACACCACAAACAAAAAAACACTCATACCCTTATTATTATTAATAAAGCCTGAGAGTCTGGATAAACCCAGAGCTGGTAGTATATGATGCTTGTTATTGCATTGTGTGCATTGCAGTTTTTTCTACCATAGCCTGAGCATTGGATATAACTACGCCTTATCCCTGGAGAGTGTACAGCGTGAGAAGAATTCCTGTTTTATCTCCCTTTTCATGATAAGCTCATCTTGTTTTCAGTTTTTTTTTTTTTACTGAATGTTGCTTCGTCTCCTTTTTCTCAACTTGTTCCCCCTAAACATTTCCCTTAGCTTCTCTCCCTTTCATCTCTCCTTCTCTTTATCATTATCCTGAGGATTATTTTTACCTTTCTCTTCCTCAGTTGGGAGCAATCAGCTGTGCGATTTATTGACCGGCAGGGTGCTTAATGAGGCTGACATAACGAGTGACCAGAGACCAGAAACCATAAACAAGCACAACTCATTGAAGCCCAGAAGCCCGGGATTGAAAAATAGGAAAGACGGATTTCCTTAAACAAACCAGAATTGGATTTAGATGTGAGAATATTGCATCTACCTGTGAAGCAGTCTGGAATTGGAACTGCCAAAAACGAGGGAGCAGCATATAGAGGAGGAGGAGAGATACTAAAGCAGCTCAGTGAGGAGATTTGCTTTAATGTGCACAACAAATGTGAGGAGCAAAAGCAAGCAAAAAAGTACTCTAGCTGGTCTTTGTACTGTGCATCTGTGCACCTGTGTCTGCATGAGTAAATATTGGTGTGCAAACACAGGCAAAGAGATGATTACAATAACAAAGAACTGGGAGGCAATGCTGCAGCCTTTCACCTTGGCAAAGCCTGGATCAGAAAACAACTGGGGAATAATTAAAAACAATATATATCATTCTGTGTTTTCTTTTCCTCTGAGCTTCGTTGACCTATTTCTTCCTTGATATTTTGTATTCAGTTTTTTAGAGTCAACATCATTTGAAGCGAACTCAGGTCGACAGTTTTCGACAGATATATGGAGCACAAAGAAGAAAGAGGGAGATGTTTTTGTACAAAGTCTTTTTCTCTGTCAACTAAAACTGTGCTGCTCTGAAAGAGTTATTTAGGGGTGACTGGTGATTAAATGGTACTTCCCAGAGTTGAGGGGTGGGGCAGCGGGGTGGTGATACTAACCACTCACAGCCTGTGAGTCTCTGGAATGTGACCACCTCAGAACAGCTTGTAACATTGGTCTGCATGACACACACTGAAACCACATCAGACGACTTCAAATTACAAGAATCTGCTCTTTCAGCTTCAGTTACAACATATAATGACTATAAATCAGTACGGTTCATTTTTAGATGCCAAAACACAGCAGAAGTCACAGGACATCGCAAAGGTGTTCATACCAATTGAACATTTTCAATTTACCAATTTAGAAGAATAAATTGTAATTTTTGTAAGAGGAATTCTATGTTATGTACTCACACAAAGTAGTAAATAATCTTGCAATGGAAGAAAAATAATGCATTGTTATAAAATGTGCTTCTTCAAATAAAAAACTGAAAAGTGTGGATAACATTTATATTTACTTTCCATGAGTCAATATTTTGTAGAACCAATTCTCACTAGCAGAGTCTGTGACTCATTGGATAGACATAAGGGAACGTCAAATTTCAAATCTTTCCACAGATTCACAACTGGATCTGATCTTAACCTCTTACTCCCTAAGGGGGTATAAATAAATTTCTGCCTGACAAAAACACACAAAAGTAAATAACTTATAGCCTCAAAGCTATTAGATTTAAGAAGAAACTTTTGGTACGTCTGTAAAGGTAAGATGTCATAGAATGGTTTTCTGGTGTCAGCACCATTGTAGCTTTGACCCTGCCTGAAATATTAGGGACAAAATACAAAATATTTTGCATTTTTTGAACCTCGCCAAAATTTTATTTGAAATAAACATTGCAAAACACTACCAAAATATTATTTATAGCACAAAAAAGTAGTACAGACTTTCAAATCTAAATGTTGTGTAAAAATATACCAAATTTGGACTCAATCAGATGAATCACATTTATTTTAGAATGGTATTAGTGAGAAATTTCTTAGGCGGAGAGGCCATTTTGGCACATTTATCCATAAATGTCACCAAACTGTGCCAAATATGTTTTTTACATCAATACTGGGGGTTTAGTAAAATTATGAGGTCACGTAGCAGCTGGACCCGCCGGTGGGTCCATAGGGTTCAAGGGGTTAAAGGTATAGTAGAGCATGTTCTTTTTCCAGGTGGATCATCAGAATAAGTGGTCCTCCTAATAGTCAATCATTCAGGTAATATATATAACCCCATTTTCACTTGCCAGGGGTGAGTCTGACATAGTGGAAAAATTGCAAATCATCTTTTAGACAGTAAGCTTGTATGAGCGATGCAAACAGCCACTTTTAAATAGAGCGCGCAGAAGGAGAAATTGGCTCATGCCCGCTCTTGCAAGAGTTCAATAGGCATTTAGTGTCATGAGTGGGTACAGGGTTGTGCATGTGCCTTTTTTTTAGAAGTGGAAAGGGTGGGTCTTTTCAAAAATTTGTGAAAATTCTCCACTACACCTTTAAGTGAGGCCTCCTTAAAGACAAATGAGCTTTGTCATTAAGTGTAAATTGATACTCCTACTTTTTTTCTTCATGGTTTATCTTATTTTCTGTTTCTCGTCAGAAACAAAATTGTTGGTTTAATGAACATCTATTTGAATCTAAATCCGCCAGTGGTATAAATACTTATGATCCTATATGCTAAAAAAAGTCTAGTTTCCACCTGATCGGTGCCCCAAAACTCCTCCACTGCCTGTGGAAAACTGGTAACAGGCCCATCTTCTGATGCTGTTTTAGCATGCCTTTAAAAACATGTCAGAGTTTAGAGTGACAAAACAGAAAAATTGTTCCGTTGTTAGAAAATGTTAATCTATGTAAATGTTAATCAAATTAAACGGAATCCATTCATGTAATACATATCGAACATCTCAAAATGATAATAATCTAGCTTAAATGAAGCGTTTTACTGGCAATAAAATACTATTTGGTCAAAAGGCTGTCAAGTTCATAAGATCAATAAAATGCATTAAATCTTTTAGTCAAATAAATCAGCAACAGCTCAGTTTTCAATCCATAACAAATCCTAATAGATCACTACTGCAGAGTTTCTTTCTTCAATTACTTTACCCCCACAGCCTCCTTCTCTATGTTAATTTTCCAAATAAGTATAGAAGCACATTCTCACACATGGGAAAAATGCAGACCAGGCTCACTGGAGCAAAAATCAAATATTTATGACCACTACTCCCAGGATCAAATGTTTCCTGACCTATGATCGACTAACCTTAGGCAGGACCCCTGGCCCGCTCCCTGTAAGGTCACAGCCGCTTAGTCATTTATCAAAAGTGTCTTTCTCTGGTTTCTCCATTTTCCAGTGACTTATTTACTGCCACCCCCTCGTCTGTTCCCACACCATTCCCTCATTGTTCCTGCATGTTACTGCATGACAGGGCAAGAATAAGACTGGACTTATATTCGCAGTGCAAAAAGAGACAGCACTGTGTGATGAGCACTTTGGTAAGAGGGAAGAGATCCAAAAAGAAGAGAGTTCATGTCTGTGGTGGTGATACAGGTGTTTTGGCACCGAAGAAAATACCCCACCAGATCTTTTGATCAGAAAGGCTTTAGGGAGCCAGAACAGAAAAAAGAGAAATGTTTGCAGGAGGAGAAAAAATATTTGGAGATAAAAAAAATCTATATATGAAATAAGAGACAGAATGACAGGAGGGTAATGCAGACAGACAAGGCAACCGGTGCATGTTGGAAGCAAAAAAAAAAAAGTTAATATGGCAAAGAAGGTGTTAAAAGGGCACAAATGGACCCTCTGGTCCTGAAGGAAAAAGGAGTGAGAGGCCTTAGTTGGTGTGGGGGAGGAATGGTGAGAGGGGAGAAGCTGAGGCGCTGAGACAGAGTGGTGTGAAAGGAAACAGGGTGAGAAAAAAAAAGATGGAACCCCATGGTTCTAAGCTCAGGCGTTTCTCATGTCTGTGACTGAATCTGGGTGTTAACCAATCTTTGTTGCAAGGTTCAGTTTTAGTAGTGTTTGTATGCATGTGTGTGTGTTGATGTCACTCACAACTGTCCTCCTCCTCAGTGATGGCACTGACAACATAGCAGGCGTACACAAAGCCAAGGAGCTGTGAACACAGAGAAATAAAAGAGGTTACACTCAATGGAGCGGATGGTCGGAAACCTGGACGATTCCTGACGGTGGCGAAGGAAGAAAATTAGGAAAAGGCCTTTTTTCTTGGGAAATCTGCTCTGGGTAGAAACCATGAGAGTATAACTGATGCAGCTTAATTATTGATATATACATAAATTGCCAATGAGTAAGAAAAATTTTAAAAAGACATTACTTATTAAAATTTTTACATCCATTGAAACACATTAAAAGTGTATGGTAAAAAGCATTTCAAAGGTTTGTTTTAAAGCACTGATAGAGCCAAGTGTGGCTTAAGTGACTTTAGGAAATATTGTTATATTCTAATTTAGGCTAATACTTAACACATTCACAAAAGGGTCCATATTGAAAGACTATGCTGTGGTTATTTCCTGTTTTTGTTTTCTTAAATAAGTTGTAATTTAAATAGACATAGAGTACAGATTAATATCTCTGGTGTTTAATTATTTAAACTACAGTGTTATTATTAAGTCAGAAATGAACAGAGACAGAAAAAACAAAAATGTCTTTCAGACAGGCAAAAAACCAATTCAGAAGAAAGTGTGGAGAAGAAAAGACCAAACTGCACAAGACCGACATTACAAAAAGCTAAGAGGGAGGCCGAACTCTCCAGCATTTCTAAGCTGGAACCGACTCAGTGTGTACAGAAGGTGTTAAGTGCTCAGAGAAATTGCCAAAGCAAAGAAAACTGAAATACACCCTCCACTGAATATAATTCTGGGGATTTAAGATAAAGTCTGGGCCAAGAAGCACAAACAACAAAAGACATAGATTTCACAGCAGATTAAATGGGTGTGAGTTTTGAAGGAGCACATAAAGGACACGAGAATGCCAAATCTGAAAACTGAAAAAAATATCATATACTACCAGTTAAAGATAAACATTATTTACACAGTTAATTTATCAGCAAAGAAGAACACAATCAGCTTTGTAACAACAAAGGACTCTACACACAACTCCACTACTTTCTCAACTTAAGGCAGCTCTTTTGTTTCCTGTCTTTTTCTACTGCATGAACTGATTAATCCAGGTGTGCCTGACCTCAGTAACCATGACGACTATGGCCAGGCACACCTGGATTAATCAGCTCATCCAGTAATAAAAGACAGGAAATTAAAGAGCTGCCATTAAGAGATGTTCTGAGAGAACTGGGGAGTTCATCTGAGCTTAATGTTTTCAATAAGAAAACATCAAACAATGACCTGAAAAATATTTTGGATTTACTTCAGTCAATGGTGAATATTAGTTGCAGATAAACCTCTTCAAAGGGTTAATATCTTGGTCTGAAGGTATGGGGTAGACTTGTAGAATTGTGTGAAATATTTTTTTTTCTGAAATATTCTGTCCTGACTTTTTTAGTTTTACATAATGGTTTAGTAGATAGAAGGTGAGGGGAATACTCTTGATTTTGTGCAAAGATTACACAACTCATTAGACAAAAGCGCCTGCTGTTAGACCAAGGGGTAAGATTATTCCATGGAACCAAGTTTTTCTCATTGCATTAGTGTAGACCAGAGCTATAAGTGTTTTTGTTCATCTAAGTTTTTGAACCATGCTTCATTTTCAGTTGTAGGATAATTGATGTAATGAGGAAACTTAGATTGATTCAACCAATTTCAACCCAGTAAGGGGAAGGCAATTCATTCAATTTACAATAAAATCACAACTTTAAAAAACACTATTTTTTAATTTTAGGGGCAAACAATTTTGGTCACTTTACATTTAGCAAGAGTGACACACTGACTTTCTCAGTCCAACTGTTCAGGTGTTGGCAATACACTTTTAATGGATTTCTCGCCACACAGAAGGGAAGAGAGAGTTGGAGCCAGCATGCATGGATCTGGTAAGCACTTTTCCATACAACAGCAACTGTTAAGTCCTGCAACAATAGACTCTGGAGAGACCCTAGAGTGAAAAATCTATATGATTATGGTTAGTGCAAAAGAAATTATAAATAAAATCACAATTACAATATTGGTTGAAAAAATAGCCCATCCCAATGTCAAGGTAATTTAAACATGATAATATGGAAATAACTTAATATCTACACAACATTCTTATGCTCTCTAAGTACATGAAACAATAGTGTTGAATTAACTAAATATGCTTAAGCAGATTGAACAAATGCTAATTTCTTTTTCTTCAATCTATAGAAGATTATAGCATTCTCTTTAAGATTGGAAACAAAAGTATTAAAGTAACAAAAAATGCCTAAATGCTTTCAATAAGTGATAGCTACTGTATATTTATTTTCATTGGGAAATGATTTTTAAATAAACTGGATTATAAATACATCCCTGTTTTTGGTCAATAAACAGTTTAGAAGGCAAAAAAATATATACAATCAATTGCATTTCTGCCAATTAATGAATGTTAACTTTCAAAAGTTAGCTAAGTAACTTAGTTAAGTAAAATATTTCTGTAAAAATCACTCTTGTAACTATACTCACCAACCATTTTCTCCATAGTTTACTTATTAGTGAAATAAACACGTTTTTGTTTCATATATAATCATGATAAATATCAGAAACTTAAAATATCAACCCCACACTGCTCCCCAGGCGCCACACAATGGCAGCCCACTGCTCCCCAAGAGGATGGGTTCAATACAGAGAGTGAGTCCAATTGAGGAACAATAAAGGGATTTACATTTTTTTCCTAATAAACAGAATCTATGTAAAATAACAGAAAATAGCAGAAAACTCCAGACATAAATACAGCAACTATGCAAGGCAGGCCACCCCTTGAACCAATGTTTTTGAATATCACTGTAAAGAATGGCTCTAAAAGTTTAGACTGCTGATTCAGATTTTGGTTGAATCTTGTTTTCCTTGAAAGCAATTCAGCACATAATGTCATTGGTATAAACTTTGATTTCATTCAACTGTTAAATGTAACCACTATTTACTATAAAACTGTTATAAATCAAGATATTTCAAGATTGCGCAAATTAAAGAATCAAATAATATGTTTTAACAGTTTTCTAAAGGTTTTCAACACCCCGGGAAAAGTGCTTAAAAGAACATCAGCTTTCGATGCATTGGAAGATAAAAACCCTCAACGTTTTTCTACATTTGACAAGTCAGTCTGGTAGAAGAAAACATCAAAGTTCTTAGTTCCATCAATAGGTGATTCACTGTTGCATCACCATTACAAAAGAAGACAAAATCAAGACAAAAAGCACTGAAAAAATAATGCATCCTTTTCTTGCATCTACCTAAGCATATTTCGTTACTTTAACACAATTGTTTGATATCCTTCCGGCTAACATGAAACAATTCTGTTAAAGTAACTAAATATGCTTAAGGAGATGCAGGAAAAGGATGCATTATTTTTTTTTAGTGAACTATATAAAGTAGTGATCCAAGCTTTTTATGTAATAGAAGTTCTGAGAGTGTTAGTATAACACCAGGGCTACAGCTGCTCATAGTTTTTTGAGTCGTAGCTGCACGTCTGCATAAAAACACCAGAAAGCAGGAGGACCCACATTTGGACAAACACATAGCCCTGAGAATAGCCCATGGCACCGGCAGATGGCTGCCATCGAATCAGAAGCAGACACATAGCACTGCTCCACCAAGCCATCCATCCATCATTTGGCGGCAAGCCATACCAATTAAAACAGCGGCAGGCACACTGCCCTCCTCACAAACACAAAGCCCAGGGTGGGCTATAACTGCACCCCAGGATTCCTATTTGTGTACAATGGATTTAAGTTAAAACCTACTAAGAATATGATTGTTTAATTCTTGTTCCATTTACCATATATATATATATATATATATATATATATATATATATATATATATATATATATATATATATATATATATATATATATATATATATATACATACCAAATCCTCTGATGTTCTTTTTAATGAATTAAACACATAGCTGTCATGCCCAAAAAATAAATAGCTTACACATCTTCTTTCACAACCACTTGCACTCAACCACGTGCAGTACCTAATTGCTGTCTCACCACATCCATAATAGTGGTGATGAAATAAAGGGGAATTAGCATATGTATGAAGCCAGTGTCAAACAATAGATGTTGTTAACAGCATGGTGACAGCGACACACACTGTTCTGCAACAGAAAAGTGCATCTGTGTACATTCATGTGTGGTTTTCTGTATGCATGTTTTTAATTTATTGAGAACCCTTTTATCTCTGGGGACAGGCTTTAGATAAACATTGTATTATAAATAGTGAAATAGAGGTGATAATAAAAGACAGCATCCAGAGCTTAATCTGAGTATTGGGGTGCTACAGGCCACCAGATGGGCCTTGATGCCGTGGCTGCTTACATGCAGCTGTGATATTCAATGTTCGTCCAACGGATGCTCTCGCCTCACCCACAATGTTTTAGCAAATCTAAACCACACCAAGATTTACTTTATCCTTCTCTAAAGAAGATGAATATGCCTCATTCAAACACCACAGAACTCCTTATCAAGCAAAGGCAATGCCAATGTCACAAAGGACTGTTGACATCATGTCATTATTGTTGGAATAAAGTATAACACAACAAACTTGCTGGAAAGTTTACTCAAACTGAAAAAAATCTTACACTAATGACATTTGGTCCCTTCCTGAAATTTTGTTTTCTATCATTTATTTATCTGTTTTTGATCAATTCAAAGTCAGTGTTAGGCTAAATGAAACCTTCAAGAAACAGTCTTTTTCCAAACTCGTCAGAGCATCACAGATTACCAGAGAAGCCAGACCCATTATAAAAAAGAGACCTAACTTTTTTTCACGCTCTATATTGAGTCCTCTGAGGATTTGCTCCAATTCTTTAGAATATCATCCTTTCAACTCAACGTTAATCAAACACTAAGGACTCAGTGAATTTCCTGTGTATTACTGGATCCAGACAGAAATACCTAGGGTTGGACATCACACCAACAGCGGCAGCACAAGATAATTATAGGTCAGGGGGGCTTCAATAAAATGCATTAAAGCAAATAAAATTACTAAAAAGTGCGTTGTAGGTTTTCGGCCGACATTTAATACCAAAACGAATGCAGCCGAAACTTGTGACAAGGTGAAAAACAGCACATCCAACACGGGGGGAGGGATCGCAAGTAAACAGCAGTCAACATTTTCAAGTTCAGAGGTGGTGGAGCAGAGTTTAGCGTGCGGTACACGGGTTTTGAGTCAGGGTGTGTGTTTAGACGGTGCACATTGGTCTCACTGCAACTCCGGTCAATTGCACAAAAAATTATGCCACAGGAATCCGAATGTCCCCATCACCATTCTGAATATGAGAAGAATGTGAAACGGAAAAGGAAACTGACACTAAACATGCCCAATCTGTCAGTGCCGGACATGTTTGATAAGGCAAGAAAGCTCCCTAGTGATTCTGCCAAGGCAAAGGGTATGGCGTAATTTTTTTGCCACTGAACTGAGTGCACACTTATCAGTCAGTGAGACCAATGTGCAGCACTCAAAACCTTTCGCACGCACAGAACTCTGGCAAAACTATGCTCCGCCATTCACACTTTGGTTGCTTTGGCAGAAATCATAGGAAATGTTAAATCACCTTACAGGAGCTGGAAGAAATCTCAAAATAAGACAAAAAACTTTTTGCGAATGTTATTTATTTGCTGAGAAAAATGACAATTTTATTGCAATTTCAAATTTTTCATAGGTATATTAAAATATGCAATAAAAATTCCAGATAATAATTTCATGTCCTGCAGAAAGAATGTGCAACAACTCCGAAGTCCATTTCATTTTCATTTAGTAGTTCTTGTTTTCCCATCCAAATGTCTAAAATGTTGGTTCTTCTTGTTTTCACACATCAGGACCTCAGGCCCCTCATTCTGCATGAAGTCTATGCTTTAAGCCTCACCACACATCCCTGATATTGCTCTACTTGAGGTGTTTTTCTGTTATCCTCCCCTTGCACTCTCAAATTTTTATTTCAAGTGATGTTGTAGAGATATTTTTAAACCTTTACAGTATTTCAAAATGCAACAACAACAAAAAAATACTACATTCTTTTTTTTTTTTTTTTTATGCAACGATTTAATCATTATTCAATCTCATCAACCTAACACATGGTTTATGGTCTTGTTTTTGTATCATTAGAGGCTTTTCAGTATTTTTTAGATTTGCAAAACAAGATCACTTTCTAAGTTTGGCATTACCTTGAACCAAAATATAAGTAGAAGTTCTGCACAGCAAAACTAAAGTCCATGAAAAAAATGCAGCAATGAGAATATAACTTTTTAAAGGAAAGTCTGCATCGGGTAAACATCTTATTTCCAAATCTTCAAAAACTCCTAATAACCATGCCTTCTATAGAGAGAAAAAATAAAAAAAATATTACTGATGCCAGTGGGCCTGCTTTAGCTGAGCTGTAAGAACCCTCTTTCATCTCTCGTTTTTCAGTGTACAACTGCTGACAGCTCTCTAGTTAGTGTCAGTCATAGGGAGCTAACAAGATCAGAGGACTGTCCATTAGGTGGCTTTATGCCAGAGGGTGAAACTAATACAGGTCAGTGTTCCCAATAACAAGTGACAAGTGTACAGGCTGAATGCTTGACAAGGATCCACTAACTAATAATAAAATGTGTGTACCTCATTTTTTCTCTCACACAAAAACATATTAACTTCTATCCTTGACAAATTTCTTTTGCAATCGTACCATTTCAGAGATGATTGCCATATTATCAAGCTAATAAAGGCTGCCCATGTTCCTTTTTGATTCAGGGAGTCCGACTGTAACACTGAAGCCAAATTGTTTGGATGGCCATCAGTAATTTCCTCTTGCTCTCTGCAGCTCCTCTCGTTTTATTAACACAGGCATTTCTTTGACCCCACAACCCTTTAATCCCTCCTGTTATCTTTCTATTCAGCTGTCTGTGCTTTCTGATCTTACTAGGTCTAAATTTAAGCACCACTCTCCTTTTTCAGCCTGCAAAGGCCTTTAATGGTGATTTTATGCAAAAAAGAGACATAAGAAAAATTGTATTTAATGTTATTGTGTCCCTTTTTCGCATAAAATTGCCACAAGCTACAATATCCACATTGCAGGGAAGTCTAAATCAAATTGGCTTCTTCTGTGTTTCTAAGTTTGAAAAAGGAAAAATATAAGACTAAAGTGCTGTCATGTGAAGGAGTGGGAATTGAGACAGCTGCTGAGTAAGAAAAATACTTACATGCATTTGCATAGGCTAATTAAGATCAGGTTCATATTGACGGCATCAGTCTAAACCAAGGTATAGTCATCTAAAAAAAAAACATATTCAGTAATAGCTTTGAGTCCAATGAGTATGAACTTCTGATCAGGGCATGCTTTACTGATGTGGGAATGAAAAAATACATTTTTAAATCTTAATATAGCTACAATCCACAGTGCTGACCTCATAATCATTTTTGCAACATTGTGGAAGTCTGCCTTAAGGTAAGTGACAAATATCTGAGTTGAGCTACAAGCTAATTACTACACCATTGATTGAGGCACCACTTTTTTTTTCTTTAGATAGAACAAATCACATCTCAGAGCAGAGGTATGGTCCTTTACAGAGGGGGGGTGGTGCAGATGGCCTATAGGTTAATTACACAAGACTTTCCTGCCTGGCAATAAGACAGTGAGTGTCTCTGTAGAAAACTAGAAGTGTTCGTTTTCGTCTGGGCAGCTGCATGTTTAATGGCAACCCTTGATGAGGCAGGGACTACAGAGACCACATCCACCTGTTCTCCTCAACCACTCCACAGCCCAAAAATCAAAGCAGACAAACATAGCAAGCCAGACTGAGCCATGTTTGTTGGACTTATACTGATTTTCATTAACCACAATAAATAACACAGCAACCGTACAATTGCTACAAAAAAAGCACAGCAAATTTTTTTTCATACTTAAAAATAGGTTTAACATGAAGCTTAAATAGGAGACAAGGAGAAAATAAAGCAATCTTGGTATAAAGACTAATAGACTTAGGGGAAAATTAAGAAATTGTAACAATGGGCTTCTTTGTTAATTTCCAGTAGGGGTGAGTAATGCCATGTCTGTTGCGATATGATACGTATCACAATACTTGAGTCACAATACAAGATTATCAAGATATTGCAATATCACTATATATTACGATATTTTACCCAACTATCAAAGTGGAATGTAGATATAAAAAAGCAATGGCTGTATATGTTCATTAGAATCCATGTTGTTTGGGGTTTGAGTCAGTCTACGTCTTCTACTGTGACTGCTTCAACTACAGATATGTTGCTGCACCGCACAGAAAAAGGACTCCACAGAGCTAACTACCAGAGTGTTGTTGCAAATGTAACCCATTTTCCCTCAGTTTTTTAGATAAGATATTTTTTTTATTAAATCGATATTAGGAACTGAAAGTTAGATATTATATTGGGCAGCCGAAAGTCACGATATATTGGCACAATAATTTTCTCCCACACCCCTAATTTCCAGTTCTATTTTGTTCGCTGCTAGGTTTCTAGCAGAGGTTTAAAACATTTTGAATTTTAAAGAAAAACTAATATGAGCAAACACCATTCAAAACACATAAACAAACAGGGATGTCAGTAATTTATTCTTGAATTGGTTGTCAAACATAGACTAACAATGCATCCACTGGTTAAGCCACCTTGGTCCTGTGTTGCTGCAGCTGACATTGAGACTAAATCAAGCCTAGATGTAAATTCAACTTGAAGACTCTTATCTACCCACCAGTTGCCTGCCTCATGGTGTGCCCCTGCTCCAGTCTGCCGCCGCAGCTCTATGCATTCGCCTCAGGCAGTCTCTCAGACTTAGATCTTTCAGATTTAAAGCACCAATCCAAGGTTGCCCTGTTTTTCAGTCAAAGTGCAATCCTTGTTCCCTCCTTCACCATCTTCATTCCACTGGTCTTCTTAATGTTTCCCTCATTGTAAAGCCTCCATTCCTCCAACAGTGTCAGAATCAGTCGGGAAAGACATTACTCACCTATGTCTACCTGCTCATGCAGATCTACTGCATTCAGCACTGATGTCTTCTGCTGGTTCTGAGCATCAAAGACTTATATTGCATCATGTCAGAAAACCTTTTTCTGATGAGTCTGTCCTGGTTGCATTTATTTATTTTTTTTAATTCTTTTTAACAGTGTCCTGTCTGGCAATGTGGCAATAAGAATAATTGTCTTGATGCCAAAAAGAGCACAAAATATTTTACTTTCACAAGTGGAGGAGTAGGGCAATTGCCATATTGTTCCACTTGTTTCACGAGTATAAATTGCTTTATTATAATTATGCAGGGAGTTTTACAGATTATATGGACACTGTAATGTAAACAGAACAGAAGAGGAAAAAACAGAAGGTGAAAAAAAAGAGAAAAGATGAAAGAAAGGGGAGACAGAAAGGAGTTAATGACAAAACATTAGTTGCATTTAAATCGCAAAGCACAGAGCTAACTTTTCTTTTCACAATCGCATAATAACAGACACCAAAAAGTGTTGAATTGAAATGTCTAAAAAAGGGATTAAAAGAGGGAAGCCTATCTGGCTTTGAAAATATAGTTGTTTTTTTATCTACTTTTTATTGTTCAGTCATTATCAGTCAAGGAATATATAGATTCAGAAGGTGTTTATAGCCGTGGAGTTTTTATTAACTATGATGGTGATGGAAGCTGACAAAGTGTCAGGTTACGTGGAGGTTTTTGAGGACCCAAATGCAGAGGTGAGGAGACAGAGGTGAGTTTTGTAGATTTAATTAGATGTCCAGGGTAACAGGTAAAAATCCCCAAAATACTGAGAAGCAAAAAAATCCAGTAACATTTGGATGAACACACATGGGGAGCAAAGAGATGACAGAGCAACAAAACAACAACAACAAGGAACCAGCAAACAGTGACTGAACTTAAGGTGTATAAATGAGAGACTTAACAAAGATCAGGCTAATCAGCAGATTGGGAGCAGGTGTGGACAGAGGAGTCTAGAAGGGAGCTAGGAAAAAAAGAATGACACAAGAGGGCAGCAGAGGGCAAACAATATCAAAGAACTCCAGTACAATCAAAAATAACTAGAATAACACAAAATGAAAATGAAAACAAAAATCTAGATACATTGAAAGACATGAATAAAAGTATAACTGAAAAAAAAAAAAAAAAAAAAAAAAAACCCAAAAATTAAAATGAAAGCCTTTTTTCATTACGATAATAAGAAGCCAGAAAAATAAACATGGTTCTTGGGTGAATAAAAAGTAGTGATTTATGGATGAATAGCAAGTGTACTGCTCTGCAAAGTTTACCTCCACATTAATATTATGTTGTTACTTTATGATATGTTTACAAGGTTAGAGTATGCTCTGTTATCACAGGTTGCCTGATAGCTTTAAAATGTGGTGAGGGACAGTCCCCATTTTAGGGGAATGGTTCCTAAATAAAGCTGTCTTGTATTTTTAAGAATTTTATAATAGAAAAAAAATCATACAGTGTGTAGACTGTTACTATGGTAGCCAATGTTGCATGTTGTGCTACAGTGGTAGCTTTGCTGGTAATAGAATCAGAGGACTCGCACATTGTTATCGCCTCCTGTAATACTGTCTGTGTATCTTCATGTTTGTTTTTTCTGTTGACCCTTGACCTGATTAAGACCGGATATATATATATATATATATATATATATATATATATATATATATATATATATATATATATAGAGAGAGAGAGAGAGAGAGAGAGAGAGAGAGAGAGAGAGAGAGAGACAGAGAGAGAGACAGAGAGAGAGAGAGAGAGATTTAATAGCATCTAATTGTTTTGCTTTAATTCACTGTTGTAAGCTGCTCATTCACTGTTGAAAGCTGTGTGCGTCAAATTTTTTTTTTTACACTGTGAATACAAGATAACAATACATTTTGTCTAATTCCTTTGCATTCATTTGTTAACATTTATAGGAGAGAGGTGTTCTTTACACAGATAGAGAATGCAACAAAATACAAAATTCTAAATCAAACTTTAACTAAACCTATTTTCAGTTTTCATTGACTAGAATTTTACATAAAATCACTTCATTGTGACTAAATCCAATTAGCATTTTTATCCAAAAGACTAAGACTTAAACAGAAACTAAGAATGCTGCAAAAAACAACACAGGCTGGTAGATTATGGGAAGAAAGAATCTAGAAAATAAACAAAAAATCTTTAGTCTAATTAAAATTACTAATTGGTCTGGCACCTATCTATTCCAAAAAAGAGGAATTCCTGGAGGTGAAGGGTTGGCCAACCCAATACTACGAAGGCATAGCTAATAAAGTGACCATGAGTCTATACTGTGATCAAAAAACAACAAAAAAAAATTAAAGAATAAGCATTCTGTAGTAAAAATTACATTATTAGTATTCCATAAAAGTTTAAAAACAATCCACTGGACTATTCAAATTTTACGGAATTACTATGACCTGGATGACAGAGAATCTTCATCAGCATACATTATTAGCAGATTTTAAATCCAGATTTAAGAATAAGAGCTGAGCCCCCAAAAAATCTGGATCTGAGCATCTCTAAAATGATTCCCCTGGTCAAGAAAATTAACAAAATGAAAAGTTTGTCTCTTCTCTGTCTCACAACCTTCTTCTCTGTAATTCTTCAAACAGCTAGAATAATGCCTCAAAGTTTCACCCCTATAACCTCATCAAAGGAAATCCTTTTACGTCAGTGATGTAAAAAGCTAGCTAACAAGGAACATACACTCTGAAATGTTGTAGTTATGTTTTGGTCTCTTATTGTTCTAGAGATGCATGGATTGTTTTTGATATACTTTCAGTAGAAGAACATCAAAGATCCCCTACAGCTGGTTCACCATTTAGTGAAACGGGTCGCTCAGCAGGAAAGACTGAACACACAAGGTGGACTAATGTACTCATCAAAGACAGAACCCTGGTCTCTAAAACAAATGACAAAATGGGTGGAGTGATCATGCTGTTTTCACGCTGCTGAACTGCATGAACCATCGTGACCAGAAAATGCACATTGACCCTTTAAACTCTGTTATTAACTAATGGGTACATTTCACACAACAGACACGATACAACAGAGAGCTGCGTTAACTGAGAAAAACAGCCAAATTGACAGTGATGTAGTTAAACAAAGGACAGTATGTTCGCTTCTCTTATTCGAGTTAGCGTAAATTCGACAGGGATGAGGAGGTCAAAAAGAGTGGGATGCAGGGTGGAAAGAAGAGACAGGAAGACAGACTGAGCTGAGAGATTGTGATGAAGGGGAAAAAGACATGCAAACAGAGGAAATTAGTAATGGAACGAGAGACTGATGCAGACTGCTGTTTTCTTTCCTTATCAACGTCCAGCCAGTGCTGCTTTTTAAGAAAATAGTAATGCAGCAGCAGAAAGCAGAGCCTCGAGCATCTCTATCAAGAGTTAAATGAAAAAATAATTTAAATACGAGAGCACTCTCTCCGTTTCTTGCTAGGAAATTCAAGCAGCCCTGACAACTCCTTCAGACGTTTCACGGCTCCCTTCACCATGTATGAGGAATGTCTACAGATGTAAACTGAACATCATCTCTTGCACTACTTCTGTTCGTCTTTCAACCCATCCTGCCCTCCATCTCATGAGAAATGTTTCCTCAGACTCCGCTATCTTATTTAACATTGAAGAAGGCAGTTCTGTGACTGCAGAAAGGTTGATTTTTGTGTTTACAACACTACAGAGATAAGTCATCATCATAACTGGAGTTAAAAAAGCAAAGCTGTTAAACTATGTATGGATTCAGTAAAAGCAACAAATAATAAAAGCAGAGAGGGAGAGAAAATATTCCCCTTTGTGATAAATTATTTAGTATTCAAGTTAGAAAACGATGCTTTTGCATCAAGCTTCTCCTTCTAGTTTGAGAAGTTCTTTTGTCTGAGCATTGCCTAAAGCAGGACAAAGCAAAAAACTGTCCTGACTTGACCAAAATCAAGACTCCACATAGGGATTTCTACCTCCAAATCGTAAATCTGGAGAAAATGAATGACACCACTCCCATCATTACTGGCTAGCATACTCACATTTTTTATCCTAAATAAATATCCTCCTTTGAGCCCAAACTAAATCTTTTATAGCCTTTCCATGAGACTCATATTTTTTCCATCTTCTCACATTCTGTGCACATAATTCGGCAGTAGAATTTCTCCATGTCCTTGACCATGCAGCCTGTGTGGCATTATGTTTTCTATAGCAGTTCCTAGAGTCTTACAGGTTCCCCTGAAGCTAAAGGCATGCATCCTGAAAATTTTTAAACCCAAAGACTATGCATGGTAACTATATGTAGGTTTGTATTAATCTCCTATGCGGAGAAAAGATAAAACAGGTACAGAATGGAGGAAAAATCATGCAGCTGTTGTGGTTTGTGTGGTTTGCGTTGCCCAGTCAGTTGTGCACTCCTACAAAAGAATAATGTGGTATGAAAGGGAACCTAACCAAAATATGGTATCAACATTTTTGACATTCCCCAACAAATCAAATCAAGTCCACTGGACTTTAACAGCATTAATGGGTGTATAAAGAAATGTTTTCTAGGTGGGACCGAAGCTCAGACACATTAGGTACTTTTTGAAGCTGTTTTTTATAGAAAAGTTTTGACAATTCAAATGTTTAACTCCTCCATGGCAGAAGTTCAGTTATCCTTCCTGTAACTCTTAACATCAGTAAAACTACTGTGGCTTAAGAAAAAGCTGTCTAAAGATGTGATTATGATCTGAATTATTCCAATGTTTTGTGAGGAATTGGTGCCTCTCCACTCTCCAACAGAGTAGCTTTTAAATGTCTTCCCTGTATTCCAAAAAAGTTTAAAAAAAAACAATCCACTGGACTTTCCACACATTGAGGAAAATAAATAGTAAAATCTCTAAATTCGTAAGGTACACCAGTCACGTTCGCCGGTATAGTTAGTCAGACAAAATAAACGATTTGGTTCAGCCGTCACGGTTTGGCGTGCAATTGTTGGCTTCGGACCATACTTGCACACAATTTTGGAGGTGTCAAGGAAAATCAGCTGTAGAGGAGGTGAGAACATGTTAAAAAGAAAACACTTGGAGCTAGAGGATATGCCAGCATTTTATAGGGTCTGGTGTTTGGGAGCATTTTGCATTGCAGGTACCATGCAACGCGTAACATTTATTCTAGGGAAACACATCTAACATGTAGGTTCATCTGCAGAGACAGCATCCCAGAAAGACTGCTGACAGTACAAGAAGAAGGAACTGTCAGCTGGGAAAGGTTGCAGGACTTTTTCTCACCGAGGCTTTTAAACAATCGCAAAATGATGACGTCGAATGGCATAATGAAAGAATTGGGAGTATTTAATCGCTAAAGACATGTAACCTTAGTTGTGGTTGAGGGTTTGGGATTTCAGTTCATAATAAAGACACTCGAGCCTGGATATAAAATTCCTGCCCACAAATACTTCCGTTTTAATGTAATTTCAGCTCTTGATAAAGCGATCCGACTGGAAATTAATAAAGAATCACAGAGTATGTTGCTCTTTACATGGATGCGAGGACAGTCATAGCAACTTAAAGTTTCCTTACTGTGACTGTCTATTACAATGACTCAGTATGGAAGATGAGAAGTTCCACTTTACAGACACAACTCCCTTTATTAATATAAAAAAACAAGTGGGCATCTCTCTGAACTACAAACAGAAGCAGAGAGAGAATGGAAGTCGCAAAGGGAAAACTGCACAATCACTGTTACTACAGATGGTGCAAAACATATAGAGAATGCTGTCATTGCAAAAGCTGGATTGGGTCCACAAATTGCCTGCTTTGTACATACGGTAGTTAACCTGGCAGCTAAGAGTTTCCATAAGTCAGGTATCATAACTGCGGGAGATTAGGAGGGTTCTTCCTTCAAAGCAAAACAGCCAGCAATACCTTCAAAACCAAACAGGGGATGATGGAATTGCCAGTTCCTAAACTAATTCACAAAGTCCCCCTCCACTGCAACACAACATAAGAGACACTGAAGGAGTATTTTGGAATAGGAGCCTACTATCTAATCTGCTTAAAAGGAGAAGAAAATTAAGAAACATCTGAAAGATATCTGTGTTTTGACTGACAGTGAGGCAAAACTGCCAGAGGATCAAATACAATTTCTTCATTTTTTCTGGTTTAAACTATTGGAACTCAGAAATGTGACCACTCAGTACAAAGTGAATCCACTACATGTTGTTTTTCATCCCCCTGTGAAAAGATATAACTTTGGCAATAATGAATACCTGAAACCATCCTATTTACTTCAGTTTTCTCATTTTAGTCAAGTAAAGAACATCCAAGCCTAAAAGCAAAGAACTTTTGAGTTTTGTTCGCTGAAAGTGTCCTGGCACCCACTGAGGGGTGTAGTTGTTCATACATGCACATGGGTGTGTACAACTATGAGTGTTGGCAGGATAGAGGGTTTATGTTGTATTGATAGTAGGATGTAAACAGAGGACAATAACAGCCCTTCCATTGTTTGAAAAAAGCTGTTAGCTGTTGGCAGGTTCGAGCGAGAGCCAGACATAACAACTGTTCATTTTGTTCATTAAATGACCATAGCAGAGGAAGTAAGGCTGGGAAAGACAAAATTCCGCAGGAGATTTAGAAGGTTTGGGTCCTTTCTAAATAGCGTGTTGGGAAATCATCCCCACCCTTTCTATTATGTTCACCTTTATACTCTTAAATCCATCTCCATGCAAATTGATCCAATGACAAGGCTGCATGTACTTGATGTTTTCCCAAGGGTTTCTGTTGTGCCTGTATGGGTGGTGTACTCACAGCAACAAGAATCTGCACGCTGCTATGCATGACCTCTATGTACTGGTAGTCCATGAAGCAGCCCATGACAGTGATGTAGGAGTGGCTCTCTGTGGTGCGGACTCCGGGGGCCTGTGGCATCTCTCCCCTCACACAGCCGGGACCGTGCTCACTCCACCAGGAGTGATGGGCTGATATGTTAAATGTCAGCAGATCGCTCTCCTAGAAGTAAAGAGACACATTAACCTTCTTGTATGTGGTCTCTATTATTTATGAAGCATATTCATATAAACATTATGGAGAACCTAGACAGGTTGTTCAAGACGAAATGTTGCCTTTATTTAACACCAGTTTTGATCATTTTACATAGCTATAGTATTGTGACATTTTATTTCTCTATTTAGATTATAGCACAAAGTTACCTTAATACACTTCATAAAAACAAAAAAAAAATTTCCTTAAAAGAAGGTGCTAAATCAGACTTTCCTGTCTCTGTTACAGTTCAGATTGAATTCCTAGAATATCACTATTCGCTAAATTCCAGGATGAAAATTTTTTCTTTGTACATAAATTTAGATTTCTATTCTTTTACAACTTTTTGGTCAAGCCCAATGATGGTATTATTGCTTTTTAAGCTTCTGACAGGACAACATTTCAGCTAAAATTAGCTGAAATTGTTGATGTGCTTTAAGTAAAAATCACCTGTACCTGAAGCTCCATGCTCATTACCTTAAACCGTTATATGAATACAGCATATATACAGTAGGGGAGTGTCCGAAAAACATACAGCTCAGGATGGGAATGGGTGTTTTGTCCAATCGGTGAAATTGGTTTGTTGTGAAATGTGCAAATCAGCATATCACCAAAACCAAAAGACTTTTAGAAGTTGATATGTGAAGCTAGTAGAGAGAACATTATTATCCAGAATAATAGTCCCGTAAAGACACATCCTACACTTGTACTGCCAAACTTAATAAGCCACATGATAGTGTGCAGATACTGAGTACTGGCTGTAGCCAAAATGGGAATACAGTTTCATGTTTGAAATTTCTGGTTTGTCACATAACTTTGTTATTTAATACCATGTAAAATGTATTATTTCAAATCAATGTTAATAATAGTTACAGACATCTTTATTTTAAAGTAAATGCTCTCTTTAATATCCAGCCCATGTCTGGAGGAACCTCTGCCAACGTTCCCAATACTACGAGTTCGTCAAACATAAAGAGAAAGAAAATACCGGGTATGGAAAGAAAATAAAAGAAGTTGACATCTTAGAACCGCTTCATATACTGTAGATTTTCTACTTTTACTGGTAGGGGTACTTCATATATCCAAAGCCATAACCAGGAAATCTACACCCAATCTATCAGCATCATGAAATCAGAGCTAGAACAGTTGGTTGAATACACTAACTGTTACGCTATTACATTTGAAAGTTTTTCCACAAGTTTTGAATGTTAACACAATAAATGACTACCGGTAATAGAGGGAACTATTAACTATTATCGTCTTTTTGCCCAAACCTAATCTGTGTTATCATGCCATAACGATCTCATAGAGGTCTATACCAGGAATTGTTTGCAATGTTGTATTCAACAATGCAAAAATTAATAATTGAATATAAAATAATAGCAATAAAACTATTAAATAAGTTCCTATATATGTAAGCAATCTTTTTTTTTTATCATTTATAAAAAAAAATTCTCTAATCTCTCTTTCTCTAATCTCTCTCAAAAATATCTCAAGCAGTTACCAAACATTAGCTCTCAAAGATCATGGGGGGAGGACACATTTAGGTTAAAAAATACAGTATATACTCAAAGGAAAGCCTGTTAAGTACAAGTGAGGTTTAACAAGATATTTGGCGAAAAAATAGCATTACAAAAATTCTAGGGCCGACAACTGAAACAGGTTTCCCTGCACACTATGGTGAGGTTTATTTAGCAGACAGACATCTTCACACAAGGGCAGGACGGTCAGAAACTGATGCTGATCAATACCTCAATACAGCAATCTATCCCAGCATCTGCTCCTCAGTGACTAGACATACATTATTAACAAAACAGGGTCTGTCAGGAAGTAGCATAATCTGGCTAAAAATAAGCATCAACAGAACATACATTCAGTAGCCTTCAACTTACAGCAGGCCAAAACTTTACATAAACTAGAAATCAGGTACAAAACACATATCGGTGCATCTCTGATGAATATTAATTTGTGCATTATATTACACCTATGCAATATACTGTTAATTTGAGAGTTAGCTTAACAGTTACAAGTATTTTAACTAAACTTGTAGACACGAAGGTATCTAAAAAATGCAGAGGGGAAATCAAAGTATATTCACTGTCTGCTTAGCCTATTTTACATGTCAAATGTCTTAACAGAAATGAAAAAAAAAGTTCCAGGACGTAATTTCATCCTTTTAGAAGATGTATTATTAAAAAAAAAAATACCTCAACAGAAAAAGCCCAGTTATGGACATAGCGAAGAGTGGTTATCACTGTGTAGATTTTTAGAGAGATTGAATAGATAAGGTCAATGGATGGAGCCTGTTTAAATCAAAGGTGTCTGTGGAGTAGCAGGGGTCTATTTGTCTTGCCATGTGGGGGAGGGTATAAGAGATCAATAGAAGGTGACAGAACATGTGGCATGTGACTCTGTAACAACCTGCCCCCTCTCTCTGCAGAGATGACCAGCACACAAAACTCACACACACAAACAGGTACAAACTCAGACTCTGCTTCCTTCCTGTCAACATCAGTCAACATGATCCAAAAAGACTTAGCTCATTTTGTATCATGATATAAGGTGTTTGGGGGATCCTCCCAATAGACTGTCAAGTGTGGAGTTTTTTATTTTTTGTGTGGATGGGTTGAGTGGGTGTGTATGTGTGCACTCCATTAGCCAGCTTTCCTCCTGGCCACCATATGCAGAGCTCTGAGCCCAAGCTGGCTCCATCTGTCGGGTTAATGCTCAGCCTCAGCCCCAAGCAGCTGGCCCCTACAAGCATCATTATTCTAGCTGGAACTACACTACAACACACATCCTTGTGCTCATTGATATAAGCAGGGAAAGACAGACAGACACAGTCGATGAAGCCAAGGAACATCGCACAATGACAAACTCACCATAACCTGGGAATGGTGTTTCTGAAACTCATTTTGGCTGTCTGAGCAGGTGTCAGACAAATGTTGCCAACATGAATTTATTATTCTCAGTGGTCAGCAGGTGGTATGGTAAGGTTTTCATCAATGGAAAGGACAGGAGAAGAGTAGTGATCAGAGTAGATCATGGGAAAAAGAGGAATAGCTGTGCAACATTAGTCGCTTGTCTTTTCTGATACAAATTTGATCTTTTGAACAACAAATTGTTAATTCTCTGTTAAGTTAAAACTTATTTTGCTATGCTTAAGTCACTGGACCAACTGAGCATTATCTTCTATAACCCAACTCTGAATATCTTGAACCTATGGCTTACATTATCTGTGCTAAAACTATTTCATGTGGCCGTATTTATGACGTAACGTAACCCGATACAGACATTCCCTCTGTCTTGTGAAAAATATGCCATAACTCAGGATTACAACTAGAGAACAAAATGAACGCTCACTCTATCTTGTAAAGTTGATGACAGTTTTAGTGTCTTCTCTTATTATCTCAGCTAGTTCTGGGATTAATTATCAACTGTGATGAAAGACCAAGGGTTTTCCTGTTCTGGGTTAGAGTGAGATACATGTCCCTATTTGGGACGGATGTCCTTCTCTCTGACTCTTCTCATTCCTGCAGGAATTAACATTTTTACTACACAGTTTTTGGTGTAATGTCCCAACAGCTTTGGAGCAGAGGCGTAGCCAGAACATTTTTATAATGGTGGCCAGGCAATAACCAATGTACACTGAGGGGTAGCCGAAAGCAGATAGGCACCAAAACCTCAGGGTCAATCTACACTGTTCCAACAGGAAAATGAATTAGCAAAACATCCATACTATCTAAATAAAGAAAAACCATATTTTCCCTACAGCCTTTGCTAACAAATAGACGGATATTAAAAAAACATGCTTTCTAGATAAAAGGTATAGTGGATAAAATGGTTTCAGGTTTGAGTTTTGGGGCAAACATCTTTTCCATTGTCATTACTTACCTACTTTTATCAGCATTCTTTCTGCATAAAATTGATATTTACAAGTATAAATATCTACATAAATTGATTATTTAATTATTTTTTTCTTAAAATCGTTATTTATCTATGATTTCACTGAAGACTCCTAGATGACTTTTCTCTTTATCCCATAAAACACAAAATATTTTTCTGCTTGAATTCATTATTTATCACCTATTATTTTAGTATATTGATGTGCATAATTAACCACAGTGCTTTTGTTGTCACATAATTGTTAAAATATGAAAAATTCTAATGTTTTAAATATTCCACTTGAGAGTACTACTGTTGCCAACATCTGTATTAGAGGGAAATAAATGGTAGGGTGGCCACAGTGGTGGCCAATACTTGGCTAAGGGTGGCCATGGCCACCCCTGGCCCCCCATCTAGCTCTGCCCCTGCTTTGGACATTCAGCATGTTGTATGGAGGATTTCTGTGGATATAGGTTTTCTTGTCTTTCCACAGATTTACAATAAAACTTTTCACTTAGAAATGGACTTAGCCTTTCTAACATTTGATTATGGTACAACAAAAGAAAAACATCCTACCAGGATGATTAAAAAAAAAAAAAAAAAAATTCTAAATCTTAGTGTTCTCCCATACATAGCATTGTGTATGTAGACCAGAAATTCCTTTAAACTATTTGACCCTTTTTTCCATGTTTGCAGAGTTACTTAAATTGCTTTTGGGAAAATCTGGGAAGACCTTATGGCTTTCTTTAATTCCATTTTTGGATGTTTAATGCTTTGGATTCCCTTCTCGTCTCAACTTTTCCCTGACCTGTCTAGCTCACTGGCTTTCATGATGCTGTTCACTCACTAATATTATCTTTCCAAATGATAAAGACCTTCAGGGAACAGATTTATTTATGCTAAGATATAGTTACACATGTGAACTCTTTTTACTTCATAAGCAGCCTCTGAACCTAATGAGCTGCAAAGGTTCTTATTTTAGGGTAAAATTTTAAATGGAGAGAAAACAAATACATGCCACAAGCATTAAATCACTATGATTTATGATTTGCATTTAAAACAGGACAAGAATAAAAACCCTCAAAGGGTCTGAATACTTTTCTATGGTCTTGTAGGTGCATAGAATTAACAGTGCTTTAGAAATTATATTTTTTCTAATTAGATAGTTTTTAAACCTGCAATAGAAACCCAGCAGGGAGGTACAGTGTATATGTATCCGACAGCTCGTTCCACATAAACACACCAGGATAACATAAAAGTAGCAGAGATATTGCAGTTCTGTCTGCTTCATAAATTTCATGGAGTCCATGGAGAAATTTATAGTCTGCTGTTGGATTCCTAAGAGTTACTGATGTCACACTTTCATTACACCGTACACTGCATATAATTGTGTTTACTTTGACTGCACTTATATTCATGGCCATTGCTTCAAGCATAATGGGAACCAAAAAAAAACTTTGTGGCAGAGTGTCACATTTAATTATAGCTGAAGTTTATATTCAGAGAAAATAAATCTGAATTATATCTCAGTTTGTTTTTCCAAGTAAAACTTTATTTTTGGCTGAGACCAATCAAACAAACAACTACAGTGCCATACAGTCAAAGTTATTCTGAGTAATTTTCAGAAGAAATAAAAAAAGAAAAAGAAACAAGAAATCCTGTTACTCTAGGTTTTTTTTTCTTTGAAAGGAACTTCGGCTTAGCAGCCAGGTTCTTTAATCCCTGATTACGAACCTCATACAGAAGCTTTTTATAGCAACAACCATCAGTGCAAGTATTTTTACCATATACTTTGATGAAATGATGAAATGCTTTTTACAAGTATTTGACTTAAATGTTCTTCTGTTCTTCTTGCTTTTTTTTTTTTGTTTATTTTTAAAAAAAATTTATATCAAGAGCAATATCTTTGTTAAACCCTAGGGATCCTCAGAAATGTAAAATGGTCCTACAGGGCTTTGGCAAATATTACAGCTCAGAGCCATTATCACAGGTAGCATACCTCTCTAATAGTTTCAGAAAATCCTGACATGTTTTATTCTTATGTGCACATTCCACAAACCTTTGTTATATGTTGTGCACTATGGCTGGGCAGTTGGAGTACAACAACATAATTTACTTAATTACAGATGTGGTATTGATCAAATAACAGATAAAGACCCACTGAGACCTTTTTGCCAAGTGTCCTAAATACACCAGAAAAAATTTCAAAAGAGAGGGATTGTGTAGTTACACTTGGATCAGGGAAAGATCATGCGCAATCACAGCATAGTTAAATCAAATTGGCTTTAAATAGAACAATAAACCATTAAAGTGGTTATTTGGCATGTAATACTGGTACTTTTGTTTTGCGTCTTCTTTATCTTTCTGTCTTCCACTTTGGTATTGATCAACTAACTTTTTACCTGAACGATCCTCTGTAATTTAGGCTTGTCTACACAATCCTAAAGGATTGTGTATTGGGATTGTGCACATTATATAATGTGCACGATCATACATACATGCTCAATCATGTTAACTGTTCAAATAGAGCTGCACAATTCTATGTGCAGTTCCGCACTGGTGAGGCCAGCAGTATAATACAACATTTTAGAGAAGCGGCTGTTGCCTGGCTCATCTGGGAGCCTTCAGAAATGCATCAAAGTGGACCTTATGGAACTACTCTGACTGACTAGATTTGCTGCCATGTGCTGCATAGGCGCAGTAGAACAAAGCAACAGATGTGGAAGAGGAACTGCCACATTCAGAGGAACCAAGAGGTAGTAGGGACATGAAAAAATTAAACAAATTTTTCTGTCACAATCTCTCATTCACATCCAAACTGCATATTACACATAAAAGAAAAAAATACAAATCTCCCAAGTTTAAAATCTTAGCTTTTGTTGGATTTATCCATGCTTAACAAAAGAATATTGTTAAAATTTAGCTTGCTAATTGTCAGGTTTGGTGGATTTTGTTGTGGACCAAAACGCAGATTAGAAGGAGGCAGAGGTGAGTTCTTGCAGGTTTAATGTACAGTAGAAAGCAACAAAAACAAAAATCAAAAAACAAATTCAGGAAACCAAAAACCAGGAGATACCAGGGGAAAACACACATGTGGAGAAAAGCAACGACCAGAAACAAGCAATGAAGAACTGCGAAGGGGGTGTATGTATGGGGCACAGAACAAAAGATGGGCTTATGAGCTGATATGGAGCAAGTGTGGATAGAGGTAACTAGAAGGGAGCTATGGGAAAATAGACTGGTACAAGGGGGCAACAGAGTAACTCAAAAAGTTCAACCCTACTTAAATATAACACAAGATGCAAAGTAAACCAATGACTGACAAAACAGAATGAAATAAATTACTTAAAACTCAAAAAGAAACTCAAAAAGAAGTCCAAAGGGGAGAACCATAACTGCTTAATAGTAAATTTGCTAAATTAATTTATCTTTTCCTGTTTTTGAGTATCCTTTACTATTCCTTTCACTAGATTAGTTTGAATTATTCTCCTCAACTATGTTCAGTATTACTTCATTTGAGTCTCAAAAGGTCATTTCTATGTCTTTAAAACAGATAAGAATGTCAGTTTAGAAATATCTAGACCAACATAATTTAGGCCTTTAAGGCATGTGTCAAATCTCTAAAAAATAAGCTAGTAAATCAGGCTTAACCTCACCCCCCCGCCAACACACACTTACACACTGACTGTTTCTGCACTCATGTCCTCAAGGAAACAAAGCACAGGCAGTATCTTCTCACCAAAAAGACACAGTCATGACCTAATATTGACAGATAAAATCTTTACAGAAATGTTGCAAACCTCACCTTTGACAGGCCTCCAACATCCAGATAAAAACAGATGATAAAGACGTTCCAGGCTACCCAAAGTGCGGCCCAGACTGTGTACTGCAAAAGAGACACATGATGGATTAGCAGACAAAACATTTAACAGAAACTAGAAGAAAGAAAAATAAAATAAGTTTAATGAGATTTAAAAATGGAAGATTGTTATGATAGAAACAAAAAACGAAAGACATGATTGCATCACACTGATAACACCAAACCAAAATACTGTATATTTGCACCATATATATTTAATGCTCTGAACGTCAATATCAATGTGTTTTTGCACCATGTTTTTTTCTCCCACACTGTTTAAAATTGATCACTGCTGCACTTTATGGAATGGAAATGTTCTGAAAGCTGTACAAAATGAAATTTTGTTCTGTATACACTTGGTTATACACTCTATTATATCCAGAATATGACGCATATAATAAATGTTAATCGTATGTTGATGTCCTATGCAAAGCTCAGGAGAATTCTATGAATTGCACGCTGCAGACCTTTGATTCCAAAATCCAACAGCATACTGCGAATGCGCACAAAGTCTATGATCTCACAAAATCAACTTTTAAGACACGAGGGGAAAATTAAGATGGGTAATAGGGGGTTTGTGTGCTGAATTATGCTCAAAAAGTGTTTTTTTCCCCCCCAAAATTATTCATCATTACATGTAAAGTTCTGTGGATTTCCTTATTCTCTTCTCCTCACTGATACATTGCAATAACGTAAAGCTTTGTTTTAAGCAAAGTACAGCTTTAGCTAAAGGATATGAACAAGAAAATGTCAGATGGATACTTAAGCAACTGCTCTACTTTATTTAGATCAGATGTGCAACAATTCATGTTGATTATTAAGACTGAATGCTGGAACTAAATTACAAAGTAAAATAGATTTAAACTGTGTGAAAAAAATAAAAAGATTATTTTTAACATTTTTTTCCTTATTTTGGATTTTTTATTTATCATTATACTGTTTAAACTAAGAGAATATACATTTAACTGATGGTAATAACAATAGTTAAAAGCATTATACATGGTCCCTTTTTTGACATAATAAAAAAGTATTTTTTACAGATAAGATTAGACTCTTGAGAGCCAAGTATATACAAAGAAACCGGAAATTTACATATTCATGACCTGGCTTTGATGAAGTTACTAGGAAGTTCAGTCATTCTATGTAATCCCTGTAGGAGTTGTGGCTTTTTAAATTGCTGAGGCTAACTGCAGTTCATGACTCAACCATTTAGAAAATTGTACAGTCAGACAGCCAAGTGCTGACAGACACAGAGTGGTACTGGGTGGTATTCAATGATGGAGTTATCCAAGGGAAGGTTGTGAAATCCTCTCACTCAAGATGAAATATGTGCTTTAAGTGTCAGAGTGAGAGCAAAGAACAAAGCCGCAGTTCCATAAAAACATGCGTGTTGAATCACAAAACCCCTTCAGCTTAAATTCTTTTATTTTCCACTTGACATGAGAGAATAGCTTCGACTTTCCCTTCTTCCGCTCCTCCTTTCACCTCCTGCTTCCTCTGATTCTCTGGCTTATCCTGTGTGGCTTCACTGTACGCTAAATTATCTTTCCTGTCTGTCTTTATTTACTTTCCTAGCCATCTTTCCAAATTTTCCACATCTGTTCTTTCCATTAACTGTGCATAAAACATGCTTCTATGCCGCAGAAAATAACAGAAATATGTCAAATGGAGTGTCAAAGCAGTACTACAGACCTTTCAGTCTTGGTCGATTTTGGTTCCCCCAATGGACAAAAGCTGTATTTTTTTTCCCTTAAAGGAATAGTACACCCAAAACATGATTAGCCTTCATTTTCTACTCACCCCCATGCTGAACAACACTCTGGAGTACTTTTTTGATATCTCAAATGCATCTGGAGATCTGGGAGGCTTCTTGCTGTCTGCTGACATTCAAATAATGGAGGTCTATGGTGACCGAGACAGAAAGGTCCATAAAAGTCCACAAAAAACGTTTCAATATTCCTCCATACTGCTCGTCCAATGTATTCCAAGTGTCCTGAGTGGGTAGCATCCAGAATTTACTCGAAACGAAGTCATTTAGAATGTTTTTAGAGCATAAACAGTAGTGTATAGGATTTCCTGAAAGCGCGCACATGCGCGCTCACGACGCTACGGAAGCCGGCAGACCAAACCAGCGCATTCAGCTCGGCAAAGAACTCATGCTCTTCCTCAACACTGAAGTCCTCAGACATTTTTCTTTCGTTGTTTCTTTCTTTGCACAGGTAAACGGCACATTTCTTCTTCTGCGCTTGCATTATTGGCAGAGCAGACGCTGAATGCGCACTTTCATCTGGCTTGGTCTGCCGGCTTCCGTAGCGTCGTGAGCGCGCATGTGCGCGCTTTCAGGAAATCCTATACACTACTGTTTATGCTCTAAAAACATTCTAAATGACTTCGTTTCGAGTAAATTCTGGATGCTACCCACTCAGGACACTTGGAATACATTGGACGAGCAGTATGGAGGAATATTGACACGTTTTTTGTGGACTTTTATGGACCTTTCTGTCTCGGTCACCATAGACCTCCATTATTTGAATGTCAGCAGACAGCAAGAAGCCTCCCAGATCTCCAGATGCATTTGAGATATCAAAAAAGTACTCCAGAGTGTTGTTCAGCATGGGGGTGAGTAGAAAATGAAGGCTAATCATGTTTTGGGTGTACTATTCCTTTAAGGAAGGCAACACTTCCCATGAGGAGTAGAGCATAGTGCAGGTAAACCCTGATCTCCTGGTTGCCTGCAGTTTGACTCAACTAAATTTCTTTTTGCAGTGGCCATGTGAATATTGATAAGACAACAATATCATATGAAAATTTTGAAAAAAAGACCTGTTCAACTTTGGTTTTGTGCCATATTCATGCACCGCCTCCCCAACACCACACCTGACTCGTCAGTAACTGATGTGCTGACGAATTTAGAGCCTTGAAACAGATAAATATAATTTTATGTTTGATAATTTCACAGTAAATGCACGTATAATCACAAAAGTCCTTCATTATTTTATGACGGTTGAAAAGTTACTTAGGCCTCATGTGCTTTTAAAAAAAAAAGCCATGATTTCGTCTGGTTTAATTAGCCCAAACTACCTAGGGATTAAAGTCATTTAATAGACTTTTGCACTGCACAAATTAATGCACACTTCCTTGGGAAGGTGACAAAACACCCAGTGATCTATGTACATAGACCAAGAGCTTAAAAATAATGCAATGCTAATTGAAAAACACCAAAATAGAAAAATGGATTAAAAAAAGACAGAGAAAACACTCACAGGTCCCTTTATTAAGAAGACTTGCTCAATTGCTTTCTGACACATAGGTAACAGCCAATCACATGGCAGAAAACATTACATGTTTTTTTAGGGACCTTGGTGAAGATGAATTGCTAAAATCCATACTGAGCATTACGTACAATGTTAAATACAAGAGATTTAAAGGAATTTAAAATGGATGTTGCTACTAGACCAGACTTGTCTGAGTATATCGGGAACTACTGATCTACTTGACATAGTTGTCTTTAAGGTTTACAGATGGCTGTTAGAAAAATAAATAACGACCACGAAGGGACTGAGTATAATGCCTTGAGACAGTAGAAAGGCAGAAATCTGTTTAAAATACAATTCAGTCTCACTGAGCCACACTACATACTGTCTACAACACATTGAGTATTGAAGAGAATTAGCTATAGCAGAATAGGATCTCACAAAGTGCCACTCTTTTCAGCTCACTTTCACAAGAAAGGACAATCTGAGAGTTGAAATGTTTTGCAGAATCAATGGCCGTTTCTCAATTTAGAAAGAACGTCAGTATGGACTTGACAAGAACACGAAAGTATGGACTAGGGGAGAACGGGAACACGAAGCATAAATATGGGTCAGTTGGAACAGAAGAGCACTGGTGATGTAACGACACGCTTGGCACATCTGGAGCTGCTTTTCACCTCCTCCCCCTTTATACCATGTTCTTGCAGTTACTTTGTTCACCATAAACAGATTTTTTTCAGTTTTGTTATCGTTCAGGTAAAACTTCATCGGTTATTAGACACGCTAACACTACAGATGCTCCAGACTCTGACGCTGCGTGATGGTATTATCTTTGTCTGGGCAACCACGATGTTTTACATCATGTGGCAACATTCAGCCAATTGTGTAGCTTAAGGCCACTGGCATGCGCAGGGCCTGAGCATATCTGACCACTCGAGCAGATCTGGTACCTACACCGGCTATGCTGAGAGAGGGCTGCCTTCATAGGTTCGCTGGTTGTCAAGGTCCTCTCAACATCAGAACTTTTTTTTAAATTACGCATGAAATCGGTAAATGGGCCATATAGTCACACTTAAAATGATAATGGTCTCACCTCAAATTATCTTAAAACTTACTTTTATAGAACATCGGCAACAGAAAAGTGAACTTTTGACTTAATACTCTGAGCTCTGTGAGCAATCCTCTGGAAGCTGCTGCTGTGCATGCGGGGACAGCTGTCAATCATGAGAACGGAAGAAGTCTCCTCTGATGCATACTCAGTAAAGAGAGAGGGATGAGAACAACATCTGGGGACTTTTCTCGGTCTTGTGTTCTTGTAAATTGGAACTAGCACACGAGAAAGCACAAGTACACAGATTGAGAAATGGCCAATGAGTCTTTAATTCAGCTGTCATTAAATGGTAGCATTCAGCTTTGTCATAGCCATAGCAATGAGGATCTATTCTTTTTTGTATTTGTATTATTGAGTACTTTTGACAACAGTGTCCCATGGCTACTAATGACAGGACAATATTAATGTATGTCTTGGACAATCACAAACTGGTTTCCTAAGTTTTCTGTAGTCTGCTGGCCTCCAAACTCCCCAGATCCAAAACTATTTGAGAACCCAGTGGGATGTAGCTCAGTATGGTATTAACATAAAAAAAAAAACATTAGAAAACAAGCTGCAACACCTTAGCTAAAAGATGGCCCTTTGGCTTTAAGTCTACTTTACTTACCACTACAATGTAACGTGGTCGGTACTGGATTGTTCCAAATAGGCCCAAGATTACGATAATGATATGGAAGAAGTTTGCAAGAATGGGAGCCCACTGGTATCCAAGGAAGTCAAACACCTGCCTCTCTAAGGCCAAGACCTGAAAAAAAAAGAACAAAAATATAAATTAATATATTGGAGGCAAGATGATTTCCATGAAGTGTGATATTCTGCCAGGATGGAGACATTACTGCCTGGAAGGTAATCAGGAATATTTAGATGAATCATACTTTAATGCTTTCATATTTGCTATATTGGTAGGTCTTTTTTGGACTATGGGCATGCACAAAGTAATTGCACTTTTAAAACTAAAACAGTTACAAGTAATTGTACTGTTTGTCAATTAGGAGCTTATTTTTCACTGGTTGGATATTGGCCTATTAACAACACTCAAAATATTGCATATAAAGGTATAGATTTGACAATCAGAATCAGAAAAGACATATTTGTGAAAAAAGTTAACAAACATATAGTAAAATTGAAGGCTGGCTCCGGAAAAAAAATAATGGTTTAGAAGAATAGGAACAAAAGTATTTTTTTCAACGTCTTCCAATAAGGCTTCCATGCTCACCACAGTGCTGATAGTGCCCTTGACATCTGTATAAATGCAGACTGTGGAAGAACCATAACTCTGCTTTTATTAGACCTTAGTGCAACATTTGAATACTGTTCATTACTCCATTTCATTAGAGTATTTGGAAAACTGGATCGGTCTTTCTGGTGCACTTGACTGGTTTGAATCCTACTTGAAGGACGGGGACTTTTTTTTGTTAGGCAACTTTGCGTCACTTATGGCATTCCTATGAAGGTAAATATGTGCCAAAATGAACGAACTTGTGAATTTAATGTGAAAACTTGAGAATGCAATGTGAGAATTTGTACCACAAAAATCTGAACTTGTATGCCAAAATGTTCTGCTGTAAAGAAAAACCGCACACACACAAACTGAATTTGAAGTTGCACTAAAAGACATATCAGGCAAGACCATGTAAAAAAAAAAAAATACATGTGTGTCCAATCTTCACCTGAAGAGGATTTTCACTCAAATCTGATTAAATGTGAATGCACAAAAAAACTATTTACTGGTGTGTTCATATAGTTTTACACAAATAAAATTACAGCTGACAAATGATTATTGATAGTTTCTTTGTAATTATTATTTTTTTGCATATGTTAATCTTGCATTACAACCTCAATTTAGCCATTACAGCTTCTTGAATCTGCTGCTTCAAGAACACAAACGCGCTCTCGCGAGTAACAGCACGTTGACACCACGCTTGGACTTTTGTCACATTCCTTGCGAGATATTTGTGCCAAAACGAACTTGTGTTTGAAGATGTGAGAGCAAGTGGGGGGGGGTTCTATAGGCCAACCAATCACAGGCTGCGTCTCAATTCGCAGGCTGCGTACTTGGGAGGACGCCTTTGGAGCACTTCCTGGCTTCTTTTTTTTTTTTTTTTTTTTGTAGTTGAAGAAAAAAAAGAAGAAAGTCGGATTTTCTTCAAGTTACGGACAACCGAAAGCAGCAGCAGCGCCGGCAGTAGAGCGGAGAACACCTTTAAATGTAAGTAGTTTGTTTTTGCTTTTTTTAAATGAACATCTATTAAAATACATGACGGTAACAGAGCCACCGGGATGTGTAGGACCAGCTAAAGCTAAAGCTTAAAGCTAACCTGTTGATACGTGATGTTCATCAACAATTAAAAGCCTTCATACAAATGTCACTATTTTTTATTTTAACCTACATCTTACTGTACTGATAGCCGTATCCCTCTCTAATCAGATCTATTTATTCTCAAACAGTTTATTACAAAGTATTAGAACTTTTAAAGCTTAATGCAGCTGAAGAAATAACATTAGTCCAGCTGTACTGGGCTGTTAATACTGTAAACGTTTTGTTTTAATACTGAAGAATGTATAGTTAATTTACAGTACAGTATAATAAGGTTTAAAGTATAATTCACTTGAAGAACAATACCAGTGTAATTATACAGAACAGTCATTTTGCCTGTTTACATAACAGAAATATGCTTTACATGTCATTTTGTTCCAGGGAGCAGACAGAGGAGTGGATAAAATGACCACTTCATCATCGGGGCCAAAAATACTGCTGCAGTCGGATGGAGCGAAGAGTTGAGGCAGAATTCCATCTACATGTTGCATTTCTATGTAAAAGTCACACAAGTTAAAAGAAGTCCTGTTCAAACACCAACGTACAAATATATAATAATTTGATCACATCAAATGATGCTCAGATGCCACTTTTTGTAAATCTCATATTTGTGATAGAAGTGATCCTTGTGTGGGACAACTTAAAAAAAAATACAAAGTATGTTCAGGTTTGGATAATGTAATGGGACACACACAATATATATATATATATATATATATATATATATATATATATATATATATATATATATATATATATACAGGTGCTGGTCATAAAATTAGAATATCATGAAAAAGTAGATTGATTTCAGTAATTCCATTTAAAAAGTGAAACTTGTATATTATATTCATACATTACATACAAACTCATATATTTCAGATGTTTATTTTGTTTAATTTTGATGATTACAAATGACAACAAATGAAAATCTCAAATTCATCATATCAGAAAATTAGAATATTACTGAAGACCAATAAAAACAAAGGATTTATAGAAATGTTGGCCAACTGAAAAGTATGAACATGAAAAGTATGAGCATGTACAGCACTCAGTATTTAGTTGGGCCTCCTTTGGCCTGTATTACTGCAGCAATGCGGCGTGGCATGGAGTCGATCAGTCTGTGGCACTGCTCAGGTGTTATGATAGCCCAGGTTGCTCTAATAGTGGCTTTTAGCTCTTCTGAATTGTTGGGTCTGGTGTATTGCATCTTCTTCTTCACAATACCCCATAGATTTTCTATGGGGTTAAGGTCAGGAGAGTTTGCTGGCCAATTAAGAACAGGGATACCATGGTCCTTCAACCAGGTACTGGTAGCTTTGGCACTGTGTGCAGGTGCCAAGTCCTGTTGGAAAATGAAATCTGCATCTCCAAAAAGTTGGTCAGCTGCAGGAAGCATGAAGTGCTCTAAAACTTCCTGGTATGTGGCTGCGTTGACCCTGGACCTCAGAAAACACAATGGACCAACACCAGCAGATGACATGGCACCCCAAACCATCACTGACTGTGAAAACTTTACACTGGACTTCAAGCAACGTGGATGAAGTGCCTCTCTTCTTTTCCTCCAGACTCTGGGACCTTGATTTCCAAAGGAAATGCAAAATTTACTTTCATCAGAGAACATGACTTTGGACCACTCACCAGCAGTCCAGTCCTGTTTCTCTTTAGCCCAGGCAAGACGCTTCTGACGCTGTCTGTGGTTCAAGAGTGGCTTGACACAAGGAATGCGACAGCAGAAACCCATGTCTTTCATACGTCTGTGTGTGGTGGTTCTTGAAGCACTCACTCCAGCTGCAGTCCACTCTTTGTGAATCTCCCCCACATTTTTGAATGGGTTTTGTTTCACAATCCTCTCCAGGGTGCGGTTATCTCTCTTGCTTGTACACTTTTTTCGACCACATCTTTTCCTTCCCTTCGCCTCTCTATTAATGTGCTTGGACACTGAGCTCTGTGAACAGCCAGCCTCTTTAGCGATGACCTTTTGTGTCTTGCCCTCCTTGTGCAAGGTGTCGATGGTCGTCTTTTGGACAACTGTCAAGTCAGCAGTCTTCCCCATGATTGTGTAGCCTATAGAACTAGACTGAAAGACCATTTAAAGGCTTTTGCAGGTGGTTTGAGTTAATTAGCTGATTAGAGTGTGGCACCAGGGGCCATCAATTTTGAACCTTTTCACAATATTCTAATTTTCTGATATGATGAATTTGAGATTTTCATTTGTTGTCATTTGTAATCATCAAAATTAAACAAAATAAACATCTGAAATATATGAGTTTGTATGTAATGTATGAATATAATATACAAGTTTCACTTTTTAAATGGAATTACTGAAATCAATCTACTTTTTCATGATATTCTAATTTTATGACCAGCACCTGTATGTGTGTGTGTGTGTAGGGAAATTACATCTGACATTTATTATATTCATGTTAATTTTCAGTAAGCTTAAAAAAGTAATATCCAGGTTACCATTCCAAAGTCTTTTTCTGTAGAATTTCATTAATCCATCCAAATCATGAAACCTTCCTTTTTTCTAGCTTTAAAGAAACACTACAGAAAACAGGGGGTCAGTGGGAAGCCTACTGCTGCCACCTGGCCCTGGTTTGTCCTCATGGATGAGGTATTAGGACAGAGGCCACCTAATGCCCCACCTGTCCTAATTGCCTCCATCCCTGAGGACACAGCAGGGCCAGGTGCTGCAGAGGCTGAGCAGCACCAGGTTGACGATGAGGAAGAGAATGAGGATGAGAGGCCAGGAGAGAGGAGGGAAAGGAGCAAGAGAAGAAGAAGAGACGAGTTGGTGGATTTAATCAGGGAGGATATCAGATGGCAGAGGGAAGCGGGATAGGATGGACAGATTATTTCATTTATTGGAGAGGATGGTGGACAGACATTATTATTTTTGGTGGTTTTTTTTTAACAAGTTCAGGTTATGTGTTGCTGTTATTAAATTAAATTGTTTATAAAAGTTATTGTTGTCGGTGTGTTCTTAAAGTCTTTTATCTGTTTCATCACTTCTTTATAATTTAAGTAAACTTAGAACAACTTCTCAGTGACATCAGTTTATTTTTAGAGAAGCAAGTATTTACAATAAACTATTAAAAACATTTTTAAGTATTGAAATTAGATTTTAAAATTAACTGCTACAACTATTTACAGAAGATATACAGTAAATATTACTAGAGAACATATATATATATATATATATATATATATATATATATATATATATATATATATATATATATATATATACAATTGTGACTGAGCAGGAGTCCCTGGTGGTGCTGCTGGACTGGATGCGATGCCACACAGATGACCTTGGAGTCTTCTGACTGTGAGTGGGACATCATCTGGGGGGTGGGGGTGCCTCTCTCCACTGTTCACCATATCATCCATCAGGGTTTGCAGGGCTGACCCAATCGACAGATGCCCCAATTGACGGCTGCCATGTTACTAAAAAAGTTTAAAATGACGAAGAAAATAATGACTTTACTAAAACTGTTTTCATTACCCTGAAATAACAGCTAAAATGTGATTAAAATGCGCTAAAATGTGACAATCTAAATGTAATGGTGGTCGGGTAGACCCTCCTCCAGGGGCAGACACCTTGGCAGACAGCTGGTCCCTCCATGGAGCACCACTGACTGCCTCCAACACGTTCTCCCCTCCTCATCCTCTGGCATGTCATCCTCTGGGGCCGTGATATCACCAGCTCCCAGGCAGATGTTGTGCAGGACAGCACATGCCGTTTTGACCTGTAGAAAAAAATAGACAAAAATATTTATTTTTATTCAGTCATCTATCTTTATTACATGATTTATTAGAAATTAAATTTTACTTAATCTAGATCCACTATTTAACTTATTTTTTCGTTTTTATATTTTTATTTTTTTCCTGTATTATGTTTATATATATATATATATATATATATATATATATATATATATATATATATATATATATATATATATAATTGCAAATAAAATCAGGCAGTAAGGGGATAACAATTTAGACAAAAAATGATTTATTTCTCAACAGTTTGGCTTCTCAACAAAACATTAGTAATGGTGAAAGTAGTTATTCAAGTCAGTTATTTACAGGGTTTGTACACATTTAAGTATTCAATTCAAATTACTAAAGTTACAAACAAATAAATTACAAACTTAAAAATAAATATAAAATTTGATATTTAAACATATTCATCAATCTGCTGACAAGCGTTTATTTAATAACTGGTATATTCTGATCATTAGCAGGCCCTGTGGGTTAGAATAATAGCAGGTAGATCTTACCTCTCCACTGCGCACTGCCAGCCTGAGATAAATCCGTCGCAGGTTTTGCTGCCGCCGAAGCCGTCAAAGCGACTCTCCTCCTCCAATAACAAGTAAATAAATAAAAATAAAAAAAATTTCCATATCTATTTTTTTGTTTTTGTTGTTTCTTTCCGTATTTCTCGAGCTGTCGGATTTTGTTTGCCGCTGTTTTTGGGGTAAACGTGATGACGTCGTGTCGTAACCAGGAAGTGCTCCAAAGGCGTCCTCCCAAGTACGCAGCCTGCGAATTGAGACGCAGCCTGTGATTGGTTGGCCTATAGAACCCCCCCTTCAAACACAAGTTCGTTTTGGCACAAATATCTCGCAAGGAATGTGACAAAAGTCCAAGCGTGGTGTCAACGTGCTGTGTCTCGCGAGAGCGCGTTTGTGTTCTTGAAGCAGCAGATTCAAGAAGCTGTAATGGCTAAATTGAGGTTGTAATGCAAGATTAACATATGCAAAAAAATAATAATTACAAATAAACTATCAATAATCATTTGTCAGCTGTAATTTTATTTGTGTAAAACTATATGAAAACACCAGTAAATAGTTTTTTTGTGCATTCACATTTAAATCAGATTTGAGTGAAAATCCTCTTCAGGTGAAGATTGGACTGACAAGTGTAATTTTTTTTTACATGTTCTTGCCTGATATGTCTTTTAGTGCAACTTCAAATTCAGTTTGTGTGTGTGCGGTTTTTCTTTACAGCAGAACATTTTGGCATACAAGTTCAGATTTTTGTGGTACAAATTCTCACATTGCATTCTCAAGTTTTCACATTAAATTCACAAGTTCGTTCATTTTGGCACATATTTACCTTCATACATTCCCCAAGGCCCCTCATATTCAATATTGTCATGATTCATTTAGAAATAAGATTCCAAAACCCAAAGTTATAAATGTTCTTTCATTCATGGAGTAGCTGTTGCAATCAACATGTAAAGATCCTAGTAGCACTCTTTTTGATAGTGTTGCGCCGATGCCATTTTTTGGCCCCGATACCGATACCCGATACCTGGCTGTGCAGTATCGGCCGATACCGATACCATAATAATGTAAAATAATTGCCATCATGACTTTGTCAAGCTGCTTCCTACCTTTGTGAAGCAGGAAAAAGACTTATACAAAGTGAATCCAGTAGAACTTTTTATTGCCTACCAGGAGTGGGTGACAATAGTTGAATTAACTTATGGCTCTCAAAATGGTATCGGTGCCCTATTTGTTGGTACTCGCCGATACCGACACCACCATTTTAGGGCAGTATAGGGGCCCCGTCCGATACTGGTATCCGTATCGGTGCAACACTACTTTTGACATTTTTAATTCCTATTATTCATCTACTACTGTGTGTCAGGGTCATTGGGCAAAAGACCCAGTCTTTGGGCATCTGCCACATTCTGGGCAGGTGCCAGTCCTCATGGGTAATATATCAAATTAAAATTAAGTTATCTCTTTCTTTTTTGATGTCTTTGACTTTATCTGGATCTAGTGTTTTCAGTAATAATGCCTTCAGTTCTACTGCAACAGAAGACTTTGGTTCTATGAATGAGATTTGATGAATGGAATAGGAAGAGTTTTCCCTCATGGCCCACACAATGGTCTTGAATAAGCCCGAAGAGGAAAGGCTGCAAATGTCCCAGAGTCGGTACTTAAGAGAAGAAATGGGGCGGAGAAGGGTAGGACAAGAGCTGGTATGTGGAGGAGAGTTGGGCCCATCGCTTAAGAAGGGGATCTTGGATGACGTTTGGTTTCAGAGGCATTGATGACGATTGGCAGGAGCCAGGCTCGGACTAGTGATCTGTAATGGGCCAATCTAAATTAAGCGTGCTAGGGCCGGCCCTTCTTAAATCATACCGGCCCCAATACTTCCTCTCCGGCCGAAGCACTTATCTGTGACAATAAGTAACTCAAGGAGCTCAAGGAGTAATCCAATGTTAACTACCTTAATGATGCATGCAGTATATATAGCCCTTTCTTGTCATGCACATCCTTCTGCCTTTATGTGGTATTGGAATTATAGTAAATACCAAAAAAAAAAATCAAAATTGCAGATGAAATCCTGCTAATGTTGTAAATTCCACTAGAAAGCTGGAAAATTTTAAGATACCCGTGTTTCCAAGATAACGTAAATTTCAACCTTTCAACATGGCACACAGTGGGAAAACAATTCTGTTTTTCCCAATCCTGGGACATACATTCAACAAAGAAATATTACCATTTCAGTTGTGTCGTTTTTAAAATGATCATTATGATTTGATTTGATCAAATTCTCACTAGCAGTCAGTCAATGCATTTGATGCCTCCTGTTCTTCCTGAAGCAGATGAATTAGAGAGTCTATTACTGTCTTGCCCAAGTAACAGGTCAGGATAATCTTCGGATCCAACATGTTTCTGTTCTCAATCCCAACCACTGCACTGGTAGTTTCCACTTTAAATGTGGTATGGGTCCTTCTTACCAGACCACATGAAGGCAGTATAACTATCTAACCATGTCCACCTGTACGTTAAAGAATAGTTCTTAGAAAAAACATACCGTATTTTCACGACTATAAGGCGCACTTAAACGTCTTTTTTTCCCCTCAAAATGTGCGGTGCGCCCTATGGTGCGGTGCGCCTTATGTGTGTTGTAACTGCGACTTTTGAGACCACCTCATTGAGGAGATGATGAAAGAGTGGCTGAATGTAAGGAGGCCAGGTGTTTTTTTTCCACCCCTCACCATCGCTGTTAATATGTAACTCCATGCGTGCCCATCTCACAGCTGATGTGAAAAACAAATTAACGCTGCTCGACATCGGTGTGAACCGGACCCAGCAGGTGCAGCAGAAGCAGCGTGTTTACATGCAAAGTCAATGGTTGACGCGCATATAGGTGCAGCAAAAGGTCCCACAGCGCATTTTGGTGCAGCACGTCGGGAGCGTTTAAGCATCTGAAGCGCCGCCAACGCGCTGCTGCTGCTCGAGATGGAACAATTGAAGTTTTGCTGCTGGACGCGCCGCATCAACCAATCAGAGAAGCTGATCTGGGAGCTGACAGCGAGACAGACACAGCGCTCTGATGACATGATATTAACGCAAATGGAAAAGGCTGGATGGATGCGTGGCTGAGGCAGGTGTATGTGAGAAGACTAGGTGGTTTTTTCCACGCATCACCATCGCTGCGTGCCCATCTCACAGCCGATGTGAAAAAAAGATGAATCAAATGAACGCTGTGCTCGCCGTTATCCCGGGGGTCTGACAAAGGAGCTTCCACCGCTCGACATCGGTGTGAAGCGGCCGTTCGAAGTAAGGCTGCGAGCGGCGTGGGAGCGATGGATGACCGACGGAGACCACAGTTTCAGGATAAGAAGGCAGCGCCGGGCAGATTACGCCACAGTTTGCGGATGGATTGTAGATGCTTGGACTAACGTGTCTGCTGGCTCTGTAGTTCAAGCTTTTGCAAAAGCCGGCATTATTTCTGAGGAGCTGCGCTGCACGGAAAGTGACTCTGACAGCGCAGAAGGGGAAACTGGCATGTCTGATTTAGCGCAGCTGTTTTATTCAGAAACAGAGGATGATGACTTTGATGGGTTTGATTAATACTTTGTAATAAATACATTAATAAAGCACAATCATACTCAGTTTTGCTCCCGCTGTATTTTTCTACCTGAAAACTTAATTCAACAGCATCCTCTGGTCTCCTCCTCCTCTTCATCGCGGCTGCTGGCAGGTGTTTTTTCATCTAAATAATCTAAATCTTGCAGTTATATTTGCTGTGATCAGTGGGAATAAAGTAGTTTTAATATGTTTTTAAGTGAGAAAGTCCACCTGAAAACTTAATAATTGCAGTCAGTTCATCCAGATTATCTATTTCTGTCGGAGGCGCTCAGACCCCCACATACCAGCGGTGCGCTGACAGCAGAAATCTCTTCATCAGCAGCCTGTAGGCTGGGCAGCCTGGGGTTCACCGCGGCTGCTGGCAGGTGTTTTTCATCTAAATAATTTTAGCTGCAGGCACCAGGATACCGGCAATAAAAGCGAACATATTCCGTCGGCAGGTTTCAAGATTTTAAGTTAATTTAGGAGTGATCACAGCGCTGTGTCATCTGCGATGTTGGTCTGTCTCACGGCCAGCTGCCAGGTTTGATTAATACTTTGTAATAAATACATGAATAAAGCACAGTCATACTCAGTTTTGCCCCCGCTGTATTTTTAAATACGCAGTAGAGGTATTTAAAGGTAGTAGAGGACTTGTACCTGTATATAAAAAACGCGCCCTATAGTCCGGTGCGCCTTATGTGTGTGTTAAATACAGAAATGGGACACATAACTGAGAGTGCGCCTTTTAGTCCGGTGCGCCTTATGGTCGTGAAAATACGGTACATCTGCCTGCCTGAACCTGCTTTCACCTGCTACAGTGGATTCCCTGGCTATGACCTTCTTCCTGTTTGACACTGATTACAAGGATTGCTCTAACCATTAAATGAACTGAGTTGATCCAACCATTGCCTGGCTGACCACAATACCTACCCTGCCAACTGCCCAGTCTCAGTGCCATCCGTGCATGAACTGTCACAGTAGCTGCCTGGTGATAAAATGTGCTCACCAAAATGTGAGCATTTCTCCACAATGTTAATAGTTTAAGAAGTTATATGTTTCTCTCAGTTGCTGAGACAAATTACAGAAGTAGCCAGAGGGGAGGACTGGAAGTTTTACAAAAGCAATAATGACAGACTTATTGTTGAAACCCCCACTGAGCTAAAGAAGATATCAGTACTGCCATCGGCTACCAACAATGAGAAAACTCTGCAAACTATGGAGAACTTTAATAATAACCCAGATCAACTTAAGGTCTTAATAGAAAAAAGAGAACATACCGTATGCATTTTTGAAAAATAAAGGAGTTCAAATAAGCATAGTAGAACCAATATTAGTTGGATGAATACAGTAAGTGCAAAGCCCCCTGTCTTACCTTTTTCTGTCTTCAGTATTTTCCAAAGTTTCTAAGTTATATATATTTTTTTAACTTTGTACAAAATCATTTTCCGACTTTATTTTTACTACAATCTAAATCTTAGTACCAATCGTTTAGTGCATCGTGAAACAAACAACAAAAAAAGTAAATCTATCTGCATACCGGTGGGGGTAGTAAACCAATTAATTAAAATTCATTTTCAGATCCAATTCCATTTCATTCCCAGAGTGTGTGTTGTTGTTTGTGCATGAGTGTATCCAGAGGAACGCTGTCTTTCATGGCATCCAGACATGTCATTTACAGCCAAAAATTTGCAGATGGATGAGGAGGAAAGAAATGCCATCTCTGCTGGTACAACGAAAACACACACCGCTTAGTGCATTTACACAGACATGCAGTATACACACACATACACACACCCCTGCCTGCTCACCCTCATGTAACGGAACGGGCAACAGCAACTCAAATGGGATGCAGTGATATTGGCAAGTGAGGGAGATGATTGAATCAGGAGTGGTAATTAAAAATATTTATACAGGTAGGGCTAAAGAAGAAAAGGATGAAGTGACAGAATTCCTTTGCTGTAAAACTGGGGTAAAACATTTTCCTGATAAAACATAAGATAATATGAAAGAGAATGTGAATAAAGAGAAGGTAAAGAAGATTACACATTTCCAAGAAAATCCCAGGTCACAATAAAGGTCTTCCTTCAAAAAACCTATCAAAACCATCCATCAATCCCCATCAATGGGGTCGCAAGGGGTGCTGGTGCCCATCTCCAGCTGTCTATGGGCAAGAGGCGGAACCCTGGACAGATTGTCAGTCTATCGCAGGGCAACACAGAGACAAACAGGACATACAACCATTCCCACACACACACACCTAAGGAGAATTTAGAGAAGCCAATGAAACTAACAGTCATGTTATCCTAACAGACTGTGAGAGGAAGCTGGAGTACCTGGAGAGAACCCAAGCATGCACAGGAATAACATGAAAACTCCATGCAGAAAGGCCTGGACTGGGAATTGAACCCGGAACCTTCTTGCTGCAAGGCAGCAGTGCTGCCCACTGCTATGATATGGTCTAGACTAAGTCTTCTTTAAACAACTTAATAAAATTAAACTATGGTTACGTTTGGATATTAAAATGCCTGATTCTTTAAAACTCCCATTTTTTTTTAAATAATTGAATACAGATCATCCTTAAAAAAACAACCATGGCCGTCTTCTATTTTACATTGTTCTCATTTGAAAAGTGTCTTGTAACAAGATTTGCCGCTTGACAAAAAAATGCCAACATTAAAATCTGGAAATTTCACCAACAACATTCGTAGTTTCTTCACACCAATTCATCCCACTCACAGTTTCCAGCTAAATCATGTTCTGATATCAGTCTTTTTGAAAGGTTGAAATATTTTCCTATCAAAACTGGAACTTATAAAACCAGTTAGCATTTCTGGAGTGGCTCTGAACTCAACCTATTGAGGTACCTATCTAAAAGTATGTATACATTTGAATATCAAAATGCTGAACTAAATAGGCATACATATTTTTCCTCTTCTGAAATAATTCATCCACGCAACTATTGAGTTAAAGATGTGCGTAGGCTTAAGAAATGTTAGCCTGTGTGGTCTCCCCTAAGACATGCTGCAGAAAGCCCATCACATATGCTGCTAACTCAATAATCCACCGAGATGACAACAATCAATCAAAGAAAGAAAAAAAAAAACAGTGCCTCTATCCGCTCAGACATACATACAGGCAAGCACAATCACACAAAACCCACACGGCACAATTAGTCCGCAACTCATGGGAAGTAGACTGCTGGAGAGTGGGGTGCAATTTGATCAAAAGATACCAATGCTCTTCCAGGAATACAGTGTCGGCTACATAACCGGCCCGTAAAAGCCTTCCACCGACCTCCGGCAAGCACAAATCACTCCCTACGGAGCGACGGAATCTCTTTCTGTGCATTTTGGTTTTGAGCATGTGTATGTGTGGAGAAGCAAGCTGCCCACATAAATGACTCCTCCCAAGATAAATACTTAGAGCTAAAGTATAGCAGGATGCAACAAGCCTCTTCCGGCCCTTCGCTGCATCCTTTCCTAAATCTGCTCTGAATGTGGCTGTTTCCTTAATCTCTATTTTTAACTCTCCCAAAACCCATCACTAACTCAGTTCTCAGGCCACGTGATGCCAGATTAGGATCACAGAACTCAATCCTGCACCTTCTGTCAGATTATATTAGCTGGTGTGTACACTCAGGTGTGCATAAAGAGGCAAGTAGAGCAGAAAAGAAAATTCAACTTGACAGTTTTTCTTGCCATAATCCCCAAAACATTTCAGGCATCACCGCCTTCTTCAACATGCCATGAAGGAGATGAAGAGAGGGAGGTAAGAGTGATGAAAGGAACAGAGCCAGTGAAAGAAAGAGAGAACGGGAAAACAGAAGTAAAAAAAACAACCTTGATATGCATAGTTTGAGAGCTACTTAAGTTGTGCATGTTTGCTTGAGATAAACAGCTAAAATCCTACAGAAAAAAATCAAACCTGGATTTCAATCAGAGACTGAGTCACATTGCAGTTTTTGTTCCCAACAGGTTGTAGAAGCTTAAGATGAGGTGGTGTCTGTGTTGCCCTCCTGGAAGCGAGATGACAGTGGTGACTGGTGACCCCTCTTATTTCCACACCCCTCCCCCTTAGCCCACAGGTAATATAAATCCCATCAGTGCCTCTCATTCTCTGGGTGTCTTCTGTGAAATGTCCTCAGGTAACATGTTACCAGATGTGTCATCAGGAAGTGTGAGCGTGTGCCTGCCAATTCTATGTGACTCTAGGCAGCATGACTCAGTCTCCTCTCTGTTCAAGGTTATTACGCTGATACAGATTGGGTGCATAGAATGGTGGCAGATGTGTTAGGCTGCTCTCTGGACTCATTTATGTTCCTTGCTTACTATAACAAACAGTTGATATTACTTAATACAATACATAGATTTGTCACACAGGCAAAGCCTGATAAAATACACCACCAGAGTAAATTGCCTGGTATGGTGTCTGTTATTTTACACGCTCTCTGTAGACAAATAAAGGATAAAAATACACACCATGGTATATTTACTGAGTCAAAACTTCCTGAATTAATGCCTGCTTAAAAAAAAATTTAGTTGTGCTTCAAAGTTTACATACCCTCCCATTAAAGAAAATGATACATTCAAGCTAGTAATTCAAAAACACAATACTGAAAAAAGTAATAATAAACAAAATGTACTAAAGGATAATTCAGCCAATAGAGACTCACACATAGAAAAGCTGCAATTAGAAAAGTATTATTCAATTTATTTATACAGGTAACAAAATCATATTCTTCTAAATGTTTCTATCTAAGGAAAACCAGCTGATTGCTAGGACTCATTGACTCTCTATAATCCCTCACACTGAGCATGCATGTAGCGACAGTGGAGAGGAAAAAAACATTTTAACAGCAAGAACCAGGCTCAGTGCGAGAAGCCATCTGCCCAGGAGGCAGAATCAGATTATGATATGAATAGAAATAAGTTATTTTGTGCTTGGGCACCGGCAGAAGACTTTGATGCAGTGAATCAACATACGCTTGGATGAGTAACCTACAAAAGCATTAGAGTAGTCTCCACCTCGTTGCCAAGAGACTGGTGGTGGAATAAGCGAGAGGGTGAGCGGGACTGAGAATGAGGGAGGAGATGGTGCTGAGGTGGGTGAAAGTTCACTGGCGTCCAGGAGAGAAAAGCTAGGAGCGAGGAGATAAATAAAGGGGATCTTGAAAGATGATTGGCCTCTGAGAAGGTTCGGCTCCCAAACTGTAAATGTATGGGGGCATTATTGTTGCAATATTATTTGCAAATGTGTGCTGAGTGTTGTGTGTCTATATCTCGAAATGTGTGTTTGCAGTAATATTTAAAAATGTGTGAGATTTGTGTGTCTGTACGAGGATCTGCAAATGTGTAAAATAACTTGTGTGTAACCCGATTTGCAAATGTGTAAAAAATCCACAAACCTGTATTCAGATCTACAAATGTGTGGATCACTCTGTAAACACACAGAGACACTTAAGTCTGAAGTATTTTTGCTTCAACACCTAGAAATACAGACAAATCACTGGTTACAAGTCTCTGCACACATTTGCAAATAATATGGCAACAATAATGCCCTCATATAAATGGATTACATTTTTGTCCCATAAATGTTCTTATTTCTACAGATCTTTGTACCGATCCTTCAATTGGACATTTTGAGGCTGATTCCCAATTTAGATAGTTTCTAACACTTTCTGCTTAAATTTTCTGAATGAAGTTGCAATATGTAATCATTAGTAAATCTATTCAGAATTTCAGTAGCAGTAAACATAAATAAATGCTGGAAATATAGAACTTTTTCTATCGAACCTATCTAAAGTAACAGTTTATCAAGTTAAATGATGAAAATTTAAATTACGAAGATGAGTCTATAGCACATTGGGACAATTTGTGAATGCCTGAAGAAATTTCTAGAAATTGTATTTTGATTAAAGTGTATTTTTGTAATTAAATTGGTTCAGACAAATTCAGGTGTCATGCATACATGGCCAAAATACACTTTAAAGATTTGCCAATAGCTTATGCAAAACATATTATAGGGAATACAAATTTATAATGTAGCAATACTAATAACTCTACTTATCTATACATTATTTCTCATTGTTAGTAGAGTATACTTTTATAAATTAAACTGCTTGGTCATTGTCTACTTTAAAATTTAAAAACACATAGGCTATAAAAGCAAAGTTAAGAAAGTAAAAAAAAAAAACATTCTAGATTTTTTGAATGAACATGCAGCATTCTTTCCTGTACTGTACTGTCTACATCTAAGTTGACTTAAAAAAATACATCCTCTACCAAATCTATTATTTTTATGTATAAATTACCAGGTTTTTAACAATGTTCTGCATTTATTTCTATTTGACCTAAAGCTTATAAACCCACACATTAGATGTCAGATAGTTCTCATTCTTTATTAGTGAAAAATCCTTAAAAAAAAAAAACTTCAAAAGTTCATGCATAATGTAAAGAGTCTGTACTTTATTCTATAAATGACCGTACACATTAAACAGAAGCTATGATTGCTGCTGCTGCTGCTGCTGACAAGGTCACCTGGGCAGAAGATACATCTTCATCCAAAATGCCTCTGTACTTTCACCCAAAGATGAACACAGAGGAGCATCAGTTCCAAGAACATTTAAAGATGAGCATCATGGGAGCTGCTGCCCTGCTCTGTGTTCTGGCACAGATAAAGATAAGGATAGAAAAAGGCGGCAGCCATCACCTACACTGATGTCTGGCACTTTTTAAATCTTCCATTCTTTACCTTGGTTTGTTTTTTAATTTCACTCCTAGAGGACACTAAATACCTTCTTTAAAACTTTCTCTAATCCAATTGTTTTCCCCTCCTGCCATCACAAAGTTATTAGACCCCAGTGGCTGCCTGGTCCCAATGAAATTCTGTGACTAATGGTGTCAATCTCAGTTTGTGTGCAATGGTGTAGGGGATTGCATGTGTGGCTTTCAATGGACACATGGTGAGTTGGATAGAAAGATAGCCCGCGGTGGAGCTGAGTCTACCAGACAGAGCCGGGGATTAACAGGCAGGGTGCTTTTAAAGGCCACTTTTTTTCCTCTTCTGTTTGATATATGGTCTCCACAGTGAAAAACAAATCAGCAATACTCTTTAAGTACCTCTTGTGTTAGGTGCTGACACTGAAACACTTAAATGGCAAGAGTTGTTGTTTCTAGTAAAAATAAAGTAAAGAAACTTAAAGGGCCCTAGTTTTAGGGAAGAAATGTGTTGAATGTCCAGAACTCATACTCCTAATAACATACTAATATGTCACTGTCAATGGGACTATAAAGAAAAAAAATACAGCCTCTCAGGAGAAAACATACTTTGAAGTAAATCTCCCTTAGGACTTTAACAAACTTCTTTGAACTTTTCCCTTTTCTGTTGTCTGCCGTGTGCTGTCATGCTATATGTGGTAAAGCTGCCTTAAATTCAGGTTTTGAACGCCTTAAAATTTGTCTCAGTGCTTAATATGAGTTCATTTCAACATAGAGGACTAAAAACTTTCAGTGAACAGTTTATTTGTCGACTATTGATAAGTAGTTGTGCGTGCAATTTGGTTTTAAAGTGGGCTCAACCACCATTTTAAAAATAATAGCAAGGAGAACAGGGTTTTTTATAAATAAAAGAAAATATAAAACTAAAAGAGTTATTGATAAAGGACTTTAATTTAAATACCTGTTCAACTGCAGCCCAAATTACTTAACAGACATCTAGACATAGACTAGATATAGACATAGACTGGTTATTGTTAAAAGGCACATCAGAAGGAGAATAAGCAAGGGGATTTAAGTAAATTTGGCTATGGGAGAAGAATACCACACCGGGTGCTGCTAGTATCAGCTAAAACCAGAAAACAGAGACTCACCAAGTTTGAACATGTCATGATCAGGCCTGTTTGCTCTCCCTTAATTGGTCATTTATTTCACCTGTCGTTTTTCCTCTCTGCTGCAGCATCGGAGATACTCGGGGTGACGCGTGCTGCGTCAGCTGTAAGCCCATCAGCTGGATCGCACCCCCTTCAAGGGTTATGGACTGAACTGCAAAACCAAGTAAGTGACTCACTGAGCTCATCACCTTTTGTCAGATGATTGTCAATTACCTGTGTTTCTCCCACCAGAGTGTCTGTGATTGGGCGGTCCCCCCCCACAGCACCTGCAAGCAGCAGTTCCTAGCAGCTCCACTTTAGTTTTGTATTGTTCTTTATTTAATACAAATTTTGAAGTTTCCTACTGACTGTCTCTCCTTGAATACTGAGTCCATCTGTCCCATTTCATGACAGAACATAAAGGACTGGAAGACATATTACCTGGTCTGATAGGTGTCCTTATGAGCAGAAAGGTAGAAATTTACCACTCAAAGTTTGGCAGTAAAAATATGACATCATTCCCTGACTAGTTTTTATCAATAATTCAGGCAAATGGTTGAATAGTAATGTTTTGGGAGAAATACCTGGCATCTTTTGGGCTGCTAAGTAACCAACTGAGCATCATTCAATGAGCACAGTGTGTATTGACGCTGAACATGTCCATCCGTTTTGAACCACACTCTACCTCTCTTCTTATGGTTACTTGTGGAAGGACAATACATTATGTTGCAAAGCTCAAATCACAAACTGGTTACTTGACATCGATTTCACTCAACGGCCCTCAGAGGCATTAGATCTCAGTTCCATAGAGACATTTTGGAATGTGAAGGTTAAAGATGGATGCGCAACCGATTAAGCTGTAGCAACTGTTGGATGTAAATGTAAATAGAAATGTCTGAGGAACATTTGCTATACCTACCTGCACCATTTCATGGTTTCTAAAAAGGGGGTCAAACCCCATGTTGTAACATTGTAACTAATTAATCAATTATCAATCCTCTTTTTTTTGTCAACTACAATTTACATTGTAATCGAGATTTCAGTTTCAGTAATAAAGTGGCTTTTGAGTGTATCTTGACGGTCCTTACTAGTAAAGCTCAAGCTCCACTCTCTGAAATTGCTAAATCAATTCCTGTAGCATGTGACAATTATTACAGAGGCATGTTACTTTTATGCAACCTAATTCAGGCTTGAATGGTTTATAATAAAAAAATAATAATCTCAGTTTAATTTGATCCAGTAAGAACAATATCTGTAATCCTAGAAGCAAATCAAATGCTGTGTTACAGTGAATAAATATCTTCCATTTTTTCCTTATTCGCACTTAATACCTGCCTATTAAACTTTTGATAATAGAAAGAATTCCAGTACTTATTATTATTCGCTGTGTTCATCTTTCAAGTGTTTAAATTCTCAAAGGATTAACATGAATGTGTTTGTTACAGTGTTCAATGCTTAGGAGACTTATGGCATTCAACTCTATTAAAACAAAAGGCTGATACACAATGGAGTGACAGGGTTATTAGTATTAGTTAAACTTCATATTAAGGTAAGACTTGAATAAACTGCACAGCATCAGATGTTAGAACTCTATCAATCCAGGTGACACCTTTCCTTTTGTCCCAGATATATTTTTTAAGTTTGTAAATTGGATCTCACAAAATATTTACAGCAAAAAACATCTGATCACTCATTAGTCACTAATAAGAAGAGCAGCCCAAAGTCAAGGGGGGGGGCGGATTGATGGCATTGAATATGCATTCAGATGAGTGTGATCTGTCAAGATAGTATCCCATCTGTGGACCCCCCAAAGCAATTTATTCAGTGCCACACTATAACAAATGACACCAATGGAACCATTGGTATGGAAAGAGAGAAATGGGCTCTCAAATAGTCCCAGTTTTATCTCCATTATGGCTGAATATTGCAGTGTCACTGATGTGGAACACACACAGAAGCACAACCATGAGCCTACGCTTGGATGAGAGTCCACACGCTTGCATCTGCAAGTCAAGTTTTTTTTTACTTTAACCACAATATTAATGGTGTGTTAAATTGAACACGTTAAAATGGAGACATTTTGAAATGAAGGTCAGCTGAGACAGAGAGGAATGGGGGGTTCCACTAGCAAACTATTACTAAAACTAACATGCTAAGAGCATGAATGCTATCTCAAAGCTACACGGCAGTATTGAAAGAGAGGTTAGCTCTAATAAGCATCAAGGGAGGCTTAATTTATTTAAACACGTTATTGGATTTTAAACTGAGTTTATAAAAAGACAAAGCTGCACCCAGCTGGATAAGACTACAAGATAGAGATCTGAATCTTTAGAGTGACAGTCGCTCTAAGTATAGGATGTATATTAAGCACTGTGTTTGGAGCAATCTTACCTCCAGATGTTGTCTACCAGCATTCATCTTTCTTCTGTGCATGTCAACCTCAATTTAAATCAAGTAACCTTCCTCTGTACCTTAAAAGGGCACTGCTTGTGTTATTATAAGAGAATTAATACTGATACTAAAAGAAAAGCAAAAAGACACAGAGACTTCAGGTCTCTAGGGTCAAACTAATTATTTGCTCAAAGAGAGAGGTCACACCTTCTCCAATTTCCCAGTTCTTCGTACTCTCTCTCGTCTTTAACTCACCTTTCCATCTTACCAAAATCTCCAGAGGGTCTTCTAAATGAAATGGCAATCAATAATTTAAACATGTTCCAACCTCTAATCTCAGCAGGGGGAAGAAGGAATGGAAGGGTGGGGGTAGCACCATAATATGAGGCTAAAAGGAAGATACCAGACAGCTTTGTTAGCTTTCTGCATTCATTAAACATTCAAGCAGAGCTTCCCCTCCATTAAAACTCCAGGTTGCATTTAAACCTAGGTGAGATGATGACACAGAGACTCTCCAGAGGTAGGAGATGTGAGTGGGAATGTGTTAAGAAGTCACCTTGCCCTGTGACACAGTGGAAGCCACTGTTTAATCAACGTCTCTTGATGGGTTGTTTTTTTGCAGCTAAGGCCAGATATGACCTGTCAGGATCTGCTCTACCATGGAAGAGGGCTGTTCAAGCGAAGCAATCAAGACAGCCTGGGCCAAGACCACAATCAGCGCTAAACACCAGGGGTCCACCTGACAGCTCACGCTCACCACTAAATACACACACACATACGAAGGATAATTATGGCAACCTGTCTGACCTTCAAAAAGAAAATAATAAATACCCGGAAACAGTGTAAGACAAGGTTTGGACATGCACTTTACACATCAGTGCAGTTTCTCTGGTCAACGCTCAATAAAAAATCTCCAGTTTACACCATTAACACCCAAGTCCTATTCCACATTTTGTATTCCACGAACAGTGAACATTTTTGTTAGGATTAGTACAAGAATGATGCTTCCTTTCTTTCACTTAACAAATCCTAACCAATGTAATCTAAAACTAGGCATTTCTGGGGAAAGTTTAACTGGACTATTCACTCATAGGTAGTTTAGTTAGACAAATTGGCTCTAAAATTTTAAATGTAAAGGACAAGATCTGCCACAGAACAAGCCAGTTAAAGTTAAGACCTCGTGAAAATACAGTTCAGTTGTAAGACTTGAAATGTGCTTTTTACAACCACTCTGGTTCTGACAAAGCTTCATCTATTTTGTTAGGAAGTTTTTTGGAGAATATTTTCAGTCTTTTGATGTAGAAAACTCGCAGCTTCAGCAAAAGTTGCCTCTGTCAAAGTAATGACTAGTGGTTAGGGAATACAGATCCAAGCTACACTTTGAAACTTTATGACAAAATTCAACACATCAATAGGTAATAATTGTGTTTGCATCCAATACTAATGCAAAATTTGAGCAAATCTTTAAAATGTAAAAATACAGAATATAATTTTGCATATTGTTTATTTTGACATCAATAGGTAATAATCTTGTTTGCATCCAATGCTCATGCAAAATTTGGGCAAATCTATAAAATGTCAAAATAAAGAATATGCAAAATGGTACTATGGACATATTTTTATCAAGTGGAGCAAATTAACCAGGCAATGCAAAGCGTAATGTTGTCATTTATTATATGCTTGACAATAATGAACAGGATGTAGAGGTGGAAAACTAATACGGAACACAGATCAGTAATGGAAGGTTTTAATGAATGTAATGCAATCAGGCAAGCTGTAGGCCTGATTTCACATGTCAGGCTGTAGGCCTGACATGTGAAATCAGACAGTAAGTCACCCGTCCTGCAAACAGAAAGCCTGGGTTTGTATCCCAACTTGGGAGGAAATGAGCTGCCTGTGTGAACAATGGCAATTCAAATAACTGTTCAGTCATGTTAGATAAATGTTCACTAGAAAGACGGTTAATGTTAGATTAGAATACTACTCGTTTTTACATTTAGCTAATATTGTAATCAATGACGGCAAATTAACTCTCTTTTAGAAATCCCATGCTGCTAAAGCTAGATGAGATTTTCTCATACAAATAGAGAGCAAGAAAATATTGGATTTCTGATGAATATCTCAATAAAACCAATTCAGTCTACCCAACACAGAATTTATTGCTGCAAGAATAAATCATACAGATATACTTTCTTTGTTTCCCACTATCAGTGCAAACTAAAGCAAACAGCAAACAAATAGGTTCTTGGCCGAAGTTGATAAAACACACTGAAAAAAGTTTACAAAACCGCAATAGAGAGACCAGATAGGGGAAGACAAAGAGAAAGGAGAGATAAGCATTTACTGTCCTCATCTCTTTTGTCAACCTGGGAGTGCTAAGGAAATCAGTTCATTATCATTGATCACACTACACCCCAGGTTCACACAGACATCCTAAAGAAGTTAAACCAACTCTCAGCAGAACACACAACGAGAAGGCTATCCTGATTTCTGCTGCATCTGTAACCACTGGAACTGAAATACTACTGCCATTGCCAGCAGCATCTTTCACATTTCTCATCTCTCCGTGTTGTGATCTATCACCTCAGCTGGGAAGTGGTGAGTAACGACAGGATTATCCAACGGCACTAACCATAACTCCCTGCTCCGCAGGCCTGACAGCAGATGGTATTTTACTGTGGTGCAATTTTGTTTCAGCTGCAGTAATAATCCTTAATTACAGCAGGGTGACAAACTAATATGTGAGAAATGAAGGTGTAAGTTTCTATGTTTGCAAACTTAAATTCAAATAAACTTAAAACAATTTGAATTAATACACATTATCAGGATTCATGCAGCAGGTAAATTGTGCATTACGAATCTAATAAAGCAAATTAATAATTCCTTGTGTACCTTTTATTTTTCTTGCAGTTTGAATTCATTTTAGGTGGCCAGAGATTACAGAAGGAGTTGGGGCTTGTTTGATAAACTAAGCACTTTCCATCAATGACCAGCATTGAAGTAGCAAAGTCCGATATGTTCAGGTATCTCTTAACATGGCTGGTGGTTGCATTAGGGTGCCAAAAGGAAGCTGTGGACCGCATCTTAATTGACTTTCAGTTGGGTCCAATTCTGGATTCAAATCTTTGAAGAACCTTTGAGAATTACTATTCAGGTTCCTAGAAATGTGTTGTGATTAACGTTCAGTATCTGTAAAGCAAGAAAGCGCAACAGAAGTTCTTTCAGCTGATCACAATCTCCCAAAAAGAAGCTTGTTAGCACAAAACATTCCCATCTGCTTCATGAATAATAAAAAAAAAAACACCTTAAGCAAGGACACAGAATTATTTTTGTGAGGAACTTTGTATATGATTTTCTATCAACCTTTTCCAAATTGTTACCTCTCTGTAGCACCTACCCTAATTCGATCTGTTTTTCTTTGAGGAGATCAAATAAAACTCCTTGCAACTCTTATCTCTCTTGTCTTTACAAAATGTCCCAAATACTGCTTGCTACACAAAGTCATAGTATTTACCTAACATCAGTCCTACTAACCTTGGCTGTGTCTAAGACTGAGGAAGGGTTTGTGAACTACTATTTCAGTGCCAGGTTATCATTATCAGTGCAATTAGCTCAATAAAAGCACCAGCTCTTCTGAATACATTAAATTATAGCCCCTGCCCTCTGTTCATATCTCAACTTTTCCCACTGTCAACCGTAAGATGGGAAAAGGGTAGAAGAGGAGCTTCAGACTGCTGTGTTGCATCAAGACAGCCTTCACCCTCATAGACGTCATTATATTACAGTGACACACATGGATGATTCAACAAAAAAAAACAAAGAATACATAAATGTAGTGTACGGATGAAGTTCCCCATGAATAAAACCCAGAGCATATAAGGAAACATACATTTGGATGTGTTACAGGGAAAACTCTTAAAGGTGGGCATTGTCAATGCGTCCTGTCAGAAAAAGCATTTTGGTTAACCATTGCTCCTAAAAGCAGATAGGATCATTAGGAAGCACCCTACTTCCTCTTCTAAGCTTCTTCCTTACTGCCAGCACTATTCTTACAGCTCTTTAATGGGGATCACTGAATACCTAAGTATGTAACCAATGGGTAATTGTTCACTTTTGAGCTTGTTCCTCTTAGTTGGTGCATATGTATATTAGTTTGTAGCCAGCCTTAGGCATTTACCTGCATGATATTTTAACCATATGATAACCTTGACTAAAAATATCACATATTTAAAGAAGTAACAAAAAGATTGTCATCTTCATCGTTGTCAATTTATCCAGGACTGAGTCGTTGGGGCAGCAATATCAGTAGAGACTGCCGTATTTCTCTTCATCAGATAGGCAAGGCATTCTCAGACCATCCGAGAGACATAAGGCCAATTTAAACTTCTGACGCATTGCCTCTGCAACCGTCAAATCTGTCTCTGTGCACGACCATGCTCCCAGCGCAGAGGGTCTGCTACCATTGTTGCGCACCTAAAAAAAATCCTGACTACATGTTGGATGGTTGCAAACCCGCACAGACCTCATGCGGAAGTGCGCTGACAAAAAGCAGCTGTGATTGGTTCTTGGTATGCCTTTCCGGCTGTCTGTGTGGTCGTCCTTCTCGATTCCGTGCCGGGGTGCGCCTTTTTAAAACCTGATGAGTAATAACAACAATGGATAACCACGACGAAAGGTTGATCAAGGAGGTTCAGAAGTACAACCACTTGTATGATGCCCCAGAGATGTTTTGGAAAATAAACACTCCAGCTGGCGCCGCCAAAGAGGTTCTGGAAACTGCTGTGTGTCCCTAGAAATTCCAGACCAACGTTGCAAAAGAATAACAGCAAAACTGGTTTGCGACCAGACGCAAGCAACATTTGATGTTTGCGGTTGCAGAATTATAATCCGCCCTTTAGTCCCTCCAATGTGTCCTACACCATCCACTGGGCCTCCTCCCAGTGGGATCTACCTGCAACCCCTCCCAAGGGGACTGTCAAAAGGGCATTAAAAATCTGACCACAGACTCCTGTCGAAGCTGTAAGGGACTGCCAGCTGACAGAAGTTAAGCTGCTTGTATCCTCGATCTTATGGACATGATCAAGGTTTTATGACCAAAAGGAATGGTAGGGATGTAGATTGTGAACTTTGCCTTTTGGCTCAACTCTCTCTTTACCAAAATGTACAATTTAAAGTCCCTTCTTCTTAAATGTAAAATAACAAAGCTCTATCTTATATCAGACAACTGATTGTACCGTATGTTCCTTACACAAGACCTCGTTCTCATTCTAAAGATGTACTAGCGGTTCCTTGAAACTTAAAAATTGAGTGGAAGGCAGATGATTTGGTTATCAGGCTCCTCTCCTATGGAACCAACTACTAGTTTTAGTCCGTGAGGCAGACGCCTGTATACTTTTAAGGCTAGGCTTAAAATGCTCCTCTTTGATAAAGCTTGCAGTTATAGTGGCTCAGGTTATTCTTAGCTATCTCTTAAGTTATGCTGCTATGGCCTCAGGCTGCTGGAGGACATAGGGACAACTTTTCATCTTTCTGCAACATTTTGTCTCTATTCTCCAATCCCAAAGTATTTTTAGTTCAAACCCTAACATTATGTTCACTCTGCTTTTTTCTGGTTATATTAGCTTTATCTGTTCTGGTCCTGTTTGGCTGTGAAAAAATCCTGAAGGGAAAAAAAAAAAGCTGGACTGTTACCATCAACAACTTCAATTACAGATGAAAGAGTTGAACCTGTTTTTCCGTACTTGGTCCCAATTCTCTCCTAGACAAAGCTATGGGCTCAACTCTAAATGCTCCGAGAGGAATTACTCTTGGGTCAGCGACAAAATGAAAGCTAATATCCACTGTCACCCCATGATCATCCAGGAGGAGAAAATCCAGCAAAGTTAATGACTGGATGCATTCAGCTGCTTTTCCTTAGATAAAACCTTTACCCAATCTGACTGTATGATCTGATTGAGTTGTCTCCGTAATCTGCTTTGAGAGGAAAATTTTTGTGAATAAGAACTATATTAATAAACTGAATTGAATTGAACAACAACAGACTGGTGCACTCTTCACTCTTTTTATCTTGCCTTTGGGCCAAGATAAAAAGAATGAAGTGCTTTCTTCAGAATCAAAATCCTGTTTAAAGGCACAACCTTATTATTTTACAGTGGACACTCTTTGAACCTAAAGTAAAATCAATTGCAACTCTTACAAAGATTTTAAATATTTTAAAATTCGCATGAATGTTCTTAAAAGAAAAAACAACTTTTTATTTTAAACTTTAACATTAATGTTAGTAATTACTCCTTTTAATTGAATATCAAATTACAAAATGCGGTCAAAGACTTCTACAAGAACATTCATTTGATTTGGCACTGAGGAACCTTTTCAAAGAACCAGAGTATTCTCAAAAATGTTTGATAAAAAAAGATATTACAAATCCCATATTGTATGTTTAATGTAAGGGTTATTGTTTTAAAATCATTAACATATTTTAAGGCAGGCCAGGACTTTGTATATCATTTGTATATCATATACAAATCCACCTCATATAATAAAAACATTCCATGAGCTTTACATACAGTACTGAAAACATAAAAAAGAAAACACATTAAGAAGTACTTTGAAGTGGCATAATACAGCCAGATGTGGCAAAAAGGATTGAATCCTTTATTTAAGGTGGTATTCTATGTTTTAAAATATGTAGCTTTGAAGGTCAAAATAAAAACACTATTTGGATCATCAACATATTTTGGTAGTTTTAAAGAATAAATGCAGTGAAATTACAACAAATTTCTAGTTCAATCAGGCTATGTTTCCTTCTCTGAGCTGTAATTACAGAGGTTCCTCTGAGCTCAACAGAATTTGAACTGTACAATTTAGAGTGACTGTGCAAATGAGCTCAGGGCAGAACAAAACATTCAGTATTTCATTATCAAACAGACCAGAGAGTTTCAAGTGGTGCTTCTTCAGCTTAACAAATGTTTACACAGCACAAATATCTCAAACAGTTTATTTCCCATTGTCACGCCTTCCGAGGATGAGGTAGAGGCTAGGGACTTTCTCTCTTTAAAAAAGGGGACCGGGGGGTGTACTCCAATTACAGAGGGATCACACTCCTCAGCCTCACCGGTAAGGTCTTCTCCAGGGTGCTGGAGAGGAGCATCCGGCCGATCCAGGAGGAACAATGCAGTTTTTGTCCCGGTCGCGGCACACTGGACCAGCTCTATACCCTTCATTGGGTGCTCGAGGGTTCGTGGGAGTTCGTCCAACCATGAATATGTGTTTTGTGGAATTGGAGAAGGCTTTCGACCATGTCCCTCGTAGTGCCATGAATGGGTACTCCGGGGATATGGGGCCCGGGTCCTCTGTTAAGGGCTGTCCGCTCTCTCCCCCGGACAAAGGTGGACTCCTTTCTTCAAATTCCCTTCTTCAGTGGTGGATAGTGCTTCTCTCACGGAGAGGAGTTCAAGTATCTTGGAGTCTTGTTTACAAGTGAGGGATAGATGGAGCGTGAGATCGATAGACTGATCGGTGCAGCGTGGGCAGTGATGCGGTGTCTGTATCGGACTGTCATGGTGAACAGGGAGCTGAGTCGGGGGGCAAAGCTCTCGATTTACCGATCGATCTATGTTCCCACCCTCACCCATGGTCAAGAGATCTGGGTAATGACCAAAAGGACAAGATCGCAAGTGGCCGAAATGAGTTTCCTTTGCAGGGTGGCTGGGCACACCCTCTGAGATCGGGTGAGGAGCTCAGTTACCTGGGAGGAGCTTGGAGTAGAGTTGTTGCTCCTCCACATCGAAAGAAGCCAGCTGAGGTGGCTCGGGCATCTGTTTCGGATGCCTCCAGGTCGCCTCTCTCAGGAGGTGTTCCAGATATGTCCCATTGGGAGGAGGCCTCATGGAAGGCCCAGGACACACTGGAGGGACTATGTCTCTGAGCTGGCCTGGTGTCACCTCTGGGTCCCCCCAGAGCAGCTGGAGGAAGTGTGTGTGGATCGGGAAGTCTGGGCATCTCTGCTTAGACTGCTGCCTCTGAGACCCGGTCCCAGATAAAGTGGAAGAAAATGGATGGATGGATTTTGTCTTTCATGTAAGCTCATTTGGATTGCAGAAGGCTTCAGTAAGCTGTCTTACAGGCAGCGTTTAGCAACAGGTGTGGTCAGAGTACTGCGTTAATACTCTATGCTCAACATCCAGAGGTACAAAGTTATAACCTTTTAAAACATTTGTATCCTGTAAAAAAGGTCCTACTATTAGACCTGAGTAAAACTGAGGCCTATGCTGGTTCTAAGCTTCTATTTAAGCAGCCACCAAAAGAATCAGCTTCATTAAGAACTACATCCTCATCATGGCCAGTTGCTGACATTTACAATACTCCTGGTTTTTTTGCCAATTGAATCCCGTCCACTCTGGGTCAGCTTCAGGGCAACACCCCAAGCCACCAATCCATTGAGACCAATAAAATATATGAAAAATTGGGCTTATTTGTGTCTCTCAGTACAAACAAATCATTACAGAGACAGGGATTCCAGCCAGGACTTGTGACTCTCCAGGGCTGATCAGGATCCTGACAACTATCCAGCGCTGCTGTCTGCAACAGTTAGGCAGCAAAAGGAGAAAGGAACTGAGGCATTTCGATCAATATAGGCTCATTATCTGCTGCCTTCTGTCCCAGAGAGATGAGTCCCAGAGCTTGGCCGGCCTGTTGATGAGCAGAGCGCACCACAATTCAATTAGGGTACGGCCGAGATGCCAAAAAGAGGTTTGATCAAAGCACTCTGTTGAGCTAATTAGCTCACGCTGTGGTTTATGAGGGCTATTTTTACATCTGAGTAAAAAAACTGTGCTGTTTGTTAATGGGACTTTTTTTTACTGTGAAGTGCACAGGGAATAACCTGGCTCATTGCAGATTCATAGCTATATGCCAGAAGAGAGCGGGGGTCCCTGGTGCCACTCGACATACATGCCAATACATAGATTCATGCAGACCAAACACATACACAAAGGGGTTTAATATGACTCCCCTTCACAGATTGCACTCGTCAGCATGGAGGTGTGAGTGTGTTTGTTAGCCTGCGTTGCACCAGGACAGGAAATGGGAGGTCATCAAGAATCAGTGGTGAGAGGGAAATGAGACTGCCCTCAGAAGTCTTCGGGGGCTTTTTAAGGAACCAGCTGACATCTTTATAAATCGTGTTAAAACTCGCCAAGGTTCTGATTGACAAGGCAAAATTATCTGATACAGAAAGAAATAATACCAGGTATACGTGCACATTTACAAGAGACAAAGACACAATTTTAACACAATCTCTCTTTTGTTTAATTCTGATATTTGTCACTATACATTTGCAGAGAATCTGAGAGGAAACTAAATTCATACCAGTCTTCCATCTCTAGGCACTGTGTTTATTTGATTTATTTCATAAATGAAAATATGGTGATATAAACTCAGTTATGCTGTTATGATTGTTTTTTGATCAATTTTGTCTTATTTATTTAATTGTTTGCTAATTAAAATATTCTCTAACATGCTGGGGTTAATTTGCAATGTCTTTGTAATGTGGTTATTTAAAATGTAGTTTAGAATTTTGAAGTTTTCTATAAAGATTATGCTTAGGGCAATATTTGCAAAACCTAGATTGAAAAAACAAATAGACTGCATAGTAGAGCTGTTGTATTGGACCCCTTTGAGGTCATGAGAGAAATGTGGCCTATGATCTTATATTCACTGCAAAGAAAGAAGGGTTTATATTAAACCAGTGCATATCTGTGTCTTTGATATTAACCCATCAAAATATTCTAGATAATTAAAAGTTAGCTTCATTTTACAATAACTTACCCAGTCCCAGTATAAGATTACATTTTTTTGACAGATTCAACATTTTCTAATGGCTTTGATTACTTTAGAGCAGGGTTTAGTTTATTTTAAGGTTATAGTGGATGATAAGCATTTGTTATTAGCAATGCCGGACAGATCTTCATTAATTTCTGCTTACTTATTGGTCTTTTTTAAGTATATAATTAAAGGTACTGAATCAATACTGAATCTATAAAAAACAACATTTATTTCAGTGAAGTTGCTGGGGTTTTTTTTTTCCAGAATGAGACAGGAGATTCCAAAGGGTTGGAAAAAGTATGATATCAGCAAATATCGGCTTTCAGCCATAAAGGCAAAAACAATAGGGGATATCGATATCAGCACAGATTTAGCAAGTAATAAATTGTTTAAAAATCACATCTTGTGATTTCTGGATTCTTTATTTTAATTATGTCTCTCACAGTGGACATGCACTGTTTTCAATTTCAGACTCCTCCATGATTTCAGAATATATATATATATATATATATATATATATATATATATATATATATATATATATATATATATATATATATATATATATATATATATATATATATATTTGCTTCTAGTGCATAATATATATTTGCTTCTAGTGCATAATATGCATCGGGAGGCAATACATTATCCAGAAACCTCATTTGATGGCAAAACATCTAGAAGTACTTCCTTGTGGCATTGCTCTTCCTTATCATGTAGTTTGTGTCTGATCTATTTAATGCATGACACAATACATCAAACTTTCCTTTATGTCCCTGACAGCAACAACAGGAACATCCTCATCTTTTATTTTTTTGATAGTGCATCTTACTTGATCATGTGAGCAAGCTCAAATTTAATACCATCATAAATTACATTGTCACGCTCTGTCAAGTAAACTCTACCCAGGGATGGAGGAAAAGGCAAGCCTCAGGAGCACCATTTGAGGCTGCACTGTTGCAATCCTTTAAATATCACTTTCAGTGGTTTCCTGGACTTACTTACTTCTCACGTGCTCCAGTATGCGACGGTTCCTGGTTAACAAAACATCAAATCTCTAAGTTCACACAATAAATCTTAACTTATTTACAAAGAAGGACAGCAGCAATATGGGATGGGTGAGGTGCACAGTAGTGAAACTTGAATGTGTGTGGTGATGGGCTCCTGTGGTGCTCTCCATCTGAACAAAGTGTGGGATCCTAATCACATTAGTCAGATGGGAGTTAATGACCGGGAACAGTTCACTTCTTCATAGCAGCATGTTTTCTTTTCATTTGGAAGAAACTTTTAACAACAATTTCACTTTTTTTCCCCCTCTAAAATAAAAAAAAATCCAGAATTTCACATTCTGCGCTCACATTCAATAAATCACCCTATTATATTATTTAAAAAGTAATAAACAAGGCAAAAACTCACCAGCTGTAGGGTGCAAATGAAAATGAGAGTGCATCGTCCGCTGCAGCAGCCCATTGTGTCAGCGGGGGGAAACGCGGTGACTCTATGAAGGACTTGGAATGGAGCTGTTGGAATCAGGCTTGATCCAAACACCAGCTTCTTCCCATCCTCCTCCTGCGTCCTTATAAATGATCCCTGGGAAAAAGCGACCGGTTACACCCGGCCTGGGACGCGTGTGTTTACCTCCGCTCTGGCAGACCCGGTCGCACTGGAGGTGAGTGGCTGGGAGGCTGGGTGGGAGCGAGCCGGTGTGCGTAAAGAGGAGGAGGGGCAGGGAGGAGAGAGGGGGGTGGTCTCAGGAGGGTTAGTGGGACAGACAACCTAAAAGCTGCTGAGCCTGATGATGGAGTCATTGGGCAACGATTATCAAGAAATAATCCAAGTAATTAATTATGATAATAATTAGCCTCAGTATTAGTAAGCATAATAGTTAAATTATATAATAATACTCCTACTACAACTTATACAGTTTTGTAACATTGTGATTATCATATCCCTTCTTTATGAAACAAACACAATAAAAGCGGTGATTAAAACTGCAGTTTATTTATGCTGAGGTTTAACATTTGTATTCCTATAAAAGCTATTCAATTGTGACTTTTGATCATCGCGTGAGAAAAGACAGGACCTAATCCCTTATAACAATCATGAAGAAATGGCGCCATCTGCTGGGGACTGAGGGAGATTTAGGGTCCCAGCTCTTAGGCTCCTGCTGACTTTGGGGTCCCAAAGGAAGAGCTGTGTAGGTAGAGTTTTAAATAGGATATTTAAAAATCAATAATTTCAAGATTTTTAAATTTGTGAGTGGTTAGTTTCTGGGGAGGGAAACATTTCGTTTCAGTGAACATAATAAATCAATAAATCTGCAAATGACAGCCCCTTTCCCATGGCTGCATGTGAAAATGACATTAAACCCTGACCTTTACTTTCCAAACCTATGACTCTTTCCTTTGTATGTATCGGTTAAAAAAACAAAACAAAAAAAAACTGTTTTTTTTACAAAACAGCACGGTAATGCAAATTGCGCTCTCTCTCCAAAATAGACATATGCAGTGAATATTTGGCTGTGACACCATCCTGGAGAGAAACATCAGCTGTGCTGCTGCCATCAAAACCTTTGTTTATAGATGTTGAAGATCGGCCTGTTTTTCAGTGTAATCCTGTTTCTCTGAATGTGATTGACTGGATGCGCTCTCTTCATCCTCTGACATGGGAGCTGGCTCAGAGCTTGTCTGTCAGGCTGTGTGTTTCCTGGACGGGGACACCTTTTACAGCTGCTTTTTGTATTTCTGCTTCTTTCTCCTTTAACTCACACTGAGCCTGGTTCTGCTGGAGGTTCCTTCCTTTTAAAAGGGAGTTTTTACTCTCCACTGTCGCTACAAGCATGCTTAGTGTGAGGGATTCCATTCGAATCAATGAGTCGATGCAATCAACTTGTTTTCCTTAGACAGAAAACATAGAATCAATTTGATTGTTTGATCTGGTGAACTGTAAAGTGCCTTGAGATGACATGTGTTGTGAATTGGCATTTTATAAATAAACTGAATTGAATTAAATTTAAAATTAGTTATTCAGCCCATGTTTAAATTCACAGTTCTAAACTACAAAACACGATGGTTTAATGTGTTATTCAAAGCTGATTAACTACAGAAATAACTACAGAAATTGTAAAAAAAAAAAAAAAAAAAAGGTAACTGGGTCCCCCGAAGAAGTATTCTTGACCTCATAATACCTCCAGTTAGCTATGCCTGAAACAAATTTTTCCCTATAGGTATTTCAAAGTTTCAACTTTTCCCCATTAGATGTCACTCTATTAAAAGTAGTTGTTTCACATTCAAGCCACTGAATGTCATAAATAAATATGTATTTAAGCCAAAGCTTCCTTTCCTGCTAACATCATCCTACTTGCAGAGGGGTGGCTCCCACTTTTTTCCCGTACAAGCCTCATAAATGTTTTAGTTTTTTGAGGCCTGACCAGGGGGAACACTTCACGTCTGATTTCATCACACACTCCTCCATCCGGTTCCTCTCTTAAGCTCCACTACTCTGGCGTCCTTCAGCTGCTCCATCCTTCCCACCCCTGTCTGTCCTGGCCCAGAAAGAGCCTCCCCCACTGGTCTCAATAAAAGTAGTAGTATGGAGCCAATAGCAGATAGACACTTAATGTTTAAGATATATATATATATATATATATATATATATATATATATATATATATATATATATATATATATATATATATATATATATATATATATATATATATATATATAATATATATAATTTTGAGAAATACATAGTTGTTATCTTGTCCTAATGCCACTTAACATAAGGTAACCCTACTTGTTTTCAAACTAAAATTTATGACGTTTTAATGTTGGGTTTGATGCCATTCCTACATGCTATTTCTAGCGCTCATTGTTTGCCATCACCCATGTCCGTTTTTACAGAGTGTCCTTAAATCTTTTTCAACTGGAAAACCTTGTTGGAAATGTTTTTGATGAATCAAAGATCAACATGCATAAATAACTTTGGCTTTTGGTGCTGTCAAGCTCTGCCTGATATTTTATTTATGTGTTGTTGTCTTCATTTACCTATCATATATATCCCCATTGTGGGACAATAAAGAGATTTTCTATTCTATTCTAATTGATATCAACATTCCCTCTGATTATCAGTAAATACAGCAGTGACTAAGATGGCAATGGCCTTCAGAAGAGAAACAGACCCACAGCATCACAGATCGTCTACCATACTTTCCAGAGGGCATAATTGCATTACCTTTGTAATATGATGTTTTCCTCACAGCTTATTCATATAGAGTGCTTTAAAAAAGGGCTGTCCCTCATTTGACTAAAAAAGAAAGTTCTGCTAAGACCCACAGTAGAGACAGCAAATATTACATGTTTACATTTGTGATCTTATTATAGAAACTACCAGTTGGCAAATAGAACATTGTGTTCCTGTGGAGACCATGTCACCAAAATATGTAATTTTTAACTTTGTTTCTCCAACAATTACCTGTGAAGATTTGGCTTTACCTTCCTTGTTATTTGCAGGAACATTTTCTTTGTCACTACATTTTTTACATTAAGCTGGGGATGGTGGCTAAAGGAATTGGGCTCATCACTTTCAAGAGTCTGGGGCTTCTAATTAGAATTTAATTGACCTCATCTCACAAAAAAAAATGATGTTCCTCTGTTAACCTTATTTAAATTAATTTTAAAGAAATTGCACCTCTAACAATTTGACAAAATAAGCAAAAAAAAAAAAAAAAAACAGATACTTTTTCCTGACATGCATTTTATTTCTTTACAGAATAAATTTAGTCAAACAAAAGGTAAGTCTTTATTTGATTTTTTTTTTTTACATCTTTACCAGATTTAGAGTTCTGTGCTATCCCTGTGTTTAGAATATTATTAACTGTATTCATTCATTTTAGTAATTAAGCAGGTTGATATCCTTTGAATAGACATTTTCAGTCTAATGGGTTTAAACAAGGCGACTTAGAAGCTCTAAGATTTTATAGGGCTTCTTTTAAAAAGTCAGAGCAGGAAGTAAGGTTACCAGCAGAATACATCTCAAACTGTTCCTTGCATGAATGATGTTCACTACCACACAGCTGCATTTCTTATGAGAACATGTCAGTGTGTACCAGAAGACAAAGCATGTGTGTGTGTATTGGATGATAGCTGAAATAAGGTCACTGTTATAGTTCTGACTGTTTGAAAGCTTGATGGAGGTTCTACTGTGTGTTCCCATTTTGCCCAACACCTCCTTTTCTCCCAACCCTTTGTTCATGTGAATGTGTGCGTGTGTGTGCGTGTCTCGACCACTTCTTTCATGACAAGTGCGGCCCTCCGGGGCCGCTGTTCTCAACAAAGAAGCTAATATGAAGTGACAGGACAGCCAGTGGCGTTCTGCTCGGAGGGGACTTGCTTTGTGGAGCAGACCTGAGAGTCTGTCTCACAGTGGACAAGAATAAAAAAAAGACCTTCGAAGGGCAGGGTTTTTTTCTACTCTTTGAAAGCATCTTAGGCTGTCGTTTCTTGTTTCCACCCTGGCTGTCTGGCTCTTTCTTTCTCTCTCTCTCGTTTTTTTTTTAACACATTCAGGAGATTAAGCAGACCAGTCATGATTCTTCATTCAGACACACTCAAGTCAAGTCTGTTTGCTGATAAGAGGCAGACATTTTAGAGTGGGACTGATAATATGCTCTCTTTTACGTGGGAGTTTAATAACATCCATATTTTAAAATGATTGTGGTGTTCTAGAATTGAACTTTAAATGAAATATTTCTATAATCCAGGCTGGAATACTCTAGTCTAATGACTGCCAGCTTTGGGTGACAGAAGCAGGTTTTTATTGGCTGATGTCTGCTCTGTAACTTTATCAGAACAAAAGAAAGCTGCTCTCTTTAGTTTTTTTAGACATCACTATTAACACAAACTAGCTGACTTGACTCGGATTCATTGCTTTTACGGATTGGTGAACAAGCACTCAGCTGCTTTCTTTATTTAGGCCCATTTTATAAAACTTTAATGTTAAACACGTGCCATTGGATATTAAAGGGAGGCAGATTCTCTTCTAATTTTCCTCTTTTTGTTTTAATAAAATCCAAAGCTTGATGAAGAACAAATACAAATGATGATATAGGAAGGAGGTCAATAATTTATGGCAGGATAATTCTTCAGTGAGGAGAATCCTTTCAACATCTGGTGTTATTCCAATGTTTGCCACTTAGGGGCGCTTTTTGGGGTCGTCCTAAAAGTGTGGTGCGTCAATAAAAATTCTCAGATGGAGAAAAAAGGATATTGAAGGCTCTATTTCAAAATAAAAGAAGTATCAGGCGCTCTGGTTTTTCTTTTGTTCATTTACATAGATAAATAAAACAAATCAAAATAGTGGAAATATATAAAACATTATTTTTAGATAATCTATTCAATTTGCATTTTGTTCACAGTGAAAACGTTTAAAGGTTTAAACCAATATTTTGGTTCTCTTAAGCTCATTTAAGCATAATTTAATTTCTTTTGTATAGGGAGTTATTAAAAGCTTAAACTAATTTAGACTAGATTGTTTCAGACCTAATTTTTTGCTTATTATGGAAGGACACATTAACAGACTCAACTGCAGCCACACAGTGAAAGAGTTATTGCTCAATATGTATTTTCTTTAAACATACACAAACATTACACAAGATGGGTTCATATTTAATGTTTATTTAACAACCTTAGATATATTAAATCCATTCATAGCACAGATTTAGTTTACGTTTATTAAATTCAACATTTCGTTTTTTTTCTTTAAGTGCTGAGATCTTCCTGATATCTTAGAGCTGGCATTTGGAAATGAAAAGATGTGCCCAGACAAGCAGCATACTTATTGACAGAAAGTATTGAATTATGTCAGAGCCTCTGATCATCCTGCATTTATAGCTCCATTTGTCTCATTTTGCTTAAGTTAATTCTGTTCAATTAATTAGTTATCTTGCAGTTACCTTAAATTGATGTTTAAAATTGATTTGGTTGATACATGTATGACTTTTTTTGGATGACATGCTGACCCTGACATTATTTGATTTTTACATTTTTATTTTATTGTTTTTTTTTTATTTGTTTTTTTTATAACTGGTTAAATAAACACCTTTTTTATGCCTGCAACTGTAACCTCATGCTTTTTTTTTTGCTCATTCAATCACAGTAACAAACAAACATTCCTGTATGTTGCTGCATTCCTGCTGGGCCTCATGTATTGCCATGTTTTGGGAAGACTTTAAAAGTATTGCTTATTTTGGATTTAAACTGGTCCTACCTTTCTTGAAAAATTTGAATCCAAGGAAAATTGATCATAAAGCTCTCCTCCCCATCCGAAGCGTTGAGAGACTAAGAATGAATAAACATGGGATAGATAGCTCTCTGTTTGTTGGTATCTGGAATTATTATTCTTAAAATAAAGTATTTGTTTAACTGCTGCTTTTTACATGGATATAAAGTATTTGCTGAAAGTAATATAATTCTTCAGTTTGCAAAACATTATTAATACATTTAAAGATCATCTGCATAAAAATGACTGCAGTTAAATGTGAATATGAAATAAACAGCTTAAAATAGGGTATGTTACTTCAAATAAATACATCAAATTAAAATACCCACACACTGGCGGTTTTAGACCAAATGAAGGGGGCCAGCGTGTTTTCATGGGGGCACAGAAAAGTATGAAATAAAAAACAGGGCAAGGGATTCAAATATATTAAGAGAGCTGCATGAAGTGAAATTTCAGTTCAATTGGATTTAATAAAAATTCTGTCTTATTAGGTCAATATCTACTCACAATTTATGAATTTTACATATTTTTGACTTAATTCAAGTTAAAATTATCGTTTTTCATAAAATCTGAATTAGAACTCAAGAAAAACTGATAAATTCAGCTGTAATTTTTTTTAAAATTTGTTTTGAAAAAAACATTTAGCAGATGAAAACTGGGATCCTATCTCAATAGCTCTGAAGCTATCACCTTATTGTTTTTAAATACTTAGTAAAACAGACTTTGTAAAGAAAAAATGTCCAAACAAAACTACAATAAATAACACAACCAACCCAACTATTTGTTCCAACTTAATATTACATAACTCAAAATCAATAATCATATTTCATGGGGTAATGGGACTCCTGGTCCCCATTACACGCATGTAGCCCTCATTTGCCCATGTTTTTATTTTGACAGTCTTAACAGGAAAAAGAAGTGGCTCCTGGATGCATCTTGACAACCCTTTTAGTCACATGGTTCTGCCTAACCGAGAGATGATGGAGCCAGATGAAAGAGGCAGGAGGCGAGCCCCTCCGCTTGCACGTCAGCATCCCCTCAAATAGAAAATCCGCTGCTGTCACTTCAGCCCTGCTGGCAGAGGACGGACTGCTGCAAAACGACGCATATAAAGCCTGATCCCGCCCGGGCATGCTGCGTTCGCTTCTCTTACTTTATTATTTTATGTGATGCCACAGGAGGAGGATAAGCGGAGCGTTTACGGAGAATGATAGCGGGGATCAAAGCGCGCTGTCCCAGGAGAACTCATCCGAAGAGCTGGCCGTCAGAGACCGGGATGCTCCTCTAACCCCACCGGGCGGGTGAGTCGCTGCAGGCGCATCTCTGTAGAGTCTAACGCTCGCTTCATAAATCCCACAACTACATCCATACCACCTGTCTGATTAATCCTTAGAATTAAAAGTGCACATAACCTGCAGATTAGCCACTAGATAAAGCTGAGAGGAAATAGTGCGCTCAGCCCGCGCGCACGCCGGTAAACTCAAAGATGCGCGCACACAGCATTGGGGTTGAACGCCATGCAGCGCGCTCCAGCTAATGGGATTGCGGGTCGATCGTGTCTCTTTAAAGTTTTGATTAGTGTGAACATGTGTTGCACGCAGTGGCTAATTAATAAAGCCTTTGTAAGGGGCTTCCTCTATCACAGGCACTCATCATTAAGCCAATGATGGCCCGGAGGGCGTGGGTTGGAGGAGACACCAGTTCTGCTCACTGCACACTTGGGCAGATTAATTATGGACTGTATTGCCCACAGGAATTATGCACACATCTTAAACAGTAAAGACAGCTTTAGATAGCAGTTTATGTTATATTTTTAACTATTATATGTGAAATTTGGGATTATCCAATGAAATCCACCGAATCTATCAGAATTAGTTTTGGATTTAGGTTGCCCTTCTTATGTAAGGTGGATTTAATTGATAAGATTTTCCTTTTTTGTGAAGAAATGCATACAGGCTCCTAATGCAAAGCATGCTGTTCTGCTGGATATGTGGGCGTGGATGTGAGAAGTATTTCTACATAAAGCTCAGTGCATGCAAATGGACAAAAAAACCCCACTTACTATTCTGCAAAGGTCCATGTCTGCTGTGTAGATGTGAGTGTGTGTGTAGCTCACCTCATTACACTCATTGTGTTGACTTAAGCAGCAGGGTCACCCCTGAGGCCCATTCACCTGCCTTATTGAGGAGCAAGGCTCAGAATTACAGCACACTCTGAGATTGGAGAAGCTTTTCAGCTGACATGATCAAGTTGGGCACAGGTACTCCAGACCGAAGCATCATGTATTTATACACCATGTTGTATAAATACATGATACATGATATAAATACTGGCTGAGGTGAAATACGCTTCCAAACTCCTCAGAAATGTATTTTGATTAGAGGTAAAACGCATTTCGAATTTACTTAATCATATTTAGTTAATTTAACACACTTGTTTTATGTACTACCCTCCTAACATGAAACAATTGTGTTAAAGTAACTAAATATGATTAAGTAAATGCCAAAAATGGTTGCATTATTTTTTCAGTGAACTCTTGAATAAGCTCTCCACATTTTTCAGATTTTTTGACAATATATTTATCTCATGTTGAAGAAAATTCCTTGCCCATGTTTTCCTTTGGATTAGACATACACTATATTGCCAAAAGTATTTGCTCACCCATCCAAATTATTGGAATCAGGTGTTCCAATCACTTCCATGGCCACAGGTGTATAAATTCAAGCACCTAGGCATGCAGACTGTTTTTACAAACATTTGTGAAAGAATGGGTCGCTCTCAGGAGCTCAGTGAATTCCAGCGTGGAACTGTGATAGGATGCCACCTGTGCAACAAATCCAGTCGTGAAATTTCCTCGCTCCTAAATATTCCACAGTCAACTGTCAGCTGTATTATAAGAAAATGGAAGTGTTTGGGAACGACAGCAACTCAGCCACGAAGTGGTAGGCCACGTAAACTGACGGAGCGGGGTCAGCGGATGCTGACGCGCATAGTGCGAAGAGGTCGCCAACTTTCTGCAGAGTCAATCACTACAGACCTCCAAACTTCATGTGGCCTTCAGATTAGCTCAAGAACAGTGCGCAGAGAGCTTCATGGAATGGGTTTCCATGGTCGAGCAGCTGCATCCAAGCCATACATCACCAAGTGCAATGCAAAGCGTCGGATGCGGTGGTGTAAAGCACGCCGCCACTGGACTCTAGAGCAGTGGAGACGCGTTCTCTGGAGTGACGAATCGCGCTTCTCCATCTGGCAATCTGATGGACGGGTCTGGGTTTGGCGGTTGCCAGGAGAACGGTACTTGTCTGACTGCATTGTGCCAAGTGTAAAGTTTGTTGGAGGGGGGATTATGGTGTGGGGTTGTTTTTCAGGAGCTGGGCTTGGCCCCTTAGTTCCAGTGAAAGGAACTCTGAATGCTTCAGCATACCAAGACATTTTGGACAATTCCATGCTCCCAACTTTGTGGGAACAGTTTGGAGCTGGCCCCTTCCTCTTCCAACATGACTGTGCACCAGTGCACAAAGCAAGGTCCATAAAGACATGGATGACAGAGTCTGGTGTGGATGAACTTGACTGGCCTGCACAGAGTCCTGACCTCAACCCGATAGAACACCTTTGGGATTAATTAGAGCGGAGACTGAGAGCCAGGCCTTCTCGTCCAACATCAGTGTGCGACCTCACAAATGCGCTTCTGGAAGAATGGTCAAAAATTCCCATAAACACACTCCTAAACCTTGTGGACAGCCTTCCCAGAAGAGTTGAAGCTGTTCTAGCTGCAAAGGGTGGACCGACGTCATATTGAACCCTATGGATTAGGAACGGGATGTCACTTAAGCTCATATGTGAGTCAAGGCAGGTGAGCAAATACTTTTGGCAATATAGTGTACCATGAGCTCTGATTTAACCTGGAACATTGTTTCTCCGTCTCTGGTGACCATTGTTATTTGATGGAAATGTTTCCATTCACCTGCATCAGACATAGAAAGGGTTTTTATCTCCCTCCAGCTTTGTTTACTGTCACGTCCCATGCTGAGGTTAAATGGTTTCATTTGTTCAAGTGTATAAAATCTTAGCTCTGAGCCTCTCCATATCAGATGTATGTCAGTTAATTATGATCTGATCGCAAAGCCTACGGGATCTCTCTGGACACGTGGGACTTAGAGCTGGTTGCCTGTAGACGTGCCGATCGAAAAATTCTCACACGACTGGAAAATCGTCATGAAAAGGGCAAAAAAGCTTAAGGTGGAATTAGGCCATGGTAGACCTAAACACAGTGGTGCATGCAGCTCACTGAAATCTGTGACACTAGGAGTCAAAGTTGAACAAATTTCAACTTTTTGGTGCAAATCAACTATCAAACCATTCTTAACCAAGCAGGAAGGAGCTGTTTGGTGTGGAAATGGAGCTCCTTCTAAAGGCCCATCTTGTTTACATCTTATCACACTTTGCTTACCTAATGCTCTCTCTTTTCTGTCTCAAGAATTTCTATTTATAGATTTTAGCACCAGACAAAAGGCTTATCATAACTAATAGTATTGCAACTTGGAAAAAAGTTTAACATTTCTCATCACTTAAGCAACTGGAACATGATTATTTGTTTCTTTAATTTGCATATATCGCAGTTATTTAGAAAATACTGAACAGACCCTGACTGGGAACCATTAACCTCTCTAATTTTGCTTACATACGCTTAAGATTATGTTTAAAATCTTGACTTAAAGCAGTGCTTTTCAGTACGTTTACAGTTTTGTGGGAGTTCATTCCAAATTAATAGAAAAATAAAATATTTCTTCATGTTCTGTTCTGCTTCTACATAAGCAGAGTAGATTGGAACCAGAAAACCATTTAGTGATTTATAGAAAAATAATTATTTTAAAGTAGTGTTGAAACAATTAATCAGATTATTTGTGATTAATCAATTTTTTTTTTAAATAATCATCAACTAATTTACTAATCGATTAATCGTTAACTGGAGTTTAGAGGCTCTAAAACAAATCTTAAACTTACAGAGCAACCCACTTAGAACAGTAATTATACCAAAATTGTAAAAAAAAAAAAAAAAAAAATTCAACATTTTGCATAGAAGATAAAGAAATGTTTTCATCTGTCAATGTGCTCTATCCAGAACTCCTTAATTAGAAAAGTTTTAGTTTAGCTCGTTTTCATTTTGTAAAACATCTTCTGGAACCTTTGGCTATCTGATTATTAATCGATTAATCGAAAAAATAATTAACAGATTAATTGATTTGCAAAATAATGGTTAGTTGCAGCCCTATTTTAAAGTCTATTCTCTTGTCATTGCCCCATAGGTTTGTAGTTTTAATTTTTGGAGAACACTTTGCTTATTGTTAATAGGGTTGTTTTTGCAGTTCGACCGCCTCCCTTACTAGTTGTAGCCTTTCATTTTGTTACTTCTCTTTTTACAAGCTTATGATACTGGGTTACTATGGAAAATCATCACACAAACTGTCATTTCAAGCCAAATATTTTTTTTCTATCTCCACAGTTCAAACGATAGTAGAGTGGGCAGTTTTAGTAATGATGTGTCTCACCGATGGCCCACCTTCAGTCAATATTACACATTTGGCCTAAAAGTCTGAATTCTTCATTGGTCAATGTGTGTATTCATTTTTTCCCCCAAAATCCCACTGACTACACCTGATTCATACAATGCTTCTATGTGGTTGTTTTTTAAAAAGCTATCAGAGTGCCCTTGATGGTTAATTACTCTCTGTTGCAATTAGTTGCAAGGTTGAACAGGATAACTAATTAAGACCTTGAGCTTTAATTTCATACAAGAAAAGGGTTATTGTAGGATGTTTAATGGTGATTGATTGGCGCAAAGTAAAATGTGTGACAACAATTGAATTTCTTGTAACTCAGTCGGATTTTTTTAAAAGACTCTGAGCCAATCAGAAACTGAGAATGAAACAGTGGAGGCACCTTTACTTTCAAGAAAGCTCTCTCTTCTCTGATACGCCGATACTCACCTTCCTGTGCACAATCATCCTTTTCTCACATCGTACTCATTTCTAATGTAGCCAAAATACCATTGCTCTCTTCTGCTCACACTTCTGTTGCATGCAGATTTACAGTTTAGCTCATTCTTGGTATCTTTCTGAATTTTAGCAAAATATCATCTTCAAACTGTCATCCTGCTGCTAAAAAGAGGAGAGTGTATATTGAGCACATTGAGGGTTTTGAAAAGGTCGGCAATTGTCTGTGCCCTTTAGTTGTTTGTAAAAGGTGCAAAATTGCGATGTGAGCTTCACAGATCACAGAGTAAATGGTCCATGAATCCTCACAGTGTGTACGTCCACACGCTTGTGTATGTGTCAGCTGTCTGTGTACGTGTGATATCTCAGAGACCAGAGGGCTATAAAGATTGGCCAGTCAGCCGGACAGATGTGCCCTGGCCTGGACTTGGAAGTGCTGGGTTTGGAGCTGGCCTGCCACCCAGGATTAGTGCCATGGATCTGTAACTAAAGGGCTAAAGACTGCGATTTTCAGCTTCCTTAAAACACCATTTCTCTACACTAAACAGCAAGAAGAGGGGAAAATACAAGACGGACTCTGCTTGTTCGTTCAACTCATAAAATTTGTTAAAACCTAAAAGAGGCAGATGTTGAGGTTTACGTCCTTCTTTCTAATTGTCAAGTTCTGTGGCAGTTCAGTATCTGGCTCGATCTAAACTCCATAAATCCATTCTGGGCACAGAGTGGCAATCGGTTGCTCTAAAAGCAGGGGCTCTGTAATTCATAACTATTGATTGTTGCCTGAGCTGCGTTTCAGCAAAACGACTCTGCACACAACTCCGTACAGATGTGAGTGGAGTAAATAAAGCAAAGAGGAAGCAATGATATACTTAGTCATGCTGTTCACCCCCACTCTTCTTTTTCTTAATTGCAAAACACCTATAAGTCAGAAACATTAAATAATAATTTCTTCGGTAGAACAGATGATGCTACACATCTTCTTCTTCTCTTTAGGGGCATCATGGGGCCTGACCTTAAACCAGCTGCTGCAAACTCTACTTATAGGCAGACATCTTGGACCTATGATTGCACATTTTTGTCATGCTCATTTTTGAGGGGAGTTTATTCTGTTACTGAATTTGGTATAATACACATTTCAAAATTTTAACTCTTGTTGTCACCAGTTGATTTGGAATTATGTCTTTGTTGGAACTGATGTTAGAAATATATTTGACATATGTTAAGATAATAAAATTTTTTCAGACATTAAACAGTTGTTTCCACATAGATATCTACTCTTAAAAATCTACTTTGAATCCCTTGTGTTAAGGGACAACTAAGGGATTCCAACCGTACGATGACCTTAAAGGGATAGTTTAAGTTTTTGGGCATGAAGTTGTGTAAAATGTTCACCATCAGTTGCTGAGATGCAACAATGTCCGTACTGTCACCAATCCTCCTGCTCTGAGAAACGGCCGGTAAAGTACAGGAGAAAAAGTAGTTCCAGTATAGTACAAATGCTCAAGTTATTTAAGCCAGAAAAACTACACATGCGTTTTGTTAGACAATTTGAACAATTTTAAAACATCAGAATGCTATGTTAGACTTTTGATATCAATTAGGACTATTTTTGGCTACTATCACTCCGCCGCATAGGTGCGGAAGACAGTTCCTGCAAACAGAAAGTAATTTCTGAAGGAGTTTCCGTCATGTGCTCCAGTTTCTCCCAAAATTGTTCAGCTTAAAGGTTAGACTCAATTTAATTCTTAGTGGAATAATAATGAATAATAATTGAACTTTATTGATCTCACATTGGAGAAATTAACTCTCTACATTAAACCCATCCACTTGGGGAGGAGTGGGCTGCCATTATGTGGCGCCCGGGGAGCAGTGTGGGGTTAAGGGTCTTTCTCAGGGACCCAGAGTGCAGGCTGTGTGGATTGAACGGGGTACTTGCAACCTTCTCAGAGCACAAGCGCACTGCTCTAACCCACTAGGCCAACACTCCCTACTTTACTAAAGACACAGCTAAAGGAATAGTTCAGAATAGTATTTTAGAAAACGAAGAAAGCAACTGTTTATAAGTCATTATTTTTCTTTTAGATCAAAATTATTATAATACATATTGTTTGAAAAATGTAATTCTTACCAAAAATCTAAAATAAATGAAATGTAGAATGAGATATAGTATAGCATTATAAAACAACACATACTGCATTACATTTATAGTTTTTTTTTCTTTAGGAAGTGAGGCCAAAATATTGAGTGGGGATTTTAATATGTCTATTTGTTTACATTCAAATCTGAGCATTTTTCTTACTGAGCTAGATCTTGGTTATCTTTTTTGACATTTGCTTCCTTCTGGATGTACTGTGCGAAGTCTCTATTTTAAGGAAATCTGTTTTGTATGTTTTAGCCTTAGGATTTTTGACTTGCTTTGACCTCAGCACTGTGGATCTATGACACGCTTTTTACGTCACAGTTGGTTTCTTCGCCGAATTTTGTTTCAGTGTTGAGGACTCAGTACATTAAAAAAAATTCACAGCCATATCTCAGTCAGTGGAGAAGAATTTGCTTTTTAGCTTTTTACTTAAACTCAGTTTCCTTACTAACGGTGGGTGGAGAAATGTTTCTCCCAAAAACAGTCTAATCTGCACAATCAGAGCAAACCTTCGGGATCTCATTAACAGGGTTGGGATGCTCTTCTCAATTGCTGCTTCTTTTTTTAAACCATTATGTCACGTCCGCAGTCTCCTAAAAATGCAGCATGCTCTCTCTTCAAGACATGGAAGCAATTTTACAAAAACAGTTTAATGTGTTCATTTAAGAGGAAAATCAGAAGCAGGTTGGCTGCAGGTGAGTTTTGGCATTATTTTACAAGAAACAAAGCTACACAGAGTCCTAACAAATACCAACAGTTTCTCTCCAAATTGTGTTAGTCTTGTAGAAAAATGAGACAATGGAAACATGTTTATATATCTGATATACTTGATTTTATACATGACATACTCTGTATCTTGTTTATTTCATGTGAAATAAAGTCATGGGTTTGAAGGAAATGATATTATAAAGGCTGCAACAACCTACTTGCATAACTATGCACACCTACAAGAAGACAAACTCTTGGCATCTATGGCTATCACACATCTTGACTGAATTGCATTTTGCTACTTATTTCTTATTTATCTTGCAGAAAATCTGCAAAATCCATGAGGTTATGACAATATATCTCATTAACAGCCCCCTTCAGGTGATTCAATATTTGTTTTGTAAATCTACCTTAACTAATATCTTCTAATGCTACCCATTATACTAGTTAGATATTATTACTAGAAGGATAATAGGTCCTTCAGCATTGCTTACCCTCCCCAAACTAGAACTTTTTTTTGTACCCTTCCAATGACTCATCCCTTTGTACGATGAGATCCTTCTGATCTGATCTTCTCTACAATCTGTGGCTCGTAGCGAGAGAAGTGTAGAAAGTTCTTCCAGGAGAGTTCTCATTCAAGTTTATATAGTTTCTCTAAAATTAATGGCATGTATACACTTAAAGGGCCTATTTTCTGAAAAAAACACAGGAAAGTTTAAGTGTAGGGATACGCATAATTGCGCAACCCGAAAATTGTATATTTTTATCACTTTACAGATTTGTTTTTCAGTTGTACAGGATGGTTGTCACTTAAAAAGATGAACATTTCTAAAAAGTATAGAGCACTTTTTTAATTTTTACCTCTGCCAATTAAGTATGTTTTTAGGAGAGTTTGTTTAGGATCCGAGTAGTAGTAATGATCACCTAATAGGAAATTTGCAATAGCATGTCAACTAGCTTGTTGACTGCCTTTACAGAGGATACATATAATGGATTAATGACCACACACTGCCAGTTGAATGATTTTTACAAGCAAAATATGTGTCATGAGCAAATAAAAATAGAAACCGTAGAATTGGTCCTGAAATTTAGACAAGAATTTAATAATCCACCAAAGAGCAATTACAACCAGTAAGTTTGAACATAAAGGCAGGAGTGGAGAAATGACAAGCAGGCCAGAAGAGCAGCTGAGGAAGAAGGAAAGTAGGGAAGCTGCTTAACACAAGAGGATCTGAGTTGGGAGACAAAACAAACTATCAACCACAGGGAAAAAAATACAAACATCAGTGCAACAGAAGTAGTGCAATCTTTGCAAAGAACAGAACAAAAACATTTAACCCAGTAACAGAAAAAAAAAATTCATGATTGAATATTGGGATGTCTGAATGAATAAAAAAAGAAATACTGAAAATCCAAACAGATGAAAATCGAGATATTGTGATTCTGAGCTGCTATAAACGGCAACCAGAGACAAAGAAACAAGACGAAAGATCTCATTGTTTACTGTTCCTAATTGGAAATCCAGGTGGGAGAACACAGGATTTATGAAGACAAGTGTATAACAAAACAAGATTTATGTAATACATTTGTGCAACCCTTCTATTTCAGAAACTTTGAGGTTTTGAAAGCACTGCCTTAGTTCAATCATTTTTAGACAGTTCCTTACAGTTCCAATTTTATTAGTTTAGGTAGACTGGGTACATCTCAAGTTTAGACTAAATGTCGTAAGTTAAAATTAAGAACTGTAGCAAAACAATCTAACAATCTTTCCCTGCTGGTAATAGCAGCAGTGTTTCCTTTTATTTATCCCAAAGGTGCTTTTCATAGCCAACTAGAGAAAACCAGGTTGGGCGCTTGAGTGACATCAGTGATGTGTGAAATGCTCAACAACATTTCAAACATTGACTATTAGGCTTGGCAGCAGAATAATATCCTTCTCCAGCATTCCTGCATGTGTTAACATGATTAAGGTGCTTATTTGTTATCCAAAACGACTGGTCGGTACCTTTTGCAATGTCATTACAAATGTTGCATATGTGTGTGTATTGTATGGGATGTTTTAAAGTATAGAGTTTATATATGGGTAAATATTGTGTTTGTAGGTCAGATGGATGTAAAATGTTAGCATTATCATGCTAATGGATAATAAATACAGACTGCTGCCATCTGGTTATGTTTTTCTATTTTTAATATATGTATTAAAATGAGAGTTCTATGAAGCAATGTACATTTGGCACACCTTCTGATGATACATCACTATTGCAGCTTGTTCAATAGTAATTCAGCCTATTTCTGAGTCTTTTGTCTAGGAATTTCTGCATGTTTGAGGTTAGACGCACAGAAGCTGAATTTGAGTTCACCTTTGCAACTGTAACTGTTTATCGATTCCACTGACAGTCACACAGGTGTTGCTGATGCAGGATCAGCTTCTGCACTCAAAGTGGGGCAGTCATGCTGAATCTTCCCTTTATTTATTCATTATCACACAGTTCAGTGCTCTACTCTGAGCCCTCAGAGGACTCACCTCACCTGTTTCACCTCCTGAGGTCCCTGAGACGGTAGTTTGCTATCAGATCTGTCTGATGGGCTTGTTTGATCAAAGTAGTCTCCGCCTCGGCTTCAGCTTGCCATGAATGAGAGGCTGTGGGGACAGAGAAACTTAGAGGAAGAATGAAGGGTGGAGTTTATGGCTCAGGGGATGACGGCAAGGCATATCCCGTATTGATTAGTTTAGTAAGAGAATCCTCAGGCTTTTAGTGGTGCTCCTTAATAAGAGGAGCTTGAGGAAAGAGAAATTATATCTGAACTCCACTCTAGATGCTGGGTTCAACTTTGAAGAAGAATTTATTGCAGTAACAAAACAAAAACAACTGAAAGGTTGAATCGATTCATTATGAGATATATGAAGTAGCGCGTGTTCATTTTGCCAGTTCTTCTTGGAAAACAGGTCAATGTTGTCCGTTTTTTAGAGTATCTTGATTTAAGTCTAGTCTTTAAAATGAATTAAGTAAATGCATTGATCTTAACTATTTAATTGTAGCTCTGGCTGTAATGTTCAGGATCATTGTTCAGTTGAACAGCGACCCGTCAACTCCCTTTCAGGTCTTTTGGGGAATTACCAGATTTCTTTATAGATTACTTTTTGTTTAGCCTGATCCGCCCTGCTATTAACGTTGGCCTCCTAAAGGAAGACATCCCCACACACTGATGCAAGCATAACCATTTTTAAAACTGGTAATGCTGTGTTAGCGTATTGTGACACACATAGGGTGTTTCATTTAGGCTCGAAAAATCATATTTTTGTCTTATCAAAAATAAGCACAATAATACATATTTTTTGTGTCCCTTACAAAGGAAACAATATAAAAACTGCGGACAAAGCCTTCTGTCAACATTTTCTCTTCTTGCCTGCTTTGTATTATTATTATTATTATTATTATTATTAAACATTTAACTCATACAAACAAGTAATAAAGAAAATGTCTTCCCTGAGCAGCAGATTGCTAAAGCCCTTTAATAGCTACGTCGGATGCCTTGGATCTCTCTGCTCTCCTTGTGTGGCCCACATGTTTATGCGAATGGCCATGTCCCTGTAGATTTGGAGCCATGCTCTAAAGTTCTCGACAACTTTACTGCTAACCTGTCCTGTCTTCCTCTGGGATCCTCTTTGTTCTTTATGTTCTCTAACAAAGATTTGAGGCCTTAATGAAGAGCGGCATTTAGACTCAAATTAAATTACACAAATTAGACAGATTTTATTGTTGTCTGGAGTAGAATGGACTAAATACAAATTTATGTCACACTTTTTTTAATTTTACAATAATATTTCAAATAATTAATCATTTTCCTTCTGCTTTACAGTTATGCAGCACTGTATATTGGTCTCAGACATAGAAACATAAATAATTAACATTTGCAACTATAATTCAACAAATTCTAAGAAAGTTTACATGGTATGAATACTTTTGCACTGCACTATAGAGTCATTACCAATCCTCTCCTCGTCTTGCAGCTGGTATATGTGCGTGTCGTGGTTTGTTTTAACTGACGTATAGGCACTTTTTTTTTTTTTTGCTCTCTTTCCTTCTACACTCTTCTGTATCTTTGTGTTAAGTCAAGAGCCTGGTGTCAGAGAAACCCTGAGCTATTTTTGGAGGCAGCAGATTGTGTTGAGTGAGGAAGCGAGGTGACACAACCAGAGTTGAGATTGCTCGGTGTCTGAAAACTTGAAAATGTCTTGCTTTAGAGCCATGGAACCCAGCACCCCCACCCAACACCTTGCAGGTTGCTCAAAGCCGCCATCAGATAATGGGATAGAGCTACAGAAGCGAGCTGCACATCAAGCGCCTCAAGATAACTACCATTTTAGACAACTTTTCACATTTCATTGTTGAACACTGTGTGTATTTAATTCCTATTTGTTTGCATCACATATAAAAATGTGCACATGTATGTTGTCACATAATCATACATTCTCTATAAATATGCAGACAGTTACTGCATAAAAAACTTAAAAGGAGATCCAGTATGCTTTATGTTTGTAAAGGAATGTTAGTGAGTGCAGGGCTATTTATAGGCTATTTTTGATTTAATATTGTTCATGTATTCACAGCTACATGAAAGAGTGCTGCAGTCCCAAGCGATTACTATCTTTTTTCTCCTTCTTTTCATTTGCTCTGATAAAAGCAGATTGTTTTTAGTAAAAGCCATAATCGCTTTTTGCCCTTATTTTAATAGACAATCTGCACACCTCATGTCTTTGCTGAGCGGATTCACTTGGTTTCGGTGTAAGCTAACATTTTTGTGCATACATGTAATGTGTTGCTTGTGTTTGTTTGTTTTTTTCTAAGTATACATGTTTGCACTTGTTTAATGAAAACTCAATCTCAAACGCACTTGACTATCTTCACTTTTCTGATCTAAGGCAAGCCAAGTCTGTCCATGTGGTTACTGTCATGAAATCTTTGCAAACCCAATTAACCAAAGTGCACACTAATTGCATCAGCACCTGCCAACCCCCCAAATTTATTTAACCGAACTGTGACTGCAAACATGAATAATCAAACCTATAAGGCCAGTGGATCAGACATCAGGAAATCACTACTCATTTCATAAACTTATTTTGTGGTAAGCAATGATGTCACTAAACAGTAATTAGATTGGCAGTAGTAGCCTGACATTTTTTATAGAATTGAATTAGAATAGAATTCTACGTTATTGTCATTGCACTATCATGAGTGAAGAGCAACTAAATTAACTATCTGCATTTAACCCATCCCCTTGGGGAGCAGTGGGCTGCCATTGTGCAGCGCCTGAGGAGCAGTCTGGGTTTAAGGGTCTTTCTCAGCCAACCAGAGTCGCAGTCCGTGGGAGTGTTGGACTCAGAACCTCAGAGACTCAAGTGCAATGCTCTAACCACTAGGCCACCACTCCCCAAACAGTCAGTCTTTCTTACGATCATATTTGCAACGTTCAAGGACCTGGACTTAAACCAAGCATAAGGACCTCACCTGTTAGGTTCTTGACCAATTGGTTGGTTGAAGTAAGATTATCATTGACTAGTTAGTGGGAAAACAAACTTCAAGCCATATTCACTCAGAATTTGATTTATGCACACCTGTTTCTTAAACATAGTTTGACAGACTGTATGTTTTTTTTTTTAAGTGATCATGTCTTGTTGTACATCTAAAGTCCTAGTAGAACAATTCAATCTGTAGAGACTCACACAGAGAAAAGCTGCAATTAGAAAATTAACGTACTGACCCAAATAGGATTATAACAAAACTCCATGTTTCCAGGACCATTTTTTAGGAACAAAACAAAAAGACCAAATAGAAAATTTTTAACTAATTTATATTGAAGTGCTAACAATCCCATTGAAATAATATCGCATTGAAAGATTTGTGCAATTAAACAATAAAAAGTAAAAAATAAAACACAGTAAGGACACATATAATTGAAATCTTGCAATGCAACTTGAATGCAATCTAAACTTTGCTCACAGAACATCTCATGAGGCTTTTACTCACAGATGTCCTCTGCCTTACTGTCACTTCTACTCTCACCCAGCAGCTTCGCAGTTTTTTGATAAACTTTACTTTTGCTGTTTGCATTTTTACAGCCTTTTTTAATGTGTCCTCTACTGACATTGCACTCTGTAATGTCGTATTTATTTGCGCCCTGAGAGTGGTTTGACCACCATTATTTTAAAGTTGCTGTCATAACTCCGCCTCTAATGTCTGCAAACTTGTCTGACTTCTGATCCACTCCATTCCGGGCAGCGACTCTCTATTTGTAGCATCCTTGTCACTTCTTCTCTGCCATGATTTAAAAAATAGCTCTAGCGACAGTAAGGTTACTTTCCAAAAAACTGGCGCCCTCAGCTGTTGCGTTTGTGTAACGACCAAAGAGTCTGTCAGCCTATAAAATTGGTTAGACTCTGATTATTAGACGACCCCCCGTCTAATAATTTATATTTGGGTCAATACGGTATAATCCAATCTATTCATACAGGTAACACAATCATATTCTTCAAAATATTTCTAAGGAAAAAACAGCTGCTTGCAAGGATTCGTTGTCGCTCTGCAATCCCTTGCGCTGATCATGCAAGTAGCGACATTGGATAGAAACTCCCTTTTAACTGGAAGAAACCTCCAGCAGAATCAGGCTTAGTGTGAGCGCTCATCTGCTGGGGTTCAAGAAACAGAAGCAGATCATGACATAAACAAAATAAGGTTTTTGGTGCTGGAGCCCAGGCAAAAGACTTTGATGCTGTGAATCAACATTTGCTTGGATTAGTAACCTAGAAAAGGATTAGAGTAGTCTTCCCCCAGGACCGGGACACTGGTGATGGAATAAACCAGAGGATGATTGGGACTGAGAATGAGGGAGGAGATGGGGTGGAGGTTGGTGAAAGTTCACTTGCGTCCAGGAGAAGCTAGGCCAGGAGCCAAATAAAGGGGATCTTGAAAGATGATCGGATTCTAAAGTGGTGTGGCCCCCAGGTTGATTGTTTGGAGCCCATCAAGGGACCTTGCAGGTGGTTCAGGTGAAGCTGATAAGAGTCTTCCAGATTGAAGTTTTTCCTAAAATTCATTTACAAAACAGTTCAGTCCAGAAAGTAAAGCTCATGTGTTTTTTTTGGTTCAATATACATAGTTTATTTTAAGCATATTGATTCTTGTGATTTAGATGGTTGCACCTTTTATTAAAAACCCATAATTTTTCATTTCAGGAAATTAGAATACCACATAAGATTAGTTTAAAAATTCATCTTCACTTAATAAAATGTTAGTTCTCATTAATTTAGATTTCAAATAAGCTGGATGTGAAAGAAAATGTGTGGTAGGTAAACCAGCACAAACAACAGGGATGGCTGCACTCTTTAGGAGAGTCTCATTCAAACCCTTCACATAAACTTCAGTTCTCGGATTCTTCATGTCAGGGCTCTCCAAACCAGAGACAACACCAAAAGGCATCTGACCTGGGCTAAGGTGAAAGAGAACTGGACTCTGAACTGGATTAATTTGTATTCGTATGCAAACCAAAAAGTTGCATATTTGCAGAGAGCGTGATGCAGAAGTATTTCATTTCTTTCTCACTGTGAATTTACAGTATTTCTAATTTAAAAGGAAACGACTACTAGGGCTTGGTAAAAAATAATCGATTTTGAATCGATTCCATTACATTTTTGATGAATCGATGTCTATGGAATGAGATCGATTAGTTTTATAGTGATGCACGTCATGTTAACACTCAAATGAGCAGGAAAGATGCACTCAAGATTACTTCAAGCCAGACAGCTACAAATATAGCTAATAGGTTGACTGAAAACATTAACAAATGGGTGCTGACCAGCAAACACCCTGTAGTTGTTACAGACAACGCTGCAAATATGGTTTGTGCAGTGGAGATAATGCAGCTCATGCACGTCTGGTGTGTCCCCCCTGTGTCACGTCTGCTTGCTCGAGTGAGGCTTCACTTTTTCACTTTTCACAAACACGTTTGCACTTATGAGACAGTTTTCTTCACTTCTCAAGCTTAAACTGTCTGATTTACAAGTTTGCACTTTGGGTTTAATGTGACAGGAAAAAATAAAATACATAAGTATTTGAAACCCAGTTGAACCACTTTCATTATTGTAAAAACAGATTGAATCAAAATTAATCGATTTAGAACCGTATAAATCAAAATCGAATCGATTCATGACTTTGGCGAAAATACCCAGCCCTAATCACTACAAGAAGATAAGCAATTCCTTTACACTCCAGTCACATTTTCCTTTATATGTATTTCTTGGAAATGGTATTTGAAGACACAATAACATAGGAAAAAAAATGATGCTTCCACATTTCCTTCCTACGTTTCTAACACTCTAGGAGCAAAGACTCCTGTTGTGTTTGTTATGGCTATGAATTCCTCTGAATTGTTTGTAAGGAGCTGTTTAAATGAAGGCAATTCGGTTAGTTCATTGTCCTACTTATTGTTATGTTTACATTCAGATTATCTTATTTCAAGCAACTCATTAATTATAAATTCATTAAGCTTCATGCCTTAAGGCTGTTAAGACTTTTGTAATGTAGCCTGCTTGACAAAGTAAGTTTCATTTCAATAAAAAGCAGAAGTTAATGATTCTGGAGCTCTACTTTATCTTTATCTTATTTTCAACTTTAGCGATATCGACAGCTAAAAAGATATAATTATATCCCAACTAAGAATTATGGGTTACAGCTCTAAACAGCCATGGGAAAAAATTATTTTTACTATAGCAACAAGCACTCAACTGAGTGAGATTTTGTTTCCAGTGACTTTTCTGCAGTCTCTCTGGTTCTGAGTGGATGAGAAGGCGTAGTAACTTGGCAATGGCTGTGCGGGAGTTGAGGTGTGTTGTAGGTGGCCTTGGACAAGGAGTGTAAAGAAAGGCAGCCTGACTCACCAAGAGAGGAGCCTTCATATTCAATTGACAAGCAGCCCACAGAGCTTTCTGCATCTGTGCTGTTGTGTAGGATAGTCAGAGAAGGCTGAGGAATGACGGGGAACCATGTATGTAGGTTAAAGTTTCAGAATTCTGCAGGGGTAATGGTTTTTCCATAAGCAGCCATTGTTGAGGCTGACCTGGCTTTTAAGACTGAATCAAATCGATGGCTTCTCCGTCTTCGGCTGGGGAGGAGCAGTGGAGGCTCTGTGTGTCTGCACAGCCATGATAACGTAGCTCAATGGGCACTAACCACCTTTCAAATGTAAATGGAGCATCCAGTGAAATTAGACACAGCCATCTGGATGATGCTAAGAACAAGGTGGTGAATGGAAGATGGTAGTGTGGCAGTTGAGGGTGTGTCACGCTTTGACTTTGTTGTGTCAGAGCTCAGTTTTTGCTGAACCTTTGAAGTCTGTTTTGCTTTCAGTGTTTTTTTTCAGTATGTGTTGCCTCTAAGATAAATCTAACAGTGAACATACTACAACCACATGCCTCAGAATAAAGGTTTTTGTTTAATTTATTAAATCAGAACAAATGAATGCATTATTGTGCATGGCTGAGGAAAATATAACATGCTTTTCAAACTATATTTGATCCCTTCTACTCTGTTATCTCATAATAATGAACCCTCCATAGCCTCAATATTGTGGTGGCAACTTCATGCTATGGGAGGGATTTTCTTTTAGCTTTTTTTTTTTTTTTTAGCAGATGGACCTATATATACTGAACAGTCATGCCAGAAAAAAACTGTTATAGGCTGCAAAATACTTGAAACTTCACTGGATACTCATTTTCTAGTTACCTCCTAAACATCTAACCAGGGCCACGATTTAATGGTTGAAATCAAAGCATGTACTCATGTTGGCCTAGGAAGAGTCCTGGACTTAAATCCAATTGTTAATCGATGGTGAGACTTAAAAAAATTCAGTTTATACTCCAATCCTGTCTGAATTAGTTGAGACTGTTTATGCAAAAATAATGTGCAACAATTTTAACCTGTAGATGTGCAAGGTTAGTGGAAACATACCCCAGAAGACCTGCAGCTGTAATTGCAGAAAAAGGTTCTAAAAAATGTACCGACCAGAGGGGACAGAACACAAATACAAGAAACATATTGGTCCTTTTGAAGATTTCCATCAAAATAGATTCAAGTTTGTTGTTGTAGTGTATCTTAATACGACAAAGTCCATGAATACTTTTGCAAGTCAATTCTACAATTCTAGAGACATTTCAGAATTGATGCATGCTTGCAAGTGCAGAGTGTGACTCACCCTAAACCACGGGGGTGTGCTCAGCAGACAGGGTGCTGACTTACAGTATCCACTCATCACAGTGCCAGTTTGTTCTTCCCATGTCTCTCCCTCTCTCTTCATAAGTCATCATCCATCTCTCACCCTGTCCTTCATTAGGCAGCTTGCAAACACACGTGTGCAGCCAGTCAAATTTCAGCCAGGGGGTGGGTTTGTAATTTGCTGACACAGAAAGCGATGAACATGGTGAGCACCCGCTCGATCCTCTAAGACCCCGCAGGGAATGGTTCAGAATGAATCACTAACAGATACTGCTGGCCCTAAAGATTAAACTGCATAAGTGTGTAGGATCTCGATGAATTAAGTCTGCCAGTATGTGTGTGGTATTACCTGTTTATTTGTGTAAATGCCCTAACCTGAAATTCCTACGCGTGTCTCCGTAAGTGTTAAATATTGGGTGGGTGCGCTGCAGTAAATGGTTGCATGGAGGTGTCGACACGTGTAACAGCAGCAATTGGCTTGCAAAAAAGCTGTCCTCAGGGAAATAAGGGCAGCGGCACAGTGAGAGATACACAACCTCTATATTAAAGAATGTTGTGTTGGTCTAGTATGTGTATGACTTTTTGTTCTTTTATCAGTAAATCAATGCAGGGAGCACTTAAATTATGCAGATAATTTTGTGCATATATTTTTTTTGTGTGAGCCTGCCCGTCTCTACTGTTTGTTTGGGTTTGCATGTACAATATGTATTTACATATGTTGATATAACGTCTCTGCTTAAAGGCTGTGTTTGTTCAGTATGCTTCCTCAGGACTTTCTCTGAGCTCCATATGGTGTCAGGGTGATGAATTGGCTCCAGGGGCAGCGCTGAGCAGCTGGGAACTTAACGCTGATCCTTGGCCCTTACACCTTACATTCTGACTGTCTGCGGCTAAGTGAGTGTCTGCTAACAGACCCAATAATCTGTGTGCTCTATAATTATTATGATATCAGATAAAATCCACACATTTTAGCACCTCAACCAATGTATTTAGGGACTTGTCTTTATCTTGTTGAATCTATACAGTTAATTTGGATGAGGGGGTGCATTTATTTTCTATTTAAAATGTCGTCTGTCGGAGGCCTGAAGCGTGTGTGTATTTTCCATGGTTGTTGATCTATCTCACCATCAAAGAAAGATACCACTCTGTTTGTTTCTGTGTGCTTTGTTCCCCATGCAACCCTGCTAGGACCTGGCAGTTATAGGGAAAATAAATGGATTGATAGGGTTGTTGCGATTTCATTAGCTTTCAGCTGTAGGATTGGCTGTATCTAAATTGAAACAATTTAAACTTGATTCATGCTGTGGGCTGAGACCAGCTGCTGTGTCCTGCAGAGGTCAGTGATCCGGAGTCTTACTGTGTAAAGACAATCATCTAGTTATTGTCTTTGAACACAATAACTTGAGACATTATCAAGTTAGTCAATAAAAGTTCTCTAAGTAATAGACACTTATTTCCACAGTGGGGTTACACTTAGTTAAGACATGAGCCTTTTTACTATGTAAGGATGTGATTCAGACTAATGAAGCTGTGAAAACATTTACACTCTTCCAGATTCCCTCTATTTTAGCCTTTATTGTTACACTTAGATTTTTAAGATTATCAAACAAATTGTATGATCAGACTGACATAGCATACTCATGCAGCTAAAACCAAAACAGTTGATTGAGCTTTAAAGGTACAGAGTCCCATTATATGAGTATATCAGAAAGATCAAAATCTCATCCATTATGATAAAGTAAGGCTATGTACTGCAAGCTTCTGTCCTGATAATGTTTTGATCATCCTTTTTGAGCCTAAATAGAGCTCCATCACCAGGTGCAATGAGCTGAAATAAACAGGAGTAGCGCCATCTACAGCCAAACTACCAGAAAGCCAGATGGTGACTATTGATGCAGCTACTAAATAAGTACCGACTGTGCTAACCATGCTGTAATAACTCCCGAACACCATCAGCTCAGAGGCCCTTATAAAACATTGCTAACACCAGTAGCAAGCACATTTACTCCCATGTCTATCAACTTTGCAGCGACATCAGAATACTTCCTGAGCTTTATATGCCGCTTTAGTCCACTCTATTGGTCATATGGTTTTCCCAGCCCACACCCTGGTTTTATCCCTGTTGGAATGACAAAAATGTGCTTGTGCCTTTTCACATTTGACTTAGACTTAGACAATTGTATGCATGCTCAGTGATGCAATTCTGGTCATACGATCTCATGGTAAATATACACATAAAGACTATATTTATTAACAAACTGAGCAAAAAAACAAAGCATAGACAAATGCTATGCCATCTTGATGCTGTAATTTCTCATAAAGGTTGTATGCAACCAGAGTGAATTACTGATGTATAAATATAATATATTTTCAAATATACCGACTGTGTACCTTTAAAACCATTTACATTTAATCAAAATGTTTCTTTTTGAAAATTACTCCAGGATCTTCCACTAATACTATGTATAAGACATGAGGTTTTTAAAAAGAGCTGTTATCTGTTCCATTTATATTTTCAAATATTCTATTTGATCAAAAGATATCTAACATCTGTCCAATCATTCTTAAAATTATAGACAAGCTTTTTGCAACTCAATAGTTCTTTTGGTCATTTATCTTTGCTGATTAAATCTGAACTCTGCTTTAAAAATGTTTGTATATCTGGAGCGTCTAACAAAAGTACTTTCCCTCTGGGATTATAAAAGTATGTCTGATTCTGATTCTGAAAATCCTGGAGAAAAATGCACAAGACTCTGTTTTATGCAGCAGAGCAATGATCATGAAGCAGGTATGCTGAAAAATACCACAACAAATGTAAAGGTTTGAAGGGGCTTAGTCAAAGTCTGAACTATTATCTTTTGAAAGTGCTGTTGTATGACCTTATGCTGGTTATGTCTAAAGTAAGGGTAAAAGTTTATTACCAATTTTGAAGTAAAATTTAAATAAAGATAGATATTTCCATTGCATCTAAACAATATTATAAATTTAGCAAAAGAAGGAAAGCAGTACAGTCTTCTTTCATTTCGGAAAATATGAGGAGTAGATGGTGAACTAATTTGAAGACCAAAAATCTGGAAGTCCAGCACCCAGTAGCTAAATTTAATAGAGGCATTAGGTTTGCATCTACTACATTTTTGTCAGTACCGGTAATTTTAATTTGTATAAAAAAATTATCTACCACAGCTTCATAAAAGTTAGTAAATCTATGAATGGAATACACAGAAGGTACTTGACTTGTGTTATCTTAACAGCTTTTTATCTAGTTGAAAGTTCTAGTAATTCACAAGTTCTAACTATGATCACATTTCAAGATTTGGTAAAACTGTAAAGCTTAAAAAGTAACTTGAACTCAAATGATTTGAGTTTAAACTATTTAAACGTTGTATTTCCAAATATTAGGTTTAATATGAAAATCCAATTGATGGATTTTAGCTTATGCTAAAATCTTATGTACAATTCATAATGTCAATAGGACAGTGATTTTTTTTTTAACATTGGTTTTTTAACATTTTTTGTAACATTGGTGTAAACACGTTATTGAACAGTTTTATTTAATACACTCAACTTGTGTTACATTGACTTATGTTGGTTGTACTCTTTAGCAATATTCAACACTAACTTAAGTGGTTTAACACTGTTTGTAAACTAGATTTTGTTTGTTGTGTATTATAACTTAACAGATAAGTTATTAGCATGATAGGTATTCCATCACATAGTCCTGATCTTTTTCGTTCTGACTTAAAAAATGTTATTTACAGCAACATTTAACATTAAAATAGCAGCAATCATAGTTGCTCTGATTCTGATACCAGTGTCATAAATGTCTCTGGTACTGCCAAAAATGCTGGCATCAGTATCGCTGAATATTGGAATGTAATTTGAAATAGAAATCTATTTACTGTTTAGTTTCTTTAGTTCTGATACAATTCTTCTTCACTGCTTTAAAAACATTTTCTTTTTACAATATTATGGCTATACTTTATAAAAATAACTCATCCTAGAATTAATTAATTGAGATCCTGTTGGACCAATGTTTTCTTTATATTATTCTATTGAAATACCTCTTTATTTTAGATTATTATGGCTGCACTTTAAATTCTAAAGCAATTAACTGTTCCCAGATTTATCTTTTTGAGTTTTTGTTACACTACTCTTTTCTTCACAGTTCTGTTTAAAAAAAATAAATGGCTTAAATTTGCTGTATTCATTCAAGTTTCCATTAATGGTTTAAACTGGGCCAGGCCTTACCAAAATGATAATCATATCAGTCATGCATAGGGCTGGGTATTGTTAAAAAAATGTCGGTTCCGGTACCAATACCGATACCTTCACTTCGATACCGGTTCCTGAACGATACTTTTTTCGATACCAGTTTTATAATATCAATTCGAAAAAAAAGAAAATTACACAACATAAAAAAGTACAAATCTTGAGTTTTATTTTAAGCTCTGTTTTTCCATTTACATTTTTCCTCTTACATAAAAAAATAAATAATTCAGTGTCTAATATTCACTGTTACATTGTGAGGACCTTTTTACTTAGCAGTTTTCCTTTAGAAAAATTACCATGTCTGACAAACAAGCCCGTTGAATGGGATCCTACTGACAGCGCACCGCTGGTATGGGGGGGGTCTGAGCGGCTCCGACAGAAATATTGAAGGCAGGATGAACTGACTGCACTGATTACGTTTTCAGGTGGATTTTCCCACTTAAAAACATAATAAAACTACTTTATTCCCACTGATCACAGCAAATATAGCTGCAAGGCAAATAAAGGATAGAGTAGCTCCGCCCAACGCGCGTCTGACCCACTTTGCGACCGCGCAGCCAGAGCAGCAAAGCTTCTTCAGCAGCTCGTCAGAAGCTGGTACAAGCAGCAAAAATGAAGCAGCAGACGAGATTTTGCTGCTCTTGCTGCGTCCAGTTTGAAAGCAGCATGATTCACTCCCCTCTGGCTTTGCTCTGCCCACGGGGTGCTGAGAGGAGGATGGTCGCGCTGGCTGCGGTCCGCTCTTCTTGCAGTCAAACACAGAGCGACTTTCTGCTCTTAAATTATTTCCGTGCACGATGTATTGCATTGTGCACTATTAGCATCAGTCTTAATAAAGTGAAGCCGCACTTTTGACCTGGGGGGCATTTTAAAGGGGTTCCGCGACGCTGCAACCAGTTCACAAAAGATACACATGAACCCTGGCTGTAGGCGTGACCACCTGTGTATTTTTCCTGGATGACGCAATCACCTTAAGTGTTCCAGCCAATCACCGAAACTTGGTACCGAAAGACGAGGCATGTTTCGATACTCTGTAGAACCGAAGCATTTCGGTCGGTACCATAAAAGTACCGAAGTTCGGTACCCAGCCCTAGTCATGCAGGCATAATATGATTATATATTTTTGTATCATACTAGCATCGGTACTCAGTATAGGCCAAAACCCTATTGTATGATGTAGGATCAGCATCAGACCAAAGGGCTTTATGTCAAGACTCCAAAAGGTGTCTTCAAAACCCTCCCTTGCATTAAGGTCTAATTCTTTATTTTTTTTGTGTGTGATATAAACAAGTTTTTCTTTGTAACTTGATTGAGCTCGAGAGGATTGGAAGGGGTGCAGTTGGCTTTGGGAGAAGATAAGGGAACTAATTCCTCGTCTTCTCTCCCCGGAGTCTTTGATCCTCACCTACTGCTTCGTATCGCTTTGATTGCCATGTTTATGACAGCTCCTTCTTCCTTTTCGCCTCTCTCCTCTTTGCGTCTTCACTGTGCGGCATGGCGCGTCAGCAGTTCGAACTGAGCTGCACTCTCAAACACACCAAAGCTCTCTCAGCTGCGCACACTCAAAGTAAGACACACCCCACTTCCATGCTTACAGAGGGAAAGTGAGTGCACCAGCATCCACAATGAATAATTGAGTTATCTGACTCTGTGCAGAAATAGCAATCTCTCGCATAAGTGTGAAAACATTACTTGCCACCAGAGACCTTGGAACTGGTGCTGCCATGTGGGTCTACTCATCTACTACATGTGTGCCTCTGTCTGTAGTCATGATTGCAAGACATATGTATAGTTTTTTTTAGGCATGTGAACATTGTGAGGAAATATCATTCTGGAATCTTCAGAAGGACATTTTGCAGATTATCCACCTGTCGTAAGTCTCGGATGTTAATCCTATTTTAAGTGACCTGTTCTGTTCTATATGATTAAGAGAAAAATACACATTATTAAAAGATTCTTTGACTTATATAATTTAATCTATTATAGTTGAATAATTTTTTAATAGTTTATTAATATAAAACATGATATATACAATCCAATTCAATCAAAGTTATAATTGAATATATATTTAGCAAATAATGCATATAGGTTCAAATGTTATCTGTCAAAGAAAAGTCTAGCTGAAAGCATAGAGAGCTGATTTTTAAGCAATGTTTTAACCCGACCAAGCATGGTGAAACAGTGGAAAGGAAGGACTGAAAAAAATAATCTCTGTCTGAACCTCCGTCTCAGTAGTGCAAACAACATGTGACCATGTGCAGACAAAACGGAGGATTGAAAAACCAGCGGTGTCAAAAGTATCTATGTTTCTTACTCAAGTTGTCATGGTAACCAGCCCCAGTAGCTGATCTGATTACTCACTTCCTTCACCTGCCATTCCCTCCTCGCTCTTTAATCATTATTCATCTTATTCACCTGCTCCCTCTGCTATGTATTTGGTTCAACCCAGCTATCGGCGCCAGATTGTTATTCGTGTGTTCTGAGTTTATTCGTGCTATGTTTTTGTATCAGTTATTTTGTTTCATGAGTTTTAGTTAAGTCCCTGGTTCAGTGGATTTAGAGGGTTTACTGTTTGTCTCCTATCTTCTGACCGTGTCCCGGCTCTTCCCCTCTGAGCCCTCAGGGTTTTGACTCGGCGTGCGGGGGGGAACTCAGGTTCTTGCCCTTCTCCGCAGAGCCCTCAGGGTTCTAGCTTAGAACACAAGCGATATAAGTTTTAGTCCCGTAAGCTTGGCTCCTAGAAGGAGACCATTTTAAAGTTTCTGCAATTATCCTGGTATCATGTCTTCTCTCTGTCCCTCAACCACTGAGCATGCCAGTTTGCATCTGAGCATGTCTGTCTGAGCTCGCTGCTAGACTCATGGAACTCTGAACCTGCCCTGACGCTCTGAGGTTTCCTGAAACCCTGGGTCTGTCGTCTTAAAAATAAGTGGTTCTCCTAATTGTCAGTCATTCTAGTGATATGTTTACATAAGGCCGTCCCCATTTTCACTTACCAGTGGTGAGTCTGACATAGTGTCAAATTTGCAAATCTTGGAAAGTAAGCTTGTATGAACGATGTAAACAGCAACTTTTATACAGGGCATCCAGGAGGAGCAATGGGCTCATGCACGCTCTTGTATGTGTTGAATAAGCGTTCCCTCTCGGTAGGGGGTACAGGGTTGTGCATGTGCTTTTTTTTTTTTTTTTTTTTTTTTTTTTTTTTTTTTTTTTTTTTTTGTGAAGAGGGCGGGTCTTTTAAAAAAATCCCGAAAATCCTCCACTATACCTTTAATTGTCTGGATGAAACAAATAATTGGTTTTTCCTTTTTTTTTTTTTTTAACACCAAGAGGCCATAACATAAATCAGGTTAAATTAAATGAAACTAACTAAATCTATTTTAAAATGTAAGGAGTAGAAAGTAGAGATGATTGCAAACAAATGTAAGGAGTAGAACTAAAACACAGTAAAGTATAGATGGCTAAAATTTCTACTTAAGTAAAGTAACAAAGTATTTGCCTTCCTCCTTCTTTATAAGAAACATAAAGAAGGAGGAAGGCTAACCAGATCCCACCCTAACTCCCTAAGGCCCGCAGCAAACTTAACATTTCTGGGAGCCATAGCACATTACTCCATGACATGGCTGATTTACATTTTCATGACATGTTTCTCTGTGCCTGAAATGTTGTCCCATACCAACTCAACACCAACCCTTCAACTTTTCATCCCTTTTTGCCTTGATGTCATCAGGGTCAGTCCTCCCATGACTGTAACCTCCGAACTGGGACACAGACTTTGATAACTTTTATAAGAAAATAAACGTTAATGAAGTAAGCTGCTGCCTGCATACCACAGCTTAGCTAATAGTGGAGAAACTAATTAAATTTTCCTTAATTCTCTAGAATAAATATTCACTGTTAAAACTAAATAAGCTATAGTTTCGACACAACAATGAGTTTGATTGTAGTGAAAGGATTTCTGCATCCGATGTCAGCTATTTAAATTCTCCTCTCCATCATTTAGACTAGATAAAGCCCAGGCATTCCATCTGTCTTGGAGAGGACTGACCTGATGTAGATGAGCTCCGAGGCCTGCCATATACTCTCCGTGTTAGCAGCTCCCAGGAGCCCTCTGAAGCGATCCGACTGGTGACACAACAAAGCAGAGGGAGTGGAATCACAGAAAACTGACAAATAAGGCCAAATCTGACAGGCGAATCCTCAGAGCAGCTCCGGAGTCTGACAGATCCTTCAGCAGAGGAGCCAACGCCCCTTGCAGCAGCATCAGTAGAGGCATTCATTACCACTGTTTCATAACACTACAGTAGAAAGGATCGTGTCTATTGAAAAGGCACAAAGTGGTGATGATAATGTCACAGAGCTCAGATAAAGTATTTTTAGGTCAGTGTGCAGGTAGGGTTCAGTGTCCACAGCAACGTTAATGAGAAATTGTATTTATTGAGGCACAGCAGCAACAAGAGGTTTGGGGAGAACCAACCAGCTGTTAGGCTTAAAATCTCCAAGCTTCGTTGTGGGGAGACAGTGGCAGATTAAACTCCAATCCTGCTGATCCAACCCACACATATACACTCTCCGCTCCCCCTCACTCACATACATTCATCCCAAAGAGGAGGTGCTGCTATTAAAGCTCAGCTTATTTTTAGCCCAGCTGTAATGTTTTTAAGAGATCTGGTCCAAGTGTGTGACAGGCCGCAGCCTTAATAGGTATCAGACCTGGTTGCGCTAAAGGAGACTTATGCTGGACGTTTGTGAGGTGAAATCTGGAGCAGGCCGTCCCAGTGTGGACAACCTCAGCAGCTGGTGTAGTGGGGGTTGACTGGGAGAGATGCAGGGATAATGGTGACGTAATGCTGACTCTGGAGACAAGCTCTGTGGAGAGAAAATTGGGTTTGTTTCGGGATGTTCTTGTAAAGGTCTTCTGTCTTGTATTGGATGGTGTTTATACAGCAAGATAGGATGAAGAATGTGTCAGAATAAACATTTTAGCACCATTTTTTTATGGACTCTTCTTGTTTCTTTTCTTTTGAAATTATTCATTAATCTGTTCTATGGAGACACATTTAGACCAACCAGGGAATATCTGCTTGGAAAACATCCCTGGATCATTTGGAATCCTGTTTAAACGTTTCTCTACATTGCAGCTTTAGACTCTGCTTTTCACTCTCACTCATCCCTCTGTTAAGATCTTTCCACTCTTTTTCTCCCTCTTTTCTCTACATCCCTCCACCCCCCCATGATGTTCTTTCTGTGACTTCTGGTTCTGTCGTCTGTCTGTCTCTCCCTCATTTCTCATCTTTTTGGTGCCAAATGGGGGATTGGGAGGGTTCCTCCAAATTGGCACACAGATGAATAATGCATCTGAGGCAAATGCAGAGAGCTGGGGTTGGATGCAGCTATCTTGTCAGACTCTTTTTCAGTGAATTACAGTTAGGTAGGGAGTTCATCTGACTCTTCAGTGGAAGAAAAGCTGCCGTTCATTACATCGCTTCCCATTCACTTTTAATTTAGTTACTGAATGTTTAATTGTGTCTGTTATGCAGTTAGAAGATGACTCTACACATGCTGTTAAAAATTTTGAGTGATTTTTTTGTGCTATTCTTGACACCCCCTTTTTTTCTACACAACACACATGCATAATGCATAGTTTAGTTTTCTTCTGTGTGGCTGCATGTATGAGTTTGTTTTCTGTCTGCATTTCCCAAACTGCAGAGTTAAAAAGCTAACTTCACTTAGGAGCATAAACTCATTGCAGAACCTTCATTAGAGTAATGAGCAGGAAGTTAGCACTGAAGTCCACCATGAAAAGAGAGGAAGAGCGGCAACAGGGGAGGAGAGACAGAAAGAAAATAATTCCTTATCCCACAAGGACAAATCTTAATCCTGAATGTTGCTTCTGACTCATTTTGGTTAATTAAGTCAAGTCAAGTGAGAGAAAATGGGGTCTTGCCTTTTCTATGTCTCTAGGACTAGCGCTATACTGTATTTGCATTCATGATGTCTTTTTTTGGAACTCAGAGATTGGAACAAATTTTATCCAGGTTAACTGGATTCATAACTTCACCTAGTGTAGCAGTTTTTGATTTTTTAATAATCATAAGAAATTTTACTCTCAGGTCCCATCAGGTCTCAGATTTACATACACATCATCGGTTCATGCCCTCATTCAGTGTAGGGTTGCAGGCTGTGTACACTAACAGTTTCATTTATCACACTTTATCATTTAGCCCCCATTTATGGTAGATGCTATTGCTCTGCACATCCGGCACTTAGCAGTTAAATGATTCAGACACACACATCACACACAAACACACTCATACAGACATACACAAGGCCAGCCTAAAACTCAGAGAAAACAAAGAAATCTGTTGAGCAACCAATGGGAATTTTCTTTTGTTGTATTATGGTGGAAAGATTTCGCCATGCGACAAAAGGATGAGGCAAACAACTGAAATGTCAAGATCCTGTGTTACTCTAAAAATATAAGAACTAAGGCCTGGCATTTGAGGACATCATAGCTGCACTGTAGCACAAGGAACCGAGGAAACAAACATGTTTTTTTTCTTTTTGCGCCAAGCAGCAACTAAAGCAAAGCTGCCTACAGCTCTCTTATAGAAGAAAGAGGATTTTGTTAATGTTTATCTAGTTAACATTTAATGCCCCTAAGAATATATGTGAAATATGGTTCCATGACGTATATATTTCAGGGAAAAGGCAACCTTTGACATTCAGCAGCTGTCAAATAATATATTTTTTGTTACATCCCGACGATGTAATACAGTCCAAATTAGCAGTTTTTAAAATTTGATTAAAATTTTCTGGTTATTATTTGTCAAAAAATAACATGCTGTTATTTTTTTGTATACAAAACCCCTTAAAACTATTGGTTGTCACAGCAACATTTAGATGCTAATACAGATATGAGCAGAATAGAAACATATAGATACACCCATGGAAAAAATATTGCAAAATGAAAACATTTATTTTGTATATATATAGCAAAAACATTAATAACAGAGACTAACAATAATTCTAGGATTTTTCAGTTCAGATAATAAACTTAGAGAGTCATAATGTTGAGCCTTCCATTGGCTTAGCTCACAGTAATGACTTAATGGGATTTGTTTTATGAATACATTTGAATTTATTAGAAATTTAATAATTGGCATCTCTAATGCTGCCTCAGTAAAGAATGATAGCATTAATTAAAAGGTACTAAAACTGATGCCAGGCCTGGTGTGTTCAACGAACACCTTAGGCCTCAATAAGTGAGACAGTCCTGGAGGTAACTGTAAAACCTGAGTGGTGTTTGGAATGTTTTAATTCAGGTGAGGTTTTTTAGTTATAGGTCTGATCTGGATGATTTTGTCATGAAAAAAGAGTATACTGGCCTGATTTCAGCATAGTATTAACAAATATTAGCATATCGGCCCACTACGCTAAAATGCATTGGCAAGAACCCTGAGTTAAATGTACTACAAGCATGTTTTAAAGGTCATAGCTACAACTCATTCATTAAAACGATTCATTTTTCAATTCCATAGAATCTCTGGAAATAAAGATAAAATAATGAATACAAGTTTTAATTTGACAAAAAATGCAGTATATAAATAATTGTTTTACAGATTTTGATGGGTCCAAAATATTCAGCTATTTACTTCTGGTTTTGATAGCAAAATGAACGCAAAAAGGATTCTGCAACCATAGAAATAGTTTTAAGTCATGTGAGATGGAGATTGGGCATCGCCAGATATCCTCGTAGCTTTGTGATAGCTCTAAGAAATGTGTCCTTTAAGTTAAGTGTTTGGTTTGTTTAGCTTTAGCATTAGCCAACCTGGCAACTGGGCTGAGTGGTCAAGTTTGTTTCTTATCAGCCTGCAGGAGTTAACCTTGTAGCTATCACTTTTAAACATGGCTTCTTATACATTTTCTACTTTAAAATTCCGACAAAATTTGCTCATATTTGAGATAGTTTTTGAAAATATAATTGCAAAATTGTTCAAATTCTTTTCTGTTAATTCAAGACTATAATCTAAAATTCTCCTTTTTCCATATAATACCGAAATAATCAAGCTCCATCATACATTACAGATCTGATTTGTGCATATTGGCCTAACATTGCACTTCCCTCTCTCTGCTGGTTTACTAGTATTTCCTAGAGCTTGTAAAAGAAAATGGGAAGCAAATCTTTAAGGGCACCGGCTCCTCCTTTATGGCTACAGCTCCCTGCTTTGTTCTACATAGCAGAGCCTTTGTCTATTTTTAAAACTAGGCTTAATATTTTTTTTTTTTTTGATAATGTTTCAAATTAGAGTTGCTTAAGTTATCCTGAACTATATCTGTAGTTGGTGTTGTAGTTGGTATCTCTGTAGTTATGCTGTTATAGGCTTAGGCTGCTGGAGGACGTAAAGACTAATCCCTAAGACCTCAATCTCCCTCTATCTCTTTCTTCTGGTACTTATGAGTGTGCTTCTCCTACTGCTGCCAACAACTTTATGGTATCTTTAGCTGACCCACTTGACCTTTTCTTTCAGTTAACCATGTGTCCTAGATATAGCAAATGGATTTGGTTTTATTGTCATTAACTTTATATATTTTCTTTCATCTTCTAGAACATCTAAAAGTTCATATAATTAGTTGTATTGTCTCTAAGAAGACCTCTAAAGTAGGTAGTACATGCAATAACTATTTACTTTTTTGGTAATGCAGAAAGTACTCATCAGTGCTTCTGCATCCTTTTTGTGTGCATGTTCTGCCTTCTCAAACCCCCAGTTGGTGGTGGCAGATGGCCGTTTACCCTGAGCAAAGTTCTGCATGATTTTCCATGATAAACGGGAGTTTTCCATTATATTGTTGTGAAATGCATGCTCAGTATGAGAGATTGCTGCAAAGTTAATGACAAAATCAGAGCTACTGTCCATTGGCGCTACATGCTCATCAAGAAGAAGTGAATGTTGCAGTCAATGACTCAATGCAACCTGCTGGGTTTCATTAGATACTAAAATATAGTTTTGAAAATAACTTAAATGTATTGTTTTCCGGTACTAGCATAAATTGGAATGTATGTACTTTATTTGGAATATATTTGTAAGAATCAATTAAATTGAGGATTGTAAAGTGCCACAAGACAACATCTTGTGAAGTGGGACTGTGTAATTAAACAACGTGATTCAACCATACATCTAGAAAGATAATACAAAATGAAAAAGCTGTTATAAATACATTATAAAATTTTCTAATTCTCGTCGTTGTCTTTATCCAGGTAAGTAGTCTCCCCAGAGACTCCCAAAATTCCCTCTCCCCAGACACCTCCTACAGTTTGCTGGGGGAAACCTGAGGTGCTCCCAGGCCAGCTGATTGACATAGTCCTTCCAGCCTCTCCTATATATGAAATGTATGTACTAAAATATAAAAAATTTACTGTTTCAAAACGTAACAGTAGGAAACTTTGTCAAAAACAGCACATTCTTGCTTCTACTTTGCTTCCCTACAACTCTGTTCTTTTGTGTACAGCAATAGATGAAACTCCATGACTACTTGTACTCCTTTGGGTAGCTAATATCTATAAATAACTTTTTGCAAAAATCCTTATATCTGCCAAGTGGTTGGCAGTGTGAATCGATTGGTGGCAGTGAGGCAAGGCTTTATTAGTCTCCACTTCCACTGCTGGAGAAATTCACTCTGTCACGTCTAATATCTCTTTTAAAAACCTTAGAAAAACCTTTTGACTTTAAGAACGTTATGATGAAGAATATTGGAGGTTTTGAAACCACAACTTCCAAAAATCTTGGCCTGACTTGATTTTGTTTGCTTCAAGAACTAATTCCAGGATGAGAGAAGAAATCAAACAATGGGGTTAAAAAAAAAAAGGAATACCAAATAATTGTATTTGTTATTAACATGTGCTTGTTATCCTCTACTTGCCATATATAATACATATTCATTAAGAGACAGGTGCTTCTGAAGGCAGATTCCAAATCATATTGACATAAGAGCTATAGTGTTGGATCAATAGATTTGCAGGTTATGGTCGTTGAATGTGACCGCTTGCAGCAGGTCACTTAGTGGAAGGCCATAGATTGCAAACTGAACTTCCCAGTGCCTGCATAAGGTTTTTTTTTCTACCATGCGTAGGCGTCTGAGGTTTGGAGATAGGCCTTGCAGCTGATAAGAGAAATGTCATCGGGTTCCGCTGTAGCCCACCTTGCTTCACGCTTTCTCTCTTCATATCTCCTGTAGGCCTTCACTTGAAGTTATGCACACTCAAACAATGTCCCACAAAGCAGATCATTGAGCATGCAATGTGATTTCTTTGTTTTCCTAAAGCGCTAGAGAAATTTAAATTTTTAGGGGAAATAAATCCCCTCTCTGTCCCCTCCGTCGATCATTTAATTTGCCGACCAAAGATTATATAAAGGTTGCAACTGTTCTACAGTTTGATGCTACTCACAGATCATTGGTAGGGAGGTGATGTGAGTGAAAACTTATCCTCTCAGGCAGGTCAGGGCTCTTGGCTTTTTCAAACTCTTTTGGCACAATGTGCACACACAGTACAAAAACTCTTCTATGGTGGGGTTGAAATTAATTTATTTTTTATTATATTCACTAGTAAGCTTTACTTGTAGTTGACAGGGAGAGATGATGGGAAGAGAGGGAAGGGGAGGGCATGCAAGAAAGGGGCTCAGGGTTAGGAACCCCGGAGCACTCCATAGGTGGCTATAGCTTCATTGCAGACAGATTTTTAAGTTTGGTATTATCTCAGCATGCCTTGTTACATTATTTAATCCACTGTGAACCAAGAGGAACAATACTTGAAGTACCTGCAGCCAGCTGGTAGAATCAGGGAAGGATGACCAGTAGTTGATACCTTCAGCATTAAGGTTAAACTTGTCCACAGCCATATAATATCTAAGGTAAAGAAGCTGGCTGCTCCAAGACTACTGGATCCAAAAATGTAAAGTCTAGTCTAAAGGAAAATCAATATTGGGAAACAGGTGCAAAAGCAGCAGAGATATTCACAGCCTTTTTGAGAGAGCATTTTAAAATAAATCAGGAGCTAATGTGAGATTGGTGAGACGATCAACTAGACTTCCTGAGGGTGTGCACAGGACAAAGGCTACAGTTGTGCATTTTTTGAGGGGCAAAAGCTGGGAAACTTACCCAGAAAAGCATTAAAGTATCATCAAGAACTAGACGAGAGACCGCAAATCTATTAAAGCAGATACACTAAAAGGTCAGTATTAAGGCAACCTGGGCTAATTAACCCCTTCCATCACTGCATTAATGCTTTAAATAATGCAAATGGATGCCACTGATTTCATATATTGTGCAGGAGATAGAGAAACATTTTTAGTGCAAAAGATTTGTGTACTAAGAGCTATATTAAATTTAGATTTTACTCTAAGAAAGCGATTGATGTAAAATTAACAGAAATAAATGTTTGAAATATAAGTATCATAAATCTATATGATATATGAGCATCCCTGCAATATAAATCATATATTCTTTCGTACTAAAATGCTCCTCAACAGATTCTTTCATTCAGGCATTGCTTGTATGTAATTAGCCAGAAAACTAAATAGCCAAGGTTGTCATGCCACCTAACCACATCAGGAGATGATAACAAATAAACATTTCTGGTTATTCACAAAAACTCTTGAGTGTTAGTAAATGCTATAAATAGATTTCTGAGAATAAGATTTGGGTGTTGTTAATATATAGACTTATCACGGCTCTATCTAGATAAGCAAGTACTTGCAGATCTCACAAACCTGCTGCTGAGTGAAAATGGCCTTGTTATTGAGGTTTTCAGGTTTATTCATCAGCTTTTTAGGATGAGTGTAACTATGAATAGGTTCAGCTGGCTTTCAGAAGTTATTTAATGCCCATTTAAGGTTTTAAAATATTGAATATTCTTTCAACTACAAGTAAAAGTACCAGCAACACTAAAGCAGAAAATCAATGAAACTGTATTCATAATTATAGGAAACAGTCCAAATTAGATAAATTCATGTTTCCTATTACTACTAGAATTATGCTGTTTGTTTTGTTGGGATCTACTGTACTAGTGTCACCAGTTAATGGAGAAAGTAGCATGTATTAAATTTCAACATAACAGTTTTTTCTTACCACTGAGCAAGTAGTTACGCTTCCTGAACATAACCGTGCTGTGCAAGTGAAACCAAACTGCAAACCTGACATCTACAGAGTCAGCAAAGGATACAAGAACAGCTAAAAGCAAAGAGAAAAGACAAAGGGATGGTTCAACTGTTTAAAGACTGTTTAACAGTCACACCAAACCTACATCCAACGTTTGGTGGTCCTCTCTGTCTTTGCTTTCTTATTTTCTCCGACACTCCTGGAAGATATACCAACTCAAACGTTGAGCATGTGTCAGAAATGGAAAATACTTTGACAAAAGATGAGTTTTTCTTTTAGTTAGTGTTTCAAAAGCTGCACTGGGTTGATATATTTGAAAAAGCATTCATAATATATGAACTCCTGAAGAGTGATTGGGTTGAAAACAGATTGAAACGATAAAACGGGGCCAGCATGATGGACTTGAATGTATCCTCGCTTTTTCTTCGTTTTTCTTTTCATTTTTTTCAAGAAACAAAATTATTCTGAATATTATTCAAGATGCGTTTAAGTAAAAAAAAAAAAAAAAGCAAATAACATGAAGCTAAATAGATATTCTAACATTTTATTCTGTAAGACACATATGACAGTCATAATCTTATTCATCTGTTATAGTACAGATTTTGACATTATTAAATTCATTGTTAGTAGTCTAATATATTGTATAGCAATAGCATAATTAAACCCTAGTTTTATATTGTCACTGCTGTCTTCCTTTTCAGGTTGTTAGGGTGGGCTTTCAGCTGTTTGCTCAACTCTTTCCTCAGTTGGCAAGCTGTAGATGCAATAACAAAAGAGAAACAGCTCAACATTCAAATGGAAAATGTAGAAGAAACCTTTACAAATCTATCATAAATAACATTGTATGATATTGATATTTTGACATCCAGAATGCTGCTGTTTGTTCTGTCGGCCATAATATGTTTGATCCAACACTGGGTTAACAGTTAAAGATAGTTACGTACAGCCACTTTGCTGATGTGCTATAAGTAAGCTTAAACATCTGCATTCTATGCATCGTATGTCCTTAGTTTTCATAGCCAGGCACACAAGGTAGGCTGTGGTTTTAAAACACTTCCAGTGTGAAACGCAATGACAGGCCTGGCTGGCTAATATTATAGATGTGACTGATAAAAATCATAGACTGTAGACCGACATCAGAGCTTTTTAAGTCAATAAAGGATCTCCAATAACTATCATTATAAAAGGGTCTTGATATTAGTGTTCAGGACAGTTTTGGACATAACATGTCTCGAGCAAAGCAAATGGTATTTATTGTGTAAAATTGATCATGGGTACCAGTACAGGCTGTCAGGTGTGGATTTTAGAATCAAAAAGCCTTTTCCTTTGTATACAAATGTGTGAATGTGTGTTTTGTTTCTGTTTTTGAGCAAACCTCTTTATAATAATCCATAAATTCAATTTTTTTCTTGCTTGTTAATCAGAAACCAGCAAGTGGAGCTTTACATTGAAGAAAGAGCTTTCTAGCGTGCAAAATCAGCTTTTATCAATATTGCAAGACTTTAGGGAATCACCTGTAAAAGCTGTAGTTAACCTTAATATGCGTGTGTACTCAGCGCTGTGTAAAGCAGCCCACTTTGTGCTTTCTGCTGCTTTTGGCTGGAGCTTATGTCAATTTTGTTCGGATGCTTTGCGTTTCCAGTGAAAGCCTCTCTGACACAGCAAGCTGAGCCAACACTTTCCTGATGATTGGAAGCACTCATGGAAACAATAGAAATACAAAAGTTAATGTCAACCTAGAAACGCTGCTTAATCAGGTTAGACCTATTTTTAAACCTGTTTTTTGTCCCATTTTAGTAGTAGTGCTGCTTATCACCAGTGAGGTGTTTCATATTTGAGAAACTTATTATAAAATACATTTTTATTAATTTTTCATCTCACATTTTCTTTTTGATTAGACACTTTTTAGGTTCTAATTAATAACCGACTGTTATGCATGCAAGACCATGAGATATGAATTCTTAAAAACAGTTGAGATTTGAAGAGGAAAGACTTCTAGGTGCCTTTTTACAAAAGCCTAATTTGAACGTTTGTGTTTTTTCAATAATTCAGTTCTAATGGCTAACATTTAATTCATTAAATAAGGAGTAATATATTTCTTACAATTTTTTTTCACAGTGTAGATGATAACAACAGATAATAAAAAAAAAAACAAAATGCTTCTCAGAAAGCTGTGATACAAACAAATATCTTTATTTATGGTAGAAAGTGGGTTATGCTTTTCAAACTCAATGTAAGGACAAATTTTACATTTGTCCAGCAGAGAATCATTAATACCTTGTAAAGTAAAGTAGGACATAAAAGATCATCGCTAAAATATGTGGGTTTTTACTAGGTACTGTATGCAAACTTAATAATGGGAAGTTGAATGGAAGGAAACAGGTTTTTAGTCTGAGGCTGGAGCCAATGCTTTAAGATCTGCCACATGTGCAGTATATGAATACAGGACATCAGCTGCAAACATGTGTTCATGTCACTTTATCAGTGACATGGGGCCTTTACTATCGTTTCAGATAAAAAAAAGTTTAGCTTTTCAATCAGAAATAAAGCTTATAGAGCATAAAGCAAGTTGCTGGAGGTCCAATGTGAAGTTTATGTTCTCAGTGGTGATTTGGGGAGTCATGCCACTTGCAGATTTCGCTCCACTTTGTTTTAAAGTGTTTAAACTCATCCAAGCCGTCTCCCCATACATTTTAAAGCCCCTGCTTGAAAGCTGTATGAGGAAGATTTTCAAACAGGATTTTGTATTTACCGACACTGTCCAAAGAACCAGTACCTGTTCAATAACAATGATATCACTGCTCTGGATCCGTCAGCATACTTGCTTGATTTAAACTTCATAAAAAGTGTTTATTGTTAAGAGAAAGAGGAAACACAAACAAAAGAAACAGTTTTCACAAAACTTGTTTTAATAGACACGCTTGGTTTAGCCAAAAACTATTGGCTGTCAGACAGTTCCCTAAACTTGAACAGATATTGAAAAACAATAATATTCTGCCTCAAACTGTCCCTCCTCATTCACATTCAGGGTTAGTCAGTAAAAGTGGTTGCGAAACAAAAAGATTTCAGTTAGATCTGCAGCAGCAAATATCTCTTATTTTATGCTATGTGCATTTGTTGGTGTTTGTTCTGGTTAGTGCTGGGCGTGTGTGTTCTCAGAGGAAACCTTCCACCCTGTGGTTGAGCTGCACTGCTGCATCCTCCTTTCTTCTGCTGCTCGCATCCGTCCCGCAGTGTGTCTATGCAGCGCTCAATTTGACCTCATTATCACCCTCATTACCATCAGTATTAGCAGCTGCACCCTTCTTCCTCACCATCTTCATCATCACCGTCATTGACATCTTTATCATAATCACCCCCAGCAGGCAGCACCAGTACCATCACAGCTCCTGCCATCACTCTCAATATGCTGTCGTTACCACTGTCATAATTTTTTGCTGGTAACACTGAAATGGAGACAGATGCTGGAATAAACCCTCCTGCACCCTGACCGAGTTGCGCTGTTGAGCGTGCAGCCACGGGCGACATGCAGAAGCCATCTCTTCTCTTTTTCGTTCCTGGTTGCCATTTGTAAGGTTTGCATGCTGTAGACATGTGCTCCAATCTCGCATCGAGCTCGCAGAAGGGCAACCCTTGTATGTGTTTCTCTCTTAAATTTTTCAGAAGAAGGCTGACAAATCGTAGAAAGAAGCACACCACTGATGTACTCCTTCCCATTTCCTCCTTCCTTTTTTTTTTCTCTCATTCTCCCATGGCTGGCCCGCTTTTTTCCTCTTTCCCCTCTTCCCTCCCCCACTGTTTCTGATCCCCTCTCCTCTCCTTCATGTTTTAAGTGAGTTCCTCTTTCCCTGTACTCCGTGCATCCTCTAACAACTTTTATCCCACTTGCTCGCTCCTGTCTGCCTGCCTCTCCCTCTCTCTCTGCCATTCATTCACCATCTTTTTTCCCCCCATCTTCCCTCTGTGATGTACTTCCTCTGCCTGCCTACCTGTCTGTCTGTGCCATAAAGGGCTGTCTAAGGCCGCCATCCTCTTCATTCATTTGCTGTGCATTGTCTCACATATCAGTGGGGTCAGGCAGGCAGACAGGGAGGAAGGAGAACGGGAGGAGATCTTGAAAAAGAGGGAGAAAGAGATAGATAAAAATGATAAGAAGTATTTATGAAAAGAAACCATTTTATCAGCAGAAACAGAAAGCCTCAGTCGGATCCTGTGGTGGTGAATCCCACAATGTCTCCCCAACAACCACTTAGGTTGTGCATGAGTTTTACCATAACCTGTTTATGCACTCTACTTTTATTCTCAATTCTTGTTGTTTTTTTTTTTGTTTGTTTTTTTTTTTTTACAAAAACTAATGAAAATATGCTTCAATGTTTTTCATAAATATATTTTTTTCTGTTTTATGGATTCAAATAAAAAAGACTCCGTCACACAATCCAATCACTGCCTTTGTTTTTGTTTTTTATTATTGTGGCATTGAGGTGGTGTAACAGAATATGTTAACCTTCATATAATTAGCAATGATTTTCTGTTTCTCTGTGTTCAGAATAAGTAAAGGGTTAGGGTTTAGCTAAACCTAACCCTAAGTTATTTCAACAAGAATGTTTGCAAAAAAGGTTACTAAAATACACTATTTTACTTGCTCTTCTCTAAATCTGCATCCATAAGCAAGTATAACAAAATAAAACCAACTTTATACAAGATACGTTGTTATATAAGCTGCTATGTATAACGTTTGTTAAAAAATTTTTCAATAAAAGCATCCTTATGTCATGAAAATTTGTTTTTCTCCTATTGTTTTTTATTAATTCATAGTTTATCTACACTGTTGGAATAATGAATTCTGCTTTTATTGCATCTTAAATGTATTATAAGCTAAAGATCTTTTGTTCTTCAGAAAAATTAAAACTCATCCAATATCTAGCTTTTCTTTGTTTATACTGCTGCAGATTTAGAAAACAATACAGACATCTTTCAGACTTCTAGAAATGTGTCATGATTGGACAGGATCACTGTGAAAATCAATATGCAGCCAAGTACATTCTCACAACCTTCATTTGATTGTAATTAAAGTCAGAAAACTGGACTTAAGTGCACGATGTTGGTGGATATGTGTATTGGATTAATGGCATTTTATAGTCATAGTTTTGGAAAGATATAGTATAACCAGGGGAACAGGGCATTTATTGTATTGTTCCAACCTTTGGCTGACTGATCGATGTATCTCTAAGGCAATTATTTATTTTTGACTGTAACACACTTCATTCCTGGAAATCAAACTTTTTGCAGCCATTTTATTTATACATTAAGAGAAAAAGGCAGTAGTAACTCGCTGGTATCAACAATGTTTTGAAATCTATGAATAAACTTAAATCTAAAATAATGTAATGAACCAACAGCTAACCATCTATTCATCTGCTGTAAATCTGCTGCTGTGTTTGAGCTCTAGGAGCTGTTGGTGCTAAAACATTATGCATGCTTTGTCGCGCTCCTTTTTTTGTCTATGTTTGCGACTTGACATGTGCGACTGAAATGTGATGCTTTTGTTTATTTCCTTTAATCTGTGATTCTGGAAGCTCTGACTGCATAGGCGCAGTGGGTCACTGGAATAATGACGGCTTGTTAGCACAGCTGGGAAACATAAGGGGTTGTGCTGCTTTTACAGAAAATGTAAGAAGAATCGGAATCCATTGATTTAACCTGATTTAGATGAATATTTCTTTCTTTTTCTAAATGTGTATTTATGTTAATTTGAGTTTTTTTCATTATAGGTATTAAATCTTTATCCACTAATCCAGTGGTGTATGTACAGCACGCCAATCTGCCTGGAGTGTATCTTGCTTGACATGGATGAGAATTGTGTACATTTGTGAAAAAGATTTTATTTTATTTTTTTCTGGAAGCTAAACAGACTCGGGCTGAACATGCTATCCTGTCTTCTGTGCAGCAAAATTGCAATGATGCATATTTGTGTTATCTGTTCTCCAACACGCTGTGACTCATTCACACCCATCGCTGAAGTATAACAGCAGTCTGGTCCCACTATTGCTACCTATAATGAGTTCAATTTGCATTTTTTTTATTCCTTTTAAACTAACCAGGTTCTCTCAGGCTTAGGAACGGTGTGATGAAAGAGTTTTTGGCGTGCTCATTGCTGCTTCCTTGTAAGGTGTTCTATTTTCTGTGCATTATTGGAGAGAGTCAAAAATAGAAACTGATATGTCAGAAAGAGACAGTGATAAAAAGCCAGAGGCAAGTGTGTCCTCACACACTCACACAAACGCACCATCCTTCTCTGTAGTTGGTGCAGGGCTTTTTTTCACTTTCCTTTTATCTCCCATGTCACTCATGTGGTGCTTTTTTTCCTTCTTTCCCTCCAGGTTTTCCTGATCACAAGGTCCGATTCTCAGTGCTGGTGTTTGACTGAAAGTGAGCAAGACAGAGCTTGTGACATGGATGAAAAACAAAACACAGGTCCAGACCTCACCTACCAAAACCTTCTGGTTCTGGGAGCCATCGCAGCAGCATCTGCCTTTGTGGTCACCATCCTTATCGTCCTCGTCTGCGTAGGTTGCCAAAGGTAAGGCTGGTGTGGAGCCATTTACAGAGCCTCACATTGTTTTTGTAATTTGCTGAATTATACTCACATCCCAAGACTGAATGTAGTCATAATATCGTTCACACGACTTTGATACCCTGCATATTTGGACATATTTCCAAATGGTGTACGTTAGTTTAACAGAAAAATAATTGAATTAAAATACATTCTCAAAACCATACTGTTTAAAATGTTTACAATGTCTAAACTCAGAAAAAGATGGAGAACGCCATTACTCTGTATTTTAAGAAGGTTTGCTCTCTTTAGTTTTGTTTGTTCCTGACTGTTAAAATGTGAATAAACAACATAGTAATTAGGAAAGGGGTGTCTAGAGGCCCTCAAAAATAAGATGGGCAGCTTATGACTCTGTTAAGGGATTTAGAATAAAAAAGAATAGAAAATTCCCACAATAGGGAAATTGTGGTTTTACAGCAGCAAAGGTTATAGCAGAAGTGGTCGAACAATGTGGACCTTAGAAAGTGTATAAAAATAACAGAATGAGTAACAGAATTAAGAAAAGAAAGAAACAAGTACTGTACAGTATCGTGTTTTTACAATATAAATACTCTGTATCTGCAGAATAAATAATCAATAAGCAGCTTTGGGCATTTTTTCAGTAATGAATATGTGAAAAATAGAAGCAACACCAGATATGTGCAAAAAAAACAACAGCATGTTATTTAACTGACTAAGACAGTAACTGTGCAAAAAAATTAGCATGAATCTATTAACTCAATGAGGTTGTTGGGAACAGTGATGGTTATAAAGTCTAGTTGCTGGTAGGAAGGATCTGTGATAACGCTTCCTGGTGCATTTAGGGTACAGCAATCTGTCTATGAAGGAACTGTCTAGTTCTGGTACAGCTTCATTCATGGGGTAGGAAACATTATCCAACAGAGATGTTGATTTAGTTACGATCCTTGTGTTTCCAACCTCCTGCACTGAGTCCAGAGGGCATTCAATCAGAGAGCTGGCCTTCCTGATCAGCTTATCCACAGACAGCTCCATAGAAGATAGCTGATGCCACAACAGAGTCATAGAAGGTCTTTAGGAGCGCCCCCTGCACTCCAAATGACCCCAGTCTCCTCAGCAGGAAGAGTCTGCTCAGAGCCTCTGTGTTATGAGTCCAGTCCAGCTTCTTGTTCAGGTGAACGCCCAGGTACTTATAAGAGTCTGCTATCTCAATGTCCGTTCCCTGGATGTGTAGATGAGTCTCAATTAAACCTGAAATCATCTGACCCACTGTAGGGCAAATAGTCTGAAACCGGAGGACAGTCGAAACAGTCGGCAATCTACTCAGGTCTTGCTGTCAAAACAAGCAAGCGCTGCAAGGAGGCCCTAAGGTAATAAAATAAGTCTCCAGTAAGATTAAAATGTCTTCATGAGACCGCCAAGATCTTGCTAGTGTTCATGTGAACGTATATGACTGCAAAATAAAATAAAAAATACTGCTGTTGTTAAAGTTTTTGCAGAAAAAAATGAAACACCATTTTATTTTAAAGTAAAACTAGAAAGCCAGAGTAAAATTAGAGGGAACAATGGCCCAACTTGCGGCAATAAGAATTTTTGAAGAAATAGGTTTAAAAATCAACTATTTGGGCATAACTGTGAATGTATGGAATACTGCAGCAGGATTGTTATAAAATCCTGTAGTGTATCAGAGGGTGCCTCAGAAAAATGTGACAAATTCAGTAAAAAAAAAAAAAAAGGGTGAAGCAGAAGGAGCCATGAAAATGAAAATGATGCAACATCACTGATAAATTGAACAAGGACTGACTGGATTTTATTTAGATGCATTTTGGATGACTTTTGGAAGAAAACCCAAATACGTACATCTCACAGCTAAAGGTGAGGTACGTAACTAACGCTGCTCAGACTGATGATAAAGACTAGGAGGTTTCTACGTGGAGCAGGTGAATGAAATTGATGACCTCATTCAAAAAGCTAGGATTAGCTGTCAGCTATTAGGGTGTTCTAATTTAGCAAGAACGTGCATGTGATCACCAAAAAGTATTTCTTTTTCCCATATAAGAGGTAAATAAATAAAAAGCTTAAATAGTATGGAAATTACATGGGAAAAGAAAGAGGAAGAGATAATAGCCAAAGTTTTAACAACTGTGCTGAAAGCTTTCCCCACCCTCTCAGATCTCTCTGATCCTTAACTTCTTTCTCTCTTTCCCTACTTCTTCTGAACTCCCCTCCTCCATTATTTCCTTTCCCTCTCTCCACTCCCTCGCTGTCTCTTTTATCACCAACTCTGAGCACAGTGGCAGTAATGAATGTTAATGGCTGTGAGTGTCAGATGAGATGAACCGATGCTTACAGGACGCTGAGGGGGAGGCAGGCTAGAGTCTGAGCTGCCCGAAGTCACCGCTCTCCAGAAAAAACTCTCTGGGACACCCCACGGTTTAAAGAGGATCAGACTCCAGGGAGGAGCTTTTTTTTTTTTTTTTTTTTTTTTTTATTCCTCTGGGACCAATCAGCAGCTGCATTGTGGCTTTGTTGCCATGGGATACGCAGATATGGATGCAGAAAAATGTCAAACCAGCTTATGTCATGAAGAAAACAACCTTGCTGTTCTAATCTAAAGAATAATATAGAACATGAGCTCCCTGCTGGATCATCAGCAGTTTGTCTGTTCAAATCAGTCTGTTATTCACAATTATTGATCCCACTGCTATTAGTGTTCTGTTCATTTAATGCTGCAGTGCAACCCTCTAAGTTCAAGGGAAATAAGTTTACAGCGCCTCACAAAAGTATTCTTGCATTTTTTTTGTTTTTTCATTTCATCACACTGCAGCCACAAACTTAATACAAACTTAAATGTATTTTGTTTCATTTATTTCCAAAAGGAGCGTAATAGTTAAGAAGAAGGAAAAGTATAAGCGGCTTTTTATCTCTATGACTTTGTGTTTCATTGTCATCATTTGCCATAACCCCCGCCCCCCCTTTGCGTGTTTATGAAAATCTCCAGGGGAGCAGTCTTCACCTTCCCAGGATCCCCTTAGAGGCATGATGACCATATGTTTGTACCAAACGGTTGCAGTTCACTGGCGGAGACAATATCTTGCTCCAGTAACATGGATCTGACACAGCCTTTGCAGCAACCTGCTTAATAGGATGACGCAGCAGGGACTCTGCACCTGTTTGCAAACCTGAAATTCTATTTATTGCTTCAGTGTGTTTTTGCAGCACAGCAGTAGAATCTCTGGTGTTACGTGATGCAGAGGAGCCTTATCCTCCGAAGTGCGAGAAGCGAGGCAGAGCGCTTCTTCACAGTCACACCTGCACATTAGTTTTTTTATTTTCAATAGTTTTTTACTTTGACTTCATCTTGTTGCTTTGACTCCATGTCAACTACTGTTCCCTGTAGTTACAGCCACCTCCAGGGATCTTCACATACGGCTAATGCTTATCTTAATGCGTTTGTTCTACAAGCCTTCAACCTGAAGGCGGAATAAAGTACAGAAGAACATTTGTGAATTTTATCAGATTTTATCTTTGAAGGTCGTTTTTGCTTGAGTTAAAAAATCTGAGTCATGCTCCATTTACTTTTTCGACTGGGCTCTTGTTATCAACCAAGGACTTTCATACCCTGACCACAGTTGGATGCTGATGGTATCTATCTTTTCTGAGTGTGTGTGTTTTCTCTTTCTGCCCACGGTCCTCTGCTGACCTTCATGACTTTGTTGCCGTGTCAGAAAAAGTAAGAGCAAGCACCCCCCAGCTGGAGACAAAGGGACATCTGTAAATATGGTAAGAAGTGCTTTTGTTTCACTGTTCAAAATACCACGCCTGTCACCATCTACTTCAGCTCTCTTCCTTCTAACCTCCTTTCTAACAGATGCACATGCATGTGTTTGCATGTTTAATGCCTCATTTAACAAGTCTGTGTGTGAATGTGTGACAGCAGGGTACGCTTCGGCATCCAAAACTGAACTCCATGAGTAAATCTGACACCAGGCTGCATGAGATCAATCGCTTTCCCTGCAATGGAAACTGTAAGTGCTAACTAAAGGTCATGTGTTATACTAAATGACACACTTGTCTGAGCTGTTGCATGTTGTCAGCAGTGCTCCCTCTTTCTTATTCGTCAACTCTGTCTCCCTGCAGCTGTTAGCAAGAGCCGTCCAGCCAGTATGGACCTCCTGCTCCTCCACAGTCGGCGCTCCCAGACTGACCTGGGGCCTTCCCACGGTCGCCAGCTCCCCCAGATCCCCACCGGTCCCCAGGCGTCTGGCCAAGGAGGAGGTGGTGGAGGAGGAGGGGAAGTGGGAGGGGAGGGAGGAGGTGGAGGTGGTGGAGGGGAGGCTAGAGACCACACCTACACCGAGGTGGGCCTGCGCAATAACCCGACCCCAACCCACTACCTGGACGATGGCCTGTATGAAAGCGTAGGGGTCCGAGAATGTGATGCAGCCCCCAAAGTCCCCTCTGCTCCACTGACTTCATCAAGCAGCACACCATCGACGGTCAGGGCAGCTCAGAGCCCCCCTACTAGTGCAGGAGGAGCTCGTAATGGGAACAGCCATTTAAACGTACGTACAAACAGACATTTAGCAGCGAGGTAGTCGTAGTATTTTAAGTCAGCAAAAAACATTCTATGACCTAGTTGTCCCCTGGTAAATAAAAACATTTATCTTTACTATTAAACGCCCCCCTGGACAGGAAGCCATATTTATATTGCCACCACACACAGTAATCAGGATGGTGAGAGAGGTAGAAATAAGATCCAAAGTTCCCTATTGGAAAACCAGTGCACAAAGTGCCACATATTAAACACTACCTACATGCTAATGGTTATTTTGGAAGGCATACTAAACAATACAATATAATTAATTAGAATGGAGTCCATTAGAATAAAAACAAATAGGATATAATAGAATCGAATCATAGCAAAGAGGCAATTGAAAGCTTTCAGGTAAAAATAAGGATTAAAAACACATCTCAGAGAAAAAAATGACACAATTTTCCTTCAGATTAAATTAATAATGATCGAGATAAAAAAAAAAAACACAAAATTAAATGCTCTGAATCTGTTTAACTGAGACATTAAATATTAACTAGAGTCATTATTGATACATATATGTATATATATCACTATAACATCACAATACTTAAAGGGGAACACCGTTTTTTATATATATATATATTTCTTAAGAAGGGATTTTTTTATCAGTTAAAAAACCAAAAGGTTGTATTTTTAAAAAGGTCTTTGTATTAGATTACACTAATTCTTTAGTTCTTACTAATAACAAGAAAAAAATTAATAAAGTTTACTCCAAACATGTTAAACCTACAGCTGTAAGGTTTTAATACCTGTTTGGAGATAAACTGCATTAATTGGATGCAGGCAAGAGGCTTATTCAGAATTCATTGCATAAGTTGGCTTGCCCTTTCCATGTTGAGACAGTAATTTATCAATAAAATTTTAGCGATTTTAGTTAATAGTGTTAAATCAAGTGTGTGCTTTCCTTTACAGACTGGTAGAGGGAACGGCAGAGGAAATGGCACCATTAATGGAACTATGCCGGTGAGAGGTAATGGAGGAGGTGGAGCGAGCAGATCTCCTCTGTCGTCTGCAAGTTCCCTGATCAATCAAGATCCATCTGCAGCTGAATATGCTTCCATACGAAAGTTTAAAAAGGTAGAAATAAAGCTATTTTTATCTTAGGTAAAATAAAAAAAAAAGAATCCTTTTGTCTGAAAAGAAAATTCTGGAGGATTTAGAAGGATATAATTATTAGTGGTTCATCCTTGAACTTTTCAAAAGAATTTAAGACTCTCCTAATACATCTTATGTAACAGTAACTGAGTTTCAGATTGTACTCCTGAAAAGAACATATCAAAGTCAGGCTTATGCTAAGCTGTCAAAGTTGGTGTATTTAGAGTCGTAAAGATTTCTAAGCTATCTACAAACTCCACAGTGCCTGTAGTGAAACTATCAAGATCATCATTAACTAATTGCCCACACCTATGCAATAAGGATCTAAATTTGTTGTGATATTTTTATTAAAATCAGTTAATACAATTTTAGAAATTGCAATTTCAATTTTTCAGGTGGACAAGTTAAGCCGGAAGGAGAATAACGGAGCAGACAGCATGTCAGACAGCCAGTCTAGCGTGAGCGACTCTCCCTCTGCTGCCCCTCTTCCCCTACATCGTAGTCAGGAGTTTCCACGCAAGCTGTTGGAGCCTTTCCACCTACACCCTTTCCCAAAGGTACAAAAAACAAACAAAAAAAAAACAGTAATATCTTCTAGGAGCACATAATCTGTTCAATTCCCCAACCAGAGATGTTCTGCTAGCTGTAAGAAAGGCTCAAGACCACAAGAGGGCAGTGTCCTCAAACAAACATGTTAAGCCTTAGAGATTTAGTAAAAAAAAATTATTGGGCTGGTTCTTTTATCATTAATGTAGTGAGCTATCTAAATTGCAATTTGGGTTTTCTATTTTAGTTTAAATCAAATAAAAAAAATATTAAAACTCCACGAATTAAATAGAACTGTCTGTTTTGTGTAATTTATTATAGTTTGTGTTACAGACTTTGCATATATATATATATATATATATGCAAAGTCTGTTATTACAGCATAAATATCGTTTAGAAAAAAATCAGATTCATTTAAACCTCAGTTAATATGTTAAGCAAAGCCAAAAACATCTGTTTAAAATAAGGCATACAATTATTTCAATATTTTTGCCTCATAGCTGGTGCAGCTTGTTACTGACTTGCACTCCAAATGAGCTTGTGTTAAACCCTTTGACTAAAATGTAAATCCCTTTATTTTCCCACAATGGGGAAATTCACTCTCTGCATTTAACTCATCCCCTTCGGGAGCATTGGGCTGCCATTGTGTGGCACTTGGGGAGCAGTGTGGGGTTAAGGGTCTTGCTAAAGAACCCAAAGTGCAGGCAGTAAGGACTGGGTACTTGCACAAGTGAACTGCTCTAACCCACTAGGCCAGTATTCTAGTGTGGAGGTTTGCACACCTGTATGCTGTGGGTGGGTATGTTTCTGTGTTGGTTTATTTTTTGTGGTCCCTTTGCATTGTGCAGCGCAGCACACTATTAAAGCATGGATTATGTAAGGGTTTGGCAGGCTGCCCAGCCTTCAGTGTGTCCTTGTGTGTGTTTATAGGTGTGCATTGATGTGGATGTGTGTGTGTTTGGATGCCACTGTTGAATCCATCAGCAAGTCTATCTAGAAACAGCTAACAGGTAGCCAGCAGCCTGAGATATTGCGCACATATTGAAGCAATTTGCACTGTAGGGCCTATTATTACTCACTCCCTGCTTTGGGGAGGGCGTATAAAAGTTTTATCATCCTCAGTCACATGTGTGTCCACTAATTTATGTTTCCTAATTGGTTACTAATTCCTCTTAAGACATGTTGCCATAAAAAAGGTTTTGCAAGAAAAGTCATGTTGGGTCATTGTTTTATGACATCCAGGTTTCTCTCAAGCCACCCGTGCAGAGTATGGGCCCCAGTAAGGTTTATTTTATGTAACATTAAAGGTAATAAAAGAATTATGTGAACTGTTAGCCATCAGTCTGCGAAGGCTCTATCGTTTTTGTTGGAAAAAAAAAGATTCCTATACGACCACTATCTCTCCTCAAGCCTAAACCCCCCAACCCCCCACCCCCCCAGGCCCCAACTGGCAGAGTTAAAAGGAGGTTATGTTTTGGCAGCGCTGTCTGTGTTTCATTAGGTCTGCCTGTTTGTCAGCCTGTCAGCAGGATATTTTTGAGCTTGCAAATTTGCATGAAAATATTGTGGAACGGTGGGCCACAGAGCAAGGAGGAACTGAAAAAAACAAGCATTTGAGCATGAAGCTGCCATTTTTTTCCCAATGATAGAAGTCATCCAGTAACTTGATATTGTTTTTAAAAATACTCAGAGCTCTTTCTTGAAATCTATATCAGAGGAGTTCAGGAGGCAGAAAGTAAAGTGCAGCTAATTTAATGTCTTAACTGATGCCAGAGTAGTTTTCTTGTCAACAAGAGTCTCAATGGCTTTTTTTTACCAACTGTTTGATGTTCACTTAACCAAGACACCTTTTGTTAAAAGGCCAATATTTCGGGATATTTGAAATAATGCAATAAAGGTTATTTAGTTAAAAAGTCATTATTTCAATTTTACCTTCTAAAGTCTTCATTTAAACTTGTCCACCAGGAATGGGAATCTTGAAACAACATTTAGACACATATACACCACTAGGGGTCTCTCAGAGTGAATTCCTACAAAAATAAAGTTTAAACAAGAACAGTTATCACACTACATTACAGATAAGAATCAAATACTTTTTGGATTGGGGATTTTGACACCCTTTTTTTTGGATCATTTATTACATAAAACAAATGTGCACTATTGTTCTAGATGAAACTGTGGTTCATTTAAAACCACCACCTCTAACGAAGAGCCTGCATCACATATTTTCTCTTTTACAGATTTTAATTTATATAAGAATGGAATCAGAAAAATCCTACAGCAGGTGGTCAGACCTTACGGAATATCAGATCTCACCATAGAGCAGAAAAACTCCAGATTGGTGCATCTTGAGTTAAAACTAAGGATAGATATCATAGATATCATTAACTTTTAAATCTCTGAGAAGCAAGGCTGATTTGATTTGCAAAACTTTGCACAGTGACTTTCTGAGCTAAACATTTCACTTTGTTTATCAGGAGGCAGCCTTCATAGGCAATGGGGAGCAGTACATCTGGAAGCCTCCAGAGGATGATGACATCATCACCTTGCATGCACCCCCCCTCCGTGCAGAGAACGGACAGCCGGGGCACCCGTCGCCTCCAACCGCAAAGGAGGTAAGTTACCTTCTTAACATGTGTGTGATTGTGAGCGGCCGCTTGTTAGTGCGGGGGCATATGAGAGAAGAAACAATCAATAAAATCCTGGCTCAGAAATCCTCTAAGCAAGCAGATGATTCAGTCAGAGTTCTGCTGTGTTTACCCATTTGATTGGGGACGTCATCCCTACACCGACACTTCACAACTTTCCTGTTGTACGTGGCTTCTGCTTACAGAAAGAGGTTGTGTTACATGGATCAACAACCCCCAGCGCCTGCCTGAACCTTGACCTCAATCTACCAACCCCCCACTCATCTGTCAGCATTCAATCCATATCCTCACAGATCAGGCCGAGCTGTCACCTGCTGTTCGGAATTAATATTCACCCAGAATAGATAAAGCTATGTACAAAATGGGCTTCCCTTAATATATATATATATATATATATATATATATATATATATATATATATATATATATATATATATATATATACATATAGAGGGAGGAATCGGGAGGTCTGTGGTAACTGTGGAGCAGCTGCAGAGATCGACAACTCAAGTGACAGAAGCTGTGATCAGGACACCTATACACATCTTAATTTGTCTGAATGGCTTTGTCAAAGTCTAGACCTAAATCCAGTTAAGAACAAGCTTTGAAAAAGTCATTTTCACAATTGCCCTCTGACCAGTCTGATTGAGATTGAGCTATTTTGCAAATAATTATTGGAACAACATTGGTGCAAAATGAAAAACCGGAAATGAAAAAAATAAATACAACTAAAATAACTTGTAGCTCAAATATCTTTATCCTGCAAAGTGTTGACTTTGGAGATTAAATACAAAGTAAACCCTTCCATGACTTCTTACTTTGATTTTTATAATATAGCTCCATTATATCCTAACCCTATGAAAAAAAATTGCTGTGAAAAGTTTCCAGTTGTAATATAAATTAATAAAAAGTTTAAAGGGGGTGGATATTTTTCAAGGCAAAGAATATTTTGGAGGCTCAGAGAGCTACAGTCTGCTTTCAGGTCAGAGACAGTCAGTCTAAATAGTAACGGAGGCTCCTAGAATAGAAATGATCACCACATTACCACAATCCTGCATGCATCCTGGTCTCAGATTAAACACTAGGATATAAAAAAAACATCTTGCAGTTATCATTATTATTGTTACTACTATGCAAAGCTGTGCTTTGAAAGAGTTTTACAGTGTTGGTGAGTTTCACATATGTCAATATTTAGAAAAAGGAAAATGATTCATGTTAAAATGTTATAGTAAAGTCTTTGCTGTTTACTGTTAGAAACACGACTACACTGCAAGTCTGAATGCACCACAGAGTTATTAGCCTTAACTACTTTCTGCAGTCTCTCAAAACCTCTTTTTAAACTTTTTTCTTTGTATTTTCTTCTTTGTGTTAATATTTTCTCCGATGATTCTTTGTTTGTTTTCCATTTGGGTTCTTGTTATTGCCCTGACATGCCCCTATACTCTGGAGTTTGTCAGTCGCAGCCGTCATAAGGTGTTGAGTTTCCACTCCCTAAGAAGTCTCCTCCTCTCCTCTGGTGCCCTCTCCTTCTGCTCCACTCCCTTTGCGGATATATGGAGGCCCTGCCCTCCCAAACCAGTCACGTTGCATCGAGCATGTCCTCCCGATGAATATCTGCTTCAAGAACTCTTTCAAAAACTCTGTAGCAGCTCATAGAGAGTATCACGACGTATTGCATTAGTGGTGTCGTCGGTGTATGCAGAAAGTGTTGCTTTTTTAACACCTCGGTCTAATCTGGGAGCTGAAAACATCACAGAGAGAAGTACAGTGTGCTGGGAGGAGAAAATAAAGCATACAATGGCAGGCTTCCTCACCAGCTGTAGCTCAGTTTTGAAATCCCCATCATCTTTCGACTTCCTTCCTTCCTCTGCTGCACACTCTGTGTCACACAAATACACAAGCTTGCACAGACACATGCACCGCACTTTGGCTGCACACACTTACAGCTTATGCTGGGGTCTTTGTTTATCCAAAAAGGTCACACCAGAAAATTGTTGGGGGCAGGGTGTGTGCGTGCTTCGCTTCAGCTCTGCCTGTAACACAAGAAGCAAATATAGACGACGAGAGATATTCACAGAGGGAGCCTATTCATCGGCACTTTGTTTACTTCCCCCTCTGCACAACCGATTGATATGATATATATAAAGCAAGGTGAAAGGAGTGCTGTCGTGAATTTGGAGGCGGGACAACAACAAGGTTCATCTGTATGTGTGGTGGAAAAAGAGAGAGTCTGCATAGACAGCGTTTCTCAGGCCCAGTAGAGCAGAGCTGCAGGAGTGGGTGGAGTTGGGCTGAGGGTAAACATCACCATGCCCCACAATCCTTTGCACTTGTGGAATTTTGACACAGAAATGCCAGAGGTTGCAGAGCTGGTTTATCAGAATTCCTCGCACATGCTTTTCAGTTTTTTTCGGCCCTGGATTTGCTGAGGGGCACACATGTATGTTTTTGTAAAAACACATTTATGAATGAGGAAATGCATTCATGTTGCATGCAATGCATGCAGCAGATTTAAACAAAGTTCATTCAGGAAAACAGCTATGTTTTTTTTCCTCCTTTAACTTTTATAATTTGACTCTCCTCCAGATCCTCTGTCCGGTTGCCTAAGCTGTTGTGAGGAAATTTTAACGTGTTCATCCATTGCAGAACTAACTGTCGCCAAATCAAACATACTGATAACACCGTTTGCACTGTCTTATCCAGCCTGGTTAGGTCAGGTTACAGCAAAGGGAGAGGGCTGTTAATGTATGTGCAAACTGCTCTGCATAAACATACACACAATCCATGCTCAGACATTTATCTATTGCAATGCCTTGCAAAATTAACTATACTATTTTAACTTTTCAACTTTTAAATGTTTTCTCAGCACAATTTCATCTGTTGGATCAAGATAAAATTGTTGGTATTTGTAAAGTAGAAAAACAAACAAGTTTTTTTTATATATATATATATATATATATATATATATATATATATATATATATATATATTAATGTATTGGTAAACCAAATTCCAATGCAGACCTATATTCAAGATAGCAACAAAGTACAAATACTTTGTTACTTTCCTTAAGTAGTAATTTTGATCTATACTGGAATAGGTATTTTTTAGACAACTTTTCACTTCAACACCTTACATTTCTTTGCAATTATCTCTACATTCTACTCCCTACATAAAAAAAAAAAAAAAACTTGTTAATTTAAGCTTGTTTGCGTTATGGCCTGCAGGTATAAAAAAAAAACAACATCAAAATAATAATAAATTTGTTTTATCCAGACAATTTCTTTTAGGTTGGACTTGGTACTGCACAAACTTGTTCACCCCATACCAAAATAAATACTTTTTCAAGATGATGCGAAATAAAATTTGACACTTTAAAATAATCATCCATAATTGTAGAAACATGTTCCTTTAATAGGGTAGTGCAGTAAAACATCCATCCTTAACATTTTTTTTACTGCTTTACTTTTACTTTTATACTTTAAGTAGTTTTAAAAATGTTACTTTTACACTTTTACTTGAGTAAAAAGCTTGGATTGACACACTAAAAGTGGTTTAAATAGGATTTATAGTACTGGTTGTGCAATAAACATTAATGGTTCTGGTTATAGGCTTTTCTCTACGTAAACATGCCAGTGAAATCCTACTTCAGTTCTGTTTTAACTCATTAACAGAGTGCACATTGTCTTCTTGTCCTGTGTGTGTTTGACAGATTGCAGACACTTACTCCATTGTGTGTAAAACTCAGAAAAAGAAACCTCCCATGGAGCACAACGGCGCAAAAACCCTCCCGCGATCCTTCGGAGGAGACAGAGGAAACCGAGGCCGAGGCAGAGGGGTCCAAGGACAGGCCCGTTCTCAAGAGGAGCCCTGCTATGAGCCTGTGGGGGACCGGTCTTGGTCCTCCCCTGTGGCTGAGTCAGACCCTGCATACGCTAGCATCGATGCCCACAGGAAGCGTGAGCAGGGGGCAACCAGTAACAGCACTGGTGGCGGTAGCGCTACTCTGAAGAGAAAGAAGCAAACCCCACAGCAGCAGCAGGCAGTACCAGCAGTACCACACGCCTCAGGGCCCGTTGCCCCTCCTGCTAGAGGCCTCCCAGGTGGGGAAAACTTCTATGAGACCATCAGCGATGTAAAACAGGGAGGCAACACCTCTGGCACTACCACCATCTTCACCTTTAATGACGGGATGGAGATGTATGTCACCGGCTTGTAGCACCCTGGTAGAGTCCTCTGGTCCAGATTCCAGGGATCTTTGTGCAGGTTGCTGTATATACCCAGGTCCTCTAGAGTCAATCAACATGAGGATCTATTTTGTGTTGACATCAGGTGCAAACAGGGTCTTAATCCAGGTTCAGACTTCCTTTGATTGGTCTGCACTTCAGAACCAGCCTAAGCCTAGTCCAGCCCAAAAAAATGGACCAAATACAGTTCAACAAAAACAAAAAACAAAACAATGTATATATATATAACTGTTTCACTGGCCATACTCACCCGCTTGTGAATTCTTTTCCATTATATCTTTATTTTTATATGGACACTGTACTCTTGAAAGAGTTTATGTGTCAACTCACAACCTGAGAAGAACACTTAAAAAAAAATATATATATATATAAGAAAAAAAAAAGAAAATGTGCATGCATTGTGCAGTCTCACACAATAATATGAAGATAGACATTAGTAGCAATGAAAATGGATGTTTACAGAGTATAAGGTATGCAATCAGGTCACCAGTGCACAGATACATTCCTCATCTTGGGGTAGAGAATATGCACATTAAATGCGCTGTTATTTGCAGTGCTCCGCCCTACAAACGTACGCAAACATTAAACAGGTTCTGACGCTCGCTGACCTGTTGTCTGGAGGAGAGTGCTTGCGGTGCTTTGTTCAGACACAGACCTGTAATTTGCAGGCCTACTCAAACGCACATAAGTAAGTGAAGGTTATCGTCCTCATTCCACATAATGTCAGCTGTCAGTCCTCGTGATAAAGTTAGAAACTGAGCTTTTTGTTAAATAGCTCTTATATTAAGACGAACTATAAAACTTACTCCTTATATTTGACAAACTGTTGTTGGAGGCCTGCTGACACCACCCTCTGCTCAGATGCACACATGTTTGGCAGAGTCAGGCAAGATGATGTGTTCAGGTCGGGGGCAGCAAATGGCTTGTGCAAGAATTTCCCCAGTGCGATAATTTCCCAATCAGAGACTTTAACTGTACTGCAGGAATAACTGAGAGTATATTTGGGATAAAAAGCACGTATAAAAGTAAAAGATTTTCAGTACTAGTGCAGGATGCTTAATCCTTTTTGAGTTAGTGTCATTTCCTATGCAGATTGTAAACATCTTATTTTATAGCCACTGTAATTTTGCACAGGTCAACTGCCTGACTGCTGAGCTTAGCTGCGTGCTTAAAGGGTATATTAAAGCAACGTTTTGATTTGCTCTGAGCACCCGAGCCACAACCAGAGCTCCCCGTAGCTCAGACTGTAGTTTTGTGGTTGAAATACTAACAGAGGGGTCTGGACTCCAAATAAAATAAAGAAAATAAAGAGCTGGACAAAAATATTACCGTTAAGTGTCTTTTCAAAAGTTATTCCTCCCCTTCTCCTCCGACTCGTGTCCAGCTTCTATGCTGTGTTCCCTTCCATTAGGAAAATCATCTTTCCCACGTAGCTTTAAGAATTATAAGAAATAAAAAAAAACAGTAAGATAATTATTTGTCCCTCTACATGTCTCCTCTCTCTTGTTTTTTGTTTCTTTGGTCAAAATGAAATGTGTCAGATTCTGAAGCTAATAATGATATTGATCAGACAACCAGAGTAAAGATAAAATGCCTCTTTCAAATTTTATTTTCATTAATTAAATGGGGAAAAAAAACATCTATGCAATTGTGAGCCATTATGAAAAAATAACAGCCTCCTTAACCTAATTAATGGTTTTGCCACTGTAGTCAGTCTTTAACAACACAGTGACATCCACCCACTCCTGTTTGTAGATTTATCTCAACTCAGCAAAATCAGATGATTTTGGAGCATTAATGATCCAGTTAGGATCATGTTGCAGCATCTTAACCACATTAAATGTAACTCAAATTTACGTAGTTTAGACCCAAACCTTTAAATGCATCATTTCCTCTTTTTGTTAGAAATGAGGAAGCACTTAAGTTGTTATGTTTTATCGTGCTGGATAAGTCAAATATGTGTAAGTTTAACCAATCTAACTTTATAGCAGGACATTTTTCATGGGAATCTCTGCTATAAAGCCAGAGATCTATCAATCAAGGCAAGTTATCCTGGTCTTGAAGCAACAAAGCTGCCTTGTACCACCACAGTACCACCACCATGTTCACAAATGTTCTATGTTTACCTCATTTGTGAATAGTTACTGTAGCGGCACGCTAGCTCCTTTAGTTTCTTCTGTACCACATGGAAAAACAGTCTAGCAACTAGTATTGAAACGCGAGCCATTCCAGATGATGTTCTTCAACTTGTGATGTTTATTGAAAGAAAACAAAAATAAGAGAACATCCACATTTGTATAATATAAACTCGGTCAAAAACTGTGTTGCTTCCAGCATATCTGTTTTCCCCTCAGTCCTTATGTACAGTACTTAAAAGCAAACAAACAGAAAAAAAACACGTATACAATTACAGCATGCAGGAAGCCCAAAAATATGCATTTCAAATTGCATTTCTATATTCTATGCTTTTAATATTGGAGTTTTTTAAACTTAAATTATAATCTTATCAACAAACAAAATTATCAATCTTGTATTTTAACCTTTTTTAAAACTATAAATGAATTTGTCTCAAATTGGCTCTTACAGTTACTCTCTGTGAAGCTTAATAACCCCTTTATGGACTGGTAGGTGGGTAAGAGTGACCTTTATTATCGTCTGTTTTTAAACTTTCTTAGATTTTTTTTTAATGATCTCTTTCACTACTTCATGATATCAGACAGGTCCAATCTAGGTGAATTCTTAATTCTGTTGCTCTCATAGTAAACAGATGTGAGTGTAGTGAGAATAATATAAAAAAAAAATTGGATAATTCTAAGATATTTTAGATATATTAGGACATAAGGAAGGCAATCTTTACATTTGGCTAGGTCTGTTTGGGGGCTATCCTTGTCTGATATTAAAATTCTGCTAATGATCTGAAACATTTACTCATGACAATGAAACTAATACAAAAGAAGCTTGTAAGGAGGAATAAATAAATTTTCAAAGACTGTAAAGGGAGAATTGTTTAAGGATACAGTCCACTTGTGTGACAAAAATGCAAACGGGATGCAAATTTCGAAAGGTTACATAGAGAAAAATATAAATGCTACTGTGTCAGAAAATATGTAAAAACAAATGAACACTGTATTTTAAAGCACTGTTTAATTTCTATCCTAATGATGATACATTTGATTAAATAGCTCACACCACTGCCATGAAAAGGGTAAATATATATATATATATATGTTGTTGATGCAACCTCTTTCTTTTCTGCTTGAATAAGTGCATGCCTTGATATATGGAGATGAAAACAAATATTGTGGTACTTATCTCTAGTTTCTATTTTATGTTGTGCTTTTAACCATGTAATGTAAAGCCTCGTTTTGTTTAGCCAAAGCAACAACTTTAAGGAGCAGAAGAGAGCAGAAAGGACAGAGAGGTGCTGCTGGGAGAGAGTTGAAAGGTTGTTTATTCGTTTCCCCATTGGGAGCAGGGAAAAGAAATCGAGTTGGGTTGGGGGGGGTGTAAGGCTAGTCTGAAGCCGGATGAAGGTCAGCGTAAAAGGACAAGGACCAAGAGGGCTCTCCTCTTCTCTTATTTGTTTTTTTAATTTTTTTTATTTTTTTTTACATACAAGAGAAGCACACAGAATCCAGCCTCAAGTTTAAGTGGGGAAGCGTGTTAGTGTGTACTGCCACTCTCCCTTTCTGCTGTTGTACAGAGGAGGGCTCTTTGATGACCTGTTCTGAGGGTCTCCAAGCAATATATGGGTGGTGGAGGGGGGCAGGCATACTCCCAGCCTCATAACAGCAATGCACCAACGGCTCATCTGTCTGGTACATGAGAAATGGCCAACAGCTGAGATGGGATCTCTCTAATACAATCACTTGGATATTGCTGTCATGCTCCATGTTTTTTTTGTTTGTTAGTTTTGTTTTCTTTGATTGTGGCTATCACATTATATGTTGCATTTTACCCTGAGAGAATGCACTGATCTGGGATACATTGTTGAGCGATGTTATTCACCGACAGAGACAAATATTCGTTGCACAAACCGTACGATGATGTAAATGTGTAAATTAATCTGTTGCTGTTCTGATGTTGTTCCTATGTAACATGCAGTATACAGTATATTTGTTGACGATGAAAAAAAAGAGATGGCTATCACCGACACGTAGTACTTTGTGTATAAAAAAGAAAACATTTCATGCTTTCCATGCAGATTCAGATGCTGTTTGTTAATTGTCTTAAACTATAAGTATAGGCCAGTACTGCTGTGACAGTCGTAGCCAATGTTGTATGTTCTAAAAGCACAGGGTTTAGTTTAAAAAAAATATATATATATATATATAAAAATAAATGAATAAATAAAGTGTGACAGTGCAGATATGCAAAAGATTGTAATGTTTTATATTACCCTTCATAAAATATTAAAGTGAGTTTTTACTTTTCTAATAAAGTGGCACATTATAACATGTTTGTGTTACATGCTTTCTTTTTTGTTTTGCAGGCAGATCTGCAGGGTTTTTCCCTCTTTGCTGCAGACTGACATTAATAACTCAATCATGCAATAACGCAAGATGCAATAAAATGTGTTTGTGTGGGATTAGACAATAAAAAGAAACTGCAGGCGTGTGCATTCTGGATCATTGAGCAACAGGTGGCATTTCATTTTTACTAACAAATATACACTGACAATGCAAACACAGCTGGGTAATGAAGCTGGGATTTCCACAGCAGGGCTTTGTTGAGTTTTTTTTATTTTTGTTACAAGATTAAAGGCAAAAAAAAGCTGCTTAAATGAGCTCACTATAGGCAGTGAGGCATCAATAGGCATTTTGGTGGATGTCAAGGCATTAAAGTGTATGTGTGTGGGGTGGAATTTGACAAATGATGCCAAAGGTAAGCTCCTTATGATAGAAGGCCAAGATGAAGCATTGGAAACCAGAGGATCCCTTCTAAGAACATCAGTGGTGCAAGCTTGTAAGATTATATGTTTAATTTTACAACTTGCTTAGTTTAATTTGTATATTTCCCAATGGGTGAACTGTATATTTTTTGGTACAATTCTAAGGAATTTGGGCAAAATGTCAGGAATACACCATACTGTGGGAATGAGATGTGGATTTAACATGTTCATAACTGCAGATTGATTATATTTATTGATGTATTTATTCAAGCTATAAATACAATCTATTTGGCTCATGCACCATAGCAAGCTTGTAATCTTCTGCAGAGCTACTTCCTTTCCCTTTAATGTGCATAAAATACTTTTTTGCTGTGCAAAAGGTTTATTATTTAAAACTGCAGGGGGAAAACAGTAATAAACAACAGTTGCAACGGACTTCTTCCACTGTTAGTCGAAATCCTTCATTTCCTGCGTTGCTGCGCAGTTTGCTGGAGTGAAGGCTGTTTTTCCCCTGAAACCTCCTCGTCGACAGACACCGGCCGGTAAAGTGCTCGTCACGCCCCCTCCTATCTTCCTACCACATTACTTTTAAGATTGAAAAAAATGTGACGTTGCAACCGCAACAGCCATTCAGAATCAGTCTCCACGTGGACGCGTGCCAAAGTGAAATGTTTATGAACACTACGGACCAATAGGAGCGCAGATGAGGGGGCGTGGCATGGGTTTGGAGGAAAGAGGCAAAACAATCTTTTTATCCTTCTAACCCGGGCGGCTTTTGGATATCCTGGGCTGCGGTTTTGACGGCAGCGAAGGAAAAAAAAAAAAATTCACATGTAGACTAGAATAGAAGTTACGTCTCAGAGAGCTCCTATCAAACTGCGACAATCCTGATAAATGTATCTGACTCTCGCGATTTGCACTAAAACCTACAGAAATCCGTCATTCTTCCTCTAGTCTCCACTCTCCCTGACTGAATATGGAGTCAAAATGCATTTTGGAAAAGTCGTCGGTCGGGGCAGGCGTCGGCGGTGTGGTGGACTTCAATTACCGCCCGGGCCGCTACAACAGCCGGGTCCCGGTAATGGAAACAAGCAGCTACATACCGGGGCCCATTTTTTACAAAAACTTAACGGACGGAGGCTCGACGGTGGCGGTCAAACACGAGCGAACTTCATCCGCCGGGAGCGGGCACTCACTCGGTGGCGGAGTATTACAAGACGTGGAAAAAGTGAGTGCCTTCTCTAAGCTGTCAAAGTCACGCTGATACACAGGAACTATTCAAAAACCACGCAGGAGGAGAGGGTCAACATGAGGGCTTAGTTTGACATATGCCGCTAATGGCTTGTAGTGGTAACAACCGAGATGCTGGCACGAGACAACTACAGAGGTTAGCTTGTTATTGCATTTATCTCACCGCTTAAAGTGGTTTTTCAAAGAGCCATTTTTTTTTTACTACGGTGTGAATTTAAGAGTTTACGTTGGGTTTAAAAGACTTTTAATGGCGGCTGAAAAGTTTACAGCATAGAGGGGCAGGGACTCCTAGAAGCTTTACCCCCTCCCCCATGTCTTTAGGGTGGAGCTAGAGTGCTTCCTGGCTCCATAGGCCCCGGCTCCTTCACATAACCATAACAGCAATTTTAATAGAAATATGATTTTTGACTTTTTTTTTTTTGCTTTGATTTATGCGTTTTATTTTTATTTTCCAGGTATTACTTGCATCCTGCAAAAAAAGTAACAGGGGGGATGTTTTTCTAGCACTAACATACAAAAAAATATATATTTATAAATATATATATATATATGTATATATATATATATGTATATATATATATATATATATATATATTTATATCATTAATGTCATTCACTAATCAGATTTTTATTGAAGTGAGAGCATTGCCTTGCTGTGTTTACAGGTGCTGGTCATAAAATTAGAATATCATTAAAAAGTAGATTGATTTCAGTAATTCCATTTAAAAAGTGAAACTTGTATATTATATTCATACATTACATACAAACTCATATATTTCAGATGTTTATTTTGTTTAATTTTGATGATTACAAATGACAACAAATGAAAATCTCAAATTCATCATATCAGAAAATTAGAATATTGTGAAAAGGTTCAAAATTGATGGCCCCTGGTGCCACACTCTAATCAGCTAATTAACTCAAACCACCTGCAAAAGCCTTTAAATGGTCTTTCAGTCTAGTTCTATAGGCTACACAATCATGGGGAAGACTGCTGACTTGACAGTTGTCCAAAAGACGACCATCGACACCTTGCACAAGGAGGGCAAGACACAAAAGGTCATCGCTAAAGAGGCTGGCTGTTCACAGAGCTCAGTGTCCAAGCACATTAATAGAGAGGCGAAGGGAAGGAAAAGATGTGGTCGAAAAAAGTGTACAAGCAAGAGAGATAACCGCACCCTGGAGAGGATTGTGAAACAAAACCCCTTCAAAAATGTGGGGGAGATTCACAAAGAGTGGACTGCAGCTGGAGTGAGTGCTTCAAGAACCACCACACACAGACGTATGAAAGACATGGGTTTCTGCTGTCGCATTCCTTGTGTCAAGCCACTCTTGAACCACAGACAGCGTCAGAAGCGTCTAAAGAGAAACAGGACTGGACTGCTGGTGAGTGCGCCAAAGTCATGTTCTCTGATGAAAGTAAATTTTGCATTTCCTTTGGAAATCAAGGTCCCAGAGTCTGGAGGAAAAGAAGAGAGGCACTTCATCCACGTTGCTTGAAGTCCAGTGTAAAGTTTCCACAGTCAGTGATGGTTTGGGGTGCCATGTCATCTGCTGGTGTTGGTCCATTGTGTTTTCTGAGGTCCAGGGTCAACGCAGCCACATACCAGGAAGTTTTAGAGCACTTCATGCTTCCTGCAGCTGACCAACTTTTTGGAGATGCAGATTTCATTTTCCAACAGGACTTGGCTCCTGCACACAGTGCCAAAGCTACCAGTACCTGGTTGAAGGACCATGGTATCCCTGTTCTTAATTGGCCAGCAAACTCTCCTGACCTTAACCCCATAGAAAATCTATGGGGTATTGTGAAGAAGAAGATGCAATACACCAGACCCAACAATTCAGAAGAGCTAAAAGCCACTATTAGAGCAACCTGGGCTATCATAACACCTGAGCAGTGCCACAGACTGATCGACTCCATGCCACGCCGCATTGCTGCAGTAATACAGGCCAAAGGAGGCCCAACTAAATACTGAGTGCTGTACATGCTCATACTTTTCATGTTCATACTTTTCAGTTGGCCAACATTTCTATAAATCCTTTGTTTTTATTGGTCTTCAGTAATATTCTAATTTTCTGATATGATGAATTTGAGATTTTCATTTGTTGTCATTTGTAATCATCAAAATTAAACAAAATAAACATCTGAAATATATGAGTTTGTATGTAATGTATGAATATAATATACAAGTTTCACTTTTTAAATGGAATTACTGAAATCAATCTACTTTTTCATGATATTCTAATTTTATGACCAGCACCTGTATGTCAGTGGTTCTTAGTGGGGGCCTGCCCCCTTGAGGTATATTGTTACTGTAGGGAGGGGGTAGGGAAGAACTACACATGCAGGACTAGAGGGGGAGGGGGGTATTGAAGAAAACTGGCTTAAATCAATATGATTTTTGGTTATAGTGTGACCATTTGAGGGGGTTATATGCAAAGCTTTGGTTTTCTGTGCTTTAAAAAACGTGGGCCCTTTCTTGATTTGTAAGTTTCCTATCAGTTGTTACTGATTTATTAGAATAAAAAAGGGGGAAAAAATGACAAGTTGGTGCTGTCTGGGGTGGGGTGGATTTTTTATGGCCTCAGGAGGAGAGAAGGAGGGGCATTGAGCAAAACTTAGGTTTATATTAACATGTTTTTTTTGGCATTCACAGAATTGTTTGGAGTTTATAAAAGGAGTTCTTAAA